>NC_058093.1:57500-1307500 GCF_020171115.1 Neogale vison
CTGACTGTGATTCTGACCCTAACTGTAACCCTAAAGGTAACCCTGACCCTGACCCTGACTCTGACTGTGAGCCTGACCATAAACACATGACACAAAACATAACTATGATTCTAACCCCTACAACTAACCCATAAAACTAATGCAGACCCTGACCCTAAACCAGTGAAACCCTAATCCTCAAATTAAATTCTAATTCCTCACCCCAAACCCATACTTTAAACCTATCCCTGAATTTATCCCTGAATCTGACCTGACCCTTACCCTGAACTTTGCCAAAACTTGACCCTGATCCGAATTTTGACCCTAAACAGAACCCTGGCCCTGACCCTAAACTGAACCCTGGCCCTGACCCTAAACCTGACCCTAATACTTTCACTGACACTGACCATAAAACCTAACTCTGACCCAGACCGTGAGCCTGACCAAGAACTCTAACCCTAAAGCTAAACTAAGTCAGGACCCTAATCATAACCCAGAATCTAAACATAAAGCAGGCCTTATTCTAACCATGACCATAATCCTGATCTGGACCCTAACCATAACACTGAACATGACACCAAACCTATCCCTGACCCTGACCCTTACTCTGAAACTAACCCTAACCCTGACACTGACTGTGAGCCTGACCATAAACCTAACCCTGAACCTATAACCCTAACTCCCTGACCCCTACACTACGCCTAACGATAACCCTGCCCCCTAACAATGTCTAACCCCTAACCCTGAACCTAACTATAACCCTTAAATTAACCCGGTCCTAAAACTATCTGAAAACGCTGACCCTGGACTCTGACTGTGAGCCTGACCATAATCCTAACCCTAACCCTAAACCTAACCCTAACCCTAACCCTAACCCTAACCCTAACCCCGTACCCTAACCCGTACCCTATACCCGTACCCTAACCCTAACCCGTACCCTAACCCTAACCCGTACCCTAACCCGTACCCTAACCCTAACCCGTACCCTAACCCTAACCCTAACCCTAACCCTAACCCTAACCCTAACCCTAACCCTAACCCCTAACCCTAACCCTAAGCCTGACACAGTCCTAAGCCTGACCCTAACCCTAACCCTAACCCTGACCGTGACTGTGTTCCCCCCGACCCTAACCGCAATCCTTAAGGTAACCCTATCCCTGATCTAATGCCAACCACGATCCTAAACCTAATTGCTGAGGCTAAACATAAAACTAAACCCTACCCTAACCCAAAACCTAACCCCTAACCTTAAGGCTGTCTAACCCTAACCGAACCATAACCCTACTTCTAAACCTAATCCTAACTCCAAACCCAAACCTTTCCCCTAAATCTAATCCTGAAACTGAACCGTATATTGACCCCAATCCAAATCCTGACCCTGACCATAAACCGGACCCCGGCCCAGACCTTCACCAGATCCTGACCCTAAACCTAACCCTGACAATAGCACTGACCCAAAACTAACCCTGTCCTTGAGCTGAACGTGGACCCTAAACCAAAACCAGATCCTGACCCTAAACCTGACACTGGCTCTGAACTTCACCCTGACCCTGACCCAGACCCTGAACATAAACCTAAACCTGACCCTAACGGTGACCCTACACTGACCCTAACACTAACCCTGAAGCTGACTGTGATTCTGACCCTAACTGTAACCCTAAAGGTAACCCTGACCCTGACCCCTGATATGGACCATGACACAAAACATAACAATGATTCTAACCCTACAACTAACCCATAAAACTAATGCAGACCCTGACCCCTAAACCAGTGTAACCCTAATCCTCAAATTAATTCTAATTCTCAACCCCAAACCCCATACTTTAAACCTATCCCTGAATTTATCCCTGAATCTGACCTGACCCTTACCCTGAACTTTGCCAAAACTTGACCCTGATCCGAATTTTGACCCTAAACAGAACCCTGGCCCTGACCCTAAACTGAACCCTGGCCCTGACCCTAAACCTGACCCTATTACTTTCACTGACACTGACCATAAACCTAACTCTGACCCAGACCGTGAGCCTGACCAGAACTCTAACCCTAAAGCTAAACTAAGTCAGGACCCTAATCATAAACCCAGAATCTAAACATAAAGCAGGCCTTATTCTAACCATGACCATAATCCTGATCTGGACCCTAACCATAACACTGAACATGACACCAAACCTATCCCTGACCCTGACCCTTACTCTGAAACTAACCCTAACCCTGACACTGACTGTGAGCCTGACCATAAACCTAACCCTGAACCTAACCCTAACCCTGACCCCTACACTACGCCTAACGATAACCCTGCCCCTAACAATGTCTAACCCTAACCCTGAACCCTAACTATAACCCTAAAATTAACCCGGTCCTAAAACTAACTGAAAACGCTGACCCCTGACTCTGACTGTGAGCCTGACCATTAAACCTAACCCTACCCCTAAACCTAACCCTAACCCTAAACCCTAACCCTAACCCTAACCCGGTACCCTAACCCGTACCCCTAACCCGTACCCCTAACCCTAACCCGTACCCTAACCCGTACCCGTACCCTAACCCCGTACCCTAACCCTAACCCGTACCCTAACCCTAACCCTAACCCGTACCCTAACCCGTACCCTAACCCTAACCCTAAGCCTAACCCTAACCCTAACCCCTAACCCTAAGCCTGACACAGTCCCTAAGCCTGACCCTAACCCTAACCCTAACCCTGACCGTGACTGTGTTCCCGACCCTACACCGCAATCCTTAAGGTAACCCTATCCCTGATCTAATGCCAACCACGATCCTAAACCTAATGCTGAGGCTAAACATAAAACTAAACCCTACCCTAACCCAAAACCTAACCCTAACCTTAAGGCTGTCTAACCCTAACCGAACCATAACCCTACTTCTAAACCTAATCCTAACTCCAAACCCAAACCTTTCCCCTAAATCTAATCCTGAAACTGAACCGTATATTGGACCCCAATCCAAATCCTGACCCTGACCATAAACCGGACCCCGGCCCAGACCTTCACCAGATCCTGACCCTAAACCTAACCCTGACAATAGCACTGACCCAAAACTAACCCTGTCCCTTGAGCTGAACGTGGACCCTAAACCAAAACCAGATCCTGACCCTAAACCTGACACTGGCTCTGAACTTCACCCTGACCCTGACCCAGACCCTGAACATAAACCTAAACCTGACCCTAACGGTGACCCTACACTGACCCTAACACTAACCCTGAAGCTGACTGTGATTCTGACCCTAACTGTAACCCTAAAGGTAACCCTGACCCTGACCCTGATATGGACCATGACACAAAACATAACAATGATTCTAACCCTACAACTAACCCATAAAACTAATGCAGACCCTGACCCTAAACCAGTGTAACCCTAATCCTCAAATTAATTCTTAATTCTCACCCCCAAACCCATACTTTAAACCTATCCCTGATTTTATCCCTGAATCTGACCTGACCCTTACCCTGAACTTTGCCAAAACTTGACCCTGATCCGAATTTTGACCCTAAACAGAACCCTGGCCCTGACCCTAAACTGAACCCTGGCCCTGACCCTAAACCTGACCCTAATACTTTCACTGACACTGACCATAAACCTAACTCTGACCCAGACCGTGAGCCTGACCAGAACTCTAACCCTAAAGCTAAACTAAGTCAGGGACCCTAATCATAACCCAGAATCTAAACATAAAGCAGGCCCTTATTCTAACCATGACCATAATCCTGAACTGGACCCTAACCATAACACTGAACATGACACACAAACCTATCCCTGACCCTGACCCCTTACTCTGAAACTAACCCTAACCCTGACACTGACTGTGAGCCTGACCATAAACCTAACCCTGAACCTAACCCTAACCCTGACCCCTACACTACGCCCTAACGATAACCCTGCCCCTAACAATGTCTAACCCTAACCCTGAACCTAACTATAACCCTAAAATTAACCCGGTCCTAAAACTAACTGAAAACGCTGACCCTGACTCTGACTGTGAGCCTGACCATAAACCTAACCCTAACCCTAAACCTAACCCTAACCCTAACCCTAACCCTAACCCGTACCCTAACCCTAACCCGTACCCTAACCCTAACCCGTACCCTAACCCTAACCCTAACCCTAACCCCTAACCCTAACCCTAACCCTAACCCGTACCCTAACCCTAACCCGTACCCTAACCCTAACCCGTACCCTAACCCTAACCCCTAACCCTAACCCTAACCCTAACCCTAAAACTAACTGAAACGCTGGACCCTGACTCTCACTGTGAGCCTGACCATAAACCTAACCCTAACCCTAACCCTAACCCGTACCCTAACCCGTACCCTAACCCCGTACCCTAACCCGTACCCTAACCCTAACCCCGTACCCTAACACCGTACCCTATCCCTAACCCGTACCCTAACCCTAACCCTAACCCTAACCCTAACCCTGTCTAACCCTAACCCGTACCCTAACCCTAACCCGTACCCTAACCCTATACCCGTACCCTAACCCTAACCCGTACCCTAACCCTAACCCGTACCCTAACCCTAACCCGTACCCTAACCCGTACCCTAACCCTAACCCTAAACCGTACCCTAACCCATACCCTAACCCGTACCCTAAACCCTAACCCGTACCCTAACCCTAACCCGTACCCTATACCCGTACCCTAACCCCGTACCCTAACCCCGTACCCTAACCCATGCCCTAACCCGTACCCCTAACCCTAACCCGTACCCCCTAACCCGTACCCCCTAACCCATACCCTAACACATACCCCCCTAACCCATACCCCCCTACCCCGTACTCTAACTAGAAAACTTAACCCACCTCTTCGATGTCAAATCGAGCGTTGTGCTCCTTACCCTCATCCTAACCTTAGACTTGTTATACAGCCTTCCATACTCCAAGGCCTTGCTCCAGGACCCGCCACATAGTTGATACCTCTGACTCACACAGGCACATCCCTGTCTCCTAGGGCAAAGTGCTGCCATTCACACCTGTGCAGAATCCTGCATGCCGCCTGAGACCACTGGAGCACCTGTAATCCTCTGAACTCAAACTTAGAATCCGAACCACCGCATGGCGGGCGCCTCACTCTCCTCACCGCCACATAGGGCCTGCCATACCCTTAGGCCCTTACCATAACCCTAGTTTGGGTTTTCAAGCTTCCGTCCAAAAAGATCTGGCCCCCACATCCCCAAGATTAAGAAATACTGAGCGAATAATGAATACTGTTTTTCTGAAAATAAATAAATTGGAAAAAAATAAAATAAAAATTAAAAAAAATAAAATAAAATAAAAAAGAAATACTGAGCGAAACCACAGGACCCACCCCATGGGAAGACTGGTGCTTTGGGGCTGCACCAAACCCTCAAATGGGGATAAACCTGCAAACCCCTGTAAAGCCACCCCCACCGGTAAAGGACCCCATAGCCATAAAATCCAAATTTTACTGTGACACTAGACTCGTGCCCTAGACTCAGCCTTGAGGGGAGCCTGCATCAGCACCGGCAATAAGGGCATGTCAGGCCCAGACACAAGTCCTAGGTGGGATGCACAGGCACCCATGCTCAGTGGCCTGTTCCCCAAGCTCGCTGATAGGCACCTCTGAGACTCATGCCAGCCAAGCTGAAGGGCGCCTCAGGGACACCCCAGGACTGTGCCCCACACACATGAGGAAACCGTGCTCTTTGGAGATCTGCGGAACGGTCAGACTGGGAGACACCTGTGTGCCACTCTGAGACACCACCAGCTTCGGGAGCCTCCCTGGACACAAACTCGCAGTCTAACATGCCCCCGGATGACCACCCTCACGGCAGCCCACTCGGGAGCCCACCTCAGCAGCAGCAGATGGAGCCTGCCCTGCCCCGAGGCCCTTGACATAACTCTAGTGTCTGTTTTCAGGCTTCCATCCCAAGACGCCTGGCCCCCAAACTCCCCAGGGTGAACGACGCCTATGGGAAAACCCAAAAATCTAACTGCCCTGTGGGGGGAAACTGTGTCCTTTGAAGCTCTACAGAGCCCTCAGAGAGGAAGAAACCTGCACGCCCTTCTGAAAAGACCCCCACCATCAGCGGACCCCTGGCCAGCAACCCTGATCCCGCTGCACTGCAGGACGCATTTCCTGGAATCAACCCCCAGGGGAGCCTGCTGCTGCCCCTCAGAACAGTTTGTTCCTTGAACTGCAGCCCCTGGAGGATTTTACCAGTTGCCAAGCACTTTCAGATGCGGCCTTAAGAAAAGATGTATAGTGGCAACAGGTCTCTGGGGAGAAGGACGATGGACGACCGTGTAGCTGGACGGCTGGGGATGCCCGGCTCGCTCAAGGCAGAAAGCCGCCCCTTCACCGAAGCCGGGCAGCCGGGAACACCCTGCACACCCAGGGCCAACGCTGCCTGCTTCAGGGAGGCCGAGCACCCGGGAACGCCCGGTCAGCTCAGAGGGGAACGAAAACCGCCCGCTTCCCTTTTCCGTTCTCGCTCCTTTCTCTTCCCAGAAGTGCCTGTTGTTAGTTGGGTGAGTCCTTTGAATGTGCTTGTTTAACTTTTAATAAAGTTTATCTTTATCCTCCTCCTAGCTTGTCTGCAAGACGGGATTAACGTGTGACCTTCCTCAGTCCTACTGTTGACTATTGTTTCTCTCCAGTAAAAAGGGAGACTGGACTTGTTCCTGGCAGCAGTCCTTTCCGACTGTGCTCCCTACTCCCAGTCTCTTGCAGCTGACTTGTGTGTGCCTAGTTCTTCTCCCATCGCCGACTGGAAGTCGGCAGGAGCCTGCATCAGAGCCGGAGGATCGGTCCTGCCGTTCCCCAAGGCCCATAACTCGAACCCTAAGTTGCATGTCCAGGCTTCCTTACACAGAGTCCTGTCCCGCAAGCCCTCCGGGGTAGGGAACCCTGGAATCACAGCGTAGGAGTCCACCTGCCAACAAGCAGGAAAACAGTCCATTCCGAGCTGCGCAGAACCCTCAGAGCCGAAGAAACCAGTGTGTGCCCATGAGGACTCCCCCATATTCTACAACCCCCTGGACCTGATGCGCCACCTGACCCTCGTCTTCAACGCGGCTCCTTGGGGAACCCACCTCCAGACCAGCAGTTCCGGCCAGCCACGCCGCTAGCTCGCCTCTCCTTAGGGTCCCCTGTCAGCTCTACGCAGACCTGGAACTCCCCTGCCTGACGCAAACCTCTGGGATCCCCTCTCCTTCTTCTCCACGAACACCGGCCCAAGGCATTCATGAGAAAGGGGGAAGGCGACCTCCTGACTGCTGCACACCTCCTAGCCTCTTCTGCCCGAGCTCTCGCCATGCACCAATGTACCTGGGCAAACTGGAAGGAACATATCCATGGAACGTGACATGCTCTGAGACCTAAATCTTTCCGGGCCGCTATCTGAGGATGCAAACAGAACCAAATGTATCCTACCACAGTGAGTTTGAAAGGATCATCGACGGAACAAGAGATTAAAAACCACTCCATGGGGCGCCTGGGTGGCTCAGTGGGTTAAGCCGCTGCCTTCAGCTCAGGTCATGATCTCAGGGTCCTGGGATCGAGTCCCATATGGGGCTCTCTGCTCGGCGGGGAGCCTGCTTCCCTCTCTCTCTCTCTCTCTCTGCCTGCCTCTCCGTCTACTTGTGATTTCTCTCTGTCAAATAAATAAATAAAATCTTTAAAAAAAAAAAAAAAAAAAAAAAACCACTCCATGTTTACCTCACTCTTCATGAAGTAGAACATGATCTTCTTTCCTTGTCTTCCATCCCAGTTTCTTTCCAAGCAGTGTTCATTCCTTGGCTTCCGGGGTAAGATTTCATGATTTCTCACCTGCATAGAACAACCAGAGCGCATCATAGCAACGACCCTCCCTGCCTACCGCCCAGGAGGAAACCGTGCCATGGGAGGCTATGCAGAACCCTAGGAATGGAACAACCCGCATGCCTCCCTGAGGACACCCCCAACCTCAACGCCACCCTCCCCAGTCACAAACTCACAGCCTGGTGTGCTTCCTGACCCTGTATTGGACTCAGCTCCCAGGGTTCTCGCCTCAGCACGGGCAGATGGAGCCTGGATACCCCTGAGCCCTAACCCAAACCCTAGTTTGTGTTTCCAGGCTTCTGTGCCCAGAGAACGGGCCAACGAGCCCTCCAGATTGGAAACCCCTGAGCCACACCTAAGGACTCCGCCAGCCACCCGGGAGAAAATCCTTCCATGTGGAACTGTCCATAACCCTCGGACCATGAGAGACCAACGTGCATTCCTGAGGCCACCCTCACCGCTGACGGCCCACATGACAATAAATCCCAAAGTCTGACGTGCCGCTGGAACCCATTCTTGACTCGGCCCGACAGGGAACCTGCCTCAGCAGCGGCAGGTTGGGTCTGCCGTGCCCCTAGGCCTTAACACTACGTTGGCTTTTCTGGCTTCCATCCACAGAGAAATGGACCCCCAAGCCCTGCAGATTGGGGACACCTGAGCCACACCCCAGGACTCTGGCTGCCATCCAGGAGGAAACCGTAGATCTGAGCTCAGAACCGTAGATCAAAACCTTCAGAGCAAGAGAAACCTGCATGCCCCTAGAATGCCAGTGACCCCCGACCATAAAGCTGGATTCTGCTGCAGTGCTGGACAGATGCCCTCCACTCGGCCCTGGGTGGACCCCTCCTCAGCGCAGGAAGATCAGGGCTGTAATTCCCCGAGGCCCTCACTCTAACCATACTTTGTCTTTTCAGACTTCCATTCTGAGGTGTCCACAGATAAAGGACCCCTGAGGGACATTCCAAGACTCTGCCAGCCACGGGGTAGGAAACCATGCTGTTCGGACCTGCGCTGAACCCACAGAGGGGGAGAAAACTGCATGCCCCCTAAAGCCAACCCCAGCATCGGTGGCCCCCGTCCACTGAGCCCGATTCTGCTGAAGCGCCGAACACGTGCCCTCATTTCGGCCCTGAGAGGGGCCCCCCTCGGCGCCAACAGATAAGACCTGCCATGCCTCTAGGCCCTAACCCTAAACCTAGGTGGGGTATACAGGCTTTCGTGCCCAGAGGGCTGGCTCCCGAGCCCACACACTGGGAATGAGCCCACCACACTGGGAACGCCTGAGACTCCTGCCGCTAATCCACCGGCCCCCTAGGGCAAAATGGTGACCTTGGGAGGTGCAGAGAGACCTCGAAGCAGGAGAAACCTGCAACCCTCTGAGACCACCCCCAGCGTCATCACCCAGTGGACCCAAACCCTGACTCTGACCCACCCCGAGGCCCGCCCTACACTCGACAAACAGTGGAACCTGCATCAGCACTGAAAGATTGGGCCTGCCATGCCCCTACACCCTAACGCTAACCCTAGTTTAGGTTTTCAGGCTTCCGTCCCTAGAGACCTGGCCCCCCTAAGCCCCCTGATTAAGGACCCATGAGTGACAGCCCATGACTCCGCCCACCACACAGGAGGAAAACTGCGAGTCTGGAGCTGTGCCAAACCCTCAGAGGGGAGAAACCTGCATGCACTGCTAAAGCCGCCCCCACCATCGGTGCCCCCCACCCCGGCCATAGAGCCGGATTCCGCTGCACCAGGAGATGCATGTCCTCAAATCAGCCCTGAGGGGAGCCCATCTCAGCGACGGCAGATCGGGCCTAACATGCCCCTAGGTCCCAACCCTAACCCTAATTTTTGTTTTCAAGCTTCTATCCCAAGAAGCCTTGCCCCCAAGCCCCCCTGATTAAGGACCCCTGAGTGACAACCTGACTCCGCTGGACACAGGGAGGAAACCCTCAGAGTGGGAGAAACCTGCGTGCCCCCATAAAGCCACCCTTACCATCCACGTCCCCCGGTCATGAGCCAGACTCCGCTGTGCCACAAGATGCCTGTCCTCAACTAAGCCCTGAGGGGAGACTGAGTGAGTGCCAGCAGATCATTCGTGCCATGCCCCCAGGCCCTAACTTGAACACTGCTTTGGGTGGACAACCTTCATTATGAGGGGCCGTCAAGCCCCATGGATAAAGGATCACTGAACTACCCCCCAAGACTCCACCTGCCATGCGGTAGGAACCCGTGCTGTATGGAGCTGCAATAAACCCTTAGTGGGGGAGAAAACTGCGTGTTCCCCTAAAGCCATTCCCACCGGCTGTGTACCTCCTGGCCATAAAGCCGGATTCTGCCGCGCCACCGGACTCACGCCCTCAACTCAGCCCTAAGGGAAGCCTGCCTCGGCACCATCAGATCAGGCCTGCCATGCCCCTGTGACCTAACCCTAACAGTAGTTTGGGTTTTCAGTCTTCCAGCCAAAGAGGCCTGTCCCTCGAACCCCCAGATTAAGGACCCCTGAGCAACACCCCAGACTCAAGCCACCACGTGGGAGGAAACGTTGCAGTTTGGAGCTCACGGAACCCTCAGAATGGGAGAAAACTGGATGCTGCCCTCAAGCCACCCACACCATCGGCCACACACCTGCCCATAAAGCCGGAGTCTGCTGTAGCGCAGGACAAACTCCCGAAGCTCAGCCCTAAGGGGACCCTGCCTCAGGACCAGCAGATCGGACCTCTAATGCCTCTGGGCCCTAACCCTAACCTGAGTTTCGGTTCTCAGGCTTCCATCTGAAGAGGCCTAGCCCCCAAACACATGGATTAAGGACGCATGAGTGACATCCCGTGACTCCACCTGCCACACGGAAGGAAACCTTCTGGTTTGGAGCTCGCCGATCCCTCAGAGTGGGAGATAACGGCATGCCCCCCTAAAGACACCCCCACCATCTGCGGCCCACCTGGCCATAGAGCCGTATTCTTCTGAGCTGCCAAATGCATGCCCTCCACTCAGCCCTGAGGAGCCCCCATCAGCACCATCAGATAGGGCCTGCCAAGCCCCTAGGACCTAATGCAAAGGCTTTCGTTTCAAGAGGCCAGTCCCTCAAAGCCCC
Organism: Neogale vison; assembly: GCF_020171115.1. Lineage (NCBI taxonomy): Eukaryota > Metazoa > Chordata > Mammalia > Carnivora > Mustelidae > Neogale > Neogale vison. The sequence goes on from NC_058093.1 coordinate 68,366, forward strand.
TGGATGAAGGACCCCTGAGGGACACCCCAGGACACCGCCCACCAAGCAGGAGGAAACCTTGCCAATGGGAGCTCGCTGAACCCTCAGAGTGGGAGAAATCACATACCCCCCCTTAAGCCACCCCCACCATCAGCGACCGACCTGGGCATAAAGCCGGATTCTACCATGGCCTTGGACGAACGCCCTCGACTCAGCCCTGACCGGACCTGCCACAGCACCAGCAGATCAAGCTTCTAATGGCCTTTGGCCCTAACCCTAACCATAGTTTGGGTTTTCAGGCTTCCATTCTGAGATGCCTGGCTTCCAAACCCCTGAATAAGGACCCCTGATCGACACTCCAGGACTCCAACAGCCAGGCGGTAGGAATCTGTGCCGTTTGGAGCTTCGCCAAACCATCGGAGGCTGAGAAACATACACGCCATAAAGCCAGATTCCCCGCACCACCAGATGCATATCTCAACTCAGACCTGAGGGGAGCCCATCTCAGTGCCGGCAGATCAGGCCTAACATGCCCCTAGGCCCTAACCCTAACCCCAGTTTGGGTTTTCAGGACCAAGAAGCATGGTCCCTAAGCCCCCCAGATGAAGGACCCATGAGGGACAACCTTGACTCCGCCCATGACATGGGAGGAAACCTTGGGGTTTAGAGCTGCACCAAACCCTCAGAACATGCATGCACCGCTAAAGCCACCCCCACCATCGGCAGCCCCCCTGGCCATAAAGCCGGACTCTGCCACGCGACCAGACGCACGGCGTCCACTCAGCCCTGAGGGGAGCGCGCCTCAGCGCCAGCAGATCCGTTGTGCCATGTGCTGGGCTCTAACCCTAACCCGAGTATGGGTTTACAGGCTTCCATTCTGAGGGGCCTGGCCACCAGGACCCACGGATGAAGGAACCCTGAGCTGTACACGAGGACTTCCCCCACCACAAGGTAGGAACCCGTGCCTTTTGGAGCTGCACCGAACCCTGAGTGAGGGAGAAAACTGTATACCCCCCTTAGCAACCCCCACCATGGTCAGCCTCCCTGGGCATAAAGCCAGTTTCTGCTGCGCCGTCAGATGAATTCTCTCAATTCAGCCGTGAGAGGAGCCTGCCTCAGTGCCGTCCTCTTGAGCCGGTCGTGCCCCTAGGCCCGAACCCTGACCGTAGTTTCTATTTTCAGGTTTCCATTCTGAGGGGCCTGGCTCCCACGCCCCCAGATAAAGGACCCTGAGGGACACTCCAGGACTTTACCAGCCACGCGATAGGAAACTGTGCCATTTGGAGCTGTGCCGAACCCTCAGAGGGGCACGAACCTGCTACCACCCTAAAGCCACCCCAAACATCAGTGGCCCCCCTGCCGTAAAGCCATAATTTTCCATGGTGCTGGACGCATTCACTCAAGTCAGCCCTGAGGGGAGCCCCCCCTCAGCGCCATCAGATTGGGCCTACCATGCCCCCAGGCCCTAAGCCTGACCACAGGTGGGGGGTACAGGCTTCCCTGCCCAGAGGGATGGCTCCCAAGCCCACCAGACTGTGGACACCTGAAATGTATGCAGGCACTCCGCTGGCCACCTAGGATATGAGGGTGCGATTTGGAGCTATGCAGAATCCTCTGAGTGGAAGGCCACCCTCAGCATCTGTGCCCCCTGGACCCAAACCCAGACACGGATGTGTCGCCTGACATTCACCCTCATCTCGGCCCACCAGGGAGAATACCTCAGCACAGGCAGATTGGGCCTGCCATGCCCCTAGGCCTTAACCTTAACCCTAGTTTGAGTTTTCAGGCTTCAATCCCAAGAGGCCTGGTCCCAAGGCCCCCGGATGAAGGACAATTGAGTGACAACCCATGATTCCATCAATCACAATGGAGAAAACCTTGTGGTTTGGAGCTGTGCCTAACCCTCAGAGGGGGAGAAACCTGCATGCCCCCTGAAAGCCACCCCCACCATCTTCAGCAGCTGGCCATAAGGCCAGATTGCCACGCCACTGGATGCATATCCTCAACTCATCCCCGAGGGTAGCCTGCCTCAGTGGAAGCAGATCAGTTGGGCCATGTTCCTAGACCCTAACCCTCACTCTAGTTTAGGTTTTCAAGCTTGCATGCCAAAGGGACGTGCCACCAAATCCTGAGGATTAAGGACCGCTGAGCTATACTCAGGACTCACCACGTGGTAGGAACCTGTGCCGTTTGGAACTGCCCCGAACCCTTATCAGGGAAGAAACCTGCATGGCCCCCTAAAGACACTCCTACCAGGGGTGTCCCTCCTGGCTTGAACCCGGATTCTGCCAAGCCACCGGATGCGTGCTGTCAACTCAGCCCTGAGGTGAGCCCGCCTCAGCACCATCAGATCAGACCGGCCATACCCCTAGGCCCTAAACCTAACCAAAGTTTGGGTTTACAGGCTTCCATCCCAAAAGGCCTTGCCCCCAAGCCGCCCAGATTAAGGACCCCTGAGAAACAACCCATGACTCTGCCTGCTACACGAGAGGACACCTTGCAGTTTGGAGCTGCCCTGAGCACTCAGAGGGAGAGAAATCTGCATACACCCCGAAAGCCACCCCCGCCATTGCTGGCACACCTGGCCAAATCCCGGATCCTGCCGTGCGGATGGACGCATATCCTCAACACAGCCTTGAGGGAGCCCGTCTCCGCGCCGGCAGATCAGTCGTGCAAGTCCCCTAGGCCCTAACCCTCACCCTAGTATGGGTTTTCGGGCTTCCATTCTGAGGGGCCTGACTCCAAAGCTCCCCAGATAAAGGACCCCTGAGCAACATTTTAAGACTCCACTGGTAATGCAGGATGAAACAGTGTGTTTGGAGCTACACCAAACCCTCAGAGGGTGAGAAGACTCCATGCCCCCATAAAGCCACCCCAAACTTCAGGGGCCCCCAGACGATAAAGCCAGATTCTGCCATGCCGCTAGACAAATGCCCTCAAATCGGGCTTGAGGGGAGCCCACCTCAGCTCCGGTAGATCGAGCCTGTAACTCGCCTAGACCCTAACCCTACCCCTAGTTTGGATTTTCAGGCTTCCATTCCGAGGGCCCTGGCTCCCAAGAGTCCCAGATCAAGGACCCCTGAGAAACACTCCAAGACTAGCCACACACTAGGAACCCATGGTGTTTGGGGCTGCGCCAAATCCTTAGCCAAGGAGAAACCTGCCTTCCCCCCTAAAGCCACTCCGCCATCAGAGTCCCTGCTGGCCATGGAGCCGGATTCTGCCCTGCCGCTGGGCACATGCCCTCTACTCAGCCCCGAGGGGAGCCTGCCTCAGTGCCTGCAGATCGGGCCTGCCATACCCCCAGGCCCTAACCCTAATTTGGGTTTTCAAGCTTCCATTCTGAGAGGTCAGGCTCCCAAGCCCCACAGATGAAGGACCCCTGAGTAAAATTCCAGGACTCCACCAGCCACGTGGTAGGAAACCATGCTGTTTGGAGCTGCATCAAACCCTCAGAAGGTGAGAAACTGGCTTCCACCCTAAAGCCACCCCAACCAACAACAACCCTCTGGCCATAAAGCTGGATTCTGCGGCGGTGCTGGACAAATGCCCTCAACTCAGCCCTGAGGGGAGCCCGTCTCAGCACTGGCAGATGAGACCTGCCATGGACCTACACCCTGACCCTAACCCTAGGTAGGGTGTTCAGGCTTCTGTACCGAGGGCTGGCTCCCAAGCATGCCAGACTGGGGATGCCTGAGACTCCCACCAGCACCCCGCCGGCCTCCTAGGGTGAAATGGTGCCATTTGGAGCTGCCCAAAAACCTCAGAGTGGGAAAAACGGGCATATCCCCCAAGGCCACCCCCAAGATCTGCACGCGCCCTGGAACCAAAGCCAAACCCTTCCACCTGACACCCGCCCTCAATTGGGGATGAATTAGGATGAATCCTAATCCTAACCCTAGTTTGGATTTTCAGGCTTCCATCTCAAGAGGCCAACATGGCGAGAAAGCCCTCTATGAATCAGGCGCACGCGTGGTCCATGTCTCCTGCTACTCAGCCCCCTGGGATGCCCGCACCCGCACTGGTGGATCGATCCTGCCATGTTCCTAGGCCCTGACCCTAACCCTTGGTGGGGTTTCATGCTTCCGTCCCCAGAGGCATGTCCCTTGAGTCCTCCAGATTGGGGACCTCTGAACCATACTGCATGACTCTGCCTGCCATGGGTGCCCTGCTGAGCTGCAGAAAACCCTCAGACCTGGAGAAAGCTGCATGCCCACCCTGAGATCATCCCCCATATTTGGCACCACGTTGTGCTTCAAACTTGGAAGCTGACGCCCGGCAAGAATCCCTCCTTCGATTCTGTCCCTGGAAAGCTACATTGTGCGTGGGTCCTCGGTGGAATGGCTTGCCGCCGGCCCACTTTCCTGGATGACCACGACACACACCTAGCGAGAAAGTGCTCTACGCCGCGGGCGCCAGCAAGGCCCGAATCGTCACCCTACGCTGGGCGATTCTCACAAGCTTTCTACTTTCTGCCAAAACTGATAAAGATTTAGACAGAAAGCCATGAGCATTGGCCAGAAAACACACTGAACTCGCTTCCTGTGGCACGGATCCACGGGGCCGCTAACTGGGCCTAGCCCCGGGAACAGAGTGGTCAAGGATGGAATCCGGTGAGAAATCCCTCTAAGAACCATGCGCGGGCGAAGCCAAGGACACCTACTACTCAGCCGCCTGGGATGCCCACCCTAGCGATGGAATTTCTGGCCTGCCATGCCCCTAGGCCCTGGCCCAAACCCTCAGTTGGGTTTTCAGGCTTCGGTCCCTAGGGGTCTGGCCTCGAGACCTACAGATTGGAAACCTCTGAGCCACACTGCATGATTCCACTTGCCACCAAGGAGAAAATGGTGCTGCTCGAAGCTACGCAAAACCCTCAAAGCAGGAGAAACCTGCATAATACCACTGCGGCCATCCCACACATTCTGCTCCCACCAGGAGACAAACGTGAAGGCTGACGCCCACCCATACCCCCTCCCTTAACTCGGCCCCCTGGAAAGCTTCCCTGCATGGGGCACGTGGGGAAGCCCTGTGGGTCCGGCCCATGTTCCCGGATGGCCACAACACACACCTAGTGAGAAAACGCTCTAGACCGCAGGCGACAGCGCAGTCCGAGTCACAGACTATCACCGGCCAATTCTCATGAGCTTTCTGCCCATATCGATTCGGGCAGAAAGCTTGAGAGAATTGGCCGGAGAACCCACGGCAAACTCACTTCCTGCGGGTCATGTCCAAAGGGCTGCTGCCTGGGCCTGGCCCACGGTCCCAAGGGTTCATGACCCGAACCCTGTGAGAAAGCCTTCTATGAGTGAGATGCATGTAAGGTCAATGGCACCTGCTCCTCAGCCCCCAGCAGTGCCCACCGTGGCACTGGCAGATCGGGCCTGCCATGCCCATAGACCCTGTCCCTAACCCTCGGTTGGGTGTTCAGGCTTCTGATCCCAGGAGCCTGACCCTCGAGTCCACACGTGAACCAAAGCACATGACCCCGCCTGCCACCCAGAAGGAAACGGTGCTCCTGGAGCTGCACAAAACCCTCAGAGCGGGATGAACCTGCACGACCCCCTGAGACCAACCCCCTCCTTGGATGCCCCACCATGCCTCAAACACATAGACGGACACCCATCCAGAACCCCTCCCTCAACTCTGCCCCTGGAAAGTTCCCCTGCGTGGGAGACCCAGGGGGAGCCATGAGGGACCGCCCTGTGTTCCAGATGGCCGTGACACGCACCAAGCAAGAAACTGCTCTAGACCACGGGCGCCGGTTCGACCTGAATCGCCACCCAACGCCAGCCAATTTTCACAAACTTTCTTCCCAAACGGATATCAATTTGGGCAGAAAGCTCCTGAGATTTGGCCGGAAAACCCCCGCTTCCTGGGGCACATGTCCACAGGGCCTTCACCTGGGCCTGGCCCGGGATCCTGAGAGCCTGAACCCTATAAGAAAGCATCCTACAAATCAGGCACACACGAGGCCATCACCTCCTGGGACTCATCCCCCTGGGTTGCCCGCCCCAGCGCAGGTGGATTCGGCCTGCCATGACCCTAGGCCATGGCCCCAACACTTGGTTACATTTTCAGTCTTCCTTCTCCATGACCTGTCCCTCGAGCCCTCAAACTGGGGAACCCTGAAGCATACCCAGTGAGTCCGACTGCTACCCAGGAGGAATCCATGCCCTTTAGAACTGCAGAAACCCTCAGGTTGGGAGAAACCTGTATGCCCCCCACCCGAGGCCATTGGCCACCTTCTGCACCACACTAGGCCAAAAACTCCCAGGCTGGCACCCAACTAGAACCCCTTCCTCAGCTCTGCCCCTGGAAAGCTCCCCTGCCCTGGGGCCCTCGGGGGAGCTGCGTGGGACAGGCCCGTGTTCCCAGATGCCCATGACACGCACCGAGCAAGGAAGTGCTCTAGACCACGAGCGACAGTGCGGCCCGAATCGCTGCCCGATGCCGGACAATTTTCATGAGCGTTCTTCCCAGATTGATATGGATTTGGGAAGAAGGCACATGAAAATTTGCTAGAAAACCCCTGGCAACCTCGTTTCTGGCAGCGCATGTCTGGAGGGCCTCCACCTGGGCCTAGCTTGGGGTCCTGAGTGGTCACATCCCAAACCCTGGGAGAAAGCTCTCTATAAATTAGGCACACATGAGGCCAAACACTCCTGCTACACAGCCCCCCAGAGTGCCCACACTGGCAACGAGTACTCAGACCCAGGGATGTCTGTCCCTGCACTCATGGGTCAGGCCCACCATGACCCTAGGCCATGGCCCTAACCCTTAGTTGGGATTTCAGTCTTCCTTCTCCAGGGGTATGTCCCTCGACCGCCCAAACTGGGGAAACCTGAAACACACCCCAAGACTCTACCTGCCACCCAGGAGGAAAGCATCCCATTGGGAGCTGCGGAAAACCCTCCAAGTGGGAGAAACCTGTATACCCCCGAGGCTCTCGCCCACCTTCGGCACCACACCAGGACAAAATTGGAGGCGGATGCCCAGCCAGAACCCCTAGGCCGTGGCCGTAACCCTCGGTGGGGCTTTCAGTCTTCCTTCTCCAGGCCTGTCCCTCAAGGCCTAAAATTGGGGAACCCTGAAACACACCCCATGAGTCTGCCTGCCGCCCAGGAGGAAACCATGCCCTTCGGAGTTGCAGAAAACCCTCACAGCAGGAGAAACCCGCAAGTCCCACCTGAGGCCATACCCCACATTTGGCGCAAACCCGGGCTGAAAACCCCCAGGCTGAAGCCCAGCCGGAACCCCTCCCTCAACATTGCCCCCAGAAAGTTCCCCAAAGTGGGGGCCCTCGGGGGAGCCATGTGGGCCCAGCTTGTGTTCCTGGATGGCCGCGATATGCACGGAGCGAGAAAGCACTCTAGATCACAAGCACCGGCGCGGCCGGATTTGCCGCCCAACCAAGCTCTTTCTCATGAGCTTTCTGCCCAAATCGATATCAATTTGGGCAGAAAGCTTGTGAGAATTGGCTGGTAAAGCCCTGGTGAACCCCTCCCTTGACTCTGAACTCAGGGAGCTCCCCAGCGTGGGGGCCTGACCTGTTGCTGGACGGCCGCAACACGCACCTAGTGAGAAGCGCTCTAGATTGCAGGCGCCAGCGTGGCCCCAATCACCGCCCAAGGCTGGCCAATACTCATTAATTTTCTGCCAGAAATCTCATGAGAACTAGCCAGAAGACCCACGGCCAACTCGCTCCCAAAGCCTCAGGCATGCGGGGCTGCTGCCTGGGCCTGGCCCAGGGTGCCAAGTGGTCTCAGCCTGAACCCTGCGAGAAGCCGCCCATGAGTCGGGCATACTCAAGACCACGCATCCTGCTCCTCACCCCCTGCAGTGCCCACCCAAGAGCTGGCCAATCAGGACGGCCATGTCCCTAGGCCTGAATCCAAACACTTGGTTCGGTTTTCAGTCTTCCATCCCCAGGGGCCTTTCCCTTGAGCCCTCAGATTGGGGATCCCTGATCCACACCCCATGACTCTGCCTGCTACCCAGAAGGAAACTGTGCTGTTCGGAGCTGCACAAAATCCTCAGAGTGGGAGAAACCTGCATGCCATCCCTGAGGCAACCCCGACTTTGGCTCCCCACCAGACCACAGGCATGGAGGCTGACGCCCAGCCGGAACCCCTCCCTCAACTCTGCCCCCAGGAAGCTTCCCTGCACAGGGTCCCTCGTGGGAGCATGGCCCATGTTCCAGATGGCCAGGACAGGCAGCTGGCAAGAACGCATTGGAGACCGCGGGTGCCAGCGCGGCCTAAATTGCCACCCAACACCAGACAATTCTCACGAGCTTTCTGCCCAAATTGATATCTATGTGGGCAAAAAACTCGAGAGAATTGGCTGAAAAACCTCCGGTGAACTCGCTGCCAGCTGCGTGGGTCTACAAGGCCACCACATGGCCGTGGCCCAGGATCCCGAGTGGTTGTGGCCAGAACCCTGCGAGAAAGCCCTCGAGGACCCCGGGCACACGTGAGGTCAATGCCTCCGACTACTCAGACCCCTGGGGTGTCCGAACCGGCACTAGGGGATCAAACCTGCCATGCCCCTAGGCCCTCACCCTAACATGCATTTGGGTTTTCAGTCTTCTGTTCCCAAGGGCCTGTCCCTCGAGTCCTCCAGATAGGAGACCCCTGACGCACACCCCATGACTCTGCCTGCCACCCAGACAGAAAACATGCGATTTGGAGCTGCGAACAACCCTCAGAGCAAGAGAAAAGGACATGTCCCCCGTGAGTCCATCCACATTCAACTCAACACTGGGCCAGAAACGCAGAGATTGACGCCCAGTCGTACCCCCTGCTTAACTCTGCTCCTGGAAAGCTCCCGGCGCCGGGACCCTCGGGGGAGCCACGTGGGCCCGGCTCATGTTCCCAGATGGCCACGTCACACACCTAGCGAGAAAGCGCTCTAGACTGCGGGGACCAGTGCGGCCCGAAAGGCCACCCAACGCCAGCAAATTCTCATGAGCTTTCTGCACAAATCAATATCGATTTAGGCAGAAAGCTCTTGAGAACTGGCCGGGAAAACCCCAGCGAACTTGCTTCCTGCAACGCATGTCTACAGGACCTCTGCCTGGGCCTATCCTGTGGTCCCGAGTGGTCGAGTCCCCAGCCCTGCAAGAAAGCCCTCTATGATCTAGGCGCACGGGAGGCCAAGGCCTCCCGCTACTCAGCCCTATGGGATGCACAACCAAGCACTGGAAGATCTGGCCTGCTGTGCCCCTAGGCCCTAGCCCTAACCCTCTGTTGGGTTTTTGGGCTTCTGTCCCCTGGGGTCTGTCCCTCGAGTCCTCCAGATTGGGGACCCCTGATCTAAAACCCATGACTCCACCTGCAATCCAGGTAGAAACTGTGCCATTCGGACCTGCGCAAAACCCTCAGAGTGGGATTAACTTGCACGGCCCCATGAGGCCACTCCCCACCTTCAGTCCACTACCAGGCCCCAAACATGAAGGTTGATGCCCAGCTACACCCCCTCCTCCTTAACTCGGACCCTGGGAAAGCTCCCCTGTGTGGGGGCCAAGGGGGACCCATTAAGCCCTGCCCTTGTTCCCAGATGGCTACAATACGCACCTACTGATAAAACAATGTAGACCAAGGGGACCAGCGCTGCCTGAATCGCCACCCAACACCAGCCAATTATCATAAACTTTCTGCCCAAAAAGATATTGATTTGGGCAGGAAGCTCCTGAGTCTTGGCTGGGAAACCCCGGGCGAACTCGCTTCCTGTGCTGCATGTCTGCGGGGCCTGCGCCTGTGCCTAGCCTGGGGTCCTGAGTGGTCCCAGACCTAATCCTGTGAGAAAGCCCTCTATGAGCCAGACCCGCGGGATAACGATGCCTTCCACTACTCAAGCCCCTCGGATGCCCGCCCTGGCGCTGGCAGATCAGGCCTGACATGACCCTAGGCCTTGAGCCTAACCCTCTGTTGGGTTTTCAGACTTCTGTCCCCAGGGCCATGTACCTCGAGTCCTCCAGATAGGGGAACCCTGAGCCACACCCCATGACTCCGCCTCACACCGAGGAGGAAACCATGCCTTCATAGCTGCGCAAAACCCTCAGAGCTGTAGAAACCTGCATACCCTCGCTGAGGCCAACGGCACCTTGGGCGCCCCACCAGGCCGCAAACTCGGAGGCTGAGGCTCAGCAGGAACCCGCCCCTCAATTCTAACCCTGCAAACCTCCACTGTGCAGGGTCCCTTGAGGGAGCTGCCTGGGCCCGACCCATGTTCTCTGATGGCTGTGACATGCACTTAGCGAAAAAGCGCTCTAGATCCCAGGCGCCTGTGCAGCCTGAGTTGCTGCCCAATGCCACCAATTCTCATGAGCTTTCTGTCCAAACTGATATTGATTTGGGCAGATAGCTCATGAGAATCGGCCGAAAACCCCCAGCGAACTCGCTTCCTGGGGTGCACGGCTGCAGGGCCTCCACCTGGGCCCATCCTGCTCTACAAGGCAGGTGCACATGAAGCCGATGCCTCCTGCTACTCAGCCCTCTGGGGTGCCTGCACCGAAACGGGCAAATTGGACCCACCGTGCCCATAGTCCCTGGCTATAACTTTTAGTTGGGTTTTCAGGCTTCCAGTCTCAGGGGCCTGTCCCCCAAGCCCTCCAGATTGTTGACCCCGGAGCCGCACCCCGGGAGTCCACCTGCCGCCAAGGAGGAAACAGTGCCATCCGCATCTTCCCAGAATCCTCAGAACGGAACAAATCTGCATGCTGCCCTGAAGCCACCCCTACCTCCGGCACCCCCCAGCCTGACCAAAAAAACCAGAGCCTGATGTGCCAATGGACCCCCATCCTCAACTCAGCCACCCAGGGATCCTGCCACGGCACCAGCAGATCGGTCCTGCCATGACCCTAAACCCTAACCCTAACCCCAGGTTGGCTTTTCAGGCTTCTGTCCCCAGATACCTGGTTCCCAAGCCCTCCAGATTGGGGACCCCTGAGCCACACCCCAGGACTCTGCCTGCCACCCAGGAGGAAACCGTACCATTCGGAGCTATGCAAAACCTTCCGAGTGGAAGTAACCTTCATGTCCCCCAGAGGCTAACCCCACCTTCGTTGCCCACTGGGCCACAAACATGGAGGCTGACACTCAGCCGGACACCCTCCGTCGACTCTGCTCCCAGAAAGCTCCCCTGCACGGTGGCCCTGGGGGGAGCCACTTGGGCCCAGCCCATGTTCCCTGATGGCCGTGACACACACCTACTGAGAAAGCGCTCTAGACCGTGGGCTCCAGTGTGACCCTAATCACTACCCAACACCGGCCCATTCTCATGAGCTTTCTTCCCAGATGGATATCAGTTTGTGTCTAGAGCTCCTAAGAGTTGACAAGGAAACCCCGTTGAACTCGCTTCCTGCGGCGCATGTCTGCAGGACTTCCGCCTGGGCCTAGCCTCGGGTCCTGAGGGGCCGCGGCCCAAACCCTACAAGAAAGCCCTCTACAAGGCAGGTACATGCAAGATAAATGCCTCCCATTACTCAGGCCCCTGGGGTGCCTGCCCAATGGCTGGCGAATCAGGTCTGCCGTGCCCCTAGGCCCTAGCCCTGATCCTCAGTTGGGTTTTCAGGCTTCCACCCCCAGGGCCTGTCCCCTGAGCCCTCCAGATGGAGGATCCTGGAGCCACAGCCCAGAACTCTGTCTGCCACCCAGAAGGAAACCATGCCCTTCGGGGCTGCGAAAAACCCTCCGAGAGGGAACAACCTGAATGCCCCCACGGAAGCCTCCCCCACCTTCAGCACTCCACCAAGCCGCAAAAACGGAGGGTGACGTTCAGACGGCCCCCTCCATCCAATCTGACTCCAGAAAGCTCCCCTGCACCGGAGCCCTCGGGGGATCCATGTCGGCCCAGCCCAAGTTCCCTGATGGCCGCAACATGCTCCTAATGAGAAAGCGATCTAGACGGCAGGAACCAGTGCGGCCCGAATCGCCACCCAGCAACGGCCAGTTCTCACAAGCTTTCTGCCCAAACTGATGTCGATTAGGGCAGAAAGCTCGTGAGAATTAGCCGGAAAACACCCGGTGAACTTGCTCCTAGGGGTGCAGCCCCGCAGGACCACTGCCTGGCCTGGCCCCCAGTCCCAAGTGCTCACGGCCCTAAGGCTGGAAGAAAGTGCTCTATGAAGCAGACACATGCAAGGCCAATACCTCCTGCTACTAAGCCCCTTGGGGTGCCCACCCCGGCACTGGCAGATCAAGCATGCCATGACCCTAGGCCCTGGCCCTAACCCTAGGTTGGATTTTCAGGCTTCCATCCCCAAGGGCCTATCCCCCAAACCCTCTAGATTGGGGACCCCGGAGCCACACCCCAGCAGTCCACCTGCCCCTCGGGAGGAGACCGCACCCACGCAGAACCCTCAGAAAAGAACAAACCCTCATGCTTCCCTGAGACCACCCCCACCTCAGGCAGCCCACCCGGCCACAAAACCAAGAGCCTGATGCACTGCTGGACCCCTGTCCTCGACTCAGGTACCTGGGGATCCTGCTTCAGTGTGGGCATATTAGGCCTGTCATACCCCTAGGCCCTAACAGTAACCCTAGGGTGGGTTCTCAGGCTTCTGTCCCCGTAGAACTAGCCACCGATCCCTCCAGACTGTGGACCTCTGAGCCACAGCCCAGGACTCCACCTGCCACCCAGGAAGGAACCATGCTGCTTGGAGCTGTGCAAAACCCTCAGAGTGGGAGAAACCTGCATACCCCTCCTGAGGCCACCCCCACATATGGCTCCCCACCAGACCACAAACATGCAGGCTGGTGCTCAGCTGGAACCCCTCCCTCAACTCTGCCTGTGGAGCAGGGGAGCTGCATGGGCCCAACCCATGTTCCTGGATGGCCACAACACACACCGAGAAAGAAAGAGCTCTAGACTGCATGCGCCAGCATGGCCTGAATCACCACCCAATGCTGACCAATTCTCACAGCTTTCTGCCCAACCGATATATCAATTTGGGCAGAAAAAAATGTCAGATTTAGCCAGAAAAACCCAGCGAACTTGCATTTGGCGGCACAGGCTGGCAGGGCCACTGCCTGAGCCTGGCACGGGGTGCCAAGTAGTTGTGGTCCAAACCCTGCTAGAAAGCCCTCTGTGAGGCAGGTGCACGTGATGCCAACCACTCCTGCTACTCAACCCCTGAGGTGTGCGCCCTGGCACTGGCATATCAGGTCTGCGATGCCTCTAGGCCCTTGCCCTAAGCCTCGGTTGGGGTTTCAGGCTTCCATCCCCAGGGGTCTGTCCCCAGAGCCCTCCATATTGGGGACCCCAGAGCCACACCCCAGGAGTCCACCTGCCACCCAAGAGCAAACCGTGCTATTTGGACCTGTGCAGTACCCTCAGACCGTGAGAAATCCCCATGCCTCCCTAAAGGTAACCCCACCTCTGGCGGCCACCCCTGGCCACAGAAACCAGAGTCTGACACACTGCCTGACCCCCGTCCTCTACTCAGCACCCCTGGGATCCCGCCTAAGAGCCATCAGATTGGGTCTACCATACCCCTAGGACCAAACCCTACTTTGGTTTTCAGAATTGTGTCCCCAGAGACCTGGCCCCCAATCCCTCCAGGTTAGGGAACCCTGAGCCACACCCCAGGATTCCGCCTGCCACCCAGGTGGAAACCATGGCGTTTAGAGCAGCGTAGAACCCTCAGAGTATGAGAAACCTGCATACACCCCGGAGACTGCCAGCACATTCGGCAGCTCCCCTGGCCACAAACCCGGGGCCTGAGGTGCCGCCAGACCCCCATCCTCAACTCAGTCCCCCGGAAATCTCACTTCAGCATGGGCAGATCAGCCCTACCATGCCCCTAGGCCCTCACCATAACCCTAGGTTGGGTTTTCATGCTCCTGCCCCAGAGGCCTGGCCCCCAAGCCCTCCACATTGGGTACCCCTGAGCACACCCTAGGACTCCACCTTCCCTACAGGAGGAAACCAGGCTGCTCCGAACTGCACAGAGATCTCAGAGCGGGAGAAAACTGCATGACCCCTGAGACCACCCACTTTGTGCCCCCCACAGACCACAAAGCCAAAGCCTGATGCCCAGCCTGACCCCTTCCCTAAACTCTGCCCCTGGGGAGCAAGTCTCAGCAAGGACCCTCAGGCAAGTCCTGTGGGTCTAGCCCTTGGTTCCAGATGGTCGCAACATGCCCTTGGCAAGAAAGTGCTCCAAACACCACACACGCACACCCCGAATCACTACACAATGTCAGCCAATTCTCTTCATCTTTCTGCACAAATTGATATGGACTTGGACAGAAACCTCGTGAGAATTGGCAAGAAACCCCCCGGCAAACTCGCTTCTGGCACTAGGAGCCCTCAGGGGAGCCGACTGGGTCTAGACGGTGGTCCCAGGGGTCACAGCCTGAACCTTCTGAAAAAGTACTCTCAACAACAGGCACTTGCTGGCCTGAATCACCCCAGAACACTGGCGACCCCTGCCCTCTACTCAGCCCCCTGAAAAGGTCATCTCAGCGCTGGCAGATCAGGCCTTCCAGGCCCTTAGGCCCTAACCCTAACCCTAGGTTGTGTTTTTAGGTTCCGTCACCAGAGGTGTGGCCCCCAAGCCCTCCAGACTGGGGAACCCTGAGCCAAACCACAGGACTCCGCCCATTCCCCAGGAGGAAACGGTTCTATTTGGAACTGTGCAAATCCCTCCAAGTAGGAGACTCGTACATGCCCCCCTGAGATCACCCCCACATCCAGCGCCCCCCCGGAAGAAAAGCCTCATCCTGACACTCTGCTTGACCCCTGACCTCAACTTGGCCCCCCCAGGGATCTTGCCTCAGTGATGACAGATCAGGCCTGCCAGGGCCCTAGGCCCTAACCCTGACCCTACGTTAAGTTTTAATTCTTCCATCCCCACAGGCCTGCCCCCAATCCCTGCAAATTGGGACACCTGAACCATACCAGAGGATTCTGCTTGCCGCCCAGAAAGAACTGTGTCATTTGCAACTCCATAAAGGCTTCAGAGCAGAAGAAATCCACATACCCACATGAGACCACCATCCACCTTCAGCCGCCTCATGGACACAGTCCTGGAGTCTGACCCTCAGCCTGACTCACGCCCTCAACTCAGCCCCCCAGGGCCCTTGCCTCAGCGCAGGAAGATCTGACCTTTGTGCCCCTACACCCTAACCCTTTCTCTAGCTTGGGTTTTCAGGCTTCTGTCCACAGAGTCCTGGCCCTCGAGCCCTCCAGACTGGGGACACTTGCGTCATTGCCGTGGCATCCGCCCGCCACCCAGCAGCTAACCGTGCCATTTGGAACGCTGGCAAAAACTTCATAGCAGGAGAAGTGAACATGCCCACCAGAGGCCACCCCCACCTTCACTGGAACCTGAGTACGAACCTGGAGACTGACATTCAGCCTGACCCACGCCCTCAACTCAAGCCCCTAGGGTGCTCGCCTCAGTGCCAGCAGACCCTAACAGTCTGGGGTGTTCTTCGGGGTCTGTCCCCAGAGACCTGACTCCCAATACCCAGAGACTGCATATGCGTGAGCGATACCAGTGGCCTCCTCCTGCCACCCAGAAGGCGTCCATGCCATTTGTTGTTCGAGAAAAGATTCAGAGAGGGGAAATATGTATGCCCACTTAACCCGCACCACCTTCAGCGTCCTCCTCTGGACACATGGAGACTGATACTCAGCCTAACCCTTGCCTTCAACTCAAGCCCTCGGGAGTGTCACCTCAGCACTGGCAAATCAGGCCTGCCATGCCCCTAGGCCCTAACCCTAAGGCTTCCCTCCCCCAGAGTCCTGGCTCCAAATCCCCAAAGCCTGGAACATCTGAGCCGTGCCAGAGGACTCAGCATGCCGCCCAGAAGGATACCGTGCCGCTTCGAACTCAGCAATGGATTCAGAGTAGGAGTTATCTGCATGACCCCTTGAATCCACCACCCTATTGAGCGGCCCTCTGGACACAAACCCTAAGCCTGACACTCCCCCTGACCCATGCCCTCAATTCAGCCCCCTGGGAAGTTCACCATACTGATAGAAGATGGGCCATACCATGCCACTAGACCCTAACCTTAACCTTGGGTTGGCTTTTTAAAGAACCACTCCCACTGGTCTGGCTCTAAATCCCAGGGAATAGGCCACCTGCGGAAAGCAGAGGACTCACCCCACAGCAAGGTCAAAATCATGCCTTTTCAGAGAAAGGATTTAGAGCAGGAGAAATCTGAATGAAATCTTAAACTAATCCCTACTTATTTATACTTTAATACCGTACTGACCATAATATGGAGACTCATACCCTCCTTATCTCTACACCTCAACTCAGAGCTTGTGAAGGCCTCCGTACCTAAGCAGATCACACCTTCCATGCTACTGGGTTTACCGCCATCCTAGCTTAAGACATGGGTATATACATGAACACACCTTTCCACAGAAAGGACATTCGAGTGACCGACAGACACACGGAAAAGTACTCCACATCAGTGACCATGAGGAAATCGCAAATCAAAGCCACAATTAGATACCACCTTACAACTTTCGGCATGGTTAAATATATCAAGACAGGGAGCAACAAATGTTGGCAAGGATGCAGTGAAAGAGTAACCCTCTTACACTTTGGTGGGAATGCAAGCTCATACAGCCACTCTGTAAAATGGTATTGAGTTTCCTGAAGAAGTTAAAAATAGAGCTACTCTATGATCTAGCGATTGCACTACTAGGTATTTACCCTGAAGATACAGATTTAGTGAAAAGCGGTTACACCTTCTCACCAAGGTTTCTAGCAGAAATATCCACTATAGCCAAACTACAGAAAGAGCCCAGATGTTCACGGGCAGATGAAAGCATCAAGAAGATGTGGTTCATATCTACAATAGAATAGTATTCAGCCATCAGAGAGGATGAATACTTACCATCACATCGACCTGGATGGAACTAGACGGAATTATGCTGAGGGGAATAAGTCTATCAGAGAAAGACAATTATCATATGGTTTCACTCTTATATGAACTATAAAAAAACAGCACAGAGGATCATAGGGGAAGGGAGGAAAAACTGAATGGGAAGTTATCGGAGAGGGAGGAAAACCATGAGAGACTCTTAACTACAGAGACAAGCTGAGGGTTGCTGGAGGAGATCACTGGGTGATGGGCAGGAAGGAGAGCTTAGGATGCAATGTGCACCGGGTGTTATACACAACTGATGTATTATTGACCACTACAACGGAAACGAATGATGTACTGTAAGTTGGCTAATTGAATTTAAATTAAACAGACAGAGCTCAAATAAAAATTTGTATGGAACCACAAATGATACTGAATAGCTAACACAATGTTGAGAATAAGAAGAAAGCTGGAAGAGTCACGATTCCAGATTTCAATTTATACTACAAAGCTATAGTCATCCTAACAGTGTGGTACTGGCACAAAAATACAATAACCAAGGGAATGGGATAGAAGCTCAGACATAAACCCACAATTATGAGGCCAATTAATCTTCCACAAAGCAGGTAAGAATATCAAAAGGGAAAAGGACAGTCTCTGTAACAAATAGTGTTGGAGAAACTGGACATCTATGAGCAAGAGAATGAAATCAGACCACTTTCTGACACCATACAGACAAATAAACTCAAAACAGTTTCATGACCTCAGTGGGAGACCTGAAACCATAGAAATCCTACAAGACAGCACAGACAGTAACTTCTTGACATGGACCATAGCAATATTTTTATAAACTGTCTCCTGAAGCAAAGGAAGCAAAAGAAAGAATAAACCATTGGGACTATATTAAAATAAAAATTTTCCACATGGTGGTAAAACAATGAAAAAGTAATAATAAGATGACCTATGGAAAAGGAGAAGATATCCTATGCAATAAAGAGATACTGTCTAAAATATATAAAACTGATACTGTTCAACACCCAAAAAACCAAATTGTCCTGTTGAAAAGTGGGCAGAAGATACAAACAGACATGTCTCCAAGGAATACAGATGGCCGACAGAAAAGATGTTCACCACCACCCATCATCAAGAAGATGCAAACCAAAAGTACAGGAAGATATTACCTCCTACTGTCAGAATGGCTCACATACAGCACAAGAAACAGCAGATGTTGGGAGGATGTGAAGAAAGGGGAACTCTCATGCTCTGTTGGTGGGGATGAACCTAGCGCAGCCACTCTGGAAAACAGTATGGAGGTTCCACAAGATGTTAAAAATAGAGCTACCCTAGGGATCCAGCAATCACACTACTACGAATATGCAAACAGTAACTCAAAGGGATGCATGCACCCCTATGTTTCTTGCAACATTATTTACAAGATCACAATATGAAAGCAACCCAAGTGTCTGTTGATAAAGCGATAAATGAGATGATAGATGCTTACACACATACACACACAGACAGTAGAATATTATTCAGCCATAAAAAGAATAAAATCTTGCCATTTGCAGCCACATGGGTGGAGCTAGAAAGTATTATCCTAAGTGAAATCAGTCAGTCAGAGAAAGACAATACCATAGGATGTCCCTCTTGTCTAGAATTTAGGAAATAAACATACATAAACAAAGGAGAAAGAAGAGAAAAAACCAAAAACAGATTCTTAACAATAGAGTAAAAACTGATGGTTACCAGATGGGAGATTACTGGAGGGATGAGTGAAACAGAGGAAGGGGACAGAGAGTACACTTCTCCTGATGAGCACTGAGTCATATATGGAATTGCTGAATCACACGACTGTACACCTGAAACTAATACAACACTGGGTTAACTCAACTGGAATTAAAATAAATAATTTTTTAAAAAAGATTTTTCTTCCAATAACCTATTTGAAAGAGCTGTTGCTACATAATGTTCATAAGCCCTACTTGGGAGTATTTACTCTACGATAATTATTTGCGCTATGCCTGGAATTCAAATTTCACTGAATTCTTATACGATTTTTTATTTTATTTTTTCAGTATTCCAAGATTCGTTGTTTATGCACCACACCCAGTGTTCCATGCAATACGTGCCCTCCTTAATACCCATCACCAGGCTCACCTAACCCCCCACCACTTCCCTTCCAAAACCCTGTTTGTTTCTCAGAGTCCACAATCTCGCATGGTTCATCTCCCCCTCTGATTTCCCCCAACTCACTTTTCCTTTCCTTCTCCTAAAGGCCTCCATATTATTCCCTATCCTCCACAAGTAAGTGAAACCACATAATCGACTCTCTCTTCTTGGCTTATTTCACTCAGCTTAATGTCCTCCAGTCCCATCCACGTTAATACAAAAGTTGAGTATTTGTCTTTTCTGGTGGAGGCATAACATTCCGTTGTATGTATGGACCATATCTTCTTTATCCATCAAGCTGTTGAAGGGCATCTTGGCTTTTTCCACAGATTGGCGACTGTGGACGTTGTTGCTATGAACATTGGGGTACAGATGGCCCTTCTGTTTACTACATCTGTATCTTTGAGGTAAATACACACTAGTACAATTAATTGCAAGGTCACGGGGTAGCTCTATTTTTAATTTCTTAACGAATCTGAACACTTATTTCCAAAGTGACTGCACAGACTTGCATTCCCACCAACAGTGTAAGAGGGTTCCCCTTTCTCCGCATCCTCTCCAACACTTGTTGTTTACTGTCTTGTTAATTTTGGCCATTCTAATTGGTATAAAGTGGTATCTCAAAGTGGTTTTGATTTGAATCTCCCTGATGGCTAATGTGTCTGTTAGCCGTTTGTATATCTTCTTTAGAGAAGTGTCTGTTCATGTCTTCTGCCCATTTTTTGACTGGATTGTCTGTTGAATTCTACTTTGCCTGTTAACCCTAGTCCATGGGAGCCATAGTCCCTTTCTGTCCAGTCTCAGCACCTATGCATTCAAGAGTATAAGTAGAGACAGATGCCACTTCATAATCCAAAAGGCTAATACTGTTACTGGTTTAGGATGAGATAGTCACAGAGTGTGGGACAGGTTTCAGAGAAGGTCTGTTATACATCCTGGATATCTAATTCAGTGATCTTCACCTGGATCCATTTGGCTAATAGTTTCCCCGTGGATGGGTTTGCTTCCAAGCACATACATGGAAGATACAAATGTGGATGGCCTCGGTGCAGGACAGGAAGAAGACCAAGTACAGACCAGGGTACAATCCCTCCCCTGATTGAGTAAATGCCATGGGTGCGGGTATAGGAGGCAGAAGCAATGTGAAAACACCAAGGTCACCAACTGAAGGCAGGAGTACAGATCAAGGGATCTTGAGATACGGGGCTTGGAGGCTGCTCTGAGCTAACGCTGGGAGGAAGAGGGGGTAAATAGTGATAAAGAGAAAGTATCTGCCCCTGTCCTGGCCCATGCCAGCTGCCCACCCTCCCGGCCACATCAGTCTACACAGATGGCACATCCTGGTCTCAGGATGGGCTGGCTCAAGTCCTGCAACCATCAGGGGGACAGCTGGCTCCGGGGCTCAGGGATATGCTGAGGGAATTGAGAAGGAAGGCTTACCCTCTGAGGTCATCCCCTCCTTGAACAGACAGCCCTACAGGACTGCTGAAAACACACTAACAGGTTCGAAAGACATGGCATGGACAAACCAGGGTCATGAGAAATTGAAAACAATATTCATTTTTTAAGTTTAGAGCTGTAAGCTCAGGAAGTGGGGAGAGAGTCCCTGAGGAGGACTGAGGGGAGGGCAGGCCAGGCTGAAAAGGGAGATGGATCTCTTGATTGGGGACCTGCAGCCCCCTTCCAGGGCAAGGTATTGTCCTCACCTCACAGGGGATCCACAGAAGTGTTCCATCAGGGTACTGACAGGGATACCTCTTTAGAAGGCTACCCTGGCATCGGGTTTCACAGAGCAGAAGAGGAGGACCAGATGGAGGGAAAGCAACACCCCAGAGGTCATGGACAAGAGGGCAAGAATAGAGGCTCATGACCATGAAGATGATGAAGAGTAGGAAGCGACAGCATGGGAGCCCACTGGCACAAAAGTACCATGGGCACAGTGTCCACAGCTACAGTGACTGGGTGTCTCTGGCCAGGCATGACTGACCTCGTGACCTCCAGATTAGTCCTGACCACCACCCCGGGAAGTAGGCACCACCACATCCCTCCTCTCACCATGTTGCTCATAGGAATCACAGTCGCCAGATCCCGATCAGCTTTCATGGAAGTCAAATAGTGGCTCTCCCCACACACTGCCCTTCTAGTGGTACTCTAGTGTGACCCTGTGCCTGGCCAGGGACTGCTGTCTACCTGACTCCACACAACTCGATAGACAGGAGGGTGTCCCTGATTTCCACAGGACATGATGAGACAGATCCACAGGCCCTGCGACCCCACCCACCACCAACACCCAGTGGGTCACTCAGGACCTCAGCTATTGTCATGAAGCGCACCATGCCCTGTTTCAGTCACTTTCAACAGAAAGCCTAGTTCGAATCCCCCACAATACCATACATCCTGGTCGCTGACCTGGGGCCATGCCACAAACTCACATGCACCTTTCTGTTAGAGAAAGGCACCCCTGCACCTCATATAAAATGCTTCTAATGAAGTACACGTCCATCAGGACTAAAGTGTGAACAGTGGTATACAGCCTGCATGGTAGTCAGTACTTCTGAGGAGGGTTAACCCCCACCCCCCGACTCCAGTCTCACAAAACCTGCCTCTGTCCCCACAGAACTCATGCTCTTCCCTCAGCCAAAAAAAAAAAAACAAAAACAAAAACAAAAAATAGGAAACAAACATTTAATATGAATGGTCCCCCTTCACCTTCTAATTCAGATCTTGTCCAATCACAACGATATGAAACTGGCCATCATTCACAAAAAGAAAATGGGACTGTCAAGAATATGGGGAGATTTAACAACATGCTACTAAACAACCAACTGTCAAAGAAGAAATCAAGAAATTTTAGAGGTACCCTGAGACAAAAAGGAGAACCTACAAAAACTTATGAGATGCAATAAAAGTAGTTCTAAGGGGGAAATTCATAGAAATTCAGATCCCTGTCAATCCAGAAAAAGGCTCTCCAATACACTTCCATGGGAAAAAAGGAGGAGGGAGAAAAGCAAATCCCCAAATCAGTAGGAATAAGAAAATAACAAAAAGGAATGTGGAAATAATTCAATGGAGACTAAAAAGACAAAAGATCAATGAAAATAAGAGCTGGGAGCCTGGGTGACTCAATGGGTTAAGCCTCTGCCTTCGGCTCAGGTCATGATCTCAGGTTCCTGGGATCGAGCCCTGCATAGGGCTCTCTGCTCAGTGGGGAGCCTGCTTCCCCCTCCCTCCCTGCCTGCTCTCTGCCTACTTGTGATCTCTCTCTCTCTCTCTCTCTCTCTGTCAAATAAATAAATAAAATCCTTTTTAAAATAAAAAAAAAGGAGATGTGGTTCATATATACAATGGAATATTACTCCACCTTCAGAAACGATGAATACTTACCATTTGCATGGACATGGATGGAACTGGAGGGGATTATGCTAAGTGAAATAAGTCAAGCAGAGAAAGACAGTTATCATACGGTTTCACTCATATGTGGAATATAAGGAATAACACAGAGGATCATAGGGACAGGGTGGGAAACGTGAATGGGAAGATATCCGAGAAGGAGGAAAACCATATGAGACTCTGGACTCTGGGAAACAAATTGAGGGGTGCAGAAAGGGAAGTGAGTGGGGGGATGGGATAACTGGGTGATGGGCATGAAAGAGGGCATGTGTGGTGATAAGCACTGGCTGTTGTACTCTGTGAATCATGGAAGTAATTGAATCATGAATAATGAATCATCGAACACTACATCAAAAACTAACAATGTGGGGCACCTGGGTGGATCAGTGGTTTAAAGCCTCTGCCTTCGGCTCAGGTCTGATCTCAGGGTCCTGTGATTGAGCCCCGCATAGGGCTTTCTTTACCCTGCTTCCCTTCCTCTCTCTCTGCCTGCCTCTCTGCCTACTTGTGATCTCTGTCTGTCAAATAAATAAATAAATAAAATCTTTAAAAAATATATATCAATGTATTATACCTTGCCTAATTGAATTTAAATTTTTAAAAATGAGGAACTTTTAAAAAAGGAATGAAAGATGATCCGTGATGATGAATACCACAAAAATACAAAAGATCGTCCGAGTACTATGAGCAAGTAGAGGCCAACACACTGGACAACCTAGAAGAAATGGGTAAGTCCCTACCAACAACCTAGAAAGACAGAACCATGAAAGGGACAAAATCTGAACAGACTGATCACTAGTAAAAAAGATTGATTTAGGGGCACCTGGGTGGCTCAGTGGGTTAAAGCCTCTGCCTTTGGCTCAGGTCATGATCCCAGGATCCTGGGATCGAGCCCCGCATAGGGCTCTGCTCAGCAAGGAGCCTGCTTCCCTTTCTCTCTCTGCCTGCCTCTCTGCCTACTTGTGATCTCTGGCTGTCTAATAAATAAATTTTTTTAAAAAAGATTGATTTGATAATCAAAAACCCCCCAAGAAACAGAGGTCCAAGACCGAAAAGTTTCACTGAGGAGTTCAGCCAGACAGTAGAAGAATTAATACAAATCCTTCACAAACTCTTTAAAAAATAGAAGAGGAGGGCATCCATTCAAACTCGTTTTAGGAACTAAGCACTATCCTGCTACCGAAACAATTCAAGAAAAGGATTCCAGAAACATACAAGAAAAGGAAATGCCAATATCCCTCATGAACATAGATGTCAAAATCCTCAAGAAATTAATCAGCAAATTGAATTCAACAATACATCAGGAGAATCCCACAACATGATCCACTGGGATTTTTCACAGTGAGGCAAGGACGATTCCACATCTGCACATCTACCAATGGGTACACCACCTCAACAAAATAAAAAATAAAATCACATGATTGTTACAATAGATGCAGAAAGAAGTTCTCACAAATCTGGGTATTGGGGGAACATTCCTCAACACAATAAAGGCTCTATATGTTGCATGGAGCACTGGGTGTGGTACATAAACAATGAATTCTGGAACACTGAAAAGACATTTTTAAAATAAATACATAAGTAATTTTTTAAAGGCCCTATATGAAAGGCCCATAGCTGACACCATACTCAAGAGTGAAAAGCTGAAAACTTTTCCACTAAGACCAAGAACAAGACAACGATCGCCACTTTCATTCAACACAGTACTGAAATTCCTAGACAAAACATTTAGACCAAAAAAATTTATGAAATCCAAATAGGAAAAGAAAACAGTCACTATTTGCAGATGACAGGATACTACAAATAGAAATCCCTAATGATTCCACCAAAAAAACTGTTAGAGAAAACAAATTCAGTAAAGCTGCAGGATACAAAGTTGACATACAGAGACCTATTGCATTTCTTCTTTTAAAAGATTTTATTTATTTCTTTGACAGAGGAAGCATGAGCACAGTCAGGGGGAGCAACAGAGGGAGAGAGAAAAGCAGGCTCCCCACTGAGCAGGGAGCCCGATAAGGAGCTCCATCCCAGGACCCCAGAATCATGACCTGACCTGAAGGCAGATGCTTCACCAACAGAACCACCCAGGTGCCCCAACTTGTTGTGTTTCTATATACTACAGACAAACTTTCACAAAAAGAAACTAAGAAAGCAATGCCATTTACAATTGCATGGAGAAAAAATACCTAGGAATAAGAGTAACCAAGAATAAGAAAGACCTGGTACACTGAACACATGGTGGAAAATAAAGGAAGTGCATGTGTGCATTGGGGTGGGGAGAAATGCGTGGGTCAAAGAAATGGAAGATGACACAAATAAACAGAAGCGTATGCCATGCTCATTAACTGGACATTAACATGTTCCTCATAGCCAAAGCAATCTAGAGATGTGATAAAATCCCTATCCGAATCCCAATGACATTATTCAAAGAAATAGAAGACAATTCTAAAATTCATATGGATTCACAAAATCCATATACCCAAATACCCAAAGCAATCTGGGGAAAGAAAGCTGCAGTCGCCACACTCCCAGATTTCAAACTAGAATACAATGTTATAATCATCAAAACCGAATGGTACTGGCATAAACACACACACACAGAATAGAATCGAACAAAATAGAAAGCTCAGAAACTAACCCACATGTATATAGTCTTAACTTACAACACAGGAGCAGAAAATGTACAATGCGGAGGGGACTTTCTCTTCAGTGAATGAAACTGAAAAAACTGGACACTAAATGCAGAAGAATGTAACTAGATCACAACACCGCACACAGAAATTTTAAACGGATGAATGACTTGAACATAAGACCTGAATCCATAAGCCTCCAAGAAGAAAACACACGTAGTAAGTTTCTTCACATTGGTTTTGGCAAAGTCTTCAGATCAGACATCAAAAGCAAAGGCAACAAAGGCAAAAATAAGCAAGTGGAACAACATCAAACTGAAATCTTCTTCACGGCAAAAGAAACCAACAAAAACTTAAAAGGCAACCCACCCAGTGACAAAATCATCTGTAAATCATACATGTGAGAAGAGGCTAATATCCAAAATACACAAAACACACATACAAATCTAAACAAAAACTAAATAAAAAACGGGAAGAATAAGTGAATAGATACTTTCCAATGATAACATACATGTGGGAAACAGACACAGAAAAAGTTGTTCAGCATCACTAATTGCCATCAGGGAACTGTAAGTCAAAACAGGAGTTAGCTGTCACAACTTTTGGAACAGCATTTGTCCCAGAGACAGATACCAGGTGTGGTCAAGCATGTGTAGATGAGGGACCCAATGGGCTGTTGGTGGAAATGTACATTGTGCAGCCACAGTGGCAAACAGTAGGGAGGTTCCTGAAAATAATAAACACAACTACCATGAGACCCAGTAATTGCTCTATCGAATATTTTTTTGAAAACACAAAAACACTCCCTCAAAAAGAGAGATGCACTCCCAAGTTCACTGGAGCATCGTTCACAATAACCAGTCACGGAAACAAACCTTGAGAACATTATGCTAAGGAACGTAGACACAGAACGACAAACCGATGCTCTCATGTCCAGTCCACATGGAAACAAAAACATAATGAACACATACATACTGAAAACAAATTGGTGGTTGCCAGATTCAGGGAAGTTGGGGGCAGGAAACAGATGAAGGTGGTGAAAGGTGCAATGTTTGAGTGATAAAATCTGCAAGTCATGAAATGTTCTGTGTCACAGAGAGACTAAAGCTAACCCTGCGGGAGGGGTCCAGGTTCCCCTGTTCTTTGAAAGTACATTTTTCCTAGGAAACCTTTCCTAGCAAAAATTGTGTAAAGAAGTAATTACCATTAAATTGTACAGAAAAATTAGTGAGTATGATCGGACTCTAAAAATTTCTTCTCCTTGGCCTTTCTTCAGCCTCAGGACACAACTTCCTAATGGATACCCAAGAGAAATGGAGATAACGCACAACGGATGCTCACAGCCACGATTCAAAGCACTGGTGGCTGGATATGGAGAGCACTGCCCAGGAAGGAGCTGGTTGGGGTGCACGCTGCCTCTGTAGGGGTTCCCCACAAAACAGGTGCTGAACGCAATGTCCACTCTTTGACTTTTTTCATAAGAGGGAAATCCTCTTCAGGTTTCTTCCTGCTACTGAAGCTGGGTGAAAATGTAGATCTTTCAAAAGAGCCAAGTGTCTTACCATGAACTTTGAAAGTGGGGGAGACTTGTACTTGAAAGTTGTTGAGGGGGCAGAAGCTCAGAGTTCTCCCAGACACGAACATCGGCAGGTCCACTGTGAAAGGTACTTTCCTCAGCATGTGGAACACAGACTCCCTCCTACTCCCAGAAACTTCCTCCTTCCCCTCACTTGGGGCAACCAACAAGAGCTGGGAGTTCTCTCAATTCCTCCTTTCTCCCATTCCCAATATTCAGGCCATCAGCAAATCCTGTGAACTCCGTCTTCAAAATGTACCCAGAATAGGATTAACCACTCCTTCCAAGGCCACCCATCTGGTCCACACTAGAAACTATCTCTTGCCTGAGTTCCTAGAAAAGTTTCATTATTGACCTCCCTTGTCTATCCTCAACACTGTGTCATCTGTTCTCAACACTGTAGCCAGGATGGCCCAGTGAAACAAGGTCCCATGGGGTCACAGCCCTGTAATGGCTTCCTGTCACCCTACTGTCACCTCCTGGAGGTCACGTCCTAAGCTGCCTCCTGTGGCGACAGGGCCTTCTTGCTGCTCCTGGACATACCTGGTATGCTCCGTTCCAGGGCTTTTGCACATGCTTTTCCTTCCATTTAGAATGCTCTTGATGTGATATCAGTCACCTTCTTTAGATCTTGATTCAAGTATCACCTTCCTAGTGAAATACCACCTTCCCCCATGTGAACATCGACCACCACCCCACCTCCCTTTCATCACCCCGGCCCTGCCTCCTGCTTTATATTTCCAGAGCAGTTATCACAACCACCAGTCCATCTTGGAAAGGGAGAAACAGAGGCCTACATGGATGGTTTCACTTCTGACTCACTGCAATTTCCTACTCCAGAGCCCTGGGGGAAAAGGTGACCAAAGCTCTTGCACAGTCAGGATGCCTGGGCCAAGGAGTCCACCTAATGCACCCTCCACACCATCAGGGAAATGAGCCATAAGGGGAATCCACTTGCACATGAAACCTGAAACCAGACACCTTCCTCGATTACAGGTGAGCACACACACTTCCTCCCCTTGCCTGATGAGCTCACCTGAGAAAGCGGAGCAGAAAAGCATCCCAGGGCCTCAATCTCCCTCTGGTCCACGTCCTGGGAAACAGACATCTCTCCTCCCTACACCAGCTACCTGTGACCGACATCCAGCATCCTCCTGTGGTCAGGCAGAGTGCTGCACCTATCCCTCTTTCCTGGGATGTCATGACAAACCAGACTTTGGTGCACAGTTTTCCGGAAGGAACCTGCAGCAGCAGCAGCAGCAGCAGGCTTCCCAGGTTTGGCCTCAGTCGTGCACATCAGGCCCCAAGCGGAACTAGAGCTTCCTGGAGGCTGGTGTGCTGTGTGCCCTTGGAACCGAATAGCAGGAGCTGAGATTTCAGTTCCAAATGAAAACTGGCCTCTTCCGCATAGCACAGGAAAGTGGAGGATCTCTCAGGTGTGTGTCTTTGGAAGAAGTTCTTCTGCTGGTTGAATTCATAGACACCAGGCAGAGGACACCTGCTGCACCTCATCTGAGAAAGCAAGGGGCACCGGGGCAGGATCAATAAAGTTGCCTGTGGACTGCTTCCCACCAACCACCCTGCTGAGCCGAGGGCATGAGAACCAAAGAGAAAGTAATGATAGTGGTGCATCTGCAGCAGTAGGGCTGGCCAGGGAGCAGAGCCCTGTCCCTGGAGCAGGATGGCCTGCCCTCAAGAGTGGTGGTCCACCACCATGGCCTCACAATCTCCCAGATATCTGATCTGACAATGCTACCAGGCTCAGACCTGCTCACATGATGAGTCATAAGATCCAGAGACTGCTTTCCACCCCGGCTCAATGCTACTCACAGAGAAGCAAACTCCAGCCTCAGAAATGTATTCATCAATTAGCCCTGGAATTCCCTGAGTTTGTCTACACTGGCCCACCCAGGTGTCCCATGCGATCATTCCTCAAGTGCCCTAGGGTTCCAAGCCACTTTCAAGCTGCCTGTAGTGAGTGTGAACCTTTAATTAATGAATGCAATAAATAAATAAATTAAAATGGAGTAGGCCTCCCCTACTCCAACTAAAAGTAAACAGGTAAAAAACATTCATAGCAAGCATGGCAGGTACGCCTAGACCAATGTGTGTGTAGTGATAAGACTAATGTGTGTGCAGATTAACGTAGAGCAATAAGTTGTAAATATTTTGATCAGTGAAATGATGTTGCAAAAATGTTGCAAAAACATGTTTACGTGT
Organism: Neogale vison; assembly: GCF_020171115.1. NCBI lineage: Eukaryota > Metazoa > Chordata > Mammalia > Carnivora > Mustelidae > Neogale > Neogale vison. The sequence goes on from NC_058093.1 coordinate 97,162, forward strand.
GTGTGTATATTTGTGGAGTGTAAGCATATGAAAAACAAGTGATGTAATATGTTCATGAAGGAGACTTAGCACAGCATATAAAAGAGGCATCGGGTTGGACTGAGGCGAAGCGAGTTCCCTGTCGGGAGAACATCGTCGCCGGTGCTGCCGACGCCCCGACAGTCTCGTGGCCGACCACTCGCTGGTTCTTAGTCGCAACTTCTGCGGTGACCTCTCTGTCTAGATTGTGAGGCGACGTCTCCTTCATCGTAACAACTTGACGAGCTGCCAAACCGCGATGATTGCGGTGCGGACCTCGTCCCAATAAATATCAAGTGAGTGACATCTTCCAAATCTCTCTTCATTCTTATAAGCCGCGACCTCCCGGCGGGACGCAGGGGCTTGCTCGCGACACTGCCCTCATCAAGGCAGGAACTGGTCCGAGTAGAAAGACCAGCCAAGTGACTCTGTGTGCTGGAAACTTGGACAACATCCTCCCTGTACACCAACACTTCCAAGTCCAAGCTTCAAACCTTCGCTCACTGTGCACTGAGGACCGTGTCAGCATGAACACTGCTCTTCCAAATCTCTTATCTCCCATTTCTTCAAATCAGAAACCAGGCTCCAGTCACCACTTCCTTTTCCCTTCAGAGAAGTAAGGAAAAGGACAGAATAAAACACTACCTGTGTGGGGCACCTGGGTGTCCCAGTGGGTTAAGCCTCTGCCTAAGCTGAAGCTTGGGTCCTCTCTCAGCATCCTGGGATCGAGCCCCGCATCGGGCTCTCTGCTCAGCAGGGAACCTGCTTCCCCCTCTCTCTGCCTCCTGCTCTGCCTACGTGTGACGTCTCTCCCTCTGTGTCAAATAAGATCTTGTAAAAAACACACACGCACGCAAGATGGTGGAGAAGTAACAGGCTGAGACAACATCAGTAGCAGGAGACCAGCTAGACCGCTTGTCCAACCATTGCGAACACCTAGAAACCCGACAGAGATCGGAGAGAAGAAGAGCAACAATTCTAGAAACAGAACATCGACCGCTTTCGACAGGTAGGACCGGCGGACACGTGACTCCAAAGCACAGGACCTAGACCGCGGGGGAGGGGCGGCTCCCGGCGAGCGGCGGCGCCGGAGCACAAAACGGGACTTTTACAAGTCGGTGCCGCGGAGGGACGTCGCTCCAGAGGCTGAACCGGGGTGAAGCCCACGCGGGGTCGGCGTGGCCCCAGGTCCCGCGGGGTCGCAGAAGGATCGGGGTGTCTGAGTGCCGCAGCTCGCGGGTATTGGAGCGGGAAGCCGGCTGCGGAGACGGAGCCGACCGTGAGCTCGCCGCTCGGGCTCACCTTGACCGGCCGCAGGCTCGGAGGGCTCGGAGCGCGGCGGAGCCCAGGCGGACGGGAGGGCTTGAGCGCTTTTCTCCGAGGGCGCACTGGGGAGCGGGCCGGGCTCTCGCTGCTCCGCCGGAGCCCGGGGCCGCCAGCTTCATGCCCGCCCTCCGGAACTCCACCGACTCCGGGAACAAAAGCTCCTGAAAGCAAAGCCGAGCGGTCCCTCAGCCCAGCCCGGGTAAGGGCGGTGCGATTCGGCCCCGGGCAAAGGCACTTGGGAATCACTGCAACAGGCCCCTCCCCAGAAGATCGACAAGAAATCCAGCCAAGACCAAGCTCACTTACCAAGGAGAACAGCGGAATTGCAGAGAGGAAAAAGCAAAGCACGGAATTCACGGCTTTCTCCCCATGATTTAGTCTTGCAGTTAATTAATTTTTTTTAATTTTCTTTTTTTTCTTCTGCTATTTTTTTAACTTTTACCCTTTCCTCTTTTAACGTTTTTTAACTAGTTTATCTTAACAATACTTTCATTAAAAAAGATAATCATAATCTTTTTTTTTTAAGATTTTATTTATTTGACAGATACAGATCACAAGTAGGCAGAGAGAAAGAGGAGGAAGCAGGCTCCCTGCCAAGCAGAGAGTCCGATGCAGGGCTCGATCCCAGGACCCTGGGATCATGACCTGAGCCAAAGGCAGAGGCTTTAACCCAATGAGCCACCCAAAATTAAATGGGTGACCCTGTTCTAGTCACCAGTCTAATACATATATATTTTTAATCCAGCTTCCAGGCCCCCAACTGGGGAAGCTCCTGCAGGATCCTGACAGGCTATGACCACCAACCCCAGGGCATGAGGCACGGTGCTGAAGTTGAAGGACTACTCTGAAGTTTGTTGCCACCACACCTGTGCCTGGGGGAACAGGGACCTGGAGGACCCTCCTGCACAATCCTGACAGCTTATTGCCACCATCCGTGAGGGACACAGGGAACAATGCTAAAATTAGGAGATGCCTCTGGGGCTGTTTCCACTACACCTGTGCCTGGGGCGGGAGACAGGAACCTGGAGGACCCACCTGCATGATCCTTACAGGCCATTACCACCATCTCCAAGGGACACAGGGCACAATGCTGAAGTTGGGGGATGGCTCTGAGGCTTGGTGCTGCCACACTTGTGCCTGAACAGGGGGACCCTGCTGATCTGGAGGTGCTGCTCAAGATCCATTACCCGCACTGTGTCAGGGACCGGGGTGCCGCCCACTGACGTGGGGACTGTGTGCCATCCTTACATGCAGTCTTCCAGGGGAACACTGGGAAACCTGAAATGTCCACAACTCATCCCACAAAACCAGGGGTGAGTGGGCGTCCTAGAGTTCAAGGATCTGGGGGGTATGGCCAATTAACGGATATAGGGCAGAAGGGACTTTCAAGGGAAAAAGGAGACCTCACCTGAGTTCCCAGGATTAGCTCATTCCATGCCCCCTTCCAGTACCCCCACTTCCCACGTGGAGCTCAACCTACCACCCGGGTCCCCACCCCAGCCCCCAGCGTGTACTCACCCACCAGGGAGCCCCCACAGGTCAATCTCGCCTTCCCCTGTCTCACTGCTGTATCCAGGGGCAGCTGGGGGCCCACCCACAGAGAGGTAGCTCCACCCCCACACGGTGACTGGTCAGGGAGGGTGGTGCCCCAAGCCCATTGGTTGCTACACCTGCCTGCATCCAAGCACCAGAAGTTACCGGTGCCTCCCTGTAACTGCAGGTGGTCCTGGAGGCCCTTCCCACCTATACAGCTGGCTGCAGCTGGCTGGGCCGCACAGGCATTGGCGGAGTTTGGGGCGGGTCCCCCACAAGCAGGGCCCCTTCCCCGGATTCCTCTAGCTGCAGACCACCCTCAGAGCCTTGCCCCTTCCCTTCCTGCACCAACACTTCCTGAGGAGTTGTGCCTGGCTCCTGACAAGGTCAGCTGTTCTCAGACCTTCTGAGGCTTGGGCTTCAGGAAATGCAAGGTTTCCCACATTTCCAAGACAATTTTAAGACCCTAATAGTAATGCTCCAAGTGGGAAGAACTTCATTTTCTGGTCTCACCCATGGAGTGGATAGTGCTTCTTAGACCTTCAAAGCACCCTTCTAGGATGAGCCCATTTGTGATGGAATATATATTCCCAATTAAAACTCTTCAGAGTGTAGGGATAGAGGAACATTCCTCAATTTCATAAAAAACACCTATGAAAAGTCCATGGCACATGTCATTCTCAATGAGGAAAAGCAGAGAGCTTTTCCCTTAAGCTCAGGAACACAACAAAGATGCCCCATTCTTGCCACTATTTTTCAACATAGTACTAGAAGTCCTAGCATCAGCAATCAGAAAACAACAAGAAATAGAAAGCATTCAAACTGACAAAAGAAGTCAAACTCTCTCTCTTCACAGATGACATGACACTATATGTAGAAAACCCAGAAGACTCCACCACCATATTACTAGAACTCATACAGCATTCAGTCATGTGGCAGAATACAAAATCAATGCACAGAAATCAGTTGCTTTTCTATACACTAACAATGTAACTGTAGAAAGAGAAATTAGGGAATCAATTCCATTTACAACAGCGCCAAAAACCATAAGATATCTAGGAATAAACCTAACCAAAGAGGTAAAGGCTATATACTCTAGAAACTACAGAACACTTATGAAAGTAAATGTTGAGGAAGACACAAAGAGATGGAAAAAATATTGCATGTTCATGGGTTAGAAGAATAAACATTGTCAAAATATCTATGCTGCCCAGGACAATCTACAAGTTCAATGTCATCCCTAGCAAAACACCATTGGCATTTTTCAAAGAGCTGGAACAAACAGGAACCAGAGAAGACTCCACATAACAAGGGAAAGGTTGAAAAAGAAAACCAACTCTGGGATCATCACATCACGATGCCCGACTTCAAGCTGTATTACAAAGCTGTGAGCATCAAGACAGCATGGTATTGGCACAAAAACAGAACATAAGTCAATGGGACAGAGTAGAGAACCCAAAAATGGATCCTCAACTCTATGGTAAACCCATCTTTGGCAAATCAGGAATGAATATCCAGTGGAAAAAGAACAGTCCCTTAAACAAACGGCGCTGGGAAAATTGGACACCCACATGCAGAAGAATGAAACTGGACCATTCTTTTACACCATACACAAAGATAAACTCAAAATGGATGAAAGACCACAATGTGAGACAGGAATCCATCAAATTCCTAGAGGAGAACATAGGCAGTAACCTCTTTGACCTCAGCCACAGCAACTTCTTTCAAGACACGTCTCTAAGGGCACCTGGGTGGCTCTGTCATTAAACGTCTGCCTTCAGCTCAGGTCATGATCCCAGATTCCTGGGATCAGCCCCACATAAGATTCCATGTTCAGCAGGAGGTCTGCTTCTCCCTTTCCCACTCCCCTTGCTTGTGTTCCCTCTCTCCCTGTGTCTTTCTCTGTCTAATAAATAATTTAAAATCTTAAAAAGAAAAAGACATGTCAAACGAAACAAAAAAGAAATAAATTTTGGGGACATCATCAATATGAAAAGCTTCTGCACAACAAAGGAAACAGTCAACAAAACTAAGAGACAACCATGGAATGAGAGAAGATATTTGCAAATGGCATTACAGATAAAGGGCTCGTATCCAAGATCTATAAAGAATTTATCAAACTCAACACCCAAAAAAACAAATAATGAAGTCAAGAAATGGACAGAAGACATGAACAGACACTTCTCCAAAGAAGACATACAAATGGCCAAAAGACAGATGAAAAAGTGCTCCACATCACTAGCCATCAGGGAAATTCAAGTCAAAACCACAATGAGGTGCCACCACATTCTAACACCAGTTAGAATGGCAAAAATTAACAAGACAGGAAACGACAAATGTTGGCAAGAATGTGGAGAAAGGGGAACCCTCTTACACTCCTGGTGGGAGTGTAAGCTGGTACAGCCACCTTAGAAAACAGTATGGAGATACCTCAGACATTAAAAATAGAGCTACCCGGGCGCCTGGGTGGCTCAGTGGGTTAAGCCGCTGCCTTCAGCTCAGGTCATGATCTCAGGGTCCTGGGATCGAGTCCCGCATCAGGCTCTCTGCTCAGCAGGGCCTGCTTCCCTTCCCCTCTCTCTGCCTGCCTCTCTGCCTACTGTGATCTCTCTCTGTCAAATAAATAAATAAAATCTTAAAAAAAAAAAGATTAAAAAAAAAAAATAGAGCTACCCTACAACCGACCAATTGCACTACTGGCTATTTACCTAAACATATAGATGGAATGAAAAGAAGGGACATGTGCACCCCAATGTTCATAGCAGCGATGTCCACAATAGCCAAACTGTGGAAGGAGCCAAGATGCCCTTCAACAGATGAACGGATAAAGAATATATGGTCCATGTATACGATGGAATATCACCCAGCCATCAGAAAGGATGAATACCCGCCATTTGCATCAACATGGGTAGAACTGGAGGGGGTTATGCTGAGTGAAGTAAGTCAACCAGAGAAAGACAATTATCATACAGTTTTACTCATATGAGGAATGTAAGGAATAACATGGAGGACCATAGGGCAAGGGAGGGAAAACTGAGTGGGAAGAAATCAGAGAGGGAGACAAACCATGAGAGACCCTGGATTCTGGAAACCAAACTGAGGCTTACAGAAGGGAGGGGAATGGGATACCACAGTGATGGGTATTAAGAAGGGCACGAGTTGTGATGACCCTGGGTGTTATACACAACTAATGAATCATTGAACACTACATTGAAATCTAATGTACTATATGTGGCTAACTGAGCATAATAAATAAATAAATAAATAAATGTGCTTTCTATATGAAAAACAAATAACAATGGGAACAGAAGTTCAGATTTGTAAGATATAATGTTCAGATTGTACGATGAAATGCTCTCAAGATCTCTTTCACAGCAGTGTAAACACACTTACCACTGCCAACTTTATACTGAAAATGCCTAAAATGGCAAAATCAATGTTCAATTCTTTATAATTTTTTTAAAGTACATTCTGTATGATGCCATTTTTATATTTTACTCATTTAGTTCAGAGAGAGAGTGTGTGGCATGAGAGTGGTGGGAGAGGCAGGAGGGGGAAGGGAGAATCATGAGCCCAAACTGCACTGAACACAGACCCTACACTGGGCTCGATCCCACAGCCTGAGCCAAAATCAAGACTCTGTGGCTTAATTGAGGCACCATCCACACCAACAAGCACTGGCGTTGTTTACTCCGCTATCTCCACCACCGCTGTGTTGAACTCTGTTGAAAATACATCTATGAGGGGCACCTGGGTGGTTCAGTGGGTTAAAGCCTCTGCCTTCAGCTCAGGTCATGGTCCCAGAGTCCTGGGATCAAGCCCCCTACTGGACTCTCTGCTCAGCAGGAAGCCTACTTCTCCCCACCCCTCCACCTGCCCCTCTACCTACTAGTGATCTGTCTGTCAAATAAATAAATTAATCTTTTAAAAAATACATCTATGAAAAACTGTGCCAGAGCTTCCAGGGGTGAGTCGGAGTATAAGCACTGCCAGGTGACGGGTGCCCCTGTGGCCTAGGAAGGATGCTGCTCACCATTCTCCCAGACAGGGGTGTCCATCACTCTTCTCTCCGGGGGAACTGCAGGAGACCCTCTGTCCTCAGGCACCTGAGATCCACCTGACCCAGGAATTCACCTTCTCTAGCAGAGGACAGATGGGACTTCCTTCTGTGATGTGTGCAAAAAGAGGGAGGCAGGGGTGGAGGCTTCTAAGCCACACCAGTCTCTCCCTTGGTCCTGAAACCAGCAGGAAGAGAGCGCTGAAGACAGAGACTCCAGGGGGATTCCCATCCAGGGAAAGGGGGTCCACTGGAGGGCACTGAAGCTGCCAGGCCTGCCGACCACAGGCCATTGGCACAGGATCACCTCTGGCACTTCCTTAGCACGTTGTCCGTGTTCATGTGTGGCTAGTGATTGACCCACTGGTGCACTTCCAGAGTCAGACTGGAAAACTTCCAGTGCCTGCTCATGGGTCAGAGGACCCCACGCCCAGAGAAGCAGAGGATGTCCCTCTTTCTCCAGACCTGGAAAAGGCAGCCACCACCCTGGGGCAGGACCTGGTCCAGGCATATGTTCTTCCTGAAACCCCCACTTTCAGGGGGCATTGCTGCACCTGAGAAAGGCCCCCTCAGCCCCAGAGTCAGGAGCCATAAGGGGCTGTCTCCCATTCTGGCCCAGGATCATGACGAGAAACAATCCTGTCTTTGAGACGACGGGTCTCCTTCAGGAGCCAGAGAGAGGACTGGCCCCTCCCCCTTCCCAAGTCCAGGACGCCCAGGACCCTGCGAGAGCTCTTCATTCAAGGAGGAGGCATGGAGAGCGTGTGTGTCTTGTCAGCCCAGCAAGTGAAAGAACCAAACCCCAGTTCTCAGGTTCTAACAGAAGCAGAATTTCAATGTCCTGCTTGGGGGCAGCCACCTCCCCTCTTACATGGCCTTGGGGGACCCCAGGGGAAGTCGTCCTTGCTCTCCTGCCCTCAGAGTGAGGAGATGACCCCGTGTTCCAGGGCCCCACCCTGTCCCACTGCTGAAGAAGAGCCACGCATAGGGACCTGGTGTCAGGAGTGTGGTCTCCCAGGGGCCTGGCAGCTGCGTGGAAGGGCTGAATGGCTTGGGGAGGAGGGGTGCTCACTGGCAACACTGAGCACCATCCCCCGCAGCACTCTGCAATCCAGACCCTGTGCCCACAATAGGTCAATCACCAGCATCCCATATGTTCCTGCCACAGGAGTGATCGATCACTCAGGATCACTGCATTGCACAGAGGCAGAGAGTGACGCCCAGAGAGGGGAGGCAAATGACTCCAGTCACAGGGCTGCTCAGCAGAGGGGCTGGAAGGCCAGCCCTCCCGAGCCACCATTAGCCCAGCCAGGGATTCCCTGAGCCCAGGGTGAGCTCTCCCCTGCCTGCCCGGCCACACACTGGCCCTTGAGCTGGATGATGGGCTGTTCTTGGCTCTGAGGGTGTTGCTGACCAACTGGGAGAGGGAGTCCCGCTGGCAGGACAGGCTGTAGCTATAGGACAGAGTGACAGTCTGAGCTAGCACAAGCCACACTCTGGTTTCCCTTCCGGAGCCTGCCTGGGAGCTGGAGTATGGGTGCCCTAGGGGCCAGCACACAACAGGGTCTGTGCAGACCAGGGAGCCACGGCCCCCAAGGAGAGTCCATTCTGCCCTCTCCCTGCTCCTGTGCCACATAACCTCTCCTCACTGTGGGACTCCAGGACCTAAAATCAGGCCCCATAGGGCTGGCGCGGCTCCAACTTGTAATGAGTTTAAAGCCTCCTGGAGCAGCAGAATTTCCTGGGGCTGGAGGGAGGACTGGCTGCAGACAAGGACTGGGCTGGGGGAAATGCGGGACCTCGTGGAGGGTGAAGGATGGGGCAGGGGCCGAGTCCTGGGGCCACTGCTCATGGCTAAAAAGGGCTGAAATCCACGAGTGTCCACAGGGTCCCTCATTACGGTAACAACACCCTCACACTTGGGCATCCTGGTGGTGACCCCCTCCTTCCTGCCCTCCTTCCCACCCCTCTGACACTAGCCAGGGCTGAATCCAGGGACAGGCTAGAACTCTGTCCCAGGGCACAGCCAGGAAGACAAGCAGAAGGAGGAGAGGAGAAGTGGAAGGGGCAGACTGATCTTCGCCCTGCCCTGACTAGGCCTCCACTGATGTCGCCAAGTCCTCTGGCTCAACGCCGCATTTAGCTGGGCCCTGTAATGGAGTCTGAATTCCAGACCAGCTAGGTGGGGGGAAATCAGTGACTTTTGCATCCCCAGATGTCCAACCGACCTGGCCTTGCACCCTGAGCCTTGCTTCCCAGGGTAGGCACGGTTCTGATGCTCAGCAGACTTTGAAGTCACAGAGCACCTGGCAGTGATGAGGGCACATGAGGGACCACTCAGGTACAGAGCCATGGGTCGCGTACACATCCACTGCAAGGCTGGGTCATGGTACAGGGACTGTGTGCAGGTCTCCTGGGCACACCTGGCCCTCTCGGAATGGAGGTCTGTGTACCTGGTGCACCTTTCCTCCACCTCCGCCTACCCCTGGAGCAACGGCCAAGTTCAAGCATTTCCATGACCAATCCTCAGGGATAGTTGGGAACCTGGGCTCAAGAGAGGCAGGGACTGCCCCAGGACAAAAGACGGGTACAGAGTCCAAGGAGCAGAGCTTCCCTCCAGTCCTAGGCAAGCCCTGACCCTCTCATGAGGTTTGCTTTGAGGGTGAGAGCTCCTCAGATCCTTGGGGAGAGCTACCCACCCCATCCCATGTGGGGACATGACCTCGGGCATCCCAGACAGCTAGAGGCATATGTGTTTGAGCGCGCCCATGAGCGCACGTGCACACACACACACACCACACTGCCCAGCTAAGGGTCAGAGGGGGAGACACCCTGGGAAAATGGTGGGTAACAAGGGGGAAAGAAGAAAGAGGTTGGAGACAGCTGGGCCATGGGGTCAGGGGCTTCAGGACTCCTGGCAAAAACCGAGATCCATAGCATGGAGAGGGGAGACAGGAAGGGTTGATGGTCAAGAGGCCCAAGGGGCCCAGGGGCTTTGCCAGGGCACTGGGTGGGGACAGGGTCTGGGGCCTGGTGTCCATCACCACCCTGGACTACTGGAAGTAGGAAGAGGTACCCCCTCCCCGTGTGGACAGGGCTACAACACCGAAGGCCTCCCCTTACTCTTCTATCAATGGGGCCATAGAGACAGGGTGTCCCTAGTCTCCCACAGGCTTATAGAAGAGCCTGTTGGCCTGGAATCGCTCTCCCTGACCCACTGTGCTCCCAGTCTTGGGAAAATGCTTTGGACTCCCTCGAGGTCCTTCTGAGCAGAAGACAGCCTGGAGGCTCGGGGGGCTGACACTGTGGGCTTGCAGAATGTAGCAGAACACTAGCCCCTGGTCTGGGACCAAGGGCAGGACCCTCCTTGTTGCAGCCTCAGGGTCCCCACTGGGAAGAGGTTCCAGAGTCAGTGCCCTGCTCAGGGTGAGAAGGCCTTACTTAGCAAGGAACCAACACCAGCCCAGGAGAGGGAACAGGGACAAGGGAGACTTCGGAGGTTTCTCCCATCAGCCCTGGAGCCCACAGAGCCTGCTCCTGGGAGACACACACGAACAGAGACAGACGCCGGCACAGGGACAAAGACAAAGACAGAGACAGACACTGAACACAGGAGAGAGGGAACCAGAAGAAGTCCCAGACTTTCCTCCATCGGCTGGGAAATGACAGCCAAACATTTTGTCCCCTTTTCAGTCCCACAGGCCATCCACCCTGGGAGGACGGATTCGGGAATGCCCGGGGTCCCCTGTGGGGGCTGGCCAGCACATGGGCGCAGTCGAGGCCCTTGGACCTCCACCTAATGGGAGCCCCGGGAAGTCTGTGTCACCAAGGTCAGAAGCCATGCTCTGCAACCTTGCCACGGGGGATGGGACACAGGCAAGAGGAGGGTGGCTTGGCCTGGATCCCAGAGCAGATCCAGGCCCCTCTGGGCTGTGTTCCATGCCCCCGCCCAGCCCCTGGCTCACCCGTGCCTGGCCAAGTGTGTGCACCAGCCTCCTGGGAGAGCGGGGATGGAACGGATGGAAAGGTCCTACCCCTGATGGCATCCCTAGAAGGAGAAGCCAGAACAACCCCAGTGTGCAGACGTGGAGACTGGGGAGGCCCTGAGAGCCGCAGGGTGTGTGCGGGCTCACGGTCCTGGGCAGGAGCAGGAGCCCGGTCTGAACCCAGCTCTGTGCCCCCCCAGCGGGGACAACAGCTGCACCCAGGCCTCCCAGGGGCCGTGGGGAGGCTGTGTGGGGGTCCCTGGATGGACAGGGCATGGTGTGGAGGGGGAGCCTTGAGCAGCTGGGGGAGGGGCGCCCTCAGGGAGCTCTGGTGGGAGCAGGAAGTCGGGTAAGGAGCCCCCAGGCAGTGGTGACCTCACTTCCCTGACGACACAGCCCAACGGAATTGGAACCCACGTATCCAGGCACCCACATTCCAGAGCAAAGCCCCCTGCCCAGCTCATTTCTGGGCAGATCCTGAAGGAAGCGACATGTTCTGGTGCTGCCTACCGAAGCCCAGAGGATGCAGGCAGAGGAGAGCTCGCCCGCCCGACACGTCCCCTCACTGGGCGGGTCGTGTCAGGCTTCCCCGACGACTCTGGCCCTTTGGCAAAAAGAATCGAAAGGTGACCCCGGGAGGCTCCGAGTCAGACAGCCCCACACCTTCTGACCGACCCGTGTAGGCCTAGGTCTCCTCCCCGTGTGTGTGTGTGTGTGTGTGTGTGTGTGTGTGTGTGTGTCAAGAGAGCTCATTGGGGGTGGAGACGCCCCCAGCAGGAGCAGGCTGATGAGGGGTCAGATGCCTGGTGGGCAGGTCATGTTCACACCCCAGGTTAAGGCCGGCGAGGTGGGACTGGGTGTGGGGGCTGCACCCTTCTGCCCAGGGTTGATCCTGAGACCCTGCAGGGACGGGTCACCGACCCAGGTGCGGGGCTGTGCACACACAGGTCTGCTGCGTGGGATCTGGGAGTGGGAGAAGCAGGGGCACTGGGCAGGGGGACGGTGGGTATGGCCAGGCAGGGCTCTGACGCCTCTTGCACACTCCCCGTCTCTGCCTTGGCAGGCCACGGATGAACGAGGAAGGAGGCGGGAAGACACGCCCTCCTCCCCGACCCCGGAGTCCCCGGTCCTGGGAAGGCCTCCGGTACCTCCCAGACCACTGCCCGCGGGACTCCACTGGACCGCGGTCCTGGACACGGAGCGCACGGAGGCCAAGTCCGAGGGTGAGAAGGCTGGGATGGGGTGCCTGTGGCTGTGTGGGGAGGGGTCGCTGCTGGGCCCCACAGGGAGAAGCCCCCACGGGCTGGTGTGGGGCCGGGAGCCTCGACTGGGCTCGGAGCACCCAGGGGGTGGACTGCAGTCGGGGAGACGTCCCGGGGAGGGTTCCTTCGTGGCTGTGGCTTCTCCGGGAGACCCCGGGCTGTGCTCGGTCTCTGCAAAGCCACAGGGAGAGGCAGGCCCGCGGGTGACCTTCTCTCCTCTCCCAGCTTCTCCAGCAGAGGAGCTAGACCCACTCCCAACTTCAGCCACTCCGGAGGGGCAGATGGTGCCTGGAGTCACTTCGGCGGGAGACCGGGAGCCCACAGGTGCCCGGGCGCCTGCCCACGGAGATGCTGATGCTGTCCAGGGAGAGCTGGCTCCTGCTCCTGCCCCCAGCCCTGCTCCTGCCGCTCCCCCTGCCCCTGCCCCTGCCTGTGCTCCTGTTCTGGCCCTTGACCCAGATCCTCCCTTGGGCCCACCCCTTCCCCGACCGCTCCCTGGGCCCCTGTTCCTGCCCCAGACCCAGCTCCAGCCCTTGACCTTGCCCAGGCCATCACCCCTGCCCTTGCCCCAGCTCCTGCCCCTGCCCCGCCCCCTGCCCCTATCCCTTCTCCATTCCCTGCCAGGGCCACTGCCCCGGCACCTGCCCCTGCACCTGCCCCAGACCCCTGTCCTAACCCTGTTCCTGCCCTTTCCCTTGCCCTTTCCCGTGCCCCTGCCAGGAAGGCCTCCACTTTCCCTGCCGGTGCCCCTGTTCCTGCCCCAGACCCAGCTCCTGCCCTTGACCCTGCACCAGTCATCACCAATGCACTTACCTCAGTTCCTGCTCCTGCTCCTGCCCCTTCCCCTGCCACTGCATCTGCCCCTGCCCCTGTCCTTTCTCTTTTCCCTGCCAGGGCCACTGCTCCGGCACTTGCCCCAGACCCAGGTCCTACCCCTGTTCTTGCCCCTGGCCCTGCCCCTGCCCCTGCATCTGCCCTTGCCCCTGCCCCTGCCCCTGCCCCTGCCAGGAAGGCCTCCACTTTCCCTGCCTATGCCCCTGTTCCTGCCCCAGACCCAGGCCCTGTCCCTGCGTCTTCCCCTTCAACTGCCGCCATCCCTTCCCCTGGCCCTGCCAGGAACACTGCCCCTTCCCCTGGCCCTGCCTAGGCCCCTGTTCCCGCCCCAGACCCAGCTCCTGCCCTTGACCTGGCACAGGCCATCACCCCTGCCCTTGCCCCAGCTCCTGCCTGTGCCCGTTCCCCTGCTCCCATCCCTTCTCCTTTCCCTGACAGGGCCAAGGCCCCTGCACCTGCCCCTCCACCTGCCCCAGACACAGGTCCTTCACCTGTTCCTGCCCCTTGCCTTGCCCGTTCCCGCGCCCCTGCCAGGACAGCCTCCCCTTCCCCTGCCTCTGCCCCTGTTCCTGCCCCAGGCTGAAATCCTGCCCTTGACCCTGCACCAGCCATCACCTCTGCACTTGCCCCAGCTCCTGCCCCTGCCCCTTCCCCTGCCCCTATCCCTTCACCTCTTCCTGCCAGGGCCACTGCCCTGGCAACTGCCCCGGCACGTGCCCCAGACCCAGGTCCTAACCCTGTTCCTGCCCTTTCTCTTGCCCCTTTCCGTGTCCCTGCAAGGACAGCCTCCCTTCCCCCTGCCTGTACCCCTGTTCCTGCCCCAGACCCAGCTCCTGCCCTTGACCCTGCACTGGCCATCACCCCTGTACTTGCCCCATCTCCTGCCCCTGCCCCTTTCCCTGCTCCCATCCCTTCTCCTTTCCCTGACAGGGCCAAGGCCCCTGCACCTGCCCGGGCACGTGCCCCAGACCCAGGTCCTGCCCCTGCACTTGCCCCTACACCTGCCCCAGACCCAAGTCCTAACCCTGTTCTTGCCCCTGACCCTGACCCTGCCCCTGTCCCTGACCCTGACCCTGCCCCTGCCCCTGCCCCTGCCAGGAAGGCCTCCACTTTCCCTGCCGGTGCCCATGTTCCTGCCCCAGACCCAACTCCTGCCCTTGACCCTGCACCAGTCATCACCAATGCACTTACCTCAGTTCCTGCTCCTGCTCCTGCCCCTTCCCCTGCCACTGCGTCTGCCCCTGCCCCTGTCCTTTCTCTTTTCCCTGCCAGGGCCACTGCTCCGGCACTTGCCCCAGACCCAGGTCCTACCCCTGTTCTTGCCCCTGGCCCTACCCCTGCCCCTGCCCCTGCGTCTGCCCTTGCCCCTGCCCCTGCGTCTGCCCTTGCCCCTGCCCCTGCCCCTGCCAGGAAGGCCTCCACTTTCCCTGCCTGTGCCCCTATTCCTGCCCCAGACCCAGGCACTGTCCCTGTGTCTTCCCCTTCAACTGCCGCCATCCCTTCCCCTGGCCCTGCCTAGGCCCCTGTTCCCGCCCCAGACCCAGCTCCTGCCCTTGACCCTGCACCAGTCATCACCAATGCACTTGCCCCAGTTCCTGCTCCTGCCCCTTCCCCGGCCCCTGCGTCTGCCCCTTTCCCTGTCCCTGTCCTTTCTCCTTTCCCTGCCAGGGCCACTGCCCCTGCACCTGCCCCAGACCCAGGTCCTACCCCTGGTCTTGCCCCTGCCCCTCCCCCTGCCCCTGCCCCGGCCAGGAACGCCTCCAATTTCCCTGCCTGCGCCCCTGTTCCTGCCCCAGAACCAGCCCCTGCCCCTGCGTCTTCCCCTTCAACTGCTGCCATCCCTTCCCCTGGCCTTGCCAGGAACACCTCCCTTTTTCCTGGCCCTGCCTAGGCCCCTGTTCCCGCCCCAGACCCAGTCCCGATCATTTGCTCCTGCCCCTTTCCCTGACCTTGCCTGTGCTCCTGTTCCTGACTCTGACCCAGCTCCTGCTCTGGATCCTGCACTGGCCACTACTGCTGACCCTGTCCCTGTCCCTAGCCCAACCCCTGCCCCAACACCTTCTCCTGCGGGGCTCCCAGATCCGCATCCAGGGCCCACAACTCTGCGGGGAGATCTCCCCATAAAAATGCCAGCAGTTCCATCCCCTGACCCCGACATCCCCCCAGAATCTCTCATCCCCTCCCCTTGTGTTCTTCCTCTCCTGTATGGAGTCACCGTTCTCGTCGCCGTCCATCTCCTGTATGCCGTGTATTATTTATTTTAAATAAAAGTTCTTGTTTTCCCTTGAACACGTCTTGAGCATGAAGTGCATTCCCAACGCTGGGCCACCATGCCACAGAACATCGTTGCAGGCTATCTCCTTCCCCAAACGAGACCCTGAGCCCAAGCCCTCCTGCCCATTGTTCCCCCAGCCTGGCCCCTCACAAGCCCTAAGCTGCTTTCTCTTTCTGGTCCAGCACGTGTTCTGGAGGTTTCTGGAAGTGGAATCCCTCAATAGGTGCCTTTGTGTCTGCACCTATTTTCAAAGGGCCCTTCTTTGGGGTTGGGTTTGGTTTTTGGTTTCTGTTTCTTCTCTCTGTTTGACGTAGAATTTCCCTTATTGGTGGTTGAGATGCCCAATGGATTACAGAGGAGATGTCATCCTAGGGACCCCTTTAGGAATTCTGGGCACAATCTCGGGGCCAAGGCCCCTGTTCCTGCTGGGACACCACAGTCTGTCCCCAGACAGGACACGGCTCTTTCCTCCTGTGGCCCACACAGACACCAGGGAAATGCAGAAAGCTGGAAGACACACCGCAGAGGGCAAAAGCATCGCTCCCAACCCTAGGCCGGAGAAAGGTCTCCCATGGGTCTGCTCCGATCCATGCTCCAAGTCACTGGGTCCCACAGGGACAGAGACAAGGACAGAGACTAGACACGTGCAAGTTCAAGGGGGAGGAGAGGCACACAGGGAGTATGTATCAGGAGATGCGGGAGCTCCCGGGGAAGGACCAGGCAAAGGAAACCCTGGGGAGGCAGTGCTGGTCACCCTCGGACTGGCAGGTGTCTGGTCTGGGGACCAGCAGCCCTGGGGAGACCGTGAGGAAGCAGAGGTCCAATGCAGGGCCGCTGGAGAGAAGGCGGACAGGCACCCCTGTCTGAGACAACAGTGAGCGGCACCCATCCCAGGCCACTGCCCCTGCACCTGCCCCAGAACCAGGTCCTAACCCTGTTCCTGCCCCAGACCCAGCCCCTGCCCCTGTGTCTTCCCCTTCAACTGCCGCCATCCCTTCCCCTGGCCCTGCCAGGACCACTGCCCTTCCCCTGCCCCTGGCCCTGCCCCTTCCCCTGACCCAGACCCTGACCCTGACCCTAACCGTAAACCTAACCCTGACACTAAACCTGACCATGACCCTGACGCTGACCCTAACCCTAACCCTGACCCTGAACCAGACACTAACCCTAACCCTGACCATGACCCTGAGCTAACCCTAACCGTGACCATGACCCTGAACCTGACCCTAACACCAACCCTAACCCTGACCCCTACCCCTAATCCTAACCCTGACCCTAAACTGACCCTGACCCGATCCCTGACCCTGACCCTAAACCTAACCCGGATCTTGACCGTGAGCCTGACCCTAACCCGAACCCTAAACATAACCTTGACCCTGAACCTCAACCTAAACTGGCCCTGACCCTAACCCAGA
This sequence comes from Neogale vison, assembly GCF_020171115.1. Classification (NCBI taxonomy): domain Eukaryota; kingdom Metazoa; phylum Chordata; class Mammalia; order Carnivora; family Mustelidae; genus Neogale; species Neogale vison. The sequence continues at coordinate 113,868 of NC_058093.1, forward strand.
CCCTGACCCTGACCCTAACACTAACCCTTGACCCTGCCCTAACGGTGACCGTAGCATGGACCACGACCCTGAGCCTAAACCTAACCCTGACCCTGACTGTGAGGCTGACCCTAACCCTAATCCTAAACCTAACCCTGACCCTGACCCTAACACGGACCCTGACCCTAAACCTCACCCTGAATAATCACTAACCCTAACCCCTACATTGACCCTAAACCTAAGCCTATCACTAACCCGGACCCTGACCCTGACACTGACCCTAACGCTAAACCTAAACCTGGGCCTGACCCTAACCCTGACCATAACTATAATTCTACCGCTGACCCTAACCCTGATCCTGACCCTGACACAAACCCTAACCGTGACCCTAACCCTGACCACGACCGGACCCTGACCCAGACGCTAAACCTGACCCTAACCATAAACCTAACCCTGACCCTAACACTAACCCTGACCCTGATGCTAACAGTGACCATAGCACTGACCACAACCCTGACCCTAAACCTAACCCTGACCCTGACTTGCAGGCTGACCCTAACCCTAACCGTCAACCTAACCCTGACCCTGACCCTGACGCGGACCCTGACCCTAAACCTATTCCTGACCCAAACCCTAACCCCTACCCTAATCCTAACCCTGACCCTAACCCTGTCTAACCGTACCCTAACCCCAACCCTAACACTATCCCTAACCCTAACCCCAAACCCTAACCCTGACCCTAAACCTGACCCTGACCCTGACCCTAAACTTGAACCTAAACTGAACCCTGACCCTAAACCTAACCCTGGCCCTGACCCGAACCTTGACCCTGACCCTGACCCAGTCCCTAAACCTAACCCTGACCCTAACCCTAAGCCTGGCCCTGACCCTGACCCTGACCCTAACCCTACATCTTACCCTGACCCTGACCCTAGCCCTAACCCTAACCCTGACTATAACCCTCACCCTAACCCAAACCCCTAACTCAATCCCTAACCTTCCCTGTCCTCCTTCCCACCCACTGACTCAAGCCATGGCTAAATCCAAGGACAGGCTGGACCTCTGTCCCAGGGAACAACCAGGAAGACCAAGCAGAGGGAGAGAGAAGTGGAAGGGGCCCACTGATCTCCCTGCCCTGATCTGGCCTCACCTGATGTCTCCAAGTCCTCTGGCTCAACCCCGCCTTGAGCGGGACCCTGGGAGGGATTCTGAATTCCAGGCCAGCTGGGTGGGGGGTGCTCGATGACCTTTGCATCCCCAGATGTCCAACCCGCCTGGCCTTGCACCCTGAGCCCTGCTTCCCAGGATAGGCACGGTTCCGGTGCTCAGCAGACTTGGGGGCCACAGAGCGCTTGGCAGTGGTGAGGGAACATGGGGGACCAGTCAGGGAGAGCGCCATGGTCGCGGACACATCCACCACAAGGCTGGGTCATGGGACAGGGGCTGTGTGCAGGTCTCCTGGGCACACCTGGCCCTCTCGGAAGGGAGGTCTGTGTGCCTGGTGCACCTTTCCTCCACCTCCACCTACCCCTGGAGGAACGGCCAGGTTCAAGCATTTCCATGTCCAACCCGCAGGGACAGTCGGGAACCTGGGCTCAAGAGAGGCAGCGACTGGCCCAGGACAAAAGACGGCTGCAGAGTCCAAGGAGCAGCGCTAGGCAATCCCTGACCCTCCCATGAGGTTTGCTTGGAGGGTGAGAGCTCCTCAGATCCTTGGGGAGATACCCACCCCATCCCATGTGGGGACATGACCTCGGGCATCCCAGACAGCTAGAGGCATATGTGTTTGAGTGCGCCCATGAGTGCACGTGCACACACACACACACACACCACACTGCCCAGCTAAGGGTCAGAGGGGGAGACACCCTGGGAAAATGGTGGGTAACAAGGGGGAAAGAAGAAAGAGGTTGGAGACAGCTGGGCCATGGGGTCAGGGGCATCAGGACTCCTGGCAAGGACCGAGACCCAAAGCATGGGGAGGGGAGACAGGACAGGCTGATGGTCGAGGGGTCCCCAAGGGGCCCAGGGCCTTTGCCAGGGCACTGGGTAGGGACAGGGTCTGGGGCCTGGTGTCCATCACCACCCTGGACTACTGGAAGTAGGAAGAGGTACCCCCTCCCAGTGTGGACAGAGCTACAACACCGAAGGCCTCCCCTTCCTCTTCTATCAGTGGGGCCATAGAGACAGGGTGTCCCTAGTCTCCCACAGGCTTATAGAAGAGCCTGTTGTCCTTGAATCGCTCTCCCTGACCCACTGTGCTCCCAGTCTTGGGAAAATGCTTTCGACTCCCTCGAGGTCCTTCTGAGCAGAAGACAGCCTGGAGGCTCGGGGGGCTGACCTTGTGGGCTTGCAGAATGTAGCAGAACACTAGACCCCTGGTCTAGGGACCAAGGGCAGGACCCTCCATGTTGCAGCCTCAGGGTCCCCACTGGGAAGAGGTTCCAGAGTCAGTGCCCTGCTCAGGGTGAGAAGGCCTTACTTAGCAAGGAACCAAGCACCAGCCCAGGAGAGGGAAACAGGGACAAGGGAGACTTCGGAGGTTTCTCCCATCAGCCCTGGAGCCCACAGACCCTGCTCCTGGGAGACACACACGAACAGAGACAGACGCAGACACAGGGACAAAGACAAAGACAGAGACAGACACTGAACACAGGAGAGAGGGAACCAGAAGTCCCAGACTTTCCTCCATCGGCTGGGAAATGACAGCCAAACATTTTGTCCCCTTCTCAGTCCCACAGGCCATCCACCCTGGGAGGACGGATTCGGGAATGCCCGGGGTCCCCTGTGGGGGCTGGCCAGCACATGGGCGCAGTCGAGGCCCTTGGACCTCAACCTAATGGGAGCCCCGGGAAGTCTGTGTCACCAAGGTCAGAAGCCATGCACTGCAACCTTGCCACTGGGGATGGGACACAGGCAAGAGGAGGGTGGCTTTGCCTGGATCCCAGAGCAGATCCAGGCCCCTCTGGGCTGTGTTCCATGCCCCCGCCCAGCCCCTGGCTCACCCGTGCCTGGCCAAGTGTGTGCACCAGCCTCCTGGGAGAGCAGGGATGGAACGGATGGAAAGGTCCTACCCCTGATGGCATCCCTAGAAGGAGAAGCCAGAACAACCCCAGTCTGCAGACGTGGAGACTGGGGAGGCCCTGAGAGCCGCAGGGTGTGTGCGGGCTCACGGTCCTGGGCAGGAGCAGGAGCCCGGTCTGAACCCAGCTCTGTGCCCCCCCAGCGGGGACAACAGCTGCACCCAGGCCTCCCAGGGGCCGTGGGGAGGCTGTGTGGGGGTCCCTGGATGGACAGGGCATGGGGTGGAGGGTGAGCCTTGAGCAGCTGGGGGAGGGGCGCCCTCAGGGAGCTCTGGTGGGAGCAGGAAGTCCGGTAAGGAGCCCCCAGGCAGTGGTGACCTCACTTCCTCGACGACGGAGCCCAACAGAATTGGAACCCACGTATCCAGGCACCCACATTCCAGAGCAAAGCCCCCTGCCCAGCTCATTTCTGGGCAGATCCTGAAGGAAGCGACATGTTCTGCTGCTGCCTACCGAAGCCCAGAGGATGCAGGCAGAGGAGAGCTCGCCCGCCCGACACGTCCCCTCACTGGGCGGGTCGTGTCAGGCTTCCCCGACGACTCTGGCCCTTTGGCAAAAAGAATCGAAAGGTGACCCCGGGAGGCTCTGAGTCAGACAGCCCCACACCTTCTGACCGACCCGTGTAGGCCTAGGTCTCCTCCGTGTGTGTGTGTGTGTGTGTGTGTGTGTGTGTGTGTGTGTCAAGAGAGCTCATCGGGGGTGGAGACGCCCCGAGCAGGAGCAGGCTGATGAGGGGTCAGATGCCTGGTGGGCAGGTCATGTTCACACCCCAGGTTAAGGCCGGCGAGGTGGGACTGGGTGTGGGGGCTGCACCCTTCTGCCCAGGGTTGATCCTGAGACCCTGCAGGGACGGGTCACCGACCCAGGTGCGGGGCTGTGCACACACAGGTCTGCTGCGTGGGATCTGGGAGAGGCAGGGGCACTGGGCAGGAGGACGGTGGGTACGGCCGGGCAGGGCTCTGACGCCTCTTGCACACTCCCCGTCTCTGCCTTGGCAGGCCACGGATGAACGAGGAAGGAGGCGGGAAGACACGCCCTCCTCCCCAACCCCGGAGTCCCCGGTCCTGGGAAGGCCTCCGCTACCTCCCAGACCACTGCCCGCGGGACTCCACTGGACCGCGGTCCTGGACACGGAGCCCACGGAGGCCAAGTCCGAGGGTGAGAAGGCTGGGGTGGGGTGCCTGTGGCTGTGTGGGGAGGGGTCGGTGCTGGGCCCCACAGGGAGAAGCCCCCACGGGCTGGTGTTCGGCCAGGAGCCTCGACTGGGCTCGGAGCACCCAGGGGGTGGACTGCAGTCGGGGAGACGTCCCGGGGAGGGTTCCTTCGTGGCTGCGGCTTCTCCGGGAGGCCCTGGGCTGTGCTGTCTCTGCAAAGCCACAGGGAAAGGCAGGCCCGCGGGTGACCTTCTCTCCTCTCCCAGCTTCTCCAGCGGAGGAGCGAGACCCACTCCCAACTTCGGCAACTCGAGTGGGACAGATGGTGCCTGGAGTCACTTTGGCAGGAGACCGGCAGCCGACAGGTGCCCGGGCGCTTGCCCACGGAGATGCTGATGCTGTCCAGGGAGAGCTGGCTCCTGCTCCTGCTCCTGCCCCCACCCCTGCTCCTGCCACTCCCCCTTCCCCTGCCCCTGCCAGAGCAACTCCCACTTCCCCTGCCCCTGCCTGTGCTCCTGTTCTGGCCCTTGACCCAGATCCTCCCTTGGTCCTACCCCTTCCCCGACCCCTCCCTGAGCCCCTGTTCCTGCCCCAGACCCAGCTCCTGCCCTTGACCTCGCACCGGCCATCACCCCTGCCCTTGCCCCAGCTCCTGCCCCAGACCCAGGTCGTGCCCCTTCACCTGCCCCAGACACAGGTCCTTCACCTGTTCCTGCCCCTTCCCTTGCCCCTTCTCGCGCCCCTGCCAGGACAGCCTCCCCTTCCCCTGCCTGTGCCCCTGTGCCTGTCCCAGGCCGAAATCTGGCCCTTGACTCTGCACCGGCCATCGCCCCTGCACTTGCCCCAGCTCCTGCTCCTGCCCCTTCCCCTGCCCCTATCCCTTCTCCTCTCCCTGACAGGGCCACTGCCCCTGCACCTGCCCTGGCACGTGCCCAAGACCCAGGTCCTGCCCCTGCACCTACCCCTGCACCTGCCCCAGACCCAGGTCCTACCCCTGTTCTTGCCCCTGCCCCTGGCCCTGCCCTTGCCCCTGCCCTTGCACCTGCACCTGCCAGGAAGGCCTCCACTTTCCCTGCCTGTGCCCCTGCTCCTGCCCCAGACCCAGCTCCTGCCCTTGACCCTGCACCAGTCATCACCAATGCACTTGCCCCAGTTCCTGCTCCTGCCTTTACCCCTGCCCCTGCGTCTGCCCCTGCCCCTGCCCCTGCCCCTGTCCTTTCTCCTTTCCCTGCCAGGGCCACTGCCCCTGCACCGGTCCCAGACCAAGATCCTACCCCTGTTCTTGCCCCTCCCCCTGCCCCTGCCCCTGCCCCTGGCCCTGGCCCTGCCCCTGGCCCTGCCCCTGGCCCTGCCAGGAAGGCCTCCACTTTCCCTGCTTGCGCCCCTGTTCCTGCCCCAGACACAGCCCCTGCCCCTGCGTCTTCCCCTTCAACTGCCGCCATCCCTTCCCCTGGCCCTGCCAGGACCACTGCCCCTTCCCCTTCTCCTACCTAGGCCCCTGTTCCCGCCCCAGACCCAGTCCCTCTCATTTGCTCCTGCTCCTTTCCCTGACCTTGCCTGTGCTCCTGTTCCTGACTCTGACCCAGCTCCTGCTCTGGATCCTGCACTGGCCACTACTGCTGACCCTGTCCCTGTCCCTAGCCCAACCCCTGCCCCAACACCTTCTCCTGCGGGGCTCCCAGACCCGCATCCAGAGCCCACAGCTCTGCGGGGAGATCTCCCCATAAAAATGCCGGCAGTTCCATCCCCTGACCCCGACATCCCCCCAGAATGTTTCATCCCCTCCCCTTGTGTCCTTCCTCTCCTGTATGGAGTCACCGTTCTCGTCGCCGTCCATCTCCTCTATGCCGTGTACTATTTATTTTAAATAAAAGTTCTTGTTTTCCCTTGAACACGTCGTGAGCATGAAGTGCATTCCCAGCGCTGGGCCACCACGCCACGGAACATCGTTGCAGGATACCTCCTTCCCCAAAGGAGACCCTGAGCCCAAGCCCTCCTGCCCATTGTTCCCCCAGCCTGGCCCCTCACAAGCCCTAAGCTGCTTTCTCTTTCTGGTCCAGCACGTGTTCTGGAGGTTTCTGTAAGTGGAATCCCTCAAACGGTGCCTTTGTGTCTGCACCTATCTTCAAAGGGCCCTTGTTTGGGGTTGGGTTTGGTTTGGTTAGGTTTGGTTTTTGTTTCTTCTCTCTGTTTGACATAGAATTTCCCTTATTGGTTGTTGAGATGCCCAATGGATTACAGACGAGATGTCCTCCTAGGGACCCCTTTAGGAATTCTGGGCACAATCTCGGGGCCAAGGCCCCTGTTCCTGCTGGGACACCACAGTCGGGTCCCAGACACGGCTGTTTCCTCTGTGGCCCACACAGAAACCAGGGAAATGCAGAAAGCTGGAAGACACACCGCAGAGGGCAAAAGCATCGCTCCCAACCCTAGGCCAGAGAAAGGTCTCCCATGGGTCTGCTCCCATCCATGCTCCAAGTCACTGGGTCCCACAGGGACAGAGACAGGGACAGAGACTAAACACGTGCAAGTTCAAGGGGGAGGAGAGGCACACAGGGAGTATGTGTCAGGAGATGCGGGAGCTCCCGGGGAAGGACTCAGGCAAAGGAAACCCTGGGGAGGTCACCCTCCGACTGGCAGGTGTCTGGTCTGGGGACCAGCAGCCCTGGGGAGACCGTGAGGAAGCAGAGGTGCGATGCAGGTCCCCTGGAGAGAAGGGGACAGGCAGCCCTGTCCGGGACAACAGTGAGCGGCGCCCATCCCAGGCCACAGGTCCACCTATCACCTAGGAGGGCTCAGCCTGGGACTCAACCCCAGAAACTCTGGCTCGGTGGGTCACAGATGTGTTTTCAGTAGTATTGGGCACAGCAGTGGTGAGACAGCAGGGAATGGAACAGTGTTCATGCCCAAGGAGGTGGAGGGGATCCTCATCCCAGTCCTCATGACACAATGTCCTGGGGCTACTTTCTCAGTGTTGTCTGGGGCTCAGGATCGTGGCAGCCCCTCCTGTACCCCACCCCTGCCACCCTACTCCTGGGGACATTCATAATAGTTTAAGGAGGACGTGGAGAGGATCCAGGATGACAGAGGGCCAAGGAGAAGGAAGGTCAGCACTGGGAGGACCGATCAACCTGCCCCAAGGTACCATCCTCGGCCTGAGTTGCGGTTTCTTGAGACCTCACCAAAAATAATGGCTCCTGATGTATTGACCTGTTTCTGCAGTTTCATTCCCTCCCTCCCTACTTCATTTATTCGCTCTGTCATTCATTCCCCCTCTCTCCTTCCCCTGTGTCCCTCTCTTCCCTCTCTGACTCCATCCCCCTCCCTCCCTGCCTCCCTCTCTTCCCTCCCCCTCTCCCCTCCTCCCTCCCTCTCTCTTTCTCTCAGTCCCATCCTCCCTCATGCCCTCCCTCATTCAGCCAAGGATCTGGGGTTCCTGCTCTCTCTACTGACCACTGGGGCTTCATCAGTGAGCCCCCCTCAACCCATGTGGTCACCTACACTGTGGGAGGTGACAGGAGCTGTCCTCAGGCCTCGCAGTGGTGATGAGCACCAGGAATCTGCCCCTAAAAACAGAGGCCCATTTCACAAAGAAAAGAATGGAAAAACACATGCTTAGCATTTTCTCAAGAAAAATCTAGTCCTGAAAAATAATGAAAAGTAAATATATCCTATACCTATGCAATGTGACTTCCAATGGCTCATACACACCGATTCCTAGAAGCAACAAGGAGTAACTCATACAATGTTGACTTGGGGTTTGTGGCACAACTTTTCTGACCAAATGACAGCATTTCAGTCAACATCTCCAGGGCCTCTGAGTTTACCCAAAGGTCTCTGTGATCCTCTGACTCTTCCCATTGACCACCTGGGGAAGTTCAGTCCTGTTGCCTTCCTTGTCTCCTGCCTCTTGTGGGACACTTCCATGGACTCCTACCCCTCACCAGGGCCTCCCCCACCAGGACTCCCCATGCCCTGTGGCCTGGTGCCCAGATCCTGCGCTGGGTCCCTTGAGCCCGGTGCTTTGTTCAAGACCTGTGTGATCCCTCTGGGGTCACTTAGCACCTCCCATGTAGTGGCCTGCATCTGGGTCTCCTCTGACGAGTCTGTGAGGCCAGCCTATGCCCATATCATGGGCATGGAAACACTAGTCCGGAAGGTCCAGATGACCTGCTCCCAATCCCAGTGTGTGGAGCCTGGGCCAAGAATGGTCCCTGAGCAGGGGATGGCTTGGGCCTAAGGAGCCTAAGGGAGGACATAGTCCACTGAGCCCACGGGAGAGTGAGCACGGTGGGGGCCTGGTGTTCAAGCCAGCTGGAAGACCACACCCCACCCGCACTGGCTCTGTCCCCGGGACTGGAGGTCATCGGAGTATCTACCCTCCCATGCTGCAAGCTGACAGTGACTGGCAGGGGAGGAGGCACCCCTGGAGCAGGAGAGAGCCCTCCGCAGAGAGGAGGGGGCAGGGGCTCTTCCAGCAGCAGGTGAACTGGGGTGGGCTGAAGGGGCCTCAGGAGACAGCAGTGTCTACAGCTGGGGTCTCCACACAGACCCCCTCCTCAGGCGGCACAAACTTGTCTGGATGGCCTTTGTCCCCCAAACACAAAGTCTGGCTCTGGACCTGCCCTCAAGCTCCCACTCCCAATCCTTTGTATTCAGCTCAAGTGACAAGAAAGGGCCAATAGTTTAGGTGGTGTTGGGTGCAGAGACATGTGATTTTCTGGCCCACACTGGAACACTGCTGGCATTTTAAAGATCTCAGGGCTTGGATTCAAAAACGGTAGGATGCCTGGGACCATGGCAAGCTTTCTGAAACTCGCCTCTGTGCCCTGCAGCCCTCCCACCCCACCAGCTCTGCTTAGATCCCTCCAGGCCACAGACCCACAGTCTTGGGTCATCAGACAGCCCCCACAATGTGCCTTCAAAAAGGTCGGGCAGCAGGACACACTGCGGATTCCAGCAAATCCCCCTCCCAGAATGTGAGGGTACCGCTGGATGAGTTATCTGAAAATAGCCAGGTCAGGGTTCCAGGAAGACACCAGAGGCACAGGAGTAACTGAGGAGCATCTGAAGGCAGCCACCTCACTCCTGGGAGAGTTGGTGGCAAGCGAGAAGTCACAGAGGACTCCAAAGGTCTGGACTTGGTGTTTCCCTCTCCTGAGATGGGGACACCTATGGGAGGAGCAGGTGGCCAGCTGGTGGGGGGTGCAGGCACCTGACATGGGCAGATGGGGTAGGTGAGGCCTGAGACCCCTGGGGGATGTTCCTGGCATCTGGACTGAACAGCTCTTCAAAGCTGCAGATCGGTTGGGATCATTTTCAAGCTGAGAAGGAAGATGAGGGGGACAGAGGGGACTGAGGAGGCTCTGCGTAGACAGGAAGGGGCTGAGCCACTCCTTTGGGGGGAAAGTGGGTCAGCTCCAGGCTCATGGGGACAGACCTTGAGGCCATTATGCTACAGGAGATAAGCCAGTCCCCAAAGGACTGATACTGAAGGACCCCACTTGTGAGGGACGGAGAGCACTGATTCATAGAGGTGGAAGGAGCTAGTGGGTGCCAGGGCTGGGGAAGGGAGATGGAGGGTTAGGGTGAGGGTGGGTAGAGTTCAGTTTGGGGTGAGGACAAAGTTGTGGCAGTGGATGGCGGTGGCAGGTCCAGAAAAGCGAATGTACTTCTTGCCACTGAACTGACCCTGAAATGTGCTTAACAGAGTCGGTTACATGTCTGATACGCCACAGTAGGGAAGAGTGAGTCAGGAGGTCTGGGTCATCGTGAGTCCCAGAAGGGCCCTGGAACAGGGATCCTGTATCTTAGTTCTCGCTCTCATGCTCTGTCCCTTGTTGGTGACTGAGCTCACAGCAGGCACCCAGTGAATGCTTGCTAAGACACAGCACAGACAGATGGGGGCACAAGTGCAAACCCACCGGTGGGCAATGAGGAATCCCAACAGGACCTGCATCTAGATGGAACCAGTGCTTGGGACACCTGGGTGGCTCAGTTGTTTAAGCCGCTGTCTTCAGCTCAGGTCATGATCCCAGGGTCCTGGGATGGAGTCCCACATCGGGCTCCTTGCTTAGTGGGGAACCTGCTTCTCTCTCTACCTCTGCCTGCTGCTCTGCCTACTTGTGCTCTCTCTCTCTCTGACAAATAAATAAATAAAATCTTAAAAAAAAAAAAGACTAGATGGAGCCAGTGCCCACGTTTTACAAACACCAGCACAGAAACAGCCATTTAAAACCAAGGCAGGAACCACGTATAACCCAGAGGGTTCCATTCTCCTAGAGGCTGAGCTAGCGGCCACAGCCAAGGCCTCTGCCAGTCAGGGGACTGGGGTTCTGACAGGAGGCTGGGCACACCCTTGACCCTGAAACCCCATGGGACAGGAGGGAAGACCCAGCCAGGCCCATTCTGGCTCCACGGCCAATGCAGGGCCACTCCCAGCCCCACCAGGATGTGTCTGTTTAGAACCAGGGAGGAAACCTTTTCTCTTGACTGTTCTTTTTAAAGATGATGCTCAGCACTGAAACAGAAAAGCATATGACATAAAACTGGAGCTGTTCACAGCTGCTAATGACCCAGAAGTTATCAAAATGTAGTGACCACAAAGAGAAGAACTTGTGTCCCCAGGCTGACCTCCCATATGCAGGTGCAGCCCCAGATGTTCAGGGGTCCTGGATATCTGGGCCTCACAGTCTCCCTCAAGGGGACAGAAGAAGGAACCTGCTCTGATGGCTCCACTGGCAGCATCCCCTGATGGAATTGGGGGCAGCCTCTCACATGTTCCTGGTGTCCTGGTGATTCTTGGGCACAGCCATGTATCTCAGCTTCTTCATGATGGGAGAGGGCATGGTGTGTAGCCCAGCAGCTGCGGATCCCCTAGACCCTCCAGGACAGCCCAGCAGCTGCAGGTATCACAGGTCCTCTAAGGGACAGCCCAGCAGCTGTGGGTACCACAGGTCCTCCAGGGCACAGCCCAGGCACTGCACGTCCCACGGGTCTTCTGGGGATAGCATCTTGGTGAGCTTGTGGTCCAGCAGGTACCTGCTCAGGTGGCTCATGTCATGCCACATGGCCTCCATCCCATTGGCCAGGTTGACCCCCAGCACATGGCGACAGTCCAAGGTCAGTCAGTGAATCTCTACCACCAATACCCCAAAAAAGGGCCCCAGGTAGTTATTGAATGTTGCCCTGATCCCTGGGGATGTGGGCCTGGGACTACGGCTGGCACTCGTAGCTAAAGCCCTTACAGGCTGCCCAGTAGAAGCTGGGGTACAGGGTGCCAAAGAAGGGGGACAGTATCTCTACACCCGTGTGATCACAGAACTTCAGGTCTACGCCTGCACACCAAGTCGTCCACCTCGCGGAGGAAGTGCTGCTCGCAGAAGCAGCTGACCTTCACCATGTGCCTCATGGACACATCCTGCCAGTGCGTGGCATCATAGACCTGGAGGACCACCACCCTCCAGCCCTCCCTGGGGGAGGAGGGGCACAAGGGCCCGGCAACCAGCTGGTCGGTGAAGACATAGTGGGTGACCCTGTGTCCCACCATGAGGACCACTATCTTTCAGCCGTCCTAGAGGGGCACATGGGGCTGGTAGCCAGCTGGTCGGTGAAGATGTAGCAGGTGAACGTGTGTTCCACCATGACAGGCTTCTCCAGTGCCTATAAGAACAGGTCCAGGAAGCTACAGGCACAGGGGACAGGTTGTAAGGAGGTTCACTGCCAGAGGCTGGCAGCAGGACCCCAGAGCTGGGGCCTGTGAACATGTACATCTTCCTCAAGGGGGCAGGCTCTGGGCTGTTTTAAGCGACAGTCACTCTCCCAGCCTGTCCTGAGTGAGTCTGCCCATGGGGCCTCCCTGCCTCCTGCTCCCAGAGATGGGGGCCATCAGCACCCCATCTTACAAAGGGGACCCTAAGGCTTAGAAGGTTGGAAACCCATGCAGCCCTACATTTAAGTGGGGGGAAAGCACACACAGACCCAGCAGGCATGAGCCAGGGCATCAGGAGGCAAATTGAGGCTCAGCCAATGGGGAAACAAGCCAGACGTGAAGCAGGAGGAGAGAACGGTGCTCCTGGCAGAGGCACAGCATAGGCAAAGGCTTGGATTCCAGCCTGAGGGACTTGTGGGAAACCACACTACTGGGTGCCCACAGAAGGGAGGGTCCCAGCAGAAGAGGAGGGACTGGGGGGCGGGGGGGAGGGGAGCAAACCACAGAGAGGCCCAAAGGCTTTGTTGCAAAAGGATCACTCTGGTTACTGGAGGAGAATGGGCTCTGTACGGGCGTGGACAGGGAGACCCTAACGCTGACATCCTGGGACAAGTGGCATGACTGACTCAGATGCTGATTTCCAAACTTCAGGTCTCGTGGAGCCAGAGCGAAGAAGGGTTGTCAGGTGCAGGTAAGTAAGCGCTTCCCACCTAAAGCCTGCACACCTGCTCCAATTCCTGGAAGAAGGAGAGACACATGCTTGTTTCCTAAATGGTCATTCACTTCCGTATTAAGCCGGCCAGTGTCCTTGTCCTTTTTGGAGAAGCAATTAGACTCTTCCAAACAAACACTCAACTCCTTGGTTCCAAAGGCAGCATGGGTCGAGTTTGGTTCCCCCGGCCCCAGACCCGTACCGGGAGGACCCTCCTGAGCCATCCTGACAGCACATTTCCATCCAACCTGGGGCAATGGGGCACAGTGCTGAGTGGGGTCCAGCTCCAGCAGTTGTCACCACCACTCTTGAGCCTGGGGAAACAGAGAGTCTTCAGCTCAACACCATGTCCTGTAAAAAACAGCTGCAGTGCATGCAACTTATGGTTAGGGTTATGGTCTAGGGGAATGGCAGACCCTATCTGCTGGCACTGATGTGGCTCCCCTCAGGGCTGAGCTGAGGAAATGCATCCAGCAGTGGGGCAGAACGGAGGTTTGTGGCCAGGGGGACCGTTGATGGTGTGGGTGGCTTTAGGGAGGCATGCAGGTTTCTTCCCCTCTGAGGGTTCTGCACAGCTCCAAATAGCATGGTTCCCTCCCATATGATGGGTACAGTCCTAGGGTTTCACTGAGGTGTCCTTAATCTGTGGGCCTTGGGGGTCATGGCTTTTGGGATGGAAGCCAGAAAACCCGAACTAGGACTAGGGTTAGGGCCTAGGGGCATGGCAGGTCTGATATGCTGATGCTGAGGCAGGATCCCCAGGTGCCTGAGTGGAGGGTGGTGCTGGTGGACTGCCAATAGTGGGGGTGTCCTCACGGCAGATTGCAGGTTTCTCCCTCTCTGAGGGTTTTGTGAAGCTCCAAATGGCACTGTTAGCTCCTGGATTTCAAGCAGAGTCCTGAGGTGTGTCTCAGAAGTCCCCAGTCTGGAGGGTTTGGGGACCAGGTCTCTGGGGATGGTAGCCTGAAAACCCAACCTAAGTTAGGGTAGGGCCTAGGGGCATGGCAGGTCTGACTTCCCATTGATGAAGGGTGTGAGTGGAGGATAATGGTCAGACTGGGATTCAGGCTTGGTTGTGTGGCCCTTGGGGCCACCAATTTTGAGGGTGTCCTCAGGGGTGCATGCAGATTTCTATTACTTTGAGGGTTCTGCGCAGCTTCAAAGAGCACAGTTTCTTCCTAGGTAGCAGGCAGACTCCTGGGATGTGGCTCCAGCGACCCCAATCTGGAGGCCTTGGGGACAAGGCTTCTAGGGATGGAAGGCTGAAAACCCAACCTAGGGTTAGAGTTAGGGCCTAGATACATGCCGGGCCTGATCTGTTCCCGCTGAAGCAGGGTCCCTGGGGGTCTCAGTGGAAGGCAGGGGTCAGATGGTGCAGCAGGCTCCGGGTTTGTGGCCAAAGTGTCCACTGAAGGTGGGTTGTCTTCAGGGGGCATGCAAGTTTCTTCCTCGCTGACAGTTCTGCTAAACTCCAAATGGCACAATTTCCTCCTGGATGGCAGGCCGAGTCCTGGGGTGTGGCTCCAGTCTGGAGGCTTGGGGCCAGGCCTCTGGGGACTGAAGACTGAAAACCCAGCCTTGGGTTAGGTTTAGGTCCTAGGGGTATGTCAGGCTCAATCTGCCAGTGCTGAGGCATGATCCACGGGTGGCTGAGTAGAGGGCAAGGTTCAGATGGTGTGTCAGGCTCTGGATTTGTGGCCGGGAGGGTGCCAACGGTGGGCCAGCTTTTGGGGGTCATGCAGGTTTCTTCCCAGATGTCAGACAGAATCCTGGGGAGTGGCTCAGAGGTCCCCAATCTGGAGGCATGGGGTTCACGCCCATCATTTCCTCCTGTTAGCTCCATTAGTCAAAATTTAGAAGCTTTGATAACTTCCCTTTTTTTGGTTTGTCAACTCATTTCTCACTGTCGTTCATCATTAAACTGTCATCTATCTTAGTTTTGTTTTGCATCTTGCCTTATCTTTAGAACTTTTCTTTATACATTTATTTCCAACCGGGCTGTTCTATCTGTGATGGCCACAGTCTCCTGTAGTGGGGAAAAGGACATTCGTTCACTCTCCATGGAATCCTGTAATAAATCCGGAAACATTTGTACTGTATGTACTTCAAAAGCAAAGCCACTGGCAAGTCATCAATTGAGATGTGAGACAAGAACAAAACCATTCCAGGAGGAGGAGTCAAGATGGTGAAGGAGTAGCAGGCTGAGATGACATCAAGTAGCAGGAGATCAGCTAGATAGTTTACCAAACCATTCTGAACACCTGTAAATCCAACAGGAGATCGAAGAGAAGAGCAGCAATTCTAGAAACCCCGTCACCTAATAGTAAAATTTACAAGTCTTAGTGACAAAGAGAAAATCTTGAAAGCAGCTCAGGACAAGAAGTCTGTAACATACAATGGTAAAAATATTAGATTGGCAGTAGACATATCCACAGAGACCTAATGGGCCAGAAAGAACTGGCATGATATATTCAGAGCACTAAATGAGAAAAACATGCAGCCAAGAATACTATATCCATCTAGGCTATCATTGAAAATAAAAAGAGAGATCAAAAGCTCCAGGACAAAAACTGAAAGAATTTATAAACACCAAGGCAGCTCTACATGAAATATTGAAAGGGTCCTCTAGGCAAAGAGAGAGTCTAAAAGTAGTAGACCAGAAAGGAACAGAGACAATATATAGTAATAGTCACCTTACAGGCAATACAATGACACTAAATTCATATCCCTCAGTAGTTACCCTGAATGTAAATGGGCTAAATGCCCCAATCAAAAGACAGAGGTATCAGAATGGATTAAAAAAAAATCAATATGCTGTCTACAAGAAACCAAAGTTCATAGAAACCCAAAGACACCTCCATATTTAAAGTGAGGGGGTGAAAAACAATTTACCATGATGGACATCAAAAGAAACCTGGGGTGGCAATCCTTATAACAGAGAAATTAGATTTTAAGCCAAAGACTATAATAAGAGATGAGGAAGAACACTATATCACAATCAAAGGGTCTGTCCAATGAGAGGATCTAACAATTTTAAATATCTATGCCCCTAACATGGGAGCAGCCAACTGTATAAACCACTTAATAACAAAATCAAAGAAAGACATCAACAAGAATACCATAATAGTAGAGGACTTTAACACTCTGCTCACTGAAATGGACAGATCATCCAAGCAAAAGATCAACAAGGAAATAAAGGCCTTAAATGACACAGTGGGTCAGAGGGACATCACAGATATTCCACCCCAAAGCAACAGAATACATATTCTTCTCTAATACACATGGCACATTCTCCAGGATAGATCACATCCTGGCTCACAAGTCAGGTCTTAATTGGTACCAAAAGATTGGGATCATTCCTTGCATATTTTCAGACCACAATGCTCTGAAGCTAGAACTCAATCAAAAGAGGAAATTTGGTGGAGGTTCCTCAAAATGTTGAAAATAGAACTGCCCTATGACCCAGCAATTGCACTACTGGGAATTTACCCTAAAGATACAAACGTAGTGATCCAAAGGGGCACGTGCACCCGAATGTTTATAGCAGCAATGTCCACAATAGCCAAACTATGGAAAGAACCTAGATGTCCATCAACAGATGAATGGATCAAGAAGATGTGGTATATATACACAATGGAATACTATGCAGCCATCAAAAGAAACGAAATCTTGCCATTTGCGACAACATGGATGGAACTAGAGCGTATCATGCTTAGCGAAATAAGTCAAGCAGAGAAAGACAACTATCATATGATCTCCCTGATATGAGGGAGTGGTGATACAACATGGGGGCTTAAGTGGGTAGGAGAATAATCCATGAAACAAGATGGGATAGGGAGGGAGACAAACCATAAGTGACTCTTAATCTCACGAAACAAACTGTGGGTTGCTGGGGGGAGGGGGGTTGGGAGAAGGGGGGTAGGGTTATGGACATTGGGGAGGGTATGTGCTTTTGGGTAAATTGGAAGGGGAGATGAACCATGAGAGACTATGGACTCTGAAAAACAATCTGAGGGGTTTGAAGTGGCAGGGGGGGTGGGAGGTTGGGGTACCAGGTGGTGGGTATTATAGAGGGCACAGCTTGCATGGAGCACTGGGTGTGGTGAAAAAATAATGAATACTGTTTTTCTGAAAATAAATAAATTGGAAAAAAAAAGTACAAAAAAAAAAGAGGAAATTTGGAAAGAACCCAAATATATGGAGACTAAAGAGCATACTTCTAAAGAATGAATGGGTCAACCGGGAAATTAAAGAAGAATTGAAAAAGTTCATGGAAACAAATGATAATGAAAACACAGTGGTTCAAAATCTGTGGGACACAGCAAAGGCAGTCCTGAGAGGAAAATATGTAGCAATACAAGCCTTTCTCAAGAAACAAGAAAGGTCTCAAATACACAACCTAACCCTGCACCTAAAGGAGCTGGAGGTAGAACAACAAAGAATGCCTAAACCCAGCAGGAGAAGAGAATAAAGATCAGAGCAGAAATCAATGAAATAGAAAAACAAAACAAAACAAAACAAACAAACAAAAAATAGAACAAATCAACACAACTAGGAGCTAGTTCTTTGAAAGAATTAATAATATTGATAAACCCCTGGCCAGACTTATCAAAAAGAAAAGGGAAAGGACCCAAATTAATAAAATCATGAATGAAAGAGAAGAGATCACAACTGGCACCAAAGAAACACAAACAAGTATAAGAACATATTATAAGCAAATATATGCCAGCAAATTTGACAAACTGGAAGAAATTGATGCATTCCTAGAGACATATAAACTACCACAACTCAACCAGGATGAAATAGAAAACCTGAACAGACCCATAACTAGTGAGAAGATTGAAGCAGTCATTAAAAATCTCCCAAAAAACGGGAGCCCAGTATCGGATGGATTCCCTGGGGAATTCTACCAAACTTTCAAAGAAGAAATAACACCTATTCTCCTGAAGCTGTTTCAAAAAATTGAAGCAGAAGGAAAACTTCCAGACTCTTTATGAAGCCAGCATTACCCTGATCCCCAAACCAGGCAAAAACCACACCAAAAAGGAGAATTACAGACCAATATCACTGATGAATATGGATGCTAAGATTCTCAACAAGATCCTAGCAAAAAGGATCTGACAGCTCAGTATAAAGATTATCCACCATGACCAGGTGGGATTCATCCCTGGGTTACAAGGATGGTTCAACATTCGCAAATTGATCAATGTGGTAGAACAAATCAATAAGAGAAGACAGAAGAATCCCATGGTCCTCTCAATTGATGCAGAAAAAGCATTTGACAAAATCCAGCATCCGTTCCTGATTAAAACGCTTCAAAGTATAGGGAGAGAGGGAACATTCCTGAACCTCATCAAATCTATCTATGAAAGACCCACAGCAAATATCATCCTCAATGGAAAAAAGCTTGCAGCCTTCCCATTGAGATCAGGAACAAGACAAGGACGCCCACTCTCACCACTCTTGTTCAACATAGTATTAGAAGTCCTAGCAAGGGCAATCAGACAACAAAGAGAAATAACAGGAATCCAAATTGGCAATGAAGAAGTCAAACTCTCTCTCTTCGCAGATGACATGATTCTTTATATGGAAAACCCAAAAGACTTCACCCCCAAACTACTAGAACTCATACAGCAATTCATTAATGTGGAAGGATACAAAGTCAATGTACAGAAATCAGTGGCTTTCTTATACACTAACAATAAAAATACAGAAAGGGAAATTAGAGAATCGATTCCATTTACTATAGCACCAAGAACCATGGGATACCTGGGAATAAACCTACCAAAGAGGTAAAGGAACTTTACTCAAGGAACTACAGAACACTCATGAAAGAAATTGAAGAAGACACAAAAAGATGGAAGACCATTCCATGCTCTTGGATCGGAAGAATAAACAAAATGTCTATACTGCCTAGAACAATCTATACTTTTAATGCCATTCCGATCAAAATTCCACTGACATTTTTCAAAGAGCTGGAGCAAATAATCCTAAAATGTGTAGGGAATCAGAAGAGACCCTGAATCACTAAGGAAATGTTGAAAAACAAAAATAAAACTAGGGGCATCATGTTACATGATTTCAAGCTTTATTACAAAGCTGTGATCACCAAGACAGCATGGTACTGGCATAAAAACAGACACATAGACCAGTGGAACAGAGTAGAGAGCCCAGATATGAACCCTCAACTCTATAGTCAACTAATCTTCGACAAAACAGGAAAAAATATACAGTGGAAAAAAGTCTCTTCAAAAAATGGTGCTGGGAAAATTGGACAGCTATGTGTAGAAGAATGAAACTTGACCATTCTCTTACACCGTACACAAAGATAAACTCGAAATGGATAAAAGACCTCAATGTGAGACAGGAATCCATCAGAATCCTAGAGAAGAACATGGGCAGTAACCTCTTCAATATCAGCCACAGCAACTTCTTTCAAGATATGTCTCCAAAGGCAAAGGAAACAAGTGAAGATGAAATTTTGGGACTTCATCAAGATCAAAAGCTTCTGCACAGCAAAGGAAAGAGTCAACAAAACAAAGAGACAACCAACGGAATGGGAGAAGATATTTGCAAATGACAGTACAGACAAAAGGTTGATATCCAGGATCTATAAAGACTCCCCAAACTCAACACACACAAAACAGACAATCATATTAAAAAATGGGCAGAAGATATAAACAGACACTTCTCCAATGAAGACATAAAAATGGCTATCAGACACATGAAAAAATGATCATCATCACTAGCTATCAGGGAAATTCAAATTAAAACCACATTGAGAGGGACGCCTGGGTGGCTCAGTTGGTTGGACAACTGCCTTCGGCTCAGGTCATGATCCTGGAGTCCCAGGATCGAGTCCCGCATCGGGCTCCCAGCTCCACGGGGAGCCTGCTTCTCTCTCTGACCTTCTCCTTGTTCATGCTCTCTCTCACTGTCTCTCTCTCAAATAAATAAATAAAATCTTAAAAAAAAAAACAAACATTGAGATACCACCTTACACCAGTTAGAATGGCCAAAATTAGCAAGACAGGAAACAGCATGTGTTGGAGAGGATGTAGAGAAAGGGAAACCCTCTTACTCTGTTGGAGGGAATGCAAGTTGGTGTAGCCACTTTGGAGAACAGTGTGGAGATTCCTCAAGAAATTAAAAATAGAGCTTCCCTATGACCTGTAATTGCACTACTGGGCATTTACCCCAAAGATACAGAAGTGAAAAGAAGGGCCATTTGTACCCCAATGTTTATAGCAGCAATGGCCATGGTCACCAAACTATGGAAAGAACCAAGATGCCCTTCAATGGACGAATGAATAAGGAAGATGTGGTCCATATACACTATGGAGTATTATGCCTCCATCAGAAAGGACGAATACCCAACTTTTGTAGCAACATGGACGGGACTGGAAGAGATTATGCTGAGTGAAATAAGTCAAGCAGAGAGAGTCAATCATCATATGGTTTCACTTATTTGTGGAGCATAACAAATAACATGGAGGACAAGGGGAGATGGAGAGGAGAAGGGAGTTGAGGGAAATTGGAAGGGGAGGTGAACCATGAGAGACTATGGACTCTGAAAAATAGCCTGAGGGTTTTGAAGGGGCGGGGGGTGGGAAGTTGGGGGAACAAGGTGGTGGGTATTAGGGAGGGCACGGATTGCATGGAGCACTGGTTGTGGTGAAAAAACAATGAATACTGGTACAATGGCAATAGCAGCTTTATAAATGTTTACATATAGGATTTCTATAGCTTTTTTAAATGAACCTTGCCATTGTACCAGTATTAAAAATGTTTTCTACCTTGTTTTTTTACTAATTTTTATGACAGGTTTTATATTATACCATTTGAGAATCTTGTGAATGCTATGGCTTCTTTACACCATAGCTATTTATAAACTTCCAATGTTTATTTTCAGACTGAGTAACAACCATACAATATAAACCCCACGATCCACCTGGTGATGTTTTAAAAATAAAAAGCAATAGAAAAAAAAATGAATACTGTTATGCTGAAAAGAAATAAAAAATTTAAAAAAAAGTTTGCACTTTTATCCACTTTGAAGAAACTACTTAAAGAAGAACTGAATTGTAGCAGGAAGTCACCCCAGTAACAGTGCATCAGACAACTGGTTTCACACTCGTTTTAAGATTGTTCTTGATCCAGTCAGCTTTGGCTATCCGCTTCGTGAGGGACATATTTGTGTGACAGTCTGATATGGAAGTAGTAGTCGCAGATGATGAAAACTGTTTATTCATAGTGTCTAATAAAATGGCATCAGTACATATTACTAAATATTTCTTAATCACAGTCAGCAAGAAATTGCTGCTGCTCACATTAATGGTGGAAGTCTCAGTTCACATACATTTTATGCTCTGAATTTCTTCCTCTCGGCTTAAATTAAAAGAAAAAAATTCCTTTTCATCAGATTTTTTTTTTACTACTATCATTATCTGTTATGTAGATTAATATATAGCATTACTTTAGGGGTCATTGGATTGATTACTCTTAAATATATATTCAAAATTGTATTTGTCAGAGTCTCACTACATTATATGACATTTTTAGTGAATTACAAGGAAATTAATTCTTAAGAAAAAAAAATCTCTGTTTACATGACAATTCTAGGTATCTAGGAAATATAGTTGTCCATAAAGATTACGTTAGTTGTAAATCCTTTGGTTTGTATAGACTTCCAGGTGGAGCTGCTTTTGGATAAGTTCAAGAAAAAGGACCAATTCGACGAGCTCTCTTTCTCCATAACCGGTTGCCAAGTCACTCTAAGAACATGACTGTATCAAGGCAGGGACAGATGCAGTGTGAGGAAATAATAGCATACCTGTGGTTAAGATATACATTTCTGCTTCATTATCTTTTAGTTTTTACTAATTCTTTTAATAAGTGATTTTCACTTTGTATAAAGTTTTTGGTAATAAATAAAAAAGGAAACACTGAAGAATACACTTGAGAAAATTTGGCTTTAAAGTATCAAGACTGAGTAATGGATTTTTGCTGCTGGCAAACTGGATATTCCAACGACTATTCTAAAAAAAGGCTACTGAATAAATTATAACAAATATATTTCTTAAATATTATATTCTCAAAATATAAATCCCCAGTGTCCAAAAAAATAAGCACTCAGTTAAAAAAGAACATTGGCAAAATTTGACTTGTTGTATGTGAATATGTGAGCCAGAGTGGCTGGGGAAAGGATGAGCAGTAAATGCCCCAGATGAAATAAATTTTAAACCTGCAAAAGCTTGAGGAGTTGGAATTATCAGTTGCAAAATATGAATTTTTATAAAATGTTTAAAGAAAGAATAAAACTTAAAAAAATACAGAAACATCAGTGAAGATTTAGAAGACAAGATAATTAACAACCTCAATTTAACAGGCCTATATAAAATACAAAAATTGACCATATATGGGTCACAAAGGAAGTCTAAACAAATTTCAAAAAGTTGGAATCATAGAAAATACACTGATCATGTGATATTTTTAGAAAGCAATAACAAAAGATAAATTGGGAATTAGGAATTGTGATTTTAAATAACTTCTGGATCAAAAAGATCTTTATGGAAATTCACTTTAAAATAATGAAAATTCTGCTTATCAGAAGGTGTGGGATATCACAGAAGCAGAAAATAAAGGAAATGTATAGCCTTAAATGCTATTTAATTTAAATGAAATGTTGATCAAGAAAAAATTGAAAGAAATTAAAACCAAAAAATCTAACTCTAACAAAAAATCCACAAAATAAGGAGTTAAAAAGGGACAAAGCCATGCAAAGAAGAGATTATGGTGATAGAATATTATAATAACCTGTGCTAAGACATAAAAAAAATGAAATAAAACAAGGATATTCTTAGAAAATCATAAAACAACTGCCAAAAGGAGAAATAGAAAACATGTATAATCCATTTAAACTTATAAACTATTCTAAATATTGAGTTGACAGTTAAATATCTTTACACAAAGGAAACACAAATCCCAGATGGTTTTATAGGTGATATCTACCAAACCACGAAGAACAAGACATTCTAATATTAAGCTCTTTGAATGAATATAAGAATAGAAAATACATCCAACTTAATTCTATGAAGCCAGTATAATTGATACCCAGAATAGTGGAAGATAGTTCCAGCAAGAATTTCATGCCAGTCTTTCAGAAAGACATTGATGTAAAATTATTGCATTAAATATAAGCAAACTAAATGCTAACAGTTTATTTAGAAAAATAAAACAACTAGGCCAATTTTGATTTGTTCTAGGGTGAGTTAACTTAAAAATAGAGAAATGTAACTTAACACATGAATAGACTGAAGAAAAACAAATTTAATGTCTTAAATTTAGAAAAGCTTTTGATTAAATTAAATAACTGCATTATTTAAAAAAGCTTCAAGTTGGAGGTTTTCCAAGATGGTGGAGGAGTAGCAGACCTGAATTTTGTCTGTTCCCGGGAATTCAGCTAGATTGCTATGAAATCATTCTGAATACCTGTGACTTCAACCAGAGATCTAAGAAAAGAGTAGTTACAACTCTACAAGTAGAAAAACAACCACTTTCTGCAAGGTAGGAGGTGCACAGAAGTGATTCCAAGGTGATATATGGGAAGATGAAATGTGTGGGGGCACGGTGGGGGAGCCTCTGTAAACCAGCACCAGTAAGTGATACAGCAGTGGAGCCCCAAATCAGAACTTTTAAAAGTCTGCTCCAGTGAGAGACATCCCTACCTTAAAGGAGCTCAGGTGCTGAAGCAGGGCAGAATCTTAGATGGGACATCCTAGGCAGAATCCGCTGGACCCCTGAAATCACAGGAAGACCACGGGTGCCTGAGTGCAGCAGACTTCACAGGCATCAGAGGAGGGAAGATGGCTGCAATCATCATGTCCAGCAGTGGGGTTATGGGATTACCAAAAACCATGAACCATAGCATGGTTGGGCAATCACTCTCTGAGCAGGGGCCCAGCAAGCCGCAGAACCCCAGAAGAACCCCCTTCCCTCCTTCAGGAAGAGCAGGAGGCATGGTACAAGTGGATGCCACAGGAGTCTGCAGGGTTTGGAGACTCCAAACAGAGTCACGTGCTTGAGACAGAAATGCTCAGTCACAGGCTGGGTGAGCACGGAGTGTGGACAGAGATCAGGGAAGGAGGAGTCATTGCCTATTTTTCCTGGAGGGTGCACTGAGTAGTTGGGGGTACAAGCTTTCAGCCCTGGGGCAGAGATTGGAAAGGTGCACTTTCATTTTCATACTCTAAAGTGAGGTGGAAAACCTTTGGGAAACTAAAGCCACATAGAGCAACCTGGAGCCACTTACTTAGCCTGGTTCCTTGGCAATGGTGGTGTACTTCTGTCCCAAGCAAAAACACCTGAGAATCAGAACAACATGTCCCTCACCCAGAAGATCAGCAAAACATCCATCTAAGAACAGGCTTACACAGATCACACAGACCTGTAAAACTCCAGCACTAAAAGAAAAGAGTTTATAGAATTCACTGTTTGTTTCCTCATGATGTTGTAGTATTTCCATTTCAATTTTTTTTTCTCTTTCCTTTCCAACCAATGTCTTATTTTGTCAGGTTTTTTTTTTTTGGTTTTTTTTTTTATATATAATGTATTGTTTCAGGGGAACAAGTCTGTGAATCATCAGTCTTACACAATTCATAGTACTCACCATAGCATATAACCTCTCCAATGTCCATCACCCAGAAACCCCATCCCTCCCACCCACCTCCCCCAGCAACCCTTACTTTGTTTCCTAAGATTAAAAGTCTCTTATGGTTTGTCTCTGTCTCTGGTTTCTTCTTCTTTCATTTTTCCCTCCCTTCCTCTATGATCCTCTGTCTTGTTTCTCAAATTCCTCATATCACTGAGATCTTATAATAATTGTCTTTCTCTGATTAACTTATTAGGCTTAACATAGCACATTCCAGTTCCACCTACATCATTGCAAATGGCAAGATTTTGTTTTTTAAGTCTTTTTTTAACTCTCATTTTTACATTTACATTCTATCCACTGTATTTAATTTTACTTTTGCATATATATAAGTTATTCCTTTTTTAAAATCTTGGGATCTAGTTTTCTAACAAATGGACCAAAATACATATAGGATCCAGTGTATTATTCTGTTCTGTTCTCCTGTCTGTTTATATTTTCTCTTTCTCTATTTTTTTTTATTTTTTTTTAATTTTTTTTTTCAGTTCTGGGTCTCTTCTTATTTGATCAGTGTATATTTCTCTAGGACCATTGTTGCCATTTTAATATTTTGTTTTTCTTTTCACCTATTCTTCTCTGGACAGAATGACAAGAAGGAAAACCCACCTCAAGAAAGAAAGAAAGAAAGAAAGAGAGAAAGAAAGAAAGAAAGAAGGAAAGAAAGAAAGAAGGAGTACTGACTGCAGGGATCTAATCAGTATGGATATAAGTAAGATGTTGGACCTGGAGTTCAGAATATCAATTATAAATATATTAGCTGGGCTTGAAAAAGGCATAAAAAACACTAGAGAATCCCTTTCTGGAGAAATAAAATAACTAAAATCTAATCATGTTAAATAAAAAGGCCACTGAGATGCAATAAAAAAATGGAGGCTCTAACTATTAAGATAAATGAGACAAAAGAGAGAATTAGTGATGTAGAATACAAAATGATGGAGAGTAAAGAAGCTGAGAGAAAGAGAGATAAACAACTATTGAATCACAAGAAGAGAATTTGATAGATAAGTGATATCATAAAGTGAAACAATGTTAGAATAATTGGAATCCCAGAAGAAGAGGGAAGGAGAGAGGAGCATAAGGTATTTGGGAGTAAATTCTAGCTGAAAACCTGTCTAATCTGGGGAAGGAAACAGGCATTCAAGTCCAGGAGGCACAGAGAACCTGCTTCAAAATCAATAAAAATAAGTCAACACCTTGTTATATAATGGTGAAGCTTGCAAATCTCAGAGACAAATAGAAAATCCTGAAAGCAGCTCAGGACAACCTTAACCCCAACCTACAATGGTAGAAACATTAGATTGGCAGCCCACCTATCCATAGAGACCTGGCAGGCCAGAGAGGACTGGCATGATATATTCAGGATGCTAAATGAGAAAAAGATGCAGCCAAGATACTTTATCCAGAAAGGATGTCATTCAAAATAGGAGAGAAAAAAAAAAAAAAACTTCCAGGACTTTGTAATCACTAAACAAACCCTTCAATAAATATTAAAAGGGGTCCTCTAAGTGAAGAGAGAGCCCAAAGTAACATAGACCAGAAAGGAACAGAGATAATATACAGAAACAGTGACTTTACAAGGAATATAATATAATGGCTCTAAATTCCTATCTGTCAATAGTTACTCTGAATGTACATAGGCCAAATGCCCCCATCAAAAGACACAGGGTATCAGATTGGATAAATAAGCAATACCCATCCATATGCTGTCTTCAAAAGATGAATTTTAGACCCAAAGCACCTCCAGAATGATAGTGAGGGGGTGGAGAACCATTTATCATGCTAATGGACATCAAGAAAGCTAGGGTATCAATCCTTATATAGACAAATTAGATTTTAAACCAAGACTGTAATAAGAGATGAGAAAAACACTATATTATAATTAAAGGGTCTATCCAACAAGAGAATCTAAGAATTATAAATATTGATGTCCCTAACATGGGAGCAGCAAATTATATAAACCAATTAATAACAAAATTAAAGAAACACAATAATATTACAATAATAGTAGGGGATCTTAATACTCTACTCACTGCAAAGGAAAAATCATCTAATCAGAAGATCAACAAGGAAACAGGGGCTTTAAATGACACACTGGACCAGGTGGACTTCACAGATATATTCAGAGCATTCCATCCTAAAGCAACAGAATACACATTCTCCTTGAGTACACATGGAACATTCTCCAGAATATGGGTCACAACTGGTACCAAAAGATTGGGTTCATTCCCTGTGTATTTTCAAACCACAGTGCTTTGAAACTTGAACTCATTCACAAGCAGGGAATTTGGAAAGAATTCAAACAGACGGAGGATAAAGGGCATCTTATTAAAGAATGAATGGGTCTACTAGGAAATTAAAGAAATTTTTAAAATTATGGAATTAAAAAATGGAAGCAAATGAAAATGAAAACACAAGGTGTTCAAAATGAAACACAGCAGTTCTAAATCTTTGGGATGCAGCAAAAGCAGTCGTAAGATGCAAGTGCATTGCAATACAAGCCTTTATCAAGAAACAAGAAAGGTCTCAAATATACACCCTAACCTTGCACCTAAAGGAGCTGGAGAAAGAGCAGTACATTAAGCCTAAATCCAGCAGAAGAAGAGAATTGATAAAGGTTAGAGCAAAATTCAATGAAATAGAAACCAAAAGAATAGTAGAACAGATCCACAAAACTAGGAGCTGGTTCTTTGAGAAAATAAATAAAATCAATAAACCCTTGGCCAGACTTATCAAAATGAAAAGATAAAGGACCCAAATAAAATCATGAATGAAGGAGGAGAGATCACAACCAACACCAAAGAAATAAACCAATTATAAGAACATATCATGAGCAACCATATGCCAACAAATTAGGCAATCTGAAAGAAATGGATGCATTTCCAGAAACATGTAAATGACCAAAACTGAAACAGGAAGAAATGCAAAACCTGAACAGACGCTTAGTCAGGAATGAAATTGAAGCAGTAATCAAAAGTCTCCTCTGACAAACCAGAGTCCAGGACCAGATGGCTTCCTAGGGGAATTCTACCAAACATTTAACGAGAAATTAATACCTATTCTTCTGAAGCTTTTTCAAAAAATAGAAATGGAAGGAAAATAAATTCTTTCTGTGAGGCCAGCAGAACCTTGATCCTTAAACCAGACCCCACCAAAAAGGAGAATTACAGACCAATATCCCTGATGAAAATGAGTACAATAATTCTCACCAAGATACTAGCCAATAGGATCCAACAGCACATTAAAAGGATTATTCACCACAACCAAGTGGGATTTATTGCTGGACTGCAAGGGTGGTTTAGCATCCACAAATCAATCAACATGATACGCTGCATAAATACAAGAAAGGACAAGAACCATATGATCTTCTCAATAGATATACCTGATCAAAACTCTTCACAGTGTAGGGATAGAAAGAACATACCTCAATATCATAAAAGCCATATACAAAAAGCCCACAGAGAATATCATTCTCAATGGAGAAAAACTGACCACTTTTACCCTAAGGTCAGGAACATGGCAGGGAGATCCACTTTCACCATTGTTGTTCAACATAGTACTAGAAGTCCAAGCCTCAACAATCAGACAATAAAAAGAAATAAAAGGCATTCATATGGCACAGAAGAAGTCAAACTCTCAGTCTTTGCAGATAACATGATACTCTATATGGAAAACTCAAAAGACTCCACTCCAAAACTGCTAGAAGTCATATAGGAATTCAGCAAAGTGTCAGGATATAAAATCAATGCCCATAAATCAGTTGCATGTCTATACACTAACAATGAGCCAGAAGAAAGTGAATTTAAGGAGTTAATCCCATTTACAGATAGACCAGAAACTGTAAGATACCTGAGAATAAACCTACCCAAAGAGACAAAGGATCTGTACTCAGAAAAATATAGGACACTCATGAAAGAAATTGAGGAAGACAAAAAGAAATGGAAAAATGTTCCATGATTATGAAGTGGAAGAACAGATATTGTTAAAATGTCTATGCTACCTAGAGCGATCTAAACATTCAGTGGAATTGCTATCAAAATATAATCAAGTTTTTTCACAGAGCTGGAATAATAATCCTAAAATTTGTATGGAACCAGAAAAGAGCCTGAGTAGCCAAAAGAATGTTGAAAAAGAAAACCAAAGCTGGTAGCATCATAATCCTGGACTTCAAGCTCTGTTACAAAGGTATAAGCATTAAGGCAATGTGGTACTGGCACAAAAACAGACACATAGATCAATGGAAGAGAATAGAGAGCCCAGAAATAGACCCTCAACTCTATGGTCAACTAATCTTCAACAAAGCAGGAAAGACTGTCCAATGGAAAAAGGACAGTCTCCAACAAATGGTGTTGGGAAAATTGAACAGCCTCATGCAGAAGAATGAAACTGGACCATTTCCTTACACCACACACAAAAATAGACTCAAAATGGATGAAAGACCTCAATGTGAGACAGGAATCCATCAAAATCCTGGAGAACATAGGCAGTGACCTCTGTGACCTTGGCCCAGCAATTTCTTGCTAGGCGTGACTGCAAAGGCAAGAGAAACAAAGGCAAATATCAACTACTGGGACTTCATTAAGATAAAAAGCTTTTGCACAGCAAAGGAACCAGTTGACAAATCTAAAAGACAACTGACAGAATGGGAGAAGATATTTGCAAAAGACACATCAGATAAAGGGCTAGTGTCCAGAATCGATAAAGGACTTAGTCAAACTCAGCACCCAAAGAACAAATAATCTGATCAAGAAATGGGCAGAAAGGAACACTGGGTGTGGTGCAAAAACAATGAATACCCTTACGTTGAAAATAAATTAAAAAAAATAAACTCAAAATGGATTAAAAACCTAAAAAAAGAAAGAAAGAAATGGGCAGAAAGGGGCACCTGGGGGGGGGGGCTCAGTGGGTTAAGCCTCTGCCTTTGGCTCAGGTCATGATCTCAGGGTCCTGGGATCGAGCCCTGCATCGGGCTCTCTGCTCAGCGGGGAGCCTGCTTCCTCCTCTCTCTCTCTGCCTCTCTGCCTACTTGTGATCTCCATCTATCAAATAAACAAATAAAATAAATCTTTAAAAAAAAAAGAAAAGAAATTCTAAAAGGGAAACTTGTTTCTCCCAAGATAATGCAACTTAGCTAGCAGCAGCAGGTTCATGCTGATTCTTCATTTCTTTTCTTCTTCTTTTTTAAATCTTCATTTCTTGAATGTACTTTCTCTTCTACATGACACTTTATTCCAGAATCGTTAACAACAAACAACATTTGAGATAGAACTAAAATGTTCCAGCTAATTTTATTATATGCTGTGATTGTTTTTCTTCCTTTTCATTCTTGACTAGCTACACTGATCTATTTAAAAATAAGCAGCCATGGGGCTCCTGGGCGGCTCAGTCATTTGAGCATCCGACTCTTGATTTCAGCTCAAGTCATGATCTCAGAGTCCTGGGATTGAGCCCTGTGTTGGGCTCTGTGCTCAGTGGGAAGTCTGCTTGAGGATTCTTTCTCTGTCTCTCCCTCTGCCCCTCCCCTCACTCCCACATGTGCACATGCCTGGGCGTGCTCTCTCTGTCTCTAAAATAAATACGTCTTTTTAAAAAAGCAGCCATGATACTTTTTACTTCCAGGTATGCAAACAAGTTGATGAGTGTATCTAAATATATGTGTGTTTATGTATATTCACATACACCTACATATACATTGACTTATATTGATTTACAGTGCTTATGTGTCCTACCTTGGTATTCTTTCATGTAGAAACAATAAAATGCTTTTTTCTAGGCCCATATTCTGCTTGACTGTGGTAAAGACAATGTCTGCAAACACAAATTGGAAGTTTCTGTAGTTAGGTAAGTTTTGCTCGAAAGAATAAACAGTATAAGAAGAAATTTACATGGAAGAAGACACTTTCCTGTTCAAAGCAATAGTATATATTAATGTGAACTAGTTATAAAAGAGGATAATTCATAATTTTCTGTAATAGTAAGACTATCTGTATTGAACTTTAAGGAAATAAGTACTGTTTTCACTACTTGCCTAGGTTGGCAAATATATTTCCATGCAGGATGAGTAGTGTTACAAAGTAATATCTCTTAAAGATATGTTTCATTATAGATACCCAGTAAGCTACCGGAATCTGATTAATATTTTATGATATATGAATTTTAAAGAATATTTTGAGAATCATGACAGTGATTAATTCAGCTTTTAGAAGAAAAAAAAATCAGGGAATTAATTAGTACCTACAAAGAGATACAAAATTACTTCAGCAACAGATATGACTGGTAGTGATGTATTAGTAGCATTAATTCTTTGTTTTCCTGAGAGAAGCACTGGGTTTGCACTCAGTGTGCTATTTCCAGTTTTCTGTTGAGCTGTGAAATAGGCTTAAAATATTGCCAGACTCTGTTGAACATGTCAGTGCTATATATTTCTTTTGTTCCTTTGAACAAGCATGCTCTCCCCCTGCAGTTTTTTTTTTCCCTTTGTCTAGATTTGTATTAACTTGTAGTAATCAAAAGAAGATCTATATTGGGGACGACAATCCCCAGTATTCTGAGCCAAACTGTCAAGGCTCAGATCAAGGAGAAGGTGCCTATGAAGCTGATCATCGCTTCCATTCCTCCGCAGGCTGATTTCATCGGGGTTGTCCAGAATAGTGAAGTAAGCAAACTGCCTCTTTATAAATCGAAATGCACTCATAGATCTCATTAACATTAATGAGTTATGCCTCTATTTAGTGTAGTACAAGCTTAGCCATTCTACTTAAGGCTAAATTGCTAGGTAGTAGAGTGCCTGTCTTATATAATTCCTTTCAAGCCTGATACTTTTCATAATGCATTGATAGGACATTTTTAGAATTGCTAGCTAAGTGCCTGAAACAAGGTCAGATCCATCCATCAAATAATTTGTTAGGGGTAATAAGATCCTCTAGGGATCTTTCAGAAACACCTTGACATTCATATGTGGCAGTTGGACACAATTCTAGCTTCTCCCATACCCACCCCACCATTTACTCAAATGGATGAATATATTTTTAAAATAAGAAACTTAGTTATACAACTGCGTGATGTTGTCTAGGAATTTTAGTGTTTTTTTGGGGGGTCATTAATTTATTTTCCTTTCAATCCTCCCCCCTGCTTTTTTTCTTCCCTTTTTTTTTTTTTTTTTTTTTTTTTTGGCTGTCAAAGGCATTTGCAGGACTTTCTTGTGTATTTAAGACAAAAGACCAAACCCACAAGGTTAGGTATGTGATCTTGGAAACCCAATGAAGGCTGGAACTAAATTAACATATTTTAACTAAATAGATTTTTTTTTTCTTTTAAAGAAGAAAGGATATTTTTCTGTGGGGTTTTCCATAGAAATTTTTTAAAGAAGTGCTTTAAAAAAATGTCTCTTTAAGTTGGTTTTGATTTAGAATGTAATGACTAGCAGAGTTTTTTGATTTTGACTAAGGTAATAATGGACTGTGCTGTCACACTGTGTTCAGTAAGCAGTGTTTACACCGCCTTCATTTTGCTAAATGGACTGAGAACATGGGTTAAACTAAGGACTAAAATTGTAACTCTGATATTTTCACCTCATGCTTTAATGAACCCTTAAAGCTCTTCTGACAGATACGAGACTGCCGTTACTAAGTGTGATAGAGTTGTCTCGTGAATTTGAAACTGTATCGTCATCCCAAACAGAATCAAAGAGCATCTTAGTTGGATCAGGCTCCCCTTGAGGTGGAGAAGGGAGCCCAAGAGTTTGAGAAAATGCACTCAGTGGGTCTGCTTCTGAAGTGCTCTAAAAAGTGAACAAACATATAGCTGGAGAACTCTTCGTGTCAAGGGAAAATGGGAGTATATTTTATCCTACTTTTTTCTTGCTACTTTTTCTGTAAAATTTAATTACAGTACAAAGACTTTGGTAATTTGAAGATCTGTTTATCTTTCCTGTCAGATATTATTCAAAGGCACAGACTTGGCAACTAACAGTGAGTAACCCTTAGAGACATAATGAACAGCACAGTGAACACATGGAATCATCAACCTTGCGGCGGCGCCTGGATGGCTGTCAGGTAAGTGTCTGACTGTTGGTTTTGGCTCAGGTAATGATCTCAGGGTCATGAGATCGAGCCCTGCAT
Organism: Neogale vison; assembly: GCF_020171115.1. Lineage (NCBI taxonomy): Eukaryota > Metazoa > Chordata > Mammalia > Carnivora > Mustelidae > Neogale > Neogale vison. Next base: position 146,331 of record NC_058093.1, read on the forward strand.
TGGGTTCCACACTACTCGTGGGGTCTGCTTATCCTGCTCCCTCTGCCTCCGCCCCATTCTCTCTCTCTCTCAAATAAATAAGTAAATAAAAATCTTTAAAAAATCTTTTGCTAAGAGATTAGATCTTTATTCCAACCATAAAATAATAGAAATTATAATTATGTGACATAATAGAGATGCTAACTATAGCTACAATGGCAATCATATTATAATTTATAAATGTATCAAATCAGCATGTTTTATGACTTAAATTTATACAATGTTATATGTCAAATATATTCCAACGAAAGTTCCAATTCCTTCAGGTATGATTTCCGTTAAAAGTCATCATTATCTCTAAATGCATGGTCTCTTAGGAAGGAGGACCTGAACAAAGTTCCCTGAGTTTAACTTTTCCACATGTATTTAACAATGTTTCACTGACAAGTGAACATATATTTCCATGTTCTCATTATCTCTAGCCTTCTCACTCACAGCTCACCCAGTGTAGATAATTTCAAGTTATTTCAAGTGGCCCGCTCCAGGCTTTATAAAGTGAGAGGGGGTTTGATGAAGTCCCCCCCAGAAGTTTCATTTTTGTGTATCATAAATGATCTTCAAGAAGCCTGCTTTCTCTTACCTTGTTATCTCAGTTCTTTTTTTTTTATGATTTTATTTATTTATTTGACACAGAGAGAGAGAGAGAGTGAGAGAGGGAACCCAAGCAGGGGGAGTGGGAGAGGGAGAAGCAGGCTTCCTGATGAGAGGGATCCCTACTCGGAACTTGATCCCAGGACTCTGGGATCCTGACCTGAGCTAAAGGCAGATGCTTAAGGACAGAGCCACCCAGGCGCCCCCAGTTATTTTCTTTAAGAACAATGTTCCCCTGCAGGAATTCGGGTGACAGTTGTTAGTGGAGATGTGACAGGCACAGAGAAGGTCTGGCTCTAGCCCTACCTCTCAAGCCTGGTGTAAGCCGGGTTCTCTCGCTTTTTAAACCCATTCATTCTTCTTCTGATCCATTAACACGAGTTCATTGTTAATTTCCTGTCCCCAAACCAGTGTGCACAATTGCTGTACTTTCACTGAATCAACAGATACTCACTTTTGCATTTTTATAAAATTAATATTAGGTATTATTATGAGTAGATAAAATTACGTTCATAATTGTTAAGTATGTATCTTAAATAAAAGAAATTCAATAGAAGATCAGATTTAATTATCTCTGTTAGAGTGTTTTCAGTTTTATTGTAAGCTCAGAAAAACCCCATTTTGGAATAATTCCTTTTATATTTGGACATTGGAATTTAAATTCCACTGATCAGACACTGTTTTAATCAATATTGCTCTCTCTTCCTCCCTCTTCAGCTCCTGGCTGGTCTCTGTTTCAGTGTGCGCCAGCAATCAGAGATGGATACTTCCGTGAAATTCGATTTACAGATCCAAAGGTATGGAAACAACTTGTTTCAGTTTGTAATAATGATTAAGGAAATGTTACTTGTCATAAACATATTATGTAATATGTTCTAAATGTTATGGAATAGAATAGGCTGAAATTTCAGTACTTGACTATGTAATTTTTATTATTTTATTATTTTTAAATTTTATTTAAAAAATTTCACTTACAATGTTTCCAAGGCTGATTACTGTTTTTAAAAATAAAATAGTATTCATTGTTTTGTATAAATTTATTAATGTCACAAATACTAAAAATACAGAAAATCTAGAAACATATAGAAAGAAAATAATAATCACCCATAGATACCCTTGTGAACATTTTGTTATATATCATATCATATCAATTTCTTTTACAGAATAAGATTTTTTTTTTTAACTTGAACACATCTCTGTATGTTTAACTATTTTCTTTATGGGTGAAGATTTAATTTGCCTACAATTTTTTTTAAGATGTTATTGATTCTGAGAGAGAGGGGGGCAGAGGGAGAGAAAGACTGTCCAGCAGACTGTGCAGAGCAAACGCAGCCTCCCTCTCCTGACCCTGAGATCGTGACCTGAGCTGAAATCGAGAGTTGGACACTTAAGCCACTGAGGCACCCCTGCCTCTAATTTTTTTTTTCAAACTGTGATGAACATCTTTGTAGAAGATATGGTTTTCATTTTTTATTATGCCATTTTAAAAATCAATATTTCTATCCTAAGAATAATTTATTTTGAGTTTTGAGCTTGTAAAACAAAAATAAAAGAAGTAAAATTTGGTCATCTTGGAATTAAATGTCAATGAAAATCATTTTTAGTTAGTTTTTCCTTTCTTTGTTGCTTTTAATTTGTTCATTTGTTTCACTGCATTTGCCTCTGTATGTCTTTGATGATGATCATGCTTAGTTCAGGTCTAAGTATATATTTTTTCTTTTTCAGTTCCATCTCTCTGACAAGGTAAGCCCAGTTGCTTCTTCCAGAGCTGACCTCGCGGCCTTAGCCGCTGTTGAGATAAGGAGGTCAGTATGAGGACTGAGTTGAGTGTCTTATTCTTGTGAGATTTAAACTGCTTTAAAATGCAATTACTTTTTAAAAGTAACAGCGAGGCTCAGTAGCTTCTTGTGGGAAGGATCCTCCCAAATTTCCTGGTCGTTTTACCAGAGTTAGAGCTTCTGTAGAAGTAAGGTCCTAGGTGTATTCCAAAGCCCCAAATGTTTGCTGGTATCCTCCAGAAATAAACCAGATGTGGCAACACCAGGCACAAAATACGTGTTGAACTTTGATGCAACGTCATTTACCAAGTCACCCGTTCCGTGAGATGCAGGTGTGTGTGCGTGTTCACATACACATACAGCTCCTTTTCTTTTAAATGTGTACATTTTTAATTAGTTCTGATTAGATTCATCTGGATACAGGGTACTTTTGAAAATGAACTGACTATATCGTTTTGTAATCATGGTAAGTTTTCTTTGGTCATCGTTTAGAGTTTCAAGTCCTGATCATATCTTTCTTCCAATTCCAGACTGTGGGCGTAACGGAACCCTGAGACTGAAGATGTCCGGCCTCTTGTTCAGCACTTCTGTGAGGTCTGCCGTGGTTGGCTTTAACTGATGCATGGTAGGGAGCCTTTAAAGAGAGAACAGATAGGCTACTTATAAAAAGCAAGTCTGTTTAGGGGCACCTGGGCGGCTCAGTGGGTTAAAGCCTTGCCTCCAGCTCCAGTCATGGTCCCAGGGTCCTGGGATCGAGCCCTGCATTGGACTCTCTGCTCGGTGGGAAGCTTGCTTCCTCCTCTCTCTCTGCTGCCTCTCTGCCTACTTGTGATCTCTGTCTGTCCAATAAATAAATAAAATCTTAAAGAAAAAAAAGCATGTTTAATGATTATGTAAACTGCATTTTTAAGGATGTATCTGAACTTTCTTTGAATTTTTTCCCTATTCAGAAGTTCCTTTTTTTAAGACAAATAGCCTCAAGTGGTTAAAGAATGCACTTTATGCAAATTGTCTAAATCCAGTTACTTCACTTGAATAAAAGCAATAGGTCATTGTTCAGTATTTTCATATGGATTTTTTGCAGCTCTAACTAAAAATTGAAAGTGCCTATAGCAGATCATCCAAATTTTCTTCCTACAGAAAGAAAATATCCTATGCCAAACTTTTTCATACTTTTCTCTTGTTGTATATTTTCACCCTGACATATACTGCCGTATCGTAGAGACAAATGCTGAGCTGATCTCCGTTGCCTACTAATGATCATGTTAAACTGTCAGAGTGACTACGGAACCTCTGCCGCTATTCAGATTTCTTGCTAAAGCTGGTGTAGGGCACGATTATGGAATAGATTTTTGCTCAAAGTAGTTACATTTTCCTTTCCCCAGTAGCTCAGAAACAACGGTCCAAGTTCATTCTGCAAGGCAGTGCTGAATCTTCAGTGGCCTTACACACATAACCGTAGCTCATGGTTACACATGCTTCAGTACGGAGCTGACGGGCCCACAGACTGCACGTCAGACACGGAGATCAACCCTTGGAGAATTAAGGTAATATGCTTAATAGCAACTTCTCGTTATGATACTTAACGCTTTTCTTTCCAGATATATGGGAGAAATGTATGAAATAAGACATTTATTTATTTTTAATGATTTTATTTATTTATTCTAGAATGAGAAAGAGATGAGCAGACGGGAGGGGCAGAGGGAGAGGAAGACTCCATGCAAAGCACGGATCCCGTTATAGGACCCGATCCCAGGACCCCGGATCGTGACCAGAGTGGAAGGTAGACAGGTAACCCACTGAGCCACCCGGGTGCCCAAAATAAAGTAAATGCTTTAGTAACACAAACCCACTCTACAAAAATATTTTACTTCATAACTAGTACACTAAAGATTAAATTGTTTATTTGTATAATGAGTAAGGATTAATTCCTGACTCTGCAAAGTCCTAATGAATCATTTACTTATGGAGAGACCCAGCTTGACCTTGGGTCCATTGCATTGTGGTTTATCCACATATGATATTGTGATGGGGTGTTTTGTTGTTGAAGTTTTTGTCTTTGGAAAAAGATCTAACATTTCACTTAACCTGGCTCTTTTGACTTCCATGACTTAGAAAAACTTCATTTTGTGGAGTTCTGTACTTTTGGATATCTTAGCACATGTATTTGGATAAGAAGCTATTACCCAATTTGGACTAAGGAAAGTTAAGAAAACAGAACAAAAAGCTCTTTTGAAATGATATATATACATGACTGACACTTATCACTGTTGCGCACTATGAAATTTCAGGCTGCTTCCCTGTGTTTTATCTGTGTCCCCTGTAGCTATGCAAGGGAAGAAGAAAATCATCGCTAAGCAGAGGTAACTTTCCACATACTAAGGACTCTCTGTGCTTACGTTCTACCATATATTAAGTAGTAAATTAGTCCTAACACATTTTCAGTCACCGTGTTTAATCATATATAACAGTTTATACCAAAACATCAGTGCAAAGTGTTTTCCACTGTTATATACCATCAGTTTCTCTGTAACCCTAGATCTCAAATTCACAAACCAAAGAGAATGACACAGTTCCTGGCCAAGGGGACGCGAACCATCTCCTCACCAAGCGGTATCTCACCCTCCGCAAGGGAGATGTTCACACTTTGGTAAGTGCCACTTCAACAACAAGGACGTTAGACATTAAAAAATATGTGATTATAGAACTGATGCCAGAGAACATTTCAAAAATAGCAGCAGCTGTGCTTGGAAGAACCACATATATTTTTACATTATTCACTCCTCTTACTGTCTTTGTTCCTAGTCAAATTAATGCCAGATTTTCTGCAAATGATCTATCTTTGTAGATTGCTAATAAAAGTATTTTGTATTCCAATTTATTTTTCTGGCTGTACTCTAACTGACCTCTTTCTTGACCTCATCCTAATCTTGGAGGCTTTAGTGCAATATTGGGAGAAAAACCCAGGAGACTGCAACAAAAATATATTACAAGAATAATTAGCATTATGTTATAAAATGTTATGTTATATATATATTATATAATGTTATAAAATGGCTTATCATTTAAGTTTTTGAAATTTAATCAATCTGCAAGCCATCCACTAGTGGGGAATCCAGGACAGTGTTTGTATTCATTCGTAAGCACCAATTACACTCACATCACCAAATTCCATAGGTCTTAGTTTCCGTCCGCCTCAACTCTCGGTGACGTTTGGCACTGCCCGTCCCCTTGTGCCCGTCACTCCTCGCTCACGTCGGAGACCCGGCTCTCGTGGCCCCTGCCCCGTCACAACTCGCTACTTCTTATTCTTCACCTCCAGACCTTTCATTCTAAAGAGTGTTCCAGGGCCCACGTCTCAGATCTCTTACTGCTCCAACACATTCATTCATTAGATCTGTGCCGTCCAATCCACGGACACCAGACACATTTCAAGTAGCCACATGTGGCTCCTACTTCGGGAGGCAGAGGTACCCCCGCACTGACGATTTCCCATCATCTCAAACCTCATGCTGATGTGGGAAGCTACCATCAGACAGTGCTGTTCACTCTCATGGCTGCAAACACCATCTCTGTGTGCATGACTTCAGTTTACGTGCCCAGCCCGATCCTGGCATTGAACGCCAGACTCCAGTATCCAACGGCCTGCTGGACTCCTCTTAAATATTTAATAGTAATCTTAAATTTTTTCCCAAGAACGTACCGCTGAGTTTTCCCAACTCTGTCTTCCTGCAGTGTTCCACTTTTGAGTAAGGCATTGTCCAGAACCTGGGACTTGTGGTTGACTCCTCTTTTTCTCTCAAACTTCACATCCTAAATACTAGCCAATGCTGTCAATATCTACGTTCCCATTGCCCTGAACCTGGCCCTGCCCCAGCAGCTAGACCCCTGTTGGGCCTCACCAAGGCCTGCCTCTCTTACTTGGACTGTTGCCAGACTTCTAGCTGCACGCCGTATTTGTCTCCCCCCCACCACAGTTTATTTGCCGAACAGGAGCCATAGTGATCTTTTTAAATGGAGCAGAGAGCCTGTTAATCCGTGTTAAGTGCCTTCCCATCTAAGTCAGAAAGGAAGCCTTTAAGCCCAACAAGATCTGGGCCTTTAGAACTTGCCAACTGCGTTTCCTCTCCTTCCTCACTCCTCATGTCTTGGCCACCTTAGTTTTTCCTTGAACAGACGTCCCCAAACATGTTTCTACAACCAGGCTTTGAACATTTTTCTCCAATCTGCCTGGAACGCTCTTTAGAGGGAATGCTCTTTGTCCAGGTAAACCTGTGGCTTATTTTCCCGTCTCCTTCCAGTGTCCTTAACTGGCAGATTATGACGGGACTTCCCTCACCAGCCCATGTGAAATAGAAATTACTTTAACTTCCACCCCACTTTTGATCCTGTACATTATCCTCCTACACAACTACATTTAAAAAAAAAATTGAGATAAAACTTGCATGATGTAAAATTCACCATTTTAACGAATTTGAAGTATGCGATTGTGTGATTTTTAGTATATTCGTGACATCATGCAACCACCACCATTACCTAATTCCAGAACATTCTTATTGCTTCAAAGAGAAATACTGTCCCCATTACAGAGTCACTACCCATTCCTCCAGAACTTCGCCAGTCCCAGCAACCCCCCGTCTGCTTTCTGTCTCCAAGGATCTGTCTGTTCTGGACACCTCATATAAATGAAATCGTGTGATACATGCTCTTTTGTGTTTGGCTTCTTTGATCAAAAAGAGTTTGATTAAACCTTCTTTAAAGGTTTTAAGGTTCACCATGTTATAGCATATAGTAGTACTTCAGTCATTCTTTATGGCTGAATAATACTCCATTCTGTGGATATATGACATTTTGTCTATTAATTCGTTGACGAATGTTAAATTTGTTTCTACTTTTTGTTTACTTTGAATAGTGCCATTATGAGCGTCACAGACAAGCTTTTGCAGGGACGTGTTTCCAGTTCTCTTGGAAATAAACCTAGGAGTAGTTCTCTGTGGAACTCTGTTTAACTTTTGAGAAACTACCAAACTTTTCCAAAGTGGTTGCACCTTTTTTATTCTCAACCAGCAATTCAATTTGTCCATCTTTGCCATCACTGGCACTTGCCTTAAAAAATTCTTTTTACTTTATGGTCATCCTTGTCAGTGTGAAGTGGCAACTCATTGTGGCTTTATTTGTACTTCCTTGATGACTAAGATGTTGAGCATCTTTTGAGGTATTGGTCTTCTTTTGAGAAATGTCTTTTCAAATCCTCTGCCCATTTTTGTTTGTTTATTTAAATTTATTTGTTTTAAGGAGCAGAGGGAAGAATATTGGGAGAGGGGAAAAAGAATCCCAAGCAGACTGACTCAACACTGAGCATGGAGCCCAACACAGGGCTCCATGCCATGACCCCGAGATCAGGACCTGAGCTGAAACGAAGAGTCACTTACTCAACCGACTGAGCCACCCAGGTACCGCGTTTTGTCCATTTTTAAATTGGGGTGTTTGCCTTTGTTCTGAAGTCATAAGTTCTTTATGTGTTCTGGACACTTCCCTTTTCAGAGCTATTATTGTGCATATTTTCTCTCATTTTGTAAATTGTCTTTTCACTTTTTTGATAGTATCACTTTGATGCAGAAAGTTTTCTAATTTGAAGACTTTCAGATTTGTCAAGTTTTTTTCTTCTTTTGTTACTTCTGCTTTTGCTGCTGTAGTTAAGAAACCATTGCCTAACCTGAGATCCTGAACATTTATGCCTAAGTTTTTTGGTTTTCTAAATTTTATATTTTTGAGTCTTATTTTGATCTATACATGTATCTTTAGGCAAGTACCAAATTGTTTTGATTATTATAACTCTGCAATAAGTTTTGAAATTGAGAAGTGAGTCCTCGAACACTTTCTTCTTTTTCAAGATTGCTTTAGCTATGTGGGGCTCTTTACAATTCCATATGAATTTTAGGATCAGCTTGATCATTTCTACAGGAAATGCAGTTGGAATTTTAGCAGCAGTTTTACTGGATCTGCAAGAATTTAGGAGTGTTGTCATCTTAATGATAGTAAGTTTTTCAATTCTTGAACATGAGATATCTTTCCATTTATTTAGGTCTCCCTCAGTTTCTTTAAAAAATATTTTGAACTTGTAAGTGTATGCAAGTCTTGCACTTTCTTGGTTAAATTACTTCCGTGTATTTTGTTCTTTTGAGATGTTCTTTTAAATAGAATTGTTTTCTTAATTTCATCTTCAGAATTTTCATTATTCGTATATAGAAATCAGTCTCACATTCTGTACCTTCCCCGTACTTGTTTATTAGCTCTAATAGTTTTATTGTGGATTCTTTAGTGTTTCTGTACATAAAATCCTGTCTTCCATGAACAGATAGTTTTACTTCTTCCTTTCCAATTTGGGTACCTTTTATTTCATTTTTTTCTTGCTTAATCGTACTGGCTAGGGCCTTTTGGACAATTTGAACAAAAGTGTCGTGAGTGGGCACTGTTGTCTCATTTCTGATCTTAGGGGAAAAGCATTTTTTTTTTCACCATTAAGTGTGATACTAGTTACCAGTTCCTCATAGATGCCCTTGCATGGGTCAGGGAAACTTGGTTACTCCTTGTCATCAACTAGATGCTACTTCCTGGGTAGCATTGTTATAACTATGAATGTGGCAGGTCTAATGCAGTTTGACCAGCACATGCAAGGTGGTCATTATTTCCTATCCCGTTGCCTTCCAGGTATTGATAAAAACACCGAATGTAGCAAATTCAGCACGGCGTCATCAGCCATTTGATTTCTATGGGTCTGACATGGCACAGGTATTCAAGATTCGTTCTGCTTCTTTTCCTTTTCCATAGGCATAGTAGGATCTGAGTTTTATGCCTCACTCTAATCATCATGCTCTGGGTTTACCTAAGAATATTAATTTCTAGAAGAATGTTGACTTCTAAAATCTTAGAATTTTCTAGAAGAATGTTGATTTCTGGCCATAAAAATACATCTTTTAATACTATAGATCTTATCCTTATATAACAAATCACATTAAAATCAACCCCTTTATTTTTATTTTATTATTTTTTTAAAGTAGACTTCATGCCCAGTGTGGAGCCCAACACGGGACTTGACCTCACAGCCCTGAGATGAAGACCTGAGCTGAGATCGAGTCAGACGCCTAACTGACTAAGCCACCAGATGCCCCTAAAACCGACCCCTTTTAAGAAGAAGCATTCATAACTCCACTATTAGCCTATCATTTTAAACAGGATTCTTATAAGGCAAGAGAATCTGGATCATCTCTTCAGCCCTCACATAAAACAACAAGTACTCTTCTTATAAGTAAAGAATTTGTTTCAGCAGGGTTGTGGAATTGCTGAGTGCCTGGAGATTGCCTGCCAGCTTGGACGACTGGACAGCAGAAAGACTGCCTTCCTGTATGTAAAGTCCCTGCTGCGGACTGAGACCTTCACGAATGTAAGTAGATGGATAACAGCATCCACCAGTCTATCCATTTTCTCCAAGATGTGAAAAAGGCCTCACCTCAGAAATCACTTCATTGTTATTTCCCTACAGAAAGAAAACCAGAATCGTTCACACTCTCTGAAGTCATCTGCTTCTTTTAACATCATTGAATTTCCTTATAAGAACCTTCCAATTGGGGCGCCTGGGTGGCTCATTCCTTAAGCTCAGGTCATGATCTCAGGGTCCTGGGATCGAGCCCCACATCAGGGTCCCTGATCAGTAGGGAGCCTGACTCTCTCTCTGCCCTCCCTGCTTGTGTGCATTCTCTCTCTCAAATAAATTAATAAAATCTTAAAAAAAAATAAAAAAAACCTTTCCAAGTGAGGGTACCTTCAACTCCACATCAGTAAGTCATTGACTTAGGGAAATGGAATAAATGTACTCAGTTCAATGCCAAAGATTTTTTTTAATTTTATTTTAAATAATGATACCTTAACTATTGTAGAAGTTACCTGATAGTCTCATAATCTATTTAAATATTATTTTACTCGCTCACCCCAGAATTATTAAAGGTAGATTTTTTTTTCTTTAACATGCTATTACATGTTAATTTTTGTTTAATCCACAATCCATTTCCTTACATTTTAATTTGTATGTTTAGGTTCTATTTCAAATACTGTAAGCCAACCTATACTAAAAACTCTATGATCAGAAATGCCTCTTTTGTGTAATAGTTTAATTTCCTCTCATCATCATGATGCTAAAAGCCATACGCAGTTGGGAATCATTTCCAGAGTACATGTATTCCATTGTATTAGTCTGACTATTTAAAATACAAAAAAAAAAAAAAGCATTTAAGGAGCACCTGGGTGGCTCAGTGGGTTAAAGCCTCTGCCTTCAGCTCAGGTTGTGATCCCAGGGTCTTGGGATCAAGCCCACATCAGGCTCTCTGCTCAGCAGATCCTGCTTCCCTTCCTCTCTCTGCCTGCCTACTTGTGCCCTTTCTTTGATAAACTTGCTTATTTGTAGTATGCTCTTAGAGCAAGAATTTTTAGTTGTGATTAATTTATTTTCTTCCTATATATGTGTTCTTCCTTATATTTCTAAAATCTTACTGAGAATGAGCTAAGGTCAACGAGGACTCTTTGCAAATTGCAGGAACCTGCATCCACCCTTCCAACCCCACGAGAAAGCTTGGAACTGAAATTCTCAACGTGGCTGGCTGATTTCCTTCCAGAAATAGCATGATGTTACTCACAGGGATATTACTTTAGTTTCCACAGGTAGCATGTGTAAAACCAGTCTCAGCTACCAAAATAACTACAGAAGTTACTTTTATAAGCAGTTCAAGTTATTGGGAGCCTTTTAAAACTTTTGTAGTTTTATTAACATAAATTACCTTTCTAGGATTTTTATATAAAAAACTGCATAGGTGGCACTTTATAGTTTTATATGCCTTCGGGGTGATGATTCTTCTAGAGGAATATGTGATTTACTCACAGTTCCTCAAGGTCTGGGAATGACTCCTAATTATACCTATTTTTGTGCAATTACAGCATGTTATGCGTGAGAAATTGAGAGTTTAGTAGGTTTTTAACTGCTGTCCTCATTAGGCAATGATAAATATTTCCCTCAAATAACTGAATATTTTTCTGTGTTTTAAAAATAATTGAAATTTATCTGCCATGTCTTGTGTTCTAATTCCTTACACAAGTGGCTAAGCTAGAATGTATTCATAAAACAGAGGAATGTGAGTTATATATGTTAGAACATGACAAGACCCTGTATTTCACTTTAATGAATCTCAAAATTAATAGGTTTGTAGGATAGATTTTATTAGTAGCTTAAAAGATCTTAGTCATATGCAATAAGTATTTTAACTACCAGTAAGTCTACAGTTTTTTTAAGAAAAAAATGCTTTTATCCTAGGGTCTGCCTCCGAACAGTCACTAAGTTGACAACTTTCACACTTGTTTTCTCACCTAATAGTAGTCTTCCCTGAAAGTATGTGTTGGATAAAAATTCACTCTCTTAGAGAAATGTAACTGTTTGCTTTTGCATATTCTGTTCCTTTTATGGCTTTTATCTCAAGGTGTAATCTTGTACGGGAACTGAAGGTTATTGTTGTTACTGGAAACATGATGTTTTAAGTTCCCTTCTATGAAATGTACTTTTAAGCAGTAGTATTTTCCTTCAAAAAATGAAAATGCATATCTCTACAAAAGTGTGATAGAAGAATGATTTGGAAGCTTACTCTTTGAGGAAAATGTGTGGGAAAATATTGGGATTCTTTTTACCCTGAAGCAGCATGTGAATGTATTTGCTTAAATTTATCAGACAATAGTTCTATGAAAACTTTTGATTTTGATTTTCAAACATTTTAAATACTACTGTGTTTATGATTTATTAAGAATTGAAATCCATTTTGAGTGTAGAATTTTAATAATCTGATCCGTTTTAAGAAACATGAGTGAGATACAGGGTACTTAAAGCATTTAAAATTGGTAAGAACTATGATTCTGTCGATTCTTATGTAAGCATTTATTTCAGAATTGATATTTTGAGAAACATTTGGTGAGGAATATTCTTTCTTTTCTTCCTCCTTTACCATTCTCTTGTGATGAATTATTATTATTATTTTATTATGATGATGGTTATTATTATGATATAGGTCTTCATAATTCTGAAATATGAAACAATTAAAACTTTAGTGCCACAATTTTACCTGTGTTTCAAAACTCCTATTCATAGTAAATTCTCATCAATACTTCATATAACGAGAAAGTTAAAGTGTCAGTAAAAGAGACTGTATTTATACTGACTTCCTTAAGAGGGCCGTGAAAGACTTGTGATCGTTAATGATGACCCCAAGAGACATTTAAGTGGCAAAAGTACAGTATATAGTAGATCAGCTGCTTTTTATAAGGCAAACAAACTGTAAATTGATAGACACTTCTTTGTTGCAAAACACAGTGCCAACCTTGGAGAAGAAGAGTTTGAATTTTTGAAATACATGTGTATGACCATCGTCTATCTTGATGTCACTTTGTATGTTCTCTTGGATAGTTTGTGTATGTGGTAGTTTGGCAAATAAAAAATGTAAATTTCAGAAATTGAATATAGGATCAAAAATGACAAATAAAATAACTCAATACTCAGTGTTTTGGAGACTAGCCCTTTTAATTTGTTGATATGCTAGTTTGAACAATGAACCCCGGGCATATATGCTTATATTTCATTGTAATTTCTGATCTGTAATTAGCTTCTTGGGAGAGGTACCAAATCCTTGATTTTTGTTGTCATTGTTTTCAAGTGCAATATAACAATGTAACCAAACCTAGATAATTTTCAGAGTCATTGTTAGTTTAGTAAACCTAATCTAAACAGAGATTTAGTTTTAAAGATTTATTTATTTATTTGACAGGCAGAGATCACAAGTAGGCAGAGAGGAAGGCAGAGAGAGAGGAGGAAGCAGGCTCCCGCTGAGCAGAGAGCCCGATGTGGGGCTCGATCCCAGGACCCTGGGATCATGACCTGAGCCGAAAGCAGAGGCTTTAACCCACTGAGCCACCCAGGCGCCCCCAGAGATTTAAACTTATTAAAATTTTGGTTAGTAGGAAGGAGGGATTCTGCTATAGCTATACAAATGCAGTTATTTACCCCTAAAAGATACATTGTACATTTTTAAAAATTTTTATTTATTTTTTAAATTTCTTTTCACTGTTCCAGAATTCATTGCTTATGCACCACACCCAGTACTCCATGCAATCCGTGCCCTCCATAATACCCACCACCAGGCTCCCCCGACCTCCCACCCCCTGCCCCTTCAAAACCCTCAGATTATTTCTCAGAGTCCACAGTCTCTCATGGTTCACCTCCACTCCCAATTTCCCTCAACTCCCTTCTCCTCTCCATCTCCCCATGTCTTCCATGTTATTCCTTATGCTACACAAGTAAGTGACACCATATGATAATTGACTCTCTCTGCTTGACTTATTTCACTCAGCATAATCTCTTCCAGTCCCGTCCATGTTGCTACAAAAGTTGGGTATTCATCCTTTCTGATGGAGGCATCATACTCCATAGTGTATATGGACCACATCTTCCTTATCCATTTGTCTGTTGAAGGGCATTTGGGTTCTTTCCATAGTTTGGCGACTGTGGCCATTGCTGCTATGAACATTGGGGTACAGATGGCCCTTCTTTTCACTACATCTGTATCTTTGGGGTAAATACCCAGTAGTGCAATTACAGGGTCATAGGGAAGCTCTTTTTTTAATTTCTTAAGGAATCTCCACACTGTTTTCCAAAGTGGCTGCACCAACTTGCATTCCCACCAACAGTGGAAGAGGGTTCCCCTTTCTCCACATTCTCTCCAACACTTGTTGTTTACTGTCTTGTTGATTTTGGCCATTCTAACTGGTGTAAGGTGGTATCTCAATGTGGTTTTGATTTGGATCTCCCTGATGGCTAATGACGATCAACATTTTTTCATGTGTCTGCTAGCCATTTGTATGTCTTTGGAGAAGTGTCTGTTCATGTCTTCTGCTCATTTTTTTAAATGATTATTAGTTTTGCATGTGTTGAGTTTGCAGAGTTCTTAAAGATTTTATTTATTTATTTGACAGAGAGACAGAGATCACAAGGAGGCAGAACAGCAGGCAGAGAGAAAGAGAGAGAAGGGGAAGCAGGCTTCCTGGTGAGCAGAGAGCCTGATTCGGGGCTTGATCCCAGGATCCTGAGATCATGACCTGAGCCAAATGCAGAGGCTTAACCCACTGAGCCACCCAGGTTCCCTGAGTTTGAGGAGTTCTTAATAGATCCTGGGTATCAGCCCTTTGTCTGCATTGTCATGTGTGAATATCTTCTCCCATTCTGTGGGTTGCCTCTTAGTTTTGTTGACTGTTTCCTTTGCTGAGCAGAAGCTTTTGATCTTGATGAAGTCCCAGAAGTTCATTTTTGTTTTCGTTTTCTTTGCCTTTGGAGACATATCTTGAAAGAAGTTGCTGTGGCTGATATTGAAGTGGTTACTGCCTATGTTCTCCTCTAGGATTCTGATGGATTCCTGTCTCACGTTGAGGTCTTTCATCCATTTCAAGTTTATCTTTGTGTATGGTGTAAGAGAATGGTCGAGTTTCATTCTTCTACATATAGCTTTCCAATTTTCCCAGCACCATTTTTTGAAGAGACTTTTTTCCACTGTATATTTTTTCCTGCTTTGTTGAAGATTATTTGACCATAGAGTTGAGGGTCCATATCTGGGCTCTCTACTCTGTTCCACTGGTCTATGTGTCTGTTTTTGAGCCAGTACCATGCTCTCTTGATGATCACAGCTTTGTAGTAAAGCTCGAAATCAGGCAATGTGATGCCTCCAGTTTTGTTATTCTTTTTCAACATCCTTAGCAATTCGGAGTCTCTTCTGATTCCATACAAATTTTAGGATTGTTTGCTCCAGCTCTTTGAAAAATGCCGGTGAAATTTTGATTAGAATGATTTGAAAGTATAGATTGCTTTAGACAGTATAGACATTTTAACAATGTTTATTCTTTTGATCCATGAGCATGGAATGATCTTTCATCTTTTTTTTGTCTTCTTCAATTTTTCATGAGTGTTCTGTAGTTCCTCAAGTACAGATCCTTTACCTCTTTGGTTTGGTTTATTCCCAGGTATCTTATGGTTCTAATTTTAGTATATGTGCTGCCGAAGCGAGCACGTATCTTATGGTTCTTGGTGCTGTAGTAAATGGAATCAATTCTCTGATTTCCCACTCTATTTTTTTCATTGTTAGTGTATAAGAAATCAACTTATTTGTACATAGATTTTGTATCCTGTCACATGACTGAATTGCTGTATGAGTTCTACTAGCTTGGGGGTGGAGTCTTTTGGGTTTTCCATACAAAGTATCAGGTCATCTGCAAAGAGAGAGAGTTTGACTTTGTCTTTGCCAATTTTAATACATTTTACTTCTTTTTGTTGTCTGGTTGTTTTTGTTAGAACATCTAATACTGTGGTGAACAAGAATGGTGAGAGTGGGCATCCTTGTCATGTTCCTGATCTCAAAGGGAAGGCTGTCAGCTTTTTCCCATTGAGGATGATATTTGCTGTGTGTTTTTCACAGATTTTAGGAAGTTGAGGAATGTTCCCTCTATCCCTATACTTTGAAACATTTTAATCAGGAATGGATACTGGATTTTGCCAAATCATCAATTGAGAGGACCATGTGGTTCTCTCTCCTCTTATTGATTTGTTCTACCACAATGATGGATTTGCGAATGTTGAGCCACCCTTGTATCCCAGGGATGAATCCCACCTGGTCATGGGGGATAATCTTTTTAATGTGCTGTTGGATCCTATTAGCTAGAATCTTTTTGAGAATATTAGCATCCATATTTATCAGGAATATTGGTCTGAAATTCTCCTTTTTGGTGGGGTCTTTGCCTGGTTTGGGGATCAGAGTAATGTTGGCTTCATAAAAAGATTCTGGAAGTTTTCCTTCTGCTTCAATTTTTTTAAAACAGCTTCAGGAGAATAGGCATTATTTCTTCTTTGAAAGTTTGATAGAATTCCCCAGGGAATCTGTCAGGTCCTGGGCTCTTGTTTTGGGGGAGGTTTTTGATGACTGCTTCAATCTCATTACTAGATATTGGTTTATTCAGGTTGTCAATTTCTTCCTGATTCAGTTTTGGAAGTTTATAGGTTTCCAGGAATGCATCCACTTCATCTAGGTTGCTTAACTTATTGGCATATAACTGTTGATAATAATTTCTGATGATTGTTTCTATTTCCTTGGTGTTAGTTGTGATCTCTGCCTTTTCATTCATAATTTTATTAATTTGGGTCTTTTCTCTTTTCTTTTGGATTAGTTTGGCCAATAGTTTATTGATCTTATTGATTCTTTCAAAGAAACAGCTTCTAGTTTCATTGATGCTTTCTACTGTATCTCTAGTTTCTATCTCCTTGATCTCTGCTCTAATCTTGAATACTTCCCTTCTTGTGTGCGGAGTTGGCTTAATTTGTTGTTGATTCTCCAGTTCTTTAAGGTGTAAAGACAGCTGGTATATTCTGGATTTTTCATATTTTTTTGAGGGATGCTTGGATGGCTGTGTATTTCCTCCTTAGGACCACCTTTGCTGTATCCCATAGGTTTTGGACCAAAGTGTCTTCATTCTCATTGGTTTCCATGAATTGTTTAAATTCTTCTTTGATTTCCTGGCTGATCCAAACATTCTTAAGCAAGGTGGTCTTTAGTTTGCAGGTGTTTGAATTCCTTCGGAACTTTTTCTTCTAGTCGAGCTCCAGTTTCAAAACATCGTGATCTGAGAATATGCAGGGAATAATCTCAGTCTTTTGGTATCGGTTGAGCCCTGATTCTTGACCCAGTATGCGGTCTGTTCTGGAGAAGGTTCCTGTAGTGTCGGCTTGGTGGTCGCATACCCTTTTAAGCCTTGCCGGTCTTGGAAGCTCTTTATCTCTCCATCCATCTTGAATGTCAGTCTTGCTGGATAAAGTATTCTCGGCTGCATGTTCTTCTCATTTAGTGCCTGAATACATCTTACCAGCCCTTTCTGGCTTGCCAGGTTTCTGTGGATAGGTCTGACGTTATTCTGATGGGCTGTCCTCTGTATTTAAGGACTTTCTTCCCTCTAGCTGCTAGCAAGAGCTCCTGTCTATATCCTCTGGTCTTTTTCTTTCTCCTCCCCCTCAGGGATTCCAATAATTCTGATGTTGGAACATTTCATGGCGTCATTTATTTCCCTAATTCTGTTTCCATGGCTTCTAAGCTGTTTGTTCCAGGCCTCCTCCTGATCCTTTTTCTCTATCAGTTTGTCCTCTAGATCACTAATTCTATCTTCTGCCTCAGTTACCCTAGCTTTTAGAGAATTAGGTTAGATTGGAACTCATTGAGAGCATTGTGAACCTCATGCCTGGTGGCTTTCACTCTGCCTTAATCAATTCCATTTTGTCATTAATAGTTTTCTCCAATCTAGCCATTGCCTGGATAATTATTAGCCTGAAATCCCTTTCTGACATACTGTTTATGTCCATATCCAATAGCTCTGATGGAGAGGGCCCAGTCTCTGAATTTTTCCTCTATTGGGTGTTCCTCCCCCTAGTCATTTTGGTGAGAGGTGGCTGAGGGGATGTGCAGCTGAATGTATCAACCATGGGGCAAGCACAGTGCACCCTGGAATGCTTCTGAGCAATCAGGAGTCCCCACCAAAAAGAAAGAAAAAAGAAAAAGAGAGAGAGAGAGAGAGAGAGACAGGAGAAAAATAAATAAATAAATAAGAAGTCCCAGCCTGAATGGGCCCCAAAGGTACAATTTATAAAGTATATAAACAAAAACACCAACAAAAGTAAATGACAAGAAAAAAACAGAACCCAGCCAAAATGAACCCCAAGTGTAAGATGTAGATACTACCAGAACCAAAACAAATACACAGAAACACTGACAGAAGAAAAACATGAGAGGGTAGTTATAAATTCTCAGTGTGAGCGAGGAAGGTTATTTTGATTCTCCTTGGATGTATCTTGATATCTCTGTTAAAAGACTCAACTTTCCTAGTTAAAGGGGGATTAAAACTGGTTTGTATATAGGGGTAGCCTTGATTGGGAAAAGGGGATTCCTTGAAGCTTATTTCTATATGAATATTTTTTAAAAAGTAAAATTAATAATGAATAATGTTTTTCTGAAAATAAATAAATTGGAAAAAAAATAAAGTACCTTGTGAAGATTTTCTGCCACTAGAAAAAAAAGTAAAATTAAGAAATTAAAAAAATTAAAAAATAGATAAGCAAAAGAAAAACACAGGCATATGTATCAAAAAAGTTCAAGTTAAAAAGTTATGGAATTTGTTGTACTGAACATCTCATTGTGATGGTAAATAGGTTAAAAATATTAAAAAATTGAAAAGAATGAGAATAGTGGGAACAAATTAAAAATAAAACAATCTGAGAGTTTTGAAGGGGCGGGGGGTGGGAGGTCGGGGTACCAGGTGGTGGGTATTGGAGAGGGCACGGATTGCATGGAGCACTGGTTGTGGTGCAAAAATAATGAATACTGTTATGCTGAAAATAAAAAATAAATTTAAAAAAACTATAAAAAAAAAGAGTACACTTATCATTATGAGTGTTGAGTAATGTATAGAATTGTTATATCACTATATTGTACACATGAAACTAAAATAACATTGTATGTTAACTATATTAGAAAGTAAAATTAAAAACTTAATAAAATTTTAAAAAGCCATATTCTATAAAAAAATAAAAAATAAAAGTTGTATCTATGAAGTAGTGGTGGTTGTCTTCTTGGGTTTTTGTTTGTTTGTTTTGGGGGTAGGGGCTGGCTCTCCGGGGGAGGGGCCTGCCATACGGTTTTTTAGGCAGTCTTGCTAGAGTTCAGTCCTCCTCCTCCCTCACAAGGGGCTGGGCTCTGAGGAAACCAGTTTTTCAGGCTTTTGTTCTCTGGAGGTTTTTTTTTTTTTTTTTCTCCCCTTGGCAGCTTTTGGCGGTTCTTTGGAGGTTTAGAGGAAAGCATACTGCACTCAGACCACCACCTCAGAGAGAAGCCTCAGTCTGCACCCCTCTGGGTGCTTCAGACACATAAATTCCCCCTCTGCCCGGGCAGAACACGTCCCCAGTCATGATCTCAGGGGTCACGGGGCCCCCGCTTAGCCCACTGTTACCAAAACCAGAAGAAATCCAGAGTGCTGGCTTCCAGCGGCTGCCTCCGCCGTGGCTGTCTGGGCCGGTCCCTACATTCTACATTTTATTTCAGGCTGGACATGACCTCTTCCCTACTAGTTTTGAAACACTTTTAAATACCTTAAACTGACTTGGAACTATATATCAAATGAATTTATTACCCAGAAATGTAGTAATTTTCTTTGTTTAGCTTCTCTTATGATCACCCACATTGGGTGAGACATAAAATGTGTGTCTTCTACAACTTGTCATTCGCTGACTTGATTGAGTTAGTGAGAACTGCTACAGTGTTCTACTTAGTTTCCAATGTGTAACTTGTGTCTGTTCAATGAACTTGAGCATATGGTGCCAGTTTTTTGTATATTTTCCTCTGTGATCACAGTTTTGTTTTTTAATCACATGAGCCAGCAATAATGGACTAGGAGGATGACCTCAAAGAGGTGCCTCTCTGAAAGTCTGAATTCTTTATGAGTGTTATTTATTTGAAAAAAAAGTAACACGAAGAGAGCAAAAGGAACCTAAGGTTAAAATCCACCAGTTACAAATTACAGAATCATAGACACTTTAAAATTAAAAAGGGTTTTCCATTTCCAATAATGGCAAGTAACTTCTATCAGATAAAAATGGTAAGTGATGAACAAAAGAAGGGAAAAAAGAAACTTTTTGAAAAACTGGAGCAGATTCAACTCTTATTAAAGAGGAGAACCACCTCTTTCCTGGAAGTTCCTTTCTGTTGCTGGGTAGAATGCAAGCAGAAAAGGGCCTTCCTTTTTCCTGGAATGATGGGACTGCCATCATGGATAAAAACTGAGGAAAAAAAGGAGCCACAATTTGGGAGGGAGGAATGTTTTGCCCTCAAATCCTTTTCTGACCCTGACCATGACCCTGCTCTAGTGAGACCCCAAGGGGCCCAAAAGGAAAACAGCAGATGGAAGTTTGGAAGAGCTGAGCAGGTGCTTCAGCCACTGCCTATGGTAAGAGAAATGAGATTGGACAAACTGGAACTAGAATGACAGGCGTTTGGAAACACCCAGTCTTTCCATTGAAACCTTGGAGGAGCTATGCCTTGGGAATAAATACTACATCCCAAGGTGGACTGATTAGCCCTAGGATGAAGAACAATGCCACTGGTCCACTCTAACAAAGTGTAAAACCAAGATTCCACGAACTTACGGGGATCCACGTGTAATTCATTTGCTCCTTCAAGCAGTTACTTTGAGCAGAAGACCACGTAGAGGGACTGCAACGTTCCATCCACAATGTCGTGTGTGTGGGTGTGTGTGAAAAGAAAATGTTACCCAGAGTTTGAAGGGGAAGAAAAAGAGTCAATAGGAACAGACCCACAAACAATTTAGCAGGTGTGACTTTAAGTAACAATTATAAATAAATATGTTAAAAACTCAAGAAAAACATGGAAATTATGGGCATTTCAGAAGAGATTGGAAATTAATAAAAGACTCAAGTGGACATTCTGTTATTAAAAAAATACAGTACCTGAAATCAGAAACTCATTGGAGGGGGATTAAAAGTAAACCAAGAAAAGGAAGAATTCGTGAATTTAGAGAGCCATAGAATGCATCTAGACCAAAGCACCAAATGGGGATGGGGGAGGGGAGTAGTGGTATGGATTACAAAACAAATGGCCTCATGACTCCCAGTCAACTGAGGTGTAAAACAAAAGGAGTCAGAGAGGAGAGAGAAAATGGAGACAGACTAACTTGAAACCAAAAAGTTGCCAGATTTGGTAAAATGTAGCAACCATACAGTTGTGGAAGCTCAGTCAGTGAACTCTAAACACGACAATCACAAAAACACCATCTATGCGCATCACGGTCCAAGAGCTAAAAACCGCAAGTTAGAAAGGGTTTACCTCACCCCTACATACTGGTAATGATGCCCACAGTTCGTTTCTTGTCCAAATTCGTACTGACTGGATGGAACCTAAAGCTTATATATTCAAATTTCTAGTCCCGTGTGCTTTCTGCTGTGCAAGACTGCCTAGACTCCTAGTGACCCTTTATATAAAACAGATTTGTTACTATCCAGTGGGTAGGCCAGGATGCCCAAATGTTCCTTGGTGCAATACCAGTAGCTTTCCAAGTGATCCTTTTATTCACTTTCCGAATGTTCTGAACAGCCTAGAGTTACATTGTTTCATTTCCTTCTGCACCCTGGTTCACTTCCCTTGTCAGCTTTATTTCCTGAAAAGTAACAAATACATAAATTGGTGTTGTTTTAATAAAAGGAGCATTTAGATTTTGAACTTGAACTTTCTACAGTAATTTACCTTCATGTTATTAAAAATTTTTGTCTTAAGGTAATTAATTTTTAAGTTCTTCTATACCATTTTTCAGATATTAAAGTATCGAAATGGAATCTTTAGGGATTACTTTTTAGCCAGTTTTGTATTCAGAAAATTAATTAATGACTACAAGGTTATTCACAAAAAGTACTGGATGATATATACTAGTAGTACTTAATTTGGAGAATTATGCTATCCACCTGAGTAATAGAAATGATTCTTGATCTTGTGTAAGATATGTGGTAAATTTCCTGTGGGAGACAAGGAAGTTGGTATCTTATACATTTTCTCATTTTTGAACAGTGCAGTTAAAATTCTTTTTGAGGTTGTAAGTGACAAAATCACTTTCAGATTTTATCACCTAACTGGCAGACAAGTGAATGATTTTTAATTTCTCAGTATACTTTAGTGAGGGAATGAGAGGGAAGACTTTATTAAAGAATAATGAATTTCCTACTTCTTAGTAATACTAGTGTTGACTTTAACTTAAACCTGTAATACTAAACCAAACCCAAGCATTTCACCACCATGTGGTATTAAATTACAGGCACAAATTGAGCCTCAGGGGTCTTTCTCAATCATCCCACAGGTACTCAGTGTTTCCCGAGTAACAGAGATGACGTAGTGGTAACTAAGTTCACCTTATTCCCACTGGACAGCTCTAGCCTCCCAAGGGAACCCTAAAGCAGCTGCAGCAGAGCAGTGGTTCAGTAACAGACCTGAGAAGGTCGTCTGCCCACCATACGGAGAAGGTCTATTATTATTATTATTATTATTATTATTATTAGAGGAGCTCCCCTCTAATACTCCAAATTCAGTTCCTCACCTTACCCACTCCACATCCTTTCCTAGATCTATTCAGTCTTGGTCATTATGAGTCTCATTATTTTATCATGGCCTAGACAATAAAATAGTTTTAAATTAGTATGTAGTCCTTTTGCCATGAAAGGTGATATATTTACAGAATGCAGGATTAGGATGGACATCTTTTTGGGGGTTGGGGGAGCTGCATTAGATCTACCCCAGTCCACGTCTGGCCCTCAAAGATTCACTTCAATCTCATATACAAAATACATTAATCCCATGCCAAAGTCCCCCAAAAGTCGAACCATTACAGCATCAGCTCAAAGTCCCAAAGTCCTCCTTAATCCCATTAGGTTGAATGTTCTGAATCTTGTCATCTAAATCCTCTAAATTAGATATGAGTAAGGTCAGGGTGACGATCCATCCTGGGATACAATTTCTATATGTGAGTCTGTGAAATCAAAGTACAAAGTATCTTTTCCCCACATACCATGGTGGGGCAGGCATATAACAACTATAAACATTCTGGTTTAAAAATAGGAAAAATGTAGAAGGAAAAAGAAAGGTCCCAAGCAACTTCAAAATCCAGCTGGGAAAACTCCACGCAGTTTCAAAATATGTGGATAATTCTCTGTGGCTCATGGTCCCACCATCTGAGTTGTCCTTACCCCCTCCCCACACCTCCACTATGAAGTGTAGCACATGTTTGCAGTTGAGTATTGTTATCAGCTTATTTCCACTGGGAACATTTTATGGGCAGAGTATGCTTTTCCATATTGTACTCTATGCCTTTTAGACCAAACCAACAGTGCTTCTGATGATATAAAATTTGCAGGAACCTCGTGGATCTCCTATGTACGTCAAGAAGATTCATTCTATCATAACGGATGCTACTCCACAGATCTTTCCTAAATAATCCCATCTCTATTTTTGGCTCCTTTTGAGATGTTTGAGGAGATATATGAATCACACATTTAACCTCTTCAAAGAAAATTTTGAGATATTAGCAAAAGTTTGTGTAGTCTCTGTGTTCTCTGTACAGCAAATTTTCTTGACAGTGAATCCCTTAATTTTAACATCTTTTGCACTCTAGATAAGTTGAGAATTTTGCAAATCATCAAGTCCTGGTTTCCTGAGTTCTCTTTTTATAAATGTATACTTGCTTAATGAATTTATATAATTAAGGACGAGAAACACAAGAGTGGGTTTGGGGGGCTGTGCGTGGATGGTGACCTGAAAGGCCACAGATGAAATTGCCCACTCCTTGACATGCGGCCTGTAACCCAGGTATTGTGACTGTAGTCTCAATGACTTACAAAGCCTGTCACCTGAGAAGGTCTCCAAACCTGAGTGTTAGTGACTGTTTGAATTACACGATCCACTTTGGTTAATAATCATACATAGTCTTTATCCCCAGGAGTGTGGGTAGCCCTATCCGGATAAATAATTCTTGTTCCAAAAAATACAAACATCAACCTTGTTCTATCCTCTTCACTAGTTGGTGGCCCGTTGGCTTTCAAGCGCAAATGAGATGGTTCATTATCGAATGAAAAAGCAGTGTTGCAGGAATAGTCATAATCTAAGGAATAGTTGATCATTGACATCTCAAAAATCGTATTTCCAAAAATATGGTAAATAAGGTAAAAGTTCTTGCAACAACTTGTTTAAAAAGGATTCCGTCTTCTCCCTCACATCGTTGGTTCTGGCTAATCTTTTGTCCTGGCTGTGTCATGGTGGGGTCTCTGCAGACACACTGTACAGAGACTGTCTGTGAGCATTCACTCCTTACACTCTCCATGAACTCCCTGTTGGCTCAGCTACACTCAGCTCTGGCCTGGGGCCACTGAGGACATTACCTCCACCTTCCTCATACGTCCGTGTCCTGCTCTGGGGATAGCCCTTTGGGGAGTAACCACAGAGGTTGTTGCCTGTGTTCTGGCCATGCTTCCACTAGACACAGTCGTTTGGTACTGCTGGGAACACCAGTTGTAGTTATAAATGGGCAACTGATTACATTCCACTGGGCACACCTTACTGATTGCCGTACTCGGAAGCACTGGTTGGGACCCCAGTCCCACTGTTTCCTGGCATTCCCTCAGGGTTTGCTTCTGTGCCAGTTCATCCATGAAATCCATAAAACCAAACCCTTTGGACATAACCTGATTCAAAACCACCTTGTCTCTCCAACAGGATGGGTGGATGCTGGCGATCGACCGTGCCACTAGCCACATCGGGAGTCAGGCCCCCCACCCCCAAATGGGAGTGCACCAGGTTATTATATGGTTATTTCCATAAGGGGCAGAGTTTAGTACACTAATGCTTTGCAGGTGTGGCTCCTGGAAGACGTTTCCATTAATTTTATGCAAAGTCTTTTCAGCTGTGGCCAAATCTAAACATTCTACAGTGCAGTAACCAGCTGGGATGCCAGCGAGGCTATCTACTTACTTTATTCTTATTTTTCAAAATTGTTTTGGCTATATGGGATCCCATGCAACTCCATGTGAATTTTAGAATCAGTTTGTCAATTTCTGCAAAGAAGTCATTTCAGATTCTGGTAAGGATTGTGTTGATTCTGTAGATCGAGTTGGTTTTCTTTCCTTCTTTCTTTCTTTCTTTCTTTCTTTCTTTCTTTCTTTCTTTCGTTTTTTCTTTTAAAATAAGTTATAACTGATATTTAACATTATGTTGGTTTCAGGTGTACAACATAATGACTGAATACTTGTGTATGTTGCAAAACGATCATCACACCAACTCTAGGGAACATCTGTCTGCATGAATAGTTACTATGCATATATATACATATATATTTTTTTCATTTATTTGTTTGACAGACAGAGATCACAGTAGACAGAGAGGCAGGCAAAGAGAGAGGGGGAAGCAGGCCACCCACCAAGCAGAGAGCCCGATGTGGGGCTCAATCCCAGGACCCTGAGATCATGACCTGAGCCGAAGGCAGAGGCTTTAACTCACTGAGCCACCCAGGCGCCCCTTGGTTATAGTTTCTGACTGTCTTGGTTTTGAATAATGCTGATATGACTTACATGTTCAAATATTTACATGGACATGTTACATATCTCTTGGGAAGGCTTCCTGCCGAGCAGAGACCCTGATGCGGGGCTCGATCCCAGGACCCTGTGATCATGACCTGAGCCAAAGGCAGAGGCTTTAATCCACTGAGCCACCCAGGTGCCCCCCTATGTATATATTTTGAAGGACTCTTAGCAACTTTTAAATAAGTCATATAGTATTTCACTATAGTCACCATGCTGTACAGTATATTCCCATAACTTATTTTATAACTGGAATTGATAACTTTTGACCCTTTTCACCCATTTCTCCCACCCTCCACCCCCTGCCTATGGAGGTGTATCTGTAAGCTTGGATTGTTTTTATTCAATTCCACATATACATGAGATCATAAGGTATTTCTTTCTCTGACTTATTTCATTTATCTTGATACCCTCAATGTCCATCCATATTGTCACTAACGGCAAGATTTCATTCTTTCTTAAGGTTAAATAGTATTCGTGTGTGTGTGTGTGTGTGTGTGTGTAACATATTTTCTTTGTCCACTCATCCCCTGAAGAACACTTACATTGTTTCTGTATCTCAGCTATTGAAAAAATGCTGCACAGAACAGAAGAGTGCAGTTACCTTTTTGAATTAGTGTTTTCATTTTCTTTGGATAAATATTTAGAAGAAGAATTGCTGGATTGTAGGATAGTTCTACTTTTTAGTTTTAGGACCTTCCACACTGTTTTCCACGGTGGCTGCACCAAGTTACATCTCCACCAACAGTGCACAATGGTTCCGTTTTCTCCACATCCTGCCAACAGCTGCTGCTTCTTGGGTGTGAGGGAATATCTCACTGAGGTTTTGTTTGCGTTTCCCTGATGATTTTTGATGTTGAGCCTCTTTTCATGTACCTGTTGGCCAAGGATGTGTCTTCTTTAGAAAGTGTCTATTCAGATCCTCTACCTATTTTTTAATCTTATTGTTTGGGTTTTTTGCTATTGACTTGTGTGTGTTCTTCAGTTATTTTGGATATTAAGGCCTTATCGGATATATTATTTACAAATATTTTCTCCCATTCCATAGATTGCCTTTTCATTTTGCTGATGGCTTCCTTTCTTGTGCAGAAGCTTTCTAGTTCTAGTTCACACTTCTTTATTTTTGCCTCTGTTGCCACTGTGGAGGTGCATGTCAAGGAGTTTATTACCTGTTTAGTTTCAGAAATTTAAC
The DNA here is from genome assembly GCF_020171115.1 of Neogale vison. Classification (NCBI taxonomy): domain Eukaryota; kingdom Metazoa; phylum Chordata; class Mammalia; order Carnivora; family Mustelidae; genus Neogale; species Neogale vison. Next base: position 173,224 of record NC_058093.1, read on the forward strand.
AGTTTTAAGTTTTACATTCAAATCTTCAATCCATTCCTTTAGATTTTATTTGTTATTAATCTCTATATCCAATATGGGACTCAAAATTACAGCCCTGAGATCAAGAATCACATGTTCCACCAACTAGCCAGCCAGTCACCCTCACGTCATAATCTGTTTGGAGTTAATTTTTATATATGGTGTCAAACAGTAGTCCTCTCATTCTTTGCATGTAGTTGTTCAGTTTTTCCAACACCATTTATTAAACAGACTGTCCTTTCTCCAGTGTATATTCTTGTCTCTCTCTTTGTCATAGGTTGACAATTTTTGTATGGTCTATTTCTGGGCTATTTTATTTGCCCATTTTAAAAGTGGATTGTCTGTTTTCTTGCTATTGAGTTGTTTAAACTCCTTATGTATTTTGGACATTAACCCTTCATAAGATGTGTGGTTTACAAATATTTTCTCCTATTCGATGGGTTCCTCTTCACTCTAGTGATTGTTTCCTTTACTGTGCAGAAGCTTCTCAGTTTGATGTAGTCTTGTTAGTTTTTTGCTTCTAATGCTGGTGTTTTGATGTCATGTCCAAAAAGTCACCGACGAGAAGGATATCAAGAAATTTTCCCCCATGTTTCCTTCCAGTGGTTTTATAGGTTTGGGTAGTACAGTTAAGTCTTTAACACCTTTTGGATTTTATTTACTTATTTATTTGAGAAAGAGAGTATGAATGGTAGGGAGGGACAGAGGGAGCCGGAGAAGCATATTTCCACGGAGCAGGGAGACTAACTCAGGACTGGATTCCAGGACCCTGAGATCACGACCTGAGCTGAAGGCAGCTGCTTAATCGACTGAGTCACACATGTGCCCCATCTTTAACCCATTTTGAGTTGATTTTGGTTTATAGACTGAGATAGGTTCTGATTCCATTATTCTGCTTGTGACTAACTGGTTTTCCCTTAGCATTTGTTGAAGAAACTCTCCTTCTCATTGTGTGTTCTTGGCACCTTGTTAAAGATCAATTGACTATACATGTTTGGATTTATTTCTGGGCTCTTCATTCTGATCCATTTGTCTAATGTCTGTTTTTACACCAGTACCATGCTGTTCTGACTTCTACAGCTTGGTAGCGTATTTTGAAATCAGGTAGTGTAATCCAGGAGGTTTTTTTTTTTTTTTTTTCTCAAGATTGCTTTGGCTAATTCACATTATTTGGGGGTTCCATATGAATTATAGGATTATTTTTTCTATTTCTATGAAAAATGCCGCTAGAATTTTGATAGATATTGTATTTAATCTATAGATGGCTATAGGGAGTATGGACATTTAACAATATTAACTTTTTCATCCATGAACAAGAGACCTCTACCCATTATTTTCGTGTCTTAATTTCTTTCACCAATATTTTACAGTTCTCAGTGTACAGATCTTTCACTTCCTTGGTTAAATTTATTCCTAAGGGTTTGTTAGTTAGTTAGTTTGTTTGTTTTTAGGCTATTGTAAATGGAAATGTTTTCTTAATTTCTTTTTTGAATAGTGTATTATTAGTGTATAGATATACAACTGATTTTGTATGTTAATTCTGTGTCCTACAGCTTGACTAGATGTATTTGGTAGTTCTACCAGCTTTGGTGGAGCCCTTGGGATTCCCTACATATAAGACCATGTCATCTGCAAATGACTATACTCCTCCTCTCTGGCTTAGACTGTTTTTGTTAATTTTTCTTGCCTAATAGCCATGGCTAGAGCTTCCAGTACTGTATTTATTAAAAGTGGTAAGAGTGGGGGTACCTGGGTGGCTCAGTGGGTTAAGCCTCTGCCTTCGGCTCAAGTCATGATTCTAGGGTCCTGGGATTGAGCCCCGCATCGGGCTCTCTGCACAGTGGGGAGCCTGCTTCCCCCTCTCTCTCTGCCTGCCTCTCTGCCTACTTGTAATCTCTGTCTGTCAAATAAATAAATAAAATCTTAAAAAAAAAAAAAGTAGTAAGAGTGGACATCTTTGTTTTGTTCCTAATCTTGCAGGAAAAGTTTTCAGCTTTACTATGGAGTATGATGTTAGCTGTGGGCTTGTTATATATGCCTCTACCATATTGAGGTATATTTCTTCAATATCTGATTTGTTGAGAGGTTTTTTTTTATCATGAAAGGTGTTAAATTTCATCAACTGCTTTTTCTGCATCTGTTGAGATGACCGTATGATTTTTACCCTGCGTTTCGTTAATGTGGTGTATCACACTGCCTGATTTGCGGATGTTGGTGAATGTTGGTGGAGGGAAGCCTGGTGCCTGAGTCCAGGAATCAGTCCTGGACCCTGGATCCACTCGAGCCCGAGTCCATGGGTGCTGACCTTGTGCTGTGGTGGACCTAGAAACAGGGACCACAGGGGCCAGTCTGGCACTGGAGCAGGCCTGGAATTTGGGGCCAGAGGGACTGAACTGGAGCTGAGTCTGAAGGTGCTGGCCCGGTGCCCAGGGGCAAGCCTTGCACTAGTGCAAGCCTGGATTCTGGGAATGCAGGAGTGGATTCCTTCTTAATTCTTGATGGCATTCATGTTTTTTCCCCCAAAATTATTTGGCCTCCCTATAATTTCTTTTATCCAATCTTTCCTACTTACATCAAAAGAAATGTATTTTATATAGATTACACACACCTATGCAGTAACTCATTATTCATGATTCCATATTTCTGAGTTAGCCTTTTGCTGAAATGTATTTGTAACCCCCAAATCAGTACTTTCGTGGTTATTCATGGAAATGTGTGGAGCAGCGAAAAGTTTGGGTTATACAACATTCCCATTTCCAGCTGAGGTCAACAAGGTGAGCTCTCCCTTCTTTCAGCTCCCACAGTAAGTGTCCTTTTTGTTGTCTACTTAGTGCCATTTTGTTTTTTTCAGCTTTGTACTTTCTGTTCACTATTTTGTTGTTTCAAATGGCCCCTGACTGCACTGCCAAAGTACTCTGTCATGCTCTTAAGCCCAAGAAGGCTCTGATGTTCCTCACAGAGAAAGTACATGTGTGAGATAAACTTCTTTCAGGCATGAGTTACAGTATTGTTGGCTGTGAGCTCAACGTTAACAAACTAACAGCACGTAATAAATAAGGTGTCCTTAACAGAAACACAGGTAAAACTAGTTATGTATTAGTTAGTTGATGAAAATGTTGTGACCAGAGACTCATAGGAACGTAGCTCTGTATTCCTCTTAGGAGCTATGTTCAGCAGTTGTAAATTTAGTATTTGCGGGGTGCCTGGGTGGCTCAGTGGGTTAAGCCTCTGCCTTCGGCTCAGGTCATGATCTCAGGGTCCTGGGATAGAGACCCGCATCGGACTCTCTGCTTGGTGGGGAGCCTGCTTCCTCCTCTCTCTCTGCCTGCCTCTCTGCCAACTTGTGATCTTTCTGTCAAATAAATAAATAATCTTTAAAAAATTTAGTATTTGCAATCACTTTATAGAACATAACTACAAAGAAAAATGAGAATTAGCTACATATAACATGAAATTTTACATGCATTATAAAATATACACAAATAAAACAGACCATACCTAATATTAGCAAAAGAAGTCGTGTCTGACATTTACTTAACAATTTCTATAGCAAGAACCTAAGTAATTTTTATGCATGATTTCATTTTGTTCCCTCCTCAAAGCTCTATTATTTTTCCCATTATACAGCTGAGGAAAAGGAGGCCTAGAATTCTGGGTAAATCACAAACCTGTGAGTGGGAGATACCAGAGCAGTCTGACTCCAGGGCCTTCCTCCGTTAACCAACAGTTTTGCCTCTTAACAGTGATTTATTGATTTGGTTAAACAAGCCTCAACAACCAGTGTTAGGCATTGGGCTGGGAGCTGGAGACAGAGCTGGGAACACGGGGGCCTTGGTCCTGTGGCCTGTCCTGGCCACTATTGGGGATACAGGCAACTTAGAGTCCATTTTAAATAATAGAGTTCTGTTACTTAGAAAAGGGGAAATACGAGGTGATGCGAGAACTCGTAGGAGGGGCGCCAGTGAGATCTAGGACTGTCAGGAAGTGTGTTCTGAAGGAAGTAATGTCTAAACTAACCCTCATGGTCTATGGAGGCCAGTTCGAGAGCTGAGGGAGTAGAGTTCCTGGTGGAGGAAATCAATATGGGAGTATCCAGGGGCCACACAAAGAAGTCTAGCTCAAGGTAATGAAAGAAATCCCTTTTCTCTCCTCTGGTTTTCCTCCTGTGTGTGTGTGTGTGTGTGTGTGTGTGTTGTGGGCATTTATGTAGAAAATATCAAAAGATTCTGAGTCATTGGAGGATGGATTGTAAATGGCTTTGCAAGTCTATTAGGGATTATGGACCTCACGTTAAGAGCAATTGGGAGGTCCTAGAAGATTTAGGGAAGAACTTTATACAGACACAAATACACATGTATGTACTAGTGTACTTCACTTTCTGATGGTACCGGCATCGGCCATTCCTCTGTAAAGTGCACTGACTGAGAGGTTAGCAGGGTACAGCTTCCTGCATGTTTGCTTGGTTTGGCTCTCCCAGTTGGTTTGTGTGTATGCCGAGAGTCAGTTATGTTTGTTCCTAAATGTGTTTTTGCCAGTTCTATGTATTTTAAGGAATGGATGAAATATAAATTTGAACAAAGCATATTTTTCTATGAAAACAGAGTTTAATACTAAATGGGTGAACAGATTGTAAAATTTGGGAAAAATTCAAATAGAAAGATTTGGAACTCAGATTGCTTGTCAAGAGTGTTTAAGAACTCTTTTCACTTAAACTACAAGTAGTAGAGGTGTATTATGATTGTGGTTTATGACCTTAAACCCGAGGGTTTGGTTAGATACTTATAAACAGTCCTGGTCCGACATCAGAAGATGGGTAAATAAATGTACATTTGCTTGTTTTAAAGTAAAATAAGCAGTTTAAAACACATTTAAGATATATATATTTTTTTCTCTCTTGGACAACTTCTTTTTATTCACTACTACCCCTGGTTGCATCAAATAATACGGCTTTTGTACATTGCACAGAAATTAGACATACTATATGAGTAATGGAGCATTTAAAAAATCATCTAAAAACTATCTTGATAGACAAAGCTTATTTCTGTAAACAGTCCATAGTATTTTTATTTTATTTATTTGACAGACAGAGACCACAAGTAGGCAGAGAGAGAGAAGGAAGCAGACTCCCCGCTGAGCAGAAAGCCTGACGCTCGATCCAAGGACTCTGGGATCACAACCCGAGCTGAAGGCAGAGGCTTTAACCCACTGAGCCACCCAGGCACCCCCATAGCATTTTTTTAAAACAGTTCATAGTATTGAAGAATTTGATGTTCACCCTCCATAAAATCAGTGGCTTTGCTGCTGGAGGATTAGTTTCTAACATATTAAAGCCTTGGCCACCATAAGACAAATGACAGAAATCCTGGCCACATTCCTTTTTTCTGATCTGCCAGTCAGGTTTTTGGAGCTGTTTTCATTTTCTCCTCTCCTCTCTCCAGGAGCAGAGGTAACTTGGAAGAAAATGCAACAAAAACAGCTTGATGAGACTAATAAAGGCTCTCCGCATTCAGCCTCCTACCCAGTAGCTCCTGCTCACACAGGCAATGCAAAGCCAAGATGGAACAATGGTGTTTAATGTCAGGGGCCTCACTCTGGCATCTATTTTCCAAAACTTATGTAGCTCACATAGTTCCTTTTGGTCTAATAATCACTAAAAAAAACAATGCAAACTCAGGTAAAAGTTTTCAATGGTGCAGAAAGATGAAGTCACATATTACTAGCTCAGCCTTGGGCAAGACAGTAGCTAGCCTCTCTGATTCTCCATGTTTCCCTTTGTTTACAGGATAATGAAAGCTCTTCTACAGGATTGTTCTAAGAGTACAATGAGATAATATATATAAAATGGCTATGATTTTTATTATTATTTTCTTTGTGGTTATATAGGTACTATTTTCAGGTCATTGAGCAAAGAATAAATTTTCCCTACAGAGAAGTTTTTTTTTTCCAGGAAGTTGGAAACACTGGGGAGGACCGTGCAGAAAAACGGTGAGTGTTGGAGTGCTTGGGTGGTTTGTCGGTTAAGGGGCTGCCTTTGGCCCAGTGTTGTTCCCAGAGCCTGTAGGATCAAGCCCTGAGGTGGGCTCCCTGCCTGGTGGGGAGCTTGCTTCTCCCTCTCCCTCTGCCACTCCCCCTGCTTCTCCCTCTCCCTCCGCCACTCCCCCTGCTTGGGCTGCTGCTCTCTCTCTTTGTCTGTCTATCATATAATAAATAAAATCTTAAAAAAGGAAAAGAAAAGTGAATGTGGAATGGGACGATCCAATCATTCACATCAGCCAAATCAACTACGGTAGGAAGTGCTGTGAAGTCACATCAGACCCCACTGACATTATGCTAAATGTCTGGGGTGTCCGCAGGCGCTCCAAATGCAGAGACCACAACTGAACACGCACGGCTTCTGGTCTCTTCTGCAGTCCGCACCACCAGTGAACCTTTAGGATGCTGGAAGCAGCCACCCAAGGTCCCAGTCTGGTCATTTGGGGGTCTTTCTCCTTCTCCCTACCCCACCCAAACAGTCAACTTTCTCTGTGCTTCTAGCCCGGTATACTGAATCTCCTATGCCTTTCCTCTCCTTTCCAGAGTCACAAGACTGGAGCAGCTCATCACCGCTTTTGGGAACACCTCTAAACTGACCTGCAGTCCTCTAACGGATCCTTCCATAATCGTCTTCCATGCTGAGAGCAAAGCGGTCCTGCTGGGCCGACTGGTACCAAGTTGGGTCCCTGACTGGTTTCCTTCAGTACTTCACAATCCCTGGCAGCATAAATTTCCGTTTCCTCACAAGGCCACCTAAGCTCTTACAGGAGCTCATGTATAGGAAGGTTTAAACAGCACCCGGACACGGTGAACTCTACAGAAGTATCTGCTATTATTTATTTGTTTTGTTTTTTGTTTGTTTGTTTGTTTTTTACATTTTATTTGTTTATTTGACAGAGAGACAGCGAATGAGGGAGCACAAGCAGGGGGAGTGGGAGAGGGAGAAGCAGGCTTTCCCCTGGGCAAGGAGCTGGATGGGGATTTGATCCTAGGACCCTGGAATCACGACCTGAGCCAAAGCAGACGCTTGACGACAAAACCCAGGCACCCTGCTATTATTTCTTTTAGTGACCTCATTTTCATTCTCATTGCTCAGCAGTCATTGCTCACAATTTTCCAAGCATACAGTGTTTACTGCACACCTCTAGCCCCCGCACCCCACACACAGACACCCCTGCTCCGGTTTTCAGACCACCTGGCCGCACCTTCTACGTGAGGAACTCTTCGTCCTGGTGCTTCAGAGCGCGCTCCCCACGAGTCACCTTCTTGCACATTCTGTGCGACCTCAGCACGTGGCCTTGTGTTTCCAGGGGTAACCACCACACTGGATGCTAATTTGCTTTTGTATTTCTCGACCCTAACAGGTAGGAGCTCCCAAAATGCAGGGACTGACCTCGCTTATTTGAAGCGCCCACTGTCAGACCTAATCTCGTTTAGGAAATGTGGGTGTTTTTGACCAAATGAAAAGTGCACGCAGCCACCAGACAACATGTAATTAAGACTAGTTGAGAACGTAGAAATTCCCGTTTGAGCAGAGAGAGGCAGTGGAACCGTAAAATCCGTAGAACCGCGTTGATTGTCGCCTGTCCTGGCGGTGGTGCGGCACAGCCTGCAGGGCTAAGAGGTCCCGACTGGTGACCGGTGGGCGCTGCGTGGGTGTTTCGGGAGAGTAACCAGTGCGCCACCTCCTCCGCTGCTTTGGGGTCAGGTGGTGGGAACTGTATCCACCTTTCCGCAAAACGTGCCCTGTCTCCGTAGGGCTGGAGGGTCTGCTCGCCGACCAGCCCCCCGAAACCGTCTTCTTGCCCATTTCCCCGCGGAGGCCGTCACCCCGCGCCCCAGCACCGCGCGGACCGGGTGCCCAGAGCAGGTGCCCCGCAGCCCCGCGGCAGGAGGCGGCGGGAGGCGGGAGGCGGCGGGAGGCGGCGGGAGGCGGCGGGAGGCGGCGGGGCCCGGGCTGCGGGCTCGCCCCGCCCTGCGCGTCACGTGCGCCGCGCTGCGGGCTCCCCCTCCTCCGCCGCCCCCGTCCCCGGCGCCGCCTCCCCGGCCTCCTCCTCCCCGCGAGGCGCGCGAGGCAGACGGCGCGAGCCCGAGCGAGGAGCCCGCAGCCCGAGCCCGGGCGTCCGCCGCCGCCGCCGGGAGCCCCGCAATATGCCGCCGCGGCCCCGCGGCTCTCGGCCATGGCGAGGCTCCGCCGGCGCGTCCCCTGCGCCCTGCTGCTCGGCCTGGCCGCGCTGCTGCTGAAGGCGCGGCTGGTGCCCGCGGCCGCTCGCGCCGAGCTCGGCCGCTCCGACCTCAGCCTCATCCGGCAGCAGCAGCGGCAGCGCGAGGAGGCGGCGGAGGAGAGGCCGGAGGCGCCGGCGGTGCGCCCCACCGGGCCCGCGGCAGGTAGGTCCAGGCGCCCGGCCCTGCCCTGGCGTCGCCGCGGGGAGCTCGCGGGCCCCGTCGCCGCCCCCCGCGCCCGCTCCCCAGCGCCCGACCCTCCGCCGCCTCCGCGGACCTGCCCGGACCCCGCCCGCGGCTCGGCGGCGCGCGCGCTTCGGGGACCCGCCCTGTGGGCGAGCCCTCGGGGCAGCGCGGGACCCGCCGTGGGCCGGGGAGGGGTCGGCAGGGCCCGGGCGAGTGGCCGCCCGAGGCCTCGCGTCCTTCCCTCCCTCCTCGCCGAGCCCTTCCCCGCGCGCGCCTCCCCGGCCCCGCCGGCGTCTCCGCTCCCGGAGACCGAAGCTTCTCGCCGCGGACACCCACGCGCCTTCCTCGCAGCTCGCGCCGCCGCTGCGTTTACGTGTCGATCCGGGGAAGCTCGATTCCTTTTATTTTCCGTTTCTGGGTTTTCTTGTCAGTTCGCAAGAATTCCGTCGGGGTGATGAGACGGAATCAGCAAAACGGAGCCGGAGCGGGGGTGGAGGGAGGGCGCAGAGGAGCGGCGGGCGGGGACGACGCGGTCCGTGGTGACGCCGCGGAGCCTGCGGAGGGTCCCCGCGCTGTGGGCGCGCCTCGAAGGGCCGGTTCGGCGCCGCTCGGGGAGGGCGAGTTGGCGGCTGGACCGCGCCCCGGTGCCCCCGTGCGACCCGGCGGGCGGACGGACAGCGGGACGGTCGGTGCTCACGGCCTCTCCGCACCCCTGCCCCAGCGCCCTGCCTGCCGCGGGGCTCCCGCTGTTTACGGAGGGAAAACCCGCCCCTTGTTTTGGCAAGCGCGCTTAGCTTCCCGCAAAACCGGAGTGAATTCTATTTTAACGCTGGTTTTGCTTTAAAATCTGCCTCGTGACATGCAAGACGTTGAGAGGGAGACGCTGGGATCGTCTCACTCTGTGCGCGTGGCCCGGGCAGTGCTCGGGCCTGCGGCTGCGGTTCCCGACTCGGTGGTTTAACGCGTCGGAGCCGAGGACGGAGTCGCCGGCGTGTGCGGGAACGTGCGCTGCGGACCGGCGTGTGCGGGAGCGTGTGTTGCCGACCGGCGTGTGCGGGAACGTGCGCTGCCGACCGGCGTGTGCGGGAACGTGCGCTGCGGACCGGCGTGTGCGGGAACGTGCGCTGCCGACCGGCGTGTGCGGGAGCGTGTGTTGCCGACCGGCGTGTGCGGGAGCGTGTGTTGCCGACCGGCGTGTGCGGGAGCGTGTGTTGCCGACCGGCGTGTGCGGGAGCGTGTGTTGCTGACCGGCGTGTGCGGGAGCGTGCGTTGCCGACCGGCGTGTGCGGGAGCGTGTGTTGCCGACCGGGGTGTGCGGGAACATGCGCTGCCGACCGGCGTGTGCGGGAACGTGCGCTGCCGACCGGCGTGTGCGGGAGCGTGTGTTGCTGACACCCTCTAAACCAGTTACTAACACTCCAGCGCGGGTACGAGTCCCGAGAGGAACGCGGTGAGCGACGGTTTTCCCTGCGCTCCGGGACTCGGGAGCTCCCAGCGGCTCGAGGCTGCCCGAGATTCGGAGAGCAGCTGAGAGCCGGTCTGGTCCGAGAGGATTTCGGGCGTCAGTGACAAAACATTTCCGAGAGTGGTGATGGGTTCTGTGCTTTGCAGTGTATTTTTATTCTGATACATCTTATTTTCAGAAATACTAGTTAAATGGCTTTTGACTACGATGGTGTATGTTGTGATGAAGGTTATGAAAAACTGCAACATAGGAAAACTTTTGTATCGAGCTGCAAATTAAAATGCTTATTTTCTGTTATTTGTGAAAATATTTTTGAAAATGGTGCTTGTTTGGGAAACTCGCAGTTTTCGTCTTATTTACATATTAGCTTAATCAAAATAAAGGAATTATTACCAAGCAGATCAAACCGGAGCCTGCAAAGTAATCGATTTTGACTCTTGCTTTCCCTCAAAAACTAACTTCCCAAAGCCAGTGGCAAAGAAGAGAGCAACTCAGTTGACTGTGGTTTTAGTTACTGAAATACCGTGTCCTTTAATGAACTACAGCCAATAAACAAACGAGTTAAAATACTCCTCCGAGCACATCGTCGCGGATTGAACTGGTCCCATTTCCACCTTGGTTCCTTGAGTGTCTGTTCTCTCTCCCAACTGATGACCTTCTGGGAAACATTCCATAGGCTCACTGCTGCCCCCAGTCCTCTGGCTGACTGCCCTTCTCTTTCACAGTAGAAGTCCAGACACCGAAAATGGCCCACTGAGGCTTAGAGCCTCCCGGGGCACCCCCCCTCCTGTCTCTCACTTCTCTGACCCTCGCTCACTCCAGTACATCCACACTGGTTCCCTGTGTCCTCATTTGTGCCGGTGGGCCCGCGTGGGACCTTTGGCCTTGCCATTTTCTCCGCCTGGAATTCTGAAACTTCACTTTCCTCAGGTTTGCTCAGTGTCACTATCACAAAGAAGCCTTTCCTGACCAGCTCAGTTAAATGGCCATCTTTATGCCCTTTTGTAATGCTGCTTCTCCCTGGTGCTTGCTACCCTCAGCCCTTCCTCTACGCCTGCCTCCTCCTGCTAGAATGTAAGCTCCGTGAGGACACGGACTTTGTTCTGTTCACTATTACGTTAAATTATTCTGTATATTTCAAAGACCTGGAAGGGCATCCGCTGTGCGTAGGCAGGGATAAATGTGTTCAACGAGTGAATGAATGAGTGAATGAATGAATAAACAAATATGCTGACATCAAGGATCTTTCTGATCCTTTCTGGGCGTTTGCTACTTCATCATCTTGTGAAATTCTGCACCAGAGTTTAGTGAGGGATGTGTTAAAGGAACGTTGGGTAGACATATTTCTAAGTAGAGGTTACATGAAGTTTAGATATTTAGCTTTAGCTAATTTCAGTGTTTGTCCTCTTCCGACTCTGGAGAGCTGATCGATGCCAGCACGGAGTCGGCTCCTCGCGCCTGTCCAGATTCTTCACCCAAGGGCAGTTACGATCCCCTTACGACCTGGGAGGTATTAACAAAACTTTAAGTAGCTGTTACGGAGCTCGGGTTAGTTCTTTGACTCTGCTTGGCGCTTCTGATTCTTTGGACACATTACGTGAAAAAGTATAGGATTTGCCACAAGCAAAACTTCGAAAACTAATATGGCATCTTTGGTGACTGGTACATGACTGAGCCTTGTCAGTCCCCAGTAGAGAAACTGCGCATTGACCTTGGTTCGTGTTCTCTGGATGTTATTATTCTGAAAATGTATATCTTTGTATTCCTGAGAAATTAGGAAGTGAAGGTGAAGAGTTGAGTATGAGATTGAAATAATCAGGACGTAAAAAACGTGAGTTTTTGTCTTCTCATTAATTATAAAACACCACCTTCGGAGCGCAGAGAGAGTAAAGGCTGAGGCGGAGGTCTGTCAGGTCTGTTGTCACCTCCAGTGCAGGCAGCCGCTTGGATTTCTCCATCCGCACCCGTGCTTGTTAGAAAGAAAGATGGGAGGGCGCAGGGGAGAATTAATCTGGGGGCTGGTGCTAGCTGGGAAACCATACCCTATTCACTCTGATGGCCCGTTAGCCGGGAGGCTTGCTGGGGGTGGGGCCAGGGGAGCCCGAGAAAACCGTGAGCTCCATTTCAGATTCTCCACGTGAGGTCACACAGGGCACCTCCACGCATCTTTCTAAATGTCTTCTGCTCACAGAAGAAGCTTCTTGAGAGATACATTTTCATGGTATAAGATTTTTGATGGTACATTTCACTGATACATATTTTAGCCTTTTGATTTTGGAAAATGTCAAACATATAGAAAGTAAACACAACAGCATTTAAGAAGCCCGCACTGGTCTCCCAGCCGTGACAGTGGCTGAATTCGGCCACAGTGGTTTCACACACCCATGTGCCCATCCCACTGTGGGATTTTGTTGGGGTGGGTTGCAGGGGAATGCACATACATCGAAATGTCCCTATCTCAGGTGTACTACTTTGTATTTTTGACAAATGGATAGGCTCATGTGACCACCAACCCTATGAAGATAGAGAACCTTTACATCACTGTAGAAAGTTCCCTCCTGCTCCCTTTCCAGGCAATCCCTGTCCCTTACCAAGAGATGACACTGTTTTATTTTTATCGTGCACTAATTTTGTGCATTTTCTGGTGCCTCATAACATAGGGTCATATAGCATGCGCTCTTTTGTGTCTGGCTTCTCTGGCTCCATCTAATTTTCGTAGGTTTTGTCCATATTCTTGTGTGTTCAGTAGTTTCCTTTTACTGCTGATCCGTAGCCCATCATAGGGATTACTCCAATTTTGTTTATCGCTTCCGTCTTTTGATGGCGATTTGGGTCATTTCCAGCTTTGACTATTGTACGTGAAGCCGGTACATTCCTGGACAAATCATTGGGTGTGCACATCCTCATATCTCTTTAGTAAATGCCTAGGGAATTGCTGGGCCAAGTAGTATGCTTAGAAAGTTAAAACATTTTCCCCCAATTCTGTATAGCTGGAACACAGTTCATAACCTATAATTTAAAAATTATGAAATTCAATAGTATTGCTCTATGCTTTCTTTTTTTTAATTAGTTTAGTTTTTGATGTACTGTTCCGTGATTCACGGTCTATCATCCGGTGCTCCAGGAAATCCGTGCCCTCCTTAACACCCATCACTGGGCTCACCCATTCCCCACACTTCTCCCCTCTAAACCCTCAGTTGGTTTTGTATAACCCCCCACCCCGCTCTGATTCCCCACCCATTCTTTCCTTCCTTCTCCTAACTGTACTTTCTATTAAATTAAAATAACTTGATTTAAAGAAACCTCATTGAAATCTCCCATCCATGAAAACATTTATTTATTTATTTATCCCCCCCCATTTCAATGAATTTGAAAATCAATAAGAGAAGTGGGATTAAAAATGGACTGTTCTACCTGAAGTACTCATGCTTTAAAGGCCGTAGTCCCAGATAGGGTAATCATGATTTCTTTCCAGGATTTTAGTAACCAAAGGGGGCTATTTCTTGGTGTTCATTACTGGTTGAAAAACACATGCCATTGTGTTGAATTTGAGTTCAGTTTGTTTTCGTGGTGGTTTTGTAATGTTTTTAATGTGACTGAACAGAAACAACCTTTTTTTTTTTTTTGAAACATAACTACCCCCCCACACCCTCCAGTTGAGTTTGTAAATTTTGACCTGGACTCTCTTTCAGGTTTGTCTGACTAGGTTAGCTGAGCGTTGCCATTCGTGGGCTTGGCTCAGTGTGGGTGTCTTAGATTGCCTTAGCTAGAACATGGAAACAATGTTTTCCATCTACTATTGGTAAAAAGTGTACTTTGTAGTATTTTCCTGGGAAATTCCAAAACCTTAAAAACTGTGTGTTGTAATGCAATACCTCATAAGCTTAAGAAACAGCCTCTGTTTGCTTTAAAGATTGTTTGGAGATGTCCCTTTAGTTCGCCTTTTGTGTAAGCACAGCCCATATGCCTAGATCATAGCCAGTTGTCTGCTTTTTAAGTTCTCTTATGACTGTGTCCGTAGGACCAGGCAGTATTCTTAAGTACTTGGTGATGAGGTCTGTGACTATAAAGGCCCGTTCCCTTGAGCCTAAAACGAGTGATTCTGAGTAGGGTATTTCATTTCACGTAGGGTAGAGTGTGTGAAGGAGACGTTAATCATTGTCTCTCCTTACTAACGTAGCAAATCTGCCGCTGGAATCTGGAGAACCCAGACTGTAACTCGCCCCAATACTGCATTAAGCTTCTCTGAAACCTTTAGTTGATAATGCCTATTAAGATATCTATGTTAAGGTTCTATGTCTTGCACAGAAATTAAGATTTTAAATGAACTTCATTTATATGGGAGTGAGATTTTGATTTCTATTTAATGTGCATTTTTCTGAAGGAGGTTTTTATATCATAATTAGGAAATAATTCAAAAGTAAATATTCATTAGTATTATCAGCTATTGTACTTAGTTCAGTTTTGTTTCTGTTCAGTAAAGAAATGTTATTTAAAAATGGTGTAGTTTTGGGGCGCCTGGGTGGCTCAGTGGGTTAAAGCCTCTGCCTTCTGCTCAGGTCGTGTGTCCTCAGCGGGGAGTCTGCTTCCTCCTCTCTCTCTCTGCCTGCCTCTCTGCCTACTTGTGATCTCTGTCTGTCAAATAAATAAATAAAATCATTAAAAAAAATAAAAACGGTGTAGTTTTAATGCACTTGTTGGCTCTGTGGACATGGAGAACACGTACGCAGGTAAGGCAATACCGATTCGTATCTATGGCCCTAAATGCTAGTTGGTTTTAGGTGACCAGTTAGTTGGAAGCTGGTAGAAATGTCCAGTCTCAAGCCAGAGCTCATGTTGTGAGGACCCTGGCTTATTTCTGAGGAAGGTACTTGAGGGACATGGTACAATTCCAGACCCTCTGACTTTAAAAATAAAATGAATCCAGTATCTGTGGTTTTGTTCCCAGGTAACTACTCCCCTGCTTTATTGCTGCAAACAGGATGGAGAGATGGATGATTTGTTTTTCCTAGTGGATTAGCAATAACCAGGAGTTGTGTAGAAGTTGGAAGTGTCTTGGAGTTTCTGACTTACTGGATTTTGTGGCCCATTCCACCCTCGCTTACTCCCCTGTTTTTGGAAAGGATAGAAATTAAGTTGTCAAAATATGCTCAGTATAGTTAAGTGGATTATGGTTCTTCAAAACTTTGAACATGTTCTTTCGTGTTTGTACGAGGAGAGTTTATAAATGCCTGGGTGGCTGAGACAATGTTACCAAAGAGATCAGAAGAATATCTAGTTTTTGTAAAAATGAAAACAGGGAGGCCCTACCTTTTATGTAAGGGGGAAAATGTCACCAAAAGTAGTAGGAATAGTGGTATTTATTTAAATATTTGACTAAGAATAAACTATGCATGAATCAGTGGTAAGAGTATGCATGAAATGCAAATTATGATTAATTAAATTTGTATACCTAGAGTTAGGAAAAAATCTACTTACTTATGTTTAAATGAATTGATATATTCCAAAGCTTTACATTTACAGACAGATACCTTCTTTTCATAAAATAAGTACTTCCCAAAATATAGTTTCTAATATATTTGTGCTAGTAGATTTTGGATTTTTAGCTGAAAAGCTATGATTTAATACTTACTAAATTAATCAGAGTTTAAATCTCATTCATAATCATAAGAAAATTTTTTAGTAATGTATGAAACAACTAATCTCATCTTCCAGTGTTATTTATAGTGGAACAGTATCTAATATCAATTAAAATAAGTAATAATTAAAAATACAAAATTTTTACTTTGCAGATTATAATAAGCCTTCTTGGAACCCTATGCTCTTAGAACTAGAATGAGGTAGTGTTCCTTAGTGTTTTGCCCTGGCAGTGTTTGAAAAGTATCTGACATGAGCTCGAACACATCCGTAGCTGAAAAGACGTTGCGGTAGCCCGTGGCAGTTACAAAGTCGGATAAAGCTGAGCGCTAAGGACAATCTGATGTTTTCCCCTCACAGGAAATACGACTGGGATGAGTGAATGTTTTTATCATCTAAACTTCCCCGTCAACTGATTCAAGTTTGCGAATGAGAAAAGTCGAAAGAGTGTGTGTTGTAAAATTCCTTCTGTCCCATAGTGTTTCAGAGAGGGAAGGTCTTGTGAATTCATAAAGCTTGGTTAAGTGTGGGATGTGAAAATGGAGGAGGGAAGACTTTGGAGTCTGAAGAGAAAGGAAGGAGTCAGAAGTGCCATAACTCACTGCGAGGGTCTGAGAGGGGGTCGGGTCGGCAAGTTCACGGGAGCGGAGATCAGGCACCAGGCGTCACTGTGTGTATGAGGGACTAAGCAGCCAAGGGAGGGGTGTAGGGGGTCCATGGAGAGCCCGGAATTAATGATGCGATCTGTAAGTGTCTAGTATTCAGAGTCTCTCTAAGATTTTCAGAGGCATCTTTGACCCCAGAAGTGTTAAGAAAACCTGCCCATGTTAATTAGTCCTTTGTGAGACGACCCCATAAGAGGAAGGCGAAGGGAACATTCAGACTCAAATAGCAGTTTTGTATGTTCTTAACATGGGAAGTTTCTCTGTTGCTGTGCACACGTGATGGGTAGAATCAGGAGGTGTGGCGGCAGCGTAAGTCACCCTCCGGAAGGCTTTCACCCTTGCGAGAATGGGTGGCTTGGGATGCGTGTGCCTTGGTCAGTCCCTTCATCCTTCGGCTTGCGTCCCTGCTGTAGAGTAGCTACCAACACCCGACAGAGCTCTCTTGCTAAACCCCATGACTCTAGGTTGCTTTATATCCAGGCTTTGTTATGTAATAAACTGGTGGGATACCTCATACCTGAAAAAACCCTCTGTTCAGAATTCGTGGGCGGTCAACCCAGAAACTCTCTGTGTCTTGGCTTTCGGCCATTCCACAGAAGAATGGGGTCACTGAGATTAAGTTAATAATCTTAATAAGGGCGCTAATGATTTGGTGAGTCATCTAATCCCTCCAAGTCTGATTATAAGCCTCAATCAGTTTTAGCAGATGAGGACCTGCTCGGGTTGTTATTAATTCCCCAAGAAGGCATTTATAAAAACCCAAGCCTTTCCCCACCAGTGAAATATGTATTAATCTTTGGTCTTTAAACAGTTTTGGGGTCAAAATAGTCATTTCAGCTTACAGTGATTTAAGTCTGCCGCAGATGAACTTGCTGCTTTCATTACCAGTGCTCCCCTGGGCTTTCAAAATTAATGTTGTTCCTAAACTCACTGAAACCTATATATTTTCTTCCTCACTTTTTTGATTCATGCCTTTCCTGACTTCACTAATAACTGAGTACATTGGAAAAATGAGATTCTACAATGAGGGCATAGCAGAGTAAAGAATTTTCTTTGTCTTGAGGAACAACTTCACATAGCAGAATTTTTCTTTCCTTCGAAAATCCAAATGCAGAGATTTGTATTTCAACACATTTTGATGTTTCGAAGATAAATAAATGTGTTGCCACTTGGAAAATTGCAGCTTCAGAGAACAGCATGGGATACAGACATGGAGGCAAAAACGAAGGCGGCATCCCTGCCGGATGCAGGTCTTTCTGTGAGCACTGTGCCCGCACACACAAGGGGCGGCTTCTGGTCTAGAACTCGGGGCAGGGACTGTGTGTGGGGCCCATCATGGATCCGGCAGCTTGAAGACACGTCTAACAAAGGCACGTGAAAATAGGCTGGCCCGTTCTACTCCCCTTTCCTCCCTGTCGGCATGCCTTATCAATAATATAATACCGAGTCTGTAGCTTTGCGCAATTGGCTGTGCAATAATTATGTTACTTTAAAAAAGTGACAGCTAAGTATTAATGTTAGATCCATAAAGAGCTTGATACTGTAATATGTAGGTAATTAAAATATCTTTATATTCTAAAACCTAAAAATAGAAAAGATAGTGTATTTTGTTTTCATTTGATTTCACATTCCTGACTCTCTTACCGCTCTTCCCTCTCACGAGGATCTCATCCGTCTGCGTTGCTTAAATGCCGTCTGTGTGCTGGGACTCCCCAGAGCTCACTCCTGCATACGTCTAGCAGTTACTTCACATCTTTGTGTGGCTGTATCACAGCCATTTCCGTGTAAGCATGTCTAAATCTGCCCATGATGTTTTTCATACTCCTTCCAGGATAGAAAAATCTCCTCCTTTATTGCTTTTCTTTCCTTTAACTATAATGCCCAGAATTTATGTATCTTATAACTGGAAGTTTTTAGCTTTGACGGCCTTCTCCAAAGTTCCTTCCTTCCTGTTTTTTTTTTTTTTTTTTTTTTTAAGATTTTATCTACTTATTTGACAGAGAGAGACCACAAGCAGGCAGAGAGGCAGAGAGAGAGAGGGAGAAGCAGGCTCCCTGCTGAGCAGAGAGCCCGATGCGGGGCTCGATCCCAGGACCCTGAGACCATGACCCGAGCCGAAGGCAGCGGCTTAACCCACTGAGCCGCCCAGGCACTCCCTTTCCTGTTATTAAAGACAAACGAAGAAGATGAGGACACTGTCCTGCCATTTCCTCCACCTTTTCATCCAGTGAATCCCCAGATCCCAAGTTTGTGTCCCAAGTGTCCTCCTCTGCTAGGTTTTCTCCATCGTCCCCGCCGCTGCCCCTGCTCAGGTTATGCTCTTGCTCTACAGGTCAGCATACTAACGGCCTCCGTGCGTCCATTCCAAAATCCGTGTTCCCCAGAGCAGCCTTGGGGATCATCTGCTCCCCACCCCGTAGTGGTGGTTGTATTTTTAAATACAAATCTGATCAAGCTTCCCATGACATCGCGAGCCAAATCAAAGGTCTTAACGTGACCGACGAGGCTTTGCGGGATTTACTATTCCCGTCTCCACTCTGGCCCTCGGGGTCTGAAGTGTCTCCAGTTTTGCACCCCAGGGACTGTGATACACACACGGACTCGCCTGGCTGTTGCGGTCAGACGTTAGCTTAAATGCTCCTTCTTTTAAACGGGTTTTCTGGACTTTCCAGACTGAGCTAGGTTCCTCTGTTACGTACCTAAGTACCTACTTGCTCGAGGCGTGTAGTTGGTTTGTAGCGAGACGCCCCTCTGTGTTTCTGGGCTGTCTTCTCTGCACTAGAAGTCAGATGAGACCCGGTGCGGTCACTGTTTGTGGGGTTGTGTTCCTGTAGAAATATTTATTGAGTAAGTGAATGACTCCAGAGAGAGAAATTCTCAGTTGAATGCTTTCTCTCATTTACCTGCTTGAGTTGGCTTCTCTAAAGAGTGTATTTAGGAGCAGGATGTTATAGAGGGAAAAGGCTGTAGCACTTTCAGAATGAAGTGGCCAAAGTGTGTGTATTTGGGATCAAGAGAATGCCTGGTTTCTTTTTTTTTTTTTTTTTAATATTTTATTTATCTGTTTGACAGAGACAGACAGGAGAGAGCAAACACAAGCAGAGGGGGTGGGAGAGGGAGAAGCAGGCTTCCTGACGAGCAGGGAGTCCCGACATGAGGCTCGATCCTGGGACCTTGGAATCTTGACCTGAGCTAAAGGCAGACGCTTAATGAGGGAGCAGCCCTGGTGCCCCAAGAATGCCTGGTTTCCAGAGTATATCTGAGAAGAGGAATGTATTGACTCAAACTCAATACAACACGTGTCGGTTTATATATGGGAACAGAGATGATATCCAGGATTCCTACAGTGACTGATTTCATCCATCTTCTTCTCTCCCTTTTGAAACAAAACTCACTGGGTATCTACCGTTCGCCAGGCGCTTCCTCCTCACCGATTGCAGGGGACGCGCAGTGGGGCCGTAGAGACAGAGACCGTAAGTGATGGTAGCGTGTGGTGAGGGCTGTGCTGTGAGTGGAGAGGATCCTGTGGAGACGGGGTTTGAGGAAAATCATTTGGCCTGTGTCCTGGAAGAAAGCACACTTAAAGTGAGTTGCAGAGGGATGTAAAAAAGCAAGAGAAGGACATTCTTTTCTTATTTTTGATCTGGATTTTTTTCTGTGGTAACGATACAATAATTCGATTCCCTTTTATCTTTGCTGTTCTCTGGAATTTGATTTCCTACTTCTACGGCTCATCATTTTGAGATTAAAAGAATTAATAATAATGCCGCTTCTTTCACAGTGCCCGCAGGCTTCTTGAAGACAGACTGATGATATGCCTGCCTCTCTTAAAGGAAGGAACTGAATCCAGAATTCCAGCATCAGCCCGTTTCTGTCAGTGTGGCCCTGCTGTGTGACCCCACAGGCAGTCCCTTCCACCTTTGCGCTGATACTGCCCCGTGAGGCCAGCCGGGCTGTCTACCACCTGACCACATTGTGCTGTTCTCTTGATATGTCAGTCCTCGACATGAGCACAGCAGACCACTTGTGTCTCCGTGTCTCCTAGGACCTCCTTCCCTCCCGTCCGAGCCAGCCGGGCCGTTTCTCAAATGTGTCGTGGCTCCTCTTCTTTCCCTTCAGTGACCCTAACTTCCGTTTCCACACTCACCAGAAGAAGTGCGCCGTTAAACTCTATGTTGGTAATGATTGTGGCTGGCCGTCCGAACTGACACTTTTTAAAAAGTGTAATTTGCAAAGCAGTTGCTTGGTTTTTTGCTAAATCTGAAAGTTTATGACCGCTAATAGGTAGGAATTTTATGGATCCGTGAAGTTCTTCTCTGTGAAAGTTAAGCCAGAGGTGAACTCCTCGCCAGAGGCCATTTAGCTGAAAATTGCTAAAGCAAGAGAAGGGGCACCCCGTGGACTGGAGCTAGCGACATCGATGTGTGCTTGTGGGAGTAAGTGAGGCTCGCTCTTGCCGCCTGAAGCATTTTATCATGCAGTTTCTGAAATTTTTTTTAAATTCCTGAAATGTTGTAAATCCTCCAGGCTAGAGGGATCGAGACCCTGAAACAGCTGCTCACGGGGAGAGCATCTCCCCAGTGTGTTCGCCTCTCAGGCTGCTTCTGTGGTTCTGTCTCGGGGCTCCCCTGCCCGTCGCACCGCGAGCCCCAGCACTTGAAATGTAAACCGTATTGGCCTGGGAAAGCCAATATAGAAATCTGTTTCGCGGAAGACCTTGTGTTAACCCAGCAGAGCTGCCCCCGCCCCCCCGCCTCTCCTGCGGAGAACCAGGCATCGCCCAGGACTCCGCCTCCTCCCTCTCACCTGCCGCTCGAGGAATTCGTGCCCACTGCAGCATCGTCGTGGCCGCTCCTCCTGGCGGCTCTCGCGGCCACTTGGTGGGTCCAGGCCCCGCCTGTGCTGTGGGTCTGTTACGGTAGCCAAGTCGGTCTCGCTGTTTGCTTCCGCCGAGCCGGACCAGACCCAGCTGCGTGGGCCACTTGCAGGTCGCCTCCTTTTCCTAACTTTCATCATGTCGTCCTTAGATCGTCATTAAGATTTGGATCCTCTGTCAGACTCTACGTCCCGCCAACTTTTATAGTAAATATTTTGAAATATACTGAAAAATTGAAGTGGTGTAGTGAATATTCACATGTCCTTCCCCGGGACGCAGCAGTTGTCAAAGTTTTGTCGTATTTGCTTATCTCTTGCGATTTGCTTTATCGCACACGTGGGTGCATCTGGTACCGTGGAACCAACTGGAACGTGGTCGCAGGCATCCGGATTTTCCCTCCCTGAAAGCTCCCGTGCGCCTCTCTGAACATCTACGTAACTTTTGATGAACAAGTAATCATTCTTTTGAAATGGTGAAATAATTAACTTTATAGTGAACTGTATAAAAATTAATGAGGAAAAGATAGAGCTTCAGTAACAAATGATAGATTGTGTGGGGCGAATTCTTACGAAGGGTTCACTTTGATTTGTTATATTTTTGCAAATAACATCTTACTTATATTGCATGTACACCACAGTGTGGTAGGACAGTGCTTTGTCTAAAGGTAACGTTTTAGTCAGTTATGGGACTCTCCAAAACAGGGGGTTCTGCTAGGCTTCCAATTTATTTTGTTCCTTGGTCATTCCTTACCACTCAAGGTCAGTTGTTTACATGTAACCTCTGTGTGGTCACATATAGAATTGCATGGTACCTCTCTTCCCCTTTCTTTTTGCTGCCCTCACGCATCCACGTTTGACGGTGGGAACGGTCAGATGTAACACCGAAGACTTCTCATCTGTGTGGACAGAGCTGGTAGCCTGTGAGCAGTAACACAGAGGGAGCTCCTGGTTTCCGTCGTTCCCAAGGTCCGGCCAGATTACTGTTCTCCTTTCCTTGTATGACTTGATAAGTTCCCATTTTTGCCTCAGCAAATTCTGGTTGGATTTCTGTTAACTAAAAACCATAGCAGGCTCAAAATGTTATCTCCTGCACTAAGCCCTAACTCCAAGCAAATTTTAAATTTGTTGACATTTTCTCTCCCCAGGGCCCTGCCCTCCCTCCATCTTGTCTGTAACTCCCCCAAACCCCAGCTCCGCTCTGCTTTGACCATGAAGCTTTTCCATAATTATTTCCTCTTACTAGATCACGCACAGTCTCTGCTTGGCGATTCCGTACCTGATGGCCGGATGTGGTAGGTCGGTCTGTTTCTGCCGTGCTTGTCTTTCTCTTGAGCTGCTGAATGCGTTCAGAGCACAGACCCGTTCCTTCACCGTTTCCCACCCCAGAACGCCCAGCACGCTGCATGTGCTCGGGGAAAGCATGTTGATTCGTCCATGCCATGACTCTGCCTTTCGTTATTTATGTTATTTATGTCTCTGCCCCTCGTGCCTGTCATGGTGCTCTGTACAAGCTGGAACTCTACAGTTCATGGTAATGAAAAAAATGTGTGTGTCCTTAGACTTAGGAGTATGGGGCAAATGCTGAGGGTATTAAAATGATTTTGAGGACAATGAAAAATACTACATTATGCGTTAAGACCGAGAACCATCAGTCTGATAGTAATACACTAGTATAGAGACTCGTAAATGGCTCAGTGGTTAATCCTCTGCCTTTGGCTTGGGTCACGATGCCAGGGTTCTGGGATCGAGCCCCACTTTGGGCTCCTTCCTCAGCAGGGAGCCTGCTTCCCCCTCTGCTGGTCCCTCTGCTAATGTGTGTGCGCAACTGTGCACGTCTCTCTCTCCTCTCTTTCATCAAAGAAATCTTAAAAAAATCTTAAAAAAAAAGATGAACCAAAGTATAATGGTTAAGTCTGGACCACTGTTTAGAGTCCTTTCCTTTCCCTGCCCTATATCTTTGTTTCCTTCCATTTTTACTTTTATTTTTTGTCCCTCATTAACACTTAGTTTTGTCACTTTGGGGTCTGTGATGAGAACCTCATGCTTCTCACGCCTGCGCCCTCCTTTCCCACCTTCATTTTTCCTCACCTCACGGTGCTAATTTAGCTGCAGAAAGAACCCTTTTATCTCCTCAAAATGCTGCCCTGGGGCCTCTGAATTATAAAAAACAAGCTCCTAAGTCTACACTGCAAACAAGTACATTTAGTTAATGTCTTCCATGGTTATCAAAAGTCCTCTTTGTCACAAAAAGGATGCCACTTCAGAGAAGTCATTAACCCTTTTTATTGGCACTTTAGAAACCGGGGTGGCTAGCTGAGTACTAGGTCAGGGTTGTCATGTTGGAGAGGAACGGCCTCGGTGAATTTGAGACCTAAAGGAAGGCTGGCGTGGCCTCCTTGGAGAGCGGGTGACGGGGCAGGGTTTAGGTTGGGCAAAAGGTCCGCTTCTGTGCCCTCACACGTTTGTTTCCGTGGCTGGTGGCTTTTCCAGGAGAGGCGTCCCTCGAGGGCTGTGTGGGCTTGGGGTTCGGGCCACGGGAGTTCAGAAATCTGCTCTGCCCCCTTCGGTGTGCTCTTGGGAGTGAGTGTGCTCAACTGTCGTTAGTGTTAAAGTTGACACGTGTGAGACGCCTTGACTTAACAGAGCTTACCAATTACCGTTATTGATAGATTATTTCTAATAAATTAAATATTTCAGAGGTATGAATACTCTGTTTTGATTTATATTCTTGGTAGTATGTTCGTAAGAGTTGATAGGTACACAGAGAAGGTAAAAATGCCAGTTTTACAACTTTCTAGCAAATGAAGCTGGATTTGTTTTCACTGTTTCTTCGTAAATTAGACTCTATAAGTACCCGTGTTTCTGTAATAAGAAATATTGAAGTGTATCATGGAATAAAATTACTGTCTTTCTTTTAAAATCTAGAAGCTGCATTGCCTTTGGAATGTTACCTCAAGCAAGCGAAACATTCAAAAGCCAAAAATCAGAGTGAGGTTTTCACTACTCTGTTGATTCCTTTTGTTTCGCTGAGAAGACAAATTGGCTTTTAAGAAAGACTGAATTCAAACAGTGGTTTTTATTATTCTCTTTTCTGTCCAGAAAATCTGAACATGGACTAGAATTGTGTCAGCAGGCAAATGAGCCGAGTCCGGCTCTGGTCTGTGGGGAAACGTTGTGTTCTAAGAGTCGTGTTTTCCTTTACGGAAGAAACCAGAAGGTTGTGCAGTTCTCTCCTTTGCTCGCCTTTGCATTGTGCTGTGAGGTATCATCTGTCCCTTAAAATGGTGTATCTTGGGACGCCCTCCTCAGAAAGAATTCTGCGGCAGAGCAGAGATCTTACTGTTTCCAGTACATACTCAGAGGAGTAGTAAACCCTGTCCTCACCGTCACTCCACCTACAGAGGCTCCTTCATACCCTAATGGAGACAGCTGATTGATTCACATATTGATTGGATCCAGAAGATTGCCTTCTGTGAAATTCCAAGCTGACTGAATTCTCAAATTGGCGTGCAGTTGCTCCTAACCAGTTCAGAATTTTCTTATGTTGAGGATATTCACAAAACAAATTTAAGCACTTTTCATTAAAAGACGAGAGGAAAGAATGAAACAGAATTATAAACTGCATGTTTAGAGAAAGGTGTTCAGAAATTATTTGCCATTCTTAGTTCTCTAAGTAGGAAGCAGGAGAAAGTCATGAATTATAAAGGCCCAATAGAATTCAACAGGAACTTATTAAAGATCCCTAGTCATGTTGGAGATTGTGTCCAAATTCAAATAATAAACCAGATGAAGTTTGGAAAGTCAGCAGGACAAAAACAAATCAGAGCAGGTGGTTTGGGAATTATTTTTTGTCCTCTTTGAATTGACTGAAAACAAAGGCCTAAGCCATGTCAAACTGATCTTTTCCCTCCGTACTCCCCAGCCCAGCAGATGGCAGGAGCCCAGGAGCAGCCCGGACTTGTGCTGGGTGGACAGTAGCAGCTTCCTGCACGGTTGGGTCCCTGGGTAAAGGCTTGCTTCCTGGTTGGTTTGGTGACGTCGACTGGCAGGTGGCAAAGGCTAACAAGACAGCTGTGTTTAAATTGATGGCTAGCTAAATGAGAGATTTGACCTCTATCACTTTCAAATCACTTTTTTTTTTTAAAGATTTTACTTATTTATTCATGAGAGAGAGAAAGAGATGCAGAGGCAGAAGGAGAAGCAGGGAGCCCGACGTGGGGCTCGATGTCAGGACCCGGGGTCTCCACCCAGCGGAAGGCAGACGCTTAACCCACTGGGCCACACAAGCGCCCTACCACTCCGTTTTTAACCTAAATAAAGCAGCGTAGGCCTTATCATAAGAGAAAGAACTATAAAATGTTAGGAATGCTAGTATCTTAGTCTATAAAGTCCAATAATTAAAAATTGAATATGATATACTAAGATTCTAAGATGGAGAATTATTCAAACAGTCAAATAGGGATGGGCATGTACAAACCTCCGACCGAGTGTGGCAAGGGCTGGTGGTCATTTACTCTGCAGTCTCTGACTTTTTGCAAAGACTTTGAAGAGCAGGTTTTCTACTCTCTATATACCTATCATTTATAACTGGAGAGGACATAGACATATAAATATGATTCAAGGCAGGATGTTATAATATGCCCATTAGAGTTTTACAGTGCTGTGGGAACAGGAGGTAAGGTGAGACAGACTTTCATTATTAAGGGTTGATTTTCTGATTGTTTATAGCTTAGTTACCTGCTTTTTGATCACTGCAGTTTTAGAAGCTACATAACCGGGGTGGTTGGAAATAAATCAAGGTATTTATTTATTTATTTATTTATTTATTTATTTATATATTTTTTATTTGCCTATTGTGTCTAAAAGGAAGGTTACCTGGTAGAACTTAGGGCAGGAAATAGAAACTAAGTTTTTTGTTTATACTTTTATAATTATTCCTATCTTCACTATAGGAAAAAATTCCCCTACTTCTGTTTTTATTTAAGACATTTTTCATCTTAATTATGAAATATTTGAAACAGAGACATATAGTGTGTGTGTATATATATATATATATATATATAATGGATTTCCAGGTAATCATCACTGAACTTAACCAAATATTAGCTTTTTCCTGTATTTGCTTCAGATTTCTCTGACCCTCTATAAGGAACAACAACTAAAGATAATCAAACTCCACTTTCATACTTTTACCCACATCATGAAGAATTATTATTACATTATTATATATCTTGTAATAATTATTCTGAAGTGGGTGTCAATCTTTTTGTTTGAAAAACTGAAATAGATGTATGTACATATTAGACATAACCTATGGCAGTTTGCTTTTTTTCATTCAGCAGCATGTTTGGGGGACTTGATACATTCATACCTCATTAATTGGACTTAATTGCTGCATAGTATTCCATAATATACTAAGGCACACTGATGTACAATTAGGTTTTATCTAGCAATTTGCTATTTGGCAGTGTACATGTGGTCTAACTAGCAGTTGTCTCCTTCTAGATGAGTCTAAGAATTTGTAGAGCGTTCAGACAGAGAAGTGGGATCACCACGTGGTATGGTACGGCTGCAGGATTTAGGTTTCAACTGCGTGGCAACAGGGAGTTGCTGCAGGTTCTGAGTGAGGGAATGAGAGGAAAGTAACACTCAGGAAATAATAAAACGGCAGGCACTTCACTTTTTTTTTTTTTAAGATTTTATTTATTTATTTGACAGAGAGAGATCACAAGTAGGCAGAGAGGCAGACAGAGAGAGAGGAGGAAGCAGGCTCCCTGCTGAGCAGAGAGCCCGATGCGGGACTCGATCCCAGGACCCTGAGATCATGACCTGAGCCGAAGGCAGCGGCTTAACCCACTGAGCCACCGAGGCGCCCCAACTTCACTTTTCATATTATATGGAAACACTAGAAGCAGGGAGACCCCAAAGGTTCTGTGGGAACACTTCTGTTGGGGCCAGACTATATTAGGATCAGTCCTCCCCTGAGATTTAATAACCCAGGTGAGAGGTGGTGGGCTCCTGGCTAAGATAATACAGATTTTTTTTGATTAAAATATTAATTGTGTACATTCATGACCACTGATGTCAAGCTTGGCCCCATGATTTGCAGTGACCCCAATTTAGTGAATATCATATATCTTTTCCTACTTAAGTCAGAAGAAGCCATGTGGCCTTTGGCAGATGAAATCTGAGTGCAAGGGTACATGGTACTTCCAAGCAGAAGCTTTAAGAGCCACTGGGAGGTTCCACTATCTTCATGCCCTTCCTCCATGAACTCCTTAGAGGAGCTGCTTTTTTAATGCATCTAGGTCTGTCCATGTAACTCTCAAAAGTAGCTGTACAATTTGCATTTTCCTGGTTACAGATAGGTGCTCAACACTTAAAAAAATTTTTTTTCTTCTTCTTTTCTTCTTTGTGAGCTTTTTGGTATGTGTTGTCTGTTTTCTCTCTTCTTTTTTTTCTTATTGATTTGGGAGTTTTCATATCTTTTGAATAACAATCTTTGTAGTTTATATTTTTTGCAGATCCCTTTTTCCAGTGTCTAGCTTGTCTTTTAACAATGTTTTTTAGGGCACCTGGGTGGCTCAGTGGGTTAAAGCCTCTGCCTTCAGCTTAGGTCATGATCCCAGGGTCCTGGGATCGAGTCCCAAATCGGGCTCTCTGCTCAGCAGGGAGCCTGCTTCCCCCTCTCTCTCTGCCTGCCTCTCTGCCTACTTGTGATCTCTGTCTCTCTGTCAAATAAATAAATAAAACCTTAAAAACAAACAAAAAAGGACAATGTTTTTTAGAGTCTTTTGTGGAAAGTTTTAAATATTTTGATGTAGCAAAATTTCCTAATCATCACATTTATGTGTGTAGCTTAAAAGTTCTTTCCCTAATCTGATGTAATTTGAAAACCCCTCTGTATTTAGTTCTAAAAGTTTTTCTGTTCATATTTAAGTGTTTAACCCATCTGGGATTTATTTTTGTGTAAGGAGTGGGGTACAGACAGACTTTTAAAACAGACTGTACTGTCCCGGGGGGAGTTGGAAATGACCCATGTGTACCCATAAAAATAAAACACAATTTTGAAATTAGCAACATAATTACACAGTCTTTTTTTTTTTTTAAGATTTATTTAGAGAGCAGCATGCATGGTGGGGGGGCAGTGGGAAAGGGAGAGAAACTCAGGCAGAATCCCTGCGGAGTCTGGAGCTCAACTCAGGGCTTGACCTCAAATCTCGAGATCATGACCTTGAGCTGAAAACAAGAGCCAGACGGTCAACTGTCTGAGCCTCCCAAGTGCCCCTACAACGGTCATTTTTATGGGAGCTGGGAACATGCCGATGCCCCCAGCAATGTTTAGAAACTTAGATTATGGGAATCTTTGAGCTCACTGAAATTTCATGCATATTTACATATTTTTGGGTACATGCATTTGCGTATCTGTAGGTGGGGGTTGTGGAGGTGAAGAGAAATCATAGATCCTTCAGATAGTCAAAAGGGTTAAGAAATCACTGGCTCTGGTGTAAAGAGGGGAAATCTCTTCAGTGGAATTTTCTGCTAATGACTGGGACGGGCAGATTTGAAACTTTCTTTCCAGGACAGCAGGTGAGTCTAGTATCAGTGGGTGCTTTGGTTCACATGTCATTCTTTCTTCTCGGTCTCCTTTTCCCTTCCAGTCGGTGCTCTCTCGTCTGTAGTCCCTGCCTCTGCCGGCTTAGGACCTGGCATTCTGGCTCAGTCCACCTAGAATTTCCTCCGGTCTGCGGAGGTTCTGTTGTGCTCTCTGGTGTCCGCTTAGCTTTCACCTCTGTCAGGAGCCATTCTGAACCCTCCAGGTGCAGCTCGGTGTCCTTGCTCCGTGTTCCCGTAGCATTTGATGTGTAGCAGCACTTGGGGCTCTCAGCTGAAATGGCCCTTAGCCCGTCTGCAGCCTCGCACTAGAGGAGGCTAGACTCCCGGCGTCCGGCCAAGATCTTGTTCTGTTTGCCTAACATCAGTGCTTATCACCTTGATCGACAAGTGTCAGGTACTCAGTCACTGTTAAAAAAAAGAATCTGATTTCTGTTCTCTTCGTCATTGAGAATCAAAAATTTCCCATCATTTTAAGTGGGTCCCAATTTCAATATTGTGTCAGTTGCCACCTGAGGCTTTTGCATCTGACCCTTCTTTATACTTCTGCTCTAATTCTGACTTCCTTTACTTGATCCTAAACTATTGCAATAGCTACCTTCAGTTTCTCACTGTCTAGGTCCATTTTACAGGTGGCTCCCAGTGAGATGGTCCGCTCCTCACAGGAAGAGTCTTGTCACGTTGCATCAGCAGTGGAAGGAGACCCAGTCACCTTCCACTGTGCTCAGACGCCTCTCCTCTTGCTACAGCGACTGACTGTCCTTAACATTGCATTTATTTACTTTCTTTTTTTTTTTTTTTCCCAACTCTGGTGCCCTTTCTCATCTGTTCCTCCTTCCTTACATGTGCGTAGTCCAACCCCATATTTTAAAATTTATTCCTTCCTTCAAGTTCAGCCTCTATTAATTCTTACTTGAAAACATTGTCCTTTAGAATTCATATTTTCCTTTTCTGAATACCCATAATACTTTGTTCATAATTTTGTATGCCTTTCCTACTGGACTGTCAACTACTTCAGACTTGAAACCGAGTTGTATTAAATATAACAACAACATACATGAAAATTTAGCACAGTTTCTGCACATGCCCCTCTGGACCTGGCGCTTTACCTGATGCCTGGTCAGTATTCGGTGAGTGTCTACTCACGGGAATTTAACTGCTGTCTGAAGTTTTGAAAATACGGCAGTGCTGTCCACAGACCTCTTTTTCATACAAAATGCACACTTCTGTGCATGGTCCTATCTATTTTGTGTCTTAAGACCTTTCAATTTCATGTTACTTTTCCACCTCAAAAATAATGAATGGTCCGTTTTCCTTGCAGTTTCCCGGTCTGGCAACATATTAGCTATCTGCTAATACGAGCTGCATCTTGTACATGTCGTGGAATTAATGCTGTGTTAAGGCTTTCGGCTCTTGTAGCCCCTGAATTTCTATTTGCTGGTCAGTATTCCTTTCCGATGTCTGCGGACAGGGAGCTGGCTTCGTGGTACTACGGGAGCAGAGACGCACCGAGAGAATGCTGGGACTCGCTCTGTCCGCGTCTACTGGTTCTCGCAGCAGGGTGGGTCTCGTCTGCTAGAATGAGATGCCGACCGACGGTTTCAAACCCTTTCTAAAGACGTGCTGAAGCAAGTGTCTGGACTATGGAAAGAACCAAGATGCCCTTCAACGGATGAATGGATAAGGAAGATGTGGTCCATATACACTATGGAGTATTATGCCTCCATCAGAAAGGATGAATACCCAACTTTTGTAGCAACATGGACGGGACTGGAAGAGATTATGCTGAGTGAAATAAGTCAAGCAGAGAGAGTCAATTATCATATGGTCTCACTTATTTGTGGAGCATAACAAATCGCATGGAGGACAAGGGGCGTTAGAGAGTAGTAGGGAATTTGGGTAAATTGGAAGGGGAGGTGAACCATGAGAGACTATGGACTCTGAAAAACAGTCTGAGGGGTTTGAAGTGGCGGGGGGGGTGGGAGGTTGGGGTACCAGGTGGTGGGTATTATAGAGGTCACGGCGTGCATGGAGCACTGGGTGTGGTGAAAAAATAATGAATACTGTTTTCTGAAAATAAATAAATTGGAAAAATAATAAATAAATAAATAAATAAATAAATTCCGTTTCTTCTTTATTGGTTCAAACATACTTTGCATGTAGAAAGAACCAGAGAAGAAAGCCTCCATAAAAGATCAAATGGATGTTTCCTTATATCCTTTCCACTTGATTTTACTGTGAGTTCACGAGTGCAGCCCCGAACAAGCAAGCGTGCGTGGGTTGGGCTCCTTGTGTTCTTGTAAGGGTCGTGTCTCTGCACACATTTTCTTCACAGGAGACGCTCTCACCCCTTCAAGAGGCAGGAAGAAAAAATAAAACAAAGCAACTAATAATGTTAGAAGGTAAACTTAAAGGAAATTGGAATGGTTTTGAAACTTTACTGCACTTTGTTTTTCACGTTAACTCCCTGGGGAGGTGGGAGCAGTCGTATTGATGGAGTGACGCCGAGAAATGAAATATGAATGCTCTCCTGCTTACAGGAGAAATTGGTAGCACTCTCCGGAAAGCATTTTAGGAATACAAATCAAGAAGCTTTAAACAGTTCATACTTTTTGACCTATTATTTCTCCTCCCAAGGAAATAGTGGAGAACTCAGAGGAACATTTATGTTTGCAGATATGAAACATAGAAATGACTAAGCATGCACCAATAGGAGAAAGTTAAATGAATAGTAGCCAATAGAATGTTCAGTAAGAAAAATGTAATTTCTAAAAAGGTTTAATTCCATGGATACATGGTCACAATAGAATCTTAAGTGAAGAACGCAGCTCATAATATTCTTTATTAGCTTCTTTTCTTTATTCTTTCCTACCTCTAAGTGCAGTAAGTCACGTCGCACACTGGAGCGAGGGAACCGGTACCCCACTCCCCCGCGACCCAGCGGTACAGTCAAGAGAACAGTCAATATTAATTTCGTGAGTTTCCTTCACACCTTCCTTCACACTTATCTAACCACAGACGTGTTTATACACATATACACAATATAATCTTAATGTTGTAAATCTGGGTTTTTTTTCAGTATGCTATTCAAACTACTGAATGACTTCTGAGAAATCGAATTAGGAAACAACTTTTATCCTCCTCTGTTTTTTCTGTATTTTCTAAATACAATATTCAAAAAGAAAATCCTAATGGAAAAAAGCAAGTGAAGCCGAACACTTTTAAATTTGAGGCCACGGAGCTAAATATTATGTAAACAACAAATATTATTTAATAGTAAACAATAATTATGAAGAGATGCAGCCACCAAGGTCAGGTGTCTCTCACGTCCGCATCTAGTATTGTACATCTCCGATGGATTCCCCCATTCCCTGGTTGCCTGGGGTGTGTGTGCCTTCAGGGCTGTGCAGCAGAGGGCCAGCAGGCACGCTGGGGACTGAATGGACACGCCCACTGCCGTCCTCAGGAAGTCATTTAAATCCTTTTATATTAAAAGAAATGGAACGATTGAACTGAAGGGGATGGCATTAGGTCATACCCCTCTCCCTCTGGGATATGCTTATTTTTTACCCTAGGTCAGTGGTTCTGAACCTCGGCTGTGCATTAGACTCATCTGGGACCTTTTAAAAATGTGATTCCCTGGACCACATCTGCAGTGATTGTGACTTAATTGGACTGGAGTGGGGGCTGGGAATATAGCGAAAGATCCCCAGATGAGTTAATGTTCACGCAGGGCTGAGAACCACTGTCTTAGGCCGAGGGAGTTGAGTGTACCGGGAAAGGTAGCAAGAGTAACACATTATACAAACGGATGATCTTGAGGTTTTGTAAGAGGTTCATTTAATATTTTTCACTTATTTGTTCATTCAAACAATTAGTCATGTATTCAGAAGAGTTAAATAGATGCATATGTGTTTACAACATATGTGGGGTTTTTTTTGTTTTTTTAAATATTTTTTTGATTTATTTAACAGGCAGAGATCACAAGTAGGCGGAGAGGCAGGCAGAGAGAGAGGGGGAAGCAGGCTTCCCGCTGCGCAGAGAGCCCGATGCGGGGCTCGATCCCAGGACCCTGAGATCATGACCTGAGCCGAAGGCAGAGGCTTAACCCACTGAGCCACCCAGGCGCCCCAACACATGTGTTTTTGAAAAACAGTTGTTTCCTGGAATATTTACACTAAGACAGTAATGTGAACAGGCAAACTCAGAATTCACACAGGACCATTTCTTACCATTGTTAACCAGAGGAGTTTCACCCTATACTTCTGAGCTCAAGCACTTCACATGCTCCCTTCTCGGTACCGTCTCTCTCCCCATTTGACTCTTTCATGCGCATTTTTGAAGGGAACTCAGGTCTTTGTATTTCTCACAGTGACTGGCCCAGACCTTGCACATAGTAGGTACTTAATAAAATTGTGTAGCAAACAGATACAGAGGCTCCAAAACTTTCTTGGCTCATAGACCCTTTAGCATCTCAGGAATTCGTGTGAGCGTGTGACCTAACAACTTAGTAGTCATTTGAAAAAAATAATGCCTACTTGCTAATAAGTAAATGGGTTGTAACTTGTTAGGACACAACTTCTCAGCCCTCAGAATGAGACTGAACACTGCTGCCTCCATTTGCCCTTCGATAATCATTGTCAAGCAATATTTACTTTTTGTCAGAGCAATCACTGAACACCCACCTCCACAATGAGGTAATGCCATTGATTGAGGCCAGTACCTTGAATTAGGGACTCAACCCAGCTTTTGTGGTGGCCAACAGATGTTATCATTGTACCTGCTTGAAAATTTGCCCCAGTGAATTTATATCCCCTTTGGTGGCTTTGAGCACAATGTGGGAACTGGGGCCCCAAATCTCAGGCTTCTGATGTTTTTCTGTTTTAGGTGTTATAGAAGATTTGTTTACTAAATATTCATCACTTCTGTCATTTGCTTTAGGTATTCAACTGCTAAGCCTAGCCATACATTCCAAGAGAAGAGATTAGCCACACTATTTCTTTGCGGCATTAAGACACGGTAAAAATAGGTACTTAAGAAAAAGTGCTTAACTAGATTCAAGGTGCTGTACTAATAAATACTTTGCAGTACTGTATTCTTTGATTCTGAGTTGTCTTTAAAATTTGAATTTGTCTTATAAACAATGGTAAAGAAAACGTCTCTGCTGCAGGATCAATAGTAGGCTGTCCTGTTACACGGGCTGTAGAGATGCTGGTCTTGGGGAGGTGCTCAATAGTTCCCCTGGCAGGAGGCGGGGGTTGCTGGCCATCCCAGTTGGTACAGACAGGTGACCTACCGGAAAGGCCGGTCTAGAGAAATGAGCTAACGTGGACTTCCGCGGTGAGTTCTCTTACTCCAGGTCCCCTGGCTTAGAATTGTGCAGCTCCAAATAGTACTCACACTCTACAGTCCTTGTAGCTCGGAGATGTTACATCCTTTCTAGACACTTGGTGGGAAATATTTCTGGGGCGTAATTTTTGGGGGATATTTTTGCTTTGGTATTCCAAATCCCTTTTAGGATGTTATATAAATAGCAATAACTTGTTTCTCCTTTTGGCCTGGATGACACAGTCCTCTTTAGACCTCATAAATTATACTTAAGAACTGTGAAGGAGGCTGTAGAACTCTGTCCAAATGAAGTAACGCACTTGAATCATCCCCAACAGGGTGTTGTACCCTCGCTAGAGAGAGTGTGACTAATCTCTTCTCTTGGAATGTATGCCTAGGCTTAGCAGTTGAATACCTACAGGCAGTGACCTGATGACCAATGACGCCTAGCCCAGTTTCCATTGTTACGTTCACGAGAGGGAACAGTGATGGTTGCTTACAGCTCTCATTTCTCTCCCGTGTACCGTCATCCGTGCGTTTGAGACACCCAGGGGAAAGCATGAACTAGTCAAAGATTCCTAATGGCTTTTCCTTTTAATAGCATTTTACTAAGAAACGTAAGCCTTTGTGAAATAGAGTTCATAAAACCTTTATATTAAAAATGTTCCTTAGTTGTTTTTCCAAATGGGGCTTTTTCCCTTATAGTAATCTTTTTGTTTTTACCTCTATTATTTGTTTCCATTTTTATTTCCAACTTCAATTTTTGTTTCTTGGTGCTATACTAGAGTACTATTCAACAAATTAGTTGAAGTTGAGTAATAATTGGTATAATTGCTTTTCTTTTTCTTTTTTCTTTTTAAGATCTATTTGAGAGAGAAAAAGAGAGAGTATGAGCGGGGATAGGGGAGAGGCAGAAAGAGAAAGAGAATCTTGAAGTAGACTCCCCCGAGTGTGGAGCCCAGGGCAGGGCTTGATCTCCAGACCCAGAGGTCATAGACTGAGCTGAGAGCAAGAGGCAGGTGCTTCACCAGCTGAGCTGCTCGGGTACCCGTAACTGCTTTCCTATAGAAAAGCAACATGGTTGCTCCGATCTTGGTTCTTGGAGTTCTTTGTCAAGGTGAAAAGAATGAATGAGTCTGTTGGAAGAAGTAACTGAAGGAAGAAGTGGTAAAGAATCAGAGAATTTCACTTAGCTTGAGTGTAACTTCCACGTCGTCTGTGGGCAGAAAGGGCGCCTGCACGTGTCCTTGTCCCGCTCTATCAGGGCTCATCCGCCTCGTTTGACACATCTGCGTCTCCCATTGCAGTCGTTGACGCCTGGGCTGGGGTCTGTCTTACTGGCGTCAGAGTGAGGCGCTCGGCCGCGAATTCAGTGATTCATTCAAAACTCAGGATTGTTATTTGAGGATACAGGAGTAAATAAGACAAAAAAAGTCCATGACCTCATAAAGCTAACATTCTAGTAGGGGAAACAGAAAATGAACATAGTGAGGAAATCGTATAGTAAGTTAAGAAGGGATTACGGCAGCGTGGGGTATGGGAAGAGAGTTTACACGACCGACTGCGTTGCTCAGTCCTTGCGTGTGTCCAGCGGGGCCTGGACCTGTAACTGCTTCTTGACTAGACCCTAGGAATGCGCCCCTTGGAAAGTTCACTGTGTGGCTGATGAATGTTACTGTAGATGCCTGGGGCAACGGGGAGCCGTGCCCTTCAGCCTGTCAAGCCCTTTCCTCTACCTACGTCTGAGTTAGGCGCCCTGAGTTTTGTGGCAGCCGGGACCGGTGCTTTTTCAAGCAAGTGAAAACCTGATCCTTCACTTTTCCTCTCTGGGCTCTAGGGTCTTCTGTTGCTCCACATTAATGCCGCCATGCATAGCATCGTTTATAAATGGAAGTTAACTGAATTTGTGAGTGAGTGAAGGAGAAATTGTCTGCGATTATGAGGCAGGATAAAAAACTGGGAAGGAGAGATGAAAGTCAGGATGGGAAATGCCTCTGGAGTGAGCTTGGGCAATATGTTTTAGGAGCTAGAATCAGCCTGTTCTACTTCCGTCAAGGAAGAGAGCTTTTGGGTGGGCAAGAAGGAACTGAGTCCAAGTGCCAATGGCCCAGACCTCTCACTTGTCCCTGTTGAATCATTTGCAATGTGCTTATTTTTCCTTTTTAAGTAGGCTCCCCAGCATGGAACCCAACGTGGGCTTGAAATCACAACCCTGAGATCAAGACCTGAGCTAGCAAGAGTGAGACACTTAACCCACTGAGTCAGGCGTCCCTATGTGCTGCTTCTTAAGTTAGAAGTCTCCTTTTAGGTTATCCCTGTCATTAGTTTTGGAGAATCCTACTCATTTAGCCTCTGGTCATAATGGAGAAAATGTGTATTTTATTTGCTTTGTAACATGTTTCACCTTTGGAGATAATGTCCTTATTTTATTTCTTTGGTTTCTTCTTTGATTTGACATTTTCTCTGTCATATTAACTTACTGCAAGTAAATTTTTTTCTGCTTCACACAGGAACAGTTGTTGTTGTTAATTCTAGAGCCAGTAAGAATTTTGGATCCAATCTGGTACTTAAGCAATGAAAAGGCAGCTTTTCTATTTTAGTGGGCTTTGGTTGCTTTTCGTCTTTAATTCAGCAGCGTCTTTTGTCCCTTTGGAAGAAGGCTGTGTGTCCGTACTGGAAGTGCCATAAAGATTGGACTGTCGCCACCCTTTCCACTTTGCTTTACTGAATGTGAATAATGTGGTTCTTTCTCCTTACCAGCTTCTCTGTTGTCCTTGGTTTTTTTTCTGTACTTCCAACCCTCCTTCTCATTAAAATAGGGAAATTGTGCTGGTACCCGAGGAGAAAGAGCTGTAAAACTCTGCTGGTATTGTTTTGTAATAGTAAAAGTAAAACTTTTAAATTTAATCTTTCCTATAATACAGTTTCATTCTATTTATTTAGCAAGTTTTGCTACTTATACATTATTCTGTAGTTAAAATTTCCAAGTTAAATATTGTTATGAAGAAGAAGAAAATGTATTAATTTCTGAAAGGAAAAGGAATCTTAATATTTATTTGTTGTTATTGATGCAGTAATATATTTCTCACTGTGGATTAAACTCAAGATTATACGCGGTCCTGGGGCTGAAAAGCTGTTGTAGCTTCAGGTGGCCTCTGGAAATCCTACAGTCAGTCATTCCTCAGCCACTTCCGATTTTCCTCTCTCTCTCCCTTCACTTCTCTTCTTTCTCCTACTCGTCTTCCCACTTTTCCTCCTGACCCTGTCGCATGCATCTAGAAGACATGTTCCGAACCCCGTACTAGACTCCGGTAGAGCACAGGGCCGAGTGGGGAGTAACACTGGCTGTGAAGAAACTTGCTGTCACAGAGAGAACAAGCAGAAGGCACGGCGTGGACCAGAACGCATCCTGCGCCGTTCGACTTGCAGGTACAGGCGAGAAGGTCCCGGCTGACAGAAGTAAGGCCAGATTCATTTGAGCTACACTTTAAAGAACGGAGTAGGATTTTGATGGGTAGAGATGAAAAAAAGGGGGTAGATTTTCAGATGAAAGAAGTGAATTATGTAGCAGGAAAGTGGGTCAATCTCGAATAGTGACCTTTGACCCATTTACGTGACACTACAGAGCAGGAATCGGCAAACTTTTTGTGGAAAAGCGCCAGATAGTAACTGTTTATGTTCGCAGGCCATGAGGCTTCTGATGCAGCTGTCAGCTCTGTTGTTTTATAGCAAAAGCAGCCACAGGCCATACGTGAGCGCGTGCTGGGGCAGGGGGACGGAAAAACCTCATTTACAGCAATCCGCGGTGGGTCAGAATCGGCCGCAGGTGGTCAGTCCCCGAACAGACGACGGGTCTAGAAAGCAGGGTGGTTGCCAGATCTCAGATTCTGAACGCCAGACTAAAGAACTGGGAATTAGTTGATGTTCTCTTTAGTGAAACCGTGATTGTTATGTCTCTACTAAAGGTTTTAAATACGCGGACATTTACATTTGGGACCAGATTTTCCTTTTTACAAGATTTTTGTATGTTTACATTACAAGATGTTTGTATAGCTAGCTCTAAGTTATGACTTCTGGGACTAGATGTCTTGTATGAAAATGGCAAAGAGTGAATGAAACCTGATTTGGGTCATAGCCAGAAGTTTGTCGTCTTCTGGGTTCTCACCACAAAGTCTCCATCGTCATGGACCAAAAAGTCAGATTATGGAAAGCAGGAGAGAATGAAGGGGTAGGTGCTCTGGTGATCGAAACTAAAGATGTTGACATTACCCTGTCCAAAAATGATAGTGGGAACTGATTCTGAAGAAAATATTAAATTCACATTTTTTTGATATTTTATAAACTATGTATCAAGGTATGATTGACATGTAGAAAGCTTAATATACTTAATATCCTTAATATATGCGCTCCGCAAGTTTGGGGTGTACCTGTGAAACCACCAACACCGTCGGGGCGGGCGTGTGCGTCCCCTCGCAGCGTTTCCTCACACCCCTGTCACCCTCGCTGTCCCCCCCGCTGTCACCGTCACTGTCACCCTCGCTGTCCCCCCCGCTGTCACCGTCACTGTCACCCTCGCTGTCACCCCCGCTGTCACCTCACTGTCACCCCCGCTGTCACCCTCGCTGTCACCCTCGCTGTCACCGTCATTGTCACCCCCGCTGTCACCTTCGCTGTCACCGTCATTGTCACCCCCGCTGTCACCTTCACTGTCACCGTCATTGTCACCCCCGCTGTCACCGTCACTGTCACCCCCACTGTCACCCTTGCTGTCACCCTCACTGTCACCCCCGCTGTCACCCTCACTGTCACCCTCGCTGTCACCGTCATTGTCACCCCCGCTGTCACCTTCACTGTCACCGTCATTGTCACCCCCGCTGTCACCGTCACTGTCACCCCCACTGTCACCCTTGCTGTCACCCTCACTGTCACCCCCGCTGTCACCCCCGCTGTCACCGTCACTGTCACCCTCGCTGTCACCCCTGCTGTCACCGTCACCGTCACTGTTTCGTCACCGTCATCGA
Organism: Neogale vison; assembly: GCF_020171115.1. Lineage (NCBI taxonomy): Eukaryota > Metazoa > Chordata > Mammalia > Carnivora > Mustelidae > Neogale > Neogale vison. The sequence goes on from NC_058093.1 coordinate 212,289, forward strand.
TGCTCTCTGTGGTAAGAACACTTGCAGATCTGCGCTGCAGAAAACTTGAACGGTGCGGCGCAGTAGCAGCAACAGGGGCGGTAGGTCGTCAGAACTCAGTTCTCTGGCGCGACTGAAACTTAGCCCATTTGGGCCCCACCCACCTCCGCTCCGTCGTGGCCATCGCCGTCCTACTCTCTGCTTCTGTGAATTTGGTCATTCTGGATGCCACATGGAACGTATAATCATAACATTGTGTTTCTTTCTGCTTCGGGTTTATTTCACTCAGCATAACGCCCTCCAGGTCCATCTAAACTGTAGAAAATGGCAGGATTTCCTGCTTTTAAGGTCCAGCAATAGTCCATTGTACGTATATGCATCTTCTTTATCTGTTCATCCAATGTTGTGCATTTAGGTAGTTCCAGTATCTAACAGGTGGATACTTATTATAGGAATTGTTGTATACATAGATTTTAAATTAATGCTCAAAGCAAGATTGTGTCATCTTTATGTTTGTATTCCCAGTACCTGCGGGAGAAGATCTGGCCCAAAGTGGAAAGTCAATAAACATTTGATGGGTGTAGTAATGAAGATGAATATTTCTTTAAAAAAAAAAAAAAAAGATTTTATCTATTTATTCGAGAGTGAGAACATGCAAGTGGGGTGGGGAAGGACAGTAGGAGACGGAGAAGCAGAGCCGTGGGGCTCATTCCCAGGACCCTAAGATTGTGACCTGAGCTGAAGGCAGATGCTTAACTGACTGAGCTACCCAGGTGCCCATGGAGAAATTAGAATACTTCTAATCCTTCCCAATCATTTCATTCCACTATTATTTTTATGCTCTTCATTTTTAGTCTGGTTCTCATTAGAATGCATAAACCTCAATAAAGTTTTAAAATCTTATTGTTAGAGTGTTGTATAGAACAGTTTGATCTCTGATCTGTCTATAAAAGCTTTATAAACCTAGCATGTTTTAAGCATTATATTCCTAGAGGAAAAAGATTGTTGTATGTTAAATGAAATGATTGCAGATGCTTGAAATATAATGGAAAAAGAAGTAGGCTAGTTTTTGTACTAGAGAAATCTGAAAATAAGGTGGCTTCTCTGTGGGCACAGTTATAACGTACAGAATGGTAACAACATAAGGTGATGTCGAGTGCTCTCGAAAAGTTGTGGGTTATGATTTATTAGCCCGCCCCACTTTAAGTTCTAGATGGCAGCCAAACAAATGGCTAGCTTTACTTTTTTCTAACACCCTTCCTAGGCTTTGAGTTACCTGTCTCTGTCCTATAGCAAAATCGTAATACAGTGTTCGTTCTAACATTAGTCTTTTGAATTTTAGTGATTCTCACTACTGAACAATGCTTTTAATCATGTGATAGTTAAAATTTCCCCCAGCAACCTCAGGACTGTGCTCATTGATGTGTATTTTGTTTTTGTTTCTCTCAACATTCAGATTATGTGTTTTCTGAGGGCTCAGTTGAAATCATTTGATATTGAACCATTTTTAAACTAATGGTGACATATTGAAAAGAAGATTATGTGGGCAAGACATAATGATTATAATTAAGTGACAGAGAAAATACCAAGTGCATGGAAAGCTGAAAAGTGCAGTGGAGAAGGGTAGACAGATTACGGAGGCAAAAGCACCTGTGGTTGAAAATTATATATTTAATCACAGAATCTGCCCCATCTAAATGCCAAAGTATTTTTGCTGGAGGAGAGAACTAGTAAGGGGTATTGTTATGGAGATTCTATGTATGGGGAACTTCTTGCTAGGTCTGTTTGCTGATCAGCTGTTGACATCATGGAAGTCAGAAATGTCCTATTTAAGTCACCAGCAGGCAAGTCTTTATCACTTCTCCTTTTATTTGGAAGAAGAAGTATCGTTTGTGTGCCTTTAATTGCAGTGAGCAGGCCTCCAGCTGAGACTTTGGGTTTTTGTTTTCCTTGCTGCTGGTTTTGCTCTTTGTGCGGGGACCAGACAAACCAGGCAGAGGGCTGGGGCAGGAGACTCAGAGGGTCAGCAAACCACCAGTTCCTTCTCTGCACTGGCCAGAAGGAAATAAGGAAGATTTGGAATATGCCAAAAACCGCATCTAAGGCCTTTCAGTGAGAGATGTGGGGAGGAGAATGGATAGAACTTGGAGTCCAATGAACCAGTCTGTGGATGCTGCCTCTACCTTCTTAATTTGTGCAGTTTTAGTCATAGTTTCCTTGCCTTAAAGCGGGATATGTCTTGCAGATTGGATTTAGGAAGACACTGGACAACATGTATAAAGTTTCTGGCACTGGGCTAGGTGTATGTGTGTGTGTCACCAATAGCATATGTTTTTTTTCCAGTTTGAGCAAGAGAGGGCAGTGCTGGTCTGGGTTACACCCTGTCCTGACGCTACAAGTCTATCTATGGTGCACATAGCCAAGGTCTGACCTTTGCAAGTCACTTTTCCCCTGAATTTGATTTTCATTATCTCATCAAATTTAGTCATTAACAAAATGATTGCATGTGGAAAATAAAATAATCCATTCCGAATTAGGAAATGTTTTAGAAAACATTTATTAATCAAACCCAGCTTCAGAATGTCAGGAGGCTTTAGTGTGTCTTATTTTGGCAACCGTATTTTTACAGGATGAAACAGATGGAATATGCGGCTTTTTAATGAATTTAGCTCAAGATCTTAGTGCACATTGGAATTTGTCTATTAATCAAGGGCTCTGAGAATTTCTGAAATTAATCTTTGGAGAAAATGAATTCATCAAAATTCCCATTCCTAAATACGCTGTTGAAGGAGCCATTGTAGGTGTATTTCATAGGAATAAGACCGATTATCAAACTTGGAGAGAATCGTGTGCCCTTTTGGTTATGTGCCTTCTCCTTCTCCTATGTCTCACCCTATTTTTGGTACATAACATTATCCTTCCTTCTGTTCATCTTCTCTTAGAAAAGATTGAGTAGCGCTTAAATAACACATCCGGCGTTTGCACTTGTGCCGTTGCTGTGGAAGCAAGCGACCAGTCTGACTGTGGTTGCAAGGAATAAGGGCCGTTGGGGAAGGATCGTGGTTCAGCTCACAGACCAGAAGGGCTGTAGGACCAGCCACGGGAGACTCGGGGAGGCTCGGTGAGCAGGCCCTCCTGCACGTTCTAAGATGCGCCGGTGCCGGCAAGCGTCAGCCTCTGTGTAACTTCAGCGGCATTGTGAGGTCCTGACAGCATCTTTCTGGCCCCCGTTAGTTGGATGCTTTGTGTCCGCGGCTCAGTCCGTTTCATCTAGGGGAGTAGGAGCTGGGAGGCTCGGGGGATTATTTTGAACAGGGCAGCTGCTTGTCCTCCAGGGCAAATAGCTGACTGTACTGACGGGCCTATTCAAGGACGCCGGTGCAGGTGGCCCTCATGTCACGTACAGTACAGCCTTGTATTTTCTTACCCCAGTTGTATTTCCCACTTGAGTTTGAGGCCTTAGTTGAGTATGTATTTTTTTCTTTGTGATTGATGTTATATAAGCATTTCTCAGTAATTGCAGCACCATGTTCCTTGAATTAACTTTAGTAGTGTGATCCCAAGACTCCCTGTTACATGGTGTGAAGGTGGCTTTGGAATCACTCCTAGGAACATTGAGGGCTGACGAGGCCTCCTAATACATGTGAGCCTTCGGGGCAGTCCACATTACTTGTCCGAATCCTCTTTTTTCACTGGTAAAGTGGACTTGGAATCACTTATGTTACAAAGGTATATGGAGAGTTTTGTGATAATATATATGCGAGGCTTGCATTAGGAATGTATTTATCCACAGTCCTTCATATTTTGATTTTAAATGTTACAAATATGATTTTTCTTTTTTTACTTTAGAGTAATGGGGTGAACTTATAAAATGATGGGAAAATAGTTAAATAATTTGAGGAACAGTAGGTGCCAAAGCCCAGGGCTTAGTTCACTTTTTAGTACCTGATACTCCTAAATTTATCTATTAAAAGTAATGATAGTAATGACTATTCACCAAGAATTTAACCTCCCACAAGGCTGCCTGTTATTAAAAATGCTGAGAAAGCAGAGAGCTGGAGAAACACCAGTGACCTCTGTTCTCCATATATATATTTGAATATATATGAGATTGTTGTCCTGGAAATTAACGGGCTTTTAGACAGACTGCTGGAACCTCATTTTCAGGTCTGACTGTCCAGTACAATTTGTTTTTCCCCATCTCTGCCCTCTAAACTGTGGCTAGAGTTGCTTTAAGAGCTAAGTCAGGTCAGTGGCTTAAGAGCACAAGCTTGGAGGAGAAAAGGTCCAAGTTTGTGTCCTGTTTTCTCCATCGGCGGGGCTTGGCCATGAGTAATTAGAAAACAGTTACCAATATATCTGATGACGAGAACAGTGATATTTCTGTAATAGGGTCTTGAAGAGTAAATGGGATGATGCACTTAAAAACTGACACAAAGGGGCGCCTGGGTGGCTCAGTGGGTTAAGCCGCTGCCTTCGGCTCAGGTCATGGTCTCAGGGTCCTGAGATCGAGTCCCGCATCGGGCTCTCTGCTCAGCAGGGAGCCCGCTTCCCTTCCTCTCTCTCTCTGCCTGCCTCTCTGCCTACTTGTGATCTCTGTCTGTCAAATAAATAAATAAAATCTTTAAAAAAAAAAAAAAAAACTGACACAAAGCCTGGCTCGTTAATCCTCAGCATAGTTTAGTTCTTGTGGTCATGATTACTATGTGTAGTGTGACGGTGTTGTTACCATACGCTCCGAGAGACGTTTGTGTCTGTCTGTCGAACAGTGTTTGGATAACGACTGCAGTTTTAGGTTCTTGAGAGGACAGAGCTCTTTCTGAGCTTGCTCGGTTGTAGCTTTCCTAGGACTGGGTGAATAGCAGTTCTATTCGTATTTAAAATGTCTTTGTTGGGGCGCCCGGGTGGCTCAGTGGGTTAAGCCTCTGCCTTCAGCTCAGGTCATGTTCCCAGGGTCCTGGGATCGAGTCCCGCATCGGGCTCTCTGCTTGGCACAGAGGGTTAAATACATCTTTAAAAAATACTTCATGAGGACTAACTTTGTGGCAATGTGTTTACAAAGATGTATTTCCTTATTTTAGGGAGAGAGAGAGCACGCGTGCGGGTGTGGGGGACAGAGAGAGAGAGAGAATCTCTAGCCTAAGTAGGGTCCTCGGCAAGCAGAGAGCCCGATGCGGGGCTCCACCTCTGGACGCTGGGATCATGACCCGAGCAGGAACCGGGTCGACAGCTGACCGACTGAGCCAACCACATGCTCCCTCTTGAGGGACTTTCACTGATGACTGTTTGTAAAATAGTCTCCAGTTATGGAGTAATGATTTTTATTATTAAAAATGATATTAAGTGACAGCCGCACTATCCTGAGCACATTATCTGTATGATTTCATTTTATTACCTCAAAGTAGTTACTAGTCCCCTGATTTTACAGACGGGCAAATGAACTTGAGAAGTAACTTCCCCCAGGTCACATATCTAGGGAGTGGCAGAGATTGACCTTGACTGGCTCCAAAGCCCATTAATGGTGCTTCCAAGAGAAGGCATCTTTGGCAAAGGTGTTGTGATACAGGCTTTACAAAGGCATTTCCATGGTGATACAAGTTCTTTTTAAACAAGACATTAACATTAGGAAATTCATGAACATATCATCAAGATCTGTAAAGCTGGAGGTTTAAGTTAGGAAACAAGTTAATTTTGATTTTCCTCAGTGTATTGTTTTACTGTGCTTTGTTATACATTTAACAGAAATACTTTTGATATTTTAAGGATGTTGTTTGGATATTTTGTAATTTGAAACACATCCTTTGCTTTCCAGACAATAGAGAAAAATGAAGGAGCCAGCCATGTACTCAGTTTGGTGAGATTGCATTTCATTCCAGCAACTTGGACTACATTTTCAGTTAGTTAATTGATAGCATTAGGATTAGGGAGGCCAAGTAAAAATGTGTTCTTCTGAAGAGAGAACCACTCTCTTCCCCTTATCCACTGCTTCCTTTTCCTTTTTTTATTGGCAGAAGAAATTAGAATACTGTCTTATTAACAATAAATTCACATGTATTCAGTTTTAGAAAGAATAATGAACTTGTTGGAATGTTTTTATACCTCTTTCTTTATACCTCCCACATATGTATTTCCAGATTCTACCAGCAGTTTTGTACTGTTATTCAGATATCTTGAATGACATTTTAAAATATAGTGTCATATACTTCCAGGGTCTAACCTGCTGCCCTTTCTGGTTTTTTTCTCCTCCAGTGTCTGCATTTATGCTGAAAGTCCAGGTGAATGACATCATCAGTCGGCAGTACCTGAGTCTAGCTGTTGTAGAAGTGTTTGTAAACTACACGAAAACAAATTCCACAGTCACTAGGAGCAGTGGAGCCGTGCTGATAAAGGTGCCCTACACACTGGGGCTCAGCTTGACCATTGTTGCTTACAAAGATGGCTACGTGTTGACGTCTCTGCCGTGGAAGACTGGGAAAATGCCAAGTAAGCACGTGCAGTGTTGTGCCTTTACTAAATGTAAATGGTTTTTGGTTTGCTTGTTTTTTTTTGTTTTTTTCTTCTTTGGGACTCTTGTTCTGGAAAACTAAAAATGAGAAGAGCCTATGTGAAGTCCATACAGAGAGGTTGGAGTGAGTGCCAGTTTGGAGAAAACTTGCTTTTATTTAGTTTTCCTACAGAGGCTTGAAACAAGAGCTCTGCTCAGGTACAAACCTGATCTGCAGGGGTTGGGGGGGCTTGGCCTGCCCTGGTGGGTGAGCCAGAAGCAGTGTGGACCGGATGAGGAAAGGATGCTCTCAAAAGAGAAGACAGAAAGTCAGATTTATGTGCCGAACAATAAGGCGGTTAGCACAGATTCTCGAGTACCTTAACTGTAAGTGGTTTGGAAACTGAACTTACTTTAACAGCGTATGATGTTACTTAAAGTAAGTATGATTAACTTACTTTAATCAGCGTATGATTTAGCAGGGCTGAAATGCATTCAGGGAGCCTCGCTACCAACCTGTGGCTGTGTTCCTGGTGGTGGTAACAGCAGCCTGTGGCGAGAGAGGGCATGAAAAGAAGGGCAGGACCGGAGGCAGGCGGAGGACAGAGTCGGTCATTACCGCACAATCACTTGACAGTACACACAGACCGAAACATCGCACACCTTAAACTTACACGGTCATGAGAATTACATCCCAATAAATCGGAGGGGAGAAAACAAGAATTGATAGGATTTGGTGTGACTAATCGGATTTGGGGAAGTCCAGGCCGTACCAGGTAGCAGAAGGCAAGTCCCGCTGACTGCGCATGTGACACATTAGGGCGTCGTCTTTCTTTTTTTTTTTTTTAAAGATTTTATTTATTTATCAGGGAGAGAGAGGGAGAGAGAGTGAGCACAGGCAGACAGAGTGGCAGGCAGAGGCAGAGGGAGAAGCAGGCTCCCTGCCAAGCAAGGAGCCTGATGTGGGACTCGATCCCAGGACGCTGGGATCATGACCTGAGCCGAAGGCAGCTGCTTAACCCACTGAGCCACCCAGGCGTCCCGGGCGTCGTCTTTCTTTGAATTGTGACGGTTCTTCTTAGAATCTACACACTTTATTTGCTTTCATGTTGGAAACATTTGAATTCTTGAACCATTGTTGAAGTTTAGAATGAGAAAAACATGAAAAATTAATTAGATAAACCAAGATTCACGTAAATGAAATATAAAAAATCGTGACTCAAATCTGAAGAAGGATAGGTGTGAGGTGACTTCATGGCATTATATGCTTTGGTTTTTTTAAAGACAAATCAAGCACAATTATTCACTAAATGAAAGTTAGAAGAATAATGAAAGAAACCAAAAGTAAGATGAGAAAAAGAAAATAAAGATGAAAGTAGATGAACGTTAATTAAAAAAAAAAAGAGCTAATTGACAAAATGCTGGTTCTTGAAATAAAATTACAAATGCATTGGCCTAACCTAAACAGGCAAGTGAAAGAGGAAAAAATATATAAAATCTTAAAGTTCATAAAAATGTTCTAGATCAAATTTGATGGCCATAATCTTAAAAAGTCTAATAAACAATTTCATGATACTATAAATGACTTTGTTGATTTTAGATGAGGTAGACTAATAGCCATGGATAAAATGTTCCGAGTAAAAATAGCTTAATTGAAAGGCTATTTTAAAAAAGTACTCCAGGGGCACCTGGGTGGCTCAGTGGGTTAAGCCACTGCCTTCAGCTCAGGTCATGATCTCAGGGTCCTGGGATCGAGTCCCGCATCGGGCTCTCTGCTCAGCGGGGAGCTTGCTTTCTCCTCTCTCTCCCTCTGCCTGCCTCTCTGCCTACTTGTGATCTCTCTCTGTCAAATAAATAAATAAAATCTTTAAAAAAAATAAAAATAAAAATAAAAAAATAAAAAAAATAAAAATAAATAAAAAAGTACTCCAAAATTTTGTAAAACCAGTGCAGCCTTAATTCGGAGACCTGACAAAGATAACGCAGACTAAATGCTCTCATATGCGCTTTCTCTCTCTCAAATGCTCCTCTATAGACCCGTCTTACAACTCTAAATAAAAAAAAAAAAATCTTTAACAGAATAGTAAAAAAGAATTTCACCATTATTTAAATACAGCTTTCTGTTAAGACCAAAGAAGACCATTTTTCTTCTTTGCAGGATTGTAAGAATATCAAATGTGTCACTCTATTAATTTTACATATCATAACACATTAGAACTAGCAGATGATAACATCAAAAACTGTCTGAAATGCATTTTATAAGTTCACTATCTGTGCCTAACTAAGAACAAGCTCCATTAAAAACTAGGACCACAAAGATCTCAACATGGTAAATATCTCAAAATCATACTAACTATAAAAAATAAGAGGTGATTCTACTAAAATAAGAAAGTGGGGGCGCCTGGGTGGCTCAGTGGGTTAAAGCCTCTGCCTTCGGCTCAGGTCATGATCTCAGGGTCCTGGGATCGAGGCCCGCATCGGGCTCTCTGCTCCATGGGGAGCCTGCTTCCTCCTCTCTCTGCCTGCCTCTTTGCCTACTTGTGATCTCTTTCTGTCAAATAAGTAAATAAAATCTTTAAAAAAATAGTGAACACCGATGTCCATATTATTTTACATTATAGAAGTTTTTATCAGAACAAAAATATATCAACAGACCAGAGAAGGAGACAAGCTATTAAAAGAAAGAATCAAAACATTTACTATTTCCAGTTATCATCATATCCCTGGAAAAATGACAAAGCATGAATCTTAAAATGCTTAAAATTAATTGAATTAATAGAATTTGACAGAATTACTGAGTGTGGAATAAGCATTGGTACAAATCAGTATATATTCATGTCTACCAGAAGTAGTCCGCGTTTATGGAAAATAATGAAATCCCTCTCAGAACAACAAGGACAAACAATATATGCAGGGAAGCCTAAAAAAAAGGGTTAAATAACCATGTGTTAGAGAAAATAAAACTACCAAATGTTACTGACAGACCTTAAAAAAAAAAAAGCTGAAAACTAAAACCCTGGATAAATGGCAAAACATTATATTTCTTTAGAAGTCTGAATATTGTAAAGATTTCAATTCTTCCTGATTTATATATTTAATACAGTTAAAAAAAAAATGGGGGCGCCTGGGTGGCTCAGTGGGTTAAGCCACTGCCTTCGGCTCAGGTCATGATCTCAGGGTCCTGGGATTGAGTCCCACATCGGGCTCTCTGCTCAGTTGGGAGCCTGCTTCCCTCTCTCTCTCCCTGCCTCTCTGCCCACTTGTGATCTCTGTCTGTCAAACAAATAAATAAAATCTTTTAAAAAATTGGAAGAATAATCCTCAGAGAATAAATGTATAAAAATACCTGGAAATCATTTTAAAAGAATATTTATTGGAGGAAATTTGCCATTTCAAATAACTAAAAGATTATATACCTACACAGTTAAAACTCTCTGATACTGTGGTATGAATCAGACACTAGCATGCATAAGAAAATGTAATCTATGATAAGGTACCATTATAAATCAGTGAGATAGGGCCGAATATTCAGTAAGTAGTGTTAGGACGTTTTGGTTAACTCTCTGGAATAAGTGAATTTGGATTCATATTCCAAATAAATTGCTCATGGAGTTCAAATGTGGAAAATCAAATTATATTAAATAGAAGAAAATTTAAAAATAACTATCTGATTTTCTTTTTAATTAGGATGGTCTGCTTAAAATTAAAAGTAATGAAAGCAGTCATAAAAAGTAGATATCACTATTTTTAAAAAAAGGTACCATATCGCATGGTGACTCTAGTTAATACTGTATTGCATATTTGCAAGTTGCTAAGAGAGCAGATCTTCAAAGTTCTCATCACAGGGAAAGACGTAACTCTGCGTGGCGGTGTGTTAACTCACTGTGGTCATCATTTTTCAATATATACAAATATTGAATCATGTTGTACAACTGAAGCTAATAAATTATATGCCATATATCTCAAGAAATAGAAAAATATGAGACAATAAGAAGTAATATATTTTTTTAAAGATTTGAGAGGGTGAGCGAGAGCGAGAGCACAAGAAGGGGAAGGGGCAGAGGGAGGGGCAGAGACTCTGAAGCAGACTCTGTATTGAGCACAGAGCCCGACGCGGGATTCGATCTCACAACCCTGCGATCGTGACCTGAGCCAAAACCAAGAATCGGACACTTAACCGACGGAGCCACCCAGGTGCCCGTAGGAGGAATATTCTGAATGTGCTAATAATTCATATAAATTAGTTAGAAAACACCAAGGCCCTGGCTAAATAAGTGGATAAAATTATGATCTGGCAATTTTCAAAATGAGAAGAACTAATGATTTGTCACAAAACATGGCAGAATGTTTTATCTTACTCATAGTCTCAGATTTGTACCCCAAAGACACTCGCACTTCTAAGATTCTTCACCCTAAAAAGAGTTGGGAACAGGGCCTTCCCAGGGTCGGCAGAGTGAGGTGGGATGCGCGTTCTCAGACGCGGCTGGGGGCGCGGACGTCCGCAGAGCAGCTGACGTGTGTGTCCGAAGTCGTCCGAACCTTCATAGCCTTTGCCCAGAATGCTTGGAATCTGCCCCGAAAGCAGAGAGACAGGTAACTGAAGCTGACAGGTATTCATACACAGGGGTGCTGATTCAAATATTATTTTTTGCAATAATAGGGAAAATAAAAACAATCTAAGTATATACCAGTCTAGGGATTCAGTAAGCCTTGATACTTCAAGAAGGAAAGTATGTGACCTTGCAAATGTTAGAAAAAGTTTCTCCTGAGGGACAGAAATGCTTGTGATGTTACGTCAGGTGAAAAAGCAGAGTAAAAATATTCGGTATACAATACTGTACTGTTTTTAAGAAAATCACAGGAAAAAATCCAGGAAGATTATAGTGAACTGTTCATAGTCGCTGTCTCTGTGTGGGACTGTGGTGACCGTCACCTGCGTCTTCACTTCTCCACTTTGCCAGAGCGTCTGTTGATCCCTTGTATAAGAGAAGCATTCTGTCAGGGAAAGGAAGTCCACGTGCGAGGGTTACTGACGTCCGGAAGAGTCTCCTCGGGTTTTATAACCTGACGGTGTCAGGGCTGCCCCCGTTTTACGCTTCCTGTGACTGAAAGACTCGTGCCCTAATTGTATCATCTCAAGGTCCGAGCCACTCCCCTAACATTTTCTCCGATTTAATAAAGCCATTAATTAGTCTATTAATGTATTCTGAATTGAAATTACACTTTCATCGGGTAGCCTTTTCCTATTGCAGGAAAAAGGTATATTTCATTTTATATCCATTCATATCTTTTTGTGTTTTATCCTTTTTTTCGATTCCCTTTACAGCTCTTTGAAATATCTTAAAACATGAAAAGTATTCCCGTGCAAATCTGTTTCATCCTAACTGATTTGGGGATATTATGTTATTTCTGTTCATTTCAAATACTGGTCCTGGGTAGGGGAGAGCTATCAAATGAGAACTCAGAGTGGGTCTGTTCTTGCTTATAAAACTGTCTTTTGTTCCTGCTTCTCCGGATCTTGAAATAACGTGGTTACCTTTCAGGTCCTCTGCACGTGTCCCATCAGTTACGGGGGGCGTCTGCGCCCGCGGGCAGCCTGGCCGCTCCTGCATCTCGGCCCGTAGTTGCCTGCGGATCATTTGTTCCATCACGTGGTCAGCCGCTCCTCGGCTCCGCCAGCTCAGAGTCTGGCAAACCGTGCTGTGCGGTGAGGAGCGTCGTGCCCTGATGCAGGGAGTCTGGGAGGCAAACGAGCAGAGGGTGTGGTCTCGCTCAGAGACCCTTGCGTGGTGGAGCCAGGATTTTTTAAATCGTTAGAAAGAAATAACAAGTAACCATTATATAGAGAAAACAGCAGAGGATTTTCAGGGTTATTCAAGCATCGGACCTGACCGTGTCTATCTGGGGTTGGAGAACATCATTGCTCACTTTGGTGTGAACTACTGGAAATGGGATTAGTAAAATAACATAGTGGCACCTGACCTTGCCCTCGCTTTATTGTATCCTCTGTTTTCTCCCTCCGTCATTCTTTACATTCATGTTTCCTTGTTTCTGCAGTTTCCTGAACCCCCACCTCCACTTCAGGGACTGCTGGAACAGACTTATTTACCTAGTTTCCCCCCCACTTAGTAAAATACTGTGATTGTGCTGTATTTCACAGTCTATTCATCAGTCACACTTTCGCTGTTCCCGCAAAGCCAAGCAAATATATGGCTGTTTGAAGACACCGTTTTAATTACTGGAAAATTAGCCGGTAAGTACCACACTTCTCAGCTCATAAGTAAAAATGTCAAGTAATAACAATCCCTTGAATTGGGTAATTGCACTGCACTAGTGAGTCAGTGTGGGTTATCACTTGGAAGAACCCTGCCTTGCCCAGGAATGATTGCTCTAAGTGGGTCGGAACCGATCTTGGGTCGCTGTCTGACAGCAGGACGGGGTGGGTGGGACTCGTCCTTCACCATTTTCACAGCCCCCCCCCACCCCTGCCGCGTAGGAACATCTGACTTCTGGAAATGTTGCAGAGAGAGTCTCAGCCGCTTTCCAAATCGTGTCTCTCTCTGGGCTTTTACACGGGTCAGTGAAACTGGGAAAACTTTAGGATTCTCTGGTTTGTGGCACGCTCATCCCTGCCTCTGGCCTGAAACCTGCTGCCTGAGCAGGGAAGGGCCTGAGACCAGATCCGTTCTTTCCTCGGCAGATGGGATTCACCCCACCTGCACCTCCCACAAGAAGCCTTACTTTAGGTCGGGTTCAGGTTCGCTCTACCAGCCACGGCAAAGACAGAGCCATGTATGAAACGCATTAGCGCAAACGTCCATGTGCTGCTCCTTTGCATTTTACCAAGTGACAGTGAACGCTCATTTGTCTGGAAAATACTGGCTACGTCTTGGTGCATCTCCATGAGAACCCAGAGCTCTCCTGAGGTCTCTGATCATTTCCTTTTAGTGCCTCTTCTCCCTAAAAATTGAGCCGTTGGTAGGGCTACTGAGGAAGGGTGGATGTTTCCGCAGACGATAAATCCTTCCTTGCAGAGTACCCACCCTCACTTCTCAGCGTCCAAAAAATGTATATTTTTTTCTTCCAGGATTTGATCAGAAAGGGTTAGGGTTTGTACAACAAAAATGTGTTAGGTTTGCGGGAGAAATTGGAGACTTCAGGAATGTACAAAACCCTAGAGGAGCTCAGCCAGACATTTTACTTAGTGTACATGTGTTCAACCGTAAGAAATTTGGGGCTTCAACATAATAAAGGCACATATATTTTTTTTAAAGTTTTTAACTTTGTAATTGGAAATAACTTCTAATTCAGAAATAACTTCAAAATATAGAAAAGTTGGAAGAATAAGAACCAAGTAACTGCTGTATACCTTCTACTCAGGTTAATCTACTGATAACACTGTTCCGTTTGCTTTACTGTGTGTAATTGTGCTCTGGGTTTGCCTTTTGTTTTTGTTTGTTTTGTTTTTGCTTTTTTTTTCCTGACCCATTTGAAGGTAAGTTACAAGGATCCTGGCCTTTTACCTCTAAATTCTTAAGCACGCAATGCCTAAGAATAGGGATATTAAATGGCCATAACACAGTTCAGCAAAATTATTTTAATAGGGTAACTTACCTTCCAAATTCCCGTCTCATCCACTGACACATTTTTTTTTCTCACTCCATTTTAGGCTCAGGTATTACATTCAGTTTTCTTGTCTCAATTAGCCTCTGTTACTGTGAAATTCACGACACATATTTTTAAAAAGTAAGGTGTAAATAGTATCTGTTAGGCAATCAGAGTTAATCATTTAAGTGTTGAATTATTAAATTTAATGATTTAACCGAATAAGAATATAATAAATGTGTTGTTTTTATTTTCCATATTTCCAGGTATTATTTTTCTAGCTTCATATGTAAACTATACACTGATTTTGAGAACTGTATTACATTTTATTTATCATGTATTGTCATGGAACTATTTAGAAACTGGTACTTTCAAAATTCTAATAATTTAACTGATTGCTTCTGTCTTTATCAGAGGCCTTAAAGTCAAAGCAATAGTTGATGTTTTTGATAAGTTTTAATGATTTAAGAGTTGATCCTTGGATTGTTAAAAATGCATTAATTACAGAAGTATCAATATTCTGAGTTCTCACTCCCTAAGTTATATTGAAGAATAGTCCGTTCACACTTAGTGACGTGGGGTGACATTTATGAACTGGATGCCTGACATTCTCATCGGCTCCAGCCCACTTTGGATGCGCCGTTACCTCTACTCCTGTTAGAGAAACGAAACCCAGGTGATCTGTATGGACGAAAATGTGGTTCCCTGGAGTGAAGCCAAAGAAAGGGTGAAGAAATTCTGGACAGAAGAATCAAGCAGTTTCTAGGGTACAGGTGCCTCGTGTGATCTAAAGAGATGGAGAGTTCTTGTTTCTTTCAGTTTTGAATTTAAAATAGTAATTATGAGATGTTAAAGTGTCCTGGGGGATGAGGCTCTGCTTAATGTGCATTTCTTTTGTGTGTTTGTTAATGAGGTTTCCCTTTTCCAGATGCCAAATCTCAGCCCAGTGTTCAGTTTTCAAAAGCCTTAATTCAGCTACCCGACGACCATCAGGCTAGCAACGTGACGGGCTATCTTACAGCTCTACAGCAGTTTTTGAAGGCGGACGACTTCCTCTATACGACTGGGATTACTCTCCATAAATCAGGTAGCATCTAATTTTTACATAGTCATATTTTATATAACGTTGCAAGTTAAGAAACATATTTGAAAGCAAAAATTGGATTTAAGCTTACACATATTTTATAATTTGACCTTCTATCCAATCTTATCAAATTAATTATCAGTAATTGTTAGACATAAAGTTTATGGTTTAGAGTAAGCAATTAGTAGTTTTTCTTATCAAATATACTTGGTATTTCCTATGAGTAAAATTATAAATAAATATTTTAAAAATATATTCTGTTGACCTTTGAACAATGCAGGGATTGTCCTCTCCCCCACGTTAAAAGTTGTATAACTTTTGATTCTCCAAAAACTTAAGTATTGGGAGCCTAGTGTTGACCAGAAGCCTTCCCGGTAACACTCCATTAAAACATATTTTGTCTATGTGTTCTATACTGTATTCTCACAATAAGGTAGAGAAAGGAAACTGTTAAGAAAATCAGGAGAGAAAATACGTTTATAGTACTTATTTATCCAGAAGAGTCCACATAAGTGGGCTGCTCTGTTCTCAAGCCCACGTTGCTCACGGGTCAGCCGCATCCCACTCGGCAGCACGTGGGCATGCGTGGCTGTCGTCACCTGAAAGGTAAGAGGATGAGGGAATTTTACATTTAATACAGCCACGAATAACCCCCTTCCTCGGCACCTCCACATGCCGGCCACCAATTCGGCCACTTACTGCGACACACAAGTGACTCACGGCTTTCTAAAAGTCGCGTCTGACAGTCTGTGTTTCTGATGACTTCAGTCGTGTCCGACTCTGGTCCGCTTCATTGGGGGGAACAGCCAGACATTAGAGAAATAGGGGATTTTCTGCTCTTTGTTTTGTCTTGCCCGCTGTGGCCCTACTCCAGCAAGACGACCCTCGCTGTTCTCTTGCGGGCCCGGGTTTCCTCCGTGCACACCTGTGGCTCGGCCGGAGGGCGTCCCCTGGTCCAGCAAGCTGGGCGGCCCGCGTGAGGGCAAGCTCTCGGCCGAGAGACAAGCGCACAGAGAGAGCACATATCTGTTCCTCGGTGTCCCCCCTTTTGGCTCCCTTCCTTCTTCTCCGTACTGCTCTGTCTCCTCAGTGATGGGGACTTCCTTCCAAACTGTTACCTTGGTGTCAGCTTCCCGAAGAAGCCAGTCTAAGACACCTGCCGAAGTTGTTCGGATGCAAGTTAGAGGCTGCTCAAAATAAAAGCATTTGCAGGAGTGGTAGCAGTCTGCCATTTCGCAGACGAAGCTCGCGTTGCACGGAGCGTTTGTGGCTGGGACTCACGAGGTTCAGTGAGAAGGAGACACGGTACATGCTCCAGCCTTCCGCTACCACCTGCTTTTGCGATGATGCACTTAATGTTCCCGTTACCCTGAGAATGCTGCTCACACGTTAGTTCTAGAGCAGGGCTGTCGAATGGGAAGGTTCTGCTCCCTCCGGCATGGTAGCTTCTAGCTGCAGGTGCCTGCTATGCTCCTGACGTATGACTAGTGCCCCGGAGAACGACACTGATTTCCTTTAAATTTGAGTTGCCCCGTGTTGCTGGTGGCTACTTTATTGGGTTGCTTAGTTCTAGAGTTCTAGGAGTAAGGAAGTGATTCTTAAAGTTGCCTCCTTCTCGTTGTCTTTTAGTCCTTGCCCCTGTACGATTTTCTTTTCCTTCTCTGAATCGGCCTTATCCCAAGTGCTGGTGCTGGGGCTGATCTCATCAGCTTCACCCGCTTTAGTATGCGAAGCCACTGACTGCATGGAACTGGGGGCCGGGGACGGAGTTAAAAGCAGTCACCTCGGAAAGCCAGTGGGTTTTATCAAATAGTTTGATAAAAGATTATAATTACTAACAGATTACGTGGTAATTTCTTTGGGCTTACATTGGATTTTGACGTGTGTAACTAGTCTAACTAGTTTATAAAATATGCATGGCATTGTTTTAGAAGTTTACAAGGGCGAACTCTCTTAAATCTAATGGAAGTTTTTCATGAAGCCAAGAGTTGCTCTGTCTGATGACTGAAGGTGCACGCGGTGCAGTGGACGGGATCATGGGAATTCCTCTCCACGGACTCGGGCTGCTGCTTCTGCCTCTCTGCTGCCTTCTTCCTTTCTTGCACAAACCAAGATCGCTTCTGGTTTGGGGGCTTTCACCTTCTGGTCTTTGCATGGATGGCCCCTTCCATTTGGCCACGGCTCACACATCCCCTCCTCAGAGAGGCAGCTTTTATGACCTTGCACTTACCTTGTCTTTCCAGATTTTCTTCAAAGACCTGGTAAGGTATCTTCTACACTTACATTCCAGTGGGGGGGCAGGAATGACAATGGGCAAAGAAATGCAAAAAAGCCTTTTTGATAGTAATGAGGATGGTGAAAAAAATATAGCAGGCCAGTGGAAGAGCTCATGCACCCACTGCATTTCTGGAACAAGACGAGCATGTGGTGTTTCTGCGGTCCTGTTATAAATATTTGCTAAATGAATGAACAAAACTCTAGCTTTTAAGCTGAAGGTTCAAGTTTATCCATGAAGAGCAAATAATATGTATTGAATATACTTTAGTCAACTCTTCCTAATGTATTAGTAAATGTACTTGGGAAATCTAAAATTATCTAATTCTTTATAGAAAATTTACATTATATTATAACAGCATTAACCATATTACTTTATTCATTATACCTATTCTGGTATCTATTATTACTTTAACATTGCTGATATTTAAAAAAGAAAACAAATGCATTTTCTACTCTTCCCCTCAGTGATAGAGAAATGTGGGTAGCTCCTGATATTTAAGGCATGTTATAAATTATATGTATAATCATACTTTAAAACCTTAGGCAAAACACTGTAACCAATTCTGTTCATCTCCTTTTCCCTACTTTTCAAGCTTTGAAATCTAGTCATATTTTAATACTAATATTTAGTCTAAGTTTATATTCTTTCAATTATGTTATTAGTCAAATGTATATTAAAGCTTATTACCTTTATCAGCTAACAGTATTGCTGGTTTTCTTTCATGTTTGTCAAACCTATCAAAATTTGCATTTTGAGGGGTGCCTGGGGCACTCAGTGGGTTAAGCCTCTGCCTTCAGCTCAGGTCGTGATCTCAGGGTCCTGGGATCGAGTCCCGTGTCGGGCTCTCTGCTCAGCAGGGAGCCTGCTTCCCTCTCTCTCTGCCTGCCTCTCTGCCTGCTTGTGATCTCTGTCAAATAAATAAATAAAATGTTAAAAAAAATTTACATTTGAGTCAGGATGTTTTTTACACAAGGTGATTTTAAGGAGTATAACCAGCTCTGTTGTCCGTACTTGAAACAGATGGTTTTGGGAGGAGGAGGGTCGAAGGTTTAGACCATTGATGCTGTGGTATGATAGAACCTTTATTTGGGTAGGACACTAGTGAGATGTATTTTTGTTGTTGTTTCATAGATTTTTAAAACGCTGAATTAGATTCCGTGACCTTAAAATCACAAGACTCTGGAAGAATTAGGTCTCTAGGCTCATAATGATTTGTCAAGTTATATAAGTATAATCTGTGTTTATATTTTAAATTCTCTAATAACGGTCCAGTATCTATTGGTATTAAAATGGATAACTGTAGGTGAATAAAGGAATTAAATATTTTAGTCCCCTATTTTATTAATTTGTAACTACAACCCGTATTTTACATATGATTTTAATAAACTGTCTTTTTTAGGTTTTGAAAGTGTTGAATTGACTCCTCTTGCTGCAATATGTGTGAAAATATATTCTGGAGGGAAAGAATTAAAAGTGGATGGTTCTATTCAAGTTTCCCTCCCCCTTCTACATACAAATGATCTAAGTGCAGGGGATCACATACCTGCCTGGACATTCGATATGCGCACAGGTATGTGAGCGGCGTGAAAACGTTTGAATATGTTCTTTTTGAATGTTTGAATGTTTGATCTTAGAAAAAATGTTTCTATATTACAATTAATTGTTTTAGCTTTACTGAGGTATAATTGGCAAATTTTTATGTTTACTACAGAATAATTAAGTTGTCTTGTTTAAAACATTGAAATACACCATTTATATTTGAATGTTTTATCTTTAGTGGAGCACATATGTTACTGTTCTAAGCACTTTAAAATTGGCCCCACTGCGATTAGTATAATACAAATGTGGGGTAAATGATGCAAATATATTACATTTAAAAAATAGCATTATTTATTCGCATTCCCTTGCCCTTTTTTTTTTTTTTTAAACTCTCTACCCAACATGGGGCTTAAACTCACAAGCCCAAGATCAAGAGTCATGACCTTCAGGGCCTGGTGGCTCGGTGGGCTCAGCATCGAGTCCCACGCGGGATTCCCAGCTTGGCACAGAGTCTGCCTCTCCCTCCCCCACCTCACGGTCTCTCTCTCTCAATAAAAAGGGGGAAAAAAGGATCCTGTGCTCTACTGACTAAGCCAGCAAGGTGCCCCTCCAATGCCTCTTTTATATCCCCCAAGATCTTGAATAGAAAAGTAGAAATACATTTTTAAAAAATTATTTCTACTCTTGTAGACTTTTGTTTTGATAGGCAATATGAACTTGTATTTAAAAGGTTGGTTAAGGCAATTTAGAAATGTATGTTTACTTCAGAAAATAAATAACATTGTGTTATTAAGATATAGAGTGATTATTTTCAAAAAAAATCCCAAAACAGAAAACTCAGATACCAATTTTGGTCCCTGAGTTTAGCCTCCAAAATAGATGCATGTTTTCCTCCTCTGCTTCCCTTGGTTTTGTTCTTGTGTTTCTATATAAATAAGATGGGAGTCTTTTAAGTTGCAAAACAAACAAAAGAAAAGAAGGGTTATGATGCGCAATTGTTTTGTGTGAGTCGGGTACAGAGCCTGGACAGTCTCACAGGATTTCTCTTGTCTGTTTCTCCTGCGTTAACACCGTTGTGTGGTAAGATTTGCCTTGAGTGGCAAGAAGGGTGTAGGAGCTCGGACCTTATGCCTAGAGTCTAATGAAAGGAAAGATATATATTTTTTTAACCCTAGTACCAGTCGCACAAACTCTTGGACTCACTGCGATGGTAGAATGGAGTTTTCGTGCCCGTTGCAGAACCAGCATTTGGGGTCTGCACATACAATGTACAGATTTATTTAAAAAAAAAAAAGTGCCGATTATTTTAGGCTTAAGGTTCTGTGTTTGAGCCGCAGACTAATCATGTGGATTGAAAATAGGGAGCCATCAACCTTCAAAGGAGACTTAAAATAAGATTTCGCTGCAATTAGAAGGGTAGTTGGCAAAACAACAAAATAAATGTCACCGTAAAAAATAGACAATAATAGTTTCATGTTTTTAAGAAAAAGTGGAAACGAGTGAGTGCACACGACAGTTGTAAGGGAGCGAAGTCTGGTGTCAGTGTGATTCTACTCACTGCTTCACTTCTGGTCTCCAAGTGTGGGGTGCGGGCGGGGAGAGGGTTGTTCTACACGAAGCCGTTCTCTGCCAGCTGGATGTCCTGAAATTCTATTCCATTTAGACACTATCTACCTGCATGAGATCAGCTCCCACGGGTTAGGACTCCGTCCCATAAGACTGTCCCCTGGCCCCCACCTCAGAGGCCAAGTGCAGGTCCCGTGTGTCCCCCGTGCTTCCGACCAGCCCGCGGTGAGCGGGAGACCCCCGTGGCCATCTCCCCACCTGCAGAGCTGCCCACAGAACTCCGTTAACCCAGGAGCTCCTGCAGCTGCTACTCGGGAAAAATCTCTCTTTGCAGTAGACTTTAACCGGGGGGGCTCGCGGGAACGTTCACATCCTGGATTACCGGTTTATGGTAGACGGTGTTCTCTGCTCTGCGTGCAGCCGCTGCCACCACCTCGATGTGTTTGCGACGTCCCTTCGGAACCTGCAGTTCAGGGACGTCTCGTGGGGTGGGCGAGCTGCGTGGTCACTGACCCGCGGTGGCAGAGCTTCCTCTCGGCCCGTCCCCCGCTCCGAAGGTGCAGCTGCAGGGGTGGAGCCCCTCTGACCCCAGCGTGGGTTTCCCTGGCAGCCAGCCCTGCACGGGCCTGTCCAGAAGATCACCTCATTGACATAGAGTCCGGGGTGGTCAGGAACAGAAGAAGCACTGTTTCCGCCTCTATCACGTCGGAAACTGTGCCAGGACGGGGACGGAGACCAGATCAAGTCTGCTGTCATCGTTGGCTTGAAGGCGCTAAGCCCTGGAGTCTAGTCCGTTGAGAAGCTGTGGAATTTGAACACATCACTTATTTGGGCCTGGATTTCCTGCTTTGTTGAAAAAAGCGCTGTTTTAAAACATTTCAAAGGGTATCTGTGTTGAGTTCTGATTTCTGATTGTTCATCCCCATAAAGGCCTTTGTCTCTAATGTGCCTTCTAGTCACAAAACTTTTGAATTCATATATCAGATAAGTAATGCCTAATTTTAATGTGACTATTTAAAACAGTAATTTGGTCCATTTCCATCAAGTTGGTCTACCTTATTAAAAACACTGTTTTAGGGGCACCTGGGTGGCTTGGTTCATTACACGGCTGCCTCTAGCTCAGGTCTGATCCCAGGGTCCTGGGATCAAACCCCACATGGGGCTCCCTGCTCAGTGAAGGGCCTGCTTCTCCCTCTCCCTCTGCCTGCTACTCTGCCTACTTGTACACACACGGTCTCTCTCTCTGTCAAAAAATAAATAAAATCTAAAAAAAACAAAACAAAACTTTTACATGTTGTAGGTCTATCATTACAGTGGATTAACAAACCAAGTACAAATATACACTGAATTTATAAAAAGTTCTGTTATACTCAACTTTATAAAAGGTCTTCATAAAAAGAGCTTTACTGAATTATTTGTCTTACGGATGGCATTTTATAGATCTGATAGCATTTTATTTATTTATTTATTTTTCCTTTTTTAAGTAGGCTCCACACTGGCCCAGTACAGGGCTTGAACTCACAACCCTGAGATCAAGACCTGAGCTGAGACCAAGAGTCGGAAGCTTATCTGACCCGGTCACCCAGGTGCCCCAGATCAGATGCATTTTAAAAAATATTCTTAAAGATCGGGTTCTAAAAGAGTCGTGCCAACAGTACTAGACCAAAACAGTATTTAATAAAAAAAAATAATAAGGCCAAAAACCATACATAAGTATTTAATCAGAACCCCAGAACAGGTGGCAAATAACCGCCTACTGACAAATTTGGATTTCACTATTCACATCCTTCCCGTACCTCAGTACGCACAATTTAAACATTATTTGGACTTGTGATTTCTCTAAATACGTGTGCTTTCTACTGCATATATCACTGTAATATGCACTATAAATATATTTTTAAGATTTTACTTCTTTATTTAGTAAGAGAGAGGACACATGCGAACGGGGGGGAGAGAAGAGGAGGAAGAGATAGAATCCCCCGTAGACGCCACATTGAGTGCAGAGCCCGGCATGGGGCTTGATCTCATGAACCTGAGATCATATCCTGAGCCGAAACCAAGAGTCGGACGCTCGACTGACTGAGCTTCCCAGGCACCCCACTCTGAACTGGATTATGATATAATATACATTATCCATGATAATATATTGCCAGAGTTTTCATAATCTTTGAAAGAGTCCTGCAAAGTGTTCTGTGCATGACTATCAGCAAATTCCCATCAGCATTAAAGACATAAACTAACTGGTATTTTTTACTTGCCTTTTTAGGTGCTTGGATAAATCATGGCCGGGGGACAGTCAAGGCATATAATAATCACTTAATCTGGACATATGACGCACCACATTTGGGCTACTGGATAGCAGCGCCACTTCCAGGAACTAGAGGTATTATAAAAATAAAAGCAATTTGAAAAAAATCAGATAGGGAAACTGGAATTGGTATTGCTAGGTCTTGACTTTATTCTGAACATTGCCACTTACCGACTGTATAATGCTGGAAAAAGCTTCTAGTCTCTTGATCTCAACTTTAATATTTTTCATGTGTTGTAAGAAAAGATGAAGCTCAATGAACTATAAGGTCCTTTATGGCTCTGATGTCTGATGAATCTGTGAGGTATAAAGTTTGTTCAAATCAAATGCTTACTTTTCAAGAATAAATTCCACCACATCAGTTAGAGCCTTGGGTGGTGAGCAACAGGGTCAGATCTGGGATTGTCCGTAGAGTGTATCAGGATATAGGGTCCCAGGAAAGGCTCAAGAACTAGCTTCTAAAAGGCAGAAATCCTAGGGAAGCCCATCAGCAGGCCTGTTTGATGGTCTTGGCATGGCTGCTGCTGCATATGTCACTGACCCTGGTCCTTTGCAGTCCTTTCCTCACACCGTTCCTTCTTTCTAAGGATGAAGAATTTGCTCGGCCCAGACTTGGGTCGAGAGCACACTCCTGGGGCAAGGGCTGTTGAAAAATCGTGTCCCCATACTATGTCAAAGATAATACACGTGATATCCCAGATGAAGGTTGGCCTGAGAGAGGAACTGAAGGTGGACAAAAGCTCGGACTTGTCCCCTAGCAATGGTGTGTTCATGTTCTAGGACAAATGGGCATTTTATTTTTCCTAGATTTAACATGCTATCAGACTATCTGTGATTTGTAGTAAGGAAATCACACAGGCATCTTGGGTTGTATAAATCTCAAAATACTGAAACATCGCATGTTTGATCCATGAAGTCTTACCGAAGTCTTCTAGCCTGTGGTCACGTAGACCAGTGGTACCGCGGGCCAGCTCCCACTTCGTGGGCCGCGGCGCTGCTTCTGGGCTGTCCCGGTGGCCAGCTTTGCTAAGTCAACTTCCCAGCCCTCCGCATCTGCTTGCTCTTTTTTCTTGTTCTGCTTTTCTCCTTTAACCTGTGGGCTGGTTGATTTATAAAAACAAACAAGGCAAAATTTCAGCGCCATTTTCGTGAGGTTTTGGGCGGAGTGCAAAGGTTGAATGCATATGTCATTTCTATATCTTTCGTCCTGTGTCCGAGAATTCTTCTGGTTCGTTGAAGGTCTTGGCTCCCAGCGGAGAGGCAGCGGGCTCATCGCTAGTCGGGAACAGACCCACCGCAGACCCGATGCAGGGTGTGGCTGACATTTTACATACATTTCTCCACAGCATTCGACACCTAACTTTGCTAGGGCTGTCTAGTAATAATTGGAAGGCTCTGTTCTTTCTGCAAGTGTCTTTTTTAATAGTTTAATTTTTTTTTCATTTTATATTGACAACCTTTGACTTCTAAGCCACACAAAGGTGACAAGCCTTTTTTTTCCCCATCCAACCAAAATGTAGTGTTCCAGTAGAAGAAATATGCGCCAGTAACCATTATGGTCACGGGGGATGTTCTCTCTATTTTTATTTGAACTTTAGTGCTTACGAGATTATTCAAAACCCAGAGGGAGGTTACTTTTGTTCTTCATGATGCAAAATATCCTGCTGTCTGACCTGAGTTCATTCTAGATCTGCGACTATAATGAAATCTTGATGAAAAAGAACAATTAATATTTAATACTTCAACTCGACTAAATCCAAGCTATTTAATTTCTAATAAAAATAATCTAAGGAATACTTGAGTTTTATAGAGACATGTGCTTTACAGGGAAAAGATACCTGAAAACAATTTATATAATTATGAATGACAAAAGTCAAGTAATTTTCTAGAGTAGGTGGAAGTTTTGTTTTAGCTTATATGTTGGAAAAGATTTTGTGTGAATCAGAGTACTAACACAGAAGTGTGGGGTTCCCGTTTAGCTTGAATTAATAGCTTCTAGTGAGAGCTCTGAAAGTCCACCAGCAAGCATCGCAGTCAGAGGAGCACTGTGCTAGAAATACAGATAGCTTGACTGTAGCTCTGGCTTTGCCAGTAAAGATCTGGCTGAGCCTGAAATAGGTACTTACCATCTTAATATTAGTTTTCTTATTTCTAAATCGCAGGAGTTGGATATGATGATCCCTTCATCCCCCTCAAATTTGAGATTATGAGTAAAATCACATTTTTTTAAAATCAAAGTTGGTCCTCTGATGGACCAGTGTCTGGTGTGCTGGAGCTACTTTACTTAAAATTTGGTTAATAACAAACTAAATATCTTTTTTAAAAAAAATCAAAATAGAACTCTGGGATTTCTTGGAAAATAAGTGCAAGAAATTAAAATCAAGTTATTTTTCATAGATTGCTATAGTCGAGTTTAATAAACAAGTACTTAGGACTGTTTTTAAATATGCATCTTCAAATGTATTTAAGTGAAAATATGATTCTCTGGCTTTCTCTTTTTAGGTGGGTGCGCACACACACACACACACACACACACAGATGCATACTTTTTGCTGTTGTTGTACATATAAAATCTGGGGGAAATGCAACAGTATCCACCTCCTATTTCCAGAGTTAGGAACCCTGTGCAGTGGAAGTGTTAGCATTGTTCTGTGGTGGAAACGTATGTTCGTACACGCTTTGAAGCTGAACTTCACTCAGACTTGACTCTGCTGCAGCTCTGGATCCTGGATAAGAATGTGCAGACGGAACGGTTACTCTTATTTCTTTTCTGGTTGAGGAATCTTCGCATTGTGCAGTGCTAGACTCGATCGTCTGTCAGACATGATAAGCACTTTACTATCACTTAGCATTAATACAGGAAGTGGCGGCCAGTACTGCGGTGCCTGTTCTTGTATAACCTGGAAGTTTCTTTCGACAGCAGGTGTCATAGAGAAAGCACTTTCTGATGGCTTCTCATGTGCTCGCACTAAGGGCTTTAAGAAGTGTTTGTTTTTAATCCTCGTAACAACCCTCATAGGTGAGATCTGACAGACACAAACTAAGGTACAAACTCATGAAACTTGGCCAAGAAATAAACGAGAACGTCACAAAGAAATAAGGGGTGGTGTTGGGGTGTGGACGTACATCCAGGTCCCTCGCACTCGAATGAATTCCCGTGCACTTGTTTAAGGATCAAAGGGTCCTGTAGTGACGGGGGTGGGGGTGTCTGAAAGTGAAGGTCGCAAGAGCTGCCTTCTTCCCTTTTGTAACTAGTATTTTTACGCTTCATCCTCGCCGTATCAGGCTGTGGACGTGGAGTCTCCTGCCTGCAGGGGTGGGGATTTCTGTTCCTCCAGAGAACGCGTGAACTGGAAGAAAGGTATATATTTAAAGAAAATTAAATTTTAGTAAGTTTCTCTTAAAAAAGAAATAGACTAGGATTCTAATTGAGGACACTAGCTTCAAAGTTTGTATGAATAACCACAATACATATTCTCCGAAACCGTTACTACTACCATTATTATTACTTTCGTTTTATTATTATTTCATGATAAAAGACTTCATGATCCTCAGTCTTTTCTCGTACCCTGGGTGAAGCTAAAAGCCTCATTCTGGACATTTCTCATGTACAGTTTGCTAGGAAACCAGCTGTCTCACCACGCTTACCGTCCTGAATACGTAGCAGACTCTAGTTGATAATGGCCAGTAGACGCGTTAGGTCATTGTGAACGTGCGGTCTCAGTGACATTACCGTGGTTTACCTCGACATCAGCTGCATTTATTTTCACGCAGAATCTTTATAGCCTCCAACTGGCCCTCCGAGCACTCTCATCCACTTTGACCGCAGTGAAGCTGAGGCAGCTGCAGTGTTTCTGGGTGTCCTCACGTAGGAAGGTCCGGGCCATGTGGGCCTCTGTGTGGCATCTTCACCTAGAGGCCAGGCTGAAAGAGTGGCAACTTTGAATTCTTCAAGTCCCCCAATTTTTGGATTCTTTCTAAAAAACTTTTCATACCTATTTCCTTCAGCAAATTCTTTTTTGGATTTATCTTTAAAATTTCTTTTTAAATTGAACATAGCTAATAAGTCTTACTACCAACACTCTTTCCCAAAACCTCTGGGCACAGAAATATCCTCTCCTAGTTCATTCCACCGGAGATTTTGCTGCCCTACAGCGTGGGTCAGTTTTACCGCCTCCCGAAGCAGGTTTCCTCGCTGCCTGGCCTGGACACCGCTGTCACGGCAGTGGAGCTTGGCTTGATTCGATTCAAAATTTGTTCTCACTCCAGAACATAGGTAGAAAGAAGGGCAGCACTTCAGGGTACACTGTTCATGGAAGAGGGTCTCAGCAAGAGGGCAGGACCGAATCATGCAGCCTCGTTTACGGTGTCCGCGTTTCACTGAGCAGAACAAGTCAACCCATGAAGCCCAAAGTGTAGGAAGCATGTGCTCCGCCCACTGGGAAGCCTCCCTCTGAGACGGGAGCAACCAAACAGCCCTGTGTACCCGTACCTACTCAATGTGCACGTACCCAGAGTAGGACTGTGTACCCGTACTTACTCGATGTGCACGTACCCGGAGCAGGACTGTGTACCCAGACTTACTCGATGTGCACGTACCCAGAGCAGGACTGTGTACCCAGACTTACTCGATGTGCACGTACCCAGAGCAGGACTGTGTACCCAGACTTACTCGATGTGCACGTACCCAGAGCAGGACTGTGTACCTGTACTTACTTGATGTGCACGTACCCGGAGTAGGACTGTGTACCCAGACTTACTCGATGTGCACATACCCAGAGCAGGACTGTGTACCCGTACTTACTTGATGTGCACGTACCCAGAGTAGGACTGTGTACCCGTACTTACTCGATGTGCACGTACCCAGAGCAGGACTGTGTACCCAGACTTATTCGATGTGCACGTACCCGGAGCAGGACTGTGTACCCGTACCTACTTGATGTGCACGTACCCGGAGTAGGACTGTGTACCCAGACTTACTCGATGTGCACGTACCCAGAGCAGGACTGTGTACCCAGACTTACTCGATGTGCACGTACCCGGAGTAGGACTGTGTACCCGTACCTACTCGATGTGCACGTACCCGGAGTAGGACTGTGTACCCGTACCTACTCGATGTGCATGTACCCGGAGTAGGACTGTGTACCCGTACTTACTCGACGTGCACGTACCCAGAGTAGGACTGTGTACCCGTACCTACTCGACGTGCACGTACCCGGAGTAGGACTGTGTACCCGTACCTACTCGATGTGCACGTACCCGGAGTAGGACTTTGTACCCAGACCTACTCGATGGGCACGTACCCAGAGTAGGACTGTGTACCCAGACTTACTCGATGTGCACGTACCCGGAGTAGGACTGTGTACCCGTACCTACTCGATGTGCACGTACCCGGAGTAGGACTGTGTACCCGTACCTACTCGATGTGCACGTACCCGGAGCAGGACTGTGTACCTGTACTTACTTGATGTGCACGTACCCGGAGTAGGACTGTGTACCCAGACTTACTCGATGTGCACATACCCAGAGCAGGACTGTGTACCCGTACTTACTCGACGTGCACGTACCCAGAGTAGGACTGTGTACCCGTACCTACTCGATGTGCACGTACCCAGAGCAGGACTGTGTACCCATACTTACTTGATGTGCACGTACCCAGAATAGGACATGGTTGAAAATTTTATCTAAAACAATATATTTTCTCTGTTTCACATTTAGGTTCAGGTATACATGGAAACGCAAGGGACATAAGCGCCTACCACACAGTGTTTCTCACAGCCATATTAGGAGGAACAATAGTCATTGTCATTGGATTTTTTGCCGTACTTCTTTGTTATTGCAGGTAAGAAAAATATTGTTTATAAATACAGAAAACTGCCATAATATCATGTCAGTGTGTTCTGGGTATTACAAAGTTCCTTTGTAAAAATAAGTAGGTTGATCTTTACAATATGTAGATTAAAATAAGAGTGGATATACTCTAAAGTAGCATTGTATATATTAATACCATATCATGGGATAGATTTTTTTTTATGACTCTTCTAAATCATAAGTTTTAAACACTTTTTGCCCTCTCTTCTACTCTAGGGATAAATGTGGTACTCCGCAGAAAAGAGAAAGAAATATCACTAAACTTGAAGTCCTCAAGAGAGATCAGACAACTTCAACAACACACATAAATCACATCAGTTCGGTAAAAGTTTCATTAAAAGCTGAGGACAAGTCACAGTTATTTAATGCCAAAAACTCCTCATATAGCCCTCAGAAAAAGGAGCCAGCAAAGGCAGAAGCAGAAGAAAGAGTTTCCATGGTAAAAACTCGGGACAATTTTAAAATCTACAGTGAAGATGTTCCATTTCTGTCAGCCAATCAGAACAACTACTCGAGAAACCCAGCACAGTCCTTGGAGCCCAATGTAGGGTCCAAACAACCTAAACATATTAACAGCAATCTGTCTTCATCTCTAGGTGATGCACAAGAAAAGAGATACCACCCAGGTCATGAAGAGGTGTACGGACATTCCCACATTCCTGAACAGCTTATGCATATCTACAGTCAGCCCATTGCCATCCTTCAGACACCCGACCTCTTCTCCACTCCAGAGCAGTTACATACTGCTAAGTCAGCTACTTTGCCAAGAAAGGGACAGTTAGTCTACGGTCAGTTGATGGAACCAGTAAGTAGAGAGAACTTCACACAGACGCTGCCCAAAATGCCCGTGCATTCTCATGAACAGCCCCCGGATGCCAGGGAAGAGAATATCCCCCTTGAAGGTCAGCAGAGCTTGCCGTCCCAGACTTCAGATTGGAGCCGGTACTCAAACAGCTTACTGGAGTCGGTTTCTGTTCCGGGAACGCTGAACGAGGCTGTCGTGATGACTCCCTTTTCCTCAGAGCTTCAGGGGATTTCAGAACAGACGCTCCTGGAGCTATCCAAGGGGAAGCCTTCCCCCCACCCCAGAGCATGGTTCGTGTCTCTTGATGGGAAACCAGTCGCACAAGTGAGACACTCCTTTATAGACCTGAAAAAGGGCAAGAGAACCCAGAGCAATGACACCAGCTTGGACTCTGGGGTGGACATGAATGAGCACCTCTCAAGCAGAAGACTCGAGAGGGAGAAAACGTTCATCAAAAGCATGCACCAGCCGAAGATCCTCTACTTAGAAGACTTAGACCTGAGCAGCAGTGAGAGCGGAACCACTGTCTGCTCCCCCGAGGACCCAGCTCTGAGGCCCATCCTGGATGGAGGGGGTGCAGCAATCCTGGAGCACCCCGGGGAAGAGCCTCCGGGAAGAAGAAGCACTGTTGAAGGCTTTGAGGCCAGTCTGTCCCCCACCAAGAAAAGGGGCAGACCGCCACTCGCCAAAAAAGATAGCAAGACTACTATCTGGAAGAAGCGGGAGGAACGCCCACTGATTCCCATGAACTGACGCCAAGGGCGGTTGAGTGTGCTGGCTCGTGTTCATTCTTGCTCCTTGCAAGCCACTCTCTGAACTTTTGAAGAAGTTGGAACTGAGCAGTCATGGTCCCTGGACGTGTCTCAAGCAGAGTAAATAGTAAAATGGCAATTCACTAATGAAAGAGAAAGATACCAAGAAATGCTTTTTCTGACCTATTCTTTTCATTTACTTTTGAGTCATGAATTTGAAGTATCCGAGAGCTCAAAATGTGAAGTAGCTTCAAGATGTTAATTCTCTGAAAACCCTGCTCAGTCAGCCAATGTAGCCCTCTCTCAGAAAAACAGTGAAGTGCGTACTCCGAAAGTCGCTTTCAGAAATGTTGCCTCTGCTTTGATGCCCGCCCCTGTAAACATCTAGAAATGAAACTATTGGGCATCGTAGTCTTGTGACCTAGGACTGTTAGGTTCTCCTCTGCCTGTAGATGAAAATAATGATAAATGTTCTCGATGTTCCTCTAGAATCTAAAGGCCAAACAATATTTCCCTTTTTGCAATAAAATGCATGTGCACTGTACCAACCCCAAAATAAATCTTGCTCATGTAAGATAGGCAGGAAGTTACATGGTTGTTAGAGAGGGAAAAAGTAGCTCTTTGGTTGTTTTTGGATATAACTTCACAGACTAAATGATGAGGTGTTAACTTATTTAGAAATCTGAAAAATGAATGCTCTGATACTTCCATTTTTATTTTAAATTTTCTTTTCTCCCTGCTTCTAGAGTGAAATGATTGAAACTGTCAAGGAAAACTTTAGCAATCTTAAACAAAAACAAAACCCCATACTTTAGTTTAAGAATCAATGATACATGTAAGCTAAAATCAGCTTTAAGATATTTTTCTGTCCCCCACAATTCATTCATTTTAAACTTGAATTTAAAATTAATATTCAGATGTTCATTTTAAACTTGATTTTAAAAATATTTAGGTATTCATAAGCAGTTTTCAGTTTATTAACAAAATATGTGAAACTAAAGGAAATAAACATTTTTTAAATGTTCATAAGCAGGAAAAGAAATTCTATTTCTCCTAGACTCAAAAATACCTTCAGAATATTTCATGTATATCCAGATGCTTTTCTCTTGACATTTGTAAAAGATATTTTAGAAAATGTTTCGATTTAATGGAGAAGTAAAAGGTTTTTTTTAAATCACTTTTAGCATTTGCAACATTTTGTTCTAGTTTTGGAAGTAATATATTCATGTTCTTTTCATCATAGCAAAGAATTAAGTATGAACACATTCAACAGCTGTTTTTAATTATAATTGTCTTCAACTCTAAATTATCATTCATATGTCCTAAAAATAAAGCTCTTTGTTAATTAAAATCAATTCATCCCATTTTTTCTCCAAATTTCCGTGAAGGCAAATGTCTGAAGCAGCTCCCCCTTTCTCTCAGGGGGTGAACGTTAAGCTAGATTACTTTATTTCTCATCCTCTTCAACATAGGACCAACATAGGGACCCAAGGCACATAAACAATTTGAAAGAAGCAAAATTAGCCTAATATATTAGTTGTAGTCAAATTACAGATGGGTAGTCAATGAAAGACAACTGCTTTTTTTTTTCCCCCAAGATAGTCGACTTCAGCCATTTTTTCCCTCTAATTACTTCAGTTTTTCCTATAACACCAAACCTGTTGGATAATACTCGTTCTGTGTTAACCCAAAGAACTTAAAAACGTGGGCACAAGTTTGCCATGTTTTACCCAGTCCATAGGAGAGAGAGAGATATTTGGGGTAATACCTACGGTTAGTTTCTGGAGTCGTAGGTTTCTTATTGGTCTACAGAAAGATGCATTAAAGTGGCATAAATGGAAATGACTCGGAAAAGGTTACAGAGTTAGTGCTCTGCTGAAGTGCCTTTGATATAGACGTGCTTATTGGAAGGATACACTAACATCTTTCTTTGATGTGCATTTTCTTTCTGTTGGCCAAATTAAACAGATGTGCAGTTTTGTTAATCAAAAAATATAGACCTACTGTTTCATGTTGGAACAATGATTTTTGCATGCAAGTAACATTTCTCTTGTGCTTTTTTGAATCCAGTTTACATTGATAAGCTATGTTGGAATGAAGTTAGAAACTGTATAGTAAACTGTTGCACTTCAATATTTTAAGCTTATATTTTCCCTACCTTTAAATAAAAATGTTTCATCTTTTAGCTTGGTGATGGAATACATATGTTGATATAAGGGTATATTATTCAAGTATGCCACTTACTCATTCTTACATAAAGGAAATGAGATGTATCCCCAGGGGCTTTTATAGAAATATTTTTTTTTTTTTGGTTTCAGAATAAAAATATTTTTTTTATACACTGCACATTCTGTTCTCAATGGGGAAGTATAGGCAGTTTACCTTTTCTAATGATAAATGTGCGACTTCTCATTTGTGAGTAGTTCACAGATTTCCTGTTAAAAAGCTGAAGCCATCTACTTTTTCTTAACCCAAGTAATGATTACCCTACAATATTCACAACTTTCTTAAATTTTTAAATTGAAAACCAACAGTTTTTTGCAATGTAACTCTTACGAATTTTGATCACGAATTGTTAACCTTTGTAGATCCTTTGTATATCTACTTTGGATATATCTTAAAAGCAAAATTATCCCTCAATTAACTGATGGATTCATTTACTAAAGCACAGCTATATGTATTTTTTAATACATATGATCTTGAGACTTTATAAAGTGAATTTTTATGGCATTTATGCAGTTGTACAGGGTTTACGCCCTTTTCTAACACACAGAATCACGAAGGTCACAAGTGTTGCGGAACGAAAGTGCCACTATGCGCTGGCGATCATTCTCGGGTCACTGTCTGGGTTTGAGTCCTCTGGTATCAATACATACAGAGTTGTAGGAATCTGTGGGTCAAATAATGTCCCCCAAAACTTCCCAAAAGGTGAAGCTCAGAGTTTGTATTCATTTATAGTGAATGAGTTACTCATTTAGCTGTGTGCTGGCATTGTAAAGAACGTGACCATGTTCATTTCCGTCTCAGACCTTAAGCTGACACATTGCCCTTGTTTCTGAGTATTTATTTCTATCTTTTGTATTTCAACAGAGGAATCTCACAGTTCACTGTATTTAATGCCATTGTTACTATATTTACTGCTGAAAACTGTAACAATCTGAAGATTTGTAAAATGTTAAACATAGCTCATTAAAGATAATAAATCTAAAAAGTACTTGATGCATATTTTTTTTAATTGACCTATTTTAGAAAGGGGAGGGCCTAGGGAGAAGTTGGGAGAATCCCAGGCCGACTCCGTGTTGATCACAGAGTCTGACTCAGGTCTCAGTCCCACGACTCTAGGATCACAACATGAGCAGAAGCCAGAAGCTGGATGTCCAACTCTACCACCCAGCGTCCCCTGGACGTATTCTTTAATTCTGGGTAAACAACAAAACATTCCTCCCTAAACTGTCATTTCATCTAGTAAATATTCAATTATTACTTTTTCCACTCTTAGACTCCCTGTGTCAAAATAAAAATCTTTGAATACTCTTTGTTTTTATAATGAACTTGATTTCTCATTATATTTCATGTTCTCCAAATTTCACATTTTTACTATGAAAGCCGAGTATAGCCAAATTATTTTTCCATTCATTGAGAAGACTTGTTAAGATATGTCATAGAAAAAAAAATAAAATTGCAGCATGCAAAATACATAAGTGAGAAAATGATACAGTATCCCTGCCTCCTCCACTTAAAATTATTTGGACTTTAAACATAATATAATCATACAAAGGCTGTTTACACTTAGGGTGTTACATGTCCTTCAAGAGCCCCTCTGCTCACCTAGCTGAACCGTACTCAAGTTCAGGGAGTCTACATTCTGGGGTGTTAGAATATCTTTAATTTACTTAAAAATAATAAATAAATTTTATTTTAAGTAGGTTCCATGCCCAGTGTGGACCCAACAAGGGACTTGAACTCACAATGCAAAGCTCAAGACCCGAGTTGAGATCAAGAGTTAGACGTTTAACTGACTAAGCCATCGAGGTGCCATTTTATTTTATTTTTTTTTATTTTTAAGTAATCTCGACACCCAATGTGGACCTTGACCTTAAAACTCTGAGGTCAAGTGCTGTTTGCTGTGCTGACTGAGCCAGCCAGGCACCCCGGACTATCTTTTAAAGTCATTATCTTGGCTGCTATGTTTTCAGACATTTTGTGTGACTTCCATAAATTAAAATGGCAGCAGAAATACCTTTGGTTCGTTCTCATGGCAACTGGGCTCTGAATCCACTTACACACTCGGCAGGTTCGGACGTCAGCAGTGCTGTTTGAGACCGACGCTCGCATTTGGATCCCTGTAGAGTGTAAGCCGGGCTGTGGCTACCTTTGTTCCAGGGCCTGGTCTCCCACTGGGAGAGTCTAAGTCTGGACAGAAATAATGCAGTTTCTGGAGATGTCCTGCAGGACCCGAGTTCACATGGAACTGACTTTTAACAGAAAATAGGTTTCCTAAATCACAATCAGATACGCAGCTGCCAACAGAGGATGCTCATGAGGCAGTCATCACATGCTCCTGTCGGAAGGGAAATTCCTAACAGTAGACTAATGTGTAAGAACTATAGGAAAGGTGGATGGAATTAAGAGACTTTTTAATGCATTTATCAGAAGTGATTCACCGATCAGTCCCTGATACTTACGACACCTAGTTAAGGACCTTCCCCTAAACTACACGCTGTTGATACGGTACCACTTAAAACATGAATAAGCTCTCCTGAAGCAACTGTGGGACGAACTTCTTCTGAGAACACTGTTCTATTGTCTTAGATTCGCTTGCTCCATCAAAATAAATTCTTCCCTTGACTTTATCTTTTTTCTTTATTTTGAGCCTCTCTTTTGGTGGCAGTGGGGGAGCTCAGGGGGCTTCTGCCCAACTGGGCTTTTTAATATGTAAAAACATTTTCAGTTTGACTAGAAAAAAAAATCACAATGATTACAATCAATTTATAATGTTAAATACCAAAAAAGTAATAAAATCAATTGCAAATGATGGAAAAACATTTTCATTAAAATATATATGGCAAATTTCACAGGGAGAAATCGTGATAACGATTTTCTTTCTCAATCAGATAAATTTAGAGACCACACTTTAAAATTACCTGGGTTGATCAAAACTGCAGTAACTCTTCTTTCCACTTTGTTAGCTACAGTAGGTAAAGACCCACCTGCTTCTGTTGGGAAAATTTACATGTTGACAAGTATATGATTATTTTTCCCTTCAATGACAAACCTTTTCTCATTGAATCTCACATTTCCTAGTTTCAAACCTACACTTACTATGGCTGTACACAATATACCACAGTCATGTAGGAAGACCCAACTTCCCAAATGATTTTGCCTTTTTTTTTTTTTCTGTCTGTACTTCGGGTTGACTAGAAGTTTCATAATTCATATGTTGACTGATTCTAACCCTCATAGACCTTATTAAAACACTAGACTCACTGCAGACAGTCTGATTCAAAACAAACCAGATAATTACATTCCCAGGAGTCCCAGGGCTTATTACATGTGAACAGCTTAGTTAAAAACCTTTCCTAAATACAATATTGAAAAGCATAATTGTGGCTATTAAGCAACATGGAGTAAATAGTGCAAAATAATATTTAGCCTAGAAAAATAATTTTTTACATAGGAAGTATTTTTAAAAAGTGTATTTATTCAGCTCATATTTATCCATAATATTCAGCTTTCTGTAATAAATACTATTTTGAAACCCTGATTTCTAACTTAGATGACTTCTGAAAGATTTGTATTCATGAGATACAGAAATGTTTAATTATATTTTTAAAGATTTATTTATTTATTTATTTGACAGAGGTCACAAGTAGGCAGAGAGGCAGTCAGAGAGAAAGGAAAGGAAGCAGACTCCCCACTGAGCAGACAGCCCAATGCAGGGCTCGATCCCAGGACCCTGAAATTATGACCTGAGCCGAAGGCAGAGGCTTTAACTCACTAAGACACCCAGGCGCCCCCAGAAATATTTAATTATTAACATGCACTTTTCCATATATTTTATTGTTACTATTTTTTCCATTTAGTGTTTATTACTGATTATTCAGGGAACTGGCTGGCCGGGAGAGATCAGTCTTTTTCTTTTAGATACTCTGAAGTGTAAGGATTGGTGGGGCATCGAGATTTCTCATGCATGCCCCTTTACATGGCTGATGGAAAACTTAAATAAGCTGATAGAGGAAAAAACACAGGCTAGCAAATATTACTGATTTTTTTTGACACTACATTTGATGAACTTAAATTATAAGGGGTTGATTTTATGGCTCAACCTTGTTAAACCAAGGTTATCTCCATTTAAGAACTCATGATCATCAGTCACTGCAAACTAACTGTCATTTGAAGGCTATGTTTGGATAACTGAGTTCTGTTACAGCCATTATTGTTGTCTTTTTCATCAGGATCAGTAGGTATTGGGAAAAAAGAGGACCTATAAAATTAAGAAGGGGATCCCAGACAGCAGTATAGGAAGACCCTGAATTTACCTCCTCTAGGAACACAACAAACTTGAGCTATATATCGAATAATTTTACTCTGAAAGGGAGGAACTAGAAAATTAGATGAACAATGTATTTAAAACAATTCAATATATTCACAAAAAAGATAAGACATGCACTGAGAGTAAAAGAAGCAAAGACATGAACTTTCTCTGGATCCCACTGTTGATGTGGTAACCCCACAACCTGGAAGGATCCCCAAAATATGGGTTTCTCTTTTGAGGAGTGAAGGGGCTGTTCCCCACACTCGGCAACCCAACCCTTTGAGCTGGCACTATAAAGATGAGCCCCCAAAGTGTCTGGTATTGAAAATCTGGGCAATAAAAATCAGGAGAATCATAGACTTATAATACAGAAATCACACTCTTAGATGGTTTATGCACAAACTCATTTGTCCTGAGATCCAGCACAAAAGCAACAGATTGAAAAGTGTCTAAGCCATAAGCAAGGGAGACCCACTTATTAACTTTAAAGCAGCTACTGGTGAGACAGGAATCTTCAGGGACTCTCTGCAGGGACAGAAGTCCTGGCAGACATTTTTACAATCTCATTGTAATATGTTGGTGACAGAGTCAAAGGCACCATTTTTGGTGCCTTCCCTCCAACCTGCCAGCACCAGAGAGTATGATCTACCTACCCTGTGCCGTAACTGAGCTGGGTGAGCGTCCTGAGCCCCACCCATACAACATAACACCCAAACCACAACAAGGTCAAGTGAGTGTCCCAAGCCCCATGTTCCTTGCTCAGCAGTAGAGAGGCAGACAGCCCAGGTGAGAGCCCTGAACCCTGTACAACCTTCACAGATACCAAGCTACAACTGGCCAGGGGAGCACCCTGAGCCTTGCCCTCCCTATTCAGCAGCCAAGACACAGCTGAGTTGGGTGAGCACCCTGAACCCCAGCCATCTTGGACAGAAGTGGGATGGGAAAGTATCCTGGGCCCCATGTCCCTGTACAGCAGCTGCAACCCTACCATAGCTAGTGGGCAATACAGTCGATACAAGGGAATGCCCATATAGTGTTTGGCTCTGGTGACCAAGGGAGATTGTACTTCCAGCCCACATGGAACAGCTCCTATGTAAGACCACTCATTAAAGGCTAAAAATTGTATGGAACAAGAAAAGACCCCCAAATAGCCAAAGGAATATTGAAAAAGACAACCAAAGCTGGTGGCATCACAGTCCCAGACTTCAAACTCTATTACAAAGGTGTCATCATCAAGGCAGTATGGTACTGGTACAAAAACAGACATCTAGATCAATGGAACAGATAGAGAACTCAGAAATGGGCCCTCAACTCTATGGTCAACTAATCTTCAACAAAGCAGGAAAGACTCTCCAATGGGGGGGGGGTCTCTTTAATAAATGGTGTTGGGAAAATTGGACAGCCACTTCCAGAAGAATGAAACTGAACCATTTCCTTACACCATACATAAAAATGGGCTCAAAATGGTTGAAAGACCTAACTGTGAGACTGGAACCCATCAAAATCCTAGAGGAGAACAGAGGCAGCAACCTCTGTGACCTCAGCCATTGCAACTTCTTGCTAGACTCATCTCCAAAGATAAGAAAAACAAAGGCAAAATGGAACTATTAGGACTTGATCAAGATAAAAAGCTTTGCACTTCCTTTTGCAAAGGAAACAGTTGACGAGACCAATAAACAACAGATAGAATAGAAGATATTTGCAAATGTCTTATCAGATAAAGGGCTAGTATCCAAAATCTATAAAGAACTTACCAAACTCAACACCCAAAGAACAAATAATCCAATCAAGAAATGGGCAGAGGACATGAACAGACATTTCTGCAAAGAAGATATCCAGATGGCCAACAGACACATGAAAGAATGCTCCACATCACTCGGCATCAGGGAAATACAAATCAAAACCACAATGAGACACCACCTCACACCAGTCAGAATGGCTAAAATTAACAAGTCAGGAAACGACAGATGCTGGCGAGGATGTGGAGAAAGGGGAACCCTCCTACACTGTTGGTGGGAATGCAAGCTGGTGCAACCACTCTGGAAAACAGTATGGAGGGTCCTCAAAATGTTGAAAATAGAGCTGGCCTACGACCCAGCAATTACAGTACTAGGTATCTACCCCAAAGATATGAAGGTAGTGGTCTGAAGGGGCACATGCACCCCAATGTTTATAAGCACCAATGTCTACAATAGCCAAACTATAGGAAGAGCCCAGGTGTCCATTGACAGATGAATGGATACAGAAGACATGGCACACACAATGGAACACTGTGCATCATAATAATGAAATCTTGCCATTTGCAACAACATGGGTGGAACTAGAGAGAACTAAGCAAAATAAGTCAATCAGAGAAAGGCAATTATCATAGGATCCTACTGATATGTAGAATTTAAGAAACAAGGCAGAGGATTATAGGGGAAGAGAGGAAAAAATGAAACAAGATGATACCAGAGAGAGAGACAAACCATAAGAAACTTATTTTTTTTAAGATTTTATTTATTTATTTGAGAGAGAGAGAATGAGAGAAACCATGAGAGGTGGGAAGGTCAGAAGGAGAAACAGACTTTCCAGTGTGCAGGGAACCCAGTGTGGGACTCAGTCCCAGGAATCCAGGGTCATGACCTGAGCTGAAGGCAAACGCTTAACCATACTTAACCGAGCCACCCAGGTGCTCAGGATTGCTAGAGGGAGGGGTGGCTGGGTGGCGGACGTTGGGGAGGGTAGCGCGGGGTTTGTGTAAGACTGATGAATCACTGGCCTGTACCCCTAAAACAAATAATACATTATATGTTCACTAAAAGTAAATAAATAAAGGCTAAGGGAGGTAGCCATTTTGCTTAATATATACAGACAAACAGAGAAATGGGCAAAATGAGGAGACAGAGGAATATGTTCTAAACCAACAAAGATGACAAATCCCCAGAAAAAAACTTAATGAATTGGAGATAAGCAACCTATGCAATAAATAATCAAAGTTGTGGTCATAAAAATGCTCACTCAGGGGCACCTGGGTGGCTCAGTGGGTTAAAGTCTCTGCCTTCGGCTCAGGTCATGATCTCAGGGTCCTGGGATCGGGTCCCGCGTCGGGCTCTCTGTTCAGCAGGGAGTCTGCTTCCCCCTCTCTCTCTCTGCCTCTCTGCCTACTTGTGATCTCTCTCTGTCAAATAAATAAATAAAGTCTTTGGGGAAAAAAATGCTCACTCATCTTGGGAGAAGAATTGGACGAACACAGCAAGAACTTCAACAAAGAGAAAATATAAGAAAGAACCAAACAGCAGTCATAACTGTCCTGAAAAATACACTTGAGGAGCACAGCAGCAGAAGAGACGAAACAGAAGCACGGACCAACATGCTAGAAGGCAGAGCAAAGGAAAATATCGAGACAGAACAGCAGAGTGAGAAAAAGAACTAAAAGAAGAGACGAGACATTAAGAGACCTCTGGAACAACATCAAGGAGAAGTAACAGTCACATTACAGATATCCCAGAAGGGAAAGAGAAAAAGGGCCATAAAAATTGTTTGAAGAAATAATGCCTGAAAACATCCCTAATCTGGGGAAGAAGACAGACATGCAGGTCCAGGAAGCCCAGAGAGTTCCAAACATGATGGACCCAAAGAGAAGCACAATGAAACACATTATAGGTAAAACAGTAAAAGTAAAGAATAAAGAAAATCTTAAAAGCAGTAAGAGATAAGCAACATATGGCTAAGGGAATTTTCATAAGCGTGTCAGTGTGGTCTCAATAGAATGTTCACAGGTCAGAAGGGAGTGGCGTGACGTACTCAAAGTGTGGACAGGGAACCACTGACAAACCAGAAGTCTCTACCAGGGAAGGCTGTCGTTCAAAATCGGAGAGATTAAGACTTTCCCAGACAAGAAAAAGCCAAAGGAGGTCTTTACCACTAAACCAGCTTTGCAAGAAATGTTAAAGAGACTTTTCTAAGCTAAGAATAAAAAGTGCTAATTAATAAGAAGAAAATACATGAGAGCAAAAGTCTCACCCGAAGAGGTGAATAAAGGTAGTAGGTCAACCACTTGTAAAGCAAGTATGAAGGTTTAAAGGACAAATGTGGTAAAATTAGTTTAAAAAATGTAATAGTTATTGGGGCACCTGGGTGGCTCAGTGGGTTAAAGCCACTGCCTTCAGATCAGCTCATG
The DNA here is from genome assembly GCF_020171115.1 of Neogale vison. Lineage (NCBI taxonomy): Eukaryota > Metazoa > Chordata > Mammalia > Carnivora > Mustelidae > Neogale > Neogale vison. The sequence goes on from NC_058093.1 coordinate 253,257, forward strand.
ATCTCGGGGTCCTGGGATCGAGCCCCGCATCGGGCTCTCTGCTCAGCGGGGAGCCTGCTTCCTCCTCTCTCTCTGCCTGCCTCTCTGCCTACTTGTCATCTCTTCCTCTCTCTGTCAAATAAATGGATAAAATCTTTTAAAAAAAGGTAATAGTTAAGAATACATGAGATACATAAAGTAAAAAGAGATACGATGTGGTTCCACTCCAAGATGGTGATGCAAACAGACCCTGAGCTTAACCTCCTCATGGACACACCAAATCCACACTCCGTTGTAAAGGACCTGGGGCTGCCTGAGCACCGTCTGCACAACCAGGGACAGCGAGACCACAGAGAGAGAGAGAACGGCAGGAAAGACAGACACGGTAAGGAAGAGAACCAGCTTCTTGCTGGGAACCGCAGAGGGATGAGGACTGCAGGACCAGGTTGGTCTGCTCAGGGCCACAGGGGGAAAGGAAGGCTGTGGTTTAAAGAGGCAACTGGGACATAAAGGAACCAGCTCCAAAACCTTGCCAAGCAGTGCGGCTGTTGCTAGAACTCTCCAGGTCCGATGGGCTGATGAGTCATGGTTTACATTCCCCTTCCAGCTTGATGGCACAGAAGAAGTCATGGTTGGCCTGCTGCCTCGCCATCCCCGGGCCCTCAGCCCACTCCAACCCTGGATGTCCTGGGCTACAGGAGGGGAAAAAAAAAAAAAGACATGGTTTAAAAGAACAACTATATAGAATAACTGTATTACAACTATATTATAAACTATAATACAATATTAAAAGAATGACTATATAGAACATAAAGGAACTAACCCTAGAACCCTCCCATATGGCAAGCAAGCTGCTGGAAGTCTATCCAGTTCAGTGGGGCTGGCAAACACCACAGTTTACATTCCTTCTCCTCCTTGATAGCATGGACAGGAGCAGGGGCCTGGTGTTCCAGCTGGTCTACTGTGTCAGTGAGCTCCAGGCCCCTAGTCCCCACCAGCCCCAGCCATCCCATGACACCCCTGGTCAGTGCTCACTACAGCCCCCGCCAGCTTGCCAAGATGACCCAGGGGCAAAACACCCTGGAATGCTCCAGGCCCACCCCGTTTTGGCTCCTCGGGCACTCCCTGTGCAGAGTGCTCCAAGACCTCCCAGCTCATGCCTGCTCCAGATCCAGCCACCCTGCCAGGGTGCTTCTTGCATGAACCACCCCGTAAACCACAAGTGGGACCTTCCTCTGTTCCAACTGTCCCACCCGGGCACACCCTGCATGGACCACTTTGGGATCCCCTGGTCTGCGCTCCACCTCGGCTCTAGCTGCTGTGTCAAGGCGCTGCCAGCACAGAGCACCCTAGGATGCTCTGCCTTGGCCCATCCACTTCAGCTACAGCTGTCTTTCCAGAGCGAACCCAGGAGCCTCACCTAGGCTCCTGCTTCCTTGCCAGAGCAACCCCTGTACAGCGCACTTTGTGACCCCCCCCACCACAGCCGGCCCCAGCTTGGTCCAGCCTCTCCGCTGGGACACCCGTGGAGCACCCCAGGCCCCTCCGGCTTGCACCCAATGCAGCTTTAACTCTCCTGATAGGACATTCTCTATGAAAAGAACCCCAGGACCCCCCAAGACATTCCTGCTTTAGTCCCAGCCGTCCCACCAGGACAGCCCCGGCATGAAGTGCTGTGGCCCCCAGTCCACACCAGCCACAGTCCAGCCAGCAGCCCAAGTCACCAGGCACAGAAGATGACTATCCTATTCCTTCAGGTACAGGAGAAGTAGCTGTTTTACTTAATTCATAGAAACAACACAGAGAGTCAAGCAAAATAAGACAGGAGTATGCTACAGATGAAAGAACAAGATAAAAGTTCAGAAAAATAACTAAATGAAATGGAGAGAAGAAACACGCCTAGTTAAATAGTTTAAAGTAATGACCATAACTGTGCTCGCTGTACTGGAGAGATGACTGGACGAATTCAGTGAGAACTTCAACCAAGAGAGAGAAAATACAAAAAAGAAGCAACCAGAGTCAAACACAACTGAAATGAAAACAAAACACTAGACGGAATCAATAACAGATTAGCAGATGCTGAAAAATAAACCAGCTATGTCAAAGACAGGATAACAGAGACCACTCAAGATGAACAACAACAACAACAAAAAGAAAGTAATAGATTTTAAAAATGAAGATGGGTTAAGGGATCTTTTGGACAACATTAAGCAAACAAACATTCATGTTATATAGTCTCAGAAAAAGAAAAAGCAGCAGAAAATTATTTGAAAAAATAATAACTGAAAACTTCTTTAGCCTAGGGAAGGAAACAGAAATCCAGGTTCAGCAAGCAAGCAGAGTTCCAACAATATAAACCCAAGGAAGTCCACACCATCATGCATTATTAAAAAGTCAAAGATTAAAGATCAAGAGAAAATTTTAAAAGCAGCAAGAAAGGAGCTAGATTTTATGTTTTAGGGAAATCCCATAAGGCTATCACTTGATTTTTCTGCAGAAACTTTACAGGCCAGAAGGGAGTAGTATGATACATTCAAAGTGCTAAAAGAAAAAACTCTACAACCAAGAATACTCTGCCTAGCAAAATTGCCATTCAAAATGGAAGGAGAGAGAATTTCCCAGACAAACGAAATTAAAGGAGGTCATCACCACTAAACAGGTCTTATAAGACATGTTAAAGGACTTCCTTATGTGGAAAAGACAAAAGCATAGTTAGGAGATATTTATTAATAAAGTGATGTAAAACGGGACAACATACACATAAAACATGGAGAAAGGAATAAAAAAGTTTAAGAAGGTGTGCAAATGGGGGCACCTGGGTGGCCTAGCCAGTTAAGTGGCCAACCCTTGGTTTTGGCTCAGGTCATGATCTCAGGGTTTTGAGAGTGAGTCCCATGTCCTCGGGCTTCTATTCAGTGAAGAGTCTGCTTGAGATTCTCTCCCTCTCCCGCTCCCCCCCCTTGCTTTTGTGTGTTCTCTCAATCTCTAAAATAAGTAAATAAATCTTAAAAAAAATGTGTTAAACAATAGCATGGAGGACATGGGGAGTTAGAGAGGAGTAGGGAATTTGGGTAAATTGGAAGGGGAGGTGAACCATGAGAGACTATGGACTCTGAAAAACAATCTGAGGGTTTTGAAGGGGCGGGGGGGTGGGAGGTTGGGGTACCAGGTGGTGGGTATTAGAGAGGGCACAGATTGCATGGAGCACTGGGTGTGGTGCAACAATAATGAATACTGTTATGCTGAAAATAAATAAAAATAAATTTTAAAAAATGTGTTAAACATAATTGGTCATAATATAGACTTAATATAGACCATTATATATGAACCTCATGGTAACCACAAACCCAAAACCTATAATAAATACACAAAAAGTAAAGAGAAAGAAAGCCAAATATAACACTACAGAAATGCATAGATTATAAGGAAACGGAGCAAAAGAAGAAAGAAACAGAGATGATCTACCAAAATAACCAGAAAATGAATTATAAAAATGCAATAAGCATATACCTAACAGTAATCAGTAAATGATCTCAGTACTCCAATCAAAAGACATAAAGTGGTGAATGAATAAGTAAACAAGACCCATCTATATACTGCCTACAAGAAACTCACTTCAAACTCTCAGACAGAAAGTAAAAGGACGGAAAGATATTCCATGGAAATGGAAGAAAAAAAAATCTAGGTAACAATACTTTTACCAGACCAAATAAGACTTTAAAGCAAAGACTATAATAAGAGAAAGAGAAGGGCATTACATAATGATAAAGGAATCAATTCAAAAAGAAGATATAATTGTAAATATCTATGCACCCAAAATGGAGCACCTACACACATAAAGCAAATATTAACAGACATAAAGGGAGAAATTGACAGTTATGCAATAATAGGGGACTTTAATACCCCACTTACATCACATGTGTATCACATATGCCACATATATCAACCAGGCAGAATATCAATAAGAAAACGGGGTCTTCAAACACCCCATTAGACTAGGTGGACTTAACATATATACAGAACATTCCATTCAAAAACAGAATAAACATTCCTTTCAAGCGCACAAGAAACATTCTCCAGCACAGATCATGTAAGCCACAAAAATAATTCTCAATAAATCAGAGAAAACTGAAACCATATTATACATCTTTTCTGACTGCAACCTTATGAAATTAGAAATCATTCATAGGAATAAAGACTAGCAAAAACACAAGCACATGGAGGTTAAACAACATGATACTAAACAACCAATAGGTCAATGAAGAAATCAAAGAGGAAATTAAAACAATACATAAGAAATGAATGAAAATGAAAATGGTCCAAAATCCTTAGGATGCAGTGAAAGCAGTTCCAAGAGGGAAATTTATAGATATATGTCTACCATAAGAAATGGGAAAAATCTCAAACAATCTAACCTTACAACTTAAAGAAATAGAAAAAGAACAAACAAAACCCAAGGTGAGAAGAGGGAAGAAAAGAATAAAGATCAGAGCAGAAATGAATGAAAGACAGATTTTAAAAATATCAATGAAACTAGGAGCTGGTTCTTTGAAAAGACAAACAAAATTGACAAACTTTTAGCTAGGCTTATCAAGAAAAAATGAGAAGAGACCCAAATGAAAGAGGAATTACAACTGATACTCTGGAAATGCAAAAAATAACACTATAAATAATTATCTGCTAACAAATTAGACAATCTAGAAGAAATGGATCAATTCCTAGAAACACACAATCTTCAAAGAGTGAATCATGAAGAAACAGGAAATCTGAGACTGACTACTAGCAACCGAAATGAAACAGTAATCAAAACCTCCCCCCAACAAATGTCTGGGTCCAGGTGGGTTCACATGTGAATTCTACCAAACATTTAAAGAGTATAACACCTACACTCCTCAAATCATTCTAAAAATTGAAGAGAAAGGAATGCTACCAAGCTCACTTTATAAGGCCAACATTATCCTGTTATTAAAACCCAAGACACTAGATAAAAAGAAAACAGGCCAATAGTCCTGATAAACATAAACACAAAATCCTCAACAAAACATTAAAAACATTATACACCATGGGGAAGTGGGATTCATTTCAGGGATGGAAGGATGGTTTAACATAAAAAAAACAATCAACACAATATGCCACATAACACAATGAAGAGTCAAAGTCACATGATCATTTCAGCAGATGCAGAAAAACATTTGACAAAATTCAACATCCCCTTATAAAAACTCTCAACAAAGAGTATTTAGAAAGAATATACCTCAACATAATGAAGGCAATATGGGACAAAAACCACAGCTAATCATCATATTCAAGGGTGAACATTTGAAAGCTTTTCCTTGAAGATCAAGAACAAGACAAGATGCACAGTCTCATCACCTTCATTCAACATAGTATTGGAAACCCTAGACAGAGCAGCTAGGCAAAAAAATTTAAAAAACAAAAACAAAAAAAAAGAAAAACAACAACAAAAAACCTAAACCAAAACCATATCAAACCCCAAAACCCCCAAACAATGAAAAACAAAACAAGCCATTCAAATGGGAAAAGTAGTAAAGCTCTCACTGTTTGAGATAACATGATACTATATATAGAAAATCCTAAGGACCCCATCATAAATCTGTTAGAATAAACAGGTCACAAAAGCTGTAGGATATAAAACTAACACATTGAAATATGTTATGTTTCTATACACTAATAAACAATCAGAATGAGAAATTAAGAAAACAATCCCATTTACAATTGCCTCATAAAGAAAAGAATACTTTGGCATAAATTTAACCAAGGAAGTGAAAGACCTCTACTCTGAAAACTATAAGGCACTGAGGAAAGAATGTAAAGATAACACAAATGATGGGACGATATTCTGTGCTCACAGATTGGAAAACTTAATATTTTTTAAATGTCTATACTTTCCAAAGCAACCTACAGGTTTAATGCAATCTTTATCAAAATACCAACTTTTTTTTACAGAACTAGAACAAATAATCCTGAAGTTTATATGGAACCATGAAAAACCCTAGATAGCAAAAGCAAACTTGAGAAAAACAACCCCTCTCGAAGTATCACCATCACAGATTTCAAGATATACTACAAAGCAGTACTAATCAAGTTAGCTGTACTAACAATGGTATTGGCACAAAAATAGACACAGTTCAGTGGACAGAGTAGAGAGCTTAGGAATAACCCCCACAAATATGATCAACTAGTCTACAACAATTAAGGCAAGAATATGCACTGGGGAAAAGACAGTCTCTTCAACAAATGGTGCTGGGAAAACTGGACAACTACTTGCGAAAGAATGAAACTAGACCCTTCCTTACACAACACACACACACACAAAAAACAAAACCTAAAAATGGATTAAAGACCTAAATGTAAGACATAAAACTCCTTGAAGAAAAAATAGAGGGTAAGATTATGACAATATATTTTTGGATCGATCTTCTCAGGCAACAATGGCAAAGATAAACAAATAGGACTAACACCAAAAACAAAAAGCATTTACACAGTGAAAAAAAATCAGCAAACCCAAAAGGCAACCTACCGAGAGAAATATTTTCAAATGATATATCCAATAAAGGATTGATATCCAAAATAAAGAACTCATACATTTCATAATTAAAAAAAGCAACACAAAGCATGGGCAGAAGACCTAAACAGACATTTTTCCAAAGACCTATCAATGGCAAACAGGCATATGAAAAAAATGCTCAACATCAATAATCATTGGAGAAATGCAAATCAAAACCACTATAAGTTATTACCTCGCAGCTGTCAAAATGTCTATTATCAAAAAGGTGCGAAATAACAAGCGCTGAGGAGGCTGTAGGGTAAGGGAGCCTCATGCACTGTTGGGGGCAATGTAAATTGGTGCGGCCACTGTGGAAAATAGTATTGAGGAGCCTCAAAAATTAAAAAACAGAAATACTATATGATCCAGGAATTCTACTTTCAGGTGTTTAGTCAACAAAAATGAAAACACTAATTTGAAAAGATATCTGCTTCCCCATGTTCTTTGTAGCATTTTCCCAAAAGCAATGTGTTCATGGATGGATGAACGGATAAAGATGTATACACACACACAACATACTATTACTCAGTCACAAAAAAGAATCAAATCTTGCCATTTGTGGCAACATGAATGAACCTAATGGGCATTATGCTAAGTGAAATAAGCCAGATAGAGAAAGAGAAATACTACATGATTTCACTCATATTTGGAATCTACAAAACAAAACAGAAAGGATCATAGATACAGAGAGAAATTTATGGTTGCCAGAGGGAAGGGTTTAGGGGATTGGCAAAAAAGGTGAAGGGGATCATAGGTACAAACTTCCCGTTACTAAATAAATAACTCTCGGGGCGCCTGGGTGGCTCAGTGGGTTAAGCCGCTGCCTTCGGCTCAGGTCATGATCTCAGGGTCCTGGGATCGAGTCCCGCATCGGGCTCTCTGCTCAGCAGGGAGCCTGTTTCCCTCTCTCTCTCTCTCTCTGCCTGCCTCTCCATCTACTTGTAATTTCTCTCTGTCAAATAAATAATAAATAAAATCTTTAAAAAATAAATAAATAAATAAATAACTCTCAGGGATATAATGTAAAATGTTAAGGAATATAGTCCATAATGTTTTAACAACTTTGTATAGTGACAAACTGGACCTATGGAGATGATCATTTCATAGTATATAAAAATACGGAATCAGATCAATCAAAATATGAAACCAATATAATATTGTAAATCAGTTGTGTGGTGCCCAAATGGGGTGTCTCTTGATCCAACGGGGGCCCCAAATGTGGAGTGACCATCAGGTGGAGGCTTGCGGCATAGGCAGTGAGAGAATTCACCTGAGGCAGAACAGAGGCTCTAAAAGTTTCTTGAATACACCTGCATAGGAGCGGAAAGCAGGACGGCAGAGAGGCTGTCTGCAACAAGGCAGTGTGTGGGGGCTCTTTTTAAAGGGAGAAGATGAGGAAATATGGCTACATATGGAATCTTTCATTTTGGGGGAACTGTGCCTAACTGTAAGTAGCCCATTTGTTCATTAGGGTCTATGGATATTTTGAGATGGGTGGCCTGATGGGCCTGACTGTATTCAAGCAGGGGCCACTTTGGTCCTTTTTGAGATCCATTACTCAACCCTGTTTATCTAAAAGTGGCCTTTTCATTCCCCACTGACAGAGCAACAATGACAAATCTTTCACATTTGGGCAAGAGGTCTCATCTTCAGTATAGCTTCTTCCTGCAGAATGAGGGGCATAGGGATGTCCCTACCTAAAGTTGTCAGTCCATTAGGGGTTCCATGCTGTTATAGACCAGAGCATGGTATTATATTAACATGCTGATAGGTGATTTGAGTGAAATTCCTTGGTGGTCATGCCATGGGATTTGGGGAAGAACCTCTGATGGTATGGGCTAGAATTCCTATTAAACCCTCATTGACATATGGAATTGTTTGGTTCTACAAAAGACAAATTTAGCAAAGAGATTAAAGAGAGGGGACCAATAATTAAGAGTATGAGTGTTGAGACCAAAGGTCCTAAGAAGACAAGGAGTCAGAAGAGCCATGAACAGTTTTCTTTCCAGGAAAACCATCTTTGGTTTCCAATCCCAAAAGAAGTTTATGATGAGAAAGACATAGTTTAGCCCAAAAAGGAGTGATAAAAGTATTATAAGAGCAGGACATCAGGGGGCAGCTCCAGGTAAGTTGTAATTTCTGACCAAGCAAAATTGGAGAGGTCAGCCTAAAGGAAAAAGTTGAGAGTTGAATCTTGAAACTAAGAAGGAGACACTGTGACAGTTTGGGGAGGAAAGTATTCAGGGAGTTTTTGTAAGATAATATCATAGAATGATCAAACGTGACAGTAGGGATTGGTGACGGGCCAGATTCATGGGCCTCTAGGCCGCTGGGTATGTGTCACAGGAGTCCCCTTAAGCAAAGGCATAGATCTCCAGCCAGCTCGCAGCTGTGCTTGCAGAGGGCTCCTTATCTGGGGCCAGAGTAGTCTTCATTTTGGTAAGATGGGTCCATGGGGAGAAGCCATTAAGTTCTATTGATGTTGGAGTGGTCAAGAAAACTTGATAGGGCCCAGTCCGGACAGGTTCAAGTGGCTTTTTGTCCTGCAGAGAGTCTTAAATTATACCCAATCCTTGGATGTAAGTTTTGGATATATGTTACCTAAGAAAGAGGGGTCAGGTTTTGGATTATACTAATTTGGGTGGTTGTTAATGGCAGAGAGTTTGCTCTAGGGTTATCCTTTAATAGTTGATAAAAATCTTCCTTCAGTCCAGGAGTTTGACAATAATTAAAGGAGAGACATCAGTTAAGGCATCGATTTGAGCTTTCGTATCTTCTAGTCATATTTTTGTGGTAATCTGGAGTATCTACCGAACACTATTTTAGGAAAGCATGGTACCTCCTTGAGGTGCACTCAGGATTTCAAGGTCCACTCAGTTTCGGAAGGCCGTCTTTTCAATTTGTACATGACTACATGCTGAGCTTAGTAAAAGGTGGCTGCTGTATGCTTGGCTAAAGCCTCAAGCAACTTGACATCAGTAGAGGTGGCTCCTAGGACAAATATGGCTAAGGGGTAAAACCATCAAGAAGCCCTCTTTGTTTGATGTTTCCCTGTAACAATATCTTAATTATGAGGAGCCACTGACCAATGGGAGAACGCTTGCCTCAGGAGATCCCCAAGTGTATCCCTAATCTAATCATAGGGAAAGTGGGATCACCCATTATTTCTACAAGTCCAGAGTTAACTCTAGGGAGTGGGGTACACGCTGGCTTTTAGGGAATGATTTGGTCATTCTAGTCACAGAGGTCAAGGTGGTCAAGGTCGTAGTTGAATTATACAATTGTTGGGGAATCAATCCTATTTTTCAGCTGTTCAAATAATCATATGTCTGTGAGGTCCTGCTATTATCCCCACAGAACAACAAGCATGAAGACAGTCTGTACCTGAGTTGTTGCGGCCATTTCTCTGGTTTGCCTTAAGTTGTCTAGCTTAGGCAAACAACATTCAAAGATAATCAGAACTAGAATTTAACATCCGCAAAGGTGGGTTATTGAAACATAATTTTTCTCTTAAAGTCACCATATGCCCAGAGATAGCCAAATTCAGACTAATTTGTTTGTAAAAGGAGTCCAATTTTAACAAACTTAGCTTAATTGCTTACGTAAACTTAGTGAGAATAGTGATTGGCCATGTAGCAAACCAGTATTTCCAGTGGTGTCCTTTGATGAGGAGAACAAGTTCTTACTGAACTTATGCAAATGACTATAATTGCCACAGAAGAAAGACTACTGAGACTTCCCGAATGTCACAGGGTTCAGAAAGAGAGAAAAATTAAATGCTTCAATTTCTTCACAAATGAATACTTTATCACATTTCTTTAAATCATAGAACCTTAAGTGAAAGTTTCCTTAATCTGGAAGAGCAAACATTAGAGAACCAGCAATGTTTCAAACAAGAGTCACAAAAAGTATAATTTTTCCCAGTTTTTTTAGTCCCATGTTATTAATTCTTGTTTGGTTTGAACACAGCCTTTTAGATAGTTCTAGAAAGCCTTACCCATTTCATTTTATGATCTTCAAGTTATTGAATTCCTGTATTTGTCCTAAAAGTCTTTATATGAATTTCTTAAGACAAAACTCATTTTACAAAAGAACAAGAACAATTATAAATGACAAATACTAAAAATGGACATTTCTAGTGACTATCTGAGAGTTCATTATGATGCAATTGACAAAGAAATTTGTTTTTTTCTGTGACATTTAACACTTCAGTAGTCAGTATATCGAGTAATGACCTTATACCAGAACATAACATACAAAAGAAACAAGCCTAACAAATCAAAGAGACTTCCTTTATAATTTAAATCTTGGAGAAGTTTGTTAAAACCTTAGAAAGTTTTAAAGCACATGCTCAAATAGGATTATGGATCACTAAAGTCTTGATAAAGACAAAACATTGAAACTATTTTTTCTGGGCAAAGAAAAAACAACTCTGTTTTCTAGAGCAGACCAAGAGAACTTTGTCTTTTTAACAGAGAGAAAGCAGAATTTCAATCTTATGCCAGCATACTTTTTTTTTAAAGATTTTATTTATTTATTTGACAGATAGAGATCACAAGCAGGCAGAGAGGCAGACAGAGAGAGAGAGAGGGGGAAGCAGGCTCCTCGCTGAGCAGAGAGCCCGATGCGGGACTCGATCCCAGGACCCTGAGATCATGACCTGAGCCGAAGGCAGCGGCTTAACCCACTGAGCCACCCAGGCGCCCATGGCAGCGTACTTTTATTTTTTTTTATTTTTTATTTATTTATTTATTTATTTTTTAATGTTTTTTTTTATTATTTTTTAATTTTTTTTTTTTAAGATTTTATTTATTTATTTGAGAGAGAGAGACAGTGAGAGACAGCACGAGTGAGGAGAAGGTCAGAGAGCGAAGCAGACTCCCCATGGAGCTGGGAGCCTGATGTGGGACTCGATCCCGGGACTCCAGGATCACGCCCTGAGCCAAGGCAGTCGTCCAACCAACTGCGCCACCCAGGCGTCCCGGCAGCGTACTTTTAAATTCTACTCATTTTAACCTTAGTCTGTCCTGAGCATACATGAAATTCCCTTCCAAAGATTTCCTTCACAAACCTACAACTTTTCTTTTCCTTCAACAAAACTGTGTTCTCATTCCTTGTATCTGTCTTACACAGAGTTGCTTCCCTTATTTCCATCTAATTACATGTAGCAGAATTTTAACTCTTAGAAAACTTAGTCTCCAGTGAAAACTTAGTAACCAACTGTGAATTGTCACACTGGAAATCTTTAGATGGCAAGTTTATGAATCAATTAAACGCAAAATGTGTTTTCCAGCAGACCAAAATATCCTTAGTGTCTTTGCAATAAGAAGTCAAAAGCACAAACCTACATTCAGTAATCAATCCTTTAGCACTTTATCCTATTTGGAAACCAAGATGTCCAACCAATTCAATCCCATTTGTCACCAAGCAAAGCTTAACACCTCAGGTTACTAAAGACTTTAAAAGCTGTCTTAACATGAAACTTTAGACAGACAAAATTTACCATCATTTTTAGTCATCTTTTTGCTAACAAATTGCAGCAGAGATAACATGAGTTTATTTGACCTTCAATAATCATTGGTAGTGTTAGGGCCAATTTAATGTTAAAACCTGTTTAACTATTAGGGCCTGCTTAGCCAGAGTGACTCCATATTGCCTAGGTAGTCATACTGTTGTTTACATCCACGGACTTCATTCCGGGAATAAACGCCCCCGTAGTTCCTGGTATGGTTCTGGGTATCCATTCTGGGAGTAAACAACTTAACAATAGAAGCCAGGTACCTTGGGCCTGTGGTTATGCCCTATAAAACCAGTCTGTGAGATCGGGAGGGGGTCCCTCTCTTCGGAGGCGGCCCTGGCGGGTCAGTCTGATTTCTAATGCTTGGCATAGAATAAAGTGTCACATAACTTTCACTTCGTCTCAGTCTCGTTCCTTTGATAACGGACCCCACAGTAGAATAACTTTCAATTAGTTTAAATACCAAATTATGTTCCACTCGGGTCCACTTAAAAGTCAATCAATTTGTTACTATTGTCAGTTTTCACTTGGGGCACCAGTGGGGAAGTCTGAAGTGGGCTCTGTTAAGGCTGAGGGGGTGGGTACTCCTTGCTCCTGGACAGCCAGAGGAGCAGCAGCAGGTGGTTCCTGAGGCCCCGAGAATGGTGTGGGAACAGGTCATACAGGCCGTCCCCAAGGCGGTGCAGAGACAGGAGGAGCGGGGAGGAGGCAGAAGAGGGAAAGTGCTGCCAGAAGGTAGAGGAAGAGGATTCCGGGTTCCAGACCTCCTCAGCTCAGACAGAGGAGCAGAGCTATGGTTTTCTCCACCAAAGTGGAAATAGGCAGTCCACCCAGGGCCAGAGAAGACAGGGAAGTTCCCCGAAACAAAGGGAGTTTCGGCAGCTGCTTGGGAGTATTCCTTAAAGTCTCCATACAGAGGTAGACCACCATAGTTGGCTCCAAAGGTCATAGTCATTAAGCAGGAAATGAATGAAGGAGAAGCCCCCAAACCTGCTGGGAGGAGGAGGAGTCAGAGACCGTGCGCTGTGTCGGAGGCAGCTGGTACTCAGCCGAACAGGTTCTGCGAGAGGCTCTTAGGTCAGGGCCCTGATTTAGGGCCAAACTAAGCAAGACAGAATGGGACGTCCAGCCATTTGGAGGAGTTCTAGCAAAGGAGTCAAACTGGAAAATAGCTTTGGAAGACGGAGTTCTGTGGGAGGGGTATACCCAGATCTGGGGTTTTATACCGAGGCCACAAAACACCGGGCCATGGCAGTCAGGTTTGCTCTGGCTTTTAAGAACACAGCCCAAGGGGGAGTCTGAAGGAAGAGAGGGGGCCGAAAGACAGGCTGCTGATTCCCAAAGAGGCTCTCGCCAAAGGGAATGGAGTTCTGACTCCTGGTTGCAATTTAGTCAGGGCATCCGCTGACCTGAGAGAGGACTGGACCTATACCCAGTGACGGATTCTTCCGGTGGCATCGCATCACCATCCCCATCACCGAGAGAAGTCCCACACAGAACCAACAGACTCTTTCGGGGTGTCCCACTAAGAGGGGCCCTGCAAATGGCCTGGGGGGTGTCCTAGCAACAGGTGAGCGGGACAGCGGTTTGGCCAGACACGAGGGGGAGGACTCACCACTCAGATGGAGGAACCCTTCTGTCCGCAGATCAAGATGGTCGCTGGATGGACAGGAACAAAGAAAAAGGGACAGGATTGAAGGAAGCTAAGCGGCTGAGAGTCAGCCGGGGTCAGGAAAGAGTCCCGAATGTGTCCCAAATGTGTGTGAATTCCCCTGGGCAAGCTGCCAGTTGTGACCGGCTCTGGGAGGAGACCTGGGGGATGGAATGAGAAAGCAGAGGGGCCCGGACAGTCTGACCTGTTCACTGTTAGACCTTCAGACCACCCCAGAGAGCCGCCCTGGCTGGAGGCCTTGGGTTGTCTGCGGAATGAGGGTTAGACTGCCTCAGGGCAGACAGAGCAGAGGGAGAGAGGGATGGGTCCCTTGGAAAGGCAGAAGAGGAAATGTCTCACCCTCTCCAGCCGGTCCATCTGTTTCCCCCTCCAGGCTTCAGAGCCTCCCTAAGGAGTAACCTCATTCCTGACTCTCCAGGCAGTACTACAGTCGGTCCACCAGAGGAAAGTCCCGAGAAATTCCGTAAATTCTGGGGAGAATTGCTGACAGAATAGGCTCCTCCTTTGGGGTTCCCCCAAGCCTCCAGTACAGGCCAGGAAACTTGCCCAAATGGGGTGTCTCTTGATCCGATGGGGGCCCCAAATGTGGGGTGACCATCAGGTGGAGGCTTGTGGCATAGGCAGTGAGAGAATTCACCTGAGGCAGAACAGAGGCTCTAAAGGTTTCCTGAATACACCTGCATAGGAGCGGAAAGCAGGACGGCAGAGGAGAGGCCGTCTGTAACAAGGCAGTGCGTGGGGGCTCTTTTTAAAGGGAGAAGATGAGGAAATGTGGCTACATATGGAATCTTTCATTTTTTGAGAACTGTGCCTAATTGTAAGTAGCCCATTCTTTCGTTAGGGTCTATGGATATTTGAACTGGGTTTCCCGGTAGGTCTGCCTGAATTCAGCCCGGGGGTCACTGTTGCCCCTTCTGCACTCCATGACTCAAACCTGTTTGCCTAAAAGCAGCTTGTACAAATTACAAATTACAAATAAATGAACATTACTTATGGGATTTAATAGGATGGGGTAACACAGCTCAGCGGCTCTCGTGCAGAGTTTGTCTCTCAGAGTCCATATGAAGTCTCAGCTCTCCAGAATGATTTAACTATAACTGTTGAAAAGGTATTAAAAAGAGGGTTTTGATGGTCCTGTTAGCCAGTGACTCATAAATCAGAGGAACCGGGGTTGTTTTGACAACCCCCCCCCAGTATTTTTTTCTAATTTTTTTTTTTTAATTTGAGGTGTAAGTTATAAATTTTGAAGTATTTAATTATACAGTTTTCTTCAGAAAAAATGCTTTTAGAAAATTTTTCTTGATCTCTTTACTCATATTTTGAATATATTCTAAGCTTTTAAGAGAATGTACCAAAATACAGGAGCTTTCCTATTAGCTGAAGACTCAAGTCCATAAAAGAACAAAAACATGTGTCTCAAGTCGAGAGGCTGCTAGTTATCAGGTCAACCATCTCTTCAGAGGGTTCCCCGGACCAGCCCTTCTGCAGAACTGGTGCTGATTTCTCCGCCCTGGCCCATCTGGTTAATGTGGGAGGGGACCGGACGCGCCCAAGCACCCTTTCTGGAGAGGGTGTTTGTGAAGGGAGCTATCCCCTCACCTTTTTCTTTTAAACTTTTGTTTTTTTTTTTTTTTGTTTGTTTGTTTTTTAAGATTTTGAGAGAGAGAGAGCATGAGGGGGAGGAGGTCAGCAGGAGAAGCAGACTCCCCGTGGAGCTGGGAGCCCGATGCGGGACTCGATCCTGAAACTCCGGGATCATGAGCTGAGCCGAAGGCAGTTGCTTAACCAGCTGAGCCACCCAGGTGCGCCCCCCGCCCCTCACCAAAACCTTACCTTCTATGGTGGTGAAGAGAGTACTTTACTGGTATTCCTTCCAGAAACTTGGGTGGGGAACAGAGGACCACTGATGAAGTTTGGGGGTGTCCATAATAGGACACACACTCTTTTCCACAAGGGTGAATATGTGCCCCAGAGGGTTAGTGGGGTTATAACTTTTACCAGCAAGACCCCAACTGGCTTCCCTTTGTCTTCACAGAAACATTAACCTTATCTCTAAGAGGCAATCAACAGGAGGAGCTTGTACTGGTGTTTCAGACCAATTTGAGCTTAACCAGCGGCTCACATCTATGCAGATGGACCCACAGAGCGTCTGATGCTCATTATAATGTTAAGCTCTCCACCCAAGGAGGAGCACACGTTCCATTAACATAGTGTGAGGGCCTACTCAGAGTGATTCCATCTCGGTTAAACAGTGATTTTGTTGTTTATGCAGTAAAACTTAAACTGACCCTGTGCCCCAAACCCCCACCACCTCCCACCCCCGGCCAGGGGAAATTTTATAAAAGCAAGTCCCGGAAACCCGTCTATGTGGTCAACCAGTCCCTGATAACAGAGCCCAAATACAAGGGTGGGTCAGGTCAGGCGGAGCTAACAGCCCCAGTGCAGGGATGAGTCGGGTCAGGTGGAGACGCCCAGTCAGTGGGGCGCATACTGTCTCCCTAGCGACCAAGGAGCGTGGGCGCCGTCCTTTGGGTGCCAGTTCTGACCCAGGTGATAGGCTCGTGCAAATAGCTACTGGGGTGAATTGTAATGCAGTTGGCCACCCAACTGGTGTGACGGCGCAGCTTTCTCTGTGAGTCACAATCTCATCGGCCACCCGTGTGTGGCCAGGCTCAACCACAGGGCCTTTGCCCTTTAAAAGTTAGTCTGTGAGGCTAGGAGGGGTTGCCCTCTCTGTAAGACGTGGCCCCGACCGGTGTGTTTGATTCTCGATGCTTAGCATGAAATAAAGCTTTGCTTGACCTTTGCTTTGTATCAGTCTCGCTCCTTTGAACAGAGACCCTAAGACATAGAATACAGGCACAGGCATGTTTTCTAAGCGTGGCCCCGACCGGTGTGTTTGATTCTCGATGCTTAGCATGAAATAAAGCTTTGCTTGACCTTTGCTTTGTATCAGTCTCGCTCCTTTGAACACAGACCCTAAGACATAGAATACAGGCACAGGCATGTTTTCTAAGCGTGTTTTCTAAGTATGCCTTTGCAACTTTATGCCCACCTAAATACAGGACGACAAAACTCCTTTTTCTGAGTAGCCATCCTAGCCCTGAAGGAAACCACTCCCCTCCCACAGGAGGAGTCGTGGCTTGGGAAGTTATTCCCTGCGATGTCCTTATTTGCTGAAAATAAAATGTCCTTTGTTGCACACACCCACCACTTTAGACAGACATTACAGTCTCCGTCTGTAATGAAGGGGTTCAGGACAGGTTCCCTCCAGCCTTAATACGCCCTTTTTGTGTGTGGATTATTTTGAGCTGGAGGCAGTTGAGCCCTTGCGGCCTCAAGAGAAACTCCTGTCCTTCCCTTAGCCACACAGAAGTAGCTAAATTGGTGTTTTTTCCCAGAATAAGGGCTATTAACAGATAAATTTTATCTGAGGGATCCATCTGTATGTCAGGGCAGACATCTAATTACCAAATACCTGCTTTTATCATCCTGTGAAGAGCATTCCTTTCCTATGAAGTCCCAGACCCCTGCCCCCTTCTTCATTCAGGGTGACTTTCACACTTCATTTTCCCTGTCTTTGGAATTTCCACATCTGTGCAGATTCCCCATATGTATGGTATTAAATCTGATTTTCTCCTGTTAATCTGCCTCATGTCAATTTGATTCTCAATCCAGCAAGAAGGATCTTTGAAGGGACAGGAATTCTTACTCCCTGATATTAACTCACCAAGGAGTAAACTCAGGTTAATTTGGTTACAAAAGGAGAGCTGCTCTGTCCCAACACAAGAGGGAAAAAGCACTAGGGGAGATGGCATTGTAATTCCCAGCAGGCGGGAATAAGAATTGTTTCCTTACCAGAGAGGACTCAAGTTGAAACACTGAAGAAACTTCAGAGATCTTACTTTATTTATGATAAAGTGTGGGTTAGAGAATTGCAGTGGCTTATGGCAGGCCACAAAGCCTGCCACAAGGGAACTTCTCTGTCCTTTAGAACAGAAATTCAGTAATATGGCAAGTAGTTAATGTTTTCTGAACAATTATATCAAATTTGAATTATTTATGTAGTTACTCATTTACCTCTTTAACATTTTCCTGAAAGCTCAAAGTTTTCAAAATATACATACCTGTACACACACACACACACACACACACAGAGTCTCTTGCATTTTGTCAAAAACATAGAACCTCAGTGTGATATATTGAATAAAAATTATTTTTGGAAAGAAATATTTATTTGAGGTACCTTTTCAAAAGAAAAAGAAAAGCTCTCAATGAAATTATTATATTTGTAGAAGAGAAACTCTTTAAACTTTCAGAATTTATAGTAGGGGGTCTAACTACAACTAAACTTTTATAAAATTAAGAGAAACAAAGGAACCACAAATAGCCCATTTTATAATTAAAGTAATCCTTGGAAATATCTTCTTGTATAAAGAAGAAGTTCGGGAAGCAACCAAGATGTCCTATATGGCTCCTGTGGTGAGTGGATACAACGGACCTTGGGTTACTCAGAGTTAAAAAGATTCAGACCTATCAAGCCATGAAAAGACCTGGTGCAAGCTTAGGGGTGTCACTAAGTGTCAGTCTGAAGAGGGTACACACTGTATGGTCCCAACAATATTACATTCTAGAAAAGGCAAAACTATGGAGGCAGCAAAAAGGTCAGTTGTGGTGTGGGGATAAACAGGTAGAGCACAGAAGATTTTTAAGACAGTGAAAATATTCTGTATGATGTCACAGGGATGGATATATATTATTACATTTGCCCAAACCCACAGAGTATGCAATACCAAGAATGAACACTAAAGTTCACTCTTTATGGGTCTGGTGATTTGTGAACTTGGATGATTATGATAGGTCAATAAAGGTCCATCCTTGGTAAATGGTAAACATAGTTATCATTATGGTGAATGATGTTGATGACAGGAGAGGCTATGCTTGCATGGGGGCAAGAGGTATAAGATAAATCTCTGTACCTTTCTCTTGATTTTGCTGTGAAACTGAAACTACCTAAAAAAATACAGTCTTCAAGAAAAGGAGACAAGAACTTCTTGCAGTTTTGATCCAAGATGGCAATATAGGAGGCCTGTGAATTAGCCCCTTCCTAAGCACAGAACTGAATCTACGGCTACACATGGAGCACAAAAGGAATCCAGAAACTACTTGATTGAATCCTAGCTATCAAGCAAACAAGAAAATACCCACATCATCTACACAGAACTGGGTAGGAAACGCTGACACACACTTTTGTCATAAATTCACTCCTAGCATAAAGCCAAACAATTAGGAGGGAACTCTCAACTCCCTGCTTCTCCCTGCAGAGCAAAGTGTCTGGACCCCACATCTGGTGCCCTGAGTTTTAAGACTTCTGAGGGACAGGTCCCAAAATAACTAACTCTGGAAACCAATGAAGTTTTCATCCAGAAGAACAAACAAGACTGTAGCAAAGAAATAGTTCTTAAGGGACTTGTAAAAACTCACTGTGGCCATACCCACAGGGCTCAGCACAGAGACAGTGGGCAAAAAATTCCCACCTTTATCTTCCCCCCCAAAGAAGCTTATTTGTATACCTTAAAAGCTACTGCTGTGAATCAGACTTCTAATCTAAATTTGGTATAGAAGATGACTATGTGGTCCTCTCTCAAGATCAGGGAAGCCTGGAGAGGAGTCAAGATGGCGGAGAAGCAGCAGCTGAGACTACTTCAGCTGGCAGGAGATCAGCTAGATAGCTTATCTAAAGATTGCAAACACCTGCAAATCCATCGGCAGATCGAAGAGAAGAACAGCAATTCTAGAAACAGAAAAACAACCACTTTGTGAAAGGTAGGACCAGCGGAGAAGTGAATCCAAAGCGACGGGAAGACAGACCCCGGGGGGAGGGGCCGGCTCCCGGCAAGCGGCGGAGCAACGGAGCACAAAATCGGGACTTTTAAAAGTCTGTTCCGCTGAGGGACATCGCTCCAGAGGCTAAACCGGGGTGAAGCCCAGGCGGGGTCGGCGTGACCTCAGATCCCGCGGGGTCACAGAAGGATCGGGGGTGTCTGAGTGCTGCAGAGCTTGCGGATATTGGAACGAGAAAGCCGGCTGCAGAGACGGAGCCGACAGTGAGCTCGCAGCTCGGAGTTGCCTTGAACCGGCCGCAGGCTCGGTGAGCTCGGAGCGCGGCCGGAGGTCAGGCAGACGGAGTAACTGGGCGCTGTTCGCTGAGGGCGCACTGGGGAGCGGGGCCCCGGGCTCTCGGCTCCTCCGGGCCGGAGACCAGGAGGCCGCCATTTGTATCCCCGTCTTCCAGAACTCTACGGAAAGCGCTCAGGGAACAAAAGCTCCTGAAAGCAAAGCCGAGCGGATCACTCCGCCCAGCCCCTGGTAAAGGCGGTGCAGTTCCGCCTGGGGCAAAGACACTTGAGAATCACTACACCAGGCCCCTCCCCCAGAAGATCAACAAGAAATCCAGCCAAGACCAAGTTCACCTACCAAGGAGTGCGGTTTCGATACCAAGGAGAGCAGCAGAATTCCAGGGGAGGAGAAAGCAAAGCACGGAACTCATGGCTTTCTCCCTGTGATTTTTTTAGTCTTGCAGTTAACTTAATTTTTTCTTTTTCATTTTTTTTTCTCTTCTTCTGCTAAAATTTTTTTTAATTTTACCCTTTTCTTTTTTAATGTTTTTTAACTAGTTTATCTAATATATATATATTTTTTTCTTTTTTATAATTTTCTTTATTCATTTTCTTTTTTTAATTCTTTTTTTTCTTTCTTTCTTTTTGAACCTCTTATTATCCCCAAATCAGAAGAGATCCCAATCTCTTCAATCTTTTTTTTTAATTCTTTTTTAAATTCTTGATTGAATTTTTAATTCAATCTCTTTTTCTTAATTCTTTTTTTTCTTTCTTTCTTTTTGAACCTCTTTTTATCCCCAAATCAGAAGAGATCCCAATCAGAAGAGATTGGGAGATCCCAATCAGAGGAGATCCCAATCAGAGGAGATCCCTCACCTAATCGTGAGGAGGGAGAAATCTCCCCCCTCACGATTTGGGATCTCTTCTGATTTGGTTAAACCATATTTTCCTGGGATTGTTGCCACCCTTTTAGTATTTTACTTGCTCCTTCATATACTCTTAGCTGGACAAAATGACAAGGCGGAAAAATTCACAACAAAAAAAAGAACAAGAGGCAGTACCGAAGGCTAGGGACCTAATCAATACAGACATTGGTAATATGTCGGATCTAGAGTTCAAAATGACAATTCTCAAGGTTCTAGCCAGGCTTGAAAAAGGCATGGAAGATATTAGAGAAAACCTCTCCAGAGATATAAAAACCCTTTCTGGAGAAATAAAAGAACTAAAATCTAACCAAGTTGAAATCAAAAAAGCTATTAATGAGGTGCAATCAAAAATGGAGGCTCTCACTTCTAGGATAAATGAGGCAGAAGAAAGAATTAGTGATATAGAAGACCAAATGACAGAGAATAAAGAAGCTGAACAAAAGAGGGACAAACAGCTACTGGACCATGAGGGGAGAATTCGAGAGATAAGTGACACCATAAGATGAAACAACATTAGAATAATTGGGATTCCAGAAGAGGAAGAAAGAGAGAGGGGAGCAGAAGGTATACTGGAGAGAATTATTGGGGAGAATTTCCCCAATATGGCAAAGGGAACAAGCATCAAAATTCAGGAGGTTCAGAGAACGCCCCTCAAAATCAATAAGAATAGGCCCACACCCCGTCACCTAATAGTAAAATTTACAAGCCTCAGTGACAAAGAGAAAATCCTGAAAGCAGCCCAGGAAAAGAAGTCTGTAACATACAATGATAAAAGTATTGATTGGCAGCTGACTTATCCACAGAGACCTGGCAGGCCAGAAAGAGCTGGCATGATATTTTCAGAGCACTAAACGAGAAAAACATGCAGCCAAGAATACTATATCCAGCTAGGCTATCATTGAAAATAGAAGGAGAGATTAAAAGCTTCCAGGACAAATAAAAACTGAAAGAATTTGCAAACACCAAACCAGCTCTACAGGAAATACTGAAAGGGGTCCTCTAAGCAAAGAGAGAGCCTACAAGTGGTAGATCAGAAAGGAACAGAGACAATATACAGTAACAGTCACCTTACAGGCAATACAATGGCACTAAAATCATATCTCTCAATAGTTACCCTGAATGTTAATGGGCTAAATGCCCAATCAAAAGACACAGGGTATCAGAATGGATAAAAAAACAAAACCCATCTATATGTTGCCTCCAAGAAACTCATTTTAAACCCGAAGACACCTCCAGACTTAAAGTGAGGGGGTGGAAAAGAATTTACCATGATAATGGACATCAGAAGAAAGCAGGAGTGGCAATCCTTATATCAGATCAATTAGATTTTAAGCCAAAGACTATAATAAGAGATGAGGAAGGACACTATATCATACTCAAAGGGTCTGTCCAACAAAAAGATCTAACAATTTTAAATATCTATGCCCCCAACGTGGGAGCAGCCAACTATATAAACCAATTAATAACAAAATCAAAGAAACACATCAACAATAATACAATAATAGTAGGGGACTTTAACACTCCCCTCACTGAAATGGACAGATCATCCAAGCAAAAGATCAACAGGGAGATAAAGGCCTTAAATGATACACTGGATGAGATGGACATCACAGATATATTCAGAACATTTCATTCCAAAGCAACAGAATACACATTCTTCTCTAGTGCACATGGAACATTCTCCAGAATAGATCACATCCTCGGTCCTAAATCAGGACTCAACCGGTATCAAAAGATTGGGATCATTCCCTGCATATTTTCAGACCACAATGCTCTGAAGCTAGAACTCAACCACAAGAGGAAGTTTGGAAAGAACCCAAATACATGGAGACTAAACAGCATGCTTCTAAAGAATGAATGGGTCAACCTGGAAATTAAAGAAGAATTGAAAAAAATCATGGAAACAAATGATAATGAAAACACAACGGTTCAAAATCTGTGGGACACAACAAAGGCAGTCCTGAGAGGAAAATATATAGCGGTACAAGCTTTTCTCAAGAAACAAGAAAGGTCTCAGGTACACAACCTAACCCTACACCTAAAGGAGCTGGAGAAAGAACAAGAAGGAAACCCTAAGCCCAGCAGGAGAAGAGAAATCATAAAGATCAAAGCAGAAATCAATGAAATAGAAACCAAAAAATCAATAGAACAAATCAATGAAACTAGGAGCTGCTTCTTTGAAAGAACTAATAAAATTGATAAACCCCTGGCCAGACTTATCAAAAAGAAAAGAGAAAGGACCCAAATAAATAAAATCATGAATGAAAGAGGAGAGATCACAACTAACACCAAAGAAATACAAACTAATATAAGAACATACTATGAGCAACTCTACGCCAACAAATTTGACAATCTGGAAGAAATGGATGCATTCCTAGAAACATATAAACTACCAAAATTGAACCAGGAAGAAATAGAAAGCCTGAACAGACCCATAACCAGTAAGGAGATTGAAACAGTCATTAAAAATCTCCAAACAGGGGCGCCTGGGTTAAGTGGGTTAAGCCGCTGCCTTTGGCTCAGGTCATTGTCTCGGAGTCCTGGGATCAAGTCCCACATCGGGCTCTCTGTTCAGCAGGGAGCCTGCTTCCCTCTCTCTCTCTCTCTGCCTGCCTCTCTGTCTACTTGTGATTTCTCTCTGTCAAATGAATAAATAAAATCTTTAAAAAAAAAAATCTCCAAACAAACAAAAGCCCAGGGCCAGACAGCTTCCCGGGTGAATTCTACCAAACATTTAAAGAAGAACTAATTCCTATTCTCCTGAAACTGTTCCAAAAATAGAACTGGAAGGAAAACTCCCAAACTCATTTTATGAGGCCAGCATCACCTTGATCCCAAAACCAGACAAGGATCCCATCAAAAAAGAGAGCTATAGACCAATATCCTTGATGAACACAGACGCAAAAATTCTCACCAAAATACTAGCCGATAGGATTCAACAGTACATTAAAAGGATTATTCACCACAACCAAGTGGGATTTATCCCAGGGCTGTAAGGTTGGTTCAACATCCGCAAATCAGTCAATGTGATACAACACATCAATAAAAGAAAAAACAAGAACCATATGATACTCTCAATAGATGCTGAAAAAGCATTTGACAAAGTACAGCATCCCTTCCTGATCAAAACCCTTCAAAGTGTAGGAATAGAGGGCACATACCTCAATATCATCAAAGCCATTTATGAAAAACACACTGAAAATATCATTCTCAATGGAGAAAAACTGAAAGCTTTTCCACTAAGGTCAGGAACATGGCAGGTATGTCCATTATCACCACTGCTATTCAACGTAGTACTAGAAGTTCTATCCTCAGCAATCAGACAACAAAAGGAAATTAAAGGCATCCAAATCAGCAAAGAAGAAGTCAAATTATCACTCTTCGCAGATGATATGATACTCTATGTGGAAAACCCAAAAGACTCCACTCCAAAACTGCTAGAACTTGTACAGGAATTCAGTAAAGTGTCAGGATATAAGATCAATGCACAGAAATCAGTTGCATTTCTCTACACCGACAACAAGACAGAAGAAAGAGAAATTAAGGAGTCAATCCCATTTACAATTGCACCCCACACCATAAGATACCTAGGAATAAACCTAACCAAAGAGGCACAGAATCTATACTCAGAAAACTATAAAGTACTCATGAAAGAAATTGAGGAAGACACAAAGAAATGGAAAAATGTTCCATGCTCCTGGATTGGAAGAATAAATATTGTGAAAATGTCTATGCTACCTAAAGCAATCTACACATTTAATGCAATTCCTATCAAAGTATCATCCATCTTTTTCAAAGAAATGGAACAAATAATTTTAAAATTTATATGGAGCCAGAAAAGACCTCGAATAGCCAAAGGGATATTGAAAAAGAAAGCCAAAGTTGGTGGCATCACAATTCCGGACTTCAAGCTTTATTACAAAGCTGTCATCATCAAGACAGCATGGTACTGGCACAAAAACAGACACATAGACCAATGGAACAGAATAGAGAGCCCAGAAATAGACCCTCAAATCTATGGTCAACTAATCTTTGACAAAGCAGGAAAGAATGTCCAATGGAAAAAAGACAGCCTCTTCAATAAATGGTGTTGGGAAAATTGGACAGCCACGTGCAGAAAAATGAAATTGGACCATTTCCTTACACCACACACAAAAATAGACTCAAAATGGATGAAGGATCTCAATGTGAGAAAGGAATCCATCAAAATCCTGGAGGAGAACACAGGCAGCAACCTCTTCGACCTCAGCCACAGCAACATCTTCCTAGGAACATCGCCAAAGGCAAGGGAAACAAAGGCAAAAATGAACTTCTGGGATTTCATCAAGATCAAAAGCTTTTGCACAGCAAAGGAAACAGTTAACAAAATCAAAAGACAACTGACAGAATGGGAGAAGATATTTGCAAACGACATATCAGATAAAGGACTAGTGTCCAAAATCTATAAAGAACTTAGCAAACTCAACACCCAAAGAACAAATAATCCAATCAAGAAATGGGCAGAGGACATGAACAGACGTTTCTGCAAAGAAGACATCCAGATGGCCAACAGACACATGAAAAAGTGCTCCCTATCACTCGGCATCAGGGAAATACAAATCAAAACCACAATGAGATATCACCTCACACCAGTCAGAATGGCTAAAATCAACAAGTCAGGAAATGACAGATGCTGGCGAGGATGCGGAGAAAGGGGAACCCTCCTACACTGTTGGTGGGAATGCAAGCTGGTGCAACCACTCTGGAAAACAGCATGGAGGTTCCTCAAAATGTTGAAAATAGAACTGCCCTATGACCCAGCAATTGCATTACTGGGAATTTACCCTAAAGATACAAACGTAGTGATCCAAAGGGGCACGTGCACCCGAATGTTTATAGCAGCAATGTCCCCAATAGCCAAACTATGGAAAGAACCTAGATGTCCATCAACAGATGAATGGATAAAGAAGAAGTGGTATATATACACAATGGAATACTATGCATCCATCAAAAGAAACGAAATCTTGCCATTTGCGACAACATGGATGGAACTAGAGCGTCTCATGCTTAGCGAAATAAGTCAAGCGGAGAAAGACAACTATCATATGATCTCCCTGATATGAGGAAGTGGTGATGCAACATGGGGGCTTAAGTGGGTAGGAGAAGAATCCATGAAACAAGATGGGATAGGGAGGGAGACAAACCATAAGTGACTCTTAATCTCACGAAACAAACTGTGGGTTGCTGGGGGGAGGGGGTTGGGAGAAGGGGGGTAGGGTTATGGACATTGGGGAGGGTATGTGCTTTTGGGTAAATTGGAAGGGGAGGTGAACCATGAGAGACTATGGACTTTGAAAAACAATCTGAAGGGTTTGAAGTGGCGGGGGAGTGGGAGGTTAGGGTACCAGGTGGTGGGTATTATAGAGGGCACAGCTTGCATGGAGCACTGGGTGTGGTGAAAAAATAATGAATACTGTTTTTCTGAAAATAAATAAATGGGGGAAAAAAAAGATCAGGGAAACCTGTGCATATTACCACTGACTCCTCCTCTAACCTATTTCGAGTAACCAATTTTTTCAGCTGAGGAACTTGTATGTTTGTCTATTACCCAGCTGTTGGGGCTTCCAGCCAAGAGATAGATGCCTAGATCATCTGGCTTTGATAGCAAGGAGGACTTCCATTCATGAGAATTTATACATGATTGTAGCAAACAAAAAAATAGTTCTTAACCGATTGCTCCCCCCGGGGGTTGCATTCACAAGTCCCACTGAATAGTAGCAAACAAAGAAGCAGTTCTTAATGGGTGCAGGAACATTCCCTGCACTTCCCACCACCCCACCCATCCATGGCTATAGCCCAGGGTCAGGCACAGAGGGAGCAGGTAAAAAAGCTCATCTCCCAGTTTCTCCATGGAAGGCGCCCAACTATATACTTTCCCAGCTGCTTCCCAAGGGTCCTGCTGCCAAACAGGTTTCATTCAGGTGCTGACTATGACCCTCTCCTTTGGGATATTGTTAACTACTGTGAGCCGCTAAGAACAAAGAAGGCAACTTGAACAGCCACAAAAAATTGAGAGACAACCAAGAGCTCAGACACAGTTAAACAATTAGATTCATTTTATGCACAGGATTGCTTCTCAAAACTGGGAGAGGTGACTCTATTCTCTAATGTGCAGAAACCAACACCGAGACTCAAGGGAAACGTATAAATAGAAGAAAATATTCCAAACAGTGGAACAAGTAAAAACTATAGAAAGAGACCTTAAGGAAATGGAGATGGTGATTTATCAGGTAGAGTTCAAATAACTGTCAGAAAGAGATGCTCATGGAGCCCAGGAGAACAATGTATGAACAAAGAATTTCAAGAAACAGAAAATATAGGATAGCACCAACTTAAGTATACAATAATTGAACCAAAAAATTAAGTAGAGGGATTCAACATCAAGCTAGATAAGGCAGAGAAAAGGCTCAGTGAACTAGAATACAGGGCACTAGAATTCATTCAGAGCAGCAACAAGGAAAAAGAATAAAAAAGAGGGAAAATAGCTTTTAAGGGACTTACGGGACAACATCAAGAGGAACAAGTTTTGTATTGTAGGGATCTAAAACAAAGAAGAAATGAGAGAAAGGAGCAGAAAATGTACTTAAAGGAATAATGGCTGAAATAATTCCTAACCTGGAGGATGACATAGATATCCAGATTTAGAAAGCCCATAGAATCCAACAAGAAATCTAGAGACCCATACAACACACGTTATATTCACATTTTCAAACATTAAGAGAAGGAAAGAATATCAAGATCAGAAAGAAAGAGAGAAAAAAAGTAAAACAAAACAAAACAAAACTTAGGTACAGGCAACTTCCATAAGACTTTCAGCAGATTTTTATGCAGAACTTTGCAGGATGAAAAGAAGTGGCATGACATACTCAAAGTGCTGAAGGGAAAACACTGCCAACCAAGAATATTCTGCTTGGAAACGTTGTCATTCAGAATTGAAGGAGAGAAAAAGAGTTTTCCAGAAGCAAAAGCTGAAGGAGTTTATCATTACTAGGCTAGACTTAGAAAGATGTTTAAGGGAGTTTTTCAAGCTGGAGGAAGCAAATTAGTAACAGGAAAGATACGACAGAATAAATCTCAGTGGTAGAGGAAAATATACAGTTAAATTCAGAATAGTGTTGTGATAATGATGGGTAAATCACTTATAACTCAAGTATAAAGGTTAAAAGTTAAAAGCATTAAAAATAACTATAGCTCAATAATTTGTTAATGGTTAAACAAGATAAAAAGATGTAAAATGTGACATCAAAGACAGTATGTAAAAGTGTAGAGCTTCAGTATGCCTTTAAACTTGTTTTTATCATCTTAAAGTAGACTGTTATAAATACACAGTGTTTTATGCCAGCCTCCTGATAATCACAAAGCAGAAACCTATAGCAGACAAAATGTAAAGAGAAAGAAATCTAAGCATCCAACGCAGGAAGAACCTGAACATACAAGGAATGTATTAGGACATTGTGGGGGGACAAAGAGCAGGACAACTATAGCAGGGAACGTCGATCTCACACTTTTATCAGCGGATAGTTTGTTTAAACAGACAAACAAAAAATCAATAAGAAAACACTGGACTTAAATGAACTTTAGACCAAATGGACTTAATAGACATTTACAGAACATTCTACTCCATCGGAGCAGGACATACATCCCTCTCAAGCACACATACAACATTCTCCAGGATAGAGCATGTTAGGCCACAAAACATCTTATTATTTAAGAAGACTGAAATCACAGCAACCATTTTTATGACAATAGTGGTAGGAAACTAGAAATCATTTACATGAAAAAAAAATGAAAATTAACAAAAATGTGGAATTTAAACAATGTGCTACTGGATAAGCAATTGGCCAGAGGAGAATCAAAAGAGAAATTTAGAAGACTCCATCTTGAGAGAAATGAAAATGAAAATGCAATATACCATTACTTACGGGATCCAGCAAAAGCAGTTCTAAGAGCAAAGTTCATAGTGATAAATGCCTACTTAAGAAAGAAAAAACATCTCAAACAACATCACACCTCAAAGAACTAGAAAAGAAGATCAAACTAAGCCCAATGTTAGTAGAAGGAAGGAAACAACAATTTCAGAGTAGAAATAAATGAAATAGACTGAGAAAACAACAGAAACAATCAATGGAAATAAGAGCTGGGTTTTTCAAAAGATAAACAAAATAGAAAAAAAATTAGCTACTTTTTACCAGGATAAATATGAGAGGACTGAGGGCACCTTGGTGGTTCAGTCAGTTAAGCGTCTGCCTTTGGCTCAGGTCATGATCTCCAGGTTCTAGGATCAAGACCCCTGTTGGGCTTCCTGCGCAGCAGAGTCTGCTTCTCTCTCTAATGCTTGTTCTCTCTCTCTCTCTCAAACAAATAAATAAAAACCTTACCAAAAAATAGAGGACTGAAATAAATAAAATTAGTAATGAAAGAGGAGAATGTGCAACTGATAACAGAAATACAATAGATCGTAAGAGACTACTATGAATAAGTATGTACCAACTAGCTGGGCAACATAAAAGAAACAGACATTAGGAGCATATAACCTACTAAGACTGAACTATGAAAAAAACAGAAAATCTGAACAGACTGATTCCAGTAAGGAGACTGAATCAGTAATTGAAAACCTCTTAACAAACATAAAAGTCCAGGACCAGACAGTTTCACTGGTGAATTTTACCAAACATTTTAAAAATAAACAAAACCAATCATCTCAGACTCTTTCAAAAAATGGAAGAAGAAATACACCCAAACTCATGTTACCAAGCCCGCATTACCCAGATACAAACACCAGACAAAGATCTTACAAGAAGGAAAATTCAAGCCAATATTCTTAATGAACATAGATACAAAAATCTTCAACAGGAAAGTGGTATCACCAAAGATGGCAAAATAGGCTGTTCCTAACTTCATCCATCCTCACAAGAACAACCAATAACTTCATGGACAAAGCACCACCAAAGGAATCCTAGAACACAAGGGTGAAGATGAAGCACCTCCCCACACCGTAGTGACTGGGACAGCCAGCATTAGAAGGGTAAAGGCAGTGGCACATGCTGACCACATTGCCTTTTTCCTAGGCTGGTGCAGCAACACCCTGAGAGATCTTCCGTAAGGAAAGAGAGCCCAGGGTGGACAACCAGCTCCTTCAACATTGCTGTTTGCTTCCTGGAAGTCCTGATTCTGGTTTCCCCAAGAAGGACTGTAGAAGAATCTATAGGGCTTGAAAATTAGGAATATGATTGTAATGGAGAAGGGAAAGGGGCTTTCAGTAGCCAGCACTCGGACCTTGGTAGACTGAACCCTTAACTACAGCACCCGAAGTGTACTTACAACCAGCTGCTTGCCCGTTGGTAGAAACCAAGTCAGTAGCATAGTCTGAGCAGAGAACAGTTGAATACGGTTCTCCCTGATTCAGGTGCTCTGCTGAAGAGTTTTGCTGGTCCTAGCCTGGTCTGCCCCAGCACACAAAGGGGAGCTTAGTAATAACTCCATATACTACCCTTACCTACCAGAAAGGCTGGCGGGAACATCGGGAAGCAGCAGAGTCAAGAAAACCTCAAGCAACCAATAACCAAATAATTGATTAAAAAGTGGGCAGAGGACCTGAATAGACATTTCAGATTTAATTTTAAAATACTTAAACATCATATAAAATACTAATTATTCAGAAAGAATTTGGGTGACTTTTACCTTGGTTACAATATAAAGTAACATATTTTAAAGCTTCCCATTGTCAAATAATCAAATGAAGGTTAAAAATATTATATTTGAGTATTATTATCATATTCCTTTTTTTTACACAATTTCCTAGCCTACAATAAAATTAGGAACTGGACTTTTAAAAATTATATCTCTGAAAGAAAATTTCTATAAACAAAATAATGTAAGTCAATGCTGGTACCATATTTTAATTTCAAAATCTATGCCAAATTTAGCACTGTTTCATTATTTTATTTTTAGACTTATTTATTTGAGAGAGAAACAGAGCTAGCATGCAGAGGGGGAGGGGTAGAAGGAGAGGGAGAGGGAATCTCAAGCAGACACCATGATGGGCTTAGAGCCCCACCTGCGGCTTGATCCCATGACCCTAAGATCATAACCTGAGCCAAAACCAGGAGTTGGTACTCAACCAACTATGCTACCCAGGTGCCCCTTATGATGTTATTTAAACTATGTATTAATACTATGAAATTTATTGAAATAACCAGGATCAAAGTATTTTAATAGTTTTGATTTTTTTTTTTTAGAAATCATGTATTTGTTTTATTGGTATTTCTTCCTGTTTCTTTTTTTTATTAATTAATTTATTTTCAGAAAAACAGTATTCATTATTTTTTCACCACACCCAGTGCTCTATGCAATCCGTGCCCTCTATAATACCCACCACCTGGTACCCCAACCTCCCACCCCCCGACCCTTCAAACCCCTCAGATTGTTTTTCAGAGTCCATAGTCTCTCATGATTCACCTCCCCTTCCAATTTCCTCTAACTCCCTTCTCTCCATCTCCCCTTGTCCTCCATGCTATTTGTTATGCTCCACAAATAAGTGAAACCATATGATAATTGACTCTCTCTGCTTGACTTATTTCACTCAGCATAATCTCTTCCAGTCCCGTCCATGTTGCTACAAAAGTTGGGTATTCATCCTTTCTGATGGAGGCATAATACTCCATAGTGTATATGGACCACATCTTCCTTATCCATTCATCCGTTGAAGGGCATCTTGGTTCTTTCCATAGTTTGGCGACTGTGGCCATTGCTGCTATAAACATTGGGGTACAGATGGCCCTTCTTTTCACTACATCTGTATCTTTGATTTTTCTTCAAAATAACTTATTTTTTTAAATTTTGCTATTAAAAACCATGACCATTAGATTCTTATTCTATTTTTTCCTCTGTAATGAATATCTAAAATTTTAGCATTTAATATATCTGCTGCTGAAGTGAACACTAGAATTTTAGCATTTTGAAATCATTAATTATTCACAATAATGAAAAACTAATGAGGAAGAAATTGCTATTTTTATTTTAAATAATCAGTGACATGGGTGTGTAAGACTTTTGTGAAAATTAACTTTAGCATATTTTAGTGGTTTTGTAAAGTATAAAAGGGATCTATTTTATTATTTCTAGCTTGTTCATATTTCTTCTAAATTTTTAGCTTATATCATTTTTTTAAGTAACATTTACACCCAATGTGGGGTTTGAACTCACAACCCCAAGATCAAGAGTTGTACACTCTACTGAGGCAGGCAGGGGCCCCTGATGGCATTTTTTGAAAAAGAAATTTTTGTCACTATTCCTTAATGGTCTTATCCAAATATTATTGAAATATCACTGAAACATACTTCTGGTCCATTGTTGACATTTTTTAAATAAAAGCAACTACTTAAAATATTTCTACCTTCTCCTTAGTACTGTAAGAATAATATATCCACATATTAACACTAGATTAAAGTTGCATCTAAAACACAATTTGATATTTAGTGTTATATCTTCTAGTCCTTTCTCTTGGGATTTCAAATATTTGAACAAGTATACATCTGACAAATGTGTTTCAGTATGGAACAGATGGCCATAAAACAGTACAAATTATTCACAAGCTGGAATCCAACTTTAAACACTAGAGCCTCTCTAGTGATTTAAACTTCTATGATATGCCAAATTGTCTTACACAAATCAATGTTTCCTACTCAAACTTGAAAAATTCTCCCTCTGCTCCAAGGAGATCATTCACTCATCTGACCATCATGACATTTTAACTTAAAGAAAATTGGTCAGTCTCTTCAAAGAACGTATTAAAAGCAGAACGTGCTTCACAGTGGACATCACTTAGAGAACAGCTCGATCAGTTTTAGTCGCCTAATTGCTTTTGGATATGTTCCTGCAAATGTGTGCCTCTGAATATTTCATTATAATGGCTCCTTGGAATAAAATATTTATTACCATATGTACAAGAAACACATTCTATATGTAGTAATTAATCATGATAATATTCATGAAGGTATCTGCTCAGTACAATACTAATTCTATAACTATACCTCACTGTTAAGAATGATATTCTGCCTTTACAAGCTCCAGAAAACGTTCTCTAGCCAGAATCAGAAAGAGATTTTTTTAAACTGGAATAATATAATATTCCCTCAATTAACAGCCAAGAGAGATTCAGAGAGACACCACCACTGTGTTCTAACGTCAGGGTGGGAGCAATCAAATGTGAGTTTTCTTCTCACCAGCCACGTTGGGTGGCTTCTCACCTTGGGTGAGATCCCAGGGTCCTGGGATGGAGCCCCACATCCGGCTTCTTGCTCAGCAGGGAACCTGCTTCTTTCTCTGCCTGCCACTCCCCGTTTCCACGTGCGCTCTCTCTCTCTCTCTCTGACAAACCAACCAACCCACCAACCAACCCCAGGATCTCCAAACATCCACTCAGCTCCTCCACTTCGTGATTCTACTGCAGGGCTAAGGGAGCTTAAGAGACACAGAAAAGGGTTTGAGCAAACCACCAGCTCCTTGCACCCAAGTCTCCCACCATGTCCTCCCACCCCCACACGGCCCTGGGGTCTGGGTGACTTTTCCCACCAGTGCACAGCCCCACTGCCCAACAGCCTTCTGCCGATTTAGACGTCGGCTGCCTCACTACACCCGGCAACATGATCGGGCCTCAACACATTTGCCGCTGAGAAATTCAGCATAAGGAGTGTCCTGTGCTGAAGGTCACATCCTTGAGTCTCCCCACCTGGGCTACGACCAAGCAACTACTTAAAATTCAGTCTTTGAAACAACCTGTTCACTCTGCCTCAAATTTCCATTTATTGGTCACTTCCCAAGGGAAGCCCCATCTTTAGTCTCACCTTCATCACTATACTTTGTGTTTCCTTTCTTTCCTAACAGCTCACTCCCCTTCCCATCCCAAACCCTTGCATTTTTTCTCTGGATTTCTGATTCTACTACCACGAGCTCCTTAAACCTGGCATCTTTTCATAAAATGTTTCTGTCCCTCCCACCCTTCGTCCCCTCTTGCCTTACCCTGTATTCCTTCTAAGGACTTCCCTTCCCTGCAGCCTGCTCTTAAAAGTACATTTATTTTCTCATACTGTCCTTGCATCAGGATAATTTCTCTGTACTCCTCGACATTTGCAGATCAGATCTCCAGACTTTCTTATAAAAATGTCAGTTCCCTTTGGGATTTACCATTTCTTGATTCCTCTCCTTTTCTACCCCTCCTCTGTAGATCTTCCAGACACCTTCAGCTAAGGATTTCTGG
Source organism: Neogale vison (assembly GCF_020171115.1). NCBI lineage: Eukaryota > Metazoa > Chordata > Mammalia > Carnivora > Mustelidae > Neogale > Neogale vison. The sequence goes on from NC_058093.1 coordinate 287,336, forward strand.
CAATATATTTACAGACTTCCTTCCCTAACTCCTCTTAAACGGAGAAGGTTAGTACTGTCTATGAGGCTGACCCAGTTATTGTCATTGGTTCTCATTTTCCATCACATTTTCATTCTTGAAGACTTCTCTTTGCCACATCCACCAACCTTTAGCTGTACCTGGAACCTCACTGAAACTTGCCCTTTGAAATCTCTTCTTCAGTCATTACTGTCTCTGACCCAAACTTTTGGGTTTTCAGCATGCCTGCCTTGTGCTCCTGTTTGACCAATCTTAGTCTTTCAATCCATTTATCATTTATCTTGCCTTAGAGTCAGCCTTTTCCTATAATCTCTTGTAATTTGTTCAGATTTTGAGTCTCTTTCTTCTTCGATCTCTCCCTTGTTGTGGCCCCAAACTTGCTTGCTCCTTTTCCTTACATTCTAACTACGACCAACATTGTATCCATCATGAATTCAGAGCTCCACCTTCTCTACAGTGACACATCGATCATATTGTGCAGCTAAACATCACCCGAATGAGCCAGATTGGTGCCATATACAGATTCATAGCTAGCAAACTTAATAGGAACTTAAAGTTGCCTGAAATGCTATTATGCTTCTCCAGTTCACTTTCCATTTCCCTCAAGAAAATAGTTTCTTTAATCCTTTTCCAACGACCTCAAACATATTTCTTCTTTGCCTACTCTCTGCTGATTGAGTCTACAATTTAACCACCGCTTGCATCTAAATCTGTAATATGTAACCCCCTTCTGGCACAGTGGATAAGTTCCTGCATCCTACGATAGGCCATCCTGACACTTGTGCTTAGATCCTTCTGTTATTGACAGTTATCACACATACCAGCTGTAGCTGTCTAATATCAATTATCACACACACCAGCTATATTTTTAATGGCATTTAAATAGGTTCAAGTCTCAGCTTAAAAACAAAACAAAACCCTAAACCTACATCTTCCAGTTACTTTTGTCTCTTTTTTCATTCATAATCTCTTGTCCTGAGTTGTATGTAGTCCTGTTTCCATGTCCTCACCTGCCATTTTCTCTTCAGCCCAGTCCAACCTAGACTTGGCTCCTACCACTCCACTAACTCTCCTAGCTACGGCCACTAATATTTTCCTTATTGCTAAAGCAAAATTGCATTCTTCAGTTTTGATCTTACCTGATCAAGTGCTAAAAATTGACTACATTTTCTTTCTTTGGTTTTCTAATACCACATTTGTTTGTTTGTTTTGTTTGCCTCCTATCTGGCCACATGTCTTCATAATTCGGTAGTTCAGCAAACATTATAGAACACCCATGTTTGTCAAGCACTGTATGTTAAGTGTACAGCAGTGAATAAGACAACACGGTTCTTTCCCTGAAATATCTTATATTTTAATGGGAGGATTAAGTAATTTTATACAGTCTTCAAAAATAGTAGAAATAGTAGAATTTGATAGTACTTATAAGTTTCTTGACATCAGTGAAATCATTCTAAATGTGGCATAACTTATAGCATTGTAAGGATATTTACTTTTCATTTCATGTATAAGAAATAACTTTAAAGAAATGAAGTGAACAAGATAACCACCATCTGGATTTTCCCATAGGTTTGTGATAAATATTAATGCAAGAAAATGCAAAAAATATCCAAGGTCCTGGAAAGAATCCTCCCATGTTACATATTATAAATGGAATGTTTAAAAACAGTGGCTTAAAGCAAGGAAAATCTATTTCCTTAATTTAAGTAAAAATAATTATTTTAATCAGTATGAAATAAAATTTCTAAAAGTTATTCATAATAACATTCTGAACACATTTATCAAATGCTTTAAGTCTTATAAAGAATGGGGTCATTTCTTTTAAGAGTAGTCAGTCATTCATAGACAAGCAGGCAAAATGATGACAATTCTATAAAAATTTGTCAAGAGTATAGTGTTTATGTTCTACAAATAAAACATTTTTGTGTTCAGTATCCAAATATTTTCTGATGTTAATAAAAAAATACATCATCATAACTGAACTCCTTCTAATACAAAAGATAGCTCAGGACTTTTTATATTTAAAGGATGAGATTCAGGCCTTCTTGACGGATTACTATATTTTTGTCTAATTTTCCCCATACAATTATTATATCTTTTAGATAAACTCATTTTAGTTGTACCCCAATTGGTAATAAGATTTAAATCTTCTGGAAGTAAAGTATCTGATCTCTTCTTGTCTTCTCTTATTCTAGCTCCAGAAATCTTCTTTGGATTGTGGTTAATATGTTTACTGTCTTTTGCCATCTTCTGGCTTTGACAAGTGTGGTATTTTTCATTGATATGTGGGGTTTCCATTCCAGTGGGACACATATTATTCTTGTGAGCAATAGCAGGAAGAAATGTTTGAGATGACATTTTTCCAAAGGGTCCAGTTGGTAAATCTTGAAGATACCTGGGGAAATGTTGGCTAATTTTATATTCATAGATTAATTTTCTTGAGTTTGAATCATCTAACTTGATAGAGAATAGATTATCTATTGCTATATCCTGATGGGTATCTGTTGGACTTTCAGGTGTATTCAACTTTTCAGAATTATGTTGAGTTATGCTAGGTAAAATTCCAAGTCTATTTTGTCTAAGTACTAATCCAGTACCAGGAACAAAAAGTTCCAGTTCTTCCTGTCTTGACAGATGAGTGATGTTTGTATTTGAAATCGGCGGATGCATGTGTCCACTTACTGCTTTATCTTTCCAGATTAAAGGATTATATATAACTTGTCCATCAATAGGGCATGAATTGCACTTGTAGAATAACCAACTGTCAATACATTTCCTATGAAACTTAAAAAAAAAGGTGAGAGACAAAATTAGAGATATAATTATCTTGTTTATAATGTATACTACCTAAGTTTTTCCCAGTTTCATTATTGTGTTACTATTAAAAACTATTTAGCAAGAATGGAAGATAATTATAATTTATCAAGTTTTATGGAACTATTTTAAAGAAGAAAATGAATGGGTTATGGGACTGATCTCCATTTTCAACATTAAAATGGAAAGGTTTCTATGGATAACATTTCTGTAATATTGTTAAATCCCACTACTTATTAGGCCATTAATTTTACTGTTGCTTTAGAATGAATGAAATTTACAAAATGTATTAAATAATTAAGCTAATAAATAATAAATAGGTCATAAACAACTAGAGTTGGAAACGGATCTAATGATGGTAAGGTATAAAATATAAAATAACAAATCACATTCTTAGGAAGAAAACAAACTATCAGACATGTTAAGTAAAGGCGACTCTAAAGGTATAAATATTTATTTAAAGTAGCTATTTCAGAGAAAACTGGTTACCAACTATATATATGATAGAACGTTAGACTTCAATTTCAGTGAATTCATTTGAAATAATTAACTATGTCAACTTAAACATTTCTGTTTCATCCAAAGAATCACAAAAACACTTTATTCTATAAGATTTTTCTTTATATGGGTAATGAAAGTAGATAAAGTAGATAAAATAATCTAACTTGAAGAGTTATTTTATATTATCTAAATACCATACACCAGAAATGAGTCCTAATCAGTAGAAATCCATCCACAAGGGACAGAGCCGCCTTTATAGTCTCCACTGCGGCTCTTTCACACATACTGTTCAATATGAACATTTCTGCACATAATACAACTAACAAGTGAAAGGACAGACTTAAATTGTCAATTCATATGTGAACACTGGCCTTATGAGGAAAGTCAAACCAAAATGATGCAACATCTACCTTATGAGTACATGGTAGCAATCTTGTATGTTGACCCAGATGAAATGCCTTCAGACAAAGTCGACATTGATAGCCCGGAGCAAGCAGCTTACTGTTCTTTGTAATCAGTAAGAGAGGCAGTGACTTCACCACTTGTTTTGGTGTATAAACTTGGCTGAATGAGAATTAGCAGAAAGACATGAATATTTATATGTGATTATAGATCAGGAAGTAATCAATGACACAGGTAAATAAACTCCATATAAATAATGTGAATGAATCCAATATTTTCTTGAACTAAAGGTAAGAAATGTTATACATTATGAAGTCAAATAAATCTGTATTTATATATTAATGCTGAACAAGATGGCCCCAATTTCAACATCAACTTCATAAATAACAAAATTTAGTCATTTCAAATAAAAACACTGACCTAAAGTTTTTTGATTTGCATTTTTAATGTCTATGAAATAAGAACAAAATTTTAATGAGAACCATATACTCAAATTATTTCAGTCTGTGCCAACACTTACTCTTTGTGTTTAGAAAAATACAGCCCAATTTATGATGCCATCTGGTAGGGAGTAAGGTGCATGGTAAGCCACATTAAATATTCCAGGTTACTGTGATAAATTGCTAGATGAGAATCTAAGAGGAAACTTACTTTCCCTTGGGGTATATGCTTACTACTTCAGTATTCTTAGACCACGTTTTGATTCTGAATGTACCAATTTCATTTTTGTACCAGACGTACCAACCAACAAAACTAAGATTAATGTAAATTAAAGGTATTTTATGCTATTAATGACTCACAAAACAGATGAAACAAGTATTTAAAAACAAAACTTATTTTGACATATTCCTATTATTTAAAAGTCATTCAGAACAAAGTTCAAGTACAGAAATACCTCAGAGATATTGTGGGCTTGGTTCCAGACCATCACCAGAAAGTAAGTCAAACGAATTTTTTGGTTTCCCAGTGTGAATAAAAGTTATATTTACATTATACTATAGTCTATTAAGTGTGCAATAACATTATGTCTGAAAAAGCAAGGTACATACTTAAACTAAAGATGATTTACTGTTAAAAATGCTAGTATTATTTGAGTTTTAAGTGAGTTATAGTATTTTGTTGATCTTGCCTCAATGTTAATGACTGCAGACTGATCAGGGTACTGGTTATTGAAGGTTGGGATGGCAGTGGCAATTTCTTGAAGTAAGATAACAATGAAGTCTACCTCATCAAATAAAGCTTCTTTTCTGTAACATGTGATGCTGTTTGATTTCATTTTACTCACAGAAGATCTTCCTTCAAAATTTGTCAATAGTCTTTTTCTTAAAGATTTATTTACCTTTTCCAGAGAAAGAGAAAATGAGTAGGGGGAGGAGCAGAAGGAGAGAAGAAGGAATAGAGAGAGAATCTCAAGCAGACCATACTGAGCATGGAACCCAACACAGGGCTTGATCTCAGGACCCTGAGGTCATGACCTTAGCCAACATCAAGAGTCGAATGTTCCATCAACTGGAACTTTAAAATCAGCAGGCTTGGTTTTGGGAGAGACAGAGGGGATAAGAAACTGAGTCCCCACCCTAAAAGAGAGAGCAAAACCAACAGTACCATTAAACTCAGCATAGAAATGACAATTTCAAAAACTGGGATATACAGGAAGAAGATGTATTCACTAATCTCAGAGTAAGTGCTGGAGAGGCAGGGATCTCTGGGAGACTACTCCAAGAACCAAATAGCTGGTGGGCAGCATTTCCCTCCCCTCCCTCCCAGCTAAACACATAGATGTGTGTTGGAACCCGTGCAGTATTAACACGCTCCATCTACACTGCTAAAGGCAGCACCCTGCCCCTGTGTTCTCTGGGGATGCACCTCCTCCAACAAGCTCTTTGCCCTTGGCAAGAGTTTGTCCAAAGAGGTGCCACAAGCCTGGCAGGGTACAAGCACCCCTGAGAGGGGATGGCACAACTCCAAAGTGATTCCTGCCCCAGTGAGAGGGGAAGATAACTATACACACCAATTTTACTAGGCCCCAGCAGTGGGTTGGGGCAAAGCTGTGCCCAACAACAAAAGCCTCCCAGGAGGTAATACATGGAAAATTCTTTGCAGTTTATTGTTATGCAATTATGGCAAAAGTTTGGTCTCACTCAACTCAAGCCCAAGAGAGCCCCAGACTATCCCACTAATAACACAGGGACAAACCCTGCCCATAACAGACAAACCATTGCAGGTGACTGGACTGAAAACAAATTCAACTCAGCCACAACATAGGGCACACATAATCACATAGGAGATATCCCTGAAGTGCCACATTTTGGTGACCAGGGGACATTGCACTACAGGGAACCACATAACTTCTTTTTAACATAGGAGACACAGTTGACTTTTATAATACTTAGAAACAGACACATAGAGTTAGAAAAATGAGAAGATAAAGGAATATGCCCCAAGTGAAAGAACAGAAAATCATAGCAAGAGAACTAAATGAAATGGAGATAAGCAATATGCCTGATAATTTAAAGTAATAAATATACCACTGGACTTGAGAAAAGAGTGAACGACTTGAGTGAGAACTGCCAACAAAGAGATATAAAGCATAAACAGAGATGAAGAATTCAATAACTGAAATTAAAAACACATGAGAGAGAATAAATAGACTGGAGGAAGCAGAAAATAGGTCAGTGACCCAGAGGACAGAGTAATAGAAAGCAATCAACCTTAACAGGAGAAAGAAGAGAGAGAAAAGAGGGGAGAAAATTTATTTGAAGAAATAAGAGCTGAAAACTTCCTGAATCTGGGGAAGGAAACAGAAAACCAGATCCAGGAGGCACAGAGAATCCCCAACAAAATCAACTGAAGGAGGTCCACATCAAGACACATAGTAATTAAAATAGCAAAAAGTAGTGATATAGAGATAATTTCAAAAGCAGCAAGAGAAAATAAAGAAGTTAATAAGTTAATATAAGGGAATCCCCATAAGGCTATGAGCTGATTTTTCAACAGAAACTTTGCAGGCCAGATGTGAGTGGCATAATATGTGCAAAGTGTAAAAGAAAAAAAAAACCTGCAGCCAAGAATACTCTTTCCAGCAAGGTATCATTCAGAATAGAAGGAGAGATAAAAAGTTTCCCAGATAAACAAAAGTTCAAAGAATTCATCACCACTAACCTAGATCTATATGCAATGTTAAAGGGGACTCCTTGAATCAAAAGAAAAGGCCATAAGCAGGTGTAAGAAAAGAAGGAAGCAAAAAAGCAGTAAAATTAAGTATATCTGTAAATATCAGTCAAGAAATTCACAAAAAAGGATGTAAATTATGACACCATATCCCTAAAATGTAGAAGGGAGAGAAGAAAAATTTAGTGCATTGAGAATGGGTTGAAACTGAAGTGACTCCAATTTAATATAGACTACTATATGCATAAGATATTATATATAAACCTAATGGTAACCGCAAATCAAAAATTAGTTATAGCTATGCAAATAATAAAGAGAATTGAATTCACGTATGTGACTAAAGAAAGCCAGCAAACCATGAAAGAAGAGAGCAAGATTACAAAGGAACAGAGAAGAACTACAAAACAAACATAAAACAAGTTGAAAAATGGCAATACATACCTTCAATAATTACTTTGGACACAATGCTGCAATAGAAAGACATGGGGTGATGGAATGGATAATAAATCAAGAACTATATGCTGTGTACAAGAGATTCATTTCAGACCTGAATACACATGCAGACTGAAAATGAAGGGATGGAAAAACATTTATCATGTAAATGTAAGTGAAAATAAAGCCAGAGTAGCAACACTTACACCATACAAAATCGACTTTAAAACAAAGACTGTGATAATAGACAAAGGACACTATATAATCATAATGGGAATAATCCAACAAGAATATATAACAATTACAAATATTTTTGCACCCAACATTTGGGAGCAACCAAATAGATAGAGCAGTCAATAACAAACATAAAGTAAATAATTGGTAGTAACGCAGTATTATTAGGGGACTTTAACACCTCACTTACATCAATGGATAGATCATACAAACAGAAAATCAAAAAGGAAGCAGTAGTTTTGAATAACACATTGGGCCAGATGGATCTAAAAGATATAATCAGAATATTTCATCCTAAAACAGCAGAATACACATTCTTTCCAAGTACATATGGAACATTCTCCAGAACAGATCACATAATAGGACCACAAAACAGGTCTTAGTAAATTAAAAAAGATTGAATTCTATCATGCATCTTTTCTGACCAGAACACTATGGAACTAGAAATCAACCACAGGAAAAAAATCAGGAAAAAAGCACAAATACATGGTGGTTGAATAACATGCTATTAAATAAGGAATGGTTTACCCAAGAAATCAAAGAGGAAATTAAAAAAAAATACATGGAGAGAAAGGAAAACAGAATGGTGGGAAATCTTTGAGATGCAGCAAAAGCTGTTCCAAGAGGGAAGGTTATAGCAATACAGACCTACCTCAAGAAACAAGAAACATCTCAAATAAACAACTTAACATTACATTTAAATAATCTAGAAAAAGAAGACCAGAACCCAAACCTGTAGAAGGAAGTAAATAATAAATATCAGAACAGACATAAGCAAAATAGAAGTTAAGGAAACAGCAGAACAGATCAATGAACCAGCAGTTGGTTCTTTGAAAAGATCAAAAAAATTAATAAACCTAGCCAGGCTCATTAAAAGAAAGAGGACTCTAAATCAGAAATGATAGAGGAGAATTAAAAACCAACACTACAGAAATACAAAAAATTAGAAGAGATTATTATGAATAGTTGTATGCCAACAAATTGGACAACCTAAGAAGTGGATAAATTAGTAGAAACGTAACATCCCATAACTAAATTAGGAAGAAATAGAAAATTTGAACAGACCAATCTCTAGCAATGAAATTGGATAGTAATAAAAACAAAACAAAACAAATAAAAACTCCCCAAAAAACAAAGTCCAGGAGAGTGTGGTGTCACAGGTGAGTTTAACCAAACATTTAATGAAGAGGTAATATCTATTCTCCTCAAACTATTCCAAAAAATAGAAGAGGAAGGAAAGTTCCCAAATTCATTCTGCAAGTCCAAGATTACCATAATACCAAAACCAGGCAGTATCACTATAAAAAAAACACTGCAGGCCAATATCCCTGATAAACATAGATGCAAAAATTCTCAACAAAATATTAGCAAATGACATGCAACAATACATTACAAAGATTATTCACCATGCTCTGGTGGGATTTATTCTTGGGATGCAAAAATTGTTTTATATATGCAAATCAATCAACTCATACATCATATCAACACAATGAAGGATTAAAATCATATAATCATTTCAATATACAGAAAAAGCATTTGACAAAGTACAACATCCATTTATAATAAAAATTCTCAAAGTTGGTTTAGAAGAAACATATCTCAACATAATAAAGGTCATATATAAAAACTCACACCTAACATCAAACTGAATAGTGAAAAGCTGTGAGATTTTCCTCAGGACAAGACAAGGATGTTCACTCTTGGGATGCCTGAGTTGTTCAGATGGTTAAGCATCTGCCTTCAGCTCAGATCATGATTGCTGGGTCCTGGGATTGAGTCATCTTGGGCTCCCTGTTCAGCAGGGAAGTCTGCTTCTGCCTCTCCATTTGCTTCTCCCCCTCTCATGCTCTCTTTCTCTCTCTCAAATGAATAATAATAAAAAAAGATGTTCACTCTCACCACTTTTATTCAACAAAGTAATAGCTATAGCAGTCAGAGAAGAAAAACAAATAAAAGACATCCAAATAGGTAAGGAAGAAGCAAAACTTCCACTATTTGCAGATGACAAGATATAATATATAGAAAACCCCATTTGCAGATGACAAGATATAATATATAGAAAACAACAAAAACTACTAGAACCAGTAAAGGATTCAGTAAGTTCACCGGATACACAATCATGTAGCAATTTCGTGCATTTCTATACACTAATAATGAAGCAACAGAAAGAAAATTTAAGAAAAATTCTATTTAAAAGTGCACCAAAAAGAACAAAATACCTAGGAATAAACTTAATCAGGAGGTGAAAACTGTAAAACATTGAAGAAAGAAATTGAAGACGACACAACAAATGGAAAGACATTCCATGTTCATGGAAGAACAAATGTTAGAGACTATGGACTCTGAAAAACAGTCTGAGGGGTTTGAAGTGGCGGGGGGGTGGGAGGTTGGGGTACCAGGTGGTGGGTATTATAGAGAGCACGGCTTGCATGGAGCACTGGGTGTGGTGAAAAAATAATGAATAATGTTTTTCTGAAAATAAATAAATTGGAAAAAAAGAATATAGGAAAAAAAATAAGCACATATTGTTGGTTCTTGAAAAAAAAATGTCCATGCTACCTAAAGCAATCTACAGACTTAATGCATTTTTCTAGATTTTTATAGGGATATAAACAGAATTAGAACAATCCCAAAATTTGAATGGATCAAAAAAAGACACTGAATAGCCAAAGCAATTTTGAAAAAGAAGCTAAAGCTATCACAATTCCAGATTTCAAATTGTATTTCAAAGATGTAGTAATCAAAACAGCATGGTACTGGCAGAAAAATAGACAATGGAACAGAATAGAAAATCTGGAAATAAACCCACGATTATATGGCCAAAGAATCTTCAAGAAGAAAGAAGAACATGCACTGGGAAAAGGTCTCTTTGATAAATGGTGTCTGGTAACCACATGGACAGAATGAAACTGGACCAAACTCTTATACCATACACTAAAGTCAACTCGAAGTAGATTAAAGGCCTAAATGTGAGACCTGAAACCATAAAAATCCTAGAGGAGAGCACAGGCAGTAATTTCTCAGACATTGGCTATAACAACATCTTTCTAGATATGTCTTCTCTCTCTCTCTTTTTCTAAAATACTTATTTTGGAGAGAGAGAGAGTATGTGGGGTAGGGGACAGAAGGAACAGAAGGGGGACAGAAGAGAGAACCTGCAGTGGACTCCATGCTGAGCAAGGAGCCCAATGTGGGGCTCAATTTCATGATCCTGAGATCATGATCTGAGCCAAAATCAAGAGTCCGATGCTTAACCAACTGACCAACCAGGTGCCCCTACAGGTATGTTTCTTTGAGGCAAAAGGAACAAAATAAAAAATAAACTATTAGGATTACATCAAAATAAAAATCTTCTGCATGGCAAAATAAACAACTAACAAAAGTAAAGACAACATACTGAATGGAAGAAAATATTTGCAAATCACATATCTGATTGATAGTTAGTATCCAAAATATGTAAAGAACTTACAAAACTCAACACAAATCAAATAGTCTAACTAAAAACTGGGTAGGGGCACTGGTTAAGCCTCCAGCTCTTGGCTTTCTGCTCAAGTGATGATCTCTGGGTTGTGAGATCCAGCCCTGCATCAGGCTCCAGGCTCAGTGCAGAGCCTGCTTGGGATTCTCTCCCTCTCCTTCCATCCCTCCCCCTACTCTCTATATAAATAAAATCTTTAAAAAATAATAAAATAGAAAAATTTTAAAATGGGCAGAAGAAGACATGAACAGACATTTCTCCAAAGAAGACTTATAGATGGCCAATGGATACATGAAAAGATGCTAACACTCATCAGGGAAACACAAACCAAAATCAGAATGGGCTATCACCTCACACCTGTCCGAATGGCTAGAATGAAAAATACAAGAAACAACCAATGTTGCGAAGGATGTGGAGAAAAAGGAACCATCTTGTACTGTTTGTGGCCATGCAAACTGGTGCAGTCCCACTGTGGAAGATAGTACGGAGGTTCCTCAAAAAATTAAAAATAGAAATACCCTATGATCCAGTAATCACACTACTGGATACAGACCCAATGAATATGAAAACATTAATTTGAGAGAATACATGTGCCCCTATTTACTGCAGCACTATTTACAGTAGCCAAAGTATGGAAACAACCCAAATGTCCATTGATAGATTAGTGGACAAAGAAAAAGCACACACACATGCATGTGCACGTACACACACACACACACACACACACAGTGGAATATTACTCATCTATAAGAAAGAATGAAATATTCATCATTTACAACAATATGGGATGTAGAGGTTATAATGTTAAGTGAAATAAGTCAGAGAAAAATAAATATAATTTCACTCATACGTGGAATTTAAGAAACAAACCAAGGAAAAGCAAAGAACAAAGGAAAAAAGACAAACTAAAAAACTCTTAACTCTAGGGAACAAAATGGTAGTTCCTGGGTGGAAGTAGGTGGTGGGGATTAAGAGCGTACCATGATGAGCACCAAGTAATGTATATAATTGCTGAATCACTATATTGTGTACCTGACACTAGCATAACACTGTGTTTAACTCCTGGAATTAAAATTTTAAGAATTTATTTCTTAAATAATAAGATTTGAAAGTCAAAAGTATTCATTAATTCATGGGTTGCAGATGTTGTATTAGCAGGCATGAAAACAACATTGCAGGAGTGATGTGAAAGACCACAGATCACCGTAACAAACATAATAACAATCTGAAAAAGTCTGAAATATTGCAAGAATTACCAAAATATGATAGAGAGACAGGAAGTGAGCAAATGCTGTTGGAAAAATGGCACCGATATACTTGCTTGATGTGGGTTATCACAAAACTCCAGTTTGTAAAACATGCAGTATCTATAAAGTATCATTAAGACAAGTGCAACAAAAAAAGCCTATATTTCCCAGAAAAGTTTACATATCTTATCACTCTACAGGTACACTTCCATCATACTACAGCAATTGCTTTTACCAAGGTCATCTATTGTCAACTTAAAAAAAAGTGTATTTTCATTATTTAAGGCAATAACCATACTTTACCTTGAAATTATCTCCTTTTATTTATTCCACTTTCTCTACCTAGAGTGCTTTTCTACCCTAATGTTCTTTTGCTGCTACCTATAATATACTCAAAACCTTTAGTTACACAATTTGTCACTCTAATGTGTGATAACTAGACAGAGCCAGAGGAAGTGGAGATGGAGACCATTTACATAGGCTTATTCTACACCTGCGAGGTATTTTATGCTCTTCAAGACTGTGGTCTTCAAGTGTGTGGAGTGCCCATAGTACGTGAGTAAACATGCACTGGGTTCGACAGAAACGTGTGTGTGTTTGTGTTAATGAGAACAAGCACAATTGTTATTTGGATAATTCACTAAAATTATTTTTTAAAAATTAATTTTATCTCATCCTTTCAAATTGACCTCTTTTGTATAGTTTTATGATGTAGCTAATAGGTCAGTAATACCCAGCATATGTAATTCTCTTTAATGAAGAATATGACAGGAAACCTAGAGGTCTATCCACTGATAAACAGCCCAGTCAGAGTTAAGTAATCCCCCTCCATGAGGGGAAAGTGGGGGGTGAGGAAGAAAAGATGCTCTTCCTCCGGGGGTCAGTCACCTCAAAGCAGATCTCAAATCCCTCTGCATTTTTTTTTCCTTATTGTCAGTTTTAATTTTACATTTATTTAAACAATCATTTATTTACTGAGGAAACTACTATATGCCTAATAGCTAGTAGAATCTGGTGAGATTCGTAATACTTGACAACATTATTTGAATATTTTCTCTGTGTATTAACTCATTTAATATTATTTATTAATAAGTATTAATATTTGATTTATGTATTAAACTCAAAATTCTTATGAGTCTGGTTTTATGATTATTAACATTTAAAGACGGAATATATGCGGCAGAGGAAAGTGAAGTAACCAGCCCAAAAGTCACACAGCCAGCCTGTGGTTAGTTGTGCAAGGGCTGGACTCAGGCAGTCTGACTCTAGAACCTTCCTCTTTGCTTGTATAATACTGTAAACATATGATTTGTATTTCCTGAACAAAGGAATGAATAAAACTTACCCAAATTGAAAGATTATTTAAATGGCCCAAGTCATAAAAGAAATGTAAGTTTCACTGAAAATCTCACCCTTGCTTTTCTTGAAAATGTGGCATTTTTTCTTCTATCTCATTTCTAATGTCTACATATTTTACAATTTCATCTGATCCTTTTTCTAGTGATTTCCATCTTTGATTTCTCTTCTGTAATAGGTAAAAATAAGTTACTTTGCAAATCATGGAAATTTTGATTTTGTGGATTAAAATTAGTTATGTATCAACATAATGTAAATAACAAAGACTTATTTAAAAATACACCTTTTTTAACATTAAGAATTTACAAATTATTAGTGAGTCTAACATACTACTGCACAGCTACCATTTTTAAGGCAAAATATTAGTAATGATAATTGTGGATTTTTATCTTGTGTGATAGGTAGAAGTTAGCATTAGTATTAAGCAATAGGAGACTCTTCTAAGTGCACAGTTCAAATGATTGTAATAACATTTTATTATTTTTGATGTAAGAAGTTTTAAACTATAAGTGGTTGTCAATAAGTTATATCAATTTGAAGCACCGAGATTTTTTTAAAAAGTTAATATTCAAACTCAGTAGCTGTAATTCCTGTATTTAAGATATTTATGCATACTGTCATCAGATGTTTGTTATTGTCTTAGTTTTATAAACTGTCAACGTGATAACTGTTTCCCTTGTACATTCCTATGAAAAAACGTTCTCATAAAAATTTGGTCTTAGGTTTTTATTTTTAAAAAATCAGCTCTGTTAAAAAGTATTATCTATTCTTATTATTCTTAGATTTATTTTATTTAGATTTACAACCGGACAAATAGAAATACAATATAAAATTCAAGGTGGATGCAGCACCTCACGGAATGTAAATGGGTGAGGAAGATGGCAGCAGCTGTGAAAACATTCCTGGCATAAGTGGTATTCTGTACATTTGGTACACCTAAAAATACAAAAGAACAAGACATACAAGAAAATAAATCCAATTATTTTGATGGTTTTGGTGAACAATTCCTGCCAAAATTCCCTGGGAACTAGGCAAATTGGATAAAAGCCCAAATTATCTCACCCCTATTAGCTTCCCACTACTACTGTAACAAATTACAACAAATTTAGCAGCTTAATCATCACAAGTTTATTATTTCATAATTTTGTGGGATAGAAGTCTGACAAGGGTCTCAAGGGACTAAAATCCAGGGGTCAGCAGGATCGCATTTGTTCCCGGAGGTTCCACAAGGGATGTGTCTCCTTGCCTTTCCATTTCCCAGAGTGTCTCCACCTTCCTGGGCTCAGCTTGTGGCCTCTTACTCCGTCTTCAAGGCAGGCAACGCTCTGTCTCTCTGGGCCTTTCTTCCATAGTCGCATTTCCCTCTGACTAACTAACTCCCCACCCCGTCCACTTTTAACCACCTGAGTGAGGACACTGGGTCCAGACCATCAAGAATATTCTCATTTCAAGGGCAGGCATGCAGCACTCTGAATTACATCTGCAGCTTGAATTTCTCTACGACACGTAACTTAAGAGGCCTGTTCCGAGCCTGAGGACACAGACACACCTGAGAGGCATTATTTTGTCTATGCGCGTCCGTTTGATTTCTCCCACTACCTTAGCTTTCTTTTCTTTCTCTCTCTAAATTCCTACAGGATTTACAGCCTGTTAGGTATTCTATCATTTGATTATCCAGTGTTTTCAACTGTTTCATAAAGAACTGTACTTAGAGTACTTCTTCAAAACGGGAATCTATTCCCTCTCTTCCCACAACAGTGCAGAAAGCCCGTGTTTGGGGCAAAGCTAGTGCCTCCAGAGCATCCTGAGAGCTGAAGCGGATCACGGCCTGAAGGACTCAGGGAGAGTTTTTTACGCCCCCAACCCCAGCCACCCGCTCAACTGCCTAAAGGAATTTAGATAGAGGCCTGGTCCGGAAAGCAAGCTCCCACCGAGAGAGCTACAAGAGTGTGGGCTGTGTCCGGTGACACGGACAGAGCTCGCAGGGCCTGCTTCCTCAGACTCTGCGTGTCCCACTGTTTCTGCGTGGCCGCCACACGTTTGCTTGTCTTCCCACGGGTTGTCCCCTTGCCCTCTGAAGCCCCGGACCCTCACTCCCTCTTCTCAGCTCAGGCTTAAAAGCCTCAACTGCTTGTCTCTGAAACTTTCATGCCAATGTGAGGCTTCCACATGAACAGATTTAAAATTATTTTTCTGCTATTAATCTATCTCATGCCAGTTAAATTAATAGGCCAACTAGAAGCCCCTGGAAAGGATAGATAAGCTTTTCCTCCTGTGCAAGATGGAGCGAGAAGAATCATCCACAAAGAAGAAAGCACAGTCAGAAAGCTCAGAATAACAAGGGAGCGCAATCAGTAACGAAATACAAGCAAGGAAGATTCGAAATAGTCCACTAAAGCCACATACTAATCATCTGAAGAACGGGCCAGAATGAAGACTGAGAATTTTACCCTGTGGCCGCTTCCTGCCTCGTGCCAGTCCTACCTTTCACGTTAGCACCTGTTTGGATCCACGCCTCTTGAGAACAGCGGCTGCTAAAACCAAAGATCCAGTCCTTCCCCCTTCTGGAATTCTATTTAATCAACGTTCCGACACTAGCTGAACACTCACCAAGCCTCTACAAAAGTTCTCCCCTCTTCCGC
Organism: Neogale vison; assembly: GCF_020171115.1. Taxonomy (NCBI): domain Eukaryota; kingdom Metazoa; phylum Chordata; class Mammalia; order Carnivora; family Mustelidae; genus Neogale; species Neogale vison. The sequence goes on from NC_058093.1 coordinate 303,631, forward strand.
AATTTAGAAGGCTCCTTTGGAGACTTCTCAGGCCAGTCATTTTCCAGTAAAGACTTTTAATAATGATCAGTTGATTTTATTCTATGTGACACATAGAGGAAACAAAGAACACTTCAAAACAGAAAAGTTACCATTTTTTGATAGGAGTGACAAAAAAAGTTTTATGGTTTTAGAAGAGGGTTCTGCAAATATATTAATTGGGCTCATCATAATGTATTTCTAGGAAGACTGAAAAAAAGAATATATTTTCTTAACATACAGTTAAGCAAAAATTTTAATTAAAACACAAATGTCCCAAGCATAGCAGTTAATTGATGTTTTAGTGTGGCAATTGTGGGAAAGTTTGGGGATTACTTACAAAGTAATAAAAATTGTTTTCTCAATATTTATCTTATTGTTGTTGAGGTAGAGGATTAAAGAAAAAAACAACTTATACTCATTGCAATTTCAAATTTGGGAAACTCGAGTAACTATTCTGTCAATCTAGTCAGTGCCCCTAGCCCAGTCCTAGCAGCGTTTGGTAATGACCTCACTGATGGTTCAAGGAAAGAGAAGCTGAGGGCTCTGAATTGGGAAACCCATTTAGGTCTATGTCCAGAGCTTCCGAGACAGGGTGCTACCTTAGACTCTCTAACACTGGAGAACAAAGCCAGGATCTCTGTGTAAGTGAAGAAAATAAAACAGTCAGAATTTTCGAGGTCCTGGGCTGGCATGAACCACCAGCCTGGAAAGCCTACATAAGCAGCCATCACTTAAGGCGAACACACTTCTGCAGAAGGAGGTGGTCTAAGAGATCAGTGCCCTAATGCTCCAAGTTTCCGGAAGTTAAAAAAAAAAAAAGTTAGAATACATGTTGATAATCTTACTGATGACACTTACTTATAACAGGTCCCTTCCACTGGAAACTGTCTGCAGTTATTACAGGGAATTCCAAGGTGTTTGTCCAGTCGCTCTTTTTCCGCTGCAGTCACAAGTTTGCTAGAGTTTTTGAATTCTTCTAAAATAAGTTTTAATGGTGCAAACTCTTTCCTACACAGAGGACATTTCAACACAGAAGTGTCTGAAATCCTATCCTGATGATTAGCTAGGATCATCATGCATTTTATATGAATGCTATTGCCACAGCCAAACCTGTTTGAAATAAAATTTGACATTTGTATACATCAAAGTTATATACATAAATATAACTTTCTGCGCTACCACCTTTATTTCCCATAAAAACAGATTCTGAACTGATTTTCCAGATACAGCTTGATTATACACATCAAGACTATCTTACCTACCTACTTAATCTATTCTTTAATTAATACATTAGAATTCCTAACAAATTTTCTCTCATTCCAATGAAATGGTGGTTTAAACAATTTTGTATCATTAAAATATTTTTTCATTTTTTTAATATTTTATTTTTAACTGATCTCTACACCCAGTGTGGGGCTTGAACCACGACCCTGAGATCAAGAGTTGCACATGGCATTGACTGAGCCAGCCAGGGGCCCCAATGTTATTGATTTAAAAAGTAAGAATAAGGGACGCCTGGGTGGCTCAGTTGGTTGGACGACTGCCTTCGGCTCAGGGCGTGATCCTGGAGTCCCGGGATCGAGTCCCACATCGGGCTCCCAGCTCCATGGGGAGTCTGCTTCTCTCTCTGACCTTCTCCTCGCTCATGTTCTCTCTCACTGTCTCTCTCTCAAATAAATAAATAAAAAATCTTAAAAAAAAAAAGTAAGAATAAATGTAATCTTAACAAAAGGAAAAATTGTAACAGTAAGTATTGTTTTTTAAATAAAAAGCATCATTGAGAGCAGGGGTACCACCTCATTTATCTAAAAATCACACAATATGTGGTTGTACCTGGCAAATACATATTGAAAACCAGTAGACTTAACATCACCAGTTTTTATAATCACTGGGGCTTAGCTCCAGGAGAGCCAGAGGGCAAAAGGAAACTGAGTCTCTACCCTTAATGAGCCAGCATAACATATAACCAAGCTGGGACACAGCGTAAAAGCAGTAGTTTGTAAAGCACCTGGGGTATCATGGAAATTTATTTACTAATTTCAGAACATGCCCCAGAGGGACAAGAATCATTAGGAAACTTCTCCAAGAACTAAAGAGCTAATGGGCGCCATTTCTAACCTCCCCCATCCCATAGGCTAGACAGCTGGATGATTTTTGGAGCCAGCACAAACTCTCCCCACCTATTTTGCTATCAGAATGTTTCCTGCCTCCACATTATCCTGTGGAGCCACGCCAACCAACTTGCCCCACTTAGCAAGTGTCCCGAAAAAGTGGCTGTTGGCCTAACACACTCTGCAAGCAGTCCTGGCAGGGACCAGCACCACTCCAAAGTAATTCCCACCCTGGGGAGAGGGAAAGTAACTATACACACAGTGCACACAGTCCCTGTAGCCAACTCTTATGACTGGCAGCTCAGAGACTGCCCGGCCCATCAGTGCAGTTGCAGCACTGCCACAGACTGGGGGAAGGCATGAGATCTAACTTCTGGCCTCATCCACCCATGAAAGCCTCTCAGGGGATAAGGCAGGGAGAGCAGGCTGCATACAGATCAGTGTGACGACAGTCACAACAGGGGCTGGAAGTAGGCATGTGTTCTGGTGTCTGGCTCCATGTACCAATGACCCTCTCAGGAGACAACACAGGAGCGCGCCCTGCGGTTCAGTGTGCCCGCAGCCCCAACAGACAGGATGAGGACAAGCATCCAGTGTGGCCACTAATACAGCCCAACTGAATTCAAACTTCAGCGACCAACTTAGATATACATTTATGTAGACTTTTATATGCATAAGATGTTATATACGAACCTAATGACAACCATGCATTAAAAAGAAACTACACATGATATAGAAAACATGAAGAGGGTAGGAGAAGAATAAATAAAACAAGATGGGATCGGGAGGGAGACAAACCATAAGTGACTCTTAATCTCACAAAACAAACTGAGGGGGGTGGGGTTATGGACATTGGGGAGGGTCTGTGCTATGGTGAGTGCTGTGAAGTGTGTAAACCTGGCGATTCACAGACCTATACCCCTGGGGATAAAAATATATTATATGTTTATAAAAATAATAATAATAAAAATTTTAAAAAAAGAAAAAGAAAAATGAAGAGAGAAATCCAAGCATAACACAAAAGGAAGCCATCAAACCACAATGGAAGAGAGCAAGAGAAGAAGAAAGGAACAGAGAACTAGGAAAACAACCATAAAACAAGTAACAAAATGGCAATAAGTATATACACACCAATAATTACTTTAAATGTAAATGAAATAAATGTTCCAATCAAAAGATGGTGAGTAAATGAAAAAAAAAAAAAGATGGTGAGTAAATGGATTAAAAAAAAGACTCATCTACATGATAAGTTCAAGAGACTCACTTCAGACCTAAAGATACTTGCAGACTGAAAATGAAGGGATGGAAAACCACTTACCATGGAAATGAAAGTGAAAAGAAAGCCAGAGTAACAATACTTACATTGGAAAAAACAGACTTTAAAACAAAGACTGTACCAAGAAAAAAGGACATTATGTAATGATAAAGGGAACAAGCCAACAAACGGATAGAACAACTGTAACTATTTTTGCTCTCAACGTGGAAGCAGTAAATAAAGGAACTATGAACAGACTTCAAGGAAGAAGCTGACAGTGACACAGTAATAGTAAGGGCCATTAATAACCTGCTTACATCAATGATGGAAAATCAACAAGGAAATAGTGGATTTCAGTGACACATTGGGCCCGATGGACCTAACAGATATTAAGAACATTCTATCCAAAAACAATAGAATATACAGTCTTTTCAAGTACACATGGAACAATGTCCAGAATAGGTTGCATGTTAGGCCACAAACAAGTCTCAATAAATTAAAAAATATTGAAATCATATCATGCATGTTTTCTGACCATAACAGTATTAAATTAGAAATGAAACAGAAGAAAAAGTCTGGAGAGAACACAAATAAATGGAGGTGAAATAACATGTTAGTAAACATTGAGTGGGTTAACCAAAATATAAAAGAAATTAAAAAAAATGCATGGAGACAAATGAAAATGAAAACACAATGCTCCAAAATCTTTCAGATAAAGCAAAAGCTGATCAAAGAGATAAATTTATAACAATACAGACATACCTCAAAAAGCAAGAAAGATCTCAAACAAACTTTACAGTTAAAGGAGCTAGAAAAAGAACAAATCCCAAAGCCAGCAGAAGAAAGGAAATAAAGATTAAAGTAGAAAGAAATGAAATAGAGACCAAAAAAAATCAAAATAATAACAACAAAACCCTCCTTAAACAATAGAATAGATCAATGAAACCAGGAGCTGGTTCTTTGAAAAGATCAATAAAATTGATAAACTTTTCACCAGACTCATCAAGAAAAAGAGAGAGGACTGAAATAAATAAAACCAGATATGAAGAAGGAAAAAAAAAACCAACCAATGGCACAGAAATACAAAGAATTATAAAAGCATGTTATAAAAAATTGTATGCAACAAATTGGGCAATGTTGAAGGAATGGAAACATTCCTAGAAACATAACACCTTCCAAAACTGAATTTACTTCCAGTAAGAAATAGAAAATTTGAACAGATCAATTACTAGCAAGGAAATTCAATCAGTAATCAAAAAACTCCCAAGAAAAGTCCAGGACCAGGTGGCTTCACAGGTTGAATTCTACCAAACATTTAAAGAGGAGGAAATACCTATTCTTCTCAAACTATTCCAAAAAATGGAAGAGAAAAAGAAAACTTCCAAATTCATTCTACAAGGTGAGCATCACCCTGACATCAGGTAAAGATAATATAAAAAGAGAGACGTACAGGCCAATCTCTCTGATGAACATAGATGCAAAAATTCTCACTGAAATATTGACAAACCAAATCAAACAATACATTAAAAATGATTCATCACAACCAAGTGGGGTTTATTCCAGGGATAAAAGTGTGGTTTGATGTTCATACATCAATCAACATGATATATCACATTAACAAGAGTTAGGACAAAAAAAAAATCATCTCAATAGATGCAGAAAAAGATTTGACAAAGTACAACATACATTCATGATAAAAACTCAAAAAAATAGGTTTGGAGGTAACATTTCTCAACATAATAAAGGCCATATATGAAAAACCCACACTAAAATCACACTCAATAGTGAGATACTAAGAGCTCTTCCTCTATGATCAAGAGCAAGACATGGATATCCACTGTCACTACTTTGATTCAGCACAGCTCAGAGCCCCAGCCGCAGCAATCAGCCTAAAAATAAATATATGACATCCAAATTCGTAAAGAGGTAAAACATTTAGCATTTGCAGATGACATAATATTATGTAGAGAGAATCTTACACACTCCACCAAAAAATACTAGAATAAGTAAATTCAGTAAGGTCACAGGATACAAAATCAATATAGAGAAATCAGTTGCATTTCTCTGTACGAATGATGAAGTCACAGGAAGTGAAAATAAGAAGACAATCCCACTTATAATTGCATTAAAAGGAACAAAATACTTAGGAATAAATTTAACCAAGGAGTTAAAGACCTGTACTCTGGAAACTATAAAATACTGATGAAAGAAATTCAAGATGACACAACAAATGGAAAGATACTCCACATTCTAGGATCAAAAGAATTAATACTATTAAAATGTCCACACTTCTCAAAGCAGTCTACAGAGTCAATGTAATTTCTTAACCAACTGAGCCACCCAGGCGTCCCGTCAATGTAATTTCTAACGGAATAAAAACAGCATTTTTCACAGAACCAGAAAAAATAATCCTAAAATTTGTATGAAATCACAAAAGACCTCAAATTGCCAAAGCAAACTTGAGAAGGTAAAAAAAGTCTGGAGGTATTATAATTCCAAATGTGAAGATATAAACAAAGCTAAAGTACTCAAAACGGTAGAATTCTGGCACAAAAACAGTCATACAGATCAACAGAACAGAAGAGAGAGCCCAAAAATAAACCTACACTTATATGGTTAATTAATCTAAAACAAAGGGGGCAAGAATATACAATGAGGAAAAAAACAGTTTTTTCAATAAACGGTGCTGGGAAATCCAGACAGCTATAGGCAAAAGAATAAAACTGGACCCATGCGTTAAAGACCTAAATGTGAAATCTGAAACCATAAAAATCCCCAAAGAAAACATAGACAGTAATTTCTTTGACATTATAAAATCATTTTTCTACACATGTCTCCTCAGGCAATGGAATCAAATGCAAAATTAAACTATTGGGACTACATAAAAATCAAATGCTTTTTGCAGAGCAAAGGAAACCATCAACAAAACCAAAAGGCAACTAACCGAATGGGGGAAGATGTTTGCAATGGTGTATCAGACAAGGGTTAATATCCAAAATATATAAAGAAACTTACACAAGTCAACACCAACTCCCCCAAATAATCTGATTAAAAGTGGGCAGAGGATCTGGATAGACATTTCTCCAAGCAGTAATAGAGATGGTTGACAGACACACAAAGAGACGGTCCAGACCACCAACCACCAGGGAAATGCACATCAAAACCACAACGGGACGCAGCGGACACCTGTCCGAACGTCGGAAACACACACACACACGCAGGAAATAACAGGTGCTGGCGAGGGTGTGGAGAAAAAGGAACCTGCCTGCACGTCGGAAATGCAAATCTGTGTAGCCATCCTGGAAAGCAGTACGGAGATTCTTCAAAACAATTAAATATAGAATTACCTTGACTTTGTAATTCCACTGAGGGTAATCTACTGAAGGGAAACAAAAACATGAATTCGAGAAGATAAGGTACCTCTAGGCTTACTGCGGCGTATTTACAATACCCCAGTTATGAGAGCGACTCAAGCATCCGTCCGTAGACGAGAGGGTAACGAAGCTGTGGCACACACACACACACACACACACACACGAACACGACTCGACACAGGAAGGAGTGAGACTTGCCATTTGCGACAATGTGGACTGAACGAGAGGGCAGGTTCCTGGGTGAAGTCAGTCAGAGAAGGACAAATACCGCACGGTTTCACTCATATGTGGAATTTAAGAAACAAAACAAATGAACCAAGAAAAAAGAAGACAAGCAAAATACCAGACTCCTTTTTCCTAAAAAGATATTTATTTTTGAGAGAGGGAGAGAATATGAGTGGGGAGGGAGAAACAGACTCCCTGCTGAGCACCACCCCCCAACATGGGACTTGATCTCAGAACCCTGGGATCATGACCTGAGCCAAAGGCAGATGCTCAAGCGACTGAGTCATCCAGGTGCCCCAAATACCAGACTCCTAAATACAGAGAGAGAGGGAGGTTGTCTGTGGGGAGGTGAGTGGGGGCATGGGTGAAACAGACAAAGAGGATTAAGAATCCCCTTATCGTGACGAGGGCTAAGTCATGCACAGAACTGCTGGATCATTATAGGGTACACCTGAAGCTAACACAATGCTGTTTTAGTTATACTTCAATAGAAAAGAAAAAATCATGTCACCTGCAAAATGTGACCGGAAGCTTTTTCTCTAAAAGTCCTTCTTGACAAATTGGGCAGATATCTTCTGAATCAATTTCCTTCTGTTTAATGTAGCCATCTTCTTCAATACGCACAGTTTCATCAGTAGTTTCTTGCTGGGGAGTTTGAACTCGATGTATCCCTCGAAGCAAGTCACTGATTTCTCCTTCCACGAGACCTAACTGCAAAGCAGCTAGTGAAAAATTCCAAAGTATTAAAATTCAATGGCAAAATTAGAGATGCAGAAAAGTAATAATTTATGCTAAAAATTAGAATTTTCTTTCAAATATCAGATAGTTTTGATTGAATCATTATACCTGCATTTACCACTTTTTGTATTTTTCAGAACCAAAAGGACAGGAAAGAGTCATTTATAAAAAGAACGGAAGTTATCTTTTTTTCTCGTAACTGAGGAGTCAGTGCAAATACTGCACTTTATAAAAGTTTTGCATTAATTATATGATAGCACTCATCCTTGGATTGGTGTTATAATCATGTCCTACACTTTGATCTGTTCAACTTGTCCATAAAAATATTTTATCAACATATAATCGGAAGAAATGGGCATAAAAACATAAAAGGGAAGCAGGGATATTTGAGTAGTTGGTTACGTGAATAATGAAGGAATGGATAACAAGAGAGCAAGACTCAATTAACTGTGTCTACTCTCCTGTCTTGGTTTTGTTTGTACCAGAGTGTCTTGGTAGCCACGTCTGTCACAGATTTGGTGAGTATTCCTCAGGACAATCTATTATGAGCTATGCAGCTTATAACCTTGGGATGCGCATTCTTTGAATTATGAGTTTTCTCTATCCTGCTGTCTTTCTAAGAAATTATTTTCTAATACATACAGCTTCGATCCCAGATTCTATATTCTCTGGCCTATTTTAGGCGCTCTTCCTTTTCTCGCTCCTTAACATGTCATAATTCAAATGACATCTGTTATCCGTGCCCCTGAATTCTATTCATTTTATACATCTATTCATTTTACACAAATACATTTTAAAAATATTTGCAAGATAATGAAAAGCTTAATTTCTCTGGGAAGTCTCCCAATTAAACACTAAAAATACTGAAAACATCACAGGCACATTTCAATACAGAAATCTCTGCTCCGGGTATGAGGTGGGTGGAGGTGGAATTAGCAGGGTAACATACTCTGATTTCCCATTACTTTGCAGGATGAAGGCTATTTGTCACAGAGACAGAGTGACATCTGCACTCTAAAAAAATGGGGAGGAAAACGAAGACCAAAAATTGTGCTTTTGGGAATAAATGTTTTCTAAAGCAGCAGAATTACTGAAACGTAAAAGCTCGTAAGAGGAGCTGGTCACATGAACTGGAGAATGTAAGGGAGAAACAGGCTCTTCTGAGATAATTTGGAAAAATTAACCTAGGAGACCATGAAAGAGTATTCTGTTACAAAGAAGAGCGAGAGAGCTAACCTTATCAGAAGGCGATGGGAGATGTTCTGTTTCATTAACATCAAAGAAAAGCGAAGTGAAATACAAGGAGGCACAGACAGAATAAATATAGTTACTGAATAGGCAGTGACAAATATGTGAAATGTTGTTTCCCTTATGTTATTTCTTTTTGTATTTACAAAAGTTATATGAAGGCATTTTAGATCTTCTAAGGATATGTTAGATGTATGGGAGAATGAAACTGTTCTCTTATTTAAGCTTAGTAGAATAAATAGATTATTATTATTTTTTTAAAGATTTTATTTATTTATTTGAGAGAGAGACCGTGAGAGAGAGCATGAGAGGCGAGAAGGTCAGAGGGAGAAGCAGACTCCCCATGGAGCTGGGAGCCTGATGCGGGACTCAATCCCGGGACTCCAGGACCGTGACCTGAGCTGAAGGCAGTTGATCAACCAACTGAGCCACCCAGGCACCCGAATAAATAGACTATAATGAACCTTGCATTTGGCACTGTTGCATGTTTTGTATGATAGCCTTTTTTTCTAAAACTATAGAAATATTATTAACATTTCAAAGTATTTCTTCGTATTTTTAAATTATTTTATTTGGGGACTTAAGTATTTTGTTCATGTCTTTCATTATATGGTTAAGTAATAATATGACCTAAATATGAATCCCAAAGCAAAACTAGCAGAAAATTGAAAAATTGCGGAAATTGCAATCAACAAAAGTATTTTATTTATTTATTTTTTAATGATTTACTTCTTTATTTGTCAAAGAGAGAGAGATAGCAAAAGCCGTGGGAAGGGCAGACAGAGGGAGAAGCAGAAGCGTGATATAGGGCTTCGTCCCAGGACCCTGGGATCATGACCTGAGCTGAAGGCAGATGCTTAAATGACTGAGCCCCCCAGGAGCCCCAGCAAAGGTATTTTCAAGACCAATTTTGTAATACATGTGAGTGGTAGACATAAAAATATTAATACTTTTAATCTAAAATCCAATTACTAAGACTTTAGGCCAAAGATACAATTGGAAGAAGAGAAAACGTCATGTACAAAGAATATAACAAGTAGTTAGAAATAAATTAAATGACTAACAATAGAAGAATGTTAACTAAGTTCTGATCCACCACATTCAGTGAAATAATGTTAGCCATCGATGACTTTAATTACAGAGATGACACAGCATTGAAAATGTTTATAAAGTAACAGTGTGTGATGAAGGCAGAAGACAGAATTCCCATGGAGTATTAGGCAGACATAAATACAAACTGAAAAAGGAAGTAAGAAAGTATAAAAGGGTTTTATCTTTGTAATGAGAATTACAAAAAAATTCCTTAAATGTGGTTCTTATTTTTTCGTACATATTTAATTAAAAAAGGAACAGATGGCATTTACTAGACGAAAGAAAAGGTAGGAGAGCAGAGCTCAAGAAGTCGGTTTACGCTTCGCATCTGTCCGCTGTTAGCACTGGAACCTTCAGAATCTCCATTATAGAAGAAGAGGGGGGTTGAATAAACTAAGTTTCTCTAATGCCAACATTTACAAAATGAAGAGAAGGATAAATTTTGACTCTTAGTTATTTGTCCCTCAGCTCCCTATAAAAAAATAAACTATCAAAGGAAAAAACAGAACTATTAGGTGACAAATGCAGATTTGGCCTGATATAAAAAACTGGTATCTTTATTATAAAATTCCTGGGTAATCATCTTTGTAAGTCTTCAAAAAAAAGCCTCATGTTTTTGATATGCAGGGCGAGCATACAAATAGTAGTTTCCTGATATGTTCTAGAAGAATCTAGGAATGATATTCAAACACTCACCCCATTACTCCTAACCATCTCCTCCATTATGTACATATTTTACATAATAAATATTTATAGCCTCCTTTAAGTTACTTTAATTTTTATGTATGTTTACTGTAGGTTTCATTTAAATTATAAGTTTTATTGATGTGCAAATAGGATTTTCTCAATGTTGATTAAAACTCCTTTTAAATATAAAAGATATGCAAGATCTTTTAGTAGAAGTATCCATTTTTCAAAATTAATGTATAGGGTTAAACATTTAAAGAATTCCCTATTGTAGACCAATATTTATAAAAAGAACAAAACATGGTTTCTGTCTTCAAGACATACAAAGGATAACACAATATAAGTATTACACTGGTCCATATGAAATCACTATTTTTGTAAATGAAAAAATCCATAAATGTTAGTATTCATATGTTTTGATTTATAAAAAGTACCTAGCACAGGCTCCTGGCTAATACACAGTATGGTAACTACATGCCAAGTTCAGTGGTGTAAAGCCGCACTAATAGAGTAGCTATTAGCCACATGTGGCCACTGAGCACTGGAAATGTGGCTCATGTGACTGAAAAACTAAATTTTTAATTTTGTTTCATTTAAATTTAAGTTGAAAACTGATAATTGATAGTTACTAAAAAATTTGTAAGTATGTTTGTAACAATGCGGGTATCACATGAATCTTTTTTCCAACTGACTACTTTTTGAAATCTAAATGCGGGTAAGTTATTTCGGATGAAAACAGTATCTGAGATGAGATGCTCTGTATGCATAACATGCACACTAGACTTGAGGGCAGTATAAAAAGTCGCATAATTCTTACACTGATAACATGTTGATATGACTATATTCTGATGCATTGGATTAACATATTAAAATTAATTTTCCCTATTTCTTATTATCTTTTGTAGTACAGCTCCTAGAAAAGTACACATGTGGTTCACATTGCACTTCTGTTGACAGCACTGGCACAGAAGCTCATGAAAATGATGTCAAACGGTGGGGAGAGGAAATGGGAGGGACGCGAACATCTGACTTCGAAGAACTACTACAGAAAACAATATGCATCACAGAAACTAACCCAATAAATGCGTACGAAGGGACTGGAGAGAAGACAATGCAGAGAACCGAGTCTCCGATGTGAAGGAGGCAGTGAAGTGCGGGCAAGGAAAGGGGCTGGTGCAGACGGACAAACGTGCAGACGGAGAGACAAGAACACCGCTGGGACGAAGGGACGGTGGCACGGAAGCAGGATGTCAAGTGACAGAGAGATGAGGAAGAAATTAAGAGAGGAAAACCAGGAGAACCCATGGTTTCTCGTTTTGGAGACTAAAGAAAGCTAACATATGAGGTAGGGCATAAAGACGGGAGCACAGACGGGGAGAAATTTAGTATTTAAAATGCCTGTGGGTCCCGCAAAACTGGGTGCCCCGAAGTCAGGTGGAGAAGCTGCTCTGTTGAGAAGATGCCGAGGTCACTAGTAGAGGTGACAGCAGCCACAGAGAATGGGGACATTTCTGAAAGAACGTGCCAAGTGGGGGAAGAGTACGAGAGAAAATGCACATGAAAGAGTAATATGAATTTATCTAGTGCGACCTTTAAATGTTTATTAAATTGTGCTTATATGATAGTTGGGAGGAATTAAACCTGGCTAGTGAAACCAGTACTCTTAGAACTAAAAAACTGAAAACTGATTATTACTTTATTATCATTATATACATTCACTAATAAATTTTAAAATGTATTGCAATTCTTAGGTGGGTCTATAATAGGCCAATAACCACACAGCTACAGGAGCAAGTCCCTAACAACAATATCTTTTTTTATAAAATCTACAAATCCAAATGACCTGTAACAAAATTATTTTTCCTTCTCTTTTAATTCTGAGGACTCCAGAATTAAAGTTACACAACTATATGCTAGACTCTAAACTCAATTTCAGTACTGACATAAAACTATTTTATTCTTAAAAATATGTATTTATAGATTTTTAAATATATCTCTATATATATTTGCATACAAATTTCAGTCAGGAGACCTTTTTAATGAAATCATGTACCATGTTAATTGTCTATTGATGGGATCTAAAAATTACATTTCTTATTTTTCCTGTAATTATAATAATTTTATGTGAATCTTTGCTTAGAACACACAAGGGGAATATTGGCTTCAGAATAACTGGTCATTGTTTCACCCCTTTTTAAATAAAATGCCACTGAATTTGATATGACATATAAAGTTACATTTTTTAATTAAGGAAGAAAAATGTTCAACTGTCTTAAATGTAACAAATGGAGCTATAGCTAGTTGTCAGACTGTCTAGAAAAATAATTTTTTAAATTTAGACTATGTCCAAACAAAAAAATCACCAAAATTATTAACTTCAAAAAATAAAAGAAAAAAACACAACTTACATTCATGAGTTCTTGGAAGTTTGAATTTTTTCAACAAGACCCTAATATTCACAGAAAGAAAACCAAAATAAAACATTTATTTCTGACACAACTGAAAAATAAATATTTTGTTTTAATCTTAAGACAGGAATAGCATTATAAAATTTATAAATAAACTTAATACTCATCAGTTTTCTGTTATAATAGTAGTTAAATATGTTAACTATACTGAGATTAAAAAAAACTCATGCAAAAGATAGTAAATACATGTTTTACAGTCATCATATGTGAAAGAAGTATGATAAATGAAAATAAAAGACATTTATAAAAGAGATCTGTCAGAGGGAGTCCACGCATTTCTTTAGGACATATGGCTGCTCACAGAGACAGTCAGTGAGGGAACGGAGGTATTCATAGTACTTCCTTTAAGCTGCTCTACAGGTTGCTTACTCCTGAAAATGGAATAATTTTCTGAAGCATACCGCATGATGTTTTCCTCCATATATGACTTTAATGTACAATAATAAAAATACTTCATATATCACCAATTAAAATGGAATATGGCTTTTTTAAAAAGTGAGAAAAACATATGAAATTCTTACATAAATATATTAAACACACTCTGTATATTAAATACTTGAATCATATTTCCATTTAGTTTGGTATATTTATATTATATATATATATTTATATATTTTTATTTAATTTATTTTTAAAGATTTTATTTATTTATTTGACAGAGATCACAAGCAGGCAGAGAGGCAGGCAGAGAGAGAGGGGGAAGCAGGCTCCTCACCGAGCAGAGAGTCCGTTGTGGGGCTTGATCCCAGGACCCTGAGATCATGACCTGAGCCAAAGGCAGAGATCTCAACCCACTGAGCCACCCAGGTGCCCCTGGTATATATATTTTTAAAAATGAGTTACATTACATAAAAATGAGAACAGAAAGCCCTTGCCCTGAGGAAGCTAGCACAAACAAAAAATGAAAAAAACCTATTTTAATGAATGTAATTTATTATTTTTTAATAAAACCAAACTACAAGTTTTGAACTGACCATATTTTATATCTTCCATGCTAACTACAGCAAATTGTGTTAGCAATGCTGAATAAAAACTGATCAAAAGGAAACAACAAAAACTTGGTAAGTAAAAGCATTGGAAATGACAGATATGCATTGTTTTTATTTTTTTATCTTATAAAGAAAAGCATTCAAAATGTAAGATATAAACTCTTTGCTTAAATTTTTATTTTACTCTCAAATTTTTTTACTCTCAAATATCAAACTTTCTATAATAGTATAATTTATGATTTGTTTGTATATAGATGAGTAAAACAAAATGAGTTGAAAGAATGAAAAAAAAATCGAAATAATGGAAAGAATTCCAAACTATTTCTAACCACAATGGAAAGAGCTTTTTTTAATTTCCATTTCTGGGATTCCCCTACAAACAGATTCTGACATTAGAGGAAAAATTTCAGAGTTGTTGGAAGTAATCCTCAGTGGAGTCCTACTATCTTCAAAGATTCATAGTAACATGCGTATTGAAAAGAAAAATAACAGATTAAAAGTATATCATAATGAAGAAAATTATAATGAATTTGTTATTAAATAATTTCTACTGCATTTACAAAGAAAACAATGCATCATTAGAAAGAATAAAAATAAAATGCATTTGGAGGTTTATTTTTAACTGACGGCAAATAGGAATTCTGTAGTGAGAACATAATTACCATCAGTGATGGGAATCAGGGAGGTTTTTCTTTTTCTTCATAGTTAGATTTCACATCTGTACACAAGGAGACCCTAGGAAGTGACTTTTTTCTTACCCGAAACATTTAACATTTAAAACTTGCGGCGGTGGTAGGGTGTTTCTCAAGTTACCCCTCACTTCATTTCCAGAATGAAATGCAACACTGTAGCCATGTGACTGTCGCTCCCTCCCAGGACCGACTCCCTGTCCTGGCACCGCGGAGAGAACAGGTGCGCCTCGCGGTCACTCACCAGCAGATGTGCCTGCAGAGCTCCCCGCCCTCCAGAAACGTGGCGCAGCTGCAGACGTGAGGATTCCCTAAAAACACCTTTAAAGGAAAATGCATCCTTTAGGAGAAACCCTCGGTTAATTTTTGGAGCCAGAATAAAATTAATCTAACGGGTCACAGGCGCGAGTGGGATTTCGGGAGCTGCTCAAGCCCAGGCCTCCGCGCGCTCTTGGTCTCGACGGTCCGCGTTGCGGGTCGGGACTCGCGGATCCACACCCGGGTCGCCGACGGGAAATTTCTCCCGGAAAAGGCCGCCGTGTCCTGCCGCGGACCGGCCCACGCTGGGTTTCTGCTGTTTGGTGCGTCTACACCCGCGTCACATCTTATGGAGAAGACGGGTTCACCGAGTCTGCCCCGGACGGGCACAGACGCATGACAGCGTTGTTAGAGAGGAAGCGAGGAAGGGACAGGAGGGACAGAGGGGACAGATGGTGTCTGAAAGGGGCCGGTGACTCGCCCTCGGTCCGGAAAGCGCAGGTCACACAACGTGCGTTTCCCGACTTGGCCCTGAGGCTGGGGCAGCGGCGCTGCGAGTGGCCCCAGTGGAGGACGTGGACACGGACAGGGACACGGTCACAGTTAGTGTCACGGACACGACACGGACACGGACGGGGACAAAGACGGGGACACGGGCAAGGACGGGGACACCGTCACAGACACGATTGCGGACGGGGACACGGTCATGTACACGGACACGACACGGACATGGTCACGGACACGGACGCGGACACAACACGGTCACGGACACGGTCAGGACACGGACATGGACACGACACGACACGGTCACGGACACGGTCAAGGACATGGACA
Source organism: Neogale vison (assembly GCF_020171115.1). Taxonomy (NCBI): domain Eukaryota; kingdom Metazoa; phylum Chordata; class Mammalia; order Carnivora; family Mustelidae; genus Neogale; species Neogale vison. The sequence continues at coordinate 319,620 of NC_058093.1, forward strand.
CGACACGGTCACGGTCACGGACACGGTCAAGGACACGGACACGGACACGCCGTCTCCACCGCAAACCGAGCGTTCCGGGCGCGGCCCTGCGAGCGCGCACCAGCGGGTCTTCCCGAGCCGAGCGGCCGCCGAGTGCGCACCGCCCGGGTCACTCCGGGCCGCGTCAGGGGTGCGGGCAGGTCGTGGGTCTCGGAGTCACGGCGCCGGGACCCCCGGGACCCCCGGGACCGTCGCCAGCCGGCGGACCCCGCGACTCGGCCCCCTGCTCTCGAGCTGGAGACCGGCCCGGCCGGGTCCCGACGCGCAGGACGGAGCTTCACCTGCGGGCGCCGCGTCCGGGCCGGAGCTTGTGCGGGGCGTGCGGGCGGCCCGGGGACTGCAGGGGCGGCCAGGGGGGCGCAGGGGGACGCGGGAGCGGGGCGGGGCGCGGGGCGGGCGGGGCGGGCGGGGCGCGCTCACTCGGAAGTCGCCGCCGTGCGGCGCGTCCTCCCGCAGCAGGAAGCCGGTGGGGCCGGTCTCCCGCAGCAGGTACATGCGGCTGCTCAGCGCCTGCTCCTGCCGCCCGCGCAAGCGCTCGCTCACGTGTCTCCGCCTTCCGGGGGCTCCGGGGCGCGGCATCCCGCCCGGCCGCGGCCCAGCGGCCCCTCTCCGCGGCGCCCGCGGTCTCCATAGCAACCGCGCGCGCCGGTCGCCCCAGTGACGGCGGCGACGGTCCCCGGTTTCCCAGCGCGCCTTGCGCCAAGCCCGGGTTGGCGACCCCTCGCTGGCCCCGCCCACGGCCCCGCCCACGGCCCCGCCCCACCCGCCGCGGCGCACAGGCCCCTCCTGCCAGACAGGCCTGACGAGGGACCAGAAGCCACGCCGCGCCCTTGCTTCGCGGCCCTTCCGCTCTCCGCGCGGGCTGGGCCGCCGCGTTCCCGCGGGCGCCGTCCGGGCTCCGCGCGCTGCCGGGATCTTGGGGGCCCGTGGTGTCCACCCGGGAGCCCGCAGGCACGTGTTGGGCCCCCCGCGTCGCTCCGGCGCGCCCCGGGGGAGGCCGGAGGAAGTCCCCGACGGCATCCGGAGCCCCGCGTTGGACCCGAAACGGGCCGCGTGCAGGGGCGCCTCTCTGAGCTGCGTCCCGGGTAGGGGTGGGGACCGGGTGGCCCGCGGGGTTCGCTGACGCGTTTCCCCGAGTTCGCACCCGCCGTGCGGACGGGACCCTCGGAGACGCGCCACTGGGCTCCGCCGGTGCGACTGTCGCTGCGCCGGCTCGGGGACACCGGTACCGGGACGCGGACAGGCCGTGGCCCCGCAGGGCGAGGACGGGCGGGGGGGCCCGGTGTGCAGGTCGCCGGTGGGAGCCGCGACGGGGCTGCGGCGAGAGCGGGGCGGGGGCGACGAAGGGCCTCCGGTGCGTGTGACACCGAAGGACACACGGACACACGCTCGGCCCTGCATCCCTGTCCGACCTTGGGCCGTTTCAGGACCACGTTCCCGGCCCCAACAGCTGCGGACTTCGAGCCGAAGTGGAAGGCGCTGCGCCGGGGAAGTCCGCGTAGACGGACCGCTGAGTCCCGGCGCTCCCGCACCGCCGCATCCGCCCGCGCGGCTCGACGGGACGTGCCAGCTGCAGACGGGCGGTTGGTCCCGCGCACCGTCCCCGCCGTCGTGTCGCGCATGCAGAATGCGCGTCTCGCGGAATCCCCGTGACGTGGTGGTGACGTGGCGATGACGTGACGATGACGTGACGCGGGGAGTTAAGGGTCACCCGGACGAAGAGCTCGTGAACAGCAGCGCATACTCTTGAAAACGTCGCGTTTTGCCCAATGTCATGTGGTGACGCCGGTTCCGGGTGCGGGCGGGAAACGTCATTTTCGGGAGTCCCCACGTTGGGGACGTGGAAGGCTCCACGGGAGGACGTGCGGGTTCGCGAGCTGTCCTGCGGGTGGCGACGGAAGCGGGAATATTCGGACTTCCGGCAGGTCGGGGAGTGCGGGGACGGGGCTGCGGCCGGGGGCGGGGCTGCGGCCGGGGGTGGGGCTGCGGCCGGGGGCGGGGCTGCGGCCGGGGGCGGGGCCGGCGAGGCTTGAAACCCTGGCCCGCGGGTGACCCCAGGCGCCTGCCGGTCTCCGCAGCCCGACGGACGTAATTCAGTCCCGATTGCGGCCGGAAGCGTCTCCGTCGGGGCTCGGGTGGCAGCGCGCGGGCCCGCAGGGGACGGAAGGGCCGAGCGGCCGTCGCGGGTCCCGACGCGCTCTGGGTGCGGGGCATCGAGCTTCCGCCCTTCCGCGCTGTGAGGCGTTCGCGGGACGCGGGGACGCGACGGCGACGCCTCCGCTGCTGTGCGGTCACCCGGGGGCCTCACCGTGGCGGCTGCGGGGCCCCACGCCGGCCTCTCGGGCCCGGGCCGAGGCCAGCGCCGGGCGACGACCGCGACGAAAAGGCGGTGACGATGATCCCAACAAGGTCACTTCCAAGAAGGCCACTCTGGACAAGGCCACTCTAGATGACGCTGCTGCTCCGCAGATGAGGCCGCTCCATGATTGGAGCTGTTCCCAAGAAGAGGCCACTCCCAAGACAAGGCAACTGCCCAATGAAGTTGCTCCCCGGACAAGGCCGCTCCCAAGAAGAGGCTGTTCTGGACAAGACCACTTCCTGGATGAGGCCACTCCCAATGACGAAGAAGCAACAAAGACAAGAAGGACAACCCAGATGACACAGATTCTGCTCCCCACGATGCTACTCTGACCAGGCTTCCACCCGGAGGAAGCCACCACTGCGGACAAGGCCACTTGTGGTTCGGGGGTGGCGAGGCATTTTGCGGCGAGGCTGCTGGTGTCTAGGGGCCGTTGGCATCTCAGGGCTGCTTGCGCCTTGAGACCGCTGGCATCCAGGGGCTGTAGGCATCAGGACCGCTGGACCGCTGGGGTCTCGGCAGCTCGCCGGGCTGCTGAAGGCAGGGCCGCCGGAGGCTACAGGCTGCAGGCGGCGGCTCAGGGCCGCCGGAGGCTGGAAGCTGCAGGCGGCGGGTTGGGGCCGCGGGAGGCAGGACCACCGGAAGCTGGAAGCTGCAGGCGGCTGGAGACTGTAGGCGGCCGCTTGGGGCTGCCGGAGGCTGGAAGCTGCAGGCGGCGGCTCGGGGCCGCGGGAGGCTGGAGACTGCAAACACGGTTGTAGCTCTTACAAGAGCTGTTACAGCTCTTCTATTCACCGTTGACTCCCCTGCTCTCCGCCGACTTCCACCGCTCTCCGCACCGCTTCACCGCTCTCCGCCGACTTCACCGCTCTCCTGCAGCAGCCCCCCTTGACAGCCTGGCAGAGCAACCTTTATGGGGGTGGTTGAGCCCCGCCCCACACAGGCGGCCAATTGAATTCCAATTTCCCCAGTGGCTATACATATGCCTCACTGATTGGATGTCTCCACTCAGTCTGCCCCACCCTTACATTCAGGGTCCACAAGCAAGTTCCTCTGGGAGGGGTAGACCCTTACATTCCCCCCTTTTCTTTGGAGATTAGTCAAATCCTTGACTTTTCAGATGGTTCTATCTTATATTGAACATATAAGACTAACATTTTATCGCCCCAATTTTCTTTAGTATAGCAACAATAAACTTAGAATTTTTTTTTTTTAGTCCATGGTCAGCTGGGTCTGTCGGCTTCCGCTCCCATCTGGGGGGCATCCTTATTCTCGGTTCGTTTGACGTGACCTATATGAACCCAGGCCCTAATGCCTTCTACTTTTACTGCCGTGGGGGTGGTTAGGATAACAGTAAGTTGTCCCTTCCAGCGAGGCTTCAAGTTCCCCACTTGATAGTTACGTATCCAAAGCAAGTCCCTGGGATGTGGTTCCACCACTGTCTCTGTCCCAGTGTGGGCAGTTTGGATCCCTTCTTTTTTTTTTTTTTAATATTTTATTTATTTATTTGACAGACAGAGACCACAAGCAGGCAGAGAGGCAGGCAGAGAGAGAGAGAGGAGGAAGCAGGCTCCCCGCCGAGCAGAGAGCCCGATATGGGACTCGATCCCAGGACCCCGAGATCATGACCTGAGCCGAAGGCAGCGGCTCAACCCACTGAGCCACCCAGGCGCCCCGGATCCCTTCTTTTTAAGACAGACTGTAATGCCTGCAGTGACTGGGGTATAGACTGATCAGTCATTTCTGCTAGGGCAACCTCCTGTAGCCTAGGACAGAGCTCCCAAACATTATTTTAAATGGGGTCACCTTGTTTATTACATCGTGCCCTGAGAGTAAAAGGAAGGAGATTTTCTATCCACCGCCAGCCTCCAAAATTAACTTTGTCAAGGTCTTTTCGAGAGTCTGGTTCATTCTCCTTGCTCAGAGCTCTGGGGCCAGTAGGCACACTGTAGTTTCCAGTTAGTGCCTGTGGCCTCGGCCATCTGTAGTGCCTTGGTGAATGCAATCAGCTTTGCTTTTCCACCGAGATCCTATGTGGCAAGGCTGTCATCCAGAGTCTCTGCCCAGGAGAAACCATTGCAGCCCCCGCATACCTCTTTTCCACTGACCATGTAACTACTCCCTTCTGTGAACAGAGTCATTTCCGCATCCGGGAGGGGAGTGTCTCTGAGATCCGGCCTTATTCCCGTGACTTGGATTAGGACCTTCCTGCAGTTGTGTGGGAGGTCAGCCAGCACCTCTGGTAGCAACATGGCTGGATTTAGCACTGCCGGGGGCTAGAAGATCACTTTTTTTGTTTTTTCCATTCAGGAGGAGGGCCTGATACCTCATCACTCGGGCATTTGTCACCCACCAGTCTGGTGGAGTCTGGAGAAGGCCCTTGATAACGTGGGTGGTGGTCAATATGAGATTTTGACCCAGAGTCAATTTGCATGCATCCTTGACCAGGAGGGCCATGGCAGCAATTATGCAGAAGCAAAGGGGGAACCCAGCTGCTACTGGATCTAGTTTCTTTCTAAGATAGACCACTGGCCTTCACCATGCCCTAGAGTCTGAGTCAAAACTTCTTTAGTCAGCCCTGCCTTTTCATCCACATACAAGTGGAAGGGCTTGGTAACATCTGGGATGACCAATGCTGGGGCACACAGTAAGGCTCTTTGTAATTCCCGAAATGCTCCTTCTGCCTCAGCTGTCCACACTCTACCATAGTGAGTCCTCCCTTAGCCAGTTCATAGAGAGGTTGTGCCATCTCCATGAAGGTAGCATCCACAGCCTGCAGTAGCCCACCGTCCCAAGAAATTTCCTCTTGGAGATCAAAGCAAAAGCAACCGGTATTCCCTGGCAGTCTTCCATCCAAGTACTAACCAGGCCCGACCCTTCTTAGCTTCCAAGATCAGACGAGATCTGGCGCCTTCAGGGTGGTATGGCCGTAGACAATCATAAGGTTCTTACCCGATATTCTCAGATGAGTGTACGCGACATCCTATATAACATGGAACCGTCCTCCCCTTGCTGGAGGAAGCTGAACTTTCTCATACCCTACTGTTACCTGAATTTGTCCAGGCTTGGTTAGCTGCCATATCTCTCTCGTTCATAGTTACATTGGCCCCCGGCCTTCTTGGGCTACTGATGCCTTGTAGTCATACCCATTCTGTACAAAGGAAGAGGTAGTGGAGGGTTTCTAAGTGCTTGGAACAGAATGATGTTTCAGACAGATGGACATGTTCAAAGATGCAGAGGCTGCAGAGAGCCAGCATATTCAGAAACGTGCCAGCAGCTGCACGTGTATCAATCGGGTCAGGTCCCTGGCAGCCTCTGATGGCCAAGATTTGAAGCCTTGACTCCCGAGCTCCTCGCATAGGCCCTTGTGTGACCCATCGAGTCCAGACATCAGAGAAGAGGGACAAGCAGCTCATGGAGCTTCAGAGAGTTTTCTTCCTCTTGGAAGATGGCTTCCTAGACTCAAAGTGGACCCTCAGGCTCTCGTTTTTCTAGGTCTGAGAACCAACACAGAGGTGCTAAGCAGAGTCCAAATTCATTGCACAGAATTTCCCCTGTTCCATCTCCCAGATTCTGGGTGGAGGAGCCCAGAGAGAACAGCTGTGGTCTGCTCTGCCATTGGAGCAGGGCTGTCCCTGGATGCTGTCCTGCTTGTGCCCCTCGTGGGAACTTAGGAGCGTCTTATCTAAGGTCTGTCCGTATAAACCCTGGACCGGGCTACTCCATGGAGTAGATGACTGTTACGCCATATGAAGCCCTGCAAGATTCAGGGTGCAGTCCATTCAGACTCCATAGTGGAAGCGGTGGAGCCATAGAGATACATTCACACAGTCAGGCACTCTCCAGATTCAAACAGGTTGGACATCCTCCCCTTTGGGTATCCCTGGCTAATGGGAGGTGATCAGTCTCCCCTTCCATTCTTTTACGAATGGATTTAGCTCTGACAGTGGCCTTAGGGCTGTTTATCTCTCTTTTACATATCTCCTACTTTTTACATACAGAGTTGCTTTTCTCATTTCCATCAGTCTTAATTACACTTAACAGAATTTTGTACTCTTAGAAATACCTTAACCTCTACTTAAGACTAAATATAAACCAATGGTGAGTTGTTACAACAGAATTCTTTAGATGGCAAATTTATCAATCAGTTAAGCACAGAATGTGTTCACCAGCAGATTTCAAAAGTACAAACCCAGTTCCAGCAAACAGCGCCCTAGCATTTCATCCCATTTGGTTAGGATCTAGATGTCCAACAAATTTAACTCCATTTGTCATTCAAGCAACCCTTCACAGTTTCAGGTTATCAAAGACTTCGGAAGCCACTTTAACAATTACTCATTAAACCCTTGAAACAGACAGTTAACCATCAGCCCAGCCATCCCTTCGCCAACAGACCTCATGTTCCACCTGGGCCCGTTCCACTTCAGATGCCATGCTTTCCCTGCCAGCAAGGGGGAGGGGCCAGGCAGTCCACGTCGGGCCAGAGAAGGCAAGGAATTCCCCGAAACAAAGGAAGTTTCGGCAGCTGCTTGGGAATATTCCTTAAAGTCTCTGTCTCGAGGCTGGTTCATCCCACAGTGCCAGTTCTGCTTACCAAAAGTGGCCCACTAGGCACTTATTTTCCATGCCCGGCTCTAATGAGCATCAGCATTGGACACCTTAACCCGGCATTTGACTAACTCCAGGTGGCTCGTTATAGCCCTTAACACACAAAATGAGTGAGGGAGAAGCCCCACATCTATTATGAGGAACAGAGAGATGAAAGCTAGCGTCCCCTTACTCTCTGCTTGCCACATTCCTTCAACCATAACAAAACACAATAGACAACAACAACAACAAAAAAAACCAAAAACAAACAAATAACCACAACCCCAGTGGTCCAGAGCCTGCTGCTGGGGGGCGGGGGGACTTCCTTTCCTGAGCTCCATGAGATTTTTCATATTCTCCTCTTATCTTGTTATTTACCTTTCTATTTGTTGTTCCTTTAGAGTTTCTATAACCTTTAAATGGTTTATTGAAATGTATATTTTAAAAGGATGAATTGTGTCCAATCAAGTTCTGGACATTTTCACCCTCCTAAATGAAACCCCATTCAAACATCGGTCACTCCCATCTTTTGGCAACCTATCTTAAGTAACTATGAATTTACTTTCTGTTCCTATAGATCTGAGTTTTCTGGACATTTCACATATAAGCAGGATCATACATGTAGTCTTTTATCACTGGCTTCTTTAACTGGGCCTAATGTTTTCAAGGGTCATCGATATTATAGCATATATCAGTTACCTTATAGAGTACAATATAGGTCTCTGATCCTTTTAAAATTTTATATATTGTATGAGGTAGAAGTTTAACTTCATCCTTTAAAACAGGTGCTTACTGCTATAATTTCCCTTTAAGTACTGTTTTAGTGGCATTCCATAAGCTTTGGTGTGTTGTTTTTCTTTTTGTATAGCTCAATGGATTTCCTAATCGGATTTTTCTCTTTGTCCTCCTGACCAAATTTATGGAGTGCATTAATTTCTATGCACTTTCTAATTTACCCAGAGCTTGCCACTGGTGGGGGCTATCTTTATCCCCAACCGTCTAAGGGGACTTGAACCCCTCAACTGTCAAAGGGAAGGCAGGGGACTCGAACCCCCCGGGACCTCCCAGGGGGACTCGAACCCCCCGACCGCGCAGGGGGACTCGAACCCCCCGACAGTGCAGGGGGACTCGAACCCCCCGACCGCCCAGGGGACTCGAACCCCTGACCGCGCAGGGAGACTCGAACCCCCCCGACCGCCCAGGGGGACTCGAACCCCCTGTCGATCTATCAGCAGATGGATGGGGCGTCCCCGCATCCACTCCAGCCCTGGGGAGCATGGCTGCGTCCGGCTTCTCCCCGGTGGGCTATACCCTGGAGCTCCAACCAGACAGACGGATAGGATCCCAATACCTCGAAACCCAATACCTCGAAACCCAATACCTCGAAACCCAATACCTCCGGAGGCTTTTCCTAAAAATTCTGATGCTGGCTCAGTTCTCGTCGTTTGATCCCGGATGAGCCCCCAAATGTTAGGGTCCGTGACCAAAGGAATGAGACTGATACAAAGCGAAGGTCAAGCAAAACTTTATTTCGCGCCAAGCATCAGGAATCAAACAACCGGTCAGAGCTACCTCTTACGAAAAGGCGGTGACGATGATCCCAACAAGGTCACTTCCAAGAAGGCCACTCTGGACAAGGCCACTCTAGATGACGCTGCTGCTCCGCAGATGAGGCCGCTCCATGATTGGAGCTGTTCCCAAGAAGAGGCCACTCCCAAGACAAGGCAACTGCTCAATGAAGTTGCTCCCCGGACAAGGCCGCTCCCAAGAAGAGGCTGTTCTGGACAAGACCACTTCCTGGATGAGGCCACTCCCAATGACGAAGAAGCAACAATGACAAGGAGGACAACCCGGATGACACAGATTCTGCTCCCCACGATGCTACTCTGACCAGGCTTCCACCCGGAGGAAGCCACCACTGCGGACAAGGCCACTTGTGGTTCGGTGGTGGCGAGGCATTTTGCGGCGAGGCTGCTGGTGTCTAGGGGCCGTTGGCATCTCAGGGCTGCTTGCGCCTTGAGACCGCTGGCATCCAGGGGCTGTAGGCATCAGGACCGCTGGACCGCTGGGGTCTCGGCAGCTCGCCGGGCTGCTGAAGGCAGGGCCGCCGGAGGCTACAGGCTGCAGGCGGCGGCTCAGGGCTGCCGGAGGCTGGAAGCTGCAGGCGGCGGGTTGGGGCCGCGGGAGGCAGGACCACCAGAAGCTGGAAGCTGCAGGTGGCTGGAGACTGTAGGCGGCCGCTTGGGGCTGCCGGAGGCTGGAAGCTGCAGGCGGCGGCTCGGGGTCGCGGGAGGCTGGAGACTGCAAACACGGTTGTAGCTCTTACAAGAGCTGTTACAGCTCTTCTATTCACCGTTGACTCCCCTGCTCTCCGCCAACTTCCACCACTCTCCACACCGCTTCACTGCTCTCCGCCAGCTTCACCGCTCTCCGCCGGCTTCACCGCTCTCCGCTGACTCCACCGCTCTTCGCCGACTTCACCGCTATCCGTACCGCTCTCCGCTGACTCCACCGCTCTCCTGCAGCAGCCCCCCTTGACAGCCTGGCAGAGCAACCTTTATGGGGGTGGCTGAGCCCCGCCCCACACAGGCGGCCAATTGAATTCCAATTTCCCCAGTGGCTATACATATGCCTCACTGATTGGATGTCTCCACTCAGTCTGCCCCACCCTTACATTCAGGGTCCACGAGCAAGTTCCTCTGGGAGGGGCAGACCCTTACACCCGACTATTATTGTATTATTAGTTCTTTCTCCTTTTAGCTCTGTTAATTTTGACTTATTATTCATTTAGGTGTTCTGATGTTGGGGGCATAAATATTTACAGTTGTTACACCTCTTTGATGTATTCACCCACTTATCATTATATAAAGACTTTTCCGTAATTGACTGAAGTCCATTTTATCTGATATAAACAGTTACCCCTGACTTTTGTTTAATTACTATTTGCCTGAAGTGTATTTTTCCATCTTTCACTCTCAGTTTATACATCTTTAAGTCTAATGTGAGTTTCTCTTTTATTTTTATTTTTTATTTGTTTTAGTAAACACAGGGCTTGAGCTCATGACCGTGACATCAAGACCTGAGCTGAGATCAAGAATCAGATGCTAAACTGAGAGCCATCCACCCCTAAAATGAGTTTCATAAAGACAGCATATTGTTGGATTTTCTTTTTATCCATTCAGCAATTCTGTATCTTTTATTTGGAGAATCTGATTTGTCTTTAATCATTGATACGTAAGAACTTACTATTGCCATTTTGTTAATTGTTTTCTGGTTTTTTTTTTTTGAAGATTTTATTTATTTATTTGACAGACAGAGATCACAGGTAGGCAGAGAGGCAGGCAGAGAGAGAGGAGGAAGCAGGCTCCCCGCTGAGCAGAGAGCCCGATGCGGGACTCGATCCCACGACCCTGAGATCATAACCCGAGCGGAAGGCAGTGGCCCAACCCACTAAGCCACCCAGGCGCCCATTTCTGGTTGTTTTGTAGATCTGTTTTTCTCTGTTTCTTATCCTCCTGTCTTTGTGTGTGTTTTGATTTCTTTTGTTATTAGTATACTTTGATTTCCTTATGGTGTTCTTTTGTGTAATAACTACATGATTTTTTTTCTTGTGGTTAATAAGGCCTGCAGAGCATATCTTAAACTTATAGCTGCCTATTTTTAAACTGATAACTTCAATGGAATTTGTGAATTATGTATTTTTACTTCTCCTCCCCCTCACATTTTAGGTTATTGCTGTTACAATTTATACGTTTTTATTGTGTAACTAATAACAGATTTTTGTAGTTATGGTTTGTTTTCTTGTTAAGAATTGTAAATGAATTATGCACCAGAATTACCATATGGCAGAATCTAACTATGAATATATATTTGCTAATAGGTTATAGATTTATGCTACCTTTTTGAGTTTTTATGATGTTAATTAGAATTCTTTTACTTACCACTCAAAGAACTATCTTCAGCATTTCTTATAAGGCAGAGTCTGGTGGTAATGAACTCTCTCAGTACTTGTTCAAGCAAGTATTTATCTCTCATTTCTGAAGGACAGCTTTCCTAGAGTTAGAATTCTTGGTTGACAAGTTATTTTCTTCCAGTATTTTGAATATGTTATCCTATTCTCTCCTGCCCTGCAAATGTTCTGTTGAGAAATCCACTAGTCTTATGAGGGTTTTTCTTGTACAGAGCTTTTCTCTTTTCTCTTGCTGCTCTTAAAATTCTTTCTTTGAATTTTGGCAATGTGATTACAATGTGTCCAAAATTAGCCCTATCTGATTCAACCTATTTGAGGTCTTTTGGGCCTCAGGGCTGTGGATGTCCATTTCTCTCTCTAGGTTCAAAAAGTTTTCAGCCATTAATGCTTTAAATATATCATTTCTGTCCCTTTCCCACTTCTCCTGGAATTCCAATAATGCAAATATTGTTTCCTTTCACTGTGTCCCGTAATTTTCACAGGGTTTCTTTCCTCTTTTTAATCCTTTTTTGCTTCTCTATGTAATTTCCAATGTCCTGTCCTCCAGATAGTTGATTCTTTCTTTATGTCGAATCTATTTTTATTTATTTATTTTTTTTAAAAAGATTTTATTTATATGTTTGACAGAGATCACAAGCAGGCAGAGAGGCAGGCAGAGAGAGGGGTGGGGAAGCAGGTTCCCTGCGGAGCAGAGAGCCCCATGCGGGGCTCCATCCCAGGACCCTGAGATCATAACCTGAGCTGAAGGTAGAGGCTTTAACACACTGAGCCACCCAGGTGCCCCCATTTTTTAAATTCTCTATTGAATTCTTCTGTTCCATTATTTTTTTAACTATTTTTCAATTATAGGATTTAGGTTTTTGTGTGTGTGTGTGTGTGTGTGTGTTTTACTTCCTTGCATTTCTCTTTTTGTTCATGCACTGTTTTCCTAAATTCATTTAGTTGTCTGTTTATATGTATATATACACTAAACTTCTTTAGTAGCCTTATTCTAAATTTTTCTTCTGACAGTTAATAGATTTCCATTTTTTTTAAGGTCAGTTGTTGGAGCTTTATTACTTTCCTTTGGTGCCACATTTACCTGATTTACTTGTGATCCTTGTTTCATTATGTTAGTGTCTGAATTTGAGTAATCAGGCTCTTCTCCCAAACTTTACAGGTTTTGACAGAGATAGTTCTTCACCAGTCGGCTCAGTTTTTCCAGGTATGTTTATTGATAACCTCCTTGAGGCCTGCTAGTATGGAATGTTTTGGGACGAGGCAACTGTTTGCATTCTGAGAACATGGATGGTTACATGTGCCACTGGTTCTGCAGTTGGGAAGGAATGCCGGCTTGTTTGCCTTCCTAAGTGCGGCTGAAGAAGGGGCTCTGGTTGCCTGGATTCTCTGGTCAGGGTTACTAGACGACCAGACTGAGTACTATATTCAGTGGTAGATAGGGCTATGAATTACCCTCTCTGCCTGGCAGGGCAGTAGGACAGGACCCAAGGCCTATATAGATCATTGTGGGTCTGAATTAGGCCAAAGTATGCACTAAGTTCCCTGGTCAGGTAAGGCCACTAGTTCTTCTCTGCACATAGGGGAGCCCAGGGGCTGTACACTGTTCATGCTTCCTGTGTGCTGGGGTCTGTGGTCAGACAGGCTGAAGGCTGTGTTCCGCAATGAGTGGGGCTATTAATTAGATTTCATGTGGGAGAAGCAGTTCTTTTATTTTTTTTAAGATTTTATTTATTTATCTGACAGACAGATCAGAGAGGCAGGTAGAGAGAGAAAGAGGAGGAAGCAGGCTCCCCACTGAGCAGAGAGCCTGATGTGGGACCATTAGGGTCCGTGATCAAAGGAATGAGACTGATACAAAGTGAAGGTCAAGCAAAACTTTATTTCGCGCCAAGCATCAAGAATCAAACTGACCGGTCAGGGCTGTCTCTTAGGAAAAGGTGACGACATGATCCCGCCAAGGTCACTCCCAAGAAGGCCGCTCAGGACGAGGCTGCTCTAGATGAGGCTGCTCCGAATATGAGGCCACTCCATGGTCAGAGCCGCTCCCAAGAAGAGGCCCCCCTGGACAAGGCCACTCCCAGGACGAGGCCGCTGCTCGATGAGGTCGCTTCCCGGATGAGGCCGTTCCCGACGATGAAGAGGCAACAGTGACAGCGACGATGACAAGGAGGACAACCCGGATGACACAGACTCTGCTCCCCACGGTGCCACTCTGACACGGACAAGGCCGCTGTGGCTCGGGGTGGCGAGGCATTTTGCAGCGAGGCTGCCGGAGGCTAGGGGCTGCATCCAGGGGCTGCAGGCATTGGGACCACTGACCGCTGGTGTCTCGGGACCGCTGTTGGCGCGGGCCTGCTGGTGGCACAGCTGCCGGAGGCTGCAGCTTGGGGCTGCCGGAGCGGGGCCGCAGGTGGCTGGAGGCTGCAGGGGGAGGGACCGCGGGCAGTGCGGTTATGGCTCTTCCAAGAACTGCTTCGCCTCCCCGGGCTCTCCTGCTGCTTCTACCTGACCCTCCAGCAGCCCTTATGGGGGTGGTTGAGCCCCGCCCCTGCACAGGTGGCCAATCAGATCGCAGTACACCCCAGGGGATATAGGCGCGACCCAGCGATTGGACGTCTCCTCCCGGCCTGCCCCGCCCCTACACTGGGGTCCCCAAGCAAGTTCCCCTGGGAGGGGCGGGCTCTTCCGGGCTGGGTCCCAGGACGCCGCGGTCACGACCTGAGCCCGGGGCTGCGGCTCCACCCGGCCAGCCCGCAGCGCCCCAAGGAGAAGCGGTCGCGCAGCCACTGCGGCTGTTTGTCGGTGTCTTCCCCGCGCCGCAGGTTCTGCGACTGCGCAGCCTCCTCGCTCCGCCTCGGGCTCAGCTCCGGGACTTGCTCCGGCCTCTCCGGTCACCGGGGCCGCAACACGGGTTCCAGGGCGGCCGAGCTGCCGCGGTTCCCTCCTTGGACGGGAGCGGGAGCGGCGGCTCCGTAACGTCTCCGACGGCCTCTGCGGGTGGGCGGGAGGGAAGAGCCTCCCTCCGCCTCGGCCGTGGGTCAGCCCCTGCTACGCGCGGTACTGGGCGATCAACTCCGCCCGTCCGCCCGCCCGTCTGTCCGCCCGTCTGTCTGTCTGTCTGTCTGTCTGCCCGTCCGTCTGTCTGTCTGTCCGCCCGCCCGTCTGTCTGCCCGTCCGCCCGCCCGTCTGTCCGCCCGCCCGTCTGTCTGCCCGCCCGTCCGTCTGTCTGTCCGTCTGCCCGCCCGTCTGTCTGCCCGTCGGCCCGCCCGCCCGTCTGTCTGTCTGCCCGTCTGCCCGCCCATCTGTCGGCCCGCCCGCCCGTCTGCCCGTCCGCCCGCCCGTCTGTCTGTCTGCCCGTCTGCCCGCCCATCTGTCGGCCCGTCTGCCCGTCCGTCTGTCTGCTCTTCAGCCCGTCCGTCTGTCTGCCCGTCCGTCTGTCTGTCTGTCTGCCCGTCCGCCCGCCCGTCCATCTGTCTGTCTGCCCTTCGGCCCGTCCGTCTGACTGTCTGTCTGCCCGTCCGCCCGCCCATCTGTCTGCCCGTCTGCCCGCCCGTCCGTCTGTCTGTCTGCCCATCCGCCCGTCCGTCTGTCTGCCCGCCCGTCCGTCAGTCTGTCTGCCCGCCCGTCCGTCTGTCTGTCTGCCCGTCCACCTGTCCATCTGTCTGTCTGCCCGTCTGCCCGTCCGTCTGTCTGTCTGCCCGTCCGCCCACATCCCTGCATCTTGGCTCAAGCCCTGCCGGGCTCCGCTGCTTCCCGGAGCTGTCACCAGCCGTCCTGGGTGCGTCGGGCTGGGAGACACCCCCACGTCGGGTCGGGCTGTGATTCTGCTTCTTGCCCGGGCGGCGGCGGGCAGACGGGGCTCTGGAGTCGGCAAACGGCCTCCGAACCCGACAGACGAGTGTGCCCAGGCCTGGTCCTGTGGAGGAGGATCCCGCCGGCTGGGACCGCGCCGGGCGATGCAGGCAGGAGCTCAGTGAGCCCGGACGGCGGACGGGTTGCGGCGCGCCCGACCCCCTTCCTCGGTCACAGGCGGGTTCCCGTGCGTCCCGCGCGTCGCCTGCGATCCCCGCGGTGTGAAATCCGAGAAGCGCTCCCAGGACAGCCCCAGGACAGCCCCCGATGCCCGGGGTCCCTGGGTTCCCTCTTCCCTGCAGGGCCCGAGGCCGACGTGGAGCTCCCTGTGGTGCCGGCCAGAGGCAGGAGCCGTGACCGGCCTGTCGCCGCTCTCGGATGGCTCTGAAGTAATGCACGTTGGGCTCCGCGGGCAGGGCAGCTTCGGCTTCACCCCCGTGTTCCAGATTCTCTCAGCGGAGTCTTGTTTTTGAAGAGCTGTGAGCTTTGTTTCTTAGGAGAGGGCGTGAGGTCAGGAACGACCTAGTGACCATCTTGGTCTGTGAGAGCTTTTCATATTTTCCCTCCTCATCCTACTGGACTTAAAATTTATGTCATTGGATATTTATTTCACAATGCTTTAAAATTCTAGTTATTTTGTTATTTCTGCCAATTTTTCATAAAATTTTGTCTCTGCCACGTCTCCTTTGATTGCAGACATCACCCTTTTAATTTTTTTAATAAAACCATGAGAGCATGCTTTAGTGAATTTTACCAAGCATTCAAACAGATACTGCTATTTATACTTTCTTTTTTATTTTATTTATTTATTTTTTAAAAAGATTTTATTTATTTGACACACACAGAGAGAGATCACAAGTAGGCAGAGAGTCAGTGGAAGCAGGTTCCCCGCTGCACAGAAAGCCCCATGCGGGGCTCGATCCCAGGACCCGGAGATCATGACTGAGCTGAACGCAGAGGCTTAATTCACTGAGCCACCCAGATGCCACTATACTTTTTGTTAAAAGCATGTTTTCTGCCTACCTCTTGAAAGGTGTGCCTTTTTTATTGTTCTTATGGAATCTTTTCTAAGTTGACTTCTTTTTATTCATCCTTGATAGAGATAATTTCTTATAGTCTTAGTATTGGCATAGAGCAGGGGACACAGATGCAGTCTTGTTTTGCTTCAATATCTACTTGGATTTGTTAGGATCCTCCTGTTAACATTTTGGGCCAGTGGGACGGCCTGTGGTGCATTGATCCAGGAATTGCTAAGGAAGCAGCTAAGACTGTGGTCAGTACCACTGGGCACTTCTCTCTGTGAGTGTTTTTTGTTTTTTGTTTTTTTCCCCTTGTTTTTCCTGAAACAATTTGTAGAAGTGTTACATAGTATGGCCCAAGCTTCTTTCTTAGTTTGTTCCCCTTGGCATCAAAGAACCTTGATATTGAAGGAAGAAACTCCTTTTTAATGCCATTAGGAACTCATTTTCTGAGCTGTCTTTGTTTCTGGTCTCCTGAAACAGCTGGTCTTGAAATCATTTTGTTGTCCCTGCTGTTGCGACAGCTCACAAAGTGAGGGTTAGAGCCACTGATTTTCATAGACCAGTTCTGTGGTTAGCAGTAGAGTCTCCATGGTGTATCTCCTTGGTTCCTCTAGTACAGTTCTCTGCAAATAGTGCAGATCAGTGTTCCAGACTTTCTTTTACTGTTTTGCATTTATTTAATCTTTAGTTATAAAGGAGTCAAAAAGTGTCAGATACCTTTGTTTTAGTTGCTAACTGCATGGGGCAGTGAATCTAAGGAGAGGTTCTTAGAACACTAAGAAGGAATACTTTTTAAAGGCACACATGTAGAGAGGTGTCACTTTGATCTGTGTCATTCTGGAGGGCTTGATGCATTAGAGAGGCAGAGTGGTTCCTTATAAGAAGGAACATTGGGCAATTCCAACTGTCCAAAAATGAAGTTGGGCTTTGATCATGTTTGAAGATTCCCATCACAGAAAATAATTAAAGGCATACTGAATTGGCATATTCCGGGAATACTGCAGAAGGTTTTCTTGCAGAAGTGAAAGATTATCCTAAAGATCCTCTAAGGGACATT
This sequence comes from Neogale vison, assembly GCF_020171115.1. Taxonomy (NCBI): domain Eukaryota; kingdom Metazoa; phylum Chordata; class Mammalia; order Carnivora; family Mustelidae; genus Neogale; species Neogale vison. Next base: position 336,506 of record NC_058093.1, read on the forward strand.
TTTGCTTTCTTAGAGTCTATAATTATCAGATGAATGTTGTCTTAAAGCTTATTTGAACTAGTTTCCTCTCACTGTTTACTTGCTTGTAGAAACCATGTCTAACTTAAGATTTATTATATAATTTTCAGTGGAATATTTCCATGAGAATGGAAATATTACCTTAGTTGTCATACTAAAAAAAAAAAACAACATACTATTTTTGGGAACCTCATGGGCTGTAATATTACCAGGTTAAATATTTGACACTAGGGTCTATGTAAAAAAGAAAATTAATATTTTAAGAGTATCTTTTTTGTCTTGTTTCATTCTTGACTTGGAAAATGCATTCAGTCTGTATCTTTTCTTTACCCTCCAGATGGTACTTTTTGTGATGTCATTTTGACACTATTCTTAACTGTATAACAGGAAGTGAATTCAACTGATCTATAATTTGAATATATTATTGGAAATTGCCTTTGTAACAAATGAAAATAACTAACATTCTTAAAGTAAAGCCATAAGAATATTATAAATAGAAAAATATTACATTTCTAAGCAGAATGAATGAAAATGTGGTATGTGTGTGTGTGTTTTCATAGTCAGGAAAAAAAAAAAGGTACTTTGACCTAACCCATGTGGAAAATCTCATGGGTTTTTGGTGGTGCCCTGCAGCAAACAGTCCTGTGAATACTGTCCCCTCTTTTGATGCCCAAAAGTAGTTTCCTGAACGTCACTGTATAGTTTTAGATATCTTTAGGCAATATTGGCATAGGTAAGTAAGGCAAAAAAAAGGGAAGGGTTTAGTGTGCCTCCATGTCTGGCCCCCAGTGATTCTCCTGTTTGGAGTATCCAGTGAATGGAGGGCAGCACACATCACTGCACCCCTGTTTGGAGCTATCTGGACAGAAGTGGACAGTGCATTCAGCAAGGGTGCATAGACAAGTCTGACTTAGTGGCCTGGCTCATGAAGACGACCTAGGCTTTCCTCTTTTGAAACTGAGCTAATACTCAGGGGGAAGCTTGTGGAGCTGATTGTGATAAGCAGATCTGTAGGATGCTGCATAGTCACACTGATAGCAGGATGCTGCATAGTCACACTGATAGCAGAGAGCTCTGTGGACTCCTGATGCCACAGTCTGGGGAGCTACTATGAATCTAAACTACTTTACAGCCCTAACCTCACAGAAGACCATCCCTATTATGGTCCCTCCTTCCAAATTATTGTCATTTCCCACTCACTCATGTCAAAGTAGTTCAACAAGGAGGCCATTAGCCAAATCAAAACGTAAGGCGGAGTCAATGCACTCAAGTCTGAGAAAAGCAAACAAACAAACAAACAAACTCTAGAACAACCAACCACTGCTAACAAAGCTTTCACAAATAAGGTAATTACTTAAGCTATAACCAATCAAATAATTTCCTTGCTTTTCTGTGTCTTCTCTGTAAAATCTTTTCTCCCAGCTCCCATAGGCAGAGCACTCCTAAACACCTCTGGTTTGGTGCTGCCTGATTCAAATCAATGTATGCTCGAATAAACTCTTGAAAATTTTGATGTGCCTCACTTTACTTTATAAAGCTCACTACAATAAATCCTCTTGCTTGAATTAGCCTCAGTGAGTCTATGCCTTTTTTTTTTTTTTTTTTTTTTTTTTTTGTGACCAGATGAGTAACTAAAAGGAGGTTCTGTATTAACTTTATTTTTGAGGAGATATAAAAAAAAATGATGGGTCTCACTTATGGACTCAAAATGTCTTAGAAATCAGTGGGATTTGGATAATGGGAAGACCCAAAAACAAGTGTCAACTTGCTGGTAACACAGAAGAAAGACTAGGTTGGGCAAGAATATTTTGAGTCTAGGTTTAACTGTGTTAAGACTGTGATGCCTGTTGGACTTTTAATAGAGATACATAGTTATTAGCAGGATATATTGGTCTGGACTTGTCCTAATGCAATGCCCCCCCCCTTTCATAGCCTTACTTGCTATGAAATTTCCTTTATATTGAATTATTTATAATTAAGAATTTTGATAATGGTTTAACTGGAAAGTTGACATACTAAGAAACATCAAACTAATATAGCATCATACTATTAATAATTAATGTTTAAGTCTTTTAAAATGACTTCATTATTGTTATTTTTGCCTTTTGCACTTTGATCATAGAATTGCAATTCATACAATTTGAATATTTCATTCAATTGATAGTATGTTTACTTTAAGTTAATAAAGTATGGTGCTTTTTTTAATGCAGCAGTCTTTTGTGCATTTTTTAAATTTAGTATGAGCTAGTTGTTAAAAGGCTGAGAAATTATGAGCTAGCAATAAAATTGTGTTTCTGGAGGCACAAACTTGAGGAATCAAATATAAACTTATAACATCTCCATGATAATTTGGTGATGGAGGTGGACAGTTGGACTCTAAATATCATTTTTGGTTCTGTTGCATTAAAATACTTATAAACCCGCATTTGTATTATATTTGGGCTTTTCTTCTTAGTGACCTCAGTGGTAAAGAAAAGCTCTTAATTGTATAGAGATACAAGTTTGCTGCTTTGTCGGGAGCCACGCTGGCAGAACAAGAACAAGATGGCGCATGCGCTTTTGAGGAACGAGATGTGATTGGCTGACAGCTTATGTAAGAGGTGCATGAACACTGCGGGACCCTTAGGTGGCGGAAGGGAATGATCATGCGCGCTGCATGTAAGGGCTGCTCATTGGCTGTTGCAAACTGTATATATGTGCGTGAACTTCCGTGTAGGGGAGGAGCGCGGGGCCGCCGGAGCGGTGGACCAGCACGGGTTGGGGGGGGGTGTCCCAGGGACAGGGCTGCCCCCAGATCGAGGCGCAGGAGAGTGCAATAAAGAAGCTTGCCACCCTGTGTGCCCCCGGGTCGTTCTTGATGGTGAGAGCGACACTGCTTGGTGAATTAAAGATACAAATAGAATTACCTTCCCAAACTCCACTGGGCTATATAGTAAGGGAACATTTTAAAAGGCATGAATTCACAAATACAAAAGATGAAAGTGGAGACAAGGGACGCCTGGGTGGCTCAGTTGGTTGGACGACTGCTTTCGGCTCAGGTCATGATCCCGGAGTCCCGGGATCGAGTCCCACATCGGGCTCCCAGCTCCACGGGGAGTCTGCTTCTCCCTCTGACCTTCTCCTCACTCATGTTCTCTCTCACTGTCTCTCTCTCAAATAAATAAATAAAATCTTTAAAAAAAAAAAGAAAGAAAGTGGAGACAACAACATAATTTTGAAAATGAAATGACCAGCGAGTGGCAGACATTGTAGCACACTGGTAAAAGCTGTATACTGAGCTTGGGTTATAAAAGGTGAGAATTAGTCCAATTTACCTTGAAGAATTGCAAAAGAGACTGAGGATTTATGGGCTCAACTACTTCTGGAGTTGGAAGGTGCAATGGGGTGATGAACCTGCCAAGAAGGGAGTTACAGCCCCAGTTCCACTTCCTCTTTTTGAACATTCAGATAACTGCCTCCATCCAGGTAAACCAGCAGAAATTTAGTCTCTGGAGGAGGTGACACAGAGGGCTCTACACTGGGGAACCTTGTGGATACTCAAGGATGTTTACATCATACTGAAAACAGGTATTAAGTGAACATATGCATATTAGAAACTGAATCCCTGTGCTTTATCCACAACTAGATCACTGGTTGTCAAGCATTTACTTTTGAAGAAGGAAAAAAGAATGAATCTTCTCTAGGGAATCTGCTCAGCCCTAGATGAAAGATCTAAATACCATGCAATGCAATGCAATGCAATACAATACAGATACAATGTAATACAGTACAATACAGATACAGATACAATGCAATGCAATATAGATACAATACAATAGAGATACAGTGCAATACAATACAATACAGATACAGATACAATACAATACAGATATAATACAATGCAATACAGATACAGTACAGATACAATACAACACAGATACAATACAATACAGTACAATACAGATACAGATACAGTACAATGCAGTGCAATATGGTCTTCCCCATGACAATGACAAGACCTGGCAAGATCACTTATAGTGACAGAGTCAATGAACCCACCTGCATACTCAGAGTTTTGAAGTAGGGTTTTCCATCACCCACTCTTAATGAACTGGTAAATATGAACACAAAATAGGGAACCTAAGGAAGGCCTTTAACATAAAAACAAATCAAATAGCCAAAAGCAAAAAAATTTGAGGGAGAAACAGACTCTGCAGGGGAAGAAAACATGAAACATTTTGCACAACCGTTTGAGAGCATTAAGGCTATCAAAATAAAAAAAGAAAAAACCTACAATAAAGAAATAGAGGGGAAAAAAGAGCTTTTAGTAATTTTAAATAAGACAGAAGAACACTCGAGAGGATTGTAACAGAAGAAGAAATCTCTACAAGTGAAACAAACATGGTAAGAACAACAAGAATAAAAAACAAACCCAAGTCACCACCACCACTATCAAGAAACAGAGGCTGAGTTTAAGTGACATTGTAATACTTTATGACACAGTAGAAGAGGTCTAAATTCTAGTTAATAGAAGTTCCAGAAATAGATCAAAGAAAGGAGAAGAAAATATTAAAGAAATAATTCCAAAAAAATTCTGTGGAACTGAGAGGCATGAGTTGACCAGCTGGAAAGGGCTCATCAAACGTAACCCATCTGCTGAGGTACTTAGGGTTGGGCCTTGAGCCATTCCAAGGGGGCACCCTGTATGCACAGGGGGACATGTGCAAACCGCATCTGTGCTTTACGTGCTGTTCCTGAGTGCCTCGCTCCACGGCTCACACACGTGGAATTCCACGATCGCGGGACATTAGTGTCTATACTGTGTGTGTGTGTGTGTGTGTGTGTCTGTGTGTATGGGGGGGAGACAGACAGACGACACGATGAAGGATCGAGCCGGTCCGGCCTCGCCGCAGCTGGTGCCGATGGGACAGAACATCCCCAGGCAGGCAAGGTTCGGGTCGGAGCGTTTCCTTCCACCCGACCTGCCCGTCCTCAGGCCGCTGCTGGCGTCCGGGCTCCGCCAGAGCCGACACGGGATGGGACGGGGGAGGCCTCGCCGGCGCCCCGAGGGGACGACACCCGGCAGGCGGAGCAGTTCCAACAGCGCCGGCGGCTGCGCCCCTTCCGGAACGTGGGATCCGCGGGGTGGGTGTGCGACGAGCCTCGGCTTCACGGGATTTTACCGTGATTTGCGTGATTCACTCGAGTGCGGGATCCCGAGGGACAGAAGGTTCCGCAGTAACCGCAGCGGACCGTCCACGACACCGTCTCAGGTCACCCTGGTCTCGGCCGTCGGGGGCCGCGGGCCCGGGGCTCCTCGTGCGGCTCCAGCCCGAAGCGGGTCCGTCGGGTGCGGGTCCTCGCGGGTCGAGCGTGCGGCCCCCAGCCCTGCGCCGGGCTCCGGCAGGTGCGCTCTCGGGACCGGCCCCGGGGAGCCACGCGCAGCCCGAGACCAGCCGGGCTCGGAGACGCCGGACGCCGCGGCCCTGGGGAGACAGCGGGGGCCGGAGCTGCGGCGCCCCGTTCCCGAGACCTGACCTGCCGGCCCCGCGGGACGAGCCGCCGCAGCTCCGACGCCGCCCGCACCGCCTCCCCCTCCCCTCGGGGTGGCCCTAAGCGGTTCACCAAGCAGGACGCGGGCCGTTTCCTGGGAACCAGGCTCAGGGGCCAGCAGGTGCCTCCTCAGTAACGGTCACTTCTAGGAATAAAAGCGTTAAACAGAAGTTCGGGATTTAATCAGAGCTTTCCTCTGCCGGGCTCACAGGTGGGGGACACGCTCACCGCACAGCGACCTAACGACGGCTCGACGGCACCGGTCGGGGAACGAGGGGGCGCGTGTGGGCGCGAGAGAAAGACCCTGACCTTCCGCGGCGGGAAGTAAATGGAGAATACGACGCTGTTGGAAAATTAAAAGTAATAATAATTAAAGAAATAGACACATAAAGTCAACCCAAATACTTTCAGCGATTTGCTGTCGGGGCAGGAGAGCAAGCGTAGGGTCCAGGCCCACTGTTGTCCGAACAAGCGCGGACTCGGGAGCTGAGCGCGGTCCGAGCCGGGAACCACCGCGCGGCCGCGCCGTCGACCAGACCCGCTTCCGCGGCGGCGAGTCCCGAGCAGGACGAGGCCGAGACGGAGAAATTCAGTAAATTGAAACTGAAGAAACGCTTCAGAGGAGGCGCCCGAGCCCGAGCTGCCGGGCACAGCTCGCGAGGACCCCGGGGCCGCCGGACGCTGCACCTTCGCTCGCGCCTGGGCTGTGGACCTGGCGGGGCGGGAAGAGCTCGGCCGGGTTCCAGGACGGCTGCCCCTTCCCATCCCGGGGTCGGACCCGCGGACCACGAGCACGAGCCTCCTCTCCCGCCTGCCTGGCTGCGGGACCAGGGGGGAGCCTGTCGGGGGCCGGGTGACCCGTACAACTAACGGTCCCAGCTGTCAGGCCGACCACAATGCAGTTCAATCCCAGTGCCATGTTTTTCTTCAAATGATTTTAATTATTGGAATGCACAAATTTTAAATATGCAAATAAAAAGTTTCACATGTGGTTGGTATGTAAAAAGAAAAAAAAAAGAAAAAAAAACTTGCATCAAAATAAAATAAACTCCCTGTCTACTTTTAAATAATCTAGTTTTCATCGAATTTGGTGAAGTTTTATTACTTGAGATCTAACAGCATCCAATTGCTTTCAAGTACCTTCTTAGCAAATTGGCCCCAAAGCTTTATCATCTTTTGTCACATATTTAGAATATGTGTATCATGCGATTTGTATTATTCATTCTATAGGTTAATTTAAGTGTAAAAACTAAGAATGAAGATCTTGGATCGGGTTTTCCCTCCACCAGGTGTCAGCATAACACTGTGAATTTGAATGTTATTGGGCAACAAGGATTAAATCCTTGCTTGTTCAAACGTATTTTTATTTCTCTTTCCAAGGATGACGATGTGACCCTCAGATTTAATAATGTAATCTGTTTTGTATTATAAGAATTATTGTCTACCCAAATGTTCTTTTTTATTGTACCTACTAAATTAATGTCAGCTGCTTAAATTAGTTAAGCTTTGGTGCTAATCGACATCAAGAGAATGGAAAAAGAAAACAATCAGTCGCACACAGGAATGACAGCAATGAGTATGCTTCCTGCATTGTGTTTTGGGTTTTCAGTCAGTGGCTTTTTTCTTCAATAAGTTATGAAACACATTTGGCCGATAGATCAAAAGTATAACATGTCCCCCTTGTGTTTTCTAGTTCATAAATATACTTTAAAGGATATGAGCAATAATTGGCTAGGTTAGTACCGTGTTGACTGATAAGCTTTTCCGTTAAGGGAACGTGTTGGGTGAATCGTAAGTTAGATTCTATTAATGTATTTCTCCCTCTCTGACTACCCACTGTAGCAATAGAGGCTTTGACTTTGTGTTGACCTTGATTCATTAGAACGCAAGCTTCATCTTCTATTAAATAGGGCAAACATGAATATTCATGAAAGTTATTTCATTTGAGTTCTATTTTCCTTAGTATGCAAAATATTTTTTGCTTAATAAAACGACATTTTACTTTTTTTCAATATGCTCCATACTGAGATGAAGAGTCTCATGGTCTAGTGACTAAGCCAGCCAGGTGTCCCACAACTGTTAACATTAAAAAAAAAGATTTATTTATTTTGTAGAGAGTGAGAGTGAGCCCATGTGAGAGAGCATGAGAGAGAGAGAGAGAGAGAGAGCCCCAGAGTTTGGGGGACTGGGCGGCAGGAGACCGAATCCCACAGATTCGTCACTGAGTGCAGAGCCCAGCCCGGGGGGGGGGGGGGCTCCATTCATGACCCTGAGCTGAAGCCAACAGTCCCACACTTAACTGACTGCACCATCCAGGCACCCCACAAACGTTAACATTTTAAAGGAAGAAGTGACATGTTGAAGTATTTTTCAAATAACAGTACATAAAAATGCATTAAATTGTGCTATTTTGGGTAGTTTGTAATGTGGTCAATATTTTATTAAGTTTATAGCCAAAGGCAATAGGGAAATATTCATTGGCCATATATACTGACTTTAATGAAGTTTGTAAGTCTTTCACTAATTAAGTAATTTTAAATTATAATCTTGAAATTCTTCAAAAATTTTCCTCAGAACTCAGGAAATTCCACTCCTTCTTGTTATTTATTTAAATTTAAATGTATTTATTTAATTTAATCTAATTTAATTAAATTATTAATAATAATTAAATTACTTAAATTTATTTATTTAAATTTATTTAAATATTTAAATTTATTTATTTATTTATTTATTTAAATTTCAGTTAGTTACCAGACAATGTAACATTGATTTTCAGGTATAGAATTTAGTGATTCATGACTTACGTACAACACCCAGTGCTCATCACAAGTGCCATCTTAACACCTATTTAACCCATCCCCTGCCCTCCCCCTCTCCAGCAACCTTCAGTTTGTTCTCTATAGTTAAGAGTCCATTTAATGGTTTGCCTCTTTTTCCCCATGATGTTCACCCACTTCAGTTTTTAAGTTCCACTTATAAGTGAGATCATATGGTATTTGTCTTTCTCTGACTGACTTGTTTCACTCAGCATAATATTCTCTGGCTCCATCCACATTGTTGCAAATGCAAGATTTCTTTCTTTTGATGGCCGAGTAATGTTCCATTGTATATATATACACACCCCACTTCTTCATCCATCCATTAGCTGATGGACATTTGGGCTCGTTCTATAATTTGGCCATTGTTGATAATGCTGCTATTAACTTTGGAGTGCCTGTATCCTTCCAAATACAATTGTACAATTGCTGGATTGCTGGGTAGCTCTATTTTTAACTTTTGGAGGAAACTCTACACTGGTTTCCAGAGTGGCTGCACCAGCTTGCCTTCTCAAAACAGTGTTAGACGTTCTCTTTTCTCTGCATCCTCGACAACAGCTGTTGTCTCCTGTGTTGTTAACTTTGCCATTCTGACAGGTGTGAGAGGACATCTCATTGTACTTTTGATTTGCATCTCCCTGATGACGAGTGGTGTTGAGCACCTTTTCATAGATTTGTTTGCTATTTGGGTATCTTCTTTGGGAACATGTCAATTCACATCTTCTGCCCATTTTTTGACTGGGTTGCTTTTTGGGTGTTGAGTTGTACAAGTTCTTTTGTGGATTTTAATTTTTTATCAGAGTCATTTGCAAATATCTTCTCCCATTCCATAGGTTGCCTTTTAGTTTTGTTGACTGTTTCCTTCACTGTGCAGAAGGTTTTTATCTTGAAGTCCCCATAGCTTATTTTGGCTTTTGTTTCGTTCGCCTAGTGACACACCAAGTGAGAAGTTGCTAACGGCTGATGTCAAAGAGGTTACTACCTGGGTTTTAATATAGGATTTGGATGGTTTCCTGTCTCACATTTAGGTCTTTCATCCATTTTGAATTTATTTTTATGCATTAGGTAAGAAAGTGGTCTAGTTTCATTCTTTTGCATGTTTCTCTCCAGTTTTCCCAATATCATTTGTTGAAGACACTATCTTTTTCCATTGGGTATATTTTCCTGCTTTGCCAAAGATTAATTGCTCATATAGTTGTAGGTTCATTTCTGGGTTTTCTATTCTGTTCCTTGATCTATGTGTCCTCTGTTTTTGTGCCAGTGCCATGCTGTCTTGATCACTACACCTTTGTATTACAGTTTGAAGTCTGGAATTTTGATATGTCCAGCTTTGTTTTTCCCATTTTTTGGAATAGTTTGAGAAGAATAGGTAGAAACTCTTCTTTAAATGTTCAGTAGAATTCTCCTGTGAAGTTATGTGGTCCTGGACTTTGGTTTATTGGGAGATTTTTGGTTACTGATTCAATTTCTTTGCTGGTTGCCAATCTATTTAAGTTTTCTATTTCTTCCTGTTCAGTTTTGGTAGTTTTGTATGTTTCTAGGAATTTATGTATTTCTTCCAGGTTGTACAATTTGTTGGCATATAATTTTCATTACACTCTTTTATATTTTTTTTGTATTTCTGTGGTATTGGTTGTGATTTCTCCTCTCTCACTTGTGATTTTATTTATTTGGGTCCCTTTTCTTTTTGATAAGTCTAGCTATGGATTTATCAACATTATTAATTCTTTCAAAGTATCAGCTCCTGGTTTCACTGATCTGTTTTATTTATTTATTTTTTGGCAAAATAATCTTAAAAATTTAGATTGAAGAAATTATATGTGTTACAAATCTAAAGTGGAGGCTATGTACCAAGTATACATATGTATATGAATGCAGATATGCACACACACACACAACTAAAAATACAAGGAACATCCTTGGGGCGCCTGGGTGGCTCAGTTGGTTAAGTGTCTGCCTTTAGGTCATGTCATGATCCCAGTGCCCTGGGATCGAGTCCTGCATCAGGCTCCTTGCTCAGCGGGAAGCCTGCTTCTCCCTCTCCCACTCTCCCTGCTATGTGCTCCCTGTCAAATAAAACAATAAAATTAAAAAAAAATACAAGGAACATTCTGTACATTACAGAATGAATGTACATTACATTCTGTTCATTATCTTTAGAATAGCACCTGGAACATAATAGGTGTGTAATAAATGCTTGTTAAAGGGACACGTTAATAGGTGTGACTAGAGAAGATACATGTGTAAGAGATTTGATCAATAAAACTTGGTCACTCATGGAAGCATGAAGAATGGAGGACTCTCAGGGTTTCCTAAGGTTTTAGAAGGCTTGGTGGTGGTAGTCCGTAAAATGTGAGACTCCAGGGAGAGGGACAAATTTAGCAGGAAATATAATGAGCTCAGATTTTACAATTTTGAGGCAGTGTAGCAGACAGCAAAGTGAAGCTGTCTGACAAGGTTTGGGTGTAAAACAGATGCATTTGGTGGAAAAGTTTGAGCTGGAGATACACACGTTATGATGTAGGAGGGGTCAGGAAGATAGACTAGATCATCCAGGTGGACCTGTTCCATGAGAAAAGAAGCAGAAACCTTGCAGAACAGTATTTCAGGACCAAGAGTATAACAGGGTCTTGGAAGACAGGCTGGGAAAGCAGGAATAAAGCTGCAGACTCAGAGACTAGAGAATTTCAAGAAAAACAGAACGGTTATTAAAGTCAAACTCTGCAGGTCAGTCCAGCCGTGTGAGCAATCGCGGAAGTGGAAGGACCCGTAAACTACGAAATTTTCTGTGACTCTTACATGAGCTACTTCAGTGGAGTTTCATCAAGGAATTACTGCCTATGCTTACTGTATGATTGCGGAATTAGTAGGAGGTAAGAAAGTGAAGATAGAGAATACAGACTACACTACATCTGGGTGCACTATGGATTTTTTTTTTTTTTTGCACTATGGATATTTTAAAAAAGGGAGCAAGAGAACATGTTACTCAATGTTTGCTGAAGTCCGCTGACTTAGAGGTGGGGCTTTATGGGGCCGTGGATCAGCAGTCTTCAAGCTGATATATGCAGTCTCAAAGCCCACAAAGACTTTACGAAGTTCATGGGCTTGAATTTTCAGAGATTCAATGTCCACATACTCAACTCCCAGACTTACTGTTTTCTAAGAGCTTCAGTTAAAACATCATGCTGGTCTTTTTTTCCCACTTTCCTTTTGTAACCATACTTCTCTCATTTTAGAAAACAAAATCACCTTACATCCAGTCTGGTATTCATCACCCCAGGGTGTGAAAATCCCTGGCACAACAAACAAAAGGAAAATTTATATTGATAGTAAGAAAATTAATGTTTCTTATGACTCAAAACAAATCCTTCTGAAAGTCAAGGCATTTCTAATTCTTTGCTTTCAAAACAATTGAAGAAACTAATAGATCATTAAAACATACTTTTTTACAATAGATCACCATGTGATTTTGGCATACCCTTGAAAGGAGTGCGGATAGTTGAGTTACATTGCTAATATCAAAACTTCCATTGCCATCTGTCCCATACCACATTGTTAGGCGTACAATTTTGCTCAGTAAAACAACAAAGAATTAAATCCCGGCTTAACACTGCCTTCTACCTTAATAATATTCATTGTCACATAAACTAAAACACAAAACAATAAAGGAGAATTCCAGAGTGCATAAAGGAAAGTGCTGGGGAAGGCAAGGCACTGGCAGTTAAACTGAAGACACGCTGAAGACGAAAGGAAGGTCAATGAGGTCGGTGCGTGTGATGCTCTACTGGATGGACAGTGACCCTGGGACTGACGGCTCAGGGGATATGACCAGCCCAGAGAGGCCAACTACCTGTCACTCCAGTACCTCCTCACGACCGTTCCAATTGTAGTACAAGTGTTGCCCCAACAAGCGCCCATTCTTCCTCAGGACTTGTGGTTCAGGGAGGCATTCAAGTCAATGTTGACTGTGCCTGAACGAGTCCTGAAGGGAGCCCTCTCACCAGGCGGGTAAGGAGATTCAGCACACGTAAGAAAACTCAATTCATCACTTAAGAAGTAGGAACTTGAGTATTTTCTTCAACGCGGCGTTCTGAGTGCTTGGAACACTGCCTGCTGTGGCTCAGATACTTTCTGTTGAACGACCTGTCAGTGACTGAAGGTAGCCAAGATTCCCAAGTCTTAACTTAAGGAACTAAGTTGTGTTGCCAATTTGTAAGAAATCCTACTTGAATTTGTATATTTCTTGTTCACTCCACATAGATTGTCACAAAACAGGTTCCAATTATACATTGATGTTTGTATAATTCAGTTTGAAGACTCTCTTCCAAATACATCTCATATCTTTCATTACCTAAAATGAGGGCTAGAGGTGCTACGTACTACCAAAAGAAGGATAAGTCAAGTGCTAATATTATTAAATTATACTCTGCCTGCCATAATGAACTGTTTATGGCATTGTGTGGGAAGGAGTATTTGTTTGTCTGGATGACAGCAGAGAATAGGCTAAAACTGCAAACTGGACTTGGTGTCATCAGGTTGAAAATGTCACAGTTTTAGCTTTTCATAAGCCAGAATGATCGTGTAAAATAAAACAACTAGCAACAATCTCCTACTGATGTTCTTGGGAAGATGGGGATGGCTTTGAAGATAAGAACTGTTTTTAGATTAAAAGACTTGATATTTTCTGTCGATTAAAATGACTATAATTAACAACTATGACTAGAGTTATTTAATTGCAATTTATAAAAATCCAGCTTTAATTAGTTTTAATGATAAGTGGGAATTTTTTGGCCTACACTGTGGGAAGCCCAGAATGCATGTAGCTTTAGCACAGCTGGACGCAGGAGCTTAAATAATGTCATCAAGTTCCCCCTCTTTCTTCCTCTCTTGGCTTTCTTAGTGTTGCATTTATTTCTAAGCAGATTTTCCCCACTTGGGTGGCCAAGAGAGCATCAATAATCCAAACTTCCTTAGTACTTAGTGCTTTTAAACCCTGAAGGAGAAGATTAATCTTTTTGCTGATAGTTTTAACAAAAAAAGCTGGGAGAGTTTTTATGTGCCTGACACAGGCCATGTATCTGGACATGAAATGTTCAGGATGGTCAGCACAATGCAATACTCCTGAGTGGTCAGATCTGGATTTTTTGGACCCCTGAAGAAAACATTGGTGATGAGGCTTCCCTGCCTGAACCACATGGATTGAAAATCCCCACAAACACATTGTTACCAGACAAAATAATATGACATCTAAAATCTTTTTTTGCACATTACATTATATTAATTAACCACAGCGTAAAATTGATGCATCAAATAGACTACAGAGCTATAACAAAGAATTATATATACAGTGGTTTTCAAGATTAATCGAAATTTGAGGCTCCTTCTATTTTGTTGTTTCTTGTTTCCTACTGCCAAAGCTAGCTCATTGGCAGCAGTCCCTAAGAAGGAGGAAAGGGGATATAGAAGGAGACAAAGAAAGAGAAAGCAACTTCTGTTTAAGGAGATGAACCAGAGGTAGCACACACGACTTCTGGTTATATCCCATTGGTCAGAACATGGTCATATGACCATTTGTGATGGCAAGGGAAGCATCTGCTGTGTGCCAGCGTGTTCGGGGGCTCTGTTACTAAAAGGAAGAAGGTAAAAATGTATAATGGGAAAAGTAATCATTTCTTCAATGGTTCTTCTTTTAACCTTTACAAACTTAAATCGGGAAAATTTTTTAAATTACTTTCACTATGGAAACCATTGCTAAAAAACATGTATTTATATGGGAAAAGAGTAAAGGGAATTTTTACTTTTATAATAGAAGAGAAAGTTTCAGTATAAGCGTTTAGTATATTTTAAAGTCTCTTACAGATGGTGGTACTATTGAAGGATGCTTTAATTTTTGACATTACTATGGATATTTTAGAGATAATATTAGCACATGTTTTTCATTTACAAAAGAATGGAGGGACGCCTGGGTGGCTCAGTTGGTTGAGCGGCTGCTTTCCACTCAGGTCATGATCCCGGAGTCCTGGGATCGGGCCCCATGTCGGGCTCCTTGCTCGGTGGGAGCCTGTTTCTCCCTCTCTCTGCCTGCTGCTCTGCCTACTTGTGCGTGCTCTCTCTTTCTCTGACAAGTAAATAAATAAAATCTTTAAAATTATGCATATTGATCGTCTTAAAATCATAAACATTTTGGTTTTGAACTTTTATGTCGTTGACTAGTATATCTACATTTTTAGAAAACACGGAATTCACTATCTTGTTTTTGTAAAGAATCAAATCATTGTAATATGTGCTATAAGAGAGTAGATTAAAATTTCAAGTTAAATGGAATTGCAAGATTGTATCTCTTTCTAAAGCTAAAACATTACTGAGCTGGAAAAAGTATAATTTAGCATATCACCAACTTGCCAAACCAAAAAAAAAAAAAAAGAAAAAGATGCCTGGCTTGGAGGCTTGGATTTCATCCAGGAAGACATCTGTTTGCCTGGAACTAATAATAGGACAACCCTACTAATATGCCAAACAAGTTATTTTAATAGAAATGCTTTGTTTTAAGAGGTTAAGTTTGGTTACTCAGCAGAACTGCTGTGTTCCTAAGGGTATTATGTCTGATTCTGCAACTAGGGAACACAGAGCCCACTGAAGGCAAGCTTGGGAAATTTGGTGGGAGTTTCAGTACATTTCACAGCTAAACCAACAATACTCCTGATTTCTAAATGACCTCTCAAGATTAACCACATTAGAAGATTGGAGGCAAGGTTGTAGGAACGAATTTTAAAATAGATATTGGAGACTGCCCACTGCTTTTAAAAAGCACCAATATTCATTCAAACGCCTATAGGCTATTCCTCAAAATCTACTCAAAATCTACTCAAAATAAAAATCCTGGTTGGTTCATTTTAGTCCCAGTATTTCTTACGCCTAATTTTTCTGCTCTAAAATGTCAAAAACATTTGGATAAAATGAAGGAATAGTCAAATGTTTAAATGCTTGCTCTATGTGATTTTAAACATCTAGATTTTTAAAATCATAGAAAAGATTGAATTTCTCGGATTTTATTCATAACCACTATTATGTATATTTAATATGTTAAAACTTTTTAGAGAACCACTACCATGTGAACAAGGCCAAAAGGGGTAATGTTGTAGGAAAGTCATTTGCAAGCATTTTAGGCCTCTTGCCTAATTTTAGTGACTGTTCTGCTCAATTTTCATTGTGCCAATACTATTTCATTTAAGCCTTAGACCAATGGGTAATACACATTCAGAAATATATTTATCTAATTCTATTTTGGTTGTTAATTCAGAGGCATCATCTAAACCAAAAATGGGAAGCTAAAGTGTCTCTTTTAACAACATTAAGAAACAGGCTTAGTACCTCAAAAAAATATTCAGGGAGCAACTGGGGGGGTGCAGTTGTTTAAGCACCAACTCTTGGTTTCCGCTCAGGTTGTGATCTCGGGCCGGTGATGTGGAGCCCTGCACTGGGCTCTGCGCTCAGCAGAGACTGTTCAAGACTCTCTCCTTCTCTCTCTTGCCCCTCCCCCCAAATAAACAAAGAAATCTTTAAAAAAAACCTTTAATGTTTTATATTTTACTTTCTTCCATAGATTATTGCTATACTCAAAGAAGTATAAAGAGGCTAAAATAAGGTTTCCTATGTAAGAAATTTCTATGTAAAGAGATTTTTTAAGAGTAACATTTTCTAGAGGTTTTCACACTAAAATATAACTATTACGTGTAATGGATCACATTTTTATGTTGACTAGCCATCCTCTGAAGGCACACGAAGTTCTGACTGCTGTGCAAAGAGAGAGCTGCCAGAGGAATACTTTCTGGCAAAGTCCGGTTCCACATGTTGTTGCTGACCATGGGAAACAGATTTTGGCCAAAATAAATGCTAAGATTATTCCAGGAACTTTCTGGCACACCTAGAGCTTTTTTCTTAATTACCCAGTCTCTACCGAAATTATTTTCTAGCCTTGGCTAATTTGGGGTACAGTTTTAAAATGAATTACTTAATTCTAGCTCTGTGAGGAGTTTCAGAATAGGCTGAGCATCTCGGGAAGAAGTAATAATGGAGTTGTAATATACAGTGATAACTGCCTTGGCATGAGAAATCTCTTTTTTGTGGTTTATTCAAACATAATTTATACTTAATAAAAAACAATCCTTGTTGGGTATACAGTTCTATTGATTTTGACAAAATTATATAGTAGTTTAACATCACAGTCAAGATAGAAAAGATTTCCATATCTGAAATTTTTTTTCAGGTGTTTTTGTGAGCAACGCCCCTTCCTACGTCTGGAAGCCATTGGTCTGATTTCTGTCCCTATAGTACTATCTTTCTTAGAATGTGATAAATCAAATCATACAGTCCGTGGCCTTTTGATTCTGGTGTAATGCTTTCATTCAGCGTAACATTTTTCAGATATGTCCACATTATATTGCCCATATCAGTTTATTCCTTTTTTCCCCCTTTTGAGATTAGCCTTTTAATGCTAATGGAATCACTTGAAAGTGGCCTGAACCAATCATTTGTGGTCTGCCATTCACATTTTCCTTAGCCAAGTGGTCCCTTTTCCATCATCCTGTGCACTCAGGGATGGTCATATGACACTGTTTAACCAATTGAGAAGAAAGGAGAAAGTTGTTGGAGAACATTTGGGAAATATTTAACCCTCATTTATAAAAATAAAATTTATCATACTCTAGTCCACTGCTTGCTTCCCCTCCTCCCAGATTCCTTTAGGCATATGATGTCTAAACTAGGGGACCCGTTCGCAAGCCTGAAGGAAAAGCCAAAAGAACTGTAGACAAAAAATCCCAGAACCTTGTCCTTTTTAGCTTATCAAGAAACCTTTACACTGCCCAACTTCAGATTTCTTAGTGTGTATGATGGTTAACTGTGCTTGTTATTTGTGCCATTTTACTACGTTATTTGCAGTCAATGACATTCCTCGCTGAGAAACTGCCATCCAGAGGAAGTTTGGGTTGACTTTGGGGCTCAGTTTTAGGATAGTGTAATTCTGATTATTATGGTCAGAAAATGTTCACTACTCTTTCTATCATAAACTCCTTGTACATGAAATGGGTTGCCACCTAAACATTTTGCTGGAGAATTGCAACCTTTCAGTTCACTTAAACAATGATAATTTTATACCATTATGATCTGCCTTAATTCACTTACTAGGTTTGCTCCAGTGTTTTCTGGACTGGCTGAAGAACTGTGAAAAGGACATTGTTCACTGATTATGCTATTGCCACTCTCTTCTAGAGTGAAATGTATGCATTATTTCAGATGATTCTCTAGAAAAGAGGATTAACCAGAAAATCTAATGAGTCTTGATAGGAGCGTATTGTTCACGACCCCGTCATGGCAGGCTCACAACAGCAGACGTGGAGCTGCTCAACGGGCACGTTTGACTATATTAGGTTAATTTCAAAACAACAGAACATACCATTACTTTTGGGAATTAAAGGAACACAAGTTGATATCTTTAAAACAAAACAGAAAATGAATGAAAATTACTTCTCTGTGTAGGCCCACATATTAATCTGGGGTCTGTCAAATATATGCTATTATTACTTATTATTAAGTACTTATATCAAAGTTATTCCAAACTAACATTGTTTTAGTTTTACAGTCACTAACAGGAAATCCTGTCCTGAAAGAATTGTTATCTCGGCTGTTACTGAAGGGATGTGCTCACTGGGAATAGCCCGAGAGGGCAAGGGGTCCTGCAGAAATATTGGAATAAGGTAATATAAAATTTGGAAATATTTTGTTAATAAAACATTTTATAAGATTTTATTTATTTATTTGACAGAGACAGATCACAAGTAGGCAGAGAGAGAGGAGGAAGCAGGCTCCCCGCTAAGCAGAGAGCCCGATGCAGGACTCGATCCCAGGACCCTGAGATCATGACCTGAGCCGAAGGCAGAGGCTTTAACCCACTGAGCCACCCAGGCACCCCTAATAAAACATTTTTACCCTAATTATTTGAAGAAAATTTCGGACTAAAGCCTATTTTATGTCAAATACTTTTGCAAAGATGGCCAAAGTTTTCAACTGAAGGAAGTATCCGTATTTATCTATGGGCCCCAAAATAAACTCGAACAATGTTAGAATTATTCTTCTTATATAAGATATTTCATGAATTATTTCTTGAATTAGTGTTAAGAATAAGGAAGTAGGCTGTGCTTGGAACTGAATAATAAACTCCATATGCCTTCATCAATATTTCATAAAATAATTCTGCAAATGTTAATAGATAAGGAATGATTTTGTAATTTTATTAGCTTTTCAATGAGTCTGAGGTGCGACCACTTTTCTTTATTCCCCAATGCATATGGAACACATTTTCTTGAGAATGTTTACCCAATTTAATATAAGACCATAGTTTTTGTTCATTTAATATAAGACCATAGAATTACTTGAGAAATGTAGCAAATTTATGTTACTTTAGATTATCTAAAGGATCTTCTTTGAACATGTCTTGAGATTTCTTCAAGTTATAAATTATAGAGAAAACACTTTAGAGATCATCTGTTTATGTTGTTTCAAGTGCCCTGATTTACTCACTGATAGATATATATGTTTTTTGAGTTGGATGAAAAGGAGTGAAATTACAAAGAAAGGTCTAAGAATTTCTCATTCTCTACTGTCCATCTCACTTGTGATATAGTCTACAGAGAGGTGTTGTGCCTGAGTGGCCGTTGGCCACAGCTGCATGGGGACAGTTTGAGAAACATTGCTCTGTAGATTACACCGTTGAGGAAACCAGTGATCGGAGAGGTGAAATAAATTGTGTGGCTTAAAACAGCTACTTAGAGGCATAAGATAGAGGAAAAGTCCTCAAGTAGAAAGCAGTCCTCTTTGGTCTAGCCCTATATGTGCCACGAATTTGTTGGAAACAGCAGCAAAAAGAGGACTGTAACCGTAAGCAGTAACTTACCAAGAGTACACAATTTATAGATTCAGGACACGGTGCCAAGACAGAGCTATTGCCTGTGTGACGTAGTGTATTCACAACTCTCAGACACTGCTACCCTTCGGGTCTCAAAATCCTGGCATGGGCAAATATTATTTAAGCCACAGAAGAGAGCTGACCCAATAATAGCCATATCACCATGTTGCACTCTCAACTAGAATGACGAACTAGGTGCGGAGAAGGACCTAGTGGTGGTGATTATAGGGTCTGGGCAGCAACCAGGTTGAGTCCAAGTGATTCACTGTAGACAAAGAAGCACAGACCAAATCTGACAACTATAGGGCACTTATTGCTTACTACATAGTACATACTACGTACTATGTACTACATACTACACACTACAAATATTAGTATCTCTACGGTCCTGTATCTTTACTTCTTCCCATTTTTTAGACAGAGGTACTTCTTCCCATTTTTTAGACAGAGAAAATAATATGTAAATATAGTAAATGGTTTATTCATAGTGGTGTAGATAGCAAATGGTGGAACAAGATTTTAGGCTTAGGTAGTCTGACTCAGGACACACACTCCTAAGCAGTGAGAGAAGCAAAGATGGGAAGAGTGACCTGATATTAATAAACTTCTGGATTCTAGGTCTGGTTTTATTCATGCTTTGGGATCCTGTGAGATTCTTTGTATATCCCCTTCTCTATGTTTTACATGAGCCATGTGCTCCTTAAACAATAACAAAAAAGCTTTTACTAGTTGTTGAGAACTTAGTTGCTGAGAGTAAGGACTGCGTAGACGCTTGCCCACAGGTACTGGAGCTACTTACACAGTGTTAACGTAGCAGACACGGTCGGTGTTTAACAAAGCCATCTCTCCTTGGAATACTCTTTCCCTCTCTACTTGAGCAATAAAGATTACAGAACAATGCAGAGAAGTAAAGAATGAGGATCCTTAAACTACCTGATCATGTTGAAAATCTAGAAATTCTGAGAATGGATGTGTGCTAGATTATGGCTCAGAATTTTAAACTATTCTGGAATCTAAGAGCCGGGAGTGGAGTGATATGTCAGTTGTATGGGGTTTTTAATAAAAAGGGGATGCACAATTTGATACTTGTGAGATGGACAAACCTTGTTGTAGACATCACGTAACACAGACTTACATTTTACTGGGTAACTCTGAAGAACACGACACATGGAGACAAGGGCTGTTGTACTGACTATTCTTTGAATCACCTCCTTAGATCGCAGCCACATTAGGCAAAGTGATTTGTGTGCTATGCAAGTATTATACACTTTTCACTCCTTAAAATTTTTAAGTGTACAGTACAGTCTTGCTAACTATAAGCACAATGTTGTACAAAAAGCCTCTAGAACTCTTTCGCCTCATGTGACAACTTCAGACCCGTTGGATATCCACATTTCTCCTTCCCTCAGCGCCGACAACTGCCATTCTGCTCCCTGCTCTGAGGAGTTCCCCCGTTTGAGAGACCTCATGTGAGCAGAATGATGCAGTATTTGTTCTTCTGTGACTGATTTATTTCACTTCTCATTATGGCCTCAAGGTTAATCCATGTTGTAGCACGTGATGGAATTTTTTATGGGTAAGTAATGTTCCACGCCATGTATAAACCACATCTTATTCATCCATTCATCTGTCGGTAGATATTTAGGTTGCTTCTACCTCTGAGCTATTGTGAACAAAGGGGCACTGAACATGGAAGTGCAGACGCCTCTTTCTGATCCTGGTTTCAATTCTTTTGGATAAGTACTGAGAAGTAGGGTTTGTGGGTTATATAGGAAGCCCATTTTGACTTTTTGAGGAACTTCCATATTGTCCTGCATTGTGGCTGCACCGTTTTACACTCCCAGCAAAGGTACATAGGGGTTCTAATCTCTCCACATCCTTATCAACAAATGTTGTTTTCTGTTTCCTGGGTTTTACACTTTCATGTCTCATGTTTGTCTTTAACCCACTTGGAGTCAATTTTTGTGTATGGAGTAAGAGAAGAGTCCAATTTCATTCTTTTGCCTGTGGATATCCACTTTTCCTAATACCATTTGTTGAAGACTCTACCCTGTCCCCATTGTGTATTCTTGGCACCCTTGTTAAAGATCACTTGATGCGTGGATTTATTTCTAGGCTCTTTTTGTGTTTCGTTGGTCTCTATCTTTATACTAGTCCCATGCTGTTTTGATTATTGTAACTTCGTAGTATGTTTTGAAATAATGATGTATGAGACTTCCAACTTTATTCTTTCTCAAGATTCTGGTTTTTTGGAGTCTTTTGGGGTCCCATATGATTTTAGGATTGTTTTTTCTATTTCTATAAAAACGTCATTGGAGTTTTTAAAGGGACTGCACTGATTCTGTATATTGCTTTGGGTAGTGTAGTCATTTTAACATTGTTATGTCTTCCAATCCATGAACATGGGATCTCTATTTACTTATGTCTCCTTTAACTTCTTCATCAATGCTTTGTAGTTTTCAGTATACAAGTCTTTCACTTCCTTGGTTAAGTTTATTCTTAAATATATTATTCTTTTTGGTACTATTGTAAACAGAATTGTTTTCTTAATTTTCTTTCAGATTGCTTATTATCAGGCTATAGAAACACAAGTAATTTTTGTACACTGATTTTGTATCTTGCAACTATATTGCATTTGTTTATTAGGTCTAACAGTTTTCTTATGTATATGAATGTGGAGATGGGGAGGTAGCCAGGAGATTTGAATGTACAACCATCAGTATGCTGCCTGATAGAACTTCCTGAGAGACTGAATAAACTTAGTTGGGAATAAATCTGTTGCAATTTAAATATAAGTAATATCATACATTTGTAGTTTATAAGCAAGATTAATAAAATTTTGCATTAGTTTTAACCTTTTAAACATTTAATGGATTTCAGACTCAATTTCCAATACTGACAGCAAGTTAATTCTTTAGGTAAAGAGCATTTGTCATAGTGGTACAAGAAGGTAATTTATTGCCTGTTATGCTTTTCTTGGTACTTTCTTCAGTTTATCTTGGTAGGGTTTCATTGTCTAGAAGGCCTGAAATTTGTAGAAGTGATATTCTAGTGCCATAACAAAAAAGATTAGCAGTGACAGTTTCTAAAATATATGTTTCCTACCAGAGGTAGGCTTCTCAGCCCATTTCCTTTAATGATATCTGGAGAGGATCTGATAAGCTTTATTCTACTTTACACAGGTTAAAGGGCATTGTCTTCCCTTTCACTCCAGCAGCCAACAACAAAGTCAGGCATATGTTATCACCATCCCACAGGAAGCTGTGGACTAGCTTGTGTTAAGCAGAGCACAAATACAGGAAAAGTGTCAGACAGGTTAAAAGCTGGTAGAGCTCTGCTAAGAGAATATTATGCTAATATCATTTCAGGCAGATATATATTAGATTCCAGTGTAAAGTACTCAGAAATACTTAAACATGTAAGACCAGATTGAGAGTAGTCATTGTACTTTCCTCGCTTTGGAATTATGACCCCATTTTGTAAAGATAGAAAAATAACAGTTAATTTAAAAAAAGTTAAGTCAGGAAATGACACAATTTCTCAAACATACAATTAAACAATTTCTTAATAATTTAAAAATTGTTCCCCTCTGCTTTGTGTGATAAAAAAATCTAATTATATTTTCTTATTTCAAAAGAAAAGGGGATTTCCATTTTGTGGCAAAAATTTTGTCATAGATAAAGAATGCTTGCCTTTTGGAAACTAAAGAGCTTGTTTCATTCAGGGATTTTATGTTGTGGGTTTTAATTGCGGTGTGTGTCTGGTTTTAAGCAGTCATGGTGGATGTATTCCAGTTGTATCTACCAATGTAGTGCTGTGTATCATACTGCATTTGCTAATGGTGGGTATGTCTGCATAATATCTACCAATGTAGTTTTACGTACCATATTGGGTTTGTTAAGAAAATGATCTCAAGGGGCTTCTGGGTGGCTCATGGGTTAAAGCCTCTGCCTTTGGCTCAGGTCGTGATCCCGGGGTCCTGGGATCGAGCCCCACATCAGACTCTCTGCTCAGCGGGGAGCCTGCTTCCTCCTCTCTCTGCCTGTCTCTCTGCCTGCTTGTGATCTCTGTCTGTCAAATCAATAAATGGAATCTTTGAAAAAAAAAAAGAAAATGACCTCAAGCATTTTGCAAAGTGATTTCTAAATCCCTTCTTTTAAAAAAGCTTACAAACAAAATGAATTATAAAACTTCTGAAGATAAAACAAAAATAATAATATATAGTTTTAAACTTTGACATAGCCACTATCAGTATTTTGATTCATTTTCTGTTCATGTGTATTTTTCAATGCATTTTCAAGTCTGCAGTCAAATGTGTATACACACAGAAATGTATATATGTATTTATAATTATAAATATAACTTTTTTCTTAAAAATCAGTATTATATCATCCATTTTCATATATTCTTATATTTTTTATAACCTTCAGTTTTAATGGCTATATAAGATTTCATGTTTCAACAGCCATAATTTATTTATTCAGTGAACATTTGTATGGGATGCACAAGTATCTTTGTTAGATTCTTTCAAATCTTCTGATTACCCTAGGGAGAGTGCCTCCCTATATTTTGTATCTACTTTTTTTTTTAAGATTTTATTTGTTCATTCATGAGAGATGGAGAGAGAGGCAGAGGCAGAGGGAGAAGCAGGCTCCTCACAAAGCAGGGGGCCCAATGCAGGGCTCAATCCAAGATTCTGGTATCCTGACCTAAACCAAGGGCAGACACTTACAGGAGGGAGCCATGGAGGAGCCGTATCTTGTATCTTCTCAGGACCGTGACCAGGAAGGGTTGTATCATGTGAATCGACTGTCGGATTTAATGGAGCGATTGTAATGCACATGTCCTCAGAATAAAGAACTAAACATTGAAATATTAAGTCAGTTGTCTCCAGGGGTGTTGCAGAGAAGTGTGGTGGTTCTATACAAGTGTAGGAGCCATTCCTAGTTTGGACTCAAGCAGGAAAATGTTGTAGACTGCTAAAGAGGCCTAAAATCTCTACCATCCAAGCATCAGAGCAGAATTAAGCTGCCATGCCAAAGTGCAGACAGAGAAAACTCATGTCTGAGACAAAATCAGGGTTAATAAGTAAAAATAGTCCCCTGAAAAGTATTTTAAAGTATGTTTTTTGTCTGGATGTGTTACAAACCACAGTAGGTCCATATGTGATCTCTATATATTTATCTGTGTTGAAAAACTATGCTGCTTGGTGATCTTGCTTTTAGGAACCCAGGAATATACTAGTAATCACACATTGATTGTCTTCTCTGGCTATTGCTTATGAAGAACCAAATACAAACGTCCGAATACACACCACACTTTATCAGGGGGTGTTTCTTATCATCCTCAAAAATGTTACTGTATGGCCTTGATACTAAAGAATGGAAAATTTATTATTGCTTTATACCTTTATTTTTCCCTAATTTTTTTGTTTCTTTTTGTTTTCCCCTCCCTATTCTTTTTATTTAAGGGGATGAACTTGACAACCAGATTTTTCAGAAATCAAATACACTGAAGCAGTCGAATATCTTTTGCCTTAGAGTGTATATCATAGAATAATGGGTTATTTTTACCTTCATGAGAATAATGATTTTTCAAATAATTACATCTTTAACTTTCTTTTGACTTTATTAGGACTTCACCATTGAAAAATTCCACTTTTCTTATTTATGGCCATGATTTCAAGTAGTTTATCAGTGAATAAGTATCTTTCATGTTTCTCCACAAGGGGCTGTTCTTTAAAAACTGTAATACGCCGATTAACACAGCTTGATTAAAAAACAAACTCTACCTTATTTTTAGTTAGGAAAATCTCACATGGAAATATCAAAAGACAGACAACATTAGTTAGTTTTGTGCTCGGCTGATGCTGGACACAACAACAGAGAAGAGTCTTTCCCTGCTGCGGCCCAGATGTTACAAGACTGTTGAACTTGGGTTTAACTGACCCAGGAGAATCAGTTGGCTGCTACAGAGGCCCTACTTCTGGCTTTGCGGAGACCAAGGAAAGCCCTTTCAACATGTCTAAGAGCAGATCCAGGGTGTCTCAGGCAAACTAGGCAGCACTTTGGCAAAAATCTCCTGAATTGTGCAATCTCGGACTCTGTTTTTTTCCAGCTTTTCCCTGTGAAGATCACATGCTTAAACTGGGCCATGCAGCTGTGTGTGGGTGGAGTGCTTGTACTCAGGGCTCTGAGGTCTGAGGTGCACAGTCAGTGGTGCACTATTTCTTCCCCGCCCCCACCCGGAGAAACTTCGGCAGTAATTCCTTGAGGTTAGTAGTTGGTAACCTGATCAACCCAAATGTTAAAACCTTCTCTTGGTTTTATGCATGTGTAGTTTGTATCTATTAGCAAGTTTGCAAATGTTTCATTTGTTTTTAGAAATCTAATGAGAAATGTTATATCAATAGTTTTCAATCAGAGAAGAATCTCCCATTTAATTGTCAAATAAGTCACCATTTCTGCAATTTTAATTCTTAAATTCAGTTTTACACTTTATTAGAATGCTGATTATTGTATTTGTAAAAAAAAATCCCCATATTTTCCCTGGTAAAAAAACACATTTTTTTAAAGATTTTATTTCTTTATTTGACAGAGACAGAGAGATCACAAGTAGGCAGAGAGGCAGGCAGAGAGTGAGAGGGAAGCAGGCTCCCCACTGAGCAGAGGGCCTGATGTGGGGCTCGATCCCAGGACCCTGACTGAGATCATGACCCGAGCCGAAGGCAGAGGCTTAAACCACTGAGCCACCCAAGTACCCCTAAAAAACACATTTTGAAGTACTTCTAATAATCCTTGCCCTACTTTCTTTGAATTATGGAGTAGTTGTTTAGTCATACTTAAAGGACCTGGTTCTTAGGACAAGGTTAACCTTGCAAGTTCAAAGCACAGTTTGTTAGAGAGTAGCTATCATGGTCCCCAAGAATGTTATTCTGTGCCCTTCTGGATCCAAAGACATTAGAGTGATTTCATTATCCTTGAGTCTACTAGCCATCTTCTTTTCCTCTCCTTCCTTCTCCTCCTCTGCCTCCCAGTAAAGGAAGAGACTTGATAATTAGATGAAAATTTTCACATGCAATGATGTTATTTAGTTTCTAATGTCTTTCGCCAGGAAGGGTGGGCTATAGCAATAAGAATAATCAAAAACTTAACAGGAACATCAATGACATTTATGAATCTATTGTGGTGCATATGATTTAATCTCATAGAATTCTAATTTTATCACTATGAGTCAAGCTTTAGGAGTGTGATTTCACCAAGTTGGTGACATAGGTCATTCCTGACTTTGCTTCCTCTCACAAGAACGACTAATAAGTACTCAAGAACACAACACCACTGAGAGAATCCTAGAAAATGAAGGAGAGGCTGAAGCACCCACTGCACACAGACACCAAGACAGATTGCATTCGAAGGTAAGAGACACACACATTGACCACACGCCCCCGCCCGGCAGCATAGCACCCCCAGAGAGGTCTTCCCTGAGCCTCCATTCCTACAGTGGAAGAGAGAACCCAGTGGGGATTACCAGCATCCCTCAGCATTGGGGTCGCTTTAGGGGAGTCCCTACTCTGATAAACCAGAGGGATTGCGGGACTCTGGCTATGATGGAGAAGGGCGAGGGGTTTGCAACCAGCGCATGCATCTTGGCGGACCAAGTTCATACCTACGTTGCCCAAGGACTGATTCCAAACCACGGTTTTGCTCGTCAGCAGAACCAGCCTGGGGGACACACTGATCAGGGGATTTAGATCCGCTTCCCTGGGTTCTCACATGAAACATCCTGTTGACTCTGCAGCTTGATTTGCCTGTACCCAGGCAAAGAGCTGCCTCACAAGCACCTGCTGCAGAGAGGCCTGTAGACCCCGTCTGGCCAGAGGGGCTGGTGGGAACACTGGCAAGATGTTTATCTCAGCACATCTGAGCTGAGAGATGGGTGGAAAAAGCTGAGTGCGCCCAAAGTGAGGGTAGTCCTAGGCAGGAAGAGTTACCCTGCTAGGCATAGGCAGGGGATTACTTCAGAGCAAAGGTTGAGGGCAGCTCCCAGGCTTCCCCAATTAGAGAGATTATTTGGGAAGTTGAGAGTAGCCTATAGTCACCCCTCCCCTTCCTGCCCAAGCAAGGAAGCTGAGAGAGCCTCACCCACTGTGGCTCCGGGGGCCCCTTCAGACCAGAAGGGCTGGTGAAAACAAGTGGAAGCTGTGTGGCCCAGCAGCAATCAAGCAGAGAGGCCGGAGGACGGAGCTGATCACCCCCAGAGCGGGTGTTGAGGGTCCCGGTGCTGTGCACAGGCAGGGGGATTAACTCACAGGCAAGGGCTAGGTATTTTTCTAGCAATTCATGTTCTGTTTAAATATTCTTGTCACTGATAAATGGAAAAGCACAATTGTGTTTTCAGAGTGGTACTTAAAAGATTTATTTCTTAAGTGATAGGTCTTTTCACTTGTAAGTGAAATTTTAAGATAACTTTTCATTTTCTATGAACTTACTTATTCAAGTCAAACCAAAAGGGAAACAGATAAGGGAGGGAGAGTCACTCAAATTGATTACTTTTTGACTTTTAAATAATTAATGAGTATTTGTGTATATTTGGATAATAACATTTACCAAGTACATTTACTTTCATTTGTTCATTTAGTTTTTAATAGCATTTTTAAACAAATATCTATTTATCACTTAATAATGCCAGACACGAAGATGCTTCAAAGAGCTCATAGTATTTTGGAGGTCCTCACCTCGTTCTCACAGCCATTTGAGGTATATAAATACTCTCTGTAAAAAAGATTGATATTAGAGTTGGAAGTGAATAAAAATGGGTAGATATTAGCAAAAAGCTTTTTAATTAAGGTTTTTCATAAATTGGCCAAGTTCTTCATATGCTAAAAGTAGCTATAAAGTAGGTAAGAAAGTTATTCTTACTGAAAGAAAAGAAAAGACAGTAGTAAAGAAAGAAGGAAAAATGCTATGCTCTATGGCTGGCTTCCTGTGTTTGCCTGAGTGCAGTGACAGAATCAAGTCCAGTAAATGGAGTGCAGTTAGAAAAAAGAATAAGATCTGTGGGTAATGGAGAAACCACTAACATAAGCAATAGTGCAACCTGGAAAACCGAAAAGAGAAATACCCAGACAGAACAGCGTCAATGGACAGTGTATCTAATTTGAAGGCGATTAGTAAAGATTTAAGGGGGTGTTTGATACTTCAAATGCAAAAGCAATAGACAGTTAAATGACCGCCTTCAGCTCAGGTCATGGGCCAGGGGTCCTGAGATCAGGTTCCATATCTGGCTCCCTGCTCAGTGAGGACTCTGCTTCTCCCACTCCCTCTGCTGCTCTCCATCTGCTGATCTCTCTCTCAAATAAATAAATAAAATCTTAAAAAAAAAAGAAAATATCAATGAACATAAGAGCTAGTGCTTGAAAAGACCAAGAAGTAGACAAAGGTTTAACCAGAATCATCCAGGAAAGGAGAGGACTGAACTGAACTGAAAGAGAATCAGAAATCAAAGAGGAAGCCTTCTAAATGATACCACAGAAGGGTACCTGGGGGCTCAGTCAGTTAAGCATGTGACTTGATTTTAGCTCAGGTCATGATCTTAAGGTTATCAGATCGAGCTCTGGGTCAGGCTCCATGCTGAGCATGGAGTCTGCTTGAGATTCTCTCTCTTCTGCTAAAGTTTCTCTCTCCCTCTCTCTCTACCTCTACTCCCCAGGCTCCCCTCTTTCTCAAAAAAATAAATCTTTTTTTTTTTTTTTTAAGTGCCCTGGGTACAGTGAAATAGAAGCTTGTGACCGGAATCCTAAGCATAGGTCTTTATCCAAATGTTCAGACTCTGGGTGTAAGTAGATCAGAATGTAATATGCCTCGGCAGTAACTCAGAATAACTCTTTTCTCATCACAGAATCATATACCTTGGTTAACCAGGATAAATTCCAAAGATGCTTCAATATCATCAAATCAGTCAATGTGATATACCAGATAAATAAAATGAAGGGTATAATCATCTCAATAGAGACAGAAATATCATTTGATAAAATTCAATATCTATTATGATAAAACTCTCAAAAAAGTGGAAAGAGGAGAAACATACCTCATTATAATGAGGGCCATATGTGACAACTCCCACAGCTGACATTGTACTAAATGGTGACAAGATAAAAGCATTTTCCCCAAGATCAAGGATAAGACAAGGATATTCCTCTCTCACCACTTTTTTTAAAAATTTATTTATTTTCAGAAAAACATTATTCATTATTTTTTTTCACCACACCCAGTGCTCCATGCAAACTGTGCCCTCTATAATACCCACCACCTGGTACCCCAACCTCCCACCCCCCCCTGCCACTTCAAACCCCTCAGATTGTTTTTCAGAGTCCATAGTCTCTCATGGTTCACCTCCCCTTCCAATTTACCCAAATTCCCTACTCCTCTCTAACGCCCCCTTGTCCCCCATGCTATTTGTTATGCTCCACAAATAAGTGAAACCATATGATAATTGACTCTCTCTGCTTGACTTATTTCACTCAGCATAATCTCTTCCAGTCCCGTCCATGTTGCTACAAAAGTTGGGTATTCATCCTTTCTGATGGAGGCATAATACTCCATAGTGTATATGGACCACATCTTCCTTATCCATTCATCCGTTGAAGGGCATCTTGGTTCTTTCCATAGTTTGGCGACTGTGGCCATTGCTGCTATAAACATTGGGGTACAGATGGCCCTTCTTTTCACGACATCTGTATCTTTGGGGTAAATACCCAGGAGTGCAATTGCAGGGTCATAGGGAAGCTCTATTTTTAATTTTTTGAGGAATCTCCACACTGTTCTCCAAAGAGGCTGCACCAACTTGCATTCCCATCAACAGCGTAAGAGGGTTCCCCTTTCTCCACATCCTCTCCAACACATGTTGTTTCCTGTCTTGCTAATTTTGGCCATTCTAACTGGTGTAAGGTGGTATCTCAATGTGGTTTTAATTTGAATCTCCCTGAGGGCTAATGATGATGAACATTTTTTCATGTGTCTGATAGCCATTTGTATGTCTTGATTGGAGAAGTGTCTGTCCATATCTTCTGCCCATTTTTTGATGTGTTTGCCTGTTTCATGTGGGTTGAGTTTGAGGAGTTCATTATAGATCCTGGATATCAACCTTTTGTCTGTACTGTCATTTGCAAATATCTTCTCCCATTCCGTGGGTTGCCTCTTTCTTTTGTTGACTGTTTCCTTTGCTGTGCAGAAGCTTTTGATTTTGATGAAGTCCCAGAAGTTTATTTTTGCTTTTGTTTCCTTTGCCTTTGGAGACATATCTTGAAAGAAGTTGCTGTGGCTGATATCAAAGAGATTACTGCCTATGCTCTCCTCTAGGATTCTGATGGATTCCTGTCTCACGTTGAGGTCTTTTATCCACCACTTTTTCATTCAAAATTGTATTGGAAGTCTTAGCTATAGCAATTAGGTTAAAAAAAAAAACATCAAATTGGAAGAAATAAAACTTCACTTTTACAAATGACATGATGTTACATTAGAAAACCCTGAAGATTCCACCAAAAAATTTGAACTAATAAATTTAGTTAAGTTGCAGGACACAAAATCAATACACAAAAATATTTTGCATTTTTGTACAGAAAAATGATCTAATCAGAAAGAGAAATTAAGAATAAAGTCCATTCACAGTAAAAAGAATAGACTAGATTGGAATAAATTAACCAAGGAGGTAAAGACCTGTATACTGAGAACCATAACACATTGATGAAAAAAAGTGAAGATGACACAAATAAATGGAAAGATATCCTGTGTTCACGGATTGAAAGAATATTATTAAATATCTACTACCCAAAGCAATCTACAGATTCAATGCCATCCCTATCAAAATTTCAATGGCATTTTCTACAAATACAGAATAAAAAATCCTGGAATTTGTATGGAACAACAAACCCTGAATAGCTAAAGCAATCTTCAGGCAGAAAAAAAAGCCAGAGGCATCACATATCCTGATTTCACACTGTATTTCAAAGCTCTGGTATTCAAAATAGTATTGTACTGGTATAAGAACAAATTATTGGAACAGAATAGAAAGCCCAGAACTAAATTCACACATATATGGTCAATTGATGGACAAAGGAGCCAAGAATATGTAACGGGAGAAGGAGTTTCCTTAGTAATGACATGGGGAAAACTGGCCCAGTACATGTAAAATAGTGAAACTGAACCACTCTCTTACATCATGCACACAAATACACTTAATGGAGTAAAGACTTACACAAGAGACCCGAAACCATGAAACTCCTAGAAGAAAAACTAGAGGGAACTCCTTTACAGTTCAGTAGTTGGATTTAACACAAAAACAAAATCGACAAGTAGGAGTGTGTCAAACTGAAAAGCTTCTGCACAGCAAAGGAAACCATCAGCAAAAGGAACAGGCAACCTACTGAAGGAGAGAAAATATTTGCAAATCTTAACCAGATAAAGAGTTAATATCCAAAAAATGCTAAATCTTTATATAATGCAATAGGGAAAAAATCCAATTAAAAAACAGGTGGACAGTCTGAATCAACATTTTCCCAAAGACATGCAAATGGCCAACAAGTCTATCAAAAAGTGGATGGAACTAGAGGATATTATGTGAAGCAAAATAAGTCAGTCAGCGGAAGACACATACTGAATGACTTCACTTGTATGTGGAATTTAAGAAACAAAACAGATGAGTATAGGAGAAGGGAAGGAAAAATAAAATAAAATCAAAACAGAGAGGGAGGCAAATCATGAAATTCTAAACTATGAGAAACAAACTGGGGGTTCTTGGAGGGGAGTGGGGGGATGGGGTATCTGGGGGAGGGGCATTCAGGAGGCACTGGATGGAATGAGCACTGGGCGTTGTATACAACTGATGAATCACTGAATTCTATCCCTGAAACTAAACAAAACAAAACAAAACAAAAAACTGCTTAACATTAATAATCATCAGAGAAACGCAAATCAGAACCACAAAGATATCTCACCTTATACCTGTCAGAATGGCTAGAGTCAAAAAGATAACTAACACATGTTGGAGAGGACGTGGAGAAAAAGGAACTCTCCTTCACTGTTGGTAGCAAACGCAATTTGGTACAGCTATTGTGGAAAAGAGTATGCAGGTTTCTCAAAAAAAAAATTTTTTTTCAGAATATTTTTTTAATAAACATATAATATATTTTTATTTACACACTTCACAGCACTCACCAAAACACATACCCTCCCCAATGTCCATAACCCCACCCCCCTTCTCCCAACCCCCTCCCCCAGCAACCCTCAGTTTTTTTTTGTGAGATTAAGAGTCTCTCATGGTTTGTCTCCCTCCCAATCCCATCTTGTTTCATTTCTTATTTTCCTACCCACTTAAGCCCCCATGTTGCAACTCCACTTCCTCATATCAGGGAGATCATATGATAGTTGTTTTTCTCCACTTGACTTATTTGACTAAGCATGATACGCTCTAGTTCCAATGGAATACTATGCAGCCATCAAAAGAAATGAAAAAAAATTTTTTTTAATAGAAATACCATATGATTCAGTAATTCCATCCCTGGAAATTTACCCAAAGAAAATGACAACACTAATTTGAAAATTTATATCATCTCTATGTTTACTGCAGCACTATTCACAATAGCCAAGATATGGAAGCAAACCATGTATTTATCAATAGATGAATGGGTAAAAAGAATAGAGAATGGAATATTACTTGGCCATAAAGAGAACGAGCTCTTGCCATTTGCAACAACATGGATGAACTTAGAGGGAATTGTGCTAAGTGAAGTAAGTCTGAGAAAGAAAAGTACCATATCATTTCAATTATATGTGGAATCTAGAAAAACAAAACAAATGAACAAACAAAAAGCAGAAACAGACTCATAAATACAGAGAACAAACAGATAGTTGCCAAAGGGAGGGGGCTGGGAAGATGGGAAATTCATGAAGGGGAATAGGAGATACAAGCTTCTACTCATGGAATGAGTTTATCCTGGGGATAAAGGTGTAGCACAGGAAATACAGTCGGTAGTACAGGAACAGGTTGTTTGGTGACAGCTGCTACACCTGTGATGATCATAAGCGTAAAACACAGAATTGTTGAAGTACCCGTATTGTACACCCCAAACTAATGTAACATTGTGTGTCAACTATACCTCAATAAAAAATTTTTGAAAGGAAAAATAATTAAAAATAGAGCCATAGGGGCGCCTGGATGGGTCAGTGGGTTAAGCCTCTGCCTTCGGCTCAGGTCATGATCTCAGGGTCCTGGGATCGAGCCCCGCATCAGAGTCTCTGCTCAGCGGGGAGCCTGCTTCCCTCTCTCTCTCTTCCTGCCTCTCTGCCTACTTGTGATCTGTCTGTCAAATAAATAAATAAATAACTAGAATCTTTAAAAAAATATAGAGCCATAGATACAGAGAACAGATTGGTGGTTTCTAGAAGCAGGGCATGGGATGGGCAGAATGGGTGAAGATGAACAGAAGCTGCAGCCGTCCAGTAATAAAGTTAGTAAGTCCTGGGATGTCATGTACAACATAGTAACTGTAGTCAACAATCCTGTATTATATATTTGAAACTTGATAGCAAAGTAAATCTTAATGTTCTCATCACAAGAAAAAAAATTACAGCATGGGGATGGAGGGTAACTTACGGTAGTAATCATTCTGCAATATATACATATATTAAATCATTAAGTCAGACATCTAAACCTGATGCAATTTCATATGTCAATTATATCTCATTTAAAGAGAGACATCATTAGGAATAAATTTAACCAAGGAAGTGAAAGATTTGTACAATGAAAACTATAAGACCTGATGAAAGAAACTGAAGAAGATACAAATAAATTGAAATATATTCCATGTTTATGGATTGGAAGAATTAATACTACAAAAATGTTCATAATATGCAAAGCCATCTACAGATTCAAGACAATCTTTACCAAAATTTCAATGGCATTTTTTCACAGAAATAGAGCAAAACCCCAAAATACTCTGAATAGCCAAGGAAATCATGAGTAAGAATAACAAAGTTGGAGGCATCACACTTCTTGATTTTAAATTATACTATAAAGCCCCAGTAATTAAAGCGGTATGGTATTGGTATAAAAATAAAGACATAGACTAATGGAAAATAGAAAACCCAGAAATAAACCACCACTAATATTTAATAAGGGAGCCAAGAAAACTCACTGGGGAAAAGAAAGTCTGTTCTACAAATGGCATTGGGAAAACCGGACAGCCACGTGAGGAAGAATGAAATGGATCCTGTTTTGCACCAATCACTAAAAAGTCTCTATAATAGCAATAACTCTTAGAAGAAAACATATGGAAGAAGCTCCTTGATGTTGGCCTGGACAATGAGTTTATACATATCACACCAAAAACATTAGTAACAAGAGCAAAGATCTCCAAATGAGATTACATTAAACTAAAAAAAAAAAAAAACAGAGAAAAAGATTCATCATCAAGGTAAAAATACAGCTTATGGAATGGGAGAAAATATTTGTAAACTGTATCTTGGAGAAGGGGTTAATATCTAAAATATATGAAGAACAGAACCCCTGGGTGGCTCACTCAGTTAAGCCGTTGCTTTCAACTCAGGTCATGATCCCAGGGTCCTGGGATCGAGTCCTGCATCAGGCTCCTTGCTCAGCTGGGAGCCTGCTTCTCCCTCTCCCTCTGCCTGCTGCTCCCTCTGCTTGTGCCCTCTCTCTCTCTGTCAAATAAATAAATAAAATCTTTTAAAAAATATGAAGAACTCATAGAACTTACCCAAATGGTCAAGAGCTATGTGAAAAGATATTCAACATTCCAATTGTTAGGGAAATTCAAACCAAAATCACAATTATCATATGGTTTCACTTATTTATGGAACATAACAAATAGCATGGAGGACAAGGGGCGTTAGAGAGGAGTAGGGAATTTGGGTAAATTGGAAGGGGAGGTGAACCATGAGAGACTATGGACTCTGAAAAACAATCTGAGGGGTTTGAAGGGGCGGGGGGGTGGGAGGTTGGGGGTACCAGGTGGTGGGTATTATAGAGGGCACAGCTTGCATGGAGCACTGGGTGTGGTGAAAAAATAATGAATACTGTTATGCTGAAAATAAATTAAAAATAAATTTAAAAAAATCACAGTGAGATATTACTTCACACCTTTTAGAATGGCTACTATGGAGAAGTTAAGAGTTAACAAATGTTGGTGAGGACATGGAAAAAAGAACACTTGTAAACTATTCATGTACATCTGAACTGGTACATGAAACACTGGGAAACACTGTGGAGGTTCCTCAAAAAAATTGAAATTAGAACCACTATATTATCCAGCAATGCTAGTTTTGGGTATATATCCAAAGGAAATAGAATATTTGAGAGATATACATACTTCCACATTCATTGCAGCATTTTGTTTTAGAAAGGCCAAGATATGGAAGCAACCTATGTCTGTCAATAGACAGAAGGATAACGATGCAGTGTGTATCCCCCGTGGAATATTATTCAATCACAAGAAAGAAGAATTTGTGACAACATGGTTGGGTCTTCAGGACGTTGTGCTAAGTGAAGTAAGTCAGACAGAGAAAGACACACATTTTACGATGTTATTTAAACATGGAATTTTTAAAAGATGTTATTTTTATTTATTTATTTATTAGACAGAGATCACAAGCAGGCAGAGAGGCAGGCAGAGAGAGAGAGGAGGAAGCAGGCTCCCCGCTGAGCAGAAAGCCCGATGTGGGGCTCGATCCCAGGGTCCAGGGATCATGACCTGAGCTGAAGGCAGAGGCTCAGCCCACTGAACCACCCAGGTGCCCCTAAACATGGAATTTTTAAAAGCCAAACTCAGTGGAATAGTGATTACCAGGGCGGGGAGTGGGGAAATTGGTAAATGTTGTTTAAGGGTAAAACCTTTCAACTGGTAGGTAAATAAGTCCTAGAGACCTAATGAAAGACACAGTGATTATAGAAAACAATATTATAAATTTTAAGTTGTTGAGAGACTCGATCTTAATTATTCTCACCACAAAAAGAAATGATATGCATGTGATGTGATGCGATAGCGGTGTTAGCTAAGGTTATGGTGGTAACCCTACTGTAATACACAAATGTACCAAGTTAGTATGTTATACACCTTTCACTCACACAATGTTATATGTCAATTATATTCCAATATAATAAATTTGAAGAAAAGAAGAATGAAAGGTAAAATCTAATGTGAATTAATGTTTACTCAAGTTTAATTACATAGTAAACTTTGGTAGTGTGGTATTAAAAATAAGCTGCTAAGGACATACATTAGTAAGAGCATTTTGAATTTCAACAGTTACTGTCTACCAAGGACCTCTGGCAGAATGATTTTTCATTTCACAATTCCATGATGAAATAACCCGATGCTGTGGAACCTTTGGCATGACTCCAAATCCCAGGGGACAAAGATATTGAATAAAGTTAATTTTCAAGAAAATGAAAAAAAGCTAGATATATATTTCCCTAACAAGGAAATAAATGATCTAGTGACTAAGAATATTTACCTAAACGAACGTACATTGAACATATATTTAGTATGTCTAGGTTGATTCGAAACAAATGTTCTTAGAAACTCTCTGTATTGATAGAAACGGATGTATGTGAGCAAACAATTCAGTCCTTAGATAACTAGAAATGAGGTTCTTATTAGTTTAGATAATTTTGATACTAGGTCATAGAAATAAAATTATTCTTTTTTTTTAAGTTTTATTTATTTATTTGACAAAGAGAGAGAGCGTAGAAGCAAGTGGAGTGCCAGGCAGAGGCAGAAGGAGAAGCGGGCTCCCCGCTGAGCAGGGAGCCTGATATGGGGTTCAACCCCAGGACCCTGACTGAGATCAAGACCTGAGCCAAAGGCAGCTGCTTAACTGACTGATCCACCCAGACACCCGAGAAATAAAATTATTCTCCAGTGAAATATTTTAAAGTTGTTTTTGTTATAGATGAAAATGCTAAATAAATGATTACCACATGAAAACAAAACAAATTACAGGGACATGCCTCTTTATCTTTTAGATAAAATCTTAAAAATAAAAGTTTCTTTGAGAGACTATGCTCAAGAGTGTGCTGTTCGGATAGAGCACCTGAGCCCGGGGAGAGGCAGATAGAAGGGGAGAGGCAGATGGAGATGCAGAGGCACAGGCAGAGGCAACTACCAGCTGAGCAGGGAGCCCGAGGCAAGGCTGCATCCCAGGACCCTGGGGCCATGACCCAAACTGAAGGCAGAGGCTCAGCTGACTATGCCACCCAGGCGCCCCAGATAATCTCTCTTTCAAAGAAAGTGTGTGTAGTCTACAAACAAATTTTCTATAATGCTTCGTAATGATAGCCATCATTTATTGAGTACCTACTCTGTGCCAGTAACTATTTTTAGTCATTAGTTTAATCTTCCTAATATCCCTATAAAAATTACTATCCACATTTCACAAATTAGAAACTGGAGATCATATGGAAGCCATAAATCTAATTAGGGATGAGCTGATAATTAGCTCAGGTTTATGTGTTTCCAAAGTCTGTAGTTCTTCCCTTCATGCTGTAACCTTGGGGAATTTTTAGCTCTGCGTCAGCCCTTGCCACACAGCCCTTCCACCAAGCTTCACTTTCACACTTTATTTGGCCATGATCGATTGGGTCTTTGTACCTTAAAAGACACTTGCCTAGACTCTGTTCTCTCTTGTTTTCCACTTCGGAAAATCATGTAGTGATTGCATCCAGGGGAAATTCCTCCTTTTCTCAACCTTCTTTATCCATACAGCTATCCAGAAAGTGGTTAAGATCCCAAATTTATATTCAGGTTTATTTGTGTGAGTGGAGGAGCTGGAAGATAAAGATAGTGGTAAGGAAAGGTAGATTGTCTGTGCCTTCTCATCCGTCTCATTCCTGATTTTCCCAGCAGAACACAGCACTGAGCGATCCCATACTTTCTCTGCTATTAGTGAGGTACGTTTGGATTCTCATTCTCCTCTTGGTCCTTGCATTGATTTCCCTGTCCCTCTGCCTTCCAGCCATGGGAGGAAGGCTGCTGGGCAGTGCAGACTTCATCCGTTCCTGGAAATATGTGCTGGCACCATTAAAATATCTTAAAAATTTCGATTTAAATAAAGTATATTTTCTCCCCTTTTCTTCATCATGATTGAAATGCTTTCATTTTTAGAAAGCACAGGATTTGTTTATTGTAAACGTATCGCTACAATAAAGAAATCAATCTGTAATTATGGTAATTTCTTTTGATTTTGTGTAAATGAATCATGGAAGGAAGAAGACTTGATGTAAATGTTCAGTTATAATGTTCATATATTGATCACATTGAGAAACCCTGACTGACAGAATGAGAGTCTATTATTTGTGTTGTAGCTAATCTCTTTTTATGAACAAAGAACTCCATTATGGAGGTTTGGAAATGTTGAGGTTGGAGAAAACAGCCGGTCAAATTTCAAGACGCCAAAAAGTCATACAAAGTAGAATTACAACATTGGTGATTTCACTCTGATCCAGCTTAAGAGATTCAAAGACTCAATCTTGTCAATACCCTACAATTAATCAGATGTGTTGGATGACTCACACTGACTAAACACACAAGAGACTGAAATATATAAATCAGAAAGCCAGTGTGTTATTTGACAATAAGAAATATAATAGTCAATATAACCCAACACTCCTGGTTCTCTAGCCAGACTGTTTTTTTCCAGAAAGTAACCAGAAGTAAACTTGGTACACATAAAATCAGAATAAGTGACATATTTGATCTGAGAATTTAGAAGT
Source organism: Neogale vison (assembly GCF_020171115.1). Lineage (NCBI taxonomy): Eukaryota > Metazoa > Chordata > Mammalia > Carnivora > Mustelidae > Neogale > Neogale vison. The sequence continues at coordinate 375,620 of NC_058093.1, forward strand.
ATTTCTACAATAGAAATAAGTTCTACTCAATACAGCTTAGATGGGCCAGCGCTGGCGTTTGTCTTTCTGGTTTTCATATTGCTGATATACTCCTCATGATTTAACATTGTTTTATTTATATTTTTCAAAATACTTTTGCTCCAGTTACAATCAAGTGTTTTTGGAACTTCTTTAAATGATATTGCAACTAATAGTGAATATAAGAATAAAAGTTGCATTTGACCATTACAGAGGAAGATTTGTATTGATTTAGTTCTTAACAACTAATTTATACAGTGAAAAAATGGTTGGGAAATTAGATTCTTCAATTGTCAGAAATATGTCCCTAGTCAGTCAAGTCTGCAGGCTATCAGTGAACATATAAATATATTAGAGTTGACAAAATGCCAAAAAAATTCTGAAAGGAAGGGAAAAAACTTTCATGTTAGGTCAGAAAACAAATATGTATAATTTAGAAAACAAAGCAGACATCACATATCTACTGTATTTCTAAAAGGTACATTAATTAAAATTTAAAGATAAAATTTCCAAATTATGTCAACTACATGAATTATTGGTGTAATGTGAATCAGTCTTGAATCACAATCAAAGGAATTACTGAAATGCCTAGAAGATCTCATTACGATCGCCTTGCTGAATGGGATGGTTTTGTGAAGAACTGCAGTTATAGTCTAACCTAACCTCAAGAAGTTCCTGTTGTAACACTGTCAAGTAATATCTAGTGTCATATACATTTTTTTCCTTTGGACCAACTAGTAGGAACTAGGATATATTTTAGAGCCAGGTTAAATTGCTAGAATTATCTGCCTTCCCACTGCTAACCTTAACAAGTCACTTGAGGTAGGTAAACTTCAGGAAGAATAGTTTCTTATTAAGTGAATATAAGCACTGAAAAAAACGGTAGGCATACTGATTCATGTTAAAATTCATATTCATAGAAGGGCATTTGCTTACACTGAAAGCTGTTTTCTATATACTATGTTTTATAGATAACTGATATAATATACTCATGTAAATACAGATGTCTTTTCCCCTCCTGGAAAAGTCAGTGAAGTCATCTGAATTTATTTCATTAATACCACAGGTTTCATGTTATGAATTAAGTTATATTATGCATAAAATGTAAACAATGAAAATATTTTATAAATACATATAAGGTAACTTTTAGGTTCATTTCAGGAGTTATGTTATAGAATTTATAATATGAATGATCAACAGCTGCTTTATACTTGTCTTATAAATCTGAAAATAACTTAAATGAAGCAATTGACTCACAATCTTTACTGATCCAAGTTTGGCCATCTCCTTGAATAATGTCAGGGTCCATGTGCTTGACCCATCTGGCTCTCTGCCCAGGTCCTTGATTTCCACATTGTTCAGGCAGCCATTCCCTCAGCCATATCCTGGACCTTTTTATCACTCATTACTTCTTTCCCTTTCACATGTTAAAGTAAAAACAAAACAAAACCTGTCCCTAATCTTAAATCCTTAAAACTCAATAGTTCTCAGCTTTGGCTACACATCAGAGCCAGCTGGAGAGTTTTTCTTAAATCCTGATGCCAGACTAGGCCCCATCTTGGATTAATTAAATCGGAATTGCTATAATCTCTAGAAGTGTGATTCAAGAATCACTAGATCTTAAAACTCCCAGGTGATACCAATATGCCACAAAGATTGAGAACCACAGTTTTAACTTTTCCACTCAGTTACTCTACCACACCTGTTTTTGAAACATTGACCTCTCCGCTGTCTCCCATCCACATTCCCCCTTCCTTTGTTACATTGTTTCATACTCCATTACTTTGTGTCATTCCCTAGCTTGGCATCAAACTGCACCAACCCAAGGGTCCCCTCTGTCCCTCAGCAGGGAGACAGCTGCGCCCCGGTGGTGAAAATCGCATTATAGGTGAAGATGTTACCAGCACTGTTTTTCTTGTCAGCTGCAGCTGGGTTCTCCAGGATGCCAGGCCAGCCAGCCTTATTTTGCTAGTCATTTCATGTTCCCATGCTCTACAACACTTACTCAAAATAAGCTTCATTTTTCGCAAACTACAAACGGAGAATTTAAGAATTCAGACTAACTTCCTTTCTCCTGAATCTCAAATGTTCTCATTTTCCCCATCCTTTATATAAACTTTTTTCTTTATTGTTTTGCAGCTCACAAATGGTATTTTCAGTCCATTGAATATCTCCTCTCCGTCCTCCTTTTTTTTCTCCATCCTTATATCAAATACATCAAGAATTCTGTGACTTCTGTATTGTATAAATTGGTCTGCTTTTCAGTACTGCTGCAGTTATGAGCTCAGATCAAGCAACCACTGACTCTTCTTGATTGCTGAAATGGTCTCCAGCAGGCCTCCCTCCACTCTGGCCTCTGTCCCAGCAGTCCTGTAGAGTGATTCTGCCTCAGGGCCGTGCAGACCGTGTCTCTCCTTTATCGGGTCAGCAGTGTTGCCCTGCGGATAGCCCCAGTTCCTGAATTTAAAGGTCTTCTACAATCTGTCCTCCAGCTTTCTCTCTTGCTTTATATTAAAGCAAATCTTTAGATTAAAGATCTCACAGAAATCTGTTGTTCACATGTCTTAAATATTTGCCTACTTTTCAGTGCTGTTCCCTGCGTGAGACACTGCGTCCTCCCTTTCATTGGCTTCGTCTGGCATCATCTTCTCCGGGAAGCTGTTCTCTAATTGTCTGGGACTATTGCCCCCCTTCTTTGTTTCACTCATCTTTGTTCTTCTACCTCCTTCCCATTGCTTTGAAAGTTTCTTTTTTTCTTATATGTATTCTCCACTAAAATACAATGCAGAGTCCATGACAATCGTCTTCATCATTAGCATAGGTTTTATATAACATAATACAATATGTAATGCGTTTTGATTAGAATTTCAATAAGTCATTGGAACATAAATTTAAGTGGATGTTCAAATGCTTTTAATGATGTATAATAAAATTCAACCAGGACTCCACAGAATTTCATAATGCAATAAAATACCCCATAGAGGACTATAAATAATAATAATGAAAATCCTGGGACTTCAGTGAAAATGAGTTTAGTGATCTCATAATCATATGTTTAGTTTCGAGAACTCTTTCTGTATTTGATGCACTGAGCATGATTCGCAACTCACCAGAAGATCACTCAAAGATGGAGAAGACAACAACCTTATTTAAGGCCTGAAAATCACCTGAAAAAAACTTTGGGTCCAAAAATACATCATTATTTGTTAAAAGCAAGTAACACAGACTTCGGAGCTAGACAAATCTGGTGTGAAACTTGGATCCAGTATTAACAACATAACCTCAGGTGAGTGACTTCTTCTTTTTAAAATATTTTATTTATTTATTTGACAGAGAGAGATACAGAGAGAAAGGGAACACAAGCAAGGGGAGTGAGAGAGGGAGAAGCAGGCTTCCTGCTCCGATGTGTGGCTCGATCCCAGGAATTTGGGATCATGACCTGAGCCGAAGGCAGAACCTTAGCTGACTGAGCCACCCAGCTGCCCCTAAATTCTAAAGAATATTTATAATCTAATCAGGTTTGGGAGAATTTTATCAAAAGCTCTGTTGAAGCTTTAATGCAGCGTTTACATTTCATTTACTGGTCACAAGAGGGAGTAAGAACACTGCTAAAAATTACATATTTTCAAATACTTTTCAAGATAAGTTGTATGAAAAGAATTTCCTTGAGTTTTAAGGATGAAATGATTTCTCTTTTCCCTAGTTGGTCTAAGAATTTTATCAGCTCTTAATTTTGAACTGATACATTGTATTTAAATGATAAAATCTAAATTCATAAAAATATTAGAATTTTTATGTCTAATAAAGGATCATTTTTGAACAGTCTGAAAAGGTCTGGATGTACTTTTTTAATACTGACTGATATGTCTGAGTCAGCTATCATGTTTTCAACATTGAAGTGAGTGTAAACAAAGCTCTGTTTATTGATAATGACATAACACGATGATGAAATATGTTGCAAAAGTAGATCTTTTAGAGGAAAATCTGAGATTCCTTTCCCAGAATGTCTGTAACTTATGACAATTTGCTGTTTTCTTTTCTGATTTTATCATTTCCTTTAAAAAGCTATGTGATAAAGTTCAAGATATCTTCTGTTGAAAGTGCAACACTGTGGACCTTTGAAAATGTCCTTAATAAAAATTTGTACAATTTTCTCTTCAGAGTTTAGGTCTCCCAGAGATCACATGGAAGCTTATCTTATGTTCTTTGACAGAATGAATATAATTTCCCCTGATGACTGCTTCTTACCACTTTGATATAAAAGTACCCAAGTTCCTGCTGGCTATTTAAGGAAGGAACTCCCCAAACTTAGTATTGAATCAGGGTCCTGTATATGCTTTGCTTCATGAATACAGGACAGACATGACGACAAACTGATGACACGAAATAGTTTTTTCAGGCTTAATATAAGCTACAGATTTTCCCCTCAATTTGAAAGTTTCATAAGGATAACATGTGGGAAGCAAGATACGTACTAAGATGAAATATGTAGCTTAATATGGGCGCCTGGGTGGCTCAGTGGGTTAAGCCGCTGCCTTCGGCTCAGGTCATGATCTCAGGGTCCTGGGATCGAGTCCCGCATCGGGCTCTCTGCTCAGCAGGGGCCTGCTTCCCTTCCCCTCTCTCTGCCTGCCTCTCTGCCTACTGTGATCTCTCTCTGTCAAATGAATAAATAAAATCTTTAAAAAAAAAAGAAATATGTAGCTTAATATATTAATCCTTTTTATATTTGGTTAAATATATGGATATTAAATGGCCTAGACATTTTGTTCTTTGAAATACCCATGGAAACTATTCAATAAAAATGTGGGGTTTGGCTACAAGTCACTTCTACTTAAATCCGTCTGAAGAATTTTGCTGCCTACTTTTCATCTTTAAACTTTATGAATTGCAAAAGAAGCACTTGTTATTGTTTTTAATGCCTTAGCTATTACAAGTGCTAGCTAACTCCATGCAAACTTCTGGGAATCCTGAAGAAACACAGAGCTTCCCCACTCCACCCTCTACTCCTAAAGTTTCCCACAGCTTTTTTTGTTTCCCCCTCACGTGGCTTAAAATTATGAAAGTATGAATACTAAGGGTCATTTGTAAGAAAAATCCCAAAGGAGTGACTTTAAAAACATAACCACAAAGCAGTTAGATCATGCTTATTTTACATGGGAAAATACAAGCTATACTTTTACTTTAATAACACAAATCTAAAGTCTCATTATTTAGTGAATTACTAAATTAAAATTATCTTCTGGAAAAAGTTTCATTACATGTACCATGTTACAAATGTAGACCAGAATACTTATACAGAGTAGTTTTAACACTTCATCTTTGTTGTATCTGTAGCTTTTGTTATTGACCTTGTATTGATGATAGAAAGTTAAAAAATACCCAAGAATTTACCTAATGTAAAGCAAGAGAATTTAAAAAGGTATACATGTAATGTCAATTTAATTTTAAATTCAACATAGTAGTCCATTTTTTAATTATTGAAAAGATACTTGTTGAATATCTGCTATTTGCTTTATCATTGTATCCAGTTTATTTTGAAGTGGCTTTAGAGTTATTTACATAAATATAAATAATTGAGGAAGAGAGACTGGTTTGAAATTATTAGAAGAGATGAAAAAAGTAAAAATAATGAAGCAAATATGAGATAGAAAGAGGAATTGAGTATTTTATACAAAGTAAGTGCCCTGACATTCTATGCACTTGCTATTGGAGCATATAAATTGTTTTGTTTGTTTGTTTGTTTGTTTGTTTGTTTTCAACAGCTATTGGGAAAGAAGGAAGCACAGAAACTTTATATCTTGTAAGATAAAAATAATTTCTCAGAAAAGCACAACTATTTATGATAGTGAGAGCAAACTGTATTTCTTCTTTGGGTTCTCTTAGGGACAACGCTGTGTGATTTAGTAAATAACAGCCTTAGGGTGCCTGCAAGGTTCAGTCGACCAGTTAAGTGTCCAACTCTTGATTTTGGCTCAAGTTATAAGTAAATTAAAAAATAATAGCCTCAATAACATTTTTACAGTGAGTTACTGCTTTCTTACAGTCACGTGTTAAGCACTGGGATTCAAAAATGATTTTAACAAAAATAGAACTATCCTATGACGCAGTAATCACATTACTAGGTATCGACTCAAAAAATACAAAAACACTTATTCAAAGGGATACATGCACCCCTACATTTATTGCAGCATTATTTATAATTATTTACAATTATTTAGCCCAAGTGTCCATCAATAGATGAATGGATAATAAGAGGTGGTGTGTATAGATATGTATGTAGGTATCTATACGCACTATGGAATATGACTCAGCCATGAAAAGACTGAAATGTTGCCATTTGCAATGACATGGATGGAGCTACAGAGTATGAGGCTAAGCGAAGCAAGTCAGTCAGAGAAAGGCTCATGCCATGTGATTTCACTCATATGTTGAATTTAAGAAATAAAACAAACGAGCAGAGGAAGGAAAAAGAGAGAGAAGACAAATCAAGGAATGGACTCCTAACTGCAGAGAACAAACTGGTGGTCAGCAGAGGGGGTGGGGGTGGGGGAAGGAGGTGATGGGAGTAACGGGCACGCTTGCCATGCTGAGCACTGAGTGAATCATTGTATTGTACACCTGAAACTAATAGAACACTATATGTTAATATGTTGGAATTAAAATAAAAGGTTAATAAAAATTATTTTGACAGAGATCATGCTCTCAAAGGAATTGCAATTTAGCTAAAGAGGCACATAAATACAGAATTAATATACAACATAGTAAGTTTGTGATACAGGTTAAGTCAAAGTATTGCAGGTGCAAAAATCTTACCAGGAAAAAGCCTACAGTGAGAAATTAAAACATTTTTGTTCTTATTCAATAACATACAATGATACAAAAAGGGTCGTAGTCTCCCCATGATTAACATTTAATTCCAAAGCCACAGGACCTCATCGCTTTATTGTTAAACTAATGCAGTATTTCCTGGATGGTCTTGTTCCCTTCCAGCTCTTCTCTATATTGCTTCTAAATAGTCATTGGATTAAAGCTCACAAATAATTTGTGATTTAAAGTTTGTTACAAAATAAACTTGAAACTCCTTGTTCTCTCTTCAGTTCTTCATATGATCGGACCACGAACAATATCTTTATAAAGTCTAAACATTTTTATTATTTGTATTTTTATGTTTAAAATATTTTATTTATTTATTTATTTATTTGAGAGCAAGAGAGAGCCGAGTGAGCGGGGCGGGGGGTGGGGGAGGAGCAGAGGGAGAGGGACAGGCAGACTCTGCCCAGCTCAGAGTCCCACTCAGGGCTCAATCTCATGACCCTGAGGTCTGACCTGAAACTAAATGAAGAGTTTAGTTTCTAAATGAAACTAAATCCTTCTAAATGAAGGATGCTTACATGACTGAGCCACTTAGACGCCCCTCTGAAATCATTAAAAAAAATAATCTTTGTTTTATTTCAAGGATCTACTCCAGTGCCCTGTATTTAACATGTGTTCAAAAACACTTGTAAAAAGCACTGGATAAATGATTTCAGCAGCTTAAACAATGCAATGTTCCCTTAACGTTCCTCTTAGCTGGCATGTTGAAAAATATATCAAAATGGTACTCATGCTCTTGAATTTTCTATTGCAAAAATATTTCTATTAAGTATATAGTTTTTTTTTTCTCTTTTTCTTTTTTTTTTCCAATTTATTTATTTTCAGAAAAACAGTATTCATTATTTTTTCACCACACCCAGTGCTCCATGCAAGCTGTGCCCTCTATAATACCCACCACCTGGTACCCCAACCTCCCACACCCCCCGCCACTTCAAACCCCTCAGATTGTTTTTCAGAGTCCATAGTCTCTCATGGTTCATCTCCCCTTCCAATTTACCCAAAAGCACATACCCTCCCCAATGTCCATAACCTTCCCCCCTTCTCCCAACCCCCCTCCCCCCAGCAACCCACAGTTTGTTTCATGAGATTAAGAGTCGCTTATGGTTTGTCTCCTTCCCTATCCCATCTTGTTTCATGGATTCTTCTCCTACCCACTTAAGCCCCCATGTTGCATCACCACTCCCTCATATCAGGGAGATCATATGATAGTTGTCTTTCTCCGCTTGACTTATTTCACTAAGCATGATACGCTCTAGTTCCATCCATGTTGTCGCAAATGGCAAGATTTCGTTTCTTTTGATGGCTGCATAGTATTCCATTGTGTATATATACCACATCTTCTTGATCCATTCATCTGTTGATGGACATCTAGGTTCTTTCCATAGTTTGGCTATTGTGGACATTGCTGCTATAAACATTCGGGTGCACGTGCCCCTTTGGATCACTAGGTTTGTATCTTTAGGGTAAATTCCCAGTAGTGCAATTGCTGGGTCATAGGGCAGTTCTATTTTCAACATTTTGAGGAATCTCCATGCTGTTTATAGTAAAATGCCCTTACTAATATTATGTTTGGTGATTACTTATGAAAGAAATTCATATTAAATTTAGATTTACTGGCACAAAAACAGACACATAGACCAATGGAACAGAATAGAGAGCCCAGAAATAGACCCTCAACTCTATGGTCAACTAATCTTCGACAAAGCAGGAAAGAATGTCCAATGGAAAAAAGACAGCCTCTTCAATAAATGGTGTTGGGAAAATTGGACAGCCACGTGCAGAAAAATGAAATTGGACCATTTCCTTACACCACACACAAAAATAGATTCAAAATGGATTAAGGACCTCAATGTGATAAAGGAATCCATCAAACTCCTTGAGGAGAACACAGGCAGCAATCTCTTCGACCTCAGCTGCAGCAACATCTTCCTAGGAACATCGCCAAAGGCAAGGGAAACAAAGGCAAAAATGAACTTCTGGGATTTCATCAAGATCAAAAGCTTTTGCACAGCAAAGGAAACAGTTAACAAAATCAAAAGACAACTGACAGAATGGGAGAAGATATTTGCAAACGACATATCAGATAAAGGACATTGGGGAGGGTATGTGCTTTTGGGTAAATTGGAAGGGGAGATGAACCATGAGAGACTATGGACTCTGAAAAACAATCTGAGGGGTTTGAAGTGGCGGGGGTGTGGGAGGTTGGGGTACCAGGTGGTGGGTATTATAGAGGGCACAGCTTGCATGGAGCACTGGGTGTGGTGAAAAAATAATGAATACTGTTTTTCTGAAAATAAATAAATTGGAAAAAAAATTTAGATTTACTGGAAAATTATATATTCTGTTACATACATATGAAAATACCCAATGAGGCCCGTGATTTCTAAGCCTGTCACTGTTGTATATTCATAAGTATGTTTGTATACAGACATTTCAAAAGTTATCAGCAAGAGAATCTTCAAGCAGACTCCCTGCTCAGTGGGCAGCTCGACGTGGAGCTCAGTCCCAGGACCCCAAGATCACGACCCGAGCTCCCGTCAGATCGTCACCCAGCGGAGCGCCCAGGCACGCTGGGATGTAGACGTTCTAGTGACAGAGCTGGCATCAGAATCTAAGTGGCTTTTGCTTCACTGTTCTTTCCAATAAAATGTCTTGCCTTGCAAATTTAGAAACTGCATGCCTCCACTTGTTTTATATCATTTTATTTAAGCTATATAACCAAGCTGGCATTTGTAAATGCTCAAAAAAGGTTGGCTGTTAGGTTTTGGTAAATCACATGAAACTGTTCAAAAGTTCAATCCTGTTTTTAATGGCGCTAGTCCATAAATACTCAAAACCTTTATACAGCTTATTCTTTTTATCCATAGTTAATTTGTTTTCGCATGAGAATTATTTATACAATGCTCATGTAGTAAATAATTACTCTGTGTATTCTCTATTACATAAAATATTTTGAAATGTTTTGTTTTTAATCTCTGAAATATTACTGATAATTTGGTTGCAATTCTTCATACACCGGGGTTTAAATCTGAGTGTGTAATAGCAGTTCTGCCTTCCTACCACTAAAGCTTTCGTGAAAGGGATTCCTGATTCTATTTCTACCATTTGCTCTCATCTTTTCTGTTCCAAGAGGGCACACCCTGAAGTGTGGGAATAAAACTCTTCTGGGCAGAGATTCCAGTGCTGCAGTTACATCAGATGGGGCTGTTGGGTGGCCTGATTTCTCTAAGGACCCGGTGATGTAGCTTCAGTGCTTCCTCGCTGCACTCCAGCTGCACTTGCTTCTCTGTGCGCCGTCCTGGGTAATTCTCTCCCCTCTGACCCTCTCCTTCCGACCCATCATTTAAATCAACTCTGGAAAAACTTTACAGTAATGATTTTAGAGAGGAAATTGCAGTTTCAATGCTGCCAATCAGTTGAAAGACTTCTAAAAGTCAATTTTAAATTGTTATCAATATTATGAGAAACTACTTTTTGATCTTGCTACCTTGTAGAAAGGAAAAGAAGTCTAACAGAACCAGTTATGCTTTATTTTTGATTTAAATTATTAAGATTATTTGAACTATACTAATTGAACATGGGTCTAACTCTGTGCATGCGTGAATATTAAGCCTTTAAAAGTAACTTTAAAATAAACAATTTCTAATTTATCATTTTTATCATTAAATGAAAATGCAGAATTACCAGTACCTGGCATCAGAACTAAGAAGCTCAGTGACTGGTTATTATGACAATAGATATAACTACCGTCCGCATGAGTTTTCCTGTGTGTGAAGCAATGTATCTACATCGTACCCTCCACCCCTCACGGGCGGCAATATTATGGTGGAGGCACTTGCGGGTCATAATTAAATGATGGACTCTGGAGGCAGGCTGCTTGATTTGAATTCTGACTCAACCACTGATGAGCTCTGTGACTTTGATCAAGTGACCTAACCTTTCTGCGTTTAGTTTTCTTATCCCTGAATGAGGGTAAATGATACCCCACAGGATTTGGGGAGGATTGAATGAGTTATTATGTGAACAGTGCTTCCAGCACAGGTCCTGTTCAGTGAGTATTGCCTATTATTATTCTCACTATTTCACTGACTGGTTAGTTTAGATGCCTCTTCAGATTTTATTTCTTACGAAAGTCGGCATTACAATAGGAAAGCTGAGCTCTGGAGCTCCCGGGCCGTGTGGGTGACTACCAGGCGTGCCATGATAGAGCACCGGCAACGTTTCAGAGCTCCTAGAAGTACGAAATCGAGACGCAGCAGGGCGAGAGAGCAGATTAGACGGGCGTTTTCCCGTTGAGAGCTGGCGTAACTTTTCTTTGCCTGGTTGCAATAGACATTTTTGTGTGCCCTTGATGGGTGAAGTAGTCAGTGGGGTCTTGGGAACACAAAGAAACAAAAGTAAATCCTTTGCCTTCTAGGATCTTAGGGTTCAGTGGGAGAGACAAGGATCAAGGAATTATGGTAATTCAGCACAGTTATTTACACAATGGGGACTGTGTTCCGTGTTCAGGGGGAGCAAAGGGGAAACGCAGCCCGTGCTGCTTAGTGCCCCATGGGAAGTCACACCATTTCAGTGGGATTTGAAAGACGAGTAGGGAGTTGTCAGGGGAGCAAATGAAGAGAGGACTCTGACAGATGGAAGAACACATGTGAAGTGAGGAATGTGAGGAGAGGTTGGCTGTTGGCGAACATCCTTCGAATCGTTTAGATTTGGTGGAGAGTGGAGTGTGTTCTCGGGAAGGATGTGGAGTATGGGAAGTGGCAGGAGATAGAGTCGGATAGGCCAGCTAGTGCCAGGTCAGAAGGGTTTGTATGCTATGCAGTTATGTCAGGTTTTTACTGTGATGAGAATTATGAAGTAGTAGGAATAGATTCTGCAAAGGCAACTTTTACAAACCAAACCTGTGACATAATGTGGAAGAAATCCCCAGGTAAATTGTTTGTTTAATCAAACAGATTTTATTTTGTGCCAGTGTTAGGAATTATGGAACACAAAAAAATAACACACAGCTTCTGTCTATTCGTTTTTACTATTCAGCTTTGTAACAAAATTTGATGACTTTCCTTGTTCATAAATGAACTTGAGACTATGCCTGTCACATAAACATACAGAGCCTCCTCATTATCAACATCACTCGACAGAATGGGGGTCTTTTTCTTTGTTTTTTAAATCAGGGATGAACCTACATTAACACTTCATAATTTACCTTAGGGTTCACTCTTGATGTTGTATATTCTATGTATTTGGAAAAAAAAGTATAATGACATATATTCATCATTACAATATCACAAAGGGCATTTTCACTGGCCTAAAAATCTTCTGTGTGGTTACTATCTTTAATACACCAATAATTCAGTACAGGAACCAAGGAGATTGCACATCTTCATAAAATAAATTCCCTTTTTATGTCAAGTCAAATCCTCCTCTTCAACTCAATTTCCCCCTTACTTTTATTTCATTATTTGGTTACAAGTCACCATGATTTCTTATTGGGGATAAGTCCAGGGTAACAAGAAGTTGGCATATTTAATTTATTGGAATAAATTTCTTCATATATAATGCTATTCAGTTTTCATATGAAGAATTGGATATAAATATAGTCTACTGATGGTCTCTCTGAGTCCAATCTAGAGTTTCTTCTGTCCTTGGAACTTTTAGAGTGACTTCATTTCTAATATCCACTTTTTTTTTCTATTTGGTTGTTTTTTTCATGTCCACTTGGACTTATTTTATTTCTATTTTTCATTTAACTTTTATTGCTTGTTTTGGAATCCTGGGAAAGTTGGCAAAGTAGGAGGATCCTGAGCTCACCTTTTTCCCACAGACACACTGAAATAGCAACCTTATCAGTGCAACTAACTCCGAAAATGACCCGAAGACTGCAGGACAGAATTTCCACAGTTAATTATAGAGAGGAAGCCACATCTAAAAGGGTAGGAAGGGCAGAGACAATGTCAGGAGCCAAAGCCACAGCAAGACTAACTTCAGCCAGGAATGACAGCATAAACATGGAGAAGTGAGACACCACAAATCCCAGGCACAGGGACCTGTACAGGGAAGATGAGAAACTCTAACCTTTGGCTTTGAAAACCAGTGGGGCTTAATTCTGTGAGGCTTTTTTTGTTTTTGTTTTTGTTTTTGTTTGTTTGTTTGACAGATGAACAGAGATCACAAGTAGGCAGAGAGGCAGGCAGAGAGAGAGGAGGAAACAGGCTCCCCACCAAGCAGAGAGCCTGATACAGGGCTCGACCCTAGGGCCCTTGGACCATGACCCAAGCTGAAGGCAGAGGCTTAACCCACTGAGCCACCCAGGCGCCCCAATTCTGTGAGTTTCTATAATCCGTGGGACTTAATTCCAGGTACTTATAGCTGGTTTAGCTCTGGGAGCACAGGAGGAATAAGAAACTGAATCCCCACACTTAAAGAGCCACCTAACAATAACCCAACTAAGATGCAGCATAGAAACAGCAATTTGAAAAGCACCTGGGTATACGTGAAGGAGGTATATTTACTAATCTCAGAACATACACTGAAGGGGAAGGAATCTTTAGAGGACTTCATGAGAACACAAGTGCTGGTGGTTGCCTTTTCTCTTCACCCCTCCTGCCTAGATAGCAGGACACATGAGGGAACCAGTATGAATAGTCTCCACCTAACTTGCTAGCACTAGGTTCTCCTGCAGATCTGCACCATCTAATTTGCCCCACTAATCAGGTGTCCTTTCAAAGATGTTTCTGCCTTGACACATCCTGCAAGCAACCTCAGCAGGGACTAATGCCATTCCAAAGTAACTCTTGCCCTGGAAAGACGAGAAGCTAACCCCACACACACTAGTATGCTTACATTCTCAGCACCTGAACCTTATAACTAGTAGGTAGAGAGAGTGTCCTGCTGATCAGTGTGACTGTAGCTCCAAAGAATGTTGGGGCACAGACACCTGCTCTGACAGGCAGCCCCACTCAACTACAAGCCTGTGGTGGTCCCAGACTGGCCCCTTATCAGCACAGAAACCAAATTTTTGCCCAGAACAGGCAAAGTGGGCCATTGCAGCTGACTGGATTGAAGGCAAATGTGGCTTAGCCATAACAGTAGGGTGCATTCAACCCATATGGGAGACACTTCTGAAGCACCTGGTGCTGATGAACTAGGGGCATTGTGCTGTGGGGCTCCACAGGACCTCTTCTTCACAAAGCTACTACTTTCAAGATAATGAGATACAGCTGACTTTTCTAATATGTAGAATAAAAAACACAGAGAGACAAAATAGGGAAACAGAGGAATATGTTCCAAATGAAAGAACAGGGTAAAACCACTGAAAAGAGCTAAATAAAGTGGATAAGCAATATACTCGATAAAGAAATCAAAGTAGTGCTCATAAAGATACTGACTGGACTTGAGAAAAGAGTGGGGAACCTCAATGGGACTTTTAAAAGAGATAGAAAATATGAAAAAAAAACACACACAAAAAAAACATCGAGATGAAGAACTTAGTAACTGGGGAAAAACAACAGCAACAACGACAAAAACCAAAAACAAACAAACAAGCAAAACCAAAACACTAGAGGGAATCAATACCAGATTAGAAGAGGTGGAAAAATGGATCAGCAACCTGGAAGAGAGGGCTATGGAAAGCAACCAAGCCAAATAGCAAAAAACAAAAAGAATAGTTAAAAAAAGAGAGAGAGAGAGAGAATAGGTTAAGGAAATTCAATGCCATTACAACTGTAATAACATTTGCATTATAGGGATCCCAGAAGAATATTGAGAGAAGGAGGCAGAAAATTTGTTTAAAAAAGTAATAGTTGAAAATGTCCCTAATCTGGGGAAGGAAACAGACATCCAGATTCAGAAAGCCCCCAACAAAATTAACCCAATGAGGTCCACACCAATACACATAATAAATAAAATGACAAAAAGTACTGAGAAAGAGAAATTTTAAAAGCAGCAAGAGAAAAGAAAACGGTTATATACAGGAGAAACCCCATAAAGCTAAGCGTTTCCCAGACAAACAAAAGGTAAAGGAGTTCATCATTACTAAACTAGCCTTACAAGAAACATTAATGAGACTTCTTTAGGTGTAAAGAAAAGGCCATCATCAGGAGTAGAAAATTATGAAAGGTAAAAATTTTACAGGTAAATGCAAACATATGATATGGAAGTTAAAGCACAGAAGCAGTAAAAGCAATCATATCTACAAAAATTAGTCAAGGGATTCACAAAATAAAAGGACATAAATTAAGACATCATATCCATAAAATATACAAAGGAGTAAAAATTTAGTGTTTTAAGAAAGGTTGAAACTCAAGAGAATCTCAACTTAACATAGACTACTACACTCGTAAGATATATACAAACATACTGGTAATCACAAACCAAAGACCTAAAATAGATAAACAAAAAATAAAGAGAGAGATACCTAAACATACCAGAAAGCCATCAAACCACAAGGGAAGACAGAAAAAGAAGAAACATGAAACAGAGATGAACAATATAGTAACAATAGTAACAAAATAGCACTAAGCACATATATATTAACAATTACTTTAAATGGAAATGAATTAAATACTTCAATCAAAAGATGCAGGGTGACTGAATCAATAAAAAAACCAAGACCCGTCTATATACTGTCTTTAAGAGACTTATTTTCAAACCTATAGACTATATGCAGATTAAAAGTGAAGAGATGAACAATGACTTAGGATCTAAGTGGAAATGAAAGCTAGGGTAGCAACACATATCAAAACAGACTTTAAAACAAAGACTGTAACGAAACACAAAGAAGGACACTACATCATGATAAAAGGAACCATCCAACAAGTGGGTGTAACAATTGTAAATACCTATGCATTCAGCACGGGAACATCTGAATACATCAAGGAACTATAAACAGACATAAAGGAGGAAATTGACAGTAATACAATAATAGCAATCAAAGACATTCCACTTATATCAACGTATAGATCATCCAGACAGAAAATCAACTAGGAACAGAGGTTTTGAATGGCACACTAGACCAGATGGACTTAACAGATATATTCAGAACAGTCCATCCAAAATCAGTGGAATATACTTTTCTAGTGCAAATGGAACATTCTACAAGGTAGATCACATGTTAGGTCACAAAACAAATCTCAATACATTTAAGAAGATTGAAATTACATAATTCTTCTTTTCTACCACAAGTTTCCATGAAACTAGAAATCAATTACAAAAAAGAGGAAAGAACGTGAATACATGGAGGCTAAGTAAAATGCTTACTGAACAATGAATGGGTTAACCAAGAAATCAAACAGCGAGTCAAAAAATACAGGGAGACAAATGCAAATAAATACATAATGGTCTAAAATCTTTATAATACTACAAAATTTGATTAATGAGGGAAGTTTATTGCATTACAGGCAAGCAAGCAAAATCTCAAATAAAGCAAGCAAAATCTCAAATAAACAACCTAATCTCACATGTAATGGGACAAGAAAAGAAGAACAAACAAAGCCCAAAGCCAGTAGAAGGTAGGAAGTAATAAAGATTAAAGAAACAATAATGAATTATAGACTAAAGAAAAAAAAAAAAACCTCATAGAACAGAGAGATGAAACCAAGAGCTCGTTCTTTGAGAGATCAATAAAATTGATAAAACTTTATCCAGACTCATCAAGATTAAGAGAGAGGACTCAAATAAGTAACAATGAAAACAGAGGAGAGAAATAACAATCAACACCACAGAAATACAAAGGATCATAAGAGAGTATTATGAAAAAAATGTATAGGCATACATTTGGACAAATTGGACAACATAGAAGAATGGATGAATTCCTAGAAACATATCACCTTCCAAAACTGAATCTATTTCCAATAAGAAAAAGAAAATTTGAACAAATTTTGAACAAATAGAAAATTAGAACAAATTATTAGCAATGAAACTGAATCAGTAATCAAAAATCAACAAACAAAAGTGTTTTCCCCTGATAATTAGTGATTTGGTAGTGATTCAAGGCATCTTTTCATGTATCTGTTGGCCATCTGTATGTCTTCTTTGGAAAAATGTTTATTCATTTCCTCTGCCAATTTTTTTAAAATCAGTTGTCTTGTTTGTTTGTTTGTTTGTTTGGTGTGGAGTTGTATAAGTTCTTTATATATTCTGGATATTAACCCCTTATTGGATAGAACATTTGCAAATATCTTCTCCCATTCAATAGGTTGCCTTTTAGTTCTGTTGATGGTTTCCTTTGCTGTGCAAAAGCTTTTTTATTTTGTGTAGTCCCAGTTATTAATTTTGCTTTTGTTTCCCTTGCATTAGGAGAAATATCTAGAAAAACGTTTCTACCGCAGATATAAAAAAAGTTACTCTCTCTTTTCTTCTGGGGCTTTATGAATTCAGGTCTCTTGAATAGGTCTTTAATCCATTTTGAGTTTTGTGTGTGTGTGGTATAAGATAGTGGTCCAATTTTATTCTTTTGCCTATAGCTGTACAGTTCTCCTAGCACCATTTGTTGAAGAGACTGTTCTTTCCCCCATTGTATATGCCTGCATTTTTTGCATAGATTAATTGATCATATACGTGTGGGCTTATTTCTGGGCTCTCGATTCTGTTCCACTGATCTATGGTTCTGTTTTTGTGCCAGTAGCATACTAAAATTTTATTTTTCTTCTAGTTATGTGAAAATGTTGGGGTTTTTTTAGAGATTGCATGAAATTTGTAGATTGTTTTAGGTATTGTGGACATTTTAATAATATCCGCTCTTCCAATCCATGAGTATAGAACATCTTTCCATTTGTTTGCACCATCTTCAATTTTTTTCATCAGGGTTTTATACTTTTCAGAGTATGAGTCTTTCACTTCCTTGCTTAATTTTATTCCTAGGAATTGTATTCTTTTTGGTGTAATTGTAAATGTGATTGTATTTTTAATTTTTCTTTCTGCTACTTCATTATTAGTGTACAGAAACGCAACATATTTCTGTATATTTTGTATCTTGCAGCATTACTGAATTCATTTATCAGTTCTAGTAGTTTTTTGGTGGAGTCTTTTAGGTTTTCTGTGTATAGTATCATGTCATCTACAAATAGTGAAAGTTTTACTTCTTCCCTACCAATTTGGATGCTATTTATTTATTTTTTTTCTTAGCTGATTGTTGTGGCTAGGACTTCCAGTATTTTGATGGAAAAAAATAGAAAAAATGCACATCCTTGCTGATCTTAGCAGAAAAGCTGTTTTTCACCATTGAATATGCTGTTAGTTGTGGGTTTTTTATATATGGCCTTTATTATGTAGAAAAATGTTCCCTATGAGCCTACTTTTTGGGAGTTTTTATCATAAATGGATGCTATACTTGCCATATGCTTTTTCTGCATCTATGGAGATAATCATATGGTTTTTATCCTTTATCTTTTTAATGTGATGTATCATGTTGATTAATTTGTGAATATCAAACCATTCTTGGATCCCTGGGAAAAATCCCACTTGATTAGGGTGAATTTTTTTTAATGTATTGTTGGATTTGGTTTGCTAATACTTTGTTGAGGATTTTTGCATCAATGTTTATCAGAGAAATTAGCCTGTCCTTCTCTTTTTTTGTAATGTTTAATCTGGTTTTGGTATCAGAGTAATGCTTGTTTTGTGGAATTAATTTGGAAGTTTCCTTCCTCTTCTATTTTTTGGAATAGTTTGAGAAGAACAGGTATTAACTTTTCTTTAAATGTTTGGTTAAAATAAAAAAGACAATAAATAACAAGTTCTGGCAAGGATGTGAAGAAAAAGGAGCCCTCCTACAATATTGGTTGGAATGTATATTGTACAGCCACTGTGGAAAACCATACTGAAGTTCCACAAAAGTTAAAAATAGAAATACCATATGATCCAATCATTCCACTACTAGGTGTTTACCCAGAGGAAATAAAAACACTATTTTGAAAAAGATATATTAACCCTCACATTTATTGTTGCATTATTTACAATAGCTAAGCTATGGGCAGCCCAAATGTAAATCTTAGATGAATGGATAAAGAAGTCTATATATATATATATACACACACACACACACACACATATATATATAATCTCATATACATATATATGAAATAAATACGTATATGATGATTTGTACATAATAAATATACATAAAATGAAATATTCAGACATAAAAAATGGGATCTTGCCATTTGCAGCAGCATGATGGACCTAATGGGTATAATACTAAGTGAAATAAGTCAGTTAGATAAAGACAAATACCATACAATCGCACGGATAGGTGGAATTTAAGAAACAAAACAAAGAAATAAAGAGACAAACAAAAAAGCAGACTGTTAAATCCAGAGAGAAACTGGTAGTTGCTGGAACGGAGGTTGGTGGAGGGATGGGGGAAATAGGTAAATGAGCTCAAGGGTATGCTTATCTTGATGAGCACCGAGTAATGCGTAGAACTGTTGAATCACGATAACCGCATACCTAAAACTGATGTAACACTGTATGTTAACTACATACCAGTTTAAAAAAAGAAGAAAAGAGAGAAAGAAAAAATAACAAAAAAAGTTTCTTGTGTTTTAAGTGGCTGTATTATTTTCAAAAAACTATTTTATTACAGTCAATACTTAATATAAGATCTACTCCCTTAGCAAATTTTTAGGTGTATATTATTGTGTACAGGCACAATGTTGTACAGCAGGTATCTAGAAATTCATGTTTTTAAACTGAAACTTTATGCCCATTGATTAAGAACTTCCCTTTTTGTCCTCCAAACTGTTGGCAACCATCAATCCAGTCTTTGGTTCTGTGACTGGATTTTTTAATGATTGGTATTTGTCTTTCTGTGAATGGCTTATTTCTCTTAGCACACTGTGCTGAAAGTTCATCCATATTATTATATATTGCAGAAATTCTTTTGCAAAGGGTAAATAGTGCTCTACTGTACGTATATACCACACTTTCTTTTATCCATTCTTGTGTCAGTGGACATATAGGTTTTTTCCACATTGTGGCTATTGTGCATAGAGCTGCTTTGAACACAGCAGTGCTAAAAGGCAACCTATGAAAGAGGAGAAAACATTTGCAAAGCAATATCTGAGGAGGGCTTTATCTCCAACATATAAAAGGAACTCCTACAATTCAACAGCACAAAAACGCCTAATACACTGATAAATAAATGGAGGTGATTGAACAGACATTTCTCCGAAGAAGACGGATAAATTACCAACAGACACATGACAGGATGCTCAAAGTTGTCAGTGAAATGCAAATCAAAATCATAATAAGACCCCTAGGGATAAAAATACATTATATGTTTATTAAAAAATAAAAAATATTTAAAAAATAATAAGATATTACTTCATACAGATCAGGGTGGCTATTAAGAAAAAAATAAATGACAATAAATATTTTTGGAGGATGTGGAGAAATTGTAACCCTTGTACATTGTTGGTGGAAATACAAAATGATAAAGCCACTATGGAATTTAGTATGATATTTCCTCAAACATAAAAATAGAACTCCCATATAATCATGAATCTCACTCCTGGATATTTACCTAAAATAATTGAAATCAGGATCTTGAAAAGGGTTAGCACTCAAGTGGCTGTATTCTTTAATTTGCCTGTTTGAGCACCAAAAACATAGTTGTTTTAAAGATTTTATGAGTCTGCTCCCTAAAATTAAAATCATCTAGAGTGAATTTGTTATAATTTTTCTGTTTTTTGAATTCTTTCTTAGCATTAACTTTTAGGGTTTTTTAGGGGGGGAGAAATTTAAGATTTTCAGCTATTTTTTGTGGCAGCTTTCTTTTTGCCATTTTATCGCTCTCTCCCTTCTCTCTTTCCTCCCCTCCCACCCCTCCTTACCCCCTTCTCACTGGTTTTGTGGTTGTTTCCACTCACCCTCCAGGCTTTCAGCCCCGGCTGGGATCACAGAGTGGCACTTTGGGCTCCTGCTCTTCAGTGATGTTGGAGACACCACGGATCCACACACAGAAGGACTAGACGGCTTCAGCTCAGTTTTTGTTTGCATTACTAAGTCTTTGTCCCATTTTCTGCCCCAGTAGCAGAACCACAGTCTCCCCTATTTTTCAGCCTCCTTTCATTAATGGGCAGGAAATCCACAATCAAGCCCTTACCTTTAGGGAGCCTGTCAGTATCTTACAAAGGACATTTTAGTACCTCTCATCCTGCTCCAGCCCAGCTCTGAACTGCCACTACCTGCCTTTGGTCCACAGAATTGTCACATTTTTGTCTCAGTGATGTCTTCTTCTTTTCTCTCCTACATTTTATTTTCACTTTACATATTCCTGATTATTTTTTAATGGACCTCATACTCAGTAATTACCTATTTGTTTGTTTGTTTGTTTTGTCTTGAAGGTAAGTTTCTTGGGGTAAGAACCTTATTCATTGGTATCTCACTACTTTTTAGAACAATTTATTGGATATAATTGTCTTTGAAAACAAATTCCAATCCATGATATATTCTACTTATAGGCAGAATAAATAAACAGGAGCTAAATGTGCCAAAAAGAAACTCCATATTTCAAAGAAGATTTCAGCAGATAATTTATATCATTTTCTTTTCCCTTCAGTATCCATTTTTCCACGATCCATCTCACTCTTCCTTTTGAATCGTCTCCCCAGAATACACACGTGCGCTAATAATTCCCATCTTAAAAAGAAACCCTCCCTTGGTCTCCTATTTCTATATTCCTCTCCAGATGCTCACACAATTTTTGTACGGCTTTCTCACATCAAAATCATCTCAAAACAACAGTTCCCTTAACTGTCTACACTCGTCACCCCGTACATGTTGCTTAATGCTGTAACCACCTCCCTTCCTCACGACTCCCTGAAACTACCCTTGGTCAAGATTACCAGCAAGCAATCCACTTCTCTGCCCTCCTCTAGCAGAGAGCCCTGCTCTGCGTGGCATGGGACAGAACTGACCACTCCCTCTTTCTGGAAGCATTTGCTCTTCTCAGCTTCTATCACATCACACTTCCCTGGATTTTCTCCAGCATCACTGGCTGTTCCATTTCAGTTTCTATATAGGTTCTTCTTCTTCTCTGGGACATTTAGATACTGAAGAGGCTCATGGCTCAAGCTTGGGCTCCTTGGTATCTGTCCTTTCTTTTCCTGGAGGACGTTATCTTCTCTCATTGCTTGAACCACTACATATGCTGATGACTATGCCATGTTTATCTCTCTTCCAGAGCATTTCCTAAGCTCTAAACATGTATGCAACTGCCTATTTGACATCTTTACTTGGCGCTTAGACATCTCTAATTAACTTGTCCAAAACTGAAACACTTTTGAAATTTACTGCATTTTCCCTGCTTAATCTTCTTTCATAGGAATTTGAAACTCTTTTACAGTATCTTTTAGTTTCTTTATTTTCATTTCCTCATTTATATTTATCACTATATTGATGACATTCTTGGTGTCATTCTAAATTGTTCTTACTTATTATTTAATTGCATATATTTACTAGACAGTATATTGGACATCAGGTAATTTTCTGTCAATAAGGAAAATATAATTATCATTCTTCTGATAAATTGATGCATTTTTCTTAGGAAGAAGAGAGAAACAAAGAAATCAAACATCTACTGCAATGTTTTATATACATCATGAAAATCTGGTCAAGGCTTATAACTTAATTTTTGAACTGTTAAGTGATTGCTCTAATATTAAATTTGGGAATAAAAATGTAAGAATTATGTGTAAAATGAGCTTCATGGGGTTCATTTTGTAAAGACAGCTATTTCAGCACCAGAATAATGACAGCAAATGTCGCTTGCTTTGGGTTGACTTAGTGCATACATCTTTCTGTAATTATATTTGAAGAGTTTAACAACAAATAATGACTTTTCCAAAAATACTAAGCTGAGAACATGCAGCAAACAAGAAAGACCTGGTCCCTTCCCACAGAGAGAGGATTAAATGATTCTAGAACCTATTAGTAACAAAACAAATAAACAAACACACCTGGCATAAGACCAGGAAGGAAAAAAGAGAGGGAGGGAGGGAGGGAGAAGTTGGTTTAGATTATGTGGCCAAGAAAATCATTTCTGAGGATGCTTTAAGATGAATGGATGTTTAAACTGAGAATAAAGCAAATTATAAGACCAAATGTGTGGCGGTTTTAAGGAAACCAAATTAATTCTTTATAGATTGATACCATATAAAAGTGCTAAAATTTGTTCATTATGTAAAGTTAGTAGCAATCTTTTTTTCTTGTTTTTGCTAACTTGTTTTTCACACGTGTTGGCTTATGAGTAGATGCATAAATTGGTGAAAATCACAGTGCATATTTAATTCATTTGGAAAATAATAATTCTTTTTGAGGCATTATTTTTTTATCTTTATATATAATAGTATGATATAAATATATTTATATTTTTAAAAAATTTTATTTAAATTCCAGGTAACATTCACTTTTATACTAAATGATAAAAATTTTAGTCATAAAAATTTTTTTGGTCATGAGCTGTATATTCTTTATGGATGTTGGGTATCAATATTTTTGTGAGTGTTTTTTTTATGATCATTCACCAATCTATTATAATCTTTAATTTACATTATATGGTGGGCATTTATGTTTGCTTTCAGGATAACAGAACTATTTGAATTTTGATTTATAGAGTTTTCACTGGGTAACTTATTTTTGTTCATAGAACATTTCCATAACCATTGAACCATAGATATCACATGAGGACAATTAAAGCTGTGTTTTGATTTAATTAAACATCTCAGAAATAAGTTTAGGGAAATTATTCTGTTGCTTTATAACCTTTAGAAGCTTGTTCCTTCCTCTGGAAAATCTTTTCCTCTGGTAGAGTGTTACATCTTGGCAAGGATGAAATAAATTGAATCATCTGAGATTAGATTCTGTTGAAAGGTCAAGATGATTTTATATTTTAAAAGTTATGATATTTGAGTTCTAATTCTATTAGGAATTTATTATAATTCTTTTAGAAATTTATTAAACTAAATCATATGTTTGTTCTGTATCTAGTGATAGAAGAGGTTGTTAAATATGGTTTGTATCCAAATAAGTTATGTTAAAACACACACACACACACACACACACACACCATTTTGTAGCTTTAGGGATTTATTGTTTGGGTGAGTGTCGTGAATTTCTAGGAGTTATAAGTTAAGTAAACAATAGATCTCCACTTTTCTGTTCAGAAACTCTTCCTGCATAGATAATGTTATTTTTTGACTTTTTATTTTTATTTTTGTTAAAGTACAATATGAATAGACTTCATATTTCAGATCCATATTTTTAGATTTGATTTTAATAATGACAAAATCTGAAAGAGGGCTTCATAGTTCATTAGTATTGTAAATTCAAATAACTTTTTAATGAGAAAATATTTTTAAATGTATTAAAATACTTTTTATTCAGCTTATAAAGTACTATGCTATAATTAAATTATATTAGAGTGAGATAGATAAGATACTTTTAAAGGAATTATTAAATCTGACAACACAGCAAGTTCTTTTTGAACAGAAAATATAGTTGCGATTCAGAAAGTTTACTGCTGTGCCACTACCTTCTTTCTAGGAACAACGTTGAACGAGTCACCCATTTAACATCCTTTGGTAAGGCCCAGCTGTCTCCAAATCTCTCTTCACATGTGGAATTGGGAATATTGGGAATTCCTACTGTTTTCACACCCCAGATGCTTATCTAAAGAAAATTCAAAAACTTCTGGATGTTGTTAAGAGCTTAATAATAAATATTATTAAATATGAAAGTGTTGTTATTGCAATGATTGGTCCAATATTGTATGTTAGGGCCACAGGGAGGACAAATGAAAGTGAGACAAAAGTTAAAGTTTGGGTTAAGAAAAGGTCTAAAATGAAGACAGAAATGAATCGAAATGAATTTTTCTTCTTTAGCTTGTCTTGTGCAGCATGTGGCTGTTAACTTGGGCTTTCACGTGAGATTTTTGTGGTCTTCAAAGAATTTTCCATGCAGTTTTCAGTTGTTTTTAGGGTTAGAGATATGATGATAACTAGTTACCAGAGTGATTGACTCATCATTCTTACGATTTCAGGTACTCACCTGACACTTGCCAGCAGATCGTCTTTACGTTTAATTGAACAAAATTGTGTTTTCCTGATTGAGAGCTTTACTTTGTGTAATCGGATTTTAAGACTTTATTCAGGGTACTCAATAAGATATATCATTACTGTTTTTCTGAAAATAAATGAATTGAAAAAAGAAGATATATCATCACTTTGATCTTAGAGTCATATACTTGAAAATGTCAATGTAGGGGTGCCTGGGTGGCCCAGGCCATTGGGCGTCTGCCTTTGGCTCAGGTCATGATCCTCGAGTCCTAGAATCAAGCCCCCCCCATGGCCACGTCAGGCTCCCTGCTCAGTGGGGAGTCTGCTTCTCCCTTTTCCCTCACCCCACTTGTGTGCTCTTTGTCTCTCTCTCTCAGTCTCTCAAAGAAGTAAATTAAATCAAAAGAAAGGAAGGGTTAGTAGGGAATTTGGGTAAATTGGAAGGGGAGGTGAACCATGAGAGACTATGGACTCTGAAAAACAGTCTGAGGGGTTTGAAGTGACGGGGGGGGTGGGAGGTTGGGGTACCAGGTGGTGGGTATTATAGAGGGCACAGCTTGCATGGAGCACTGGGTGTGGTGAAAAAATAATGAATACTGTTTTTCTGAAAATAAATAAATTGGGAAAAAAAAAAAAAGAAAGGAAGGAAGGAAAGGGAAGGAAGGAAGAAAAGGTCGATGTAACTGGAAATGTTTTAGCCAGAAGAACACATTCAAATGGAAAGGCAATTAATTCCGTCTCTCTCTGCTTTGAGTGGGAGAAGCAGCTTCTTTCCTAAATCATGAAAAAAACTGTTCTTAGTCACTTTTTTTTTTTAACAGAGAAGAGGAAGGTGCAATGCAGACGTAATATATCATTTATATCAATCCTTGGTGTATGACTTGGAGTTTATGATTCATGTTGTTGCTAAAGCTGACGTAACCAGGCACGCAATGGTTTTGGTTCAGGAACGCATGCAGCATACGCTGCAGTCTCCCTCCATGTAGACAAGTGACCACATTAGGGTGTCATAAGCATGCCATTTTTCCTTCCTGCAGAGCAGTAAATTGCATACTCATTCCAGACATTCTGTCATACGACTTGCTTGGTGAAGAGCAACTACACAGATGGTCTCTCCTAAACCCAACACAATTGTGGCTTTGTGGCCCAAACTGCATGCAAGAAAATGTCCAGGCCAGAGAAACACAACATATAATTTGGTCTATTGTTTATTCTGAGCACTTTCGTCTACTCAAAAACCACAACAGTGAGAATGGGCTTCTGAAAAACACTTTCCTGTATTTCATTTTTAAGGATTTTTTTTGATGTAGTATTTTCTTTGAACTATGGAGTCATATGTGTGTATAGTCTTAGAAAACTCTTAACTATTAAAATATAATATTTTCTATTATTCTAAGATGTGTAGTTTGTAGCCTCGGAGTTTTTTCTGAAACTTATTTCAAATTCCAGTTAGACACGTTAGGCTTTTGAGTCTATCCTTCAATGAATTTAACTTCTCCTTCACATTTTCTATCTCCTTATCCTTTATATTTTGAGTAATATCTTCAAATACATCTGTAGTTATTTTAGTTTTTCATCTTTCTTCCATTTTTCTTCAATTTGCTGTTTAACCTATCCATTGAGTTTAATTTTTTTTTTTTTTAAAGTAAGCTCCAAGCCCAATGTGGGGCTTGAACTCACATCCCTGTGATCAAGTCACAAACTCTACTGACTGAGACAGCCAGGCTCTCTTCTGTTGAGTCTTTAATTTTTTTTAATTTATTTTCAGAAAAACAGTATTCATTATTTTTGCACCACACCCAGTGCTCCATGCAATCCGTGCCCTCTCCAATACCCACCACCTGGTTCCCCAACCTCCCACCCCCCCCTTCAAACCCCTCAGGTTGTTTTTCAGAGTCCATAGTCTCTCATGCTTCATAATTTTAAAAAATCATGCTTTTAGATTGATAAATTATATTTCATTACTGTCAAATCTTTTTTGATCATTTCTGAGAATCTTTTGTTTCATGCTTTTATTTATCCCTACTTTTCTTTCAATGTTTCACACATGATTATGTTATAATCTATATTTGATCATTCCTGTATCTGAAGTTTTGGACTGTTACCTATGATGAATCATGAATGCTAACCTGTTCTTACTCACTCTGGATGATGGTAGTTCGTTTCACGGTGTTATTGGATGATGATGGTGATGTTAGTTTTTTTTTTTTTTTTTCAGACATGAACTCATATTTGCCTAGAATTAATCTGTGGAAATGTGCTTGATTAAAAATCCATTTTTCAAGGCAGGATTGTGTTTTACTTTTAAAACCCGGTTGTTATCAGTCTGTGAGGAATTTATCTACTCCTGTCTGGGGATTCCTTGACTGGGGTGGTAATATACGTTCAGATCAGAAACTCACATGAAAGTTGCTACAAATTCTCACAAAGGACTGTGTTTTTCTTTCTTTAGTTTTTAATCACCCAGGGCAATATTGAGTACTAAAGATTGCTACCTGGTTTTAGCTTAATATTTGAGGTTTTAAAATATTTATGTCTATTTTTGCCCTCAGGAAGATTTCTCTTAATTTTTTTGAACTCATAAGAGTTTATTATAAGTATATTTATAGTAATTCATCCAACATCTGAATGTTTTATAGTAGAAGGCTTTTTAGAATTTGTAGTCTTATACTGCCGAAATCAGAATATTAAACCATTCTTTTCCTGTGGCTTAAAACCCTGCTACTTGACTTGAGGAAGTGTTTAAAAACAAATTTTTTTTTAGATTTTATTTATTTGACAGAGAGAGAGATCACAGTGGGCAGAGAGGCAGGCAGAGAGAGAGGAGGAAGCAGGCTCCCCGCTGAGCAGAGAGCCCGATGCGGGGCTCGATCCCAGGACCCTGAGATCATGACCTGAGCTGAAGACAGACGCTTACCCACTCAGCCACCCAGTGCCCCAAAAACAAAACTTTTATTTTGGAATAATTTTAGGTTAACAGAAAAGTTTCAATATTAAAAGAGAATTCTTGTCTACCCTTCATATAATTCCCTCTATTACCAACATCTTATATAAGCACGGTTCATTCGAAAAACTAAGAAACCAGCATAGGAGCATTATTGTTAACTAAGCTCCATGCTCTCTCTATTCAGATTTCACCATTTTTTCTACGAGTACTCTTTTTCTGTCCCAGCCCCCCCTCCAGAATACCACACTGGCTAGCTGTCATGCTTCTCTAGCCTCCTTAGGTCTGTGATAGTTTCTCAGACTTTTTTCCTGACAACTTTCAGGATGGCTAGGGATTTTATAGAATGTCCTATGTTTGTATGATTTTTCCCCCCTCATTATTAGAATTATAATTTTTTGTAGACAGAGTTGAAGTGCCCTTATCATCATCATATTAGAAGGTACTGACTATCGTCATGACTTATCACTATGATTACCTGGCCAAGGGTAGTGTTCACTAGGTTTTTCTCTGTGAAATTGTTTTGTTGAATAATAACTTTTTAGTATCTAAGCTCTTCAGATGATACTTTTTTTTATGAAAGCAGTATTGTTTCATATTTTTCTGAGGATATAAAATACTCATCTCCAAGTACTATTCTGTACATTTTATTCTTACTGTTGTTGTAATCTCCACATTTTGGGAGAGTACTCTTGTTTTTGGCTTTGACTTTCTAAATTGGCTAGTGATTAAAAAAAATAATAAGTTGTTTTTTTTTCCAATTTATTTATTTTCAGAAAAACAGTATTCATTATTTTTTCACCACACCCAGTGCTTTTAGGGGCACCTGGGTGGCTCAGTGGGTTGAAGGTCTGACTCTTGGTTTCTGCTCAGGTCATGATCTCATGGGTCGTGGGATTGAGTCCCACATTGGGCTCCATACACAGTGGGGAGTCGGCTTGAAGATTCTCTCCCTTTGCTCCCCCTGCCCCCAGCTCACCGGTGCACATGTTCATACACTCTCTCTAAAACAAATAAATCTTACAAAAATTAAACTATTAAATATTTTTAGCTTTTTAGATGTTTTTGGTAATTTTTTTAAAAATTATCACGGTAAGTGTACTCTTAAATCTCCAACACCCGCCTTCCTACCCACCTCTCCTCCGGTAACCATCAGTCTGTTCTCTATAGTTAGGAGTTTCTGTCTTGGTTGGTCTCTCTGTTTTGTTTTGTTTTGTTTTGTTTTTTTTCTTTGCTCATTTGGTTTTTTTCTTAAATTTGGCATATGGTGAAATCATACAGTTAATTTTCTTTCTCTGACGCACTTGTTCACTGAGCCTTACAGTCCTGTCCATGTCATTGCAAGTGGAACATTGTGCTCTTCTTACGGCTGGATAATATTCCATTTATATATATACCACTTCTTCCTTATCCATTCATCTACCCATGGACACATGGTTCTGTAGTTTGGATATCATAGGTGATGCTGCAATAAACGTAGGGGTGCATGTATCCCTCTGGATTGGTGCTTTTGAATTTATTAGCTAAATACCCAGTACTGTGATTACCAGATCGTAGAGTGCTTCTATTTTTATTTTTTTTGAGGAACCTCTATATTGATACCTATAGTGGCTGCACCAGTTTGCATTCCCACCAATAGGGCAAGATGGATCCTTTTTTCTCCACATCCTTGCCAAAACTTGTTTCTTGTGTTTTTGATTTTAGCCATTCTGGCAGGTGTGAAGTGATATCTAATTGTGGTTTTGATTTGTATTTTCCTGGTGATTAGTGATGCTGACCATCTTTTTATTTGTCTCTTGGCCATCTGTAAGTCTCTTTTGGAGAAATGTCTGTTCATGCCCTATGCCCATTTTTAAATTTCATTGTCTGGGATTTTTTTGGTGTTGAATTGTTTAAGTTCATTATTTATTTTGGATACTAACCCTTTATCAGATATGTCATTTGCAAATATGTTCTCCCATTCCATAGGTTCTATTTAAGTTTTGTTGATTCTTTTGTTTTTTCTGTACAGAAACATTTAATTTTGGTATGGTCCTAATAGTTTATTTTTGCTTTTTTCCCCCTTATCTCAGGAGATGTATCTAGAAAAACGCTGCTGTAACTGATGTCAGAGAAATTATACCCTGTGTTCACTTCTAGGATTTTTGTAGTTTCAAGTTTCACATTTAGGTCGCTAATCCATTCTGAGTTTATTTTTGTGTGTAGTGTAAGAGAGTGGTCTAGTTTCATTCTTTGCGTGTAGCTGTCCAGTTTTCCCAGCACCATTTGTTGAAGAGACCGTCTTTTCCCCATTGCATATTCTTGCTTCTCTTGCTGAAGACTAATTGGCCATATAATCGTGGGTTTGCTTCTGGGCTCTCTTTCTGTTCCATTGAGTTATTTGTATATTTTTGTGCTTGGAACACACTGTTTTAAATACTACAGCTCTGCAGTAGATCTTGAAATCTGGGATTGGGATACCCCCAAGTTTTGTTCTTCTTTTTCAAGATTGCTTTGGCTATTTAGTGTCTTTTGTGGTTCAATACAAATTTTAGGATTCTTAGTTTCCAGTTCTGTGAAAAATGTTGTTGGTATTTATAAGGATTGCTTTGGGTAATGCAGTCATTTTAATAATATTAGTTCTCCCAACCCATGAGCATGGAATATCTTTCCATTTGTTTGTGTCATCTTCAATTTATTTCATCAGAGATTTACAGTTTTCAGAGTGTAGGTCTTTCACCCCTTTGATTAAGTTTATTCCTAGATATTTTAATGTTTTTGGTGCAATTGTAAATGGGATTGTTTTCTTAATTTATTTCTGCTTAATTAATTTTCTTAATCTCTTTCATTGTTAGTGTATAGAAATGCAATAGATTTCTGCACATCAATTTTGTATCTTGCAGCTTTACTGAATTCATTTATCAGTTCTAGTAGTTTTTCAGTGGTCTTTCAGGTTTTCTGTATATAGTATCATGTCATTAGCAAAGGTGACAGTTTAATTCTTCATTATTGATTTGGATACATTTTCTTTCTTTCTTTCTTTCTTTTTTTTTTTTTTTTTGTCTTTTTGGTCTGGTTGCTGTGACTAGTACTTCCGGTACTTTGTCGAATAAATGTGGTGAGAGTGGAATCTGTGTCTAGTTCCCTTAGGGAAAAAACACTCAGTTTTTCAGCATTGAGTATGATGTTAGCTATGTTTTTTTTATATGGCCTTTATTATGTAGAGGTATATTCCTTCTAAACCCACTTTGCTGAGAATTTTTATTGTGAATGGATGATATACTTTGTCAAGTACTTTATTGCATCTATTGAAATGATCATATGGTTTTTATCCTGTCTCTTATTAATATGGTGTGTCATGTTGATTTGTGAAAACTGAACCACCATTGTATCCCAGAATTAAATTCCACTTGATCTTCGTGAATGACTTTTTAAATGTATTGTTGGATTTGGTTTGCTAATATTTGATGAGGACTTTTGCATCTATATTCATCAGAGAGATTGACCTGTAGTTCTTTTTTTGTAGTTTCTTTATCTGGTTTTGGTATCAGGGTGATGCTGGCCTTAGAATGAATTTGGAAGCTTTCCTTCCTCTTCTATTTTTTGGAATAGTTTGACAAGAATAGGTATTAACTTGTCTTTAAATGTTTGGTAGAAGGGCGCCTGGGTGGAGCAGTCATTAAGTGTCTGCCTTTGGCTCAGGTCATGATCTCAGGGTTCTGGGATTGATTCCTGCATTGGGCTCCCTGCTCATCAGGCAGCCTGCTTCTCCCTCTACAACTCCCCCTACTTGTATTCCCTCTCTCACTGTGTTTCACTCTCTTTCAAATAAATAAATAAAATCTTTTTAAAAAAATGTTTGGTAAGAACTCACCTGTGAAGACATCTGGTCCTGGACTTTTGTTTGTTGGGAGTTTTTTTTTATTATTACTCATAGATTATCTTAAGTCCTTCTTTAAGAAGGCATTTGCCAAGGCTTCACAAATACCTTGAATAGACTGTTTTTTAAGGAGGTAATATGATAGTTAAGTACATAACACACTGCTACTTACTAATTGTGTGATGTTTGGGGAATTTAATATGAATTACCCATTGTCAATATTAGTTTAATTAAAATATATAACTCATGAGTATTAAAGGAATATATCATAGCCTGATACATGGTAGATACACAGTACATGTTAGTTAATAACATTATCTTATACCTCTCCCTCAGGCCAAAAGTAAATTGGAATAGAGTCCATGAAATTTTGCTGGCAAAGAATGGGCTAGATTTAAAAAATTTTAATATGCAAAAAATTTTGAACAATCCTGACTTCGTCTTTAGTCTACATGGGCCATAAAGCCATGGGTGAAATTAATATATGTAATTGTTATTTGAGTTCTTCAGTTATAAGTAGCTAACACTGACTGATGACCTTAACCTTAAAAAGGGATTTTTTAAAGGATAAAGCATTACTCACAGAACCAAGGGAAGAGATTAATGGTTTTTGACCTGTGGTATAAGTGTTCCTTCGACTATTGCAATTGTATTCTCCATATAATACATATAAACATGTAAAAGAAAAGAAAGGAAAGAGGATGAAAATGTGTGCACACTTACACAAATCCTCACATACACACACGCACATTTCAAAGTACGTACTCAGAGAGTGAGGAATATATGTATGGGGTAGAGATCCCATTTTTGCAGACAGTGTATCTGGTAACTTTCACTTCCCTCCTCCGCTACCTATTCTATATTTCTCTTGCATTTAGACAGAATCTGAGCTTCTGGGTGCTTTTTTCTTAGTGATGTCATCCAATTCTTCATCTTTTGTAGGATTCAGTGGTCCTTTCCACAACCGATTTTCTTTATCATACAGTACTCCTTCAGGTTCTACCCGAGCTCTTCCTAGCCCCACTGTAGAGTAGAAATCCCATCTTCTCTTGATAGTCAATGCCAAACAATAGCATAGCTGCAATTTTTAAGTCTTTACCTAATGACAGATTAAACCAAAATTATTAGGGTGCAGCCTCTGTTTCAGAGAAATATTTCAGAGAACCATTCAGAGAAACCGTTATCATGTTCCAATGTACCAATGTACACATGTATATAAAAACTCTTGGGCTCAAAAAGCAACAATTTATAAAGAAGAGTATTAAATCTAATTTTAGAAGACATCTTCACTGCTTCCCCATTATACTAAGATTTGCATTTTCTTGGGAAAATTTTTAATAAGGCGTTTGCCTATTCCATAAGGATTATTGCTTTTGAACATTACCTTGCTAATTTAAAACTTGAAGCTGGTACCTTGATTGAAGGCAATATTTTAGGGATTGCTTCCTTGGCAATGAAAGGCCACAGTTTCACTGAGCAGGTACCAGAGAGCTGCTAGTTCCTTCAAGGCATCATGTTTGGCCTCCTCGATGGCTGACTTAGACATTCAGTGGTAACATCAGCTGGCTGAGCTCAGATGCAACCTCCATCCTTGTCTCCATGATGCTTTGTTTGAAAACCCTGGGTCAGTCATGGAAGGAGAATGACTCACATCCGTATTCTCCTTATACATTTGGGTGATTAAGGTCCTTTTATGAGGAAGAGGGCATGTTAGAATCCATTTGGAGTACAGGCATATCCATGGTCTGGGCCTTTTTCATTCACATGTTCCTTTCCAAGTCTCCTTTTCTCCAATATTCAGTCTCACCAATTTTTTACCAACTGGCCAGATTTTGGCCACTGTCCAACTGCCAAGAACCCAAGTAAAATCTTAGCTCTATGGTAGTGGACTGGGAAGCATTCTGCCTATTGCTTTGTCCATTGGGAATATTTCATGAATTACACTTTTTAATAAGAACACAAAGCTTCCAGTAATTTGTCCTCTCATATTTACAATATGTAAACATTTCTGTACATCTCTGTACATCTCTGTGTATGTCTATGTTATTAATAAGCACCATTAGGATGTAACAGAACATTATATAATCCAAATAAGAAAACTATTAAAAGGAATAAATTATGAGTTATGGAATTGCAAAATCAATTAATCATGTCTCTAGTAATAAGTGAAATGGTTTACATATGTAACTGGATGGTAGAAAGGCCACAGTTGAGATACGAAAAAGTAAAAGGTGACTTTCCTCACATCCTATAAATAGGCACGTTACATATTAATTTACCAGTCTGTCACTCAATAAATTTTGATACTTTAGGTTTAATGCATCTTGAAGGCAGTTTAAGTCCTATGAGCTACTGAACACATCTTTGAATTAAATTTTGTCTTTCATTCTGGTTCAGTTATTCGTATGACTCTCTTGCGTGCCATTGGCAATAATCTTTACGATTATTTGGATTAGACTTTTTGTATTGATCTGATGGAACATAAGCACCTGGGATGTATCAGTATGGAAGTAATTTGCCCATCACTATCCTTCACCCTGGCAGGCATAATGCTGTTAATGTTACAAAAGCTGGGGATATATTCTTGCTACAATTTCTAAGATAGTACTTATTTAGTCATGATTTAACATTAGTGTCTTTTATCTTTGCATTATATTAGCCAGGTGCATTTTTCTTTATTTATCTAGGGACTAATGCAGTGATGGCTCAAAGAGAAACTTTTAGCTTTTATAACTTGAACAACAAAACACATTAACAAAATTTCTGTGAAAAATTCTGTACAAAATTTTTATTTTCTTTTTTTTTAAAGATTTTAAAATTTATTTAAAAGAGAGAGAGCGCGTGCATGCACACATGTAGGCAGAAAGGCAGACAGAGGGGGACAGGGAAGCAGGCTCCCCGCTGAGCAGAAAGCCCGATGTGGGGGCTCCATCCCAGGACCCTGAGATCATGACCTGAGCGGAAGGCAGAGGCTTAACCTACTGAGCCACCCAGGCGCCCCATGTACAAAATTTTTCTTTATTGGTAAGTGCCTCTCTCATGTACCTCAGCTTCAAGGGAAAGACTGTATTAGAATTTTGAGCTTTTGCCACAAAATTAGTGCAAAGCTACCTTTCTATTCCCTATTCTTTACTGTTCCAAACTAACTTCTCTCTGAAAGTATGTACATGAGCTACGTGAGCTGAGCCTCGAAGTGTTTTCTACTGACATGAGTTAAAGTGGTCACTAATGCAATCAACTGCACAAAGAGAGTGGAGGTTCATGGCAGCTGGCCTGCTGGTCCATCAGTCTGATTTACGTATGTGATATTCCCCTGGCCTCAGGCTTCTGTCCCCATTCTAAGTAGTCCGCAGCAGGAGAGAGCCAGTTCATACTCCTCACAAAGTAGGTTTATATGAATCATCATAGACAATCCCTTTAGGAACTGATTTTTTTTTCGATGCAAGAAAAATCAAAGATCATCGACACGTCTCTAACTCGGACTCCATAACTGAAGCCTCTTCTGCGCGCATCTGAGGGGCCTCAATTCTTTGGGAACGCCTGCCACGAGACAGACCCGAACCAGCCGCCTAGTTTACAGGCCTGGGTAAATAGACTCTGGCTCCCTAGGAAAAGACAGGCTCTACCCAGAGAGTCTCTCTTCCACACCACTGCTCTCTAAGAATTCTTCCTCACACATAACACTTCATCACAAGAGTCTTTCTTGCCTTTCTGAAACCAGATTTAGGGCCGTGGGCCTGGTCTTTCCCTTCCAGAGGACTCTGCTCTTTGCTCTCCAAACCAACTATCCTATATTTTTCTTTGGAGAGTTTTTTGAAAACTGAACCCCTGTCAGAAAAATGTGAGTAAAAACGGTAAGACTTAAATATTTAACTAGTCTCACTAATTCCAAAGGTTCTTTCTATTAGAAAGTTTATTTCTATATTTCCATTAAACACTTCTCAAAAATAAAATTAAATTGTAACATTCAGCATAGTCCAATTTTCTTGTGAGTTTATGACACTGAAACTTTTAAACTGGATACATGTGATTAGAATAATTAATCTTAAAACATTTCCATGTTAATGAATTACTAACTTGGTTTCTAGGTCAATGTTTTAAGATGTTCAATTCAGAAAGTTATTTTATACCATTTTTAGTAGACACTGATTTAGTATTTAAGTTAAAGCAGGGGCACCTGGGTGGCTCAGTGGGTTAAAGCCTCTGCCTTCGGCTCAGGTCATGATCTCAGGGTCCTGGGATCGAGCCCCGCATCGGGCTCTCTGCTCAGCGGGGAGCCTGCTTCCTCCTCTCTCTGTGCCTGCTTCTCTGCCTGCTTGTGATCTCTGTCAAGTAAATAAATAAATAAATAAAGCAAAAAAAAAAAATCAGTTAAATTTGGGAAAGTCAAATAGCTTAAGCTGTGTAGACAACTTGTTCTTAAAAGTTTAATATAATTTAAGAGCTATACTTTATACCATAAAACTATGCGCTAAAGTTATATTTAAATTTAAATTTTAGCTCTATATTTAGTGACGTGTTTGGCATTTGTTTTGCTCATTAAGGCAATAAAGCAGATAAATCTCATGTTTATTTTATTTTAATAAAGTTCAAAGAACTCATCAAAATATGAAACCAATGCAGAAAATTAATTACTCCATAATAAAAAGAGGAATCATGCACAATTATAAACAATCAGGTAAAGTAGAAAATTCCCAAAGTTATATAGTTCAATTGATTTTAGAAGTGAGAATTATTTATTGTCTGTGCAGGTCAAACATGCAGGGAACAGCAAAACCTTGACTTTGTTCTAAGCTGTCGTCTTAAGTTGGAAATGTGAAAAAAATAGAAAATAAAGAAAACTGCTGTAACTTGCAGCACTTTGCACAGGCTCTCTGGATGGCTAAAGCTGCCGCTTTCCTCCCCACGGGCTTCTCAACGCAGAGCGGAGAGTGGCCGGAGCTCAGAGCCCCAGCAGACGCTGACAGAGAGCTTCAGGAATCAGAACTACAGCAGAGACCCGTTTTTTGGTCTTTATGTAACAACCACGGTGCCAGGCTCATAGTAGTCACTCAACAAATATTTCTAGTAAATTAATGAGCGGGTTAGGAATGAATCCTAGAACCTTGACAACTAGATTGTGAGTCCTCTCCGGCTCTCATCAAAGAGAAGGAAACAGGCTCTGAAGTGCACGCTCAGCAGAATCCCGGGTGAGGAGTTTATTTCTAAAATGTCATTTTTTAGTACAAGAAAGCCTCAAATAAAATTTTTTATAGCTCATCTCACACATAGTTTGTTCTGTCAAT
Source organism: Neogale vison (assembly GCF_020171115.1). Lineage (NCBI taxonomy): Eukaryota > Metazoa > Chordata > Mammalia > Carnivora > Mustelidae > Neogale > Neogale vison. The sequence continues at coordinate 412,655 of NC_058093.1, forward strand.
GATTAAGCACTAATATCACTGGAAGTAAGGTTTATAGCTTTTTCATGTGATAAAACCCCTTTTAAAGAGCTTACCTACTCACCCTCTTCCTAAAACCTGGCCCACTGCTATAGCAAAGACAGATGATCTGTATTTAAGAGTTTCAGCGAACACAAAAAGTGCAACAGTTCTTTATCATAATTTTCCTGAGTTGGGTAATGAATACACTATGTGTTTGTTTCCACTTCCCAAGGCTCTGTCTTTTCTTTTACAGTTTCTTATCAGAGCCAGCAGACATCCCACATCTGTCTTCAGACCCTTCACAGAGTTTTGAAGTTTAGGAGGAGCTTCATATAGGGTTATCTCTCTTTGCTTCTTGCAGCCTGAAGTCAAATAATTTGAGTGTAAGAAACACTAAAAACAAATAATATATGGTCTCACGCCCTTGGTTTTTCTTCCTTTTCTAAATAAAACTGCATTGTGTGGTGTGGCTGTGGAATTTTACAGTTTCCTACAGTGGAAGAAATGCTGAGCAGACCCTTACTATTTTTCAGATATCTGGATCCTTAAGATAAATGTGGCATTTGCATTCGGAGCAGCTGTAGAGGAGGGAGTGAAGTGACTCGGCAGAGCGCTTTGTAAAGTTTCAAAAGTACTTTGTGATGGTTGGACCTCAGTCATTTTGGCTCTTCCTGAATTAAGGGTGAGAAAGCCGGGTAAACAGCACGAATGAAAGGAAGCACTCCACCGACCCCCATTTGGTATAGGATGGCTCGGGGTTGGACACTAGTCTGCAAGTTTTAAATCATTCTACCTAGTTGAGTAACTTGATTAAGTCCTAGAAATCATTCAGGAAAAGAGCAAAGAAACGCCGTTTGTTTTCCTAACAAATGATTCCATTTCCCTTTTATTTTCTTGGCGTTTTCTGTGGTGTAGTGTTCATAGGAGAAGCATCTATTTGGGCGGCTATGAGTGACCTCAGGAGGGGCCAGGCACAGAGTCGGGCTGGGGGCAACTATCTGTCTTCTGGTCCTGGTTCCTCCCCTGGGCAGCTGTCGTGCCCCGGGACCCGGCATCTCTGAGCTGCTCAGGAGGTGACCCAAACCCCGCATTTCACTATCCTGTTGTTGGCACGCGTCTGCACATACCCGAGGCGTCAACTGTTCCTCGAACGTCAGTCAAGGACGGTGACAGTCGTCCCAGAGAAGACGAGCATTGCCGCTGTCCTCAGCGCCTGCCGGGAAGACGCACGCACTGGACAGTCCCTTGAGGAAGGCTGCGATCAAGTCAGCACTGGGAAGAGCGAAGTCACGGCCTTTCCGCAGCCTGCGGGGCTGCAACGCTCCCCTCCCGTCAGGCACCTCAGAAGGAAAAGGTGCAGTGGTGAATAATGGGGACAAAAAACGAATTCACAAGAGAGACGATGGTCATCCGAGGTGGGAGGCAGGTCGGTTAGACCTGTTCCTTCCCTTCCTCTTTCCCCACAGGCAGGGTCATGCAGACCTTAGCTCTTACAGCTCGTTCCACGGAAATGGCCCCAGTTGGACCCCTTTATTTGTGCAACTTTAGGGCTGTCTCTACAGAGTATGCGTCTAACTGGACGAAATTATGTCATCTCAAGTAATGAGACGCCCCTCTTTTTCTCCTTAATTTCCCCTGCATGCAAGAGTTGCATTAAAGGGAGTCACCAAGTGGTGTGTGCGCGCGGCTCCTCTTACCGCACCAGCACCAGTAACAGACGTGCACCATGTTGTCACTATTTCTATAGAAAATGTCTTCTATTTGCATTATGTACGCACTCTGCTTTGAGTGACAAAGTGTGTGTTTTGAAGATTTATTTAATAATTTTAGAGAGACAGAGCACACCCAAGAATGGGAAAGGGCAGAGGGAGAGAAAGAATCTCAAGCAGACTCCGCTCCATGCACAGAGCCCGACACAGGACTCGGGGCTTGGTCTGAGGACCCCAAGACCATGACCTGAGCTGCAATCAAGAGTCATCCACTTAGAAATGTCAATCAGAGAAAGACAATTACCATATGGTCTCACTGATATGAAGAATTTGAGAAACAAGACAGGGACCGTAGGGGAAGGGAGGAAAATGAAACAAGACAAACCCAGAGAGGGAGACAGTAAGAGACTCTTCATCTCAGGAAACAAACTGAGGCTGCTGGAGAGGAGGGTGGTGGGACAATGGGGGGACTGGGTGATGGACATGGGGGAGGGTGTGTGCAAGGGACTTAGGAAGTTTCTTCTTCTCTTCATCACATTAGGATTAAGGATCTTTTGGATAGTCCCCTTGGCCTTTGCTCAGCTTCTTTCTGGGGCTTTTGCTCTTAAGTCACCATCATCGAGGTTTGGGCTCTATGGTTCTTAGCAGAGTGAGCCCTCCTCCTTCACCATTCCCAGCACCCCGGTTTTCCTACCCTCAAATTCCAGGGCCATGGCTCCCACTTGTTCAGGAATATCAAATGGTGAGATTTTGAATGATGAAAATTAATAGGAAATATTATTTAGAGGAGGAAGAGATACAGTTGGAAAAAATTCCTAGAGAACAAATGACTGGACATACAGTTCGAGGTTTCTTGAGAGAGCTGCCTCCACGGCCTTCAGCAAGATTGCATGTTGGAAAAATTTGGTAAACTTTCACTTACCTTCTGGACACGCGTTATTGATCTTATCCTTTTCTTCCCAGAACTTTCCCTCAATACTTCATTGCCAAGTCCTTTAGTTTGTTTTTTTTTTAATTTACCACTTTAATCACTAGTAATCTCTTATTATCCTTTCTCAATTATTACCACTCTTTCCCTGTTTTATCAGACTCCTATTTCCCAGATTTGTTTATCTCAGCCATACATTAAAAAATTGAAATTAATATGGGAATAACTGGTATAATTATTCTTCCAAGAAAATATTTTATTATAGAAGAGGAAACTGCCAGGCCAAATATGAGTCTAATTTATAGATGGTGTCCATGGGAGATTTTGTGTATAAAACCTTTCCATGCATCTTTCCAAATCTCATGTGGTTGGCCTATGCCCCTGGGTTCTGTCCTACTTGGACAGTTTTCCAAAGAAATTAAAATATGTGAAATTGACCTTGCTTTGAAGCATAACAGTTCATATGCGATGCTGACTCCTCTTTGCCTTTCCAGGAAGCTCCACACTTTTTCCTCACCTTGGCAGCACAAAAGGAACGCATTCCAGACTTTTTGTTCCTATTCTAAAATATGGGTTGGATTGACATACAATTACCCAAACTTATTTTGTGAATAAAGATTGCTTTCAGTCAAGGTTTTATTAAAAAATAGAGAGCAGAAGATGCTTAGAATGGTCTTCCCACTGTGCACTACATTGTTTAAAGTTTTAAAATTTGAGCATTTGAGGGATGCCTTGTTGGCTCAGTGAGTTAAGCATCTACCTTCGGCTCAGGTCATGATCCCAGGGTTCTGGAATCGGTACCCCGTTGGGCCCCTTGCTCAGCAGGGAGCTCCCCCTGCTTGTGCTCTCCCTCTCTCTTTCTGTTGCTCTCTCTCTAGCAAATGAATAAATAAAATATTTTTAAAAAATAAAATTTGAGCATTTGACATTTCCTTTTATTCTCAAATAGAATCCTGAAGGGAATCTGACAATTTTTATTATGGACACCTGAGTTAAAATATTTCTCTCAAAAATAATCTCATAATAATATTACGTGACTTTTAAAATTTTTTAAACTATCCAATTTGGGCAAATTATAAAACTCTTTTTTTTTTAAAGATTTTATTTATTTATTTGACAGAGAGATCACAAGTAGGCAGAGAGACAGGCAGAGAGAGGAGGAAGCAGGCTCCCCACTGAGCAGAGAGCACAATGTGGGGCTCGATCCCAGAACCCTGGGATCATGACCTGAGCTGAAGGCAGCGGCTCAACCCACTGAGCCACCCAGGTGCCCCAAATTATAAAACTCTTTTGAGCCTTAGTCTCTTCATCTTTAAGGTGGGGAAGAAGGTTATATGTGAGGATGAATGCAATCTACTTGTCAATTAAGAACTGGTAATAGTGATATTAAGTATTTTATTATTCTCAATTTGCTAGCATAAATATTCCACAATTTCAGGAATCTCTGTGTACCATAAATTTAGAGATCCACTGAGGACTTAATGAAATCATAGGCCAGTTACAGAATAGAGAGTTGCAGAATAGTCAAGAAAGAGACAAAAGAAGGGGAAGGAGGAGGAAGAAGACAAACAAGGGGGAGAAAAGATTAGATATGCTTTATAGAATATGATTTGAAGAACTTGTGTCATTATTAAGAAATTCAGACATCAAAAGGACTTTAAATTATTTATATTTGCTTACTTTTTAATAAATATGAATTTTAGATATTGCAATAATAAATTGAGATATGTTGTAATCAACTCTTGATAATGAGTAGTAAAATATTTTAGAACATTATCTTAGAATAATAAAAATATTAGAAAGGAGCTTAGGTATATATTCCATTATGAGACCATTGATTTCTAAAGCACTGATTTTGCTTGCATTTTTTTTACTCAATATGAGCTTTCAGTGCCTTTTCTTTGAAGAAATCAGAGTTTATAAGAAAGAAAATAATCACTCAAACTTCAAATCAGACATAACTATCATTTGCATTTTGGTATTTATTATTTCAAAATATTTTTATTATGCACATACTTTTACAAACACATAAATGTCTTTTTTAAAAAACTGAAATGCTATAATTTACATCCTCTAGAATTTTTCAAAGAAAACTGATATAAGTGTATAAAAAGAAAGAACGGCATCGTGTGAATGTAGTTGCACGACTGCCCAAGGCAGGTTTACTACTGACTTAGTTGGATATTAGGTTGATTTTCCTGATGTAAATTTTTCTTCCATGAAAATACATAAATTTTATCATGCTAGTCTTCTACCCTTAAGACAAATTCTTGGAAGTGCAATTTGGGGGGCACAGGACACGTCCAACTGAGTACCTATGTCTACACCATTATCCATCAGTATCTTGTTCTGAGTCTGCACCTGCATCTGAAACTGCATCAATACTATTGAATAGTACTTCAGAAAAATCAGAACTTTCTATATCCATCAATAGTATGTGACAGAGCAGTGGGTATTTCCCTTTTGACCTAATCATTTTTTCTTCTCTGAAATGTTAAATGTGTGACATCTCATCTATCTTTGTTTACTTTTATGGTTTCTGCCTTGGTATCATGCCTAGGAAAACCTCCCCTTGTTTGACTGAAATCCAATTCTTTTATTTTTCTTTGCATGAAGTAAAATATTTTACATGGCTTCTCTAACTTCTTAACAATTTAGCAAATGTCCCAGAATCTGTGAGGCATAGATGGAAACTGTGCTCTCTTTCCTTAGTAGGCTGGCTAGGGGGATACCTCCAGTTGGAATACTTGAGTTAAACTGATCTAATATTTATCTATATATTTATCATATATTAAGCTGAGAAGAATACTTCAACTGAATGAGATATTTAAGTGGGGGTACATTATCTTAAATGGTTTCCCCCACTGCAGTCTCTATACTTAATTGTCATTTTGGATTTTGTGAGGAAGGAGGAAGGGAAGCTAATGGTAGTTAGGGACAAAGAGTAAGAACAATAGAAGAGTATCACTGGGATAAAAAGTATATAGAAGAAAGGAGATAGTAAAGAAAAAATTGGTTTCATTAAAAATATATCAAATATTACCATCTCAATCACTGATTTTTATCGGTTTAATTTTTAGAGGCAATTGTTATTCAGATAGCTTATAATCTTCTAATTCGTTGACTTGAGTACAAAATCTCTCTGTCTGCCTCCCACCCTCTCCTTTTTCTCTAATGCTGAATATGTGGATTTCTAAAAATTGTGGCTAAATGTTTTTATTCCCTAGCAGCTTGGAAAATTAATAATAGTTTAAGCTTCAAAGTCTTCTTTTGCAGAACAAAAATTTGAAAAGCTTAAGAAAAATATCAATGGTTATGTTTCTTATCCTGACCAACTTGGAGAAAACCATAAGGTACATGACCCAGTCTAGCGAGAAATAAAAATTACCAAAATGTCTTATTTACAAAGTCCCATGTTGAAAGGTTAATATTAGTCACAATTAATGATAGTTCTTCAGAAAAGAATAATGTTAATAGCATGGACCTTAAACAAATTAACCTAGAAATATTAAGCAAAAATAACGGTTACAAGACCTGGTTTGAGGAGATTTTATTTTATTAACATAGAATGTATTATTTGCCCCACGGGTACAGGTCTGTGAATCATCAGGCTTACACACTTCACAGCACTCACCATAGCCTCCCCAGTGTCCATAACCTCACTCCCCTTCTCCCTACCCCCCTCCCCCCAGCAACCCTCAGTTTGTTTCATGAGATTAAGAGTCTCTTATGGTTTGTCTCCCTCTTGATCCCGTCTTGTTCCATTTTTTCCCTCCTTACCCCCCATGACCCCCTTACCTGCCTCTCAAATTCCTCAGATCAGAGAAATCACATGATAATTGCCTTTCTCAGATTGACTTATTTCACTTAGCATGATACCCTCTAGTTCCATCCATGCTGTTGCAAATGGCAAAATTCCGTTTCTTTTGTTGGCTGCATAGTATTCCATGGTATATACATATCACATCTTCTTTATCCATTCTTCTGTTGATGGACATGTAGGTTCTTTCCATAGTTACACTACTGTGGACATTGTGGACGTTGCTGTTATAAACATTCGGGTGCACATTCCCCTTCAGATCACTACATTTGTATCTTTAGGATAAATACCTAGTAGTGAGATTGCTGGGTCATAGGATAGCTCTATTTTCAACTTTTTGAGGAACCTCCATGCTGTTTTCCAGAGTGGTTGCACCAGCTTGCATTCCCACCAACAGTGTAGGAGGGTTCCCCTTTCTCCGCATCCTCGTCAGCATCTGTCATTTCCTGACTTGTTAATTTTAGCCATTCTGACTGGTGTGAGGTGGTGTCTCACTGTGGTTTTGATTTGTATTTCTCTGATGCCAAGTGATGTGGAACACGTTTTCATGGGTCTGTTGGCCATCTGGATGTCTTCTTTGCAGAAATGTCTGTTCTTGTCCTCTGCCCATTTCTTGATTGGATTATTTGTCCTTGGGTATTGAGTCTGAAAAGTTCTTTACAGATTTTTGATATTAGCCCTTTCTCTGATATGTCATTTGTGAGTATCTTCTCCCTTTCTGTTGGTTATCTTTTGGTTTTGTTGACTCTTTAAAAGATTATTTCCTTCTTTTCTTTCCCTCTCTTTGGCAATGGTGTCTAGAGATTATAAGACACAGCTTCTCAGAAGATGGAAGCAGAGTTCAAACTACCCAAACAAAACTTTAATTAGTGGATGCTTGACATATAAATGTAGCATTTTAATGATTTATTTGTTCATTCAGCAAATACTTACTGAGTGTATATACTATGCCAAGCCCATCCTAGGGACTGTGCTTATATCAGAGAAAAGCCCATTGAACAGATAAAGCATCATAACTTTCTCTGCATAAGTTTTCATGGCCTATAAATAGGAGTTTTATTTGGTCTTTTTCAGTTATTATTACATTTCCTTCTTTAACCCCAAGCTAATACAAATATTTAGATTTATCCTAAATTCCCTTTTTCCTTGTTATGTGCTCAATACTATGACCTGCAGATGAACTGACAGGTTATCAGAAATTATAATTAATTTTGTTTTTTAAAAAGATTTTATTTATTTATTTATTTATTTATTTGACACAGAGAGAGAGAGAGACAGTGAGATAGAGAATACAAGCAGGGGGAGTAGGAAAGGGAGAAGCAGGCCTCCCACTGAGCAGGGAGCCTGATGTGAGGCTCGATGCCAGAACCCTGGGATCATGACCTGAGCCGAAGGCAGATGCTTAATGACTGAGCCACGCAGACACCCCAGAAATTGTATTTTAAAGTACATTTTCTTTTATGATTCCTTCCTATCTTCAAATATGTCTTAACAGCTAGCTAATGGTAGAATTCTGTTTGTTGGTGTTGTGTGAATTCACAGATGACAACATGAAATATCTTCCTGGATCAGACTTAGAGCATGCCATTTATAGTTTGGCAGTTAAGAGAAGACACAAGAAAGAAGCCAGTCAGGAAACATATACATCTCTGGGCACAAGATGGAATCCGAAGTATCATAAATAAGAAAGGGCATGTTTAAAATGGAATCTAATATTTAATGTGAAATGGATAGAGAGAAATGACTCCAGAAATAACAAGATCAGAATCCATACTTGCATGGTTGGTTAGGAGACAAAAGCAAGAAATTAAGTAGCAAACAGTGTTGCTATTGTCAATTAAGCTAAAGATACCATTAAAAGACAGGAATAAAGGCAGCTTTAGAATTTCTGAGGTCAGAAGAAACATGATCACTTATGGGGTTTCTGTGTATCAGACCATTAAGCCCTCTTGTCTCTGTATTATCAGAGCACAAATTTCAACGTAGAACACCTTTAGGTGGAAGGACCATGTCTCTTCCTCCTTCTGTCATTATGAATGATGTCTGAAAGCAAGGATTCGCTTGCCAGTAGGGTGAACGACCAGCAGATGCTCAGTATTCTCGAGAGAGAGGAGTTAGGTCAGATGGGAAAACTTTTCCTGGGTTTAGAGGTTTGACTTGATCACTTCATTTATCACCCTTCCCCATCTGATGTGAAGTTATAGGTACTCTCAGAGGAAGTTCTGATCTAAAACAAAGTACAGAAGAAATAAAAATAACCAAAATGTCTTACTTGCAGGTCAATATTAGTCACAATTAATGACACGTCTTCAGAAAAAAATAATATTAACAACATGACTCTTAAGCAAATTTAGATCCTAGCAATTTAAAGAATTTAATGGCTCTGATTTATTATATATTTTTGATACTAAATTTTACTATTTTTTTTAAATTTTACTATTTTTGATATTTTGATATTATTTTTAAATATGCATGACTTCAGATTTCACTACCTCTACTAAGGGTTTATATCCCCTCCACACATAGACCAAGCTTTCAAATGAGTGTTTTGGAAGAGAAAGCAGTAAAATGGATAGGAATTTCCTATAGAGGAATTTTCCTCCTTACTCCTCTTAAGATAGAATGTTAACAAAAAAAGTTCAGGGAAAATTAAGTCCTTGGAAAATAAGAATCAAAGAAACATGTGACTCTTAAAGCCATTTTTGGCACATGTGTAAATATATTCAAAATTCTTATATAACAATTATTATATTGGATAATCATATATCAGATAGAAATAACTGCTAGAAAATTCCATAGCCATTGCAAGATCATAGAAAAAATGAAAACCTGTTTAAAAGCACTATACTCTTAAAGATATAGGAGTTACAAGAAATTTGAAAAATTGGGTAATTAAGAATCTCAAAACAGATAAAGGACCAATTTGAAATAAATATTTATAATGCTGTCAAACTATACTGTGGGTCCATGTTTTCTTCTTGCCTTACTTGATACAACTTCTGGAGGGAGGGCTCTCTTCTTGTTTATGACAGTATTCCTCTGAATTAGCCCAATGTCTGGTTCATAGTAGGTATGAAATTAATACTTGTTAAATTAATGAAAGTGTAAAGGAACAAGTAGAAGTTTTAAAAAACATCAGAATTGGTAATAATAGCTTTTCATTCTAAATTGCAAAATGGGGATGAAAATACTTTTCATGGCAAAGACATTTTCTCCACTGAGTAGTATGTTAAATTCTTGATTTATTTGTTGAAGTTATCATTAGTTGATGACAATTATTTGAAAAAAGAAACCTACATTTATCAGATTTTTCTCTTGGTTTGAGGGTATGGATTTCTGTAAAGTTTTTCTTGCATGTATTTCCTTAATTTATTATCAATTAGATATTAATAAAAAGTTACTGTTATCAAAAGCATAATAAAGGGCTCCTGGGTGGCTCAGTGGGTTAAGCCGCTGCCTTCGGCCCAGGTCATGATCTCAGGGACCTGGGATCGAGTCCCGCATCGGGCTCTCTGCTCAGCAGGGAGCCTGCTTCCTCCTCTCTCTGCCTGCCTCTCCATCTACTTGTGATTTCTCTCTGTCAAATAAATAAATAAAATCTTTAAAAAAAAAAAACATAATAAAAACTTATGTTGTAATAGGAAAGTTGTGTTAAATTATATTTCAATGAGATTAAACTCTCAAAAGTGGTTTTAGGTCAATGCCTTTGAAATTTAACATCATAATTCCCTAGACTCCATCCACTGTGTTTAAGTAGTTCTTAAGTCTTTGAGATGACATAAAATAACCGGCTGGTTTTTACATTAAAATATGTCAACATATGTATATATTTATGTATAATATAAATGTATAATCTTCAGTTGGGTTGTTAATTCATTATAGTAACCAACACTGTAAATATCTTTTAATTTATCTAGAATCTAGATATGTCTAGAAAAGGAAAACCTAAGAAACCCTTTCTGTAAGTAATTATCAAATAATAAAACATATTGCCATTTAAACATTTGATCAAATCTATAAAAATACATTTCTCAAAATAATCCTCTAATTTTTTCTAGTGTTGTAAGAAGCAGTTCGTATTTTATTACCAACATGTGCCTTCATAAAATCAGCTTAGATATTTATAGCAAGACCCAAACATAGATGGACTCAATCTTCTTATGACACATCTAGCAGAGAGAAACACAAGGGAAACTATCAGATGTATTAAGTACGACATGCAAGGCCACTTAAGACCCACCTATTCTCTTAGGCTGTGCGAAACAGACGCTAATCTTTGGTCATTTGTAGTTTGTACACTGTGTTTTCCACAAAAGTCTGACTCACAGACCTCTTTCTGGAGGTACAAGCATGTGTGAAAATGCCGTCATCTAATTGCTTTCCTTTGCATAATATAGATGATAGCCTTAAATAATGGGACCAATTTTCTACTATTAAACTCAGCTCATTTGCTTTAATTTCTTTATTCATGGAATGGAAACTTGACATTCAAAGTCTTTAGTTATTTGCCAATCAGGGAAGAAAAATTATTTCAAATCCAGAAGAATTAGAGTTATGAGACATGAAAACTTGTAAGAAAACAAGCAGTGCGGACATTCTGTTTCTGTCAGCCAGCTGCTTCCGGCCATGAACTGCATTAACAAAATCTTTACAGTGGGATAAAACTGCACAGAACTGCACACATGCACACACATGGAGATGAATGTATGTAAAAGACGGTGAAACCGAGTAACATCTGTAGTCTAGTCTAGGGTTATACCAATGTCAATTTCCTGGTCTTGATACTGGTCTATAGTTCCACAAAGGCACCACTGGGGGAATCTGGGTGAAGGGCACACTAGACTATGCACTATTTTCTCTAATTTATCTGAATGTGCAATTATTTAAAATGAAAAGATTTTAAAAAGCCATTTAAGGAAGGAGGGAGCCTGGGGTGCCTGCATGGCTCAGTTGGAAGAGCTTGCGACTCTTGATCTCAGGATCATGAGTTTGAGCCTGAAGCTGGGTGTAGAGATTAATAAATAAATAAACAAATAAATAAGGAGGGAACTTATTTGATGACAATGGTCCTAGAACAAAAATCAGAAACACATACAACCTTGAGCAAGTCACTTTACTTTAGGTTTATGTTTCATTCTTTGTAAAAATGTGGTGAGTGCTACATTACTAAGAGAAAGGGTAAGGACCATATGATCCTCTCAATAGATGCAGAAAAAGCGTTGAACAAAATGCAACATCTATTATTGATAAAAACCCTTAACAAAGTAGGTATAGGTGGAATGTACTTCAATATCATAAAAGGCCTGGAGGGAAGACCCACAGCTAATATCCTCAGTGGGGGAAAGTGAGAGTTTCCCTCTAAGGTCAGGAACAAAACAGGGATGTTCTCTCTCACCATTCCTTTTTAACACAGCACTGGAAGGCTTAGCCTGAGCAATCAGACAATGGAAAGAAATGAAAGGCATCCAAATCAGCAAGGAAGAAGTCAAACTTTCACTATTTGCAGATGACAAGATACTCTATGCAAAAAACCTGAAAGACTCCACCAAAAGTTGCTAGACTTGACACATGAATTCAGCAAAGTTGCAGGATATAAAATCAATGTACAGAAATCTGTTGCATTTATGTACACCAATAATGAAGCAACAGAAAACATAAGCAAGAAATTGATCCTATTTATAATTGCACTAAAAACCCTAAGATACCAAGGAATAAACTTAACCAAAAAGGTAAAAGATCTGTACTCTGAAACCTACAGAACAATTATGAAAGAAAGTGGAGTGAAACAAAGAAATAGAAAAACATTCCACGCTCATGGATTGGAAGAATAAACATTGTTAAAATGTGTCACTCTCCACCTGCAAGAACGACACATAGCCTGGTCTCTTGTTAATGTTGCTTCCGCTTTATTCTCATACCACACTTGCTTATATGCAGTAGGGCACCCTATCAGAAGACAGATGTTCTCAAGACATCCAATCACAGACCTGCTGCTAGGCTTCCCCTAGTTAGTCTATCCAGGGCCTGCTTTTCCTCCCCCACATGGGCCGCTGCCGATATTGACTTGTTTACGTGGAGGTCTGTTTTGGCACCTGGCCAGGCACCATCTTGCAATGGCGGGGACCTCCTTGGCCACAGGCGGTCCCCAACATCTCCCCCTTTTTTGTTTTATGGCAGGGATCGTGCCTGTTTTAGGTTGTCAGTAGCAGAAAACATCCTTACCCGTCATCAGACACAAGATATCGAAGATCTCTGTCCTGTCTTAGGTTGGCATGTGTCTCTGCTGATCTTACCCGTCTTTGACTACCGATCCAGCATGCTTAACTATATTTGGGGGGATGTTCCAGCTTCGATCGCCAGCAGAGCTTGTACTAGGGCTCGCTTTTGCTCCTGATGTTGTCGTCTCCACTGACATATTTTCTTAGTGAGAAATAGCATGCCAATGAGGAGAAGGACAAGCAGACCAATCGTTCCAGCCCATTGTTTAGTAAAGTTAGAAACATTGCCGAGTGCATTTAGTATGTCTGGAAATGATGCGGGCCGTACACAAGTACTATTAATCTTAGTGATCTCAGCAAGAAGGCTCCGTGTAAAATTTTGAAAGTCTTCAGACCAGGTGCCTTGTAAATATCGGGAGAGCAGTCGGGAGGAATTGCTAATCTGACTAAGGCTAGAGAATTTTACAGGGGTAACACAGAGCGCAGAAAAAGGAACAATACAACCAACACTCAGTATTTCAGCTAAGCCTAGGGTTTGATTGGTGGTAAAGAATGGGGGGAAAATAAAGGAAGAATTAGTTAAGGGTAAAGGATAGGGCCAAGCTTTCAGAATAGCCCATAATTCACGTGTCGCCGTCGGGGGAATTAGGAATATCAGAGTCCCCCACGACAGTAGGAGGATCACGGCTTCCTCTGTCCTCATCTTCGTTCTCAGGGGCTTTCTGGACCAATCTCTCTGGAATCCAAATCGGCACTTCTTTGTCCTGTGGGAAAACACAAACGGAGCCTCTGCTCCAGATTAATACAGGATCCGGGCCTTGAGTAAGTGCTGAAGCAAGTACTTGTCCTTGAATAATGCTGTCATTAATATCCCTGCATACCTTAATGTATGTGCTTAAATCTTTAGCTTTCCATGGCCTAATGGCCTCTTTACACCATTTATTGGCTTGCTCATAGGCCAGTTGCTTAATTAAAGGCATGGCTGTGTCAACATCCCCAAATATTCTCCCAGCTGTTTGCATCAATCTTGCAACAAAATCAGCATATGCTTCATTTGGTCCTTGTATCACCTTAGATAGTTAACCCTGCAAGTCCCCACTGCCCTGGAGGGTCTTCCATGCTTTAGTAGCGGCAGCTGCAGTCTGCATGTATATGGCAGGGTTGTATGGCAGTTGGTTATGTTTACTAGCGTATGGCCCCATGCCCATAAGCATATCCAGATTCCATTGTGGATTGCCTGCCGTGGCATTATGCCGTGCAACATCCTGGGAATACTCTTGCCATGCTGTCTTCCAGACCAAATATTGCCCTCCAGAGAGGGCTGCCCTTGCTAAATTCCCCCAATCTTCGGGGATTAAATTCATGCCTGCTATGGACTCCACTAGAGAAATAGTAAATGCTGCCTGAGGGCCATACTGCATGACCGCTTCCTTTAATTGTTTAACTAATTTAAACTCCAAGGGCTGGTGACATCTTTGATGATTTTGGTCCTCTAGAACTGGGAACATTGAACTGCTATTGGCCCCCCTCCATGCGGTCTTCCAACCCTCATTGGCAGAGGGACGACATTTACATGTCATCTCCTCCGCCAGGGGATTGTAGGGAGGCGGAGCATTAGGGGTCACTGCTGAACAGGGAGGGCCTAGTTTTAATTTGAACTTCCGCTCTAGCTCCTCCCCCGACATTTCTTCTTCCCCTTCGCTAGAACTGCTCCTTTCCGAAGCACGAAATGAGCGTTCTTCTTTCACCTCCTGGAGTGCCTCAGCGCCCTCCTGAATAGCTGAGTCACATCTCGGCTTATGTCCTCCCAGGCACCCTCCGACTAGAGTCCATATAACTAACGTTCCCGGCGGCAATGGTTTGTTCTTATCCCTCTTCTTAAAATCCTCGCCTAAATGGTCCCATTGGGGGATATTTAGCAAGGCCTCGTCCAGAAACCAAGGCGCCACGGTCTCAACTGTATTCAAGAATATCCTAGCAGTTCTCGTTTTTAACGGCGTGCCATTGGCCTTTAGAAGGTCCTTTAGGGCACCCTCCAACCTCGACTTTGACAGTTCAGATCCCATAATTAGAATCCCAACCTAATGGTTGTTCAGCATATACTCGCCCCTAAATCCCGGCTCTAAGGCCGCCCCACTTCTTATTGCGGACTTGTACAAGTTTCCTACCATCTTTGTCGTGGTTTTACCCCGCTTACCTGTGGACTTCTCCCTTGCAAGGTTTTTCTATTTTTCTTAATATCTCCCGGGTTTCGGCACCATTTGTCGCTCTCGATCCGCAAGAACGACACGTAGCCTGGTCTCTTGTTAATGTTGCTTTTTTTTTTTTTTTTTTTATTCTCATACCACACTTGCTTATATGCAGTAGGGCACCCTATCAGAAGACAGATATTCTCAAGACATCCAATCACAGACCTGCTGCTGGGCTTCCCCTAGGTAGTCTATCCAGGGTCTGCTTTCCCTCCCCCACATGGGCTGCCACTGATACTGACTTGTTTACGTGGAGGTCTGTTTTGGCACCTGGCCAGGCACCATCTTGCAATGGTGGGAACTTCCTTGGCCACAGGCGGTCCCCAACAAAAATGTCTACACTACTCAGAGCAATCTGCACATTTAATGCAATCCCTATCAAAATACCACCAGCATTTTTCACAGAGCTGGAACAAACAATCCTAAAATTTGTATAGAACCACAAAAATCCCAAATACCAAAGCAAGTTTGAAAAAGAAAAGCAAAGCTGGAGGCATCATAATTCCGGACTTCAAGCTCTATTACAAAACTATAATGATCAAGACAGCATGGTACTGGCACAAAAATAGATGCACAGATCAATGGAACAGAACAGAAAACCCAGAAATGAACCTAAAACTATGTTTTTAACTAATTGTGGACAAAGCAGGAAAGAATATCCACTGAAAAAAGACAGTCTCTTCAATAAGTGGTATTAGAAAACTGGACAGCAACATGCAGAAGAATGAAACTGGACAACTTTCCTAAACCATACACAGAAATAAATTCACAGTGGATGAAAGACCTAAATGTGAGACAGGAAATGGGCAAAAATCCTAGAGGAGAACAGAGGCAGAAACCTTTTAGTCCTCAGTCACAGCAACTTGTTACTAGAGACATTGCCAAAAGCAAAAATGAACTATTGGGACTTCATCAAAATAAAAAGCTTCTGCGCAGTGAAAGAAACAATAGAACTAAAAGCAGCCAAAGGAGTGGGAGAAGTATTTGCAAATGCCCTATCTGATAAAGGTTAATATCCCAAATCTATAAACAACTTACTAAACTCAATGACCAGAAAGCAAATAATCCAGTTAAGAAATGGACAGAAGCCATGAATAGACATTTTTCCAAAGAAGACATCCAGATGAGCGACAGACACATGAAAAGATGCTCAACATCACTCACCACTGGAGAAATACAACTCAAAACCATAATGACGTACCACGTCACACCTGTCAGAACGGCTAAAATTAACACAAGAAACAACAGGTGCTGGCGAGGATGTGGAGAAAGGGATCCCTCTTGCACTGTAGGTGGGAATGCAAACTGGTGCAGTATGGAGTCTCCTCAGAAAGTGAAAAACAGAACTACTGTACAATCCAGCAATTGTATTACTAGGTACTTAGTCAAAGGATACGAAAATACAGACTCAAAGGGGTACATGAACCTCAGTGTTCATAGCAGCATTATAAGTGTAGAGATCTCTATCTATATACCTCTATCTACCTGATCTATCTAGAGGAATATTACTCGGTCATCAAAAGGATGAGATCTTGCCATTTGCAAGGATGTGGCTGGAGCTAGAGAGCATTACAGTAAGTGAAAGAAGCCAAAGACGGACGAATACCACACGATTTTACTCACATGTGGAATTTAAGAATCAAAACAGATGGGGCGCCTGGGTGGCTCAGTGGGTTAAGCCGCTGCCTTCGGCTCAGGTCATGATCTCAGGGTCCTGGGATCGAGTCCCACATCGGGCTCTCTGCTCAGCAGGGAGCCTGCTTCCCCCTCTCTCTCTCTGCCTGCCTCTCCGTCTACTTGTGATTTCTCTCTGTTAAATAAATAAAATCTTTAAAAAAAAAAAAAGAATCAAAACAGATGAACATGTGGGAGGGGAAATAGGGAAGGAAATAAACCACAAAACACTCTTAATGACTGAGGGCTGACAGGGGGTGTGGGTGGGGGCTGGGCTAGAAGGGTTAGGGTGGAAGGAGGGCCCTCGTTCGGATGAGCACTGGGAGTTGTAGGAGTGACGGACCCCTGAACTGCTCCTGAAACCGGCACCGCACCGTATGTTAACTACCTAGAATTTGAATAAACATTTAAAAAGAAAAAAATGCTTTGAATAGACTAAAAGAGTAGGGGAATAATTTTAGTTTATAACTGAGGTTATAATTTAAAAGAATTGGTGAAAATTTTGTGGTTCAGAATACATTTTTAAGCAGATCAAAAGTTTTCATAAAATATTTTTTTTTAGATTATTTATTTTTAGAGAGAGAGAGCGAGAGAGACAGCATGCACACAACTGGGGGAGGGACAGAGGATGAGGACAGAAGAGTCGAAAGCAGTCTCTGGGCTGAGCATGGAGCTCAACTCGGGGCACGATCTCATGACCCATGAGATCATGACCTGAGCGGAAGTCGAGTCTGATGCTTAACTGACCAAACCACTTGGGTGTCCCAATTCATAAAATTATTTTCTAAGGTAAGACATATTTGAAACAAATTACCATAAATATATAGCCATTTGAGTGAATAGTATTTCAGGAACTTTTACCATAATGCCTGTCTGTATAAATTAAAATATATTCAAATATCCTTATTAAGCTTTACCTTTGTAGTGTGGTAACACAGGTAGCCTGTTACGGCGGTAGCCATATATTGATAAAGTACATGTGATGAGGGGTTCCTGGGTGGCTCAGTTGGCGGAATGACTGGCTCTTGGTTTTGGCTCAGGTCATGATCTCATGGTCCTGGGACTGAGCCCCGCATTGGGTCTATGCTCAGCAGGAAGTCTGCTTGAAGACTCTCTCCCTCTGTCCCTCTTCCCCCTTGCAAGCTCTTTCTCTCTCTCTAAAACAAATAAATCCATCTTTTAAAAAAATAATGAGAAAACTGATTAACCCAACTTTAGTTCATATATACATGCAAGAGTTAAAAAAAAAAAGAACACGTATGGCTTCAAAAAAACACTTTGCATGTTTTTAGTGTTTACATTTTAGGATAAAATTTTCCCATTTACTTCTGAAAGTCATTTTTAAAGAAATAACACTCGTAGGACTTTCTGAGTCTCAGCAACTTTATGTACATTGTGTCACTTAATCCTCACTACAAAATTGGAAATAGGTTTATGATTTCCTGAGGAAACGGAGGCAAATGTTTAAGCTTTGTGACGAAGACCACCCAGCTGCTCAGTGGCTGGGCTGAGAGAAGAGTTGTCGGACTAGGTGGACGGCTCTGTGCACTGTGCTCCTGTGTCTGGGGATAAGGATAAAATTTGCTGTTTGCTGCATAACTTTACTCAATATTTCAGATATTTATTGCGTACTGTAAATATGTGTCCTTGAATACCAGACTTGTCTAGTTCGCACTGTTAGCTTGTTTTCTAACACTTGGCACCGCTTACAGACACAGGAGCAAAGCTCAGTAAGCTTCGTTAGGTATTTTTAGATACTGAGGTTTAAATATTTACGCTGATTTCATTTCCAGACACCAGGAAAGCGTGGTGTTTAATGATGTAAGCTGTGAAGACAACAGACTTAGAATGAATTCCAGCCAACATTACCTAGCTGGGGAACTTGCTTAAAAATTTTAAGCCTTAATTTCCTTGTTATAGGAGGAATCGTATCTGCCTCATAGGGTTGTTGTAAGGGTTAAAGTTGGTTGTTTCACTCCAACTGTACATCCTGACTCGTTCATGCTACTCACTGATAGCTATGATTTTGGCTTTGAAATTACACATGAGTAGTTAGATGGGAATGTACCCCACTGTTACATAATTTTATCTATTATATAATTATATATATATTATATATAATATATATATTATATAATAAAATCTATTACATAATTTTATCACAGATTTGAAAGAAGGAAATCGTATCAATAAAATATTTTCAGTTTTTTACATTTTCTGATTTGGCCAAATCTGTAAGTATCCAATTATGAAGTGAACTGTGGCTATACAGCTATTATTAATGGTCTTTTTATGTGAAAAATATCTAGGCTAGGTAAATTCCAACTCTCGATAATCTACAGCTTTCTGATTATTCAAGGGCTCTTTTCGTTAGCGTAAGGTTATCACACTGCAAAATGAGGGCTATATGTGCATTACTGGCAACCATGATCGTGGGCAGATGTCTCCTGTCCTTCAGTTTGCCTTCAGAAAGTCTCTGTATCGTGCAGTGGGATTTCAGTAACATCAGCAGGCAAGGGAAAATGCATATAAGGATTTGGAGAGACACTGTTCTGAAGATAGGGATTGCTCCAAAGCACATATCGTTGATAAACTGTTGGGTTCAGTTCTGCAGTGTTAACTTCTCAGGACAGTTACCTTTTTAAAAACCCACACTGCCATATTAAAGATGGATACTACGTAGATCACACATGAGAAATGAATCATTTTCTACATCTCAAATCTTACATGGCAAAATGAATAAAGTCATAACAAAGTGTCTTACAGTAACATGATGCATGGAAAGTCAATATTTCAGTGATAACTTTTAAATAAGGTATGAATTTCTATAAGTGACATTACTATTCGATGGAACTAAAGACAAAGAGTAAGAATCAAGAATAAGTAATGAAAATAATCTGAATAAAAAAGACTGTCATATAATCTTTCTAACAATGTCTTTGTGTGTGTGTATTTTGGCTATAGGTTTTGCAATTACAAGCAGGATCCTCTGTTTAGTGACAAAAATTGGAATGTTTACTGAAAATGGTCACTAGTGACAGAATAGAAAGTGAGCAAGGACTTAACTTCTTCTCTCATCACATAATTAAGCATTTCTCACTATGGTTTTGAATCTTAAATATGGCCATTATCTGTCCAGAGACCAGAGGGAAATAAGCAATATGAGACAGTCAGCAATGTATATAGTCAAAGATTTTGAATAAAGACACATGGTTCCTTGGATAAGGAAATAAGAATATGGTGCTGTATGAACTTCTCTGCTTACCACAGTTTTTTGTTATTTTTTTTTTTGGTTATGTAGAGAAATCCATATATAGATATGCTGGGGACAGAACTCTCTACTGTTTACTAAAGCTTTATTAGTAAATATTAAAATAAAAGGAAAAATAACCTTTTGGGGCAGATTTCAGGTACATAAGATGCTGGAAACAGAAATTTAAGATATTAGATTTTAAATATCCTGGGAAATATTATAGAATTGTGATAGCATAATTTTATTAAAAATAAATAATTTGTGTCATGTCACACCAAATTCTGTATCAAAACATATATACATACATATGTATGTATCATTAGGTTTTGAGCTAAGAGAGCTATTAAAGAGTAACACAGGACACACATTTGCCAAAAGATAACGATGTGGAGTAAATAACCAATATGAGGAAAAGTCCCTTTAATGATAGAGACAAACTAAACAAAAAAGAGAGATTATTTGACTACTTAGAAAAGTTTCAAGGAAAAGTTATGAGCATGAAAACTCCTGGAGAATATTTACCAATTTTGGTATGTACAGTAATGATGTGCACATGTCCCCTAAACATATCATGTCTTATCACCTGATAGTTAGATGCCTAAGGACAAGAAGAGCTTTCATCAAATGTTTCTAAGAATCTGCTAAATACCTGAATCGCTTCACATTGCATTTTACTATTTGCTTATTCATACCTCAGTCTTGCAGACAAGAGTACTTTATCCCTTGTGTTTGACATTACTAGAATTTAGTGATTCCTAGAACTTAAGGATAAAAAACTAACACTACATTTTCTTCATATACTTAGAGGACTATTTCTATAGACATTATGCAAACATAAATAAAAGGAAGAAGGGACTTTGCATTTATTGTTACCATTATCATTTAAAGCCATTTATGGAATCTTTGTGGTGGCAGGGATTCTGACACATTTACAAGGTGAAACAAGAGCAATTAGAAAAATGATAGATGAGGGGCACTTGGTTGGCTCCGTTGGTAGAGCATATGACTCTTGGTCTTAGGGTTGTGTGTTCAAGATCCATGTTGGGTACAGAGATTACTTTAAAATAAAATCCTTTAAAAATATAGAAAGATGTTAGATGAGGCCTTTGAAAACTATAAGGAATTACACAAAAATATTACTGCTTCAACTACTTGATTTATACCAAAACCAAGAACTTGAGTAGGTAACATAGAACTGCAGCTATCAAATTTTATTGACCCTTTGCCTTAAAGATGGCTCCAAAATAATTTTTGATTTTCTGCTTTGGGAGATTACATATATTGCAACTTTAGCAAAAATTTCATTCCCATTTCCCTCTCACCAAACATCCCTTTTTTTTTTTTTTAACTGATTTTTCCATATTATTTTTTGTCTTTCTTCTTATCTAGAATGTGAACTCCAAGGCTAGGAGTCTTTATCTGTTTTGTTAATTGGTACATTCCAAACATCTCGAAGATTCATGACACATTGTAATCATTTAATAAGTATCTATTAACTATTTGAGCTGCAACAATGCTTTTCTTGATGTCCAGTTATTAAAATCTATAAAAGCTGAATTACTTTTCTTAAAAGATCTTATTTATTTATTTGTCAGAGAGAGAGAGAGAGAGCAGGGCACCATCAGGGGGACCAGCAGACAGAGGGAGAAGCAGGCTTCCCACTGAGCAGGGAGCCGGATGTGGGACTCCATCGCAGGACCCTGGGATGACCTGAGCCCAAGGCAGAGGCTTAACTTCCTGAACCACCCAGGCATCCCAAGTAGAGTTACTTTCAGTGCATCACTACCTACATGGGGTTAACTTAAAATAGTCAACAATATATTTAGAAGCATGCGTTATTCCAAGTAATGTAGAATTTTCTTATTTGGTCTTCTCCCACAACCTCTACCCATCTTCTCCAGAGGCAGCCCCTGGTTATGTTTCTTCAGTGATTTCCAGTTAAACATAATCTACCTCTGCTGTTCATCTATCCTCTGTCCAGACCTATCTGTTCTCCCCTTTGAGCCAAACTTTACCCTGTTAGGTGGCAGGTGTCCTAAGAAGGAAGTTCCAGGAATTACCTTCCTTGACTCCTGGCTTTCCTTAAAAATGTTGAAAATCAATAAAACTTTTTCACATTTATGGAGGATTTGAAACGGTACAGAAATACTGCTATGTTGATTTAATTTTTGTATGCCTTTATTTGGACAGACTATTTCTTTTTAAACAATACGGTTTCAACCGCAAACCCACTCTTCTGTTATTTCAACAGCAGATGTCTCCCTAGGGCCAGTCTCCCTCTGCTACCTACACCGGCTCTTCAGCCTAGAGTCTCCCTGGGCTCCACAGCAAGGAGACGTTTATTTACCCAGGATTTCCCTAAAGAAATGGGGACATCTTTCACAATGTGCATCCTCTTAGAGTTCATGTGTCTACGTGGCAAAATTTTAGCTGCAGCCTTTTCTGACATTCCGATCCGATAATACTATCTAAACTTGTATAGCAGGGGCAAGTTTACAAACCCTTTCAAGTGTATTATTTCATTCTTTCATCACAGCAGTTTTGTAAACCAGGTATTGCTATTATCTCAACTCCTGCAGGGAAGACACCGAGGCCCCCAAATGTTACTAACATTTATAAGTTGACAGAGCAACGAGTAGTCACTGGCCCCCATATTCACTCGCTGATTCTCTAATTCTCAATCCATTTGCTTTTTCCTCTCCATAAAACTACCTTTGCCGGGATGAGCACAGTAGATGATTCCTTGTTACATGTTTTCATGTACGAGGTCACACACATCTTCCACACATTACAGTTTAGAACACGCAGCATAACCTGGGACATCTCTAGGGCAGATGCTAGTTCTTTCCCTTCTTTTGGTAATATAAACATGTTATAGATGGCTGCATTTAATTCTTTCACAAAACTACTGGAAAAGCAAATGTATTTTATTTTTTTACAAATGTATTTTAATTAACACTTTTAAATTGGTTTACATGTTCAAATGATATCTAGGGGTGAGACTGCCCCCCACCCCTTTAGTCTGAACCTTGGGTAACCCGGTCTGTGATAAACTTTAAAGAGGTATACGTGTGAGCCTGCATTCCTCTGTGTACTTCACTTGCTGCCAGGAGAAACATTTAATTTCCTGATGAGAGAACATTATCTTTAAAGGAAACGTTCCATTCTTTCTATTGTTACTCCGAGGTTCTCTGGATGATTTCAATCTCAGTAAGGTACAAATAAGAACTTGCTTAGATTCTGGTTAAGTAAATATATATAGGAAATGTTCCTTCTCATTAGTTTGTGTAATTGTAAAAATGTCCATGGGTGTTGCAGACCTATCAAAAGTACATGATAATAAATCAGTACCTTTTGGATAGGTCTGTAACACCCATGGACATTTTTACAATTGTGTCTTAGTAAAATTATTGCTACATTACTTTTCTCAAGGAACACATTAAAATATAAGAAAATAAAAAATGAACTAACATCTGATAAGCAGTTTTATACACTTCATAATTAGAGATTTAGAACTTTCATATAGAACTCCTAATTTTGAAGTCTTGTGTAAGGAATGAGCAGAAACCTGTCACTGGAGTTTAAAACACTTAGTTAACCTTCCCAAACACTTAGTAAACTTTCCAATATTTCTTCTTTAGTATAAGAGTAAATAACTGCTCTCGAATTAGAAAAGGAGAGATATGATCATTTTAATATATAGAATAGGTATTTTAAATAAAAACTACATTTTCATGAAGAATTCTAATTTTTATTCATGTTTTAGTTTTATATACAAATTATTTTTGCTACTGGTCAAGAATTTAATACCTTTTCTCTACAGCATTCTTGAAGTTTTCGTTTATTTTTCAGGTTTTCCATTTTCAGGATGATCTAGATTCACATAGCTCTTTTTATAGAACAGATCTGGTTCTCCATTTTCTAGTGATTGGTAATGGTTTGCTGGACAGTCAAGAGGATTATCCTTGAAGAGAGACCTGTGTGTGAATCTCCATTTATTGCTAATGTGATCACGGAGAAATTCCATAACTTCTCTATAGCTCTATCTCACTATCACGTTTCAGTGAAAATACCCGGAGTGTTTTGGGTTGGAGACTGACAGAAATCAGGACTGGTTGGAAGGATGGGGTGCTAAGCTAATAGCCTAGAATACAGTGAGCAGTCAACAAACGGCCCAACAATTGTCATTAGTGGTACTTCTCTAGGATAAAACATGTATTTTCCTGTAACTGGTTGATCTCTTCTCCCAATATTACACATTGTTGCTTATTAGTCCACCCATAAAGATTATTTAAAATGTCTCTTTAGGGAACATAATAGTAAAGCAATGTTAAAACTATTATTAATATGTACCTATAATCTCTTTAGGAGAATAGATAACAAAATTTTTATAAAAAAATATTTTGATCATCCTTGTAATATTTTACTTTTAAGAACCTATAAAACATGGTTTCTTTTTTTTTAAATGATACAGACACTGTAAGTGAAGAATAAATTTGATCAGATTTATTCCAAGTGTAGCTTAATTGGCACTTGCGCCACCCATGAGTCGTTTGGTGGGAGTGCTTTTCTTTAAAAGAAGAATCTGTCAGAAAAGAGATTGTTAATACAACACCATGATGTGTTGATCTTTAAGCTAGTCTTCAAAATAAGAGACTGAATAGGGAAAGATAAAGAGGACAAAAGGAAGGAAAAGATATACTTATTGTACAATCAGGAGACAACAGGGTTAAAAAACGAGAAAATGAAACAAGAGGAAAAGAGTTAAGACTAGAACGGACAAACAGAATCGATTGTTCTACTAATGTTTTTAGTGGCAGCAAATTCAATTACAAAAGCTTACCCCTCCTCCTCCTTATACTCAGAGGTTTACTAGTGCAGTAAACCTGGAGAAGGACATTCTCTCCGCCTCTCAGGATTGCCTTTTATGTCCCCAAATGCCTCACATGAAACAAAAAGCTAGTATCAAAAATCTCCTGAGTATGAGGCAGAAATGCTTGGTAGTACCTGCATCCGTATTTTTGGAAATGCATGATGTTGACAGACAAATTTCATCAGTGACTAATTCAATATTTTCCTTTTCAATACATTATTTTTTTGTAATAATTATCTAAATAATTATTTAAACTGAAAAACATAAGGTGTCATCTAGAAAAGATGGATAAATAAGTTTGAATGCTTAATACTTTAGTTTCAGAGCTTCGGAGGTTGTGAAGTATTTTGAACTCAGAAATAGAATATCAAAAATTAATTTTAATAAGAATATTAATTTTTATTTAAGTATGATTTAAACATTTTACTGAAAAGACAACATAGTAAAATTTATGGATTATAAAATCCTTTCATTTGAATTTCAAAATTTGTGATATAAAACAATTATTTTCAACAGTTTTGAAGTTTTTTTTTTAATACTCATTCTCATTTCATTTTTTTCCTCCACCTTGTCTTCCCTCTGACTCAAAGTTTAAAAGGAACTGAAACATGTGACATTAGTTGGTTTGGGATACTTTCCCCTCTGGAAACGTGGGCTCAAGGGCATTTTAAATCACAAGTGGAATGAGTCAGATGACCCCAATTTGTTCTTCTGTGAGTTTGTGTTGATTTCAGAATGACTCTTGCAAACTCAGTTTGGGAGGATCCCAGTGATGAAATAACAGGAGTTGAAACCTGCTTATTTAGAACAGGCTTTAGCTAGTATTCAAATATTCTCATTTTGTTTAATCAAAAAATTCAGTGAAAGTTGCTAAGAGAGCAGGGTCGCAATCTTGGATACAACCAGGGCATACTTAAACTTGTTATAATTTGGCTTGTGTACACGTATGCATGTGTGCATGTACACACTCGTGTGTGTACGTATGTATGTGCATGAATAGTTATTACATTACAAATAATACATAAAGCTTGTTTAACACCAAAATGGGATTTTCCATCATAGATATGTGCTTTATGAAGACTGAGTTAGTCAGTCCAGGACGCTATAGCAGGGGCCATAGGCAGAGGGTGGCTTACAAGTAACGGAAAATGATTTCTCACAGTTCTGGATGCTGGAAGCCCAAGGCCGGGGTGCCAACATGGTCTGGTCGAACCCTCTTCCAGGTTACAGACTTCCTGCGTCTTCACGTGGTCGTAGGGGTGAGGCATCTCTATGGGGCTTCTTCTATAAGAGCACTAATCTGATTCTTGAGGGCTCCATCCTCATGACCTAATTACCTCTTAAAGGTCCCATTTCTTAATACTGTTAGGTCCGTGATCTAAGGAATGAGACTGATAGAAAGCGAAAATCAAACAAAGCTTTATTTCATGCCGAGCTCAAAAAATCAAACTGACCGGTCAGGGCTGTCTCTTACGAAACGGCGACCACGATGATCCCAACAAGGCTGCTCTGGAGGAGGCTGATCCGCAGATGAGGCCGCTCCCCCGGTCGGAGCCGCTCCCAAGAAGAGGCCATTCCGGACGAGGCGCTTCCCGGACAAGGAAAAGGCGACGACGACAGCGCTGATAACAAGGAGGACAACACTCCGATGGCACAGACTCTGCTCCCCATGCCGTCACTCTGACAAGGCTGCTCTCCAGAGGAGGCCGCTTCCCGGACAGGGCTGCTCCCAACAACGATGACCCCAGCAAGACCGCTCCCCACGTGGCTACTCTGGACGAGGCCTCTTCCCAGAACAAGGCCGCTGGATGATGCTCCTTCTGCAGGGCCGCTCACCGGGGAGGCCTCTCCCAGAATGACGCAGCTCCGGGAGGCTCCTCGTGGCGGGGCTGCGGCCCAGTGGTGACCAGGCTGCTGCTGTCGAGGTTGTAGGCCATTCCCCGAGATCATGACCTGAGCCGAAGGCAGCGGCCCAACCCACTGAGCCACCCAGGCGCCCCTAGTTGGTGTAATTTAAAGTACGTAACTTAGGGAATACACTGGTGCTGAATTTAAATCTTTATATTATCTGTCTTTTCCATATACATTTGACTTAGAGTTTCAAAGTATAAATGCCCAATTGAACTGACTACTAGACAGAATACAATTTAGTTTTTGTCAGGTAATAGTGCCATCTCTTGCTTGCTCTCTCTCTCTCTCTCTCTCTCACACACGCGCCAAATTCCAAAACAAAAACCTCACAAATAAATTATTATTTTATTTTTAAACAAAGTGATTATTGATAAGAACTAGGTACATATTACCAGAATTAGGCATTCTGATCAATTAAAACAGTTAAAATTGTTGTTTGTGATACCCCACAGTGATGCTTTCCAAATTTAATATAATTCCACTGCATTACAATTTTAAATACTTTGTCTGTGAGAAGCAAAGTTACATTACCTGGTGTGATGGTTAATTTTATGTCAACATGGTTAAGCTCTCCAGTCTAGATGTTATTGTGAGAGTATTTCTTAGGTGTAATGACATTTAAATCAGTGGACTCTGGGTAAAGCAGATGTGGGTTGGGCCTGATCCAGTCAGCTGAGGCTAAAAAGCAAAGACATTTCCTGAAGAAGTAATTCTCCTCCAAATGGCAACAAAGAAACCTGAGTTTCCAGCCTGCTGACCTCTGAAATTTAGCTTCAAGACAGCATCAACTCTTACCTATTTCCAGCCTGCTGCCTGTCTCAGGGCTTCAAACTTAACCGCCTCTATAAATGACGTGAGCCAATTCCTTAAAGTCGATCCACCTCATTTTCAGTCACTCTTTCTCTCCATCCTCTTGTTCTGCTTCTCTGGAGAACCTAGAGTAATAGAGCTGGCTATTAGCCAATTGAATTAAGCAATCACCAGCATCAGAATATTTCAACCATTTTAACAAATCTTATGTGTACATACAAAACTTGGTAAATACCCAAGCCATATTAGGTTATCAGGGTAGTTTTTATTCCTCCAAATAATTTAACACTACTTAATGCATATATTAGACAAGAACTGCCCATATTGGGGATTTGAATTGTACAAAGAATTCCCCAGGGCCTAAGCTGAATCCCATTATGTGCCTCTCTCCCCGTTGCTTTCCACTCTTCCATGATATATAGATGCAAAGAACAGGCCTTTTGTCAAGCAAAGCCATCCTGATGGAAACAGAGCTGTTACGTGAACATGCAGTCGTCTACACATAACTATTTTATACGGTGGGGGGAAAAGGGAAACAGAAAAGTGAAGGCCAGAGTGAATCTTTGGGATGTCAGTTGTCAACCTTCAAAGGGAAGAAAGGAAGAGAGAGAAGGAAGGGAAGGAAGGGAAGGAAAGAAAAAATGTTCCATCTCTGTAGATCTGCAGATAAAACCGTGCAGCCTCCACACGCAGTTGGTTTGTGCACATGGAAGTAGGAGTGAGGAAAAAAGCTTTGAACCCCCTGGAGAAAGGAGGATGTTAACAACTCCACCCTTTCCTCCTCCTTATGCTTGAATCTTTCTTTGTGTTCTATTTTGTGATCTGGACACTTGGGAAATGATTTTTCTGGAAAGAGAAATCAGATTGTTTGCAGAGGGGAGCCGAGAGGAAAGCTGAATAATAACGGCACATTTTAAATGGCAGAACACATGATTTACTACGGTTTCCTACACACTCAATTCTGCCAATAAGTAGGTGAGATCTGTTTCCTCATCTGTGAAGTCAAGAAACTGGATGTCTCCAGTCGCAGGTGGGGGGTGTGAGGGAGGGCACGGATTGTGTGGTGCAAAAATAATGAATACTGTTATGCTGGAAATAAATAAAAAATAAATTAAAAAAAAAAAGAAAAGAAAAGAAACTGGATGATCCCTGCAGCGTCTTCCTGTTTAAAAACTACGAAAATTGACACCGCAAAGAAAACACTGGGTCAGGTCTTTTATTCTCCTTCATTGATGGAACAAACAATTGTAATTTTGTTCCTTCCTTACACAGACTGGCTGTGGCATGAATAAAAATCAGATAAAAATTTATTTCAAAAAACTAAATTAACAAAACACCATCCCCACGACCACGGGGTCGGCCAGACGTTTAATGGCATTATTTACTTGTGTTTTTAGCTTTTCAAATAGAAAGCGAGTTTCACATTAGTTAAGTTCAAGGGGAACTTGGCGAAACATTGAATTTTAACAGCGGAATAAAAGTGGTTCCAAAGCTGCCCGCATTCGCCGTCTCTGGAGGCCCTGCGCTCCCCGCGTTTAAAACCGGAGGAACAGCCTCCGACGGCAGAGACAGGGTAAACCGAGGATCCGAGCGCCCCGGCGCCCCTCGCGCACACTCGGAGCTTCCCAGGACCGCCTCGCTGCGCTCACGGCGGCGACCGACGGGCCACCCGGCAGCTCTCCCTGCGGCGAGCGGGCGCTGTAGTCCCCGACCCGTCTATGCGGTCGGACTTTGTTGTACCGTCGTTTATTGTTCGCCCTGAGGCTCCCGGTTCCAGCCGCGCTAAGCGTGCTCCGGGCGGGAAGGAGGGCCCCGCGCCGCCCGCCTGCGGGACACGGACACACCGGCCCAGAGAAGGTGTCGCCCGCACGACCTCTGCGCTCCGGAGGCGCACGCGGGGCGCCCGCTGGCCCCGGGGCCAAAGCGTCGGCCTTCGGCCCAGGTCACGGTGTCAGGGTCACGGGGTCCCAGGGTCGGGCCGGGCGCTGCGCTCGGTGCGGAGTCGGCCTCCCCCGCCCCCGCCGTCGTCCCCCCTCCCCCCTCCCCGGCGGGTAACCTCGTGCGGACGAAGCGGCGGGGGCCGGGTGCGCGCGCAGGAGGGCGCGGGGCGCCGAGTCTTCCGCGCGGCGCGTCCTCCTCACGCGTTCCCACAGACGCCGTCGGAGACTCTCCCGCGCCCTCCGGCCGCCGTCCCGGCCACGCTGTCCCGCCACTCGGGCGACCGATGCGCGCCGCCGCCTTACCATCCAGGGCTGCCGCGCCGACTCCTGCGAGGGGACAGAGAATTCCGGAGTGCGCGTAGACGCGGCCTCGGAGCGCGCGGACTTCCGGGGCAGCCGTCGACGTTCCGGGCGCGCCCCGCGGGCTGAGGGCGGCTCGCACGCGGCTGACCGGAGCACAGGCCCCGCCCGCGCCGCCGGAAACAGTCCGCCCCCCACGGGCCGCCACGAGCCCGGAGCGGGCCCGGCGCCTCACGCGGACGCCGGCCCGGACCGCACGTGGCTCGTGGCCCGCGCACGGCTGCCGTGTCCCTGCCGCAGGGGAAGCCGGAGCGCAGAAGGCGTACCGAGGACACGACGGGCGGGGGCACGCGCACGCGCCGTACGAGCACGCGCACGCATTCCCCGCCCTGCAGCTCGCGCGCGCTGTGGGAAAGTGGGCTGTGCCTCACGACGCGCGACGACCGCACAGCCCGTCAGGTCCTTCTCACGCGCTTCAAGCCGCAGATGCGTTGTCGCGCGGCCGGGACACAGTCAGCTCCTCACGAGTCCGCACCTCACGGTGCAGGGACAGCGTCGCTCCTCCAGCCCGAATACAGCTCTCCGCGGGGACAGGGGCCGGGCCGCCGCCCGCTACGCCGATGCGCACCTGCTAAGGGCCGGCTCAGCGTCTCTGTGCGTGCGCGGCCGTGGGCGTGCGTGCGCGTGCGTGGGGACGTCAGGTGCTCGTCCGCGCGGGCTAGGAGCCGTTCGGTGGATGCTTTCTGCGTCTCTCCCGCGAGGGAGGCTCCGCGAGGTCGGGCCGGCGCCTCGGGGCCCCGCCAGGCACCCTCAGCCGGGCTCTTCGCAGCTTCCTGTGGGCCTCGTCCCCTCCGTCGCGCCCCGGCAAACGGCGCGCGCCCAGCTCCGGGCTTCGGGGGCAGGAAGCGCCCGCGCCGGACCCCCGCGCGCCCGCGGCCGCGAAGGCGGGACCGTCGCGGTTTGGGGAACGCGGTCGCGCGTCTGAGAGAAGGGCCTCCCGACGCCGTGGTACGGCCCCGCGGGCGCTCGGTCGGGTCGGCCTCCGAGGGTCCCGCCGCGGCCCCGTCTGCCGCCGCGCGGGGTCCGCAGTGTTCGTCGAGCGACCGAGTGAGGGGAACCGACGCACCGCGCCGCCGTGTTCTCCCCGCGCTTTCCACAGCCGGAACCGGCCTCGGCGCTCCCGGGCTGCGGCGCGGAAAGCGGACGGAGCCTGTGCTGCGCGGACGGACGCCGGCGGGGGCCTCCGCTGGTCTTCGGGTCCCCCCACCGCCTTCCTCGCCGGGCCGCGGACTCGAGGGCCGGCGTGTGGCGTTCGTCGCCGACTAGGATCGCGCGCTTTCCCGCGTCCTTCCGGGAACCTGCCTGGGCGGCGCTTGCAGAAAACGGGGCCTTGTTTCCGCCGCCCAGACGGGGCGCCCGGCGGCTGGGGAGCCTCCGCCTTCGGCTCGGGTCCTGGTCCCAGGGTCCTGCGATCGCGCCCCGCGTCGGGCTCTCTGCTCCGCGGGGAGCCTGCTTCCTCCTCTGTCTCGGCCTCTCTGCTTGCGAGCTCTGTCAAATGAATAAATAATATCCTCAAAAAATTACAGAGAACAGTACAGACAAACCGATAAAATGTAGGTTTCTGCCTGTGGTCTTCTCTAGGATGGATTTTGAAGGAGCGACGGACTGGAATATACCGGTCCGGTCGCCACTGCGGCGTCACGAGAAGCTGCGGGATTCCTGGGAGGCGCCGGGCGGCCCTGACGAGACCTGACGCGTGAGGTGATGAGGACCGACCGGCGCCGAGTGAGCCACAGGCAGGCGGAGCTGAGGAGATGAGCCGGAACAGTGGAAGCAACACGTGAAGGAACAACTGCGCCCGGAGTCCGGCCACGAGGGACAGAGACGTCGTTGAAACCGGGACAAGACGAGGACAAAGGGAAGGGTTTGGTTTTTAGCAGCCGCGGCAGAGTGGGAGTCGAGCCAAGGAGACCCAGAACGGACGTGCTCCAGGGGCCTTGGGGGCCTCCTCCTTCCTCACTAGCATTGGTGAGAATCCTGCTAATAAATTCTGTAATTGTCTTATCTTTTCCCTCATGGGAGGAAATCTCACTCATCAGACACTAGGATTGAGAAAAGGGCCGAAAAGTCACTTTCTGGCTGAGTGTGCAGAGAAATAGACCAGAAACATGATCTTTTCAAAACAAAGTCAGAGGAGCCAGTCTCTGTCCTGCTCCTCACTCGCCCACAGCCTCTGCGCAACGGGCTCCCTGGGCCCTTCTCTCATGCGTTAGGTCATCTGCGTCTCGTCCTTGATCACCCCACTGCTGTCCCAGATGTCGAGTCTGTATTTTATTATGATTACTTCAAATTGAGAATTGAAAAGCAGCCTCAAGTGTGATGTAGGATAAGGATCTTTGGAAAGGGATCCTTCAAGTCTTGGTCATTCCTGGGACTTTTCCCATTTACTGGATAGCTTCAGGCTCACTCAACGGCTTCAACCACAGCCAACCTCAGCCAACCAAGGGGGTATTCAGCTCTTCACAGCTGAGACACTAATGTCAATGTTATCCTCATGGGCGCGTTCCTAAACCTGCCTGATAATGAGGGGATTTCTTGCAATCCATGTGTTTTAGCAGATTGGATTCCTTTGCCAATAAAGTGATTATAGAATAGTGAGCAAAGACTGTAGAACAGTGGCTGAGGGACAAAGATTCAGATCTCAAAAAGCAGTAAAACGTTTATTCACAATCTTGGGTTGGGGAGATAAACAACTCAAAGAAGACAAATGTTGTGGAGCATAACAAATAGCATGGACGACGTGGGGAGATGGAGAGGAGAAGGGAGTTGAGGGAAATTGGAAGGGGAGGTGAACCATGAGAGACTATGGACTCTGAAAAACAATCTGAGGGTTTTGAAGGGGTGGGGGGGGGAGGTTGGGGAACCAGGTGGGGGGTATTAGGGCAGGGATTGCATGGAGCACTGGGTGTGGTGCAAAAATAATGACTACTGTTACACTGAAAAGAAATAAAAAGAAATGTTATGAAAAAGTTCAGAGTAAACTTAGCCTCTTTGAGATGATAAGTGTGACTCTTGGTCAGGTAAGCTAAACTGAAACTTGGAAAAAATATGAAGGTAAGTAAATATTTAATGAAGCAAAAGAACCCTATAAAATTAATATTTTGGTATTTAGCTTTTAAGATCAGCATGATAATATGAATAAACTTTGATTAACATTGAAGGATTGAAATATGATAGGTAAGAAACATAGACATAATGGCAAAATTTTAATTTAAAATGCGTAGAATTTTATTTGTACATTTAAGAAAAACCGGATTTACATGTGTGTTTCATTCCTTAGATTTACAGAAGTTGCTTGAATACTTACAAGTAATTTGCAATTCAGGCATTTGTATTAGTTTGCTAGGGCTGCTGTAGTCAAGTACCACAGGCTTACGGGATGGCTTAAACAGCAGACGATTACTGTCTCACAGGTCTGGAGGCTACAAGTCCAAGAACAAGATGTCAGCAGAGTTGGTTCCTTTGAAGGTGTGTGAAGGACAAATGTGTTCCAGTGCCTCTCTCTTATCTTCCGGTGGTCTGCTGGCAATCTTCCGTGTTCCTCGGCTTCTGAAATGTCACCATGATGTCTGCCTTTATCTTCACATGGTGAGCTTCCCATGTGCTTGTCTGCATCTAGAGTTCCCCTTTTAATAAGGAAACCAGTCCTTTGGGATTAAGGACCCATCTTACTCCAGAATGACTTTTTCACCTTAACTACTTGAATCTATATTGACGCTATTTCCAGATAAGGTTGAATTCTGAGGTATTGGAGATTACAGCTTCAACATACAGAATTTGACGGGACCACAATTAAATCCATAATAGCATGTAATTCTGGCTTACTGGAAGCCTGAAGTCATGACCATCCACTATAATAAAGATTTTTAATCTTATTAAGTTAAAACACGGGCAGTTTAAACTTTTACTTTCTACACATAAATCCTCCCAGATATTAGACATTTAAATGATGGTTGTTACCAATCCAAGGCCAGCCAAGCATAAACACCGTAGAGTGTGGCCATGGTTAGCAATAGTTTTTTACATGCATTCAACCTGCTCATAAGAAGTAAATAATATACTTGGGGTATCTAGTTCACCCTAGAAAAATATGAATCTGTGTGGATTTATCTTTATTTTGTAAATAATCCCAACAAATGTCATTTACTAGCTTGAAGTAGTCCATTTCCACAATGGAGACTAGAACCTGGCAAGAAGACTTTGCCTTCATTATGGCATTAAAATAATCTGGGACAAATTGTCTCACAATCTATACAAGATTTGATAAAACCAATAGTCATACAGTTCATTTTATAGAACTGATAATTACTTTGGCTCCCTGATAGACCAAATATAAAAAATTTAGCTTTTTCGGGCGCCTGGGTGGCTCAGTGGGTTAAAGCCTCTGCCTTCGGCTCAGGTCACGATCCCAGGGTCCTGGGATCGAGCCCCGCATCGGGCTGTCTGCTCTGCGGAGAGCCTGCCTCCTCCTCTCTTTCTCTCTGCCTGCCTCTCTGCCTACTTGTGATCTCTGTCTGTCAAATAAATAAATAAAATCTTTAAAAAAAATTTAGCTTTTTCAGAAAGTCACATAATTTTGCATTATTAATTTTTATGTATTTTGACATAACTCTTCTACAGATAATGTTCCAAAGTAAACAGGCTGATCTTATTAAAAACCATATGCTTGGGTTTGTTCTCAATACTATACAATTAGCACTTTTGAATGTATATTGTATCTATTCAATAGCAAATATATTTATGCTTATTTTTAAATGGGCTAGGTATAGTCTGTGCTGACTAATGATGTTTGGTACATAAATTTTGTGTAGTAGTAGATATTGTGAAGAGGGCTTTTCTCTTTTAGAGTGCTAAAAATTGGTTCCGAGTCTCTCTCTCTTTCTCGCTTTCTTTTTTTAAATATTTTATTTATTTATTCGACAGCGCCACAGCGAGAGGGGAAACACAAGCCGGGGGTGGTGGCTAGGAGAGGCAGAAGCAAGCCTCCCACTGAGTAGGGAGCCGGATTCTGGTCTTGATCCCAGGACTCTAGGATCATGACCTGAGCAGAAAGCAGACACCCAAGACTGAGACGGGTTCCTAGTCTCTTGATTTATTACTTTTTTTTATTTATTAAAAATATGTATGACTTTAGGTATTAGATTTGTACAATATTCTCACAATAAACAATCCCCAGTCTTGTCCTTTAATGTTATTTGCAATATCAAAAGAAAGTTAAATATCATCACCAAATAAACAAAATTTAATATTAAATATACCTTTTAAAATCTTTTCAAGTTTAATATTGGACATAATTTTTCAAGTTTAGTACTGAATATAGCCCTTTGAACCTCTTGCCATATTCCTCCTGAGCATGAACATGCATGTGTGAAATGAGGTAGCGTAGCCTCTTTCTATTTATCCTTTCTCCCAGACTGAAACTCACTGACTAAATTATGGCAGCAGAGGTGATTTGTTGATTTATTTTTATGTGATTTGAAAGTAAAGAAGTCTATTTCCTCACCTGGAAAAATGAGGATGGGGTCTGGGGGAAAATATGTCAATTTGAGGTGTTGCTCAGAGGATCGTGAAGGTTTGTGCACGTCGGAATCAATATCACAGTCGTTCTGGAAACAGGCAGAGTGCTGTGAGCTACGGCCTTCGGGAGCGTTGCCAACCAAAGGGAAGAGCAGAGCAGGGACGGCTAGGGTTTTTTGATTTAGATGTGTATCATTGTAAGAATTTGGTTAGAGTGGACCACAGTACTCATTACTGCATATAAATGCAACATGAATTCTATGGGAAGAGAGTTTTGTCAGATTTTGTAAAATCTGGTGTTTTTTAGACTATGCTTTCTTACCTTCTATTGCATTCAGAGTTTTACTCAGTAAAATTTACTATATAAAGTGTTCCTGAGATGCAGTTAGCATTTGCTCAGCGAACTACATCCTTACAATCTAGCCTGGAGAAGTCATTCAGGGGAGGGTGGACAGTGCCTTAACTTCTCAGTATTTGGTTTAAATAATAGTTGCACAGGGAAAAAAATCATTTGAAGAATAGATTTGTCTTTCTTGGTCTTTCCTGAAGAAGAGTTTTAATTCTTATTTTAGAGTTCTTATCTCTAGAATTTTATAAATTAAGGTATCATTCTAAGCTGTATTTAATCTATAAAAATATAGTTTAATTCAGGGTTAGGAGGAATGGTTTTGTCAGCTAGATAGCTATCTGGTAAGTCATCAGTCAAATCCTAGAGATACGAATGAAAATATTGACTGTCTTTGTAATAATTTGGAATTGTTAGAGGTGAAGGCTCAAAATATTCTAATAAATTATAGATAAAAAATGAAATCATATGAAGGCCATAAATAAAAAAAATTATTATCAGAAACCTAGCTATCATCTGATGCTTACCAATATTCAGGTTTGTCTCTTTATCACAGTGATAATCAGGTACAATTATGCCTGTTTAACAAACGAGAGGCCTAAAAACCCAGAAAAATGATAGAATATGACCAAAATAGAAAGTTAATTAAGGGAAAACTCAGTTTGAATTCACTTTTCATTTCAAAGTTCTATTTTTTCCCATACACCATGCTGCTTCCCAGAGGTAGAGAATGCTGTTCCTCATCCCCATGATATACTCAGAGTAACCATTGTTTAATAAGTAGAAAAAGGCCAAAACACATGCCGCAAGGATTTCTCTCCCTTTCTTTCTCTGTTTTGTCAGCTGATGTAGAGTTCTGATGCTAAAACTAAAAATGAAGTTTCCATTCAAGAGAAAGCTCCTCAGCACAGAACCAAATGTTCTTCAAGGGAATCTCATTTATTTGTTTTTCTCTAACAGGGTGTGCGCACTCAAAATGTGGTCTTGATTTTTTCCTGTTTTTCTTTTTCTTTTTTTCTGCCAAACATTGATGGGGTGAAGCTGAAAGAACAAAACAAAACAAAAACAAAAACAAACAAACCAAAAATCCCCCAAACCAACAGCTTTTTTAAAGCAGAGAGCCATGGAGGATGTGAAGCCCCGAATCTACCTTTCGGGTCGTTTGCTTCTGGACAGCACCCCCAAACCCCTTCAGTTAAGCAGACGCACATGAAGTGTGCATCCCTCGCTTGTGGGAAGAGTTTGAAGTAATGGGAACACATATATTTTTGCCTGAAAACCTAAGAGTCCTGAGGACATTGTAAATTGTTGAGTGTGTATTTAAGTCAGCCTCACAACCCTTTACAGTGGTTGCTTCTTTGGAAAAAAAATTTCCTTTCCTTGTATGGTGCGAATCTTTTGGTATGCGTTTGGAGATAGGTTATTTTTGTTCGGTCTGAGGAATAGGCTGAAACTGGTCCTCACTAGAGTAACTGTGGATCTTTATAGAACGTGGGAAGCATTGCACAATACGAATAAACAGGCTATACCGCCCCACTAATCCGCTTATGTAAGTTGCTAAGACCAAGTGTTTATAATGCATTGCTAAAGCCATTTTATGGCTAATATATTGAAGATTCATGTCCACTCCACTGGCCAACACATTAAGTAAGACATAAACAGAAAAGTGGGTATGAAATCAAGGACACGAGACTGTGGAACTGTACAGAGCAGCTGGAGACAAGCTGTCCCTTCACGCACAGCTGAGATTTTACCCGCGTGTTCCCAAGAAGAAGTGGGTCATTTCGTACCGAGTAGCTGTTAGATGCATTCTTGCTCTAGGGGTAGGATAAATAGCTTGTGTTGGGGAAAGTCCTTAAGTTTGGACGCAGACACTGCATCGCTGGCTGGTTGCCTATCTTTTAATAAAGTGCTGCGTTGCTAAATATGCCCGCACGTAAGTACTCTCACCACTTGAAGTACCGCATTAACTGAGGCAAACAGGTTCAAAAATATAGAGGCGCTGAAACAGAAGTCTCTGGGAAGGTCCAGCAGAATGATCCCAGGCTTTCGGGTATCTGTAAAAATCCATTTGGACTAGACTCGGCACTTTTCAATGTATACAGGACTACTGATGCCCTTGCGCATAGTACTATTTAAACCCAAATTACGTTTGGATAATAATGAATGTTGGATTATTATGCTCAGATGTAAATTTCCAGTTGGGTAAGTGGTCTAAACCATACCCAGTGACTTTTGTTATTTATTTTCTTTTTCCCAAAGGAAAACATCCTGTGAAATGGCTCACTTTGAATTTGGAAAATAAAGAATGGCGAAGGGGAACTGAGACCATGATTTTTTTCCCTCTGAGACATAGCTATTGTGCTTGGAACTTAGGTTATGGGCATATTAATACTATGTCTAATCTCCTGATTGAGCTTGAGCCTGCTACATAAAAGTAGGGATCACATTTGTTTTATTTACCAGTGTTCATTATAATGATTTCTATATTATCTGGCACAAGATAGGGCTTTCCCTCCAAAGAAGTTTTTTATTGAGGTATAATTTATATAATAGCAAAAATGTACGTTTTGAGAGTACAGTTTGATGGATTTGACAAATTCATACATCTGTGTGGCTACCACCCCAGTCAAGGTATAGAATGTTTCACCCCTCCAGAAAGTACCTTCATGCCTCTTTCCAGTCAACACTCCTCCACCCCCAATCCAAGCAGCAACTCTCCTGATTTCTTTCAGTCTTGAGTTAATTTTGTCTGTAGTAATGATGTAGTGTGTATTCCTGCACACACTATTACTGCATAATAGCGTGTCCCTTTTTATTTTAAGTAGTACTGCAATGTATGAATGTGCCACAAGTTTTTAATCAATTCATTTGTTGGTGAACATTTAGTATATCTCTCGTTTGAGGTTATAATGAACGCATCTACTAAAAACACTCTTGGAGTGCTTGTGGCTCAGTTGGTTGAGCCACAAGCCTTTGGCTCAGGTCATGATCCTGGAGTTCCGGGATCAAGTCCTGCATCAAGCTCCTGGCTCCATGGGGAGTCTGCTGCTCCCTCTGACCTTTTCCCTCTCATGCTCTCTCTCACTCTCTCTCAAATAAATAAATAAATAAATCTTAAAAAAAAAAAAAAAAAAAACAACTCTTGTACAGTTTAAAAAAAAAAATTATTTATTTATTTTAGAGGGGAAAAAAGTACATGTGGGTACCTGCAAGGCAGGGGGAAGAGCAGAGGGGGCTGAGACAGAGGGGGAAGAAGTCTTAAGCAGACTTGGCACTGAGCACAGAGTCGGGGGGATCCATCTCAGGACTCAGACACCCTCCGCCTGAGATCAGGACCTGAGCCAAAACCAACAGCTGGAGGCTTACCTGACTGAGCCACCCAGACACCCCGCTCCTATAAATCTTGTTTTAAAAGTATGTTTCATTTCTCTGGAGTAAATATCGAGGCATGAAATTGCTAGATAATTTGGTAGTTATATATTCTACTTTGTAACACACGTCCAAGCATTTTCCTTAAATGGCTGATAATTCTATACTATCAGTAATGTATGAATGAGCGATGTAGTGACGCTACACTCTCACCAAGAGCTGTATTTTAAATCTTTTAAATTTTAGCCATTCTTTAGGACAAAAATGTTGATCTCATCGTGGTTTTAATACACATTTTCCATTGACTGATGATATTGAGCAACTTTTAATGTATTTATTGTTTATTCATATATCTATCTTTGTGATGAGACTATTAAGGTTTGTCCATTTAAAAAACTGTATTGTTTTTTTGTAATTCAGTTACAAGAGTTCTTTATATATTTTAGATAAATTCCTTTGCCAGAGAGCTACATTGTACATACTTTTTCCTACTTTGAAACTGGATTTTCAGTTTTACTAGCAGTATTATTTTAAGAGTAAACATCTTAAATTTTGATAAAATCCAACTTATCTTTTTCTTTAATGGTTTGAATTGTGTTCTCTCCAAGAATGCTTTGCCTGTTCTAAGTCGGTAAAGATATTCTATGTATTTTCTTAAAAATCTTCAGTTTTACTTTTTATGTTTATATATATGATCTATGTAAAATTATTTTGTACATGGTGTGAGATAGGATCCAAACCTATTAAAAGTAGGCTGAAAAGTAGGCAGGGAAATCCTCAAAGAAATATGAGGACATAACTTATTCTGTAAGTCCTAAGAATAATTATATGGGGTGACAATTTATTTTTTTATGCTGTCTGTCTTTATAGAAGAACTTTCAGAAAACTCTTGTTAAAGTTGCAGCTTGCTCTCTGGACTGCTGTTGCACACAGGGAATTGAGGAGCAAAGAGGAGAACACAGTCTTCTCCCTATCATCCAGACTTATACACACTAGGGGAACAGCATCTTGAAGGAGGACTGTAGTCCCACAGCTGTTAAAGACAAGGAACGATGGTTCTTGTCATATCTTAAGAAAAGGCTGAGACAAATGAGCCTGAGTAGCTTCTGTTCTTAAGTACAAGGGGAAAGCCTCTTTAAGGACTGTCGGACTATCTAGAAGACAATGTAGAGATGAATACAGTATTGCATTTAGACTGTGGGCACTCCAAGTTATGACAGCTTGAATAGTAGGGGAATGTGACCTTGTATTTTTGCTCTCTGGCCAATGAGGCCTGAATTGCGCTGTTCTATGCCTCTATTAAGAGATGCATGGAGAGTTAAATACATGGCTTCCCACCTGACTGAAATGAAGTTTACCTCCATTTAATATTGATGTTTGAAGATAATGCAATGAAGATAATTCCTGGCATTTTAAATAAGAGTACATTGATTATGAGCAAAATCTAACTGGAAAACCTCTACCACAAGAAGTGCCTGGTTTCTTCCGTAAGTAATTTTCAAGGAAGAAAAGAAACAGTGAAGTAGCGTGCGGGTAAAATAGATGAGAGCCACCAGCTACTGAAAATGTACGGCCTTATGAGGACCCTATTTCACACAAACTGTAAATACATGACAACCGAAAAGCTTAAACATTGTTTAGAAATTTGACAGCAGTAAGAAATTACTACTTATTTAGGGGGCATAATAATGATAATGTGATTAAATTGGTGGTTGTTGAAGATCAGTAACGTGTACATGATAGTTCATTGTACTCTTTACTGTGTGTTTTTAAAATTTTCCGTAATAGGGACACCTGCGTGGATCAGGTCATGATTGCAGGGTTCTAGGATGGAGCCCCTGTAGGGCCCCCTGCTCAGCGGGGAGTCTGCTCCTCCCTCTGCCCCTCCCCTCACTGATTCTCATTCTCTCTCTCTAATAAATAAATGATATTTTTAAATTTCCACAATAAAAAGTAAAAAGTAAATTGATACATGAAATATCTTTTCATTTGACAAGAACAGGATAAAAGTTTGATAAAATATGAAGATCAGGGCTTAGACTGCATCTTGTGATTCCTATTAAAGTTTAGTACAAATAATGTGAGAATTCATTTTTATGTTTAGGACTATTACTATTAGTAATGACCAGTCAGAGCCATGGCCAATTTTTTAATGAAATTTCCTGATTACCTTAAAAGGAAATTTGTATATTACCAAATGCGGTGTAGAAACCTCAAACCTATTAAGATTTTACACTCACTGAAAAAAAAAAAGATTTTACACTTACTGAAGTGCTTTTCTCAAATTATTTTCTTAGGTAACTCATCTTGACTTTTGATCTCATTTTCTACGCAGAAAGAGAAAAATAATTAGGCTTGCTTGTAATACAGTTACCGGGCCAAACATGGTCAAACATTCCTATGTTTAAATTGAGAAACATTCTAAATGGTGTAAGGTGATATCTCAATGTAGTTTTAATTTGAATCTCCCTGATGGCTAGTGATGCTGATCATTTTTTCATGTGTTTGTTAGCCATTTGTATGTCTTCATTGGAGAAGTGTCTGTCCATATCTTATGCCCATTTTTTGATGTGTTTGTCTGTTTCATGTGGGTTGAGTTTGAGGAGTTCATTATAGATCCTGGATATCAACCTTTTGTCTGTACTGTCATTTGCAAATATCTTCTCCCATTCCGTGGGTTGCTTCTTTGTTTTGTGGACTGTTTCCTTTGCTGTGCAGAAGCTTTTGATTTTGATGAAGTCCCAAAAGTTTATTTTCGCTTTTGTTTCCTTTGCCTTTGGAGACATATCTTGAAAGAAGTTGCTGTGGCTGATATCGAAGAGATTACTGCCTATGTTCTCCTCTAGGATTCTGATGGATTCCTGTCTCACGTTGAGGTCTTTTACCCATTTTGAGTTTATCTTTGTGTACGGTGTAAGAGAATGGTCGAGTTTCATTCTTCTACATATAGCTGCCCAGTTTTCCCAGCACCATTTATTGAAGAGACTGTCTTTTTTCCACTGGATATTTTTTCCTGTTTTGTCGAAGATTAATTGACCATAGAGTTGAGGGTCCATATCTGGGCTCTCTACTCTGTTCCATCACCTTACACCAGTTAGAATGGCCAAAATTAGCAAGACAGGAAACAACATGTGTTGGAGGGGATGTGGAGAAAGGGGAACCCTCTTACACTGTTGGTGGGAATGCAAGTTGGTGCAGCCTCTTTGGAGAACAGTGTGGAGATTCCTCAAGAAATTAAAAATAGAGTTTCCCTATGACCCTGCAATTGCACTCCTGGGTATTTACCCCAAAGATACAGATGTCGTGAAAAGAAGGGCCGTCTGTACCCCAATGTTTATAGCAGCAATGGCCACAGTCGCCAAACTATGGAAAGAACCAAGATGCCCTTCAACAGACGAATGGATAAGGAAGATGTGGTTCATATACACTATGGAGTATTATGCCTCCATCAGAAAGGATGAATACCCAACTTTTTAGCAACATGGATGGGACAGGAAGAGATTATGCTGAGTGAAATAAGTCAAACAGAGAGAGTCAATTATCATATAGTTTCACTTATTTGTGGAGCATAACAAATAGCATGGAGGACAAGGGGTGTTAGAGAGGAGTAGGGAATTTGGGTAAATTGGAAGGGGAGGTGAATCATGAGAGACTATGGACTCTGAAAAACAATCTGAGGGGTTTGAAGTGGTGGGGGTGGGAGATTGGGGTACCAGGTGGTGGATATTATAGAGGGCACGGCTTGCATGGAGCACTGGGTGTGGTGAAAAAATAATGATACTGTTAGGCTGAAAATAAATAAATTAAAATAAATAAATTGAGAAACAAAGATGTTCCTCAGTTTAACATAGGAAATCTGGCGCAGAGGTCCTCATGAGCAGAGGTTAGGCTTCTGGCAGTCCTTGGTGTGCTCAGCCCTCCAAAGTTTGATACCGGCCTCTCTCTGCAGCCCTTGGTCCCAACTACATGCCCATATCAGTTTCACCACACTGGCTACAATGACTGGTCAGTTCAGGGTGTAATGAAAGATAAGGGAAACTATATAACGAACTACTATTAAAAATTATTGGCTAACATAGATTGAGTGCTCATAGTGTAACTGATGGACACTGTGTTTTATTTCTTAAACTTTATTTCTCACCATAAGTCAACTATGTAGGTATAATTCTGAAAATTTTACAGATGAAGCTGAGACTCAAAAAATTTTACACAGGTTTTCTATGATCATATTGCTGGTAAGTGTTGATCTTCAATTTGAATACAGAGATCATTTGCTTAATGTTTGTGAAGAATTTGCCATTGTCAAGGGTACTACCTTTTTATTTTTTTTAGAAGTTGAAAAATAGCTAAACTATATATCCTACAGTAGTATTTAAAAAATACTCTCAAGTTAGAAAGAAATAATAAGGACCTGTGATGCTCAGGAGACCTTTAAGTATCCGATCCAAGCCAAGGGACAGGACTAATGAAGACACGGAGATTCGGCTGTTTGGAGGGCAAGGGTAGGACAGACCACGCGGTGATTCTACCTTTGCTGATCAGGTAAATGGATCTCTGGCCTCAGAGAACACAAAACAGGAAAAGAGAAAGTCTTCAAAGAGCATGACTGAATTAGAAAAGTGAGAGGTTTATACCATGACTAAATTAGTTGATTTTTTTTTAGTATTGAATGGATTGAAAAATTGTCATCCTCATTCTACCGTACATCTAGTCAGTTCCAGACTAATTAGCTCAAAACTCTCCGTCTTCTCTCTCTGATCTGTGGGGCTGGACGTACTGCACCCTTGGAACATACTAACTTTGTCTACCCTCTGATTCCTTGACTAATTCATTAGTTGCTCTCTACCTCCCTGCCTTACCCTTGTTATTTCTTTCTAGTATCTGTGCTAAAAGGTTTTGAAAGAATTCATCAACCAGTAGGCTGTGTGTCTACGACAAAAAAAGAGAGTTCTGACAGGTGGTTCACATGTTCAGGAGAACCAATCAGCCAAAGAACAAACCAATACATTGTGGTACCAGAGACTTCCACTGATAAGCCAGAACGATTTCATGTGGCTCCCCTTCCCCATTCTAACCCTCCCAGAGAAAATTCTGATTCTGACATTGGCTATAAACAGACCAGTTTTAAACTGAGTAATTTTCACTTCTTAATATATGTTAATAAATTTTTAAAAAATTATTTTATTGTAAAATTACATAAAATTTATTATTTCTAAGTGTACGGTTTGGTGTAATTAAGTACACTCATATGGTGCAACTGTCACCACTAACCCTCTCCAAAACCTTCAAATCATCCCGAACTGAAACTCTGTATCCCTGAAACAGTAACTCCCCATTCTCCTGTCTCATCAGCCCCTGCTATTTTTTTTTCCTTTTAGAGAACGAGAGTGTGAGTGGAGAGGAGTAGGGTGGAGGGAGAATGAGAGAAAGAGAGAGAATCTTAAGTTGGCTCC
The DNA here is from genome assembly GCF_020171115.1 of Neogale vison. Classification (NCBI taxonomy): domain Eukaryota; kingdom Metazoa; phylum Chordata; class Mammalia; order Carnivora; family Mustelidae; genus Neogale; species Neogale vison. The sequence goes on from NC_058093.1 coordinate 457,088, forward strand.
TGGCTCAGTGCAGAGTCCAATCGGGGCTGGACCCCAGGACACTGAGGTCATGACCTGAGCTGAAATCAAGAGCCAGATACTCAACCGACTGAACCACCCAGGTGCCGTCCTAGTATTCTTTATTCTACTCTCTGTCTATGACTGTGACTGTTCTGGGTTCCTCATGTAAGTAAAATTACGTATCTATCCTATTGTGTTTTCACAAAAGGATATGCTTATTTCATGAGCATAAAGTTTCATTCATGTAGAAAATAACAGAATTGTTCATACATGTTCTAACTGCACCAGGATTTCCCATCTGGCTCATCTGAAAATGTAACCATTGCTGAGAAGATACTTTTCTGAATCAAAGGATTAATATAAACAAGATTTCTGGTTTTAAATAGCTATATTTACTAGGTTATTTAACCACATTTCAAAAACCTTTCTTATAGTAAGTTTCTGAAAAACTACATAGTCAATTATTTAATTGCCTAAACTCTCTGAAGGAGGCAGGTTCAGAATGCCCATGTTTATAAAAGTGGTCATAGGTCTCTGAAATTAGGATATTTTTCATCATAAATGTTATTGTGATCTAGAGGCTATAACCTTAAACTTGTTCCTTTTTGTCAACTTCAGGAAAAGATTCTTGGCATGATGTGATACCATTCCGACATCGAAGTAAAAACAGATTATCTCTTTTATTAAAGCAAAGGGAGTAAGACTGAAATGCTTTAGGTTTTGCTTGCTTTTAAAATATCTATCACCAGAATATTTGATTATGTGCCTAAAATCTGACAGTCTACCATGAAAAAAACCATAATTTAATTAATATATTCATTTTTTAATATAGCCTGCACATAAAATCATTGAGACTATCCATTTTATCTATTACTATTTTTGTATTTTCCTGACATAAGTTATAAGAAATATATTTTAATTGGCCATTTGAATTGATGCATGAAGTTCTGTCATATTGCATTTTGCACATTTTTTCACATAACCATCTTATTCACTAGATCCATTCAACTGATTTTACCAAGCACCTATACAATGTCAGTTTTCTGTTCTAGAAAATTAAAAATACAATTGTAAAGAGGACAGAAATGGACTCTGTCTCACAGAAATTTATTAACTACTGGGGAAAATAGAAAAACAATAGGCAGTTATTACATAGAGTGAGACGTATGTTATGATAAGTGCAGAGGGCTAGCAGGTGCATGGAAGAGTGTACAACAGACACATGGTAGACTCTAAGAAGAATATATGCCTGAGAGGAAGACTGTGCCAGCCTTGCTTTGTGGTGAGCCAAAGGAGTGCCTATGATCAAGCCAAGGTAGTCTTCAGAAAGTTGCTACCAATCTCATTAATGGAAAAATGAACCATCAATGGCCCAAAGTTCTTTTTCTTAACTGAGTGATGGTTACTGTAATGAGATTTGAGCCTGAAGAGTTAAGACAGCAATACCAGGCAGCCACAAAAAGCTACTTAGATCAGGCACGGTACTTTTAAGTGTATACATAAAACTATTTGAAAATGTACTCCAAGGAGACTTGTATGACAGTTCTGCTAAAATCACTTGAAATTTGGTGAGTATTCACTAAAGATGATCACTTTAGCTGTAGAATCCTTGCTATGTTGTCTCTTTCCAGTCACAGTTAACTAGTAAGTTTTTATTATATATAATCTTTAATAATAAAGTTATTATATGTAAGTTGTATATTGCATATTTAGGCTACTTCTAATTTAAGATTTGAAAACCAGGCTAATTACATCATATATTGGTAGGAGTGTTTAGTGTGTGTGTCTGTATGTGTTCCAAAGCACTACCAGATCATTAAGACATTATTTTTAGAAGGTAGGAGAGTGGAAAGAAATGTGTCAACACTAGACAACCCCACAATATTTTTAACTGCCTTTGTCAGAGGGACCACCCCCCCAGTTCTGACTCTTTTTCTGTGTGTGTCACAAGCAGGTTCTATGTAAGCATTACTTATCTATTCAAGAAGTTTAAAGCCCCTACTTGTGTTCTAAGGATGTGAACTGTTGGAGCATCTGAGTTTACACCATGAACGTTGTCTCTGGAAGATAAATGTTGAGCAAATAATCGAACATTTGATGACTAATACAAGGATAAATTCAGAATTTTTTGTGGAAAAAATAAAAGACCTTCAAAATCCCGACTGAAAGAATCTTTTTGTACCAATTGATAAAGACTAGGAGAACAAAAGAGGCAACAGCAGATGGGAATTCAATGAGATTTTTGAAAGCTGAATATCAGATGGGCGAAATAAATGATAAGAGAAAAAAATAAATAAAATGAAGCATCTGGGGCACCTGGCTGGCTCATTGGTTTCTTTGACATGTTACCATTAATTTATTGATAAAAGCAAGTCCCTTCTATCCTAAATAATTTTTTCATATTTTTCTTAGAAACTGTTCAGGCATACTTTCAGGTATACTCAGATACTTTCAAATGAGCTTTAAGGTCATTTTAACTAATTCTTTTTACATAGGTGCATACATCTATGTGTTTATAAAATATTATATCTAAGGAGCTCATATGTATCTATCCTAATTCAGAATAAGGAGATGTGTGCAATGAAAAGTTAAACACTTCAGTATATTAATGTGTGCAAATTAAGAATGGAAACTAAGAAAATGAGACCAACTTCTGTTTGGGTTTTGTTCCTGTTAGAATTGTCTCATAACTCTTCATGCTAAGGAATAACACAGTATCTTTAATGGCTTATAAAACATAAAATAGTGAACTTAAGATACATAAAATGGAGTAGTTCCTATGATGTTATACAAGTATAATCCCTGATGATATGGGCATTTTTAAAGCTATTTGTATTCTGATATCTAAAGAAAAATAGTTGTGTGCTTTTAAAATATTTAATTTTTTTGCATTATAAATACATTTATTGTTAAACTCAAATATGAATCAGGTTGCTTTGTGGTCGCTTTCCTCCCCAATGCTTAGTCTAGTAGTTTGTTTGTTTTCAAAGGTTTTATTTTTAAGTAATCCCTATACCCATTGTGGGGCTTCAATTCACAACCCCAAGATTAAGAGCTGCACGCTCCACTGACTGAGCCAGACGGGTACCCCCAGGTGCTTAGTTTTAATTGTTTTTCTCTTATCTTTTCTTTTCTTCCATCTGATATTGAGCTTTCAAAATCTTGTTGAATTCTTATCTGCTATTGCTTCTCTTATTCTCCTAGTTTTTATAGGTTGATGTACAAAATATGTATATATTTATAAATATAAATATTATATATACACATATGTGTGTGTCTATATATATGTGTGTGTCTGTGTGTATTTGTATACATATAGACACACACATATATGGGTGTGTATATATATTCTTTACTGTCTCTGGTGGGGATTTTGGAGGCAATAGACCTATTTTCATTCTCCTATGTCTAACCAGAATCTCCTTTCATTCTTTTAATTACTGTTTTCCTTCTTTCCATTTATTTTACTCTTCCCAGAAAAGGATGATCCTAAGACCTGGAGTATCGGCTTCAAGACTCTTACTAGTTTCTCTGTTCATTTAGTTTTGTCTCCGTATTCCATCTGCTCACATCAGTACTTTTCCTGTATTCATTCTTTTTTCCTCACTCACTTTGTTTTCTTTCAACATTGAAAGAAATCATGACTTTGGTTCCAGAAAGTCCTTTTTATCTGTAAGGTAGTTTCCTTAAGACTTGTCACTACTTTTATTTTTTTGTCTTTTTATACCCTCTGCTTTCTTCTAACTTAATAGAAGCAACCTATTGAGAAGAAGCCGCCACTGAGGATATTAAACACGATGTTGACTTTGTTGCTTGCTAATGTGGAGAGAGCCGTAGTCGTAGGACACAGCCTCTCTGAATGACGCCTTAAAGCAAACACAGAGAGCATCATGGAAGATGAGGTCACAGAGGTAATGCTGGAGTTGGGGAGATGGGAAAGGGCCTTGTGGACTATTATAGACTTTGGCTCTTGTCCTGAATTATATGGAAGCAGAGAATGACATGACCTGTCTTATGTCACCTGGAGTCCACTCATTCCAGGCAAAACAATTCCAGGTCCTTCCAACTTTCCTCATGTGTTCTGGATGTCAGCCCCCTCCCAAGCCTTCTCACTCCCTCCTGGATACACACCAGTGTTTGTGGCCCTTTTCAAGTTTGGGTCCCAGACAAGACACAGTCTCTCAAAGGTGGCCTAACCTAGGCAGAGGGGCGAGGAGCCATAGCCTTCCTTGATGTCCTCTAATATCTTCTTAACACTGACAATATTTTAGGAATAAAATCTTTAACAGAGATTAAAAAATCACCATAGAACAGGTAATTCCATTCATTTTAACTTGTCATATGTGAACACTTTGGACAATTTAACAGGACTTTTGTCAGTACTCTTGGAAATCTGTTAGAGGCTGAGTGGTATAATGAATTTTGAAGTCAAACAGATCTGGGTTCGATTGTGACCTTGGATAAGTGAGATGGTCTCTAAGCCTCAGTATCTTCTCCTGTAAAATGGGGAAAAATAATTTGTACCTTGTAAGAATTAGCAATTATATGTATAAAGCCTCACTGTCAAGTGTCTGGCCCATGCACATGATGGACAATCTTAGCTGTCATTGTGCCTTGTATCCCTAGTACATAGGCAACCTCACTTTGTATTCTTAGTAGGTGTGGACCCTGAAGTGGAGAGAATCCAGTCAACTTGGTCTCCCTGTATAGACACCTCAGCAACTGGGGAAGATGGCCCCATCATGCTTTTCCTATTGAGCTATGTCACTGCCTGTTAGTGACTGCATTACAAGGATTCCAGAAGAGCCAAAGCTGTCAGCAACCAGGATTGTGGTCAAATGTTTCACCCCAAGAAGAGGTGGGAATGGAAACTTCAAAGAGAATGGGTATTTCTTTTATCAGAAATTGGAAACACCTGGAAACAGGATACTTGTAGTAGCCTGTACCTGGACAAGCAGGTTAAGGTCTGAGATGCATAATCAGAAGAAAAACCATTATCCATCAGAAAGGATGAATACCCAACTTTTGTAGCAACATGGATGGGACTGGAAGAGATTATGTTAAGTGAAATAAGTCAAGCAGAGAGAGTCAATTTTCATATGGTTTCACTTGTTTGTGGAGCATAACAAATAACATGGAGGACATGGGGAGATGGAGAGAAGAGGGTTGAGGGAAATTGGAAGGGGAGGTGAACCATGAGAGACTGTGGACTCTGAAAAACACTCTGAGGGTTTTGAAGGGGAGGGGGGTAGGAGGTTGGGGGAGCCAGGTGGTGGGTATTAAGGAGGGCACCTATTGCATGGAGCACTGGGTGTGGCGCAAAAACAATGAATACTGTTACGCTGAAAATAAATAAATAAATAAACAAAAAAGCAAACACACACGTGCACTGATCACTTGCACCAACAGTTCCTTGTTCTACAGCCAAAGGACAGTCAGTCTTTTCCTAGGAGAATAGAAACCTTTTATTCTAAATCCTTAGTCACTGTAGATTTCTTCCAGACCCATGTAGGTCAGATCAGTGGACTAGCAGGTAGTCAAAATTAAAGGAGAATAGGCTGGCATGCCAAGACATTTCCATTAAGGCAACAGTCAGGTCCTTTTAGCTTTGTTTTGTTTTTCAGGTCCCCTTAGTTCTTGAGATGTTTTTGGGTGTGAATGTTTTTGGGTGTGAAGCCAATTTCTCTTCAATTTTTAAATTATTCCTGATTCAATAAGATTATTAAAAAGTGCTACAGTTACAGATTCCTTATGAATTTTCATATCATCACCCTTTTCCCAAATAGGCAAAGATTTTTCCAAAAATGGTTTTAAATGGTTGTAGGACTGATTGATTTCTCTTTTCTGTCATCACTTTACTTTTTCTAAAATCTCATTAGTAGAAAAATGTCATTGGAATCTGTTCTAAATAGAAGAATTGTTTCCTCTTCAGGGTATTAACATCTGTGATCATTCAAATTTCAGTTTTAGCTGAACCAACTGGTTAATTTAGGGCAATTAATAGAAATAAATGGGACTGGATTGTTTTGAATATCCTTTATCCGTATGTAATTATGGATGTATATGTATATATGTCCAAGGAGAGAAAGTGAGAGAGAAATATGATATTGTTCTTAAAAAATCATTTTATAAATATAATAACTTAAATACTTGTTATGTATTAGAACTATGGGTTAATTTATTTGATAAGGTATTAATGTTTGCATGTAATTAGGAGGACCACTTCTTTTACCAGCTCAATGGTGTATTGTTGATGTAATTTATCCATTATTATACACTATGCATCATTTAAAATGTTCATATTTATTGCAGCACGGTTTCCAGTCACACTGTATCATAAGAATAAATCTATTGGCACAGGTTAAGAAGGGTTTTATCATTATAGTGCTCTTTCTGAGCACAGAGGGGATAAATTAATCAATTTATGACTTATTTTATTAAATCAGGGGTTAGGCAAACTATAGCCCATGGTTTAGCCTGTTTTTTGTAAATAAAGCTTTATTGGAATACAGCCACGCTCATTTACTTAAATATTGTCTATTGCTGCTTTCATGCTACAGTGGTAAATTTGAGTAATTCCAACAGAGACTATATTGCCCAAAAAGCCAAAATATTTACCCTCTGGATCTTTACAAAACCATATTTGTTGACCCTGTTTTAAATGCTGATGTTAGTTTTGTAAAAGATCTATTTCTTTGATTTACCTTTTGAAATTTTTTTAAATAATGTTATGTTAGTCACCATACAGAAGATTATTAGTTTTTGATGTAGTGGTCTATGCTTCATTGTTTGCATGTAACACCCAGTGCTTCACACGATGCGTGCCCTCCTTCATACCCATCACCAGGCTCACCCATCCTCACCAGACTCCCTTCCAAATCCCTCAGTTTGTTTCCCAGAGTCCGTAGTCTCTCATGGTTCGTCTCCCACTCCTATTCCCCCCCCCTTCATTTTTCCCTTCCTTCTCCTAATGTCCTCCATGTGATTCCTTATGCTCCACAAATAAGTGAAACCATATGATAATTGACTTTCTCTGCATGACTTACTTCATTTAGCACAATCTCCTCCAGTCCCATCCATGTTGATCCAAAAGTTGGGTATTCATCCTGTCTGATGGCTGAGTAATACTCCAATGTATGTATGGACCACATCTTCTTTGTCCATTCGTCTGTTGAAGGGCATCTCAGCCCTTTCCACAGTTTGGCTATGATGGACATTGCAGTTATGAATATTGGGGTGCATCTGCCCATTCTTTTCACTACATCTGTATCTTTGGGGTAAATACCCAGTAGTGCAATTGCTGGGTCATAGGGTGGCTCTATTTTTAGTTTTTTGAGGAATCTCCACACTGTTTTCCAAAGTGACTGCCCCAACTCACATTCCCTCCAACAATGTAGGAGTGTTCCCCTTTCTCCAACTACTTGTTTCTTGCCTTGTCAATTTTGGCCATTCTAACTGGTATAAAGTGGTATTTCAGTGTGGTTTTGATTTGAATTTCCCTGATGGCTAGTAATGATGAATATTTTTTCATGTATGTGTCTGTTGGCCATTTGTACGTCTTCTTTGGAGAAGTGTCTGTTCATGTCTTCTGCCCATTTTTTGAATTGACTATCTTTTTTGGGGGGTGTTGAGTTTGGGAAGTTCTTTATAGATCTTTATATATATCAGCCCTTTATCTGTAGTGTCATTTGCAAACATCTTCTTCCACTCTGTGGGTTGCCTCTTAGTTTTGTAGACTATTTCCTTTGCTCTGCAGAAGATTTTTATCTTGGTGGAGAGACAAAAGTTCTTTTTTGCTTTTGTTTCCCTTGCCTTTGGAGACATGTCTTGAAAGGTTTCAATGTGAGACAGGAATCCTTTTGAAATTTCTTTAGGCATTTATAATTTTGACATAAAATACATGTTGATAGCCATGTGCCAGTAAGATACTGCTGATTAATTGCACTACTAGGTATTTACCCAAAGAATACAAACATAATGATCTGAAGGGATATCTGCACCCCAGTGTTTATTAGCTGAAATATCCATAATAGCCAAACTCTGGAAAGATCCCAGTTGTTCCACTGACAGATTAATGGATAAAGAAGTGGTATATGTGGTGTGTGTGTGTGTGTGTGTGTGTGTGTATGTACATATATACATATATATATGAATATTACTCAGCCATCAAAAAATGAGGTCTTACTATTTGTAACAACATGGATGGAACTAGAGACTATTATGCTAAGCAAAATAAATCAACTGGAGAAAGACAAATATCATGATTTCACTCAAACTGAATTTAAGAAACTAAACGGGATCACAGAGGAAGGGAGGGAGAAATAAAATAAGATAAAATCAGAGAGGAGACAAATCATAAGACACTTAACTATGGGAAACAAATGAAGAGTTGCTGGAGGGAAGGTGGGTGGGGGGATGGGTTAACTGGGGGATGGTCATTAAGGAGGGCACATAATGTAATGAACACTGGCTGTTATATAAAACTGATGAATCACCAAACTCGACTTCTGAAACTAATAATACACTATATGTTAATTAACTGAATTTAAGTAAAATAAAATCATAAAAAAATAAAAACACTTCTATCTTCATCAAAAAAGATAGTAGTTGAAAGATGCTTTCAACACAGCATTGTGTCATTGAGGTTAGTTGGCATAGGACACTTTTCTTACAATGACAGCCATACTTTTGAAAATACATCTATCTTCATGAGAGAAGATGTTAATGAAGAAGTGGATTCTACAAAATTCTGTTTCTTGACTTATGTGGATAGCACGTTCCTTATGCTTCCACACATGAATTGGAAAACGCCTGTATCTTCATCAAAGAAGTTGTTGGTTGAAACATGCTTTCTACACAGTGTAATTTCATTGATTGTAGTTAGTATAGGACACTCTCCTTAAAACTCCTGTCAAGCACAGTTGAAAAAAATTTATCTTCATAAAAAAAAGTTTGTAAAAAAATGTGGTTTATTATTTTGATGTTCAACCACTAAGTTTATCAAAATACTTGCTAAAAATTCCTGAAGTTCACATCTTCTGCTCTTTCATCATTCTAAGAATAGTCGTCATAGTTTAATTTGGAAGTGATGTATCTGTGGACTATCATAAGCCAATAGCAACTTGATTTTGTTTTTAAAATGTTTTTAACTCAAATACATTTGATTTTTTTTTTATTTTTGAGATGGTTTTAATTTGAATGTAGTTGATACACAATGTTATATTAGCTTTGGGTATAAAACAGTGATTTTACAAGTTTGTGCATTATGCTATGTTCACCACAATATACTACCTGTCCTATTACATTGTTATTACAATATCACTGACTGTATTCCTTATGCTGTGTCTCTTATTCCTGTGATTACCCATTCTATAACTGGAAGCCTGTATCTCCCTCTCCCTTTCACCCATTTTGCCCAAGCCCTTACCTGCCCTCCCTTCTGTCAATCAAAACATTATTGTTCTCTGTGCCAACAGCAATTTGAATGTTACATTCATTCACAATTTTACTTGAAAAAATTATTGACAATTTAAAAAAATTATTGGAGACCATGTAACTTAGTATTTAAGAACTTTAAATTAGATAAACTTGTATTCTAATCTATCCTGATGAAATGTACACTTTAAATGCAAAGTAGCTCGGGGCGCCTGGGTGGCTCAGTGGGTTAAGCCGCTGCCTTTGGCTCAGGTCATGATCTCAGGGTCCTGGGATCGAGTCCCGCATCGGGCTCTCTGCTCAGCAGGGAGCCTGCTTCCTCCTCTCTCTCTGCCTGCCTCTCTGCCTACTTGTGATCTGTCTCTGTCAAATAAATAAAATAAAAATCTTAAAAAAAAATAAATGCAAAGTAACTCATATGTGACTTTAAATAAAGAATGATTCAGTATAAAAAGAAATTCCACTGGTTCAAATGTTATACCATTTTTTGGTATAGCTTTGCCGATCATAAAGCTTCTTAAGAAAACACATTGTTTTGGGACGCCTGGGTGGCGCAGTTGGTTGGACGACTGCCTTCGGCTCAGGGCGTGATCCTGGAGTCCCGGGATCGAGTCCCACATCAGACTCCCAGCTCCATGGGGAGTCTGCTTCGCTCTCTGACCTTCTCCTCGCTCGTGCTCTGTCTCACTGTCTCTCTCTCTCAAATAAATAAATAAAAAAAAAAAAAAGAAAACACATTGTTTTGTAGCAGAAATTATAACGTGTTGGAATGTTATAAGAATTAATTGAAACCATGCATATTAAACACTTGTTATAATGCCTAACATTCTTCAGGGTGGGAAGAGGGTGAAGGTGTTCAAACCACTTGGGATAATTTTTAATAGGAAAATATTGGAAACCACGTAACTTCCCATCAATCTATAAATAGATAAAATATGATACATCTGTACAAAATTGTATTTAAAGTAATAAGCCAGATATATGTCAGCATAAACACATCTCAAAATCATAATATTTACAGAAAAAAATCAAACTTTAAAGATCTATATATTAGAGTTATAGAAAGGTATAAAACAATGCAAATATATGTTTTTAATGAAATATATATGCAATTAAAATATAAAAATGTGGTCAGAAAGATATAAACAAATTTCAGATAGTGAATACCTCTGTGGGGACAAGGAGAGTGATATAAAGTGGATTCCAAAATTATCTGTAATGTTTTGTCTATTCAGGAAAAGTTTGGGAAATTTCCAATTCCAGGTAAGACAGAGTAAATACACTTTCCCCCTCTCACTGAACTCTGCTTTCAAATCTGGAAAGAATGCATTAAGTGACTTATATACAGATCTTTCTTGACTTACAGTGGGTATATATCCTTATAAACTTATCCTAAGTTGAAAATATAGTAAGTTGGAAATGCATTTAATGCATCCACTCCACCAAACATCGTAGCTTAAATGTGCCCAGAACACTCACATTAGCCTGCAGTTGGGCGGAAATCGTCTAACACAAAGTCCGTTTAAAATGAAGTGCTGACTACCTCATGAAGTTTATTGAGTACTGTACTGAAAGTGGAAAACAGAATGCTTGTCTGGGTGCAGAATGGTTGTGAGTGTTCTGGTTGTTTCCTGTCATGATTGCACAGCTGACTGGGGAGCTGCTGCCTCACCTGACCACATCATGCACATATCACGAGCCTGGGAAAAAATAAAAATTCAGATATCCAAGTGTGGTTTGTACTGAATGTGTATCTATTTGCACCACTATAAAAACAAAAAAATCATAAAGTCACACCTTTGTAAGTTGAGAACCACCTGTACTTTGAAAAGTAAATTACTAAAGTGGGTTCTGGATGGCTCAGTCTCAAGCATCGGCCTTCATCTCAGGTCCTGATCATATAGGGTCCCGGGATCAAGCCCTGTGTGGGGCTCCCTGCTCCATGGGGAATCTGCTTCTCCCTCTTTCTCTGCTCATTCTCTGTCTCTCAAATTAATAAAACAGTAAAAAAAAAAAAAAAGAAAGAAAAAGTAAATTACAGTACAGATTGGGGAAGATCAAAATCTGGCAGCTAGTTCACCTTTTTCCCCCTTTAGTTCTTAACTGGAGAACATAATCTATTGTGGTGTACTTTAATACCTTTAATGTTACAACTCATTAGCAATATTCTTTTTCATCTTTTTTTATAATTCTTTAAATTTTTAAATTAACATATAATGTATTATTAGCCCCAGGGGTACAGGTCTGTGAATCGCCAGGTTTACACACTTCACAGTATTCACCATAGCACATACCTTCCCCAGTGTCCATAACCCCACCACCCTCTCCCTACCCACCTCCCCCAGGCAACCCCCAGTTTGTTTTGTGAGATTAAGAGTCTCTGATGGTTTGTCTCCCTCCTGATCCCATCTTGTTTCATTTATTCTTTTCCTACCCCCCCAAACCCCCACATTTCATCTCAACTTCCTCATATCAGGGAGATCATAGGATAATTGCCTTTCTCTGATTGACTTATTTCGCTAAGCATAATACCCTCTAGTTCCATCTGTGTTGTCGCAAATGGCAAGATTTCATTTCTTTTGATGGCTGCATAGTACTTCATTGTATATATATACCACATCTTCTTTATCCATTCATCTGTTGATGGACATCTAGGTTCTTTCCATAGTTTGGCTATCATGGATATTGCTGCTATAAACATTTGGGTGCAAATGCCCCTTCAAATCACTACGTTTGTATCTTTAGGGTAAATACCCAGTAGTGTGATTGCTGGGTCATAGAGTAGCTCTATTTTCAACATTTTGAGGAACCTCCATGCTGTTTTCCAGAGTGGTTGCACCAGCTTGTATTCCCACCAACAGTGTAGGAGGGTTCCCCTTTCTCTGTATCCTCGCCAGCATCCGTCATTTCCTGACTTGTTAATTTTAGCCATCCTGACTGGAGAGGTGGTATCTCATCGTGATTTTGATTTGTATTTCCCTGATGCCAAGTGACGTGGAACACTTTTTCATGTGTCTGTTGGCCATCTGGATGTCTTCTTTGCAGAAATGTCTGTTCATGTCCTCTGCCCATTTCTTCATTGGATTGTTTGTTCTTTGAGTATTGAGTTTACTAAGCTCTTTATAGTTCTTGGGTACTAGCCCTTTATCTGGTATGTCGTTTGCAAATATCTTCTCCCATTCTGTCCGTTGTCTTTTGGTTTTGTTAACTGTTTCCTTTGCTGTGCAGAAGCTTTTGATCTTGATGAAATCCCAATAGTTCATTTTTGCCCTTGCTTTCCTTGCCTTTGGCGATGTTCCTAGGAAGTAGTTGCTGTTCCTGAGACCGAAGAGGTTGCTGCCTGTGTTCTCCTCAAGGATTCTGATGGACTCTTGTCTCACATTGACATCCTTCATCTATTTTGAGTCTATTTTCATGTGTGGTATAAGGAAATGGTCCAGTTTCATTTTTCTCCATGTGATTGTCCAAGTTTCCCAACACCATTTGTTGAAGAGGCTGTCTTTTTTCCATTGGACAGTATTTACTGCTTTGTTGAAGATTAGTTAACCATAGAGTTGAGGGTATATTTCTGAGCTCTCTATTCTGTTCCATTGATCTATGTGTCTGTTTTTGTATCGGTACCATCCCGTCTTGATGATGACAGCTTTGTAATAGAGCTTGAAGTCTGGAATTGTGATGCCACCAAGTTTGGCTTTCTTTTTCAATATTCCTTTTGCTATTCAAGGTCTTTTCTGGTTCCATATAAATTTTAGGATTCTTTGTTCCATTTCTTTGAAAAAAATGGATGGGATTTTGATAGGGATTGCATTAAATGCATAAATTGCTTTAGGTAGCATAGACATTTTCACAGTATTTGTTCTTCCAATCCATGAGCATGGAACATTTTTCCATTTCTTTGTGTCTTCCTCAATTTATTTCATGAGTACTTATTAGTTTTCTGAGTATAGATTCTTTGCTTCTTTGGTTAGGTTTATTCCTAGGTATCTTATGGTTTTGGGTGCAATTGTAAATGGGATTGACTCCTTAATTTCTCTTTCTTCTGTCTTGTTGGTTTATAGAAATGCAACTGTGCATTGATTTTATATCCCGACACTTTACTGAATTCCTGTACAAGTTCTAGCAGATTTGGAGCAGAGTCTTTTGGGTTTTCCACATATAGTATCATATTATCTTCAAAGAGTGAGAGTTTGACTTCTTCTTTGCCTATTTGGATGCCTTTAATTTCTTTTTGTTATTTGATTGCTGAGGCTAGGACTTTTAGTATGATGTTGAATAGCAGTGGTGATAATGGACATGCCTGCCATGTTCCTGACCTTAGTGGAAAAGCTCTCAATTTTTCTCTATTGAGAATGATATTCGCTGTGGGTTTTTGATAGATGGCTTTGATGATATTGAGGTATGTGCCCTCTATCCCTACAGTTTGAAGAGTTTTGATCAGGTAAGGATGCTTTACCTTGTCAAATGCTTTTTAAGCATCTTTTGAGAGTTTCATATGGTTCTTGTTCTTTTTTTTATTAATGTATTGTATCACATTGATTGATTTGCGGATGTTGAACCAACCTTGCAGCCCTGGAATAAATCCCACTTGGTCGTGATGAATAATCCTTTTAATGTACTGTTGGATCCTATTGGCTAGTATTTTGGTGAGAATTTTTGCATCTGTGTTCATCAAGGGTATTGGTCTGTGATTCTCTTTTTTGATGCGATCTTTGTCTGGTTTTGGGATCAAGGTAGTGCTGGCCTCGTGAGTTTCGAAGTGTTCCTTCCATTTCTATTTTTTGGAACAGTTTCAGGAGAATAAGATTAATTCTTTAAATGTTTGGTAGAATTCCCTGGGAGGCCATCTGATCCTGAGCTCTTGTTTGTTGGGAGAATTTTGATGGCTGCTTTAATCTCCTTACTAATTTTGGGTCTGTTCAGGTTTTCTGTTTCTTCCTGGTTCAGTTGTGGTAGTTTATATGTCTCTAGGAATGCATCCATTTCTTCAGATTGTCAAATTTTCTAGCATATAGCTGCTCATAATATGTTCTTGTAATTCTTTGTATATCTTTGATGTTGGCTGTGATCTCTCCTCTTTCTTTCATGATTTTATTTGGGTCCTTTCTCTTTTCTTTTGGATAAGTCTGGCCAGGGGGTTATTGACCTTATTAACCCTTTCAAAGAACCAGCTCCTAGTTTCATTGATTTGTTCTATTGTTCTTTTGGTTTCTATTTATTTCATCGATTTCTGCTCTGATCTTTATTATTTCTCTTCCCCTGCTGGGTTTAGGCTTTCTTTGTTGTTCTTTCTCCAGCTCCTTTAGGTGTAAGGTTAGGTTGTGTATTTTGAGACCTTTCTTTTTTCTTGAGAAAGGCTTGTATCGCTATATATTTTCCTCTCAGGCAGTAGCAACATTCTTTCCCTGTTGTATAACTTGTGGGTTTTTTGGCAAATCTTAAACAACTGGCTCTGAATTGGTATAGTTGTTGTAGTTGTAGTGTGCAACTGAGCCAGGTTAAAAAAAAAAGAAAAAAAAAAGAACAACCTAACTTTCTGTTTGGAAGACCATAAAGACCATAAACTGAAAGGTACTCAGGAGATCATGGCAAGGAAGGAATTTGAGAAAGTGATCTTAAAAAATTGTATGCACATTCCTGAGTTCACCCTTGAGATATGCATGCACAGATCTGATCCTGAGCATACAGAAGATTTTAAGAACTAAAAAATCACACCATGAATTGGGCTCCATGCTGCCCATTGGATGGTGTACATGGAAGAAATACTAATAGCACAGTGAAGATTTTGAAAATTGAACTGACACGACTTATTAAACACAAAATGTGGTTGGAACTTAACTGGATCAGTTGTCTACTAAAAAAAAATTCAACATTCTCCATAGGATTTAAGTAAGACCTAGATTCTCATAACATAATGTTCAAGATGTCCAGGATGTAATCCAAAATTATGCAACATACAAAGAGCCAGGGAAATCTCAACTTGCGTGGGAAAGAGACACCAATGCCAAGATGACACAGATGTGGAATTATGTGACAAAGACTTTATTGCAGCTCTTTTTTTAAAAGATGTATTTATTTATTTGTCAGAGAAAGAGAGAGAGAGTACAAGCAGGCAGAGTGGCAGACAGAGGCAGAGAGAGAAGCAGGTTCCCCACTGAGCAAGGAGCCTGATGCAGGACTCAATCCCAGGATCCTGGGATCATGATCTGAACCAATGGCAGTTGCTTAACCAACTGAGCCCCCCAGGCATCCCTATAGCAGCTATTTATAAATGCTAAATCATGACAGCTCTTGAAACTAATAGAAATTAAAGAGTTTCAGTGAAGAAATGTAAGAGTTAAAGGACACTAGATGGAAATTTTCAAATTTTAGAAAGAAACTACAATAATTGAAAAGCTTACTGAATGAGCTCAATTGCAGAGATGACAGGGGAGGGATTCAGTGAGCTCGATAGAGCAATAGAAATTACCAATATAATGGAGAGAAAAATACTGGAAAAAAAAAGAACAGAGGCTCAGTGAGCTGTGGAACAATAACCGAAGGTCAAGTGTTCATGTCCTCATTATCTCAGAGGGAAAGCAGGAAAAGTATGGCACTGAAAAATATTTGAAGAAATAATAGGTGAAAACTTCCCAAATGTAGTAAAACTCAGTGAATACTAAATAAGCTAAATACAATGAAATCTATTCCAAGAATGAAATATCTAAATGACAAAACAACTTGAAAGCAGCCAGAGAAAAATGCTGCTTTACCTATAGGGAAACAAAGATTTGGTTGACAGCAGCATATTTCTCATCAGAAACCATGAAGGCCAAAAAAAAAAAAAAAAAAAAAAAAAAAAGTTGAATATTATAGTTCAAGTGCTTTAAAAACTCCAAAGCCAGAACCAAGAAATTGTCACCTCAGAATTTGTTGAAAATAAACTTCTGAAATGAATTTAAAATAAAGATATTCTCAGAGGAAGGAAAACTAAGAGAATTTGTTGACAGCAGATTTGCTCTGAAAGAATTTACTTTCCATTTGTGCTAAGCAGTTAATATTCATTGGCAGCAGCATGTGTGGTGGAACAAACAATATTGTCCTACTCAAAACAAGAGAGTTTCAAGAGAATTAGGAGTTGTGTTAAAAGTAATCAGCCAGTAGATTTGGTGAGGAAAGACATGTTGATGTAAAAGAACTCCTTCATGAATAGGGGGCCTTGAGGACATTTTATTCCAAGAGAAAGGACAAAAATCCAAGTCACCTGAAATGATAACATGGTTCTAGAAAAATAGAACTTGCAATTAGAGCAGACACTGAAATAACATGCCCAAACCCACTGATGGAGATGAGCTTGCATGTCAACATTAGATGGATTATTAGATAGAATTCAAATGATGTCTGAGGTATTTCAGGCGCAAAGGGCAGTAACTGTCACAGTGGAAGACCAGAATAGGCACTTAGGCAGTTTCTGAGTCACCAAGTATGTGACAATATATAACTGGAGAATATAATCTACTGTAGCATACTTTAATAGCTTTAGTGCCATAACTCAGTGCTAACCATTCTTTCCTATTGTTCAATTTGTGAGTATTTCATAAATCTTAAATAAAACTAGAGTGTTTTCCATGTGAGATGCATGTGCCCTGTTGTAGGACTCCATTCATTGGGAATCCTCATCTGTCAAACTATGAAAACTGAGAAAAGAATTTCGGCTATGGAGTCCTGAAATAACAGAGACATACATGGCCTGTACTATATAGTAGGATCCCTATACTAACCTATACAAACATACCAACTTATGACCATACAGTAACTTATACTCCTATAATACATGGTATGTGGAAAAAGGTAGATTTTTATAGAAGGAATGAAATAATTATATAAAAGCTATTCCTAATTTTTATGGCAGCCAAGTATTTACAATATTACATGATACTGTTCTATAGTATGATATAGGAATCATAGATAATATTATAGAAGCAGCAAACTCATTATATATTACTGATGATCAAATCTATCGTGAGATTGAACTAAAGATTCTACACAAGTTTCCTATGCAGGTGAATTGGCTTGAAGAAGACTTACGCTTGATCAATAATAGATTGATGATTATATTTTTGAGACTTCAGTAGATATATACTATGAAGTACAGACAGCTGTAGATCAGGAAGGCCAAGAAAACTCCATAAAGTTAGTAAAATGTTTACAGATTTTGTTCTGGTAGCATTGGATGGCTCAGCGGACGGTCTATATCCACACCAACCCTCCACGGATTATGATGAACGCTTAGAATCTGTATGTACTTTATGATTGTTCATAAGATGTTTGATATGTGATTTTATAAGGTATGTATTATAATCAAACCAGGGGTGGTTGTTTTTTCATAAAAAGGCCTTGATCACGGGTTAGGAGGGGGGACTATACTGTGAGAGCTAATTCCAACAGCTTGGAATTATCCTGAGTTTTTCTACTGAAATATGAATCACAGCTCTGCCTGCCTGGGGTCCTGACCCCAGGCTGAGGCACTAAACATACTGATTTATAATACTGCTTTGTAAACATGGTTTTGAGAGGAATTGTCCCGGTTTGTCAGCATGATTTACTGATAATGTTGAAACTGATGATTTGCATCTGGTCTCAGTGAGCTCCGTAGGCTCTGCTGTTGTGGCTGGTTATATAGGAACATACCTACATCAGCAGCATCGGATATGGACCCCAAGTTAAAACACCCTTTTGCCTTCCCTGGTTTGGAGGCATCTCGTGCATATGTCAGTGATTCCTGATCTGATAGTGAAGAAGTATCTGGCCTGGCCTTTAAAGAGGAAGGACAATTGAAGCCCCCACCTGGCCCACCTTAGACACCTTGCTCAAAGACATCCTTTGGCTTGTGATGCATATCCACTCTCTAAGCTATTGTTTTATTGTACTGTTTTCTTATAGATTTGTAAGCATTGCCATTTTGGACCTGTAAATCTTCTTTAGAAATCAACCCTTCTGTAACTGCCCCTGTCAGAATTCCAATGATGGTATTGGCCATATGCTATACACTTGAAGGTCAAGTAATGTTCTAATATGAACATACCTAAAATCTGAGAGAGGCTTCTACAAAGACTTCATAAGGTGTAGCAGAAGAATAATTTCCCAAGTTCATGTCCAACTTAATACAAAAATTATCTGTAACTATAAAGGAGTAAGGACAAAAATGTTATAGGGAAAGAAAAAAATAACTCATTTATTGCGGATATTTTTGCATTTATTCAGAGACATTTCTCATACTAGAATGTTTAATGGTATGGTCTTAAATTGATATTTCATTTAAGCTTTGGCTGTGTATTGTGGTCATTCAGAGTCACTATTCAGGTTTCCTACAACAAGAAGCTGCTGTGGGGGCACAACTGACCGGAACTTGAGCCACTACCTCCATGAATCCAAGGCCAAGCAATCCCCAGACTCCTTCCATGGCTGAGCATGGGAGGGTATTAGTGACAAGCCATTTCTGCCCCATGCAGGATGCCTCTAATGTCCATGGAACATAACACAATTTGGTCAAATTTGGGGCCACAATTTAGCAAGAGTAGGATGAAAAAGTTAATACATAGTATAGTACCGTTTTCTGGTCTCAATCTGATAACATCAAAATTAGTAGCAGACCTACAAAAGTCCAGAAAATAATGAAAACATTCTATCAAAATGGTAAAAAATATCTAAAATTTAATAATTAAAAAATGATACACTATGATCTACGAGATCAGCTAAAGTAACTTAATACGAAAGACTGAAGTTTGTATCCCCCCAAATCAAAGCAAAATAATTGCATTAGAAACAAGGAAGAATGAAAACGATGCCATGACTGAAAATAAATTCAGCTGAAGAACATTTAAAAAAACAAAAAACAAACAAACAAAAAGACAGCACAAAGAGAAGTAATAAGCATAAAAGGAGAAATCAGGAGCAAAGAATACAAATAATAAACACATTCAAGTTATTTGAAAAAACAAAACAATAAAGTTAGTTAACCTAATAAAACAAATCTGAAAAGAGATTCAAAAAAGTAAAAATGGCATCCTCATGCAAGCGATTTCCATGTTCCTTCTACTCTGAAAATTAATCCTTCTGCTCCTTCAGAGTATTTGGAAATGGCTACGAGCTGACTGCCTGAGCCTTGGGCAATGGGAGAGTTCTGAAAGACAGAGCCAGCCAAAGGCTTGAGCCAAGACTACAACAGATCCTAAAGCATGTCACTCTACTCTTAAGACACTGGGGAGAGGCTGAACGGTGGAGTGAGGCCTCCTACATCTAAGATCACAAAATAGGCATCCAGAGAAACTGCACTGCAGGAGGTAATGGAAAACAATTTCAGCAACACCTTCCTCCTACCCTCACTCCCCAGCCCCAAAAAACAAAAACAAAACCAAGTTTAATAAAATTGAGGTACAGCAGATAAAAGGGCTCTCAAGAACTTTTTTTAAAGCAGTATTTTTGGGGGTGCCTGGGTTGCTCAGTGGGTTAAAGCCCCTGCCTTCGGCTCAGGTCAGGATCTGAGGGTCCTGGGATTGAGGCCCACGTCGGGCTCTCTGCTCATTAGGGAGCCTGCTTTCCCCCCAACCTGTCTCTCTCTCTCTCTGCCTGCTTGTGATCTCTGTCAAATGGATAAATAAAAATCTTAAAAAAGAAAAACCCACAATTCTTTCAAGATCTGTTCTTTAAAAAAAAAAAAAGGAAAAAAAAGCAGTATTTTTGAAGCAAATTATCCTGTCGATGATTAAAGTGTGATTAAAGTTGAGATCCAAAATAGCAGTAGTCCAATGCAGAGAAAACTTATGAGCAAAACACCTGACTAGAACAGAGGGACCTGACTGGCTTGGTCATTGGACCATGACTCTTCATCTCATGGTCGTAAGTTCAAGCTCCACATTGGGCATAGAGTTTACTTAAAAAAAAAATCTGAATAAAATAATAAGCAGAAAAATAAAGTAATTAAAAAGTATAAAATAAGGGACGCCTGGGTGGCTCAGTTGGTTAAGCAGCTGCCTTCGGCTCAGGTCATGATCCCAGCGTCCTGGGATGGAGTCCCACATTGGGCTCCTTGCTCGGCAGGGAGCCTGCTTCTCCCTCTGCCTCTGCCTGCCTCTCTGTCTGCCTGTGTTCGCTCTCTCCCCCTCTCTCTCTGATAAATAAATAAAATCTTAAAAAGTATAAAATAAAACAATAAATAATAAACAAAAACATAAATAGGGCTCCAAGAATAGAAATGGAAACAGTTGTAGAAGGAACAATAATTTAAAACTTAATAGAAGAAAATTTCATTCAACTGAAGAACAACAAATATCTATTATTTTCCGTAATAAAAGTCACCCATTTAGGGTTAAGTGGTGTTAAAAGTTTCATTAGTAAAGAAGAATAAAAATAAATCAGAGCAGTTCCTTAACTGCAGCCCTGGCTGTTACAATAAGATTCTTCAAAACCTGGGGATGACTGAGAGAAGGCTTGGAGCTCAACCAGAGCCAAGTTTGCGCTTATCCGCCGGACAAGAGAAAGACACTGAGAACACAAAAATACGTAGTGTATGTATTATGCATACGTATAAATCATGTGATCTTGTGAAACAAAGTACATGAGGATTAATTCTAATTCAACAACAAATGAGTCAAAACCACCTTATCACCATGGGGGAAAGAACGGGCTCGAGAAACGTGTGTTAGACGATGAATGGTGCACAGATGCACACAGTTGCAGCTGAGCGTTCCGGGTCGCCACTGCGTAATGTAAGGCCAAAGAAGCATCCCTGAAATGGAGAGCACTTGCTGCAAAGAATACTATCGTACTAGTCCAGGAAGAACAGAGATAAAAGAGGATAAAGTAAAACAAATATTCTGAGTTTCATCTTATTAAGATGTAGCAAGTGGGAAGTTATGGAATAAGAGTTTGTTAGTGTGGGAAATCGGTATTTTTTTTTTCAGATAATAATATAAAAAATATGCTTTGGTGCTAGGAAAAATATGCCTATGGTGCTTGGAAAAAGAAAGGGAGAGAACCAATAAATGTATAATGACCTAATTAAATAACATTTAAATAAGACAAAGAAAATGAAATAAGTAGCAATTAGATAAATCAGCAAAATTAAGGAAAAGGAAAACAAGAACATAACAAAGAACAACAGGAAATAATGATAGAATAGAATACATATGTATTAGTCATTATGCTATATATAAATGAGCTGAATTTACCAATTAAAGACAGATTTACTTGGGGCACCTGGGTGGCTCAGTGGGCTAAAGCCTCTGCCTTTGGCTCAGGTCATGATCTCAGGGTCCTGGGATCGAGTCCCGCATCGGGCTCTCTGCTCAGCAGGGAGCCTGCTTCCTCCTCTCTCTCTGCCTGCTTCTCTGCCTGCTTGTGATCTCTGTCTGTCAAATAAATTTTTAAAAATCTTTAAAAAATTAAAAATAAAAATGAAAGACAGACTGACTCAAAAACAAAACTCACATGTTTATTTCTGAGAAAAAAATTAATTAATAATGATGACCAAAGAGATGAGATACACACAAGCAAAGGTAAATCAGCAGTGACTGTATTAATATGAGAAAGAGTATAACTTGTCTATAAAGGCAATAAATAAAGAGAGAGAGGAACATAATATCATTATGAAGGATGCATTTTATGAAAAACATAATAATCTAGAATACAGAAAAAAATGCAGGTAAAGATAAACATTAATACATTTAGGAATAAAAGGATAAATGTATAAGATAATTATGTTGAGAGAATTTTGTTACAGTTTTTGATACTTACACATGACCAGTACACAAATATAAGCAAGAAAATTTAATTAAATTATTTTAAAACTTGGCTTCATAATTTTATAAGATCTCTAAATCTCTAGACATTATGGGTTTTTTTCATTTTTCTACTGGTTGACCAAAAATTGATCATATATGGCTATATGAACATATTTTATGAAGAGTTTTATTAGATAATTTCTCTGATCATATTAACATAAAATTAGAAATAAATAAAAAAATATTGACATAGTAACTACCTGAAAATTAATAATAATTTTCCAAAGTAGTCTGTAGATAAAAAAGGAAATTTCAAAATCATAAATGATCTAGTGAACAATAAAGAAATAAAATACTTTGTATCAAAGCCCAGCAAAGAAACTCACTTGTATAAGAAACCCACACACATGCAAATCCAAAGAAAATTAGAAAGAAGCAGTTAATAAAGTTAAAAGTAGAAATTAATGAAATAAAAGACAAAATCAAGAATAAAGATTAAGTTTCTCCAATAGTTTGTTCTTTGAGGAAGCCAACAAAGTAGACAAACCTCTTAGAAATTTGAAGGAAAAGCAAGAATAAATGAGGAAAAGTACATAGCCAAAGAATTTGAAATTATTAAAAGGATTTTAAGACATTACAACATATAAATCTATGGGGAAATTTTGAAAATCATGAAATGAATTGTTTGCTGGCAAGATACAAGCTAACAAAGAATTGAAAATCTTGAATGAACCAATAACTGCTGACAAGAATAGAAGATTTCTTAATCTACCATTGGAAGTAGAAAGAGGACCAGGTTGTCCTACTCACTTTTAAGGAATAGGGAATTGCAATATTAAGCCATGTAAAACTGCAGAAAAATCTGAAACTCTCCCTAATCCATTTATAATCTTATTATGTCTTATATGTTACCTTATCTACCTTCTGCATACATGTATTTTATGTAAGACACACACACACATCTTATATGTATATCTTATGGCTATATTAATCAGCTAAAAAAGTATTTGATAAAATTAGCAGCTACTCTTAAATAAAGTGGGAACAATATGAAACAAATAATTTTAATAGAAGTTATCCTACACAACCTACAAGCAATGGTATTCTAATTGGCAAAATGTTAAACCATTTAAATAACAATAAAAACTGCAAAGAAACTCTTGATGTAGTCTTTATCTTTCATATTTATTTTGAAGATTCTAACAAATTCATTGAGAAAAGAAAAATGGTATGTACAGACTTTGGGAAAGAAGGGCATAAACCGTTTTTTATTTTTCTGATGATACATTTCATAACAAGAAAACATACAAGCTTCTAGTTAAAAACAAAGAGAAGTTAGGGGCATCTGGGTGGCTCAGTCAGTGAAGTGTCCAACTCTTAGTTTTGGCTCAGGTTGTGATTCTACAGGTCCTGAGACTGAACTCTGTGCTCAGTGGAGAACGGGCTTAACGATTTTCTCCCGTTGCCCCTCCTCACACTGTGTACATGTGCTCTTCTCTCTTTCTCTCTAAATAAATAAATAAATAAATCTTTAAAAAATAAAGATAAATTAAAATAATTTGGTGTGTAACTAAAATAAATATAAAAAATATGTGTATATATAGCAAACACTTATACTTATGAATGAATTTAAAAATAAGGGCAGGACACATAAAAATCATAAAATTTAATTTAATTTAATCATAAAGTGAGATTTGACAAAATGGCAAGACATAAAAAAGGCTGTCCAAGTAAAATACCATCCATGTTTTTGCATATTTAATATTATAAAATACCAATTCTCCCATAAGTAATTAATTTTCAAACTTAATGCAATTCCGATTAAATTTCACCATTCATAATATATAAAATGTCTAGATATAACATAGATAAAAAGTCACTAAATATATTACATATATACACATTCATGAAAAGATTTGGTTAAAATGATCTTAAGGCACATTTGAAAGTGTCTGAATATGCCTGAAAATATATATAAAAATATTTAGGGTAGAAGGGACTTGCTTTTATCAATAAATTAATTGTAATGTGTCAAAGAAAATCAGAGCCAGACAGTTGAGTGGTAATACTGGATTTATTCCAGAACTATTGCAATGGGGGAAAGAGATCTCAGCATAGAACTAGGCTCAAATCTGAAAGTTGGGTTAATGTAGAGCATGAAATCATCCACAATACCTGTCTTGTTAAAATGTGACACTTCTGCGAAGAGAGAGAGTTTGACTTCTTCATTACCAATTTGGATACCTTTTATTTCTCTCTGTTGTCTGATTGCTGTTGCTAGGACTTCTAATACTATGTTGAACAAGAGTGGTGAAAGTGGGCATCCTTGTCTTGTTCCTGATCTCAACGGGAAGGCTGCAAGCTTTTTCCCATTGAGGATGATATTTGCTGTGGGTCTTTCATAGATAGATTTGATGAGGTTCAGGAATGTTCCCTCTATCCCTATACTTTGAAGCGTTTTAATCAGGAACGGATGTTGGATTTTGTCAAA
This sequence comes from Neogale vison, assembly GCF_020171115.1. Taxonomy (NCBI): domain Eukaryota; kingdom Metazoa; phylum Chordata; class Mammalia; order Carnivora; family Mustelidae; genus Neogale; species Neogale vison. Next base: position 481,772 of record NC_058093.1, read on the forward strand.
TGCTTTTTCTGCATCAATTGAGAGGACCATGTGGTTCTTCTCTCTTCTCATATTAATTTGTTGTATCACATTGATTGATTTACGAATGTTGAACCATCCTTGTAGCCCAGGGATGAATCCCACCTGATCATGGTGGATAATCTTTTTAATGTGTTGTTGGATCCTGTTGGCTAGGATCTTGTTGAGAATCTTAGCATCCATATTCATCAGTGATATTGGTCTGAAATTCTCCTTTTTGGTATGGTCCTTGCCTGGTTTGGGGATCAGGGTAATGCTGGCTTCATAGAAAGAGTCTGGAAGTTTTCCTTCTGCTTCAGTTTTTTGAAACAGCTTCAGGAGAATAGGGGTTATTTCTTCTTGGAAGGTTTGGTAGAATTCCCCAGGGAATCCGTCAGGTCCTGGGCTCTTGTTTTTTGGGAGATTTTTGATCACTGCTTCAATCTCGTTATTAGATATTGGTCTATTCAGGTTGTCGATTTCTTCCTGGTTCAATTTTATGGAAAACCCAAAAGACTCCACCCCCAAACTACTAGAACTCATACAGCAATTCAGCAGCGTGGCAGGATACAAAGTCAATGTGCAGAAATCAGTGGCTTTCTTATACACTAACAATGAAAATACAGAAAGGGAAATTAGAGAATCGATTCCATTTACTATAGCACCAAGAACCATAAGATACCTGGGAATAAACCTAACTAAAGAGGTAAAGGATCTATACTTGAGGAACTATAGAACACTCATGAAAGAAATTGAAGAAGACACAAAAAGATGGAAGACCATTCCATGCTCTTGGATCGGAAGAATAAACATCGTTAAAATGTCTATACTGCCTAGAGCAATCTATACTTTTAATGCCATTCCGATCAAAATTCCACCGGCATTCTTCAAAGAGCTGGAGCAAATAATCCTAAAATTTGTATGGAATCAGAAGAGACCCCGAATCGCTAAGGAAACGTTGAAAAACAAAAATAAAGCTGGCGGCATCACCTTACCTGATTTCAAGCTTTATTACAAAGCTGTGATCACCAAGACAGCATGGTACTGGCATAAAAACAGACACATAGACCAGTGGAACAGAGTAGAGAGCCCTGATATGGACCCTCAACTCTATGGTCAATTAATCTTCGACAAAACAGGAAAAAATATACAGTGGAAAAAAGACAGTCTCTTCAATAAATGGTGCTGGGAAAACTGGACAGCTATATGTAGAAGAATGAAACTCGACCATTCTCTTACACCGTACACAAAGATCAACTCAAAATGGATAAAAGACCTCAACGTGAGACAGGAATCTATCAGAATCTTAGAGGAGAATATAGGCAGTAATCTCTTCGATATCGGCCACAGCAACTTCTTTCAAGATACGTCTCCAAAGGCAAAGGAAACAAAAGCGAAAATAAACTTCTGGGACTTCATCAAAATCAAAAGCTTCTGCACAGCAAAGGAAACAGTCAAAAAAACAAAGAGGCAACCCACGGAATGGGAGAAGATATTTGCAAATGACAGTACAGACAAAAGGTTGATATCCAGGATCTATAATGAACTCCTCAAACTCAACCCACACGAAACAGACAAACACATCAAAAAATGGGCAGAAGATATGAACAGACACTTCTCCAATCAAGAAATACAAATGGCTATCAGACACATGAAAAAATGCTCATCATCATTAGCCCTCAGGGAGATTCAAATTAAAACCACATTGAGATATCACCTTACACCAGTTAGAATGGCCAAAATTAACAAAACAGGAAACAACATGTGTTGGAGAGGATGTGGAGAAAGGGGAACCCTCTTACACTGTTGGTGGGAATGCAAGTTGGTGCAGCCTCTTTGGAGAACAGTGTGGAGATTCCTCAAGAAATTAAAAATAGAGCTTCCCTACGACCCTGCAATTGCACTCCTGGGTATTTACCCCAAAGATACAGATGTCGTGAAAAGAAGGGCCATCTGTACCCCAATGTTTATAGCAGCAATGGCCACAGTCGCCAAACTATGGAAAGAACCAAGATGCCCTTCAATGGATGAATGGATAAGGAATATGTGGTCCATATACACTATGGAGTATTATGCCTCCATCAGAAAGGACGAATATCCAACTTTTGTAGCAACATGGACGGGACTGGAAGAGATTATGCTGAGTGAAATCAGTCAAGCAGAGAGACTCAATTATCATATGGTTTCACTCATTTGTGGAGCATAACCAATAGCATGGAGGACAAGGGGCGTTAGAGAGTAGTAGGGAATTTGGGTAAATTGGCAGGGGAGGTGAACCATGAGAGACTATGGACTCTGAAAAACAGTCTGAGGGGTTTGAAGTGGCGGGGGGGTGGGAGGTTGGGGTACCAGGTGGTGGGTATTATAGAGGGCACAGCTTGCATGGAGCACTGGGTGTGGTGAAAAAATAATGAATACTGTTTTTCTGAAAATAAATAAATTGGGAAAAATAAAAAAATAAAAAAAAAATAAATAAAATGTGACACTTCCCTGCTGGGGGCAGGGAAGGTTTCAGAGAAGCCTGTAGGCCCTTGGAGTGCCCAGGACCTGCAGTGACCTCTCTGTGGAAGGAAGGCCATGCCTGCCTTCGGGAAAACTGTCTTAGCCCAAACAGCCCTGTGATCCCAGAGATGTATGCACTGTCCCTTGGCTATGTTTAGCGGCACTGCTGGACCGTGCAGATTAGCAGATTGTATCTTTCCCAAAAACAGATCCTCCTAGTTGCAGTAAAGACCCCTTGTCACACAGATGTGCTTGAGACACAGAGATAAGGATTTATGATTATCCTGGAGGACAATAAGGGCAGAAGCAAAGAAGGGCAAAGGTCTTGGTCTCCAAGCATTGACTCCTTTCACAGCAAAGTCTGGAGTAATCGTTCATCCATGGGTACAGGAATTGCTGGCCATTTCCAGCATCCAAATACAACCAAGAAGTGGGGATTTATAGCCCAGGATCAGGGCGAGGGGGTTGTGGTCAATGAATAATTACTAAGAGGAAAGACATCAAGGGTAAGGTGACTCTTACTAAACAAACTTAAAAACCAGAGAGATCCTTACTGAAGGCTGGCAGACTGACCAGATACCAAATGTGGAATGAAGAATTTAAACAGGTACCAGGGGTGGGGCGGGGGTTGGGGGTGTCTCACTACACTGACTTAGCAGGATTCTTGCTAAAACTGGGCTATGTAGGCCCCAAAAGGATGGGGGCCAAGGTGAGACCTAGTCCAGAAGAGAGCACAGAGGGGCCTGTCTAAAGTTTGCTCAAATGAAAACACTATTTTGGCACTGGCATGGAAAAAACAAACGATGAAGCCAAAATTGATGCTAGTATATATTTGAATTTAACATATGACAAAGGTGGTGTTTTAGTCCATGGAAAAATAATTATTTAGTAAGTAGTATTACTATACTGACTATCTGGGATATAATGAACTTAAATTTATGCCTTAAATACAAAAATCAGTGTAAAACTAAAGCTACAGAAATGCTCCAAGAAAATGTTACAATAGGCACAATTTAGGGATGAGGAAGATCTTAACTAATGAAAACAAGAAAACCACAACTATAAAAAAGTTTTAGATGCCTTTAATTAAAAGGTAGAAGTCACCATTATGAGTCAGTAAACAAATAATGAATTTGGAAAAGTATATTTGGAATGAAAATAATAGAATGTTAATATCTATAATAAATAAGAAATTCTTAGTAAGTTATAAGAAACTCTTACTAAACCAAAGAGAAGTGGCAATTGCAGAAGAGAAAATCCAAGTGTCCCACAAATGAAATGTTAAAATTCACTAGCAGGAAAGGAGAATGTAAAATTCAATGAGATATTACTTAAACCCATTAATCTGAAAGTAATTAAAAAGACATGTTGTCAGCATGGAGGCAGGAAAAGAGCTACTATCACATATTTCTTGTGGAAGTATAGACTATTACTACTTTTTGGGTGAAAGAATTCTTATAACATCTATTAAAATCACCTTAACTCAGTCATTCCACTCATTACAAATCTTTCCCATAGAACATGATAATGTAAACTTAAGGATAATATAGATATTTATTGACACCTTGTACACAGAGGGGAAAAAACTGGAAACAAAGTCAAAGTCTATTGAGAAAGGATGGGTAACAAATTAAGCTATAACTCTCTTAATTTTACACAGCAATTTTATAAAGTGAGTTAAAGTTATGCAAGTTATGAAGTAATGGTACATGGTAGTTTTTTATTTTTTTACATTTTATAATTTTATAATTTTATAATTTTTTTTAAATTTTTTTTCCAATTTATTTATTTTCAGAAAAACATTATTCATTATTTTTTCACCACACCCAGTGCTCCAGCAAGCCGTGCCCTTTACATTTTATAATTTTATAATTTTATAATTTTTTTTTAAATTTTTTTTCCAATTTATTTATTTTCAGAAAAACATTATTCATTATTTTTTCACCACACCCAGTGCTCCATGCAAGCCGTGCCCTCTATAATACCCACCACCTGGTACCCCAACCTCCCACCCCCCCGCCACTTCAAACCCCTCAGACTGTTTTTCAGAGTCCATAGTCTCTCATGGTTCACCTCCCCTGCCAATTTACCCAAATTCCCTTCTCCTCTCTAACACCCCTTGTCCTCCATGCTATTTGTTATGCTCCACAAATAAGTGAAACCATATGATAATTGAGTCTCTCTGCTTGACTTATTTCACTCAGCATAATCTCTTCCAGTCCCGTCCATGTTGCTACAAAAGTTGGGTATTCATCCTTTCTGATGGAGGCATAATACCCCATAGTGTATATGGACCACATCTTCCTTATCCATTCATCTGTTGGTAATTTTAAGTAAGAAAAGTAAAAAGATTTTAAGACAGCATTTTAGAAAATGGTCAAAAATACCCCTAATTAGAGTCATGGGTGGAGTAAAGGTATCTGATTCTAACTTTTTTGTGTGTATACACACACAGCTGAGTATTTGTGTATAACTATATGGACACAGAAAATTACACCTATATGTTAGATTGTTAATTTGTGTTATTTGTGCATATGGGATGTGTGTGGGAAGGGAGAGTTAGGAAAATCTGCTCTGGGTGAAAGGGAGTACAGGAGGTAGGAATAAGGGCAACCAAAACCAACTAACTAAATAAAGATTGTACCAGGGCGCCTGGGTGGCTCAGTGGGTTAAGCCTCTGCCTTAGGCTCAGGTCATGATCTTGGGGTCCTGGGGTCAAGCCCCACATCGGACCCTCTGCTCAGCAAGGAGCCTGCTTCCCTTCCTCTCACTCTGCCTGCCTCTCTGCCTACTTGTGATCTCTGTCTGTCCAATAAATAAATAAAATCTTAAAAAAATAAAAGATTGTATTCCAGAAATTCACATGTATTATATCACTCCCTTCATTCATATAAAGTTAAATATGTGTAAAATTATAAAATTTTTTATTAAATATAAATAACAAAATTAATTTTTAAAAAAAATTAGGAAATGGGCAATAGGAAAAAAAACCTGGAAAAGCTTTGAGAAAGGGACTGGAATTCTCTTGCTGGTTTGGTCGACCATCTTAGAGTACAGTTTTCCCCTTATCAGCCTTAGTCAGTCAAAAACCTTAGAGAGAAAGATGGTCCCTCAGGAAAAGGGAATTCTGCTTTTAAGCGGCTTCTCACATCGATTTTACTCTGGGTCTCCAGACTGACAGCCTGCCCTGAAGGTTTTGGTTTCCAGCCTCCAAAACGTCGTGAGCCAATGCTTTAAGAGTAGATCTCTCTCTATTACACACACATCGTATTGGTTCTGTTTCTCTAGAGAACCCTGAGTAATACAGTGTGTTTAAATGGGAGGTAATTTGGGGGGAGGCATTGAGAATAATTTTATTCCCATTCTCAACCCCACTCCTGTTCCTAATGTTTCCTACTATAACTGCAAATTAAAAATTTTAGATTTTTTTTTTTCTGTTGGCAAAAGTGTGAGATCATAGTGTCCCCAATTCAAGATGTTATTTTGGGGACATGTTGGGCCCAGTTCTCAAGGTGTCTGCTCTGACCTCAAGTCTAACTTCTGGTCTTAGATGGATGGTGGATCTGAGTGTTTTTCCAGAAGGAAACGTTCAAGGTCTGGCATGAATATTCAGACCTATTTTGGGAAGAGAGCAGGAATGATGGATTTCTTAAGTTGTTGTTGTTGTTTTTCAAATTTTGTTTTCATTTTTGTGTTTTCTGATTTCATACCCAACAAGCTTCCAATTATTTCACCACTCTTTAGTCTTACGAGGAATATAAAAATATTCCCAGTTACAAAAGTAATTACATTTTTGTTTACATGAGACAATAAAATGGATGAAGCAATTTGTATGAGAAAATGAAGTGGGGAATTGAGTATTCTTTGAGTTAGATCTGTTTTCTTGTTTTGTTTTGTTTTGTTTTAACCTTGAAGTCTTCTAAATGAAAGCTTTGGGCCCTTTGATCAATCACGTTGGGAATTACTCTATTTCCCTCTTCCTTTTGTTGTTGTCTCAAGCAGTATTTACAGTCACTTCTTTTGCTATCTTAGTTTGGACCACTGAAACGCAGTACGGGGCTTTGGCCTACTGAAAAAAGACTGGGTGGCTTATAAACAACAAAAATCTGTGTGTCATGGTTTTGGAACCTGGAAGTTTGAGCATGGTTGAGTGGGGAAGCTTGCTTCCTGGCGCACTGATGATTGCCTCTGTGCCAGGACCTCACAAGGCCAAGGGGACAAGGGAGTTCTCTGATGCCCCTTTCATAAGGGCACTCATGCCGTTCCTGAGGGGTCCAGCCTTATCACCCAATCACTCCTCAAAGGCCCACTTTCTGATAGGAGACTAGAATTTCAACATACGAATTTTATTAGGGCACAGATATTCAATCTATAACACACACTCTCTTTTGATTATTGTGAAAAGTTTACAAATCACTCTACTTCATCCCACCCTCTTCTTTTAAGGAAGGTACCTCGTAAGCTGAGAATCTTTTGGCTGGTGGAAAGAGGAAGAATATAAATGAAGATAATGTTTCCAACCTTTGCCTCCTGCAGTTTGTATTACGGAAAGAAAAGGAATACTCGGGGCACCTGGGGGGGCTCAGTGGGTTAAGCCTCACCTTCGGCTCGGGTCATGATCTCAGGGTCTTGGGATCGAGCCCCGAGTCGGGCTCTCTGCTCAGCAGGGAACCTGTTTCCCCCTCTCTCTCTCTGCCTGCCTTTCTGCCTACTTGTGATCTCTCTCTGTCAAATGAATAAATAAAATCTTTAAAAAAAAAAAAGGAATACTCTTCAAATGGACATGTTGTGGGAGTTTCTATCATTTCCTGAAACCTGACACAAACAATGTTTAAGGTTTCAGATAAAACATTTTTTTTAATAATCTCTCAGTCTAGGATGGAAGACAGCAATTACTTCAACATCCTAAGATATCAAATATTCAGTACAGGATTGATCTTTGCCATACAAAAATTAAAGACTCCCAAGGCCAGATCTCAGAGTGGCTTTGTCCCCTTCTCTTTTCCATCCTTAGGATGGGAATGTTTCCCTCTCTCTCCTCCCCCTGCTGTTACACAGCTGCAGTGTCTGGCAAAAGAGAGCTCGCCGTGCACAAAGTCCTTCCTGGAGCCCTGAGATCAGTGGGGGTCAGTAAGTGGTGGGAAACTTGCTGGAGCTGGGAGGGGCAATGAGGAGAGCCCGGAAGACAAGTGTGCCGAGAGCTGGGGGTGTGAGGTACCTTCCCAGGGTCCTGGACCACCTGGGGGTACTGTTCACCGTGCGGACCTTCTGTAGCTGGGTCTCTGAGGAGGGGGTTTAGAAATCTACGTTTTATGCAGGTGTTAAGAAATACTTCTCTTGGTTTCTGGTAGGACAGAACTCAGTGTGAGCTGTTTGTACAAATCGCTGCTGACTGCCCTTCTGGAGACTGACTCCTTGAAGTCAAAGTCACAGAAAATATTTTCCATTTGTGTGAGTAATTAGCAACAAAGGCCTGTGTGTGTGTGTGTGTGTGTGTGTGTATACGAAAAACCCTCTCTTGTATGATATGTGGAGTGTTGGAAGATACCTTCTGGTTAGGTAACAAGTGAAACTTGATGCCCCCAAAACCAAGAGACATTACATATTTCCGATATTCTTTGTTAGTTTTATTCTTTCTGATGCTATAGTGTAACCTTATTTCCCTCACTTAAATGCTTCTGGGGGTGCTCGGGGTTGGAGGAGGCAGCTCCATAAATTATTTCCATTTTATGTTCCCCAATCTTCATGCTAATGATGACTTTTATTTTTGCAAATAAAATGATTTACTTTATTTTTTTAAATTAAATTAATTTATTTATTTTCAGACTAACAGTATTCATTGTTTTTGCACCACACCCAGTGCTCCATGCAAGCCGTGCCCTCTATAATACCCACCACCTGGTACCCCAACGTCCCACCCCCCGCCCCTTCAAACCCTCAGATTGTTTTTCAGAGTCCATAGTCTCTCATGGTTCACCTCCCCTTCCAATTTCCCCCAACTCCCTTCTCCTCTCTAACTCCCCATGTCCTCCATGCTATTTGTTATGCTCCACAAATAAGTGAAACCATATGATAATTGACTCTCTCTGCTTGACTTATTTCACTCAGCATAATCTCTTCCAGCCCCGTCCACGTTGCTACAAAAGTTGGGTATTCATCCTTTCTGATGAGGCATAATATGATTTACTTTAAAATATTTTTAAAAGTTTCTTTTAAAGATTTCATTTGTTTATTTATTTGAGAGAGAGAGAATGCCAGTGGAGGAGGAGGAGAGGGAAAGGGAGCAGAAGATAATGTCCAGGCAGATTCTGTGCTCAGCACAAAGCCCGATGTGGGGCTCCATCCCAGGACCCTGAAATCAAGACCTGAGCTGAAACCAAGTTGGACAGTCAACTGACAGAGTCACCCAGGCACCCCAAAATAGTGTTTTAATTTTTTCTTTAACTTACTTTATTTTTTTCCCAGTGTTCCAAAATTCATTATTTATGTACCACACCCAGTGCTCCATGCAATACGTGTCCTCCTTAATGCCCACCACCAGGATCACCCAAATTACTTTTAGCATGACTGATACAATTTCTGTGTAATAGCCAAAAAATTATGCACAGAACCTTCAAAAACATTTTCAGAAGCATATGTCAATTTTTAAATAATATTTTGCCTTTAGTAAAATTTTAGTTACTTACTGTGGATCATGAAAAAAATCTGAAACGTATAAAGAGTTAAAATCATCTGTAAATTAAACCACTGATAGACTTTTAATAAGCACTTTTATTTATATATGTAAGCACAGACATTACCCGCACATACACCTGTATTTACCAAATATATATATAGTGGGGTTATAATCTACCCTTAAAAAATAGTGATCCTTTTAAATTACATTTTTATATGCCATTTAAAATTGTCCTAAAATATTATTTTTAACAACTGCATAACAGGCCATCCTACTTTTAAACAACATCGCTACTTAAAGTTTGTTAGTGTTGTCAGCACTGTAGCATTTTAAGAATGCAGTAGGTGTGCAGCTCCGAAAGCCTCTGAGAGACCCTCGGCGTTATCGCGACTCAGTCCACCCGCCGGTTTGAAGTGCTCCCAGGAACAGGGGGACCACAAAGGAGTTTACAGACTCAGTATAACAGAGTTTCTCGGTCTCGGCACTGTTCCTATTTTTGGCCTTTTGGCTAAATAAGCATTCACTGTGGGGGAGCGTCTTGTGTGCTGTAGGATGTCCCGCAGCAGCCGTGGCCTCCGCTGACCGGACGTGTGTACACCAGCCAGTCCGTCGCAGGCGGGGAGGAGAATCCAGGCCGCGCTGAGAACCTCTGTTCCCAACAGCTGGTCCCTGGTTGTCTGTGCGTCTAAACCCACAGGCTGTGAGTGACTTTATCGCTCAGGTGTGCCCTTCAGAAGTGGAAAAAAAAAAAAGTAAAACAAAACAAAGCAACAACAAAAGCGTTGCAGAACTCGTGTCAGTGAAGTTTGAGCCTCGTTCATGAGCTCTGCTGGAGGGGCTCATTGGCCTCGGGGCAAAGCTCGAGTCCGGTTCGTCCCGCGTCGCTGTGAAGTTTCCACAGGTCGGTACAAAGGGGGCCTGAGTGGAAAAGAGAGACCCGTGTGTCATCTCCCCTGAAAATACGAGTCAGAGCGTGTGTTCCCCTTGGGGTGCAGCTCCGTCTTCTCTGACAACCGTTGGGTCAATGGTCTCTAGTGCCTTAGACACATTTTCCCGTAATCTAGATTTCTGTGAGTCTTTCTTCTGATAAAAACGTTGGGTGCTTTATGGATTAGGAAGAGCAAGACAGACGTCGGATGCGCCGTGGCTGGGTCTGGACCCGCGTGTTCTGTGCGGCTCAGATCCGCCTCATTCAAAGCCCCGTTGGTGCCCCAGGTCGGCGGGGTCGGGGACACCTGACTGCGGCCTGGGGCGTTTGTCTACACTGTGCGGCCCTCCCTGGACGGCACCGCGCCTCCGTGTTGTACGGGTCAGACCGGCCCTGTGACCGCGCCGGAGCGTGTTGATGGATCCAGTCCGAACGGCTCTTTCTCGTCCAACGCGTGACTTTTTCAACACGTCTCGCAGGGTGGGGCTTAGCTCAGGAAAAACACAACAACCACCACCACCAAACCTGTTTCCGGATACGTTTCCTGGCGTCTTGCAGCGGATTTCATCTCCGTAAGCGCCCGTGGGGACGGAAGCTGCGCTGGAAGCGCATCCGGAGTCGGGCGGCGCCGTGTGGACGCGGGCGGGGATTCGAACTCGTCCCCCGCGGCCAGTCAGGAAGCCGAACCCGCTGGGAAACCGTCGCGGGACGGAGAATCCGACAGACGCGCCGACGGAGCTATTCTGACGGCTGGTAGGTGAAGAAAAACCAGCGTCACTAGACGAATATTTTTTGAAAATGTTTGACGTTTTATCGTGTTTCTGTAAGAATCGTGAGATGGTCAAGAAAAGCTGGTGTTTGGGGCTTATTCCGGCCTCGACGCCGCAGCGCGGGCTCCGTCGGGGAATCCGGCTCCGGCCCACGTGCGGCTGCGGCCCCGACCGCGACGCGGGGCCGAGGGGGACGCGGGACCCGGCCCGGACCGTCCGGAGACATAGGCCCGCGGACGTGTGGGCCCCGCAGGCGGGTGTAGACGCGGAGCCGTCGAGCGCGTTCTACGAACTCGGAAGGGGAGAAAACCGCGAAGAAATCGGTTTTAGGAAAAGACAAACTCAGGTCATTAACCATCGTAGGAGTTTCCTTGAGCAAAATCAGTTCGACCCCGGCAGCCAGCCGGGAAGGGCGGGCGGCGCCCCGCTGCGGAGCCGGCGGGGGGCGGTTCGCGAGGACAGCGGGGGGCGGGGCAGCAACATTGTTTCCTGCGTGTGACTCACGCGCGTGTCTTCGCCTCGTTCGCGTCGCGTCGCGCTCGGGTTCGGAGTTCGTCCCCCTCGGGCGTGTGTCGGCCTGGGTTCTGGGTCGCTCGCCTCGGCCTCCCCGGTACTAAAGTCCGCTCAGTCCGTGAAGTCTCCTGGTCGGGCTAATTTGACTCACCAGGTGACTAAGTGAAAGGATCTAACCAGGATCTGGAATTGGATCTGATATGTGAAGCAAAATGGAAACGTGAAAAAATTAAACGTACAGAGGCAATGGTTTAATTTGATAATCTTATCATTACTGGGAAAGGCTATTTGGGTTCATGTCTTTTAGTCACAGTAAGAATTGAACATGCACATGATTCTTCTTTTCACTTAATTTTTAAAAAAGGTTTCCTTATTTATTTGAGAGAGAGCCCATGTTCACAGGCACATGTGCAAGCAGAGGGAGAGGGAGGGAAGCGGAATTCCAGTCAACACGGAGCCTGAGGCCTGGTTGGATCCCACAACCCTGAGCTGAAATCGAGAGTTGGATGTTTAACTGACCCGGAGCCACGCAGGAGTCTCTGGTTCTGATTTTTACTTTTAACCAAATGGGAGATGGGGAAGATAAAGTCTGAAGGGAATCCAAAGCAGTGATCAAAGCTCAGCAAGAGAGATGAGAAGTGGAGTTGGGCATTTCCAAAGATGAATGCAAGGAGCCTAAAAACTTAGATTACTTGATGATATTTTTCTATTCCAGTAATATAGGTGGTAATGTTGACCATAAATCTATAGTTCATTTGTGAATAATACAGTTGACTTATGAACAATACAAATATTTGTAAGACTTATATTTTTTTCTGATTGAATGTCAGAATAATTCTCCGTTTAGTTTTGTAATACCAGTGAAATCAGTTTATTGTATGAAGTCAAACTATGGCTTCTGATGAAAGGTCATGCTATAGTATAAAGAGTACATGAATCTGGAATTACAGTTTTTAATCTTGATTGCACAACTGATACATGATCTGACTTTGGTACCTTATTTCCCAATGGGTATGTACAGTACAGATAAAAATTCCAAGCATTTTTATGAAAAGAAAAATTTTTTAACGTTGATTAAGAAATGTGAGCCATATAGAAATATAATTATTATTATGAGTTATTTTATGCCAGTAAAAAAAATAAGGAGTTATGAAAATCTGTTTTTTTCTATACACTAGGTATTGTGGCAATTTGATACAGTGATTACAGAAACTATTTTTTCATAAGATTCCTCAGCTCCTGTTAAAAGGAAGATAGCCCATTTGTTTTACATTTTCTTTTTATTTCAGAGCAAAAACAGCTGAAACGTCCTGCAGCCAGAAATTATGTCACAGTTCTGAGCGCCACTCTGTACACTGTTTCAGATTAGAAATCATCATTTAATCAAAGATTAAATCACAAGTCATTTTGTTAAACCATTTATAGATGAGGAGATGAAAGATGATAGAAGCTTTAATGACTTGTTATAGATCTCCCAGATTTTCTTGGTTTCCAATACGGGTTTTTTTTCCCTGTAAAATATAACTTGAATGTGTTCTAAATTCATTGTCCACCAAATTTAAGGATGCTTGGGCTCAGTGTTTGAAATAGCTGATGAAAGTACTCAAAATTTGGTTATAAACCATAATCAACTTGAACATAAGGGCCTCTTGGTAGAAATATTCTGACATTTCACTATTGCAACTTTCAGGCAGTTAAATCTCAATGGTCCGTCAACCTGGTACCATGCATGGTTTGAGTGAAAAGAACTCAAAATTGTGGTAGCATTTTGTAGACAGCAGATTGACTGGACATAAGTCATAGTTGACAAGCTACATTTCAGAGTGTTATGTTTGTGTCACAAAGACCTAATTCTAATTTCACTTTTTACTTATTTTTTAAAATTTTTATTTATTTATCTTACAGAGAGAGAGTGTGTGTGGGGGGGTGGTCAGGGAAAGGGCCATAGGGGGAGAGAGAGAGAGGGAGAAAGAGAAAAAATCTTCAAGTAGACTCCCCACTGAGTGTGGAGCCCAATGCGGGGCCCAATCCCAGGAACCTCCCAGGACCCGGAGATCATGATCTGAGCTGAAATCAAGAGTTGGAGGCTTAACCACTTGATGCCCCAAGACCTACTTCTAATTTTTTTTCAAGATTTTATTTATTTATGAGAGAGAGAGAGAGAGAAAGAATGAGTGGGAGGGAGGGTTAGAGGAATAGGGCAAAGCAGATTTCCTGCTCAGCAGGGAGCTCAACATGGGGCTCGATTCCAGGATCCCAGGGTGGTGACCTGAGCCAGAGGCATATGCCTCACTGAATCAGCCCCTCAGGTGCCTGCACCTGATTCTAATTAAAAAAAAAAAAAGTATTTTCCATGTCATATTTAGAATGTGAAATCAAATCAATGTGTTTGGAGATATATCATTGTGGGGGGATCTCTGTTCAGACGTCAGTAATTGTATTAATCACTTTAAGCACAAGATTTTAAATTTTCCATTGCTTAAAGACAATGGGTGAATGTTTCCACTAGGACATGAATGTTTGAAAATTTATCATTGTAGGGAAGAACAAGAATGAAAAGGGAAAAGAAGAAGGAAGAAAGGACAGTGTGAAAGAAACAACGTAGGATCAAAGTAACCATGTAGGAGATACTGGCGGTGTCCTTCTCATACCCTCTGTACTTGATCAGAAAGTCATGGCCCAGTCATGCAAGTGTTGAGGCTGACTTGGAAGAATTGTGCTTTTGCTGAGCTGATCCTCATCCGCTAATGTCTGTGAAGTTACATGCCTCCCTATCCCTGGGGAAGCCAGTAACTGACCAACACAAGGTAAAAAAATCCCAGCCCTGGGGCACCTGGGTGGCTCAGTGTGTTAAGGCCTCTGCCTTCCGTTCTGGTCATGATCTCAGAGTTTTAGGATTGAGCCCCGCATCGGGCTCTCTGCTCAGTGGGGAGTCTGCTTCCTCCTCTCTCTCTCTCTCTGCCTGCCTCTTTGCCTACTTGTGATCTGTCAAATAAATAAATAAAATCTTAAAAAAAAAAATGTTTCCTCTTAAAAAAAAAATCCCAGCCCTTTTGCTTCTGGGTCAAACAACTCTTAGTGCAATTCATACTTGGCACTAGCCTCTACCTGAATTCACAGGCTTGCTGGCCCTTTCCCCTTCTCTATCCTTCCCTCTGTCTCATATAGATTTTTCTAAAGAGAACTTCCCCAATAAATCATATATGCCCGAATTCTTATCTCGGATGCCACTTCTAGGGGGTTCTACCTAAGATAAGGAAGAAAAAGAAATAGAGAAAGAAAAGCAAAAAGCAAAAAACAAACAAACAAAAAAGCAAAAAAAAAAAAAAAAAAAAAGCCCAACCCTGCTGTCTAACCTTGTGAGATGTTTTTTTAAACCATTAACATTAGGCAAATTGCAACACCTGATTTTTTTCTTTCACTCCAATTCACTAGTGAACCTAGTCTTTTTCCAACCGTCTTTAAAATTTTTCATTAAAAACTTCATACCAGTACCCACTTGTGTCAAACATGCGGAGTTCAGGTCTGCTGCCAAAAGGAGATTCCCCATGAATTTCAGACAAAGGAGAAGGAACTAGGGAAAGAACAAGCCTGATTTCCTTGTTGAAGCCTATTTATTTCATTTGTAGGGATTAGTGTTAAAATAAATAAAGGTTGTTTTTACTTTATCCAGTGCATATCAACAAATACAAAGAAACTTGTCATTTGAAAAGGTTAAAATAAATTTCACAGAATATTTACTTAGAGAAACGGTCTCCATGTTGATTAATAAAGGGCAGTCGGAGGGTACATTTCTAATGCGAGAAAACCCTATCTGACATTCTAAGGACATTTACCAAGCTTAAACAGAGAAATAAGATCATGTTGTAAGGGTGGGGGGGCTGGGGTGGTTATGGTGGAGAATCTCTAGAATTTGTGAATAGGTTGTTAACCAGGCAAAGGGGAGTTTTCAGGCCAAGTTTGCCGATCAGTTCCCTGCAAAACTGGGAAAACACCTGACTTGCTATAGTTGGGCCCAACACAATTGTGAGACCTTCACAAGTTGCGGGAAGCCGAGGCAGACGGTGTGAGAGGGACAGTGGCCCTGAGTGTCCGGGACGCCGCTGGCTCTGAGAACGGAAGGCGCCAGGAGCTAAGTAGTTCTGGCAGCTCCTAGAATCTGGAAAATGCAAGAAAATGGATTTGCCCTTAGGACCCGAAGAAGGACATGACCTACAGAATTGTAAGATAAGAATTTATGTTATTTTAAGCCACCAGTTTGGTGTAAACTCTTACAGCAGTGATGGGAAACTGATGCAATATGTGTACTCATATAGCTTAAAATTAAATGTTATTAGACCCTGCGACCATAAAAATAGACCTCAAGGTGACTTCCACAAATTAAAAGATATATATATTTCATATATCTATGAACTTAATAAGTTTTCTTTGTACTGTGAACACCCTAGATGTCCGTTCTCTATGTTATGTTGCATGTTATTCTCTACTTTTTCTCTCTTGTACAGAAATACTCAGACATATCACACGCATGGCTAGTCTTATAACTAATTAACTAATATTGGCAAGAAATTGGGATTAACTTTGCTTTTTACACTTAACTGTAATGTGGACTTTATTCCAGGGCAATTAGCCTAATAAATCCAACCCTTCCTTTCTCATATCTTTGAAATTTTCGGTAGTGTTAACAAACATTTATGTTTCTAGTTCTTTGTTGTTGCTGTTGTTTCCTTTTATGCCATGGTTTACAATGCCATACTGTGTTTTGGTAGGCAGATCTACATATTTATAGGATTAGTTTACAAAAACTGAGAATGTTTAATTTTTATTTTTTAAATTTTGTGCTTGCAGGCCAAGTATGTCATCAGACGCAGCAAAGATGATCTGCGACCCTCACTTTAAACATTAATATTACTGTTTCTTTCTGCTGTATTTGTATTTCAGCTACTGGTATATAAAACAAAGCAATTGACAGGTTTTTGTTGTTCTTTTTAATTCCTAAGCCCATTTTAGTAAAAATTATGTTAGAAAGGAAAGAATACTTACAGAAAGTCTGCAAGCAAAGAAAAGCAAAGGGCCTGCATATTTGCTTCTGTGGTGATTACCCAGGAAACAGCTCTAATTATCAGCCTCTAGATAATACATGCCCCAGTCTGGTTTTAAATTTACCACAGGATTCGGTATAAGACGTGCTGATACCTCAGTGGAAGCGGAGAGTAATGAACCAGAATATATGCCCCACTAGAAAGCTGTTAAACCTGTTACAGTATCTCCCAAATGCAAATTTGATCCGCTCTGACCAGGGAAGTAAGCGCTGGTGTCCGCGCTCTCTACAGCACGTGGCAGCACAGGCGTGCTAATGGTGTACCCAGTATGAAACAACATGTGGGCTGGAAACTGATTTTTACCTTTGCCACCATTTTTTGCTTGTTTAGATTTCTTCTATCCCCGGGCAACTCCCCGGCCCTGGGTGAGATCCCTGAAAGGCCTCATATTTCCTATAATTATCTTAGATAACCAGAAGTTCTGTGCAAATCACAAAGACTCATTTGCATGATTAAAATATTCAGTTCCACATAGTGTACAAAATGGAAAACCTCACTGGGAGTTAAAGCCTCTCCCTCCCGCTGCCATGTGCATCCGGGCCGGAAGCTCACAGCAGAGGCAGAGGCGGCCGGCGCCTTCACCTCACGCTATCTTCTCAGCAGCGCAGCATCCGTCCCGCTCCCTGGACCCTTGCTGGCCTGGCCGGGGCGGGAGTACCGGAGGGACGGGGGGGAGAGGCGGGTAGCTCTTGTGTGAGCTCAGGGAGTGCTCATGTTGGCATCCTTTGATCTTTGCTGTTGTTTTGAGTTGATGTTTTCCGGGTGTCTCCTCGGGTGTTGACTGCAGTCTGCCGAAGTCCTCTCCACATGGGTAGTGATTTTCCTTCTGTCCGGCTGCGATTCTCTCTCAACCTCTGCAGTGTGTGCCATACCTCCAGCACCTCAATGACATTGTCTTGACCCTCACAAAAAGCCCTCTTGGAGACGGTTCAAAACCACTTCAGGCATGGGAAGCTCTCTTCCATGTGGCTGGCCCATGCTTGGTTCTCGGGAACCTGCCGTGGGGAACGGGCGGCTTCCCTGGGCAGCGCTCCCCTCCGGGTCAGGGGCTCTTTGACCAGCCGCCTGCCCCTTTCGCAGTCAGACTTGAGTGGGAGACCGGGCTGCCTGTCGCTGAGCTGCAGGCCTCCGTCCAACTCAAGGAGTGGTTCCTTTGAAGCCTCGCTCTCCTGACGTGGGACGGGGGCAAACTCACCCTGTGCGCCCCATGCCGCCTCCAGCTCACCAGCAATATCTCCAAAGAAAGCCCTTCCCGTTTCTCAATGTAAAAGCTGCCTCTCTAAACCAACCCCCTCTAAAGGCCAGAGATGAGTGGAAGTCAAGAGTGAGTTGAAACTGGTTCACAGACAGCCTCTTGCGGTCCTGCTAGTGCTTCACGTGGGAATGTTGAAGCCGTCGGCACCTACTGTCCTGGATCTCAGTAGACACTTGAGTCAGAAGCTGCCCCACTCAATACCCTATTACTATAACCAGACGTGCAGATCCTGCAAAGCGCACAGCCATTGGCTACAGCTACAGAAAATGAGAATTATGTCCTGGACGTGGTGCGGCTGGCAGAAGTAAGATGAAATACTGGAAGACCAGTGCAATAGGGGGTGTTTAATGCAGAATTCCAGTGTCAGAACTGGGTGTATAGTCAGAAGTTTAGAGCAAAAACTAGTTCTAAGTGGGCAAAGAGTAGATCCAGGAGGGAAAAATCTGCAGGCTGGTATCCAGGCAGTTTGTGGCCCACAATGCCCACTTCGCGCACTGGGTGTTAGTGACATCTCTGTTGAGCACCTGAATCGTGCCCGCTGCTGGGCAGTGAGCCCGTGCTCTCGAGTGAGGTTTTCTGAGCCTGGGAAGGGAGGACAGGCAGTATTGCTGCTTTTTTGTCCTTACCCTCCTCAACTCCTTTGCTGGCTCCTGTCACATTTACAAGTATCTCCAGGTTCAAGGGAGCATTGGCAGATAAAACTGATTAAATGGAGGTGAATTCTGACACTACAATTTAGATGTGATTTGCATAAGAATCTGGAAACATCAGGCAATACAAATGGCTAGTGCTTCTATTTGTATGAATAACTTAATGCTTTCCAAATTATTCTGTAATAATTGAATCAGAAAACAATAACAGATTATTTGCTTTCTCAAATCCCAAGCATTAAGGGGAAAAAAAAAAGTTTTCTTGTCTTAGCCTTCTTAGATTTCATTCTATCCTGTTGCTGTGTTTGCTTTATTTCCAGACCAGTCTGTGGCAGAAGGCTATCTACAGTCTGAAAGAGATCAGTCACAGTCTTCGCTGTGTTAAGAATATGTTCATGTTAATAGGCCCCCTAAGGATAACTCACATCAGCATTCT
Organism: Neogale vison; assembly: GCF_020171115.1. NCBI lineage: Eukaryota > Metazoa > Chordata > Mammalia > Carnivora > Mustelidae > Neogale > Neogale vison. Next base: position 500,601 of record NC_058093.1, read on the forward strand.
GGAGCCAAGTTTAAAACAACATGTGTAATGCTTTGAATACTGAGATTTAATGAAGTTGAAGGTGCCAATCTGTGTATGTTTCTACGACTGTAATTGAGTGCGTTTAAGTCCATTCAGTATGAAGTTGGCTCTTTGGTTTTGAGTCTCTATGAATTGAAATACTATACTGAGCAGCCTCGCATTTTCATTTTTCACTTTTTGTTGCTGGAAGTAGCATATCAGATAGGAACGTACACTCTTTAGATGTAAGTTCTCTGGAGAGAAATGGAGGTCAAAAGGGTAGAGTGTAATTAAGCACCAAGGTCAGAGGTACAGGTTGGATTCCTTCACTTCCCTTCTTGGAATTAAAACTTTTAAATCTTCAAGGTTGGATGGGACTGTAGAGATCATGTAATCTGATCATCTAATTTTACAGATGAGGAAATTATAGTTCCTAATGGGGACTTGACCTTGATTAGCCCAACAGATTTTGAAACATTAATACTTAGCGTCAGTTTTACAAGAGTGGAAGCTACAGGTTGTCATATATGCATTGTTTACTTGAAAAGGTATCACTTAAATATGATTATAATCATATACAAGAATCATATGTAGATTAACAATAGTTTGTGCGTAAATTATTTGGTCAGTGATATTAGATCTAAGGTAGTGAGAATATAACTGGCAACTGGCTCAAAATTGTCAGTTTTTTTCCTCCACTATAATATAAATTTACTTTTTCCTAAAAACAACAGAACTAATGAACAAAAGACTTAAATGCAGAGCACAGACTGGTGGTTCTCAGAGGGAGATGCTGGGGGGTGGGTGAAATAAAGGGGATTAAGAGGTATAGACTTTCACTTATAAATAAGTCATGGAGATAAAAAGTACAGCATAAGAAATGCAGTCAATACTAAAATGTGTGATGAGGACAAGGACCACACTCGCTGTGGTGAGCACTGAGTAACATACGGATTGTTGAATCGATGTTGTACACTTGAAACTAATATAACATGGTATGTTAATAATACTTCACAAATGTTTCCATTTACTTTTTTCTTTTAGTGAAGAAAAGTAAAACAAATAAAAAATGTAGTATAATTTTAAATGGAGTATTTCTGAAGGAAACCGTACAGTCTAATTATCTGAGGTCTGGAATAGGAATCAAGGATGCAGTGTTCCGTACATAAATTTGTCTACGACAGCTATTTGAGAATATGATAACGACATGTGTGGGGGGAAGGGCTTACTGCCTTGGATGCCTCTTTGTTTACCTGAGGTAGCTGCCCATTCCAGGCTGCAACCCCTCACCAGGAAGCTGGGTACCAATGCAAATACAATCACTAATGATCCAAATGAGGGTGCAATTAATGAGAAAGGCAGACACTCAAGGGAGGACATTGTTTACCTTGCCTTTGAGAACTGACCCCTGGACATTCACACCATCACATGGAAACTGAGCCTAACATTTTATCCTCTCCTGTCTTTTTCAGTTACCTTTTGATTTTCTCTGAATCACAGATTGCTTTTTGCAGAAGAGGAAAGTGGGGAACTAGCCTGTGTTCTTTCTTTTCATCACAATGGTAACCAATCTTCAGGCTTTAATGACATGAGATATCCAAAAGCATAAAGATCTCCAGGGTATTATATGGGAGTGGGACCGTTTCATGTAATTCTATTCAAGAATTTAAGAGCAATGGAAGATTCAAAAATGTTTCTCTCTCTATTGTAAATGCTGTCATCTTTGCTGTTTTACCTTTTTGACAAATGTAAGGATTATGTGCTAGCATAGATTGATTTTTCTTTCAAACCACTGTCAGTTCCAAAGAATGAATACAGTACCAAAATACATGTGTATAATAGGAATATTTATAACCTGGCAATTTCATATACAAAAGAGAAAATACATCTGAGAAAGAGCTGAAATAGTCTTCTTTTGAGATATTTTATTGAAATAGTTTATGTCTCCAAGGCAATTTATACTTCTTGTGACATGTTTAAAAATTAATATAGTGAAAAATATGCCAGCATGTATCTTGATAGTCCATTGCATCTTTCAAATGTAAAATCATTATTTGAAGTATTCTCATGCTTTTTGAAACTTAAAATAATGGACTAAGCAGGTATTTCTGAGCATGTACTGAGTTTATGTGGCCTTGCAGGAGGAGCTGAAACACCTAGTCCATGCATATGTAATGATGTAAAGGGACTTTTAAAAGAAATATCTTGAAAGAAGTTGCTGTGGCTGATATTGAAGTGGTTACTGCCTATGTTCTCCTCTAGGATTCTGATGGATTCCTGTCTCAGGTTGAGGTCTTTTATCCATTTTGAGTTTATCTTTGTGTACGGTGTAAGAGAATGGTCGAGTTTCATTCTTCTACATATAGCTATCCAGTTTTCCCAGCACCATTTATTGAAGAGACTCTCTTTTTTCCACTGTATATTTTTTCCTGTTTTGTCGAAGATTATTTTCCCATTGAGTTGAGGGTCCATATCTGGGCTCTCTACTCTGTTCCACTGGTCTGTTCCACTGGTCTGTGGTCTGTAAGCTAAGCCTTACCTGTTCCGCTGGTCTGTGTGTCTGTTTTTAAGCCAGTACCATGCTGTCTTGGTGATCCCAGCTTTGTAGTAAAGCTTGAAATCAGGTCACGTGATGCCGCCCATTTTATTTTTGTTTTTCAACATTTCCCTAGCGATTCGGGGTCTCTTCTGATTCCATACAAAATTTTGGATTATTTGCTCCAGCTCTTTGAAGAATACCGGTGGAATTTTGAAATATCTGCAACTGAAAAGAATTATAAATGTTATGCATATGCAATGTACTGCATTATGCTTTTCACAAATATTGGCTCTTTTAAATTTGGCAACACCCCTGTCCATATGAAATAAGTGCTTTTGTTTTCAGATGAGAAATTTCAGAAGAAGAAAAGTAACTTGCCCCGCTAAAGTTAGATCATGGAGGGGTGCCTCTATGATCAGTTGGTTAAATGTCTGCTTTCAAGATTCCAGGGTCCTAGGTTGATCCCAGAGTCAGGCTCCCTGTTCAGCCGGGAGTCTGCTCAGGCCTCTCGCTATGCTCCTGCCCCCCTGCTGTGTGGGCGCTCTCCCTCTCCCTCCCTCTCTCTCCCTCTCCCTCTCTCTCCCTCCCTCCCTCTCCCTCCCTCCCTCTCCCTCCCTCTCCCTCCCTCTCTCTCCCTCTCTCTCCCTCCCTCCCTCTCCCTCCCTCCCTCTCCCTCCCTCCCTCTCCCTCTCTCTCCCTCCCTCTCTCCCTCCCTCTCTCTCCCTCTCTCTCTCTCTCTCTCTCTCTCGCTCACTCCTACTCTCTCAAAGAAATAAATAAGATCATTAAAAAAATAAAGTTAGGTCACAGAAAGATGGAATCAGAATTTTATATCAAATTTGTTTGACTACAAAATTGAGAGTTGCAGTTGAGACAGATGGACGTGGGACTATTTTTCTTCCTTTCTTTCAAGAAAAGCATTGACTCCACACATGGGTATTTTTTCCCTCTATTTATTCCGTAGCGTGTCGTTAAGCCATAAGTGGTACCTAAGCCAGTAATGGTGCTGAGAAATCTTACAACACACTCCTCTCCATCGAACCCTCACTCAATCCATTACTAAACCCTCTCTATTCTCGAGAAAGCACACATCAAATATATCTACATCTCTATTGTTCTGTTACTATGACCCTGGTCCACGTCATCATATTTTTGCCTGGACATCCACAATATTCCCATTCTCCCTGGTTCTGTTCTCTCTCTCTCTCTTTTAAGATTTTATTTATTTATTTGAGAGGGAGAATGAGAGCATGAGGGGGAGAAGGTTAGGGGGAGAAGCAGACTCCCCACTGAGCAGGGAGACTGATGTGGACTCGATCCCTGAACCCCAGGATCATGACATGAGCTGAAGGTAGTTGCCTAACCAGCTAAGCCACTCAGGCACCCCCCGTGCTTCTGTCCTTGCCAACCCCAATGTATTCTTCAAATGCTAGCAGGGAAAATTTTTAAATTGTAAATTAGAACAAACATGTCAATTTACTGATTAATATTCTTTAATATTTTTCCAACCTATTTGGAATAAAGTAAAAGCTTCTTATTTTGGTAGACAAATTCCTTAGTTCTATGGCTTTTGGTACTTCTCCATGCCTTCATTTCATTACCATTCTCAACATATTCCATACTTTGGCCACACCTTTCTCTCTCCTGTATGCCAAGCTTTATTCTGCCTAGGGACTTTATATGTGTTACTTCTGCTTGGAAGTTTCTATCCCACTCTTCCACAACTAGTATTTCTCTTTTCCTCCTTCCCTATGGGTTATTAGATTAAATATCAACTATTTAGAGAGACTTTCTTTGATTATCTAAAGTAGCTTAAGTCCCTTTATGCTTTTTTAAACATTTAAACATAATTTGTGGGCACCTGGGTGGCTCAGTTAGTTGATCTTCTGCCTTTGGCTCAGGTCATGATCCTGGAGTCCTGGGATTGAGCCAGGCTCCCTATTCAGCAGGGAATCTGCTTCTCCCTCTCTATCTGCAGCTCTCTCTGTCTCTCTCTCAAATAAATAAAAAAAAATCTTAAAAAAAATAAATTAATTTGTCATTTTATGGAGACTTGTTTATATACCAATTCTACCCTACTAAACTCTAAGTTCTATAAAGTAAAGACTGTATATTTTGATTTCACCACAGTATATCCTGCCTTCTAAGCTAGGCAAAAAGTTGATGTTCAGTGAACAAAGTGAATAAAATTATCATAATCAACTTTGTTTTGTTCTGTGATTCTTATTAATAAAATGGAAACGTAAATCAACTAGTAAATGTCTTTGTTAATCATTTATATTATATCCAGTCTATTGGGAGGAAACTATGCAAAAAGATCAGTTACAGTACACCATGATAGTGCAAGTACTCGTTCAGAGTTAAAGATCACCTACTAGGGGCATCTGGGTGGCTCAGTGGGTGAAGCCTCTGCCTTTGGCTCAGGTCATGATCCCAGGGTCCTGGGATCGAGTCCCGCATCGGGCTCTCTGCTCAGCGGGGAGCCTGCTTCCTCCTCTCTCTCTGCCTCTCTGCCTACTTGTGATCTCTCTGTCAATTAAATAAATAAAATCTTAAAAAAAATCACCTACTATAAGGAATGTGGAGGAAGGAACAACCAATGTTGCCTTGAGAATGAACTTATTGACATTGTGACATGGGAACCAGGTCTTAATGATGAGTTATAATTTTCCAGATTCAGAAGGTTGAACCTGAGTGTTGTGGGACATTTGGCTTTGGATGTGTGGCAGGAGCCTAGCCTGATCAGAATGCTGGTGTGAGGGGACCCCATAGGCAAATAGCACTGAAAAATTTTCTGTACCAGACCATGAAGTGTTTAATAGGGAAGTGATCTGGTCCATATCATTTTATGGAAAGGTGATGTGTGAATTTTAAAAAATTGAAATTAGAAGGGAAATTAGCGGGTATTATAGAGGGCACGGCTTGCATGGAGCACTGGGTGTGGTGAAAAAATAATGAATACTGTTTTTCTGAAAATAAATAAATTGGGAAAAAAAAAGAAGGGAAATTAGCTACACAACAGGCAACATGATACTCATTGGGAATTCAGAAACAGTAACCTAAAACTTAGAATATATTATTCATCTGGAGTTGTCTCAATCTTTATCCTTTATCAGTCAGTAGCTTGACTTTTCCACATTTGACTTTAGTATACATTTTCTAAAATACATTTGAAAATATGGTATTTCTGGCACCTGGGTGGCCCAGTTGGTTAAGCAACTGCCTTTAGCTCAGGTCGTGATCCTGGAGTCCTGGGATGGAATCCCGCATCGGGCTCCTGTTCAGCAGGGAGTCTGCTTCTCCCTCTGGCCTCCCTCCTCTCATGCTTCCTCTCTCTCTCAAATAAATAAATAAAATCTTTAAAAAAAAAAAGAAAATAGGGTTTTTCTCTAGCACGGTGTATATAATGCAAGTAACGAAGAATATGGTCAACTCTACAGTGTTTGAGAAACAGATGGGGAAAAGACTTCATAAACTATGTCATGCTTGAGCTAGGACCTAAAATACAGGAGCAGGCTCACTTCAGGCAGAGGGAACAGCATAAACAAAGGGATGTAGGTGTTGTATGAGCCAGGGATGGCAAACGATGTAATATGCTTCAAGTACAGAAGCAGCCATAAGGATTCCCATGTGAAAAAAAAAAAAAAAAAGGATTCCCATGTGTCCATTGATTGTGCATTTTGGATGAGCAAAAGGGGGCTCAGATAAAAGGCATAAATTTCATCATTTTGGAGCTCAATGTGAGCATGTGGTACTCCAGTGGTGAGATTGCAACCTTAATTGAGTAAATTTCACGAGCTGTTTAAATATAGCTGGATTCTCATCACTGCTAAGGATGTGCTAAATGTTCTTTCTTACTCCTTGCAGTGCCTATTTAAAGGTTTCCACTCTTCTTGAACTCCAGCCTTGCCTCACCCAGTGTCTTGTAATTTATGGCTTTGACGTGGGAGCCATCTGACAAGGGGTGATGCAACTTCCCATCTCCGGGTTTCTCACTGCCTATTGGACGCCCATCCCACATTCTCCTCCTTGATCTCTGTTACTCCACCAAATTCCATTAGAAAGAAATTTGCTGCCACAGCGTCTTACCTCCCACTCACCCCTGACCTCTTGTAATTCAGTTACCTTCTTTACTGTTCTTTGGAAATTAATTATTTTGTGATTTCTTACATTCCAGGGCAAATGAGCTTTTTTCAGTCCATCTAATTTTTAGCTCCACCTTCTTGACTCTCCTTTCCATCTTAGCCTTCCTGCTTGTTGTCTTTGATTATCCCCTTTTCACATCTTATCTTTTGTTTTTTCATGTGGATTAATTCTCCAAAGTCCTTTCTTTAACTAAATCTCTTCTTTCTCTAGATTCTCCTTTAAACTAGTTTTGCAATATTTATATCTCCTAATTAAGTATCTTTTAAGGTCCATATACACATTTCTAAATGGGTTTTTTTAAAAAAATCTTCTATATTCTATTTAAAATCAAGAAATATTTAAGATTTTAAGCCAACAACTCTCCCTGCTTTCTTCATTCTATTAGAAGGCCAGCAATTTTCCAGTCACCCATGTGTTAAATCGTAAACTAGTCCACCTCCTTCATCTCCCACATTTAATCCTGTCAATTGAATACTGAGACAATCTTTTTCATTTAACTTTTGTCTTTACATTCTCAGCTGTATGTTGGCTCAAACCCTCATTTTCTCTTGTCTCTACAAGCATGATGCAATTCTGTTTTCACCTTTATCCTTTCAATATACCATAGTTCCACCCCACCCCAAATTTTAAATCACTGGGAAAAAATCCCCTCCACTTCCTGGGTAATAAAATCTTCACTGGCTCTCTATTTCCTAGCAAATTTAGAGACAAAATCCTGATTTGTAACTGAAGTCCTCTACTATATTTTATACTCTCATATATAAAGTATAATTTCTGCTTTTAAGTTTTTTTTAAGACAGCCTCTTTATTTAGTTCATGGATGGTATATTAGTAATCTATTGTTGCATAATAAGTCATCCCAAAATTAAGCAGCTAAAATAATATACATTTATTACACCACAATTTGTGTGGTTTAGGAATCTGAGCATGTTTAACTGAGTCTTCCCCTTCATAGTCTTTCATGAGACTACAAAAAAATTTCCCAGGACAATCTCTTCTGAAGGCTCTGAAGGATTTCCGTGGGATTTCATATTTTGATGGTTTTTGGAATCAGGGCTTCTGTTTTTAGGTAGCTGGAGGCTACCATTAATTCATTGCCATGGGGACTCTCCAACATGGCAATTTCCTTCAATTAAAGCCAGAAAAAGAGAGTCTGACAGCAATACAAAAGTTATTCTTTTATGTATCCCAATCATAGAGGTGTCCTGTCCTTTTATTGTCTTTGTCATAACTATCGATTAGAAGTAATAGTTCATGCTTGCACTCAAGAGCGTACCCAAGGTAGGGAATTATGCAAGAGGGTGAATATCAGGAGACAGAGATCACTGGAGCTATTTCAGGCACGTCCTGTGTCAGAGCTACTGGAACAAGATATGGGTATTAGAGAGCAACAGTACTGTAGCCCTAATGAGGGGTAGTGCGTAGGGAAAAGAGGTTTGGATGATGCGCCTGGTCATCCATTATGTGTGGAAAGAGAAGTGGCCTGTGGTTAGACATGTACAGACTCATATACAGACTCTTCTATATATCTGTGTGTGTATAATCTGTAGGAGTTTGTGTATGGATGGGGATAGCCAGTGACAAGGGGCATGGCTAGCTCTTCAGGGGTACAGAAGGAGAACAATTAGAAAACTGAAGAATTGGGGAAGAGGCATTTGGTTGTGCACATGGAAGTAGGTATGAAGTTTGAAAATCTTCATATCAAATGTTAATGCCAGTCAGAGCCCCTATAGGGTTAGAGGCACCACAGAAGAAAGTAGATAAAAAGACTTGGCCACGAGCCAGAAAGTGTCACCAGCCATTCCCACGCTGGCATAATGAGCCCATGACTGCCGGGAGGAGTGGAGGCTATGCGTGGATGCAGCAGCATGGGCTCCGACTTCCGGGGACTGCTCCACCTCCTGCTGCTACAGAGTATCTCCCCTTTGATACAAATGCTAAAACTAAGTCTCTGGAGATGGCAAGTTAGTCTCCTCTTCCTCAAGAGGTGAGGAGACTAACTGGCTGGTGGCCAGTAAGTAACATTGGATCCTTTCTTCCCCCAAAATGCCAGTGATTAGCTTTGATAAGACACTTCAGGGATGGGTTTGCATTTCCTACCTGTAGGATTTCAGCCAGCACTACTGTCTGAGTTAGGGTTACATAGTGTTGGGCCCACCATCAGGGATCCCGATAACATTGTGTCCATCCACAGGACCCATTTTTATACCAAAGGAGGGGTAAGAATGGGTCCCTGACTCGTGGCTCACGTATAATGATAAACTGCTGCATGAATATAAAGATCTTTCATTCTGGCCCAACACAATACACTTTTGAAAGTTCTTTATCATTTGAGAACTGCCATTCCAGCTGAGGCTGTTGGAACTGCATTACAACTCAACTTCTTCCTCTGCCTCACCCTGCTGTGTCCCTCCCACCTCTACACAAATGTTGGTTCCAAGCAAACTTCTTATTAAGCATTTTGCATACTAAAGTTTGTCTCAGAGTTCGCTTTTTGGGAAATCCAATTTGCACAGTCAACATGCTAGGAAATACTTCATACTAAATATATAGCAAGGGACAAAGTCTTACCTCAAAGTATGCACCGAAAAAAAAGTTCAAGGAAATATTTTAATAAAAAATCTTATGAATATGTTCATAAAATGAATGGATTCATGAAATTATAATGTTAACTTATAATTACAGTTCTAAAATAAGTTGAATAGTGAAGTGAGATTTTGATGGAATACATAGGCAAATTATTTTACTAATTGAGATGGTTTTGCCAGCTATAAAGATTTTTTAAATTCTAGAATTGACAATAGTTATGGCTTACCTTATGTTTGAAAAGAAATTAACTGTCAAAATTCAAATAGGTTGTCATAAACATATAGACAGTCACTTTTTTGGAAAAATATAATTGTGCGGTTTTTAGTTTATAAATTTAAATCTCATTTCAAATAATGTGAAATAAAGTTAAAATCTTGTCTTTTTCTTTTTCATTTTCTCTATCTTCACTTTATGTTTTGAATACTTTTCTCTTTATTATATTTGTCAAAATCTTTTCTATCTCACTTGATGCTAAGATAATGAAATAATCGACAGCTTTGACTGTACTATGTTCTGTCAACTAAAGGAAAAAAAATTATTACTCCCACAATATGCTCTCTGTAAGTAAAAAGATCTAAACTCCCCAACAAAGGCTCTTTTGAAATTATTTTAGTTATTCATGAAAAGAGCAGCTAATTGTTTATATTTTATGTGTGATCTAGAATCAAGGAAAAATCCGTTAAGATGTCTGGAATCATTTATGTGCCTATACTCATCCGGAAAACTCTGGGACTAGACTGTCCAAGAGGCTACACACACACACACACACACACACACACACACGGGCGCCCGTGTGTGCACAATCTTTGAGCTTGGCATTGACTGCTGGCTAGGGTAACTCCTTTCTCCATGTGGCCTCTCCATGTGATCTTTCATCCTTCAGTACTATATCCTGAGCTTCTTTCATGGTGACTGGCTTCCAAGAAAGCCTGCAGAGAGGCTCCCAAGACCTAGAACTGAAGCATACAGCATAACTTCTATCATACCATTGGTCAAAGGAAGTCCTAAGTCCAGTCCAGATTTATAGGAAAGAGATAGAACTTTTACCCTTTGATGGGAAAAGTGTCAAATTTATATGCAAAAGGGCATATTCCATGAGAAGAATTATTGTATCTTTCTTTGGGAATAAGCTAGAATACAAAGGTTATAGATGGCTATACCTGCTATTGAAGGTCAAGGGAAGGTCTGTCTGAGCAGGTGAAATAAGACTAACAAGTCAAGTGAAATGAGGGAATGAGCTTTGCCAACATAAGGGAAGAAAGAACATCCTTGACAAGGACTATCAACTGCAATTGGCCTTGAAGTGGGAACAAACAAACACAAGCGTCTTATGATGATTAGGTAAGAGATGGCTGTTATTAAACTATGGGGATATCTGAGAGTGTTGTAGTTTCTTTCATTCAGTAGGTGTTTTGAAATAGAACTGATAAGACTTGGTTTCAGATTACATGTTAGTATGAGAAAGAAGAATCAAGGAGGATTATAAAGTTTTGGACTAAAATCTGGGCAAATAGTATTACCATTTAATAAGATGAGATAGAGTCCCTTATATGTTATGTTAAGGGACATATATATGTTAAGGGACATAACATATATGTTAAAAAAATTAGTTTTTTTCAGATTTATTTCAGATTCCTATGGATATCCAAGTGGATGTGCTGAATTTGAAACTGGATAGCTGAGTCTGGAATCCAGTAGCAAGGATGGGTCTGATATAAAAATGTAGGACTCATCATGTGTGATTTTAAAAAATAGGGGGATTGATGAGATTGTCCAGAAAGTAATTTTAAAAGGAGAAAAGAAGAGGTGTGAGGAGTAAGTTCTGGAGCATTCCAACATGTAGGGGGTAGGAAAACAGAAAGATTTATCAAAGAAAGCTGACAAGGGAAGTGATTGGTCTAGACCATTGGCTAGTGACACAATGTCCTGAAAATACATGAGGGAGGGAATTGCAAGAAGGGGCTTATCAATGGTGAAGTGGTACTGAGAAAGTTAGAGGCGATCTGTTGAGTATGTATGGAACTTTGAATTTGAATGGACTATTTTGGTGAAGAGTGCAGCTAAGAAAGGAAGTGAAAATGTATACAAGTAATACTTACACATTTTTTGCTTGCTTATTTTTCCCTGAAAATGGAAACAAATAAATGGGGCATGTTTTTTGTGGATGGAAATGATCCACAGGGAGGAAAACATGATGATGAAAGAGAGAGGAAGATGGTAAGAAGAGGTATTTGCAATGGTAAGAGAAATGAGAACAAATATTCAGGTGGCCTATTGTAACTTAGGGATAAAGCCTTCTTATCACTTTAATAAAATGGAAAGTATAATTTGGGATTAAGGACCTATAAATTGGTAGATTTAATGGTGGAGGACATGACATTTTTATATTTTCCAAGTGAAGATGAAAGCAAGGTGATAAACTAAGAGTAAGTTATGTGTAATTATAGGGTTTTGGAACTGAGAGGGGAAAAAAGGGTGAAATAATTATTTTGGAGGAATTAAATGTGAATTAACTGAAGAAATGTATAATCACTCTACAGTACTAGCAGCCCGTTTGAGGTTTGTGGTCGTAAATTAAGTAGGCCGGCATAAGCTTGTTTTTCTTTAGGTGGACTCAGTTACCTAGGTTCAGGGGTAGAATTGTTAACTGGGTCACTTGGTTCTTGTTTCAGATGCACCAAAGAATTGGAGACCTGAGGTCAGAATGGGGAGGTAGAGTTTATTGAGTAGATAAGCATAGTACATTGTCCAAAAAAAAAAAGGCCATTATTGGAACAAGAGTGGCTGTGGCACCAGGAAGCTCTAGTTGCATCTCTTAAGCTTATTTTCTTCATCTGTAATTGGCTTTGATTGACAGCTGGTGGTTATATTATAATTTGGCTTCTATGCATGCACCTACCCATGATGCATTGTTATAATTGTGTTTATTATGTATTGTATATTTATGAGTGTCCAATACTCATGCTGTGACCTTAAAGTTATTTGAGGGCAAGCTGCACTTTTTGTTCACATGCTTAGCTCTTGGACGTCGTCTCAGGCTTTTGAGCCAGCTCTGTGGCTAGACCTTTCCTGTTCTGTTAACCCTTGGGGGTGGCTCTGAAGCTATGGCCAGCATCTGTTTGATCCCTCCTCACTGATGTGTAACTAACTGCCTGAATGGGTGAATGGGTGGCTTTCACAGACAGAGGTTTCCCCAGCTGAGATGGAAAGGATAGGGGAGATGAAAACCCCAAGGATATGTGAAGAACAGCTAAAATGATGAATCATAGAATCCAAGCTAGGTGAAGAAGGAAGTGGGAGAAATCAAGATGGTATTGGGGAGGAAAAAGAGGTAGAGTGGTGAACTGAAAATTCTGGTTGAAAGAGGCTTGCAATGGTGTGAGATTTCACAATTAACTTCCTTTCAGAACCCTGAAGATGTGACACTTTTTGAAGAGGGGCTTCTACAGGAAATAATTAAGGCAGTAGCAACAAGAGGTGTCAAGAGTCCTGGGATGGGAATGGGATACGCAAACCCTGATGCCCAGAATTAAGTATCCTGCCAGCCTAAATGGATGAGAATTGGGATTAAGATTTAATTTTAAGGAAAGAAACCAATGTAGAAATTTTTATACACCTATATTTGTATGGGTGTGCATAGCTGAGAAGCGCAGTGGAAATTTGAAGGGTTGAAAGTTTCCCCCTTTTAAAAGATATTTATGTCTGTTACAAGTTATGCAATTTAAAATATGATTTTAACTCATCACAAAGAAACAAAGCTTTACAGACTATATAAATGAGTGAAACTTGATATAGAGTATTAAGATATCTAAAGAAAGAAAGTCAATTTGATGCAAGTTGGTTAGTCATGGGAACCTTTGAAAAAGGAAGTCATGGGGCACCTGGGTGGCTCAGTGGGTTAAGCCGCTGCCTTTGGCTCAGGTCGTGAACTCAGGGTCCTGGGATCGAGTCCCGCATCGGGCTCTCTGCTCAGAAGGGGGGCTGCTTCCCTTCCTCTCTCTCTGCCTGCCTCTCTGCCTACTTGTGATCTCTCTCTGTCAAATAAATAAATAAAATCTTTAAAAAAAAAAAAAAGAAAAAGGAAGTCATGAAGGCAGATTTGGCAATTTTTATCCAAGCATTACCCAGGAGAAAAGGTCACTCAGCCAACAGACTTTGAATATACTGACTCCTGACTCCTTTGGCAAGCCTATCCCTGTTTTAAGATGAATTAATCAGTTGTCTGAGCCTAATGCCATTAAAAATTGGAATCATCTAACTTGTTTCAATTCCACATTTATTGAACGGCATTCTCATTATTGTCTTTCTGTATGTGCCTACAAGGACAAAATGTGTTGCTCATATGAGTTTCAAAAATTTTATTCCCTATAACAATTATTTCACAATGTAAATTAAGTCACATTCTGGTTTCATCTATGTACCCCAGGAGCTTGGGTAATGTGATCTTGTTCTTGTGAAGTGGATTTGCTTTGGGAATGCTGACAAAAACAAGTTACTAGACATGTAAAGCTGCAGGCCAATTCACGGGCCACAGTGAACCCACCCAGGTAATGAACATTATTACCCTCTGAGGCCTCTTGGGATGAAGCCAGCCTTGCTCCTGGCCAACTCCCCTGCAATCACTGTATACATCCTCTACACTTGGAAACCTGGCTCAAATTTTGCCTCTTCAGGGATGCCTTCTCTGGGCTCTCCATCTACTTTAAGCCATCTGGGAATAGTCTGTTTTATGGATCACACAATCTGCTGGGCTCACGGAGAGGCTTGCCCACTCACAAAGAAGTTCCTTTCACAGGAAGCATATATGTCTGGTTGATGTCTGTCCTTAGAATCCTCCCAGCAAGTTATGTCTTCACACTTTTGGTTTGGAAGAGAAGGCTTTAATTACATCATTATTCAAATACAGTATTCCAAGATTTCTGCAGGCCCTGCATGCAAGTTCTCTTATTGCAGAGATGGAGTAATTTGTGGAAGGGCAAGAATACATATTAGGACTACTTGTGTTAATGAAAATAGAAATTTTGATCACTGGCATGTACTAGGAGGCTTCAGGGAAGTATTTGCCATCTACTTCTCAATGAAAGTACTGCTGTTTGGTATTCCAAGGAATCATTTATGTCTGTGTGTATGTAAGTCGGGGTGACAGTATAATTTGCCATTTAAGCTAGGACACTTCTGAGAATGAAGGTAAACTCTATAAATTACACCAGGAGAGCAGTTATAAATTGAAACTGTTTTGTGTAAACAGAGAGGTGTGGTTACCCTGTATAGAGGCTGGATTGATAATGAGTCCGGATAGGCCAGTACAATCATACTCTTTGTAAATAGCCATTATCTGCTATGATTAGTCAGGGCTTTACTTTGATATGTCGCAAGCTATACTAGTTGAAAAACTTTAAAAAATATATGTATTTATTTCAGAGAGAGAGAAAGAGTGCACAAGCAGGAAGAGGGGCAGATGAAGACAGAAACAAGGAGACTCCCTGCTGAGCAGGGAGTTGGCCAGTGGGGCTTGATCTCTGGACCCTGAGGTGGGGACCCCAAAGTGGGACATTTAACCGACTAGGCCACCGGGATGCCCCTACTTGAAAAACATACTTAAAACATCACTCTGGCATACAAGGATAAAAATAACAAAAATTTAAAAATATTAAATAAAATTAATATTAATAACATTAATAAATAATAATCAACAATAATATAATATAATTAATAATTATAATAAATAATAATACTAATAAATATTAATAAAATATAAAAATAAAAAAATTACACCTGCAAGCTTATTTAGGTAGTGAGAGAATAAAGTCCAAGGGAGATTATTTTAAGCAAAAATGTATAGGAGAAATGGCTTATTTGTCATAAAGGACCCTATTCGATCATGAATAATATATTTTATATTAACCTTATTAATATCAGAAGATTATATTAGGCAGAGAAGTTACATTAAAAATATGTCACTTCGGGGGAGGAGCTTTTTCATTTATACATATTTTATTTATATATTTTTTATTTCCAAGGTAAAGGAATAATAAATTCTGAAGTAGCATATCGCAAGCATATTCGATGTAATTTGTCATCTTTTTATTCCTCTATTTTTTAGTCATATTTTTTTAATTGCATAGATTTTCATTTAGAAAACTCTAATTTCTTAAAAGGAGTGCCTAATTTAATTTCAGCTTTCTTGCGCAAATTCTGTATTTATCTAGGAAATTAGACTTGTAATTTAGGTTTTCTTTTTTTTTTAAGATTATTTATTTGACAGACAGAGATCACAAGCAGGCAGAGAGGCAGGCAGAGAGAGAGGGGGAAGCAGGCTCCCCGCTGAGCAGAGAGCCCGATGTGGGGCTCGATCCCAGGACCCTGGGACCATGACCTGAGCCGAAGGCAGAGGCTTTAACCCACTGAGCCACCCAGGCGCCCGTCATTTAGGTTTTCAAATGTGTTTGCACAGATGTCTAAAAACCCCTCTTCTGAAACTTTGCTTTCTGCCTATCTTCCATTTTCTGTGCAGAGACGCCTGCACCCTCTGGGCGGGGCTCCTGCCCACCGGGGGGCCGCAGCACCGGGGGCCGCTGACCGCGCGGGGGCGCTGGCAGCGGGCTGCGGACGGGAATGACGGAGCAGGCGCAGAGCGCACCGGTAGCTCCCGCCGAGCTGCAAAGCGGAAGTGGAGCCGGAGCTCCCCGGAAGCTGCTCCTTGCCCACAGCCTCCTCGGCCGAGGCCCGCCGTTCCTTTTCAATCTCTGCAGGATCTCTGCGAGGTAGCGCCGAGGGCTGCCGTCTGCGGTGCCCCGACCGCCGCCCTGCCCCGCCGGAGCCGCCAAGGAGCCCTCGTGTTGCCGGAGGGGGCAGGGCCGCGGGGGCCCCCCAGGGTCGGGCTGAAGGGAGGCCGCTCTGTGGGAGGCTGGCGGGCGCCCCGGGCTCCGTCCCCGCGGGAAGCTGCGCTCCTGCCGGCCGCCCCGGCCGCGTGGAGAAGGTTCCGGGGCCACGCGGCGCGCGGCCGGGGCTGGGTCCGCGGCAGCAGCTCGACTCGAGGCCGCCGATCCCGGAGGCCGTGACCCAGCAACGCCGGCTTCGCAGCGGCGACAGCCCAGAGCCGCCCGCAGAAGCCTCCCCGGGCCCCGCCAGGCGCACGAGGCCGCGACGCCGCTTTCCCTCTCGCGGGGACGGCTTCCTCCGGCGGCGGGGCCGGGGCCTCCCGAGGCAGCTCCTGCTGCTTCCGCCGCGGGACCCCGAGGCCGCGGATCGGAGGCGTCGGCGCGGCTGGGCGCGCTGCGGCGGGGCGGGCGGCGTGTGGCGGCTGCTGCCGTCGCTCCTCAGGCGTCCGCTGCTGTGGCCCGAGACGGAGCTTGTGCCGACGCCGGCGCGGCCTGAAGGAGCGCGGACGCCGTCGCTCCCGTGCGCGGGCTCCGGGCAGCACGGGGAGGCCGGGCGGGCCCAGAAGCCGCGCTCCGGCGGCTGCTCCGACCCGCTCCCCGGCACGCGAGGCCGCTGCGGTGTGTCCCGGGCGACAGGCCTCGCGTCCGCCGGAACCCGCTCCTGGGCTGCGCGGATGGACACGACCCTGCGTTGAGGCGCCCCGCGGTCGCGGCTCTGCGGTAAGTGCGGGTCCCTCGCCGCCGTCGCGGAGTCCCGGCCGCTGCCGCGAAGCGCGGGCGACGAGCGGTCGCAGGAGCAGGACTGTGGGTCGTGCGGCTGCGGAGCCTGAAGTTCGACGTCAGGTCAGCCTCCCGCGCCGACGCCGGGGACCGTGCTCCGGTCGCGGACGGCGCGTCGCTCACGCGGCCCGGCCCTGCGTGCGCGTCTCCCGCATAGCCCAGCAGTGACCGGCGGACGCCACCCCGCAGCCTGGTCCGCAGCCGACGGCCCCGGTCCCCCGAACCGCCGCGGACGTCGGGGTCCGGCGTCCCAGCCTGCTGCGGGGCGGGGGACCGGGACGCGGTGGTGCGTGCGCGGCCGGCGCCGCGCAGACCCTGGTGCGTGAGGAAGCGCTGACCAGGCCCCTGCGGACAACGCGCCGTTTCCTGACACGCAGGTGAGATGCGGCCGTGCGGTGGCAGCGAGAGGGAGAGAAACCGTCCTCGACGGGACACACCGTCGTCCGGAAGCTGTGGAGCATCTCCGACGGCAGACGCGCGGGCTGGGTCCCGCACACGTTTCCGGAAAGCCGCCCAGCGTCCTGGACTCTGCGGGAAACGTTCGCTGCTCGGCGGGAGACGCTCTGTGCCCGGCAGTTCTCGCGGCCGGTCACGCCCTTTCCCTCGGACTTGGACGGCAGCCACGACTCGTTCGTGCTCTGGGCTCCGCGCGCGAACCTCGGAGCTCGTCACGGCCCCGTGTCGCGGCCGCCGCTGCCGTCTCCGGTCCCGCAGCGACCACCGGGGGGCCGTCGCGTGCGCTCGCGGTTTTCCCACGACGGCGCGCCGCGGTGGTCGGTGGGACTGACGGCGGCGGCCGCGTCGCTCCGCGTGTCTGCGACCGTCGAAGCTCGTGGCCCGGGGCCCGCCCGTCGCCGCCCGACGCGCTCCAACGTCCGGAGCTGTGGGGCCGGCGCGCTCGTGCTCCGGCTCCCGGAGGCGCAGCAGGAAGGAAACGCACCGGGTCTCCTTGATCTGGGGGAGTCGAGACCTGGTTGCTCACCTGGGAGCGACAGACTGGGAAATTCCACCCGTGAGGACGCAGCAGTGACGCCAGCCATCACCCGCCTAAGCCCATCCTCAGGGTCGTGAGGGTCCCAGTCCGGGGGGATCACCGCCTCCCGCGGACGGTGCTCTGTCGCCCGCCGAGTCGCGCACGGCCTTCTGGGAGGTCGTCCTTCCGCAGCGGGTGACCCAGCGGCGTGCGGTGCCGGGGCGGACGGCCTGGGCCTCTGTCGCGTTCCACACTTGGAGACTCCAGTGGAGAAAATCCAGATGGCGGGTAGAATTTCGGTGATTGTTTTCACTGTTGAATAGACTTTACTGATTTGCAATATTGAAAGCCAATTTTTCAGAAAAATTTGGAACAATCTCTATCAAAGGGAATTGTGCCATAGCCAGTTCACTGCCCCAGAGAAAACAAGGTGGAATCCGAATAAAGCTGGAAAAACTGCCCAGTTTCTCCCCATCTGAATTACAAGCTGCAGATGTACGAGCTAAATAAATGTTTACTGTTTTGAAGCTGTATTTGCTCAGTGGGGTTGGCATAAGAAAATTAAGCCGTATAGAAAAAATATTTGTGTGACTGTTCTCCCAAATGGCACATAGTTAATTTGTTAATAAATGTCTTAGGGCATTAAGGCTTAGCTATATTCTGGAACCCTACTTAGGACGGATGTTTCAAGCCATTGCGTTGTGGATGGTTGTTGGATAATGTAACAATAGATAACAAATACAACCATAAATTAAAATGCTTTACGAAGTCCTCATTCTTTTTTTTTTTTAAAGATTTTATTTATTTATTTGACAGAGAGAGATCACAAGCAGGCAGAGAAACAGGCAGAGAGAGAGGAGGAAGCAGGCTCCCCGCTGAGCAGAGAGCCCGATGCGGGGCTCGATCCCAGGACCCCGAGATCATGACCTGAGCCGAAGACAGAGGCTTAACCCACTAAGCCACCCAGGCGCCCACGAAGTCCTCATTCTTAGAATAATGTGTCACCAAAATGGCAGATCAATGGACCAAAATTACATACCAAAAAAGCCTGAAATCTATATAAGATACAAAATATAAGTGGGCATTTTAAGAAAAGAAAAAGAATATGTTCTGTCTTACTGATTCTTTTGTTTGGGATGCATGTAGCTTCCTCCCCACCCAGCTTTACAGAGGTATAACTGATGATAAAAAGAAAACACCTGTGTATATTTGAAGTGTGAAATGTGATGATTTGATATACATTGCAAAATGATGACTACAGTCAAACACATCCGTCCCCTCACATGGTCACTCTGTGTGTGTAGTAACATTTAAGTTCTCTGTTAGCATATTTCAAGTATGTAATACAATATTCATTGGATTTACCATCCTGTACATTAGATCCTCAGAACTTGTTCCTCTTACAACAGAAAGTTTTTACACTTTGATTAACATCTCCCCATATTCTCCCTCCTACCCCCATCCCTCTGGAAACCATCATTTTCTCTGGTTCTAGGAGTCAGTTTTTTTAGATTCTACATATGAGATTATATATTTTTCATGTAGTTTTTAATATACATGAATTCAACTTGTGAAGCAAATATATTCAATATAGAAAGACATGAAAAATTGAGGGAAATGTTTGTGTAATTCTTATTTATTTAAGCAAATTATCAAATGGAGATTAAACCCTAGGTTAAAACCTTCAAGCTGGAAACTTGTTGAATTTTGTGCACCTCAAATGGCAGTCATTATCTTCTTTGAGGCTCCTTTGTCTTTTCTGAGATACTTCAGAAGCTCTGGCTTCAACAGGAATATGTAAACATAATTGTAAAGTGACAATAATTCTTTTTCAAATATAGAGTGCCTCTCCTTCTTTTCCTATATGCAGCATCTAGACCAATACCTGGCAGAGAGCAGCTCTTGATGCACATCTGTAGACTGAATGAATTAAACAATGAGATTCACCTCTTTTGGATGGTTTAAGCTTTTTTTCCTTTTCCATGGCAGGACCCAATTATGGATCTTAAAGTACCCAAATCTGGTTTATTGGGGGCACAGCATGTACTAGAGTTTTAACAGAATGTCTGATGAAAAGCTGTGTTGTCACTTAATAAAAATCTTCAAATCCCTTAAGAGACTTGGGTTAGATTTAGTAAGACATTATCAGCATTTGAAAGAGTGGAATCTAAATATTATTTTTAGATTTGCATGTGAAATAATTAGTCCACAAAATATGAGAACATAAAGGCAAACAAATGTACCTGTCAGTGAATATATGCTAATTGTTTAACAAAGTTACTTAACAAATTAAACAAATACATATTTTAACAGACTCAAACCCATTTCAGACAATTCTGGGTGTAATTATTTACCATTCTTGATAAAAGATAAAAGTGCATTAACAAGTTACAGGAGATCAGCCCAGCACAGATGGGTTGTTGCTTTGCTGTTGCTTGGGAGTAGGTACAGCATCCTCTGAGCAGGGAGCCATCCCTGGTAGAGCAAGAATTTAAAAAGTGGGATGGGAAGTCAGCAAAAGAAACCTTTCTTAATTCCTTGTTATCTTTATAAAGTTAAAATACCATAAATTCTTACCAAAATAGAATAATATTAGAATAATATTAAAGAATGCCAGAAAGTTCATGCTTTGTGAAAGCTAACCCTGGAAAGAGTATAGGAGGTTAGGAAGATCAGCAATGTCAGGCAAGTGATGAGCAGAGGATGTTGTCTGGTTATGCAAAGAGCTTCGGAGTGTGTCTGCATTATGTAATTTGAAGTACTGAGGCTATCTAGAACTCCAGACATGCTGTTCTTCATTTTCTAAGGCAAAGCATAATTAATTGGCTATTTTTTTGGTATTATTTAGCACTACTGCTCTCCAGATCATCACAAACTATCTGCTCACTAACCAAGCTGTTCACCTATTTTATTTTATATGTCTGAAGAAAAAATAAAGAATTTTGATAAATGTGATCTATGAAGATCGATACTTAGGATAAATATTTGTTTAATATAGCATTTTTATGTTTGAGAACTATTTCTCTTAGGTTTGAATATTAATTACCACTTGTTTATGCTTGAAATTCTGTTTGACACATGTTTTCTCCTTGGCGTTTGAAAATATTGACAAATTCTTAACATATATCATTTTGGACTCTCGTGGGTAAACCAGCCTCTTTCTCAGCAGTTAACAAAGTCTGCTCTTACGTGATCAGCCAACTGGCTCTCTTGCTGCCTCTGAACTCCAACTTTTAACAAGTTCCAAGATGCTTTGGGGGAAAATTGCAAGTGGGAGAAATATGAGCATTTGTTGAGATTCTCTACTCTCTGATTAGAATATTATGTTTCTTGTCTCTTGTGGAGTAGAATTCTCACTTACAAAAATGTTCCCCATCCAGTAATTTTTCAAGGGCCTCAAGAGAATTCCTGTTCAATTAAAACTGAGAATCCTTTACAGAGTCTTCCCGAAGTCCAGGATCTCGCAGAGTGTTTGGGTAAAGAATAACATGCCAAAGTACATATTTTTATTATTCAGAACAACAAATCCACAAAAACTGAAAGAAATTGTAGTCAAAGCTTTGTTTATATACCAGTTCAACTTCTAGAATGCAGTGATTTATTTACCTTAGCAGAGTAGGCAAACTAATCTTACAAATGTAATTGGCCTTCATTCTTCTCTCTGAACATCCACTCCTGTGAGACTGTTAATACTCAAAATATAAGTGGGCATTATATTTCCACGTCACCTGCGTGGAAAATATTCCTACATGTACATCTGTAGTACTTGTATGTTGGCATGTTCTAGTCCAGTCCTTATATTATAAAGCCATACAGTGGAAT
This sequence comes from Neogale vison, assembly GCF_020171115.1. NCBI lineage: Eukaryota > Metazoa > Chordata > Mammalia > Carnivora > Mustelidae > Neogale > Neogale vison. Next base: position 522,331 of record NC_058093.1, read on the forward strand.
CTCATAATAACCAGTGCCTTCTAGTTACACAGTGCTTTTGACCTTTAAAACACTTTTTTAACCTTTTTAACCTTCAATTTACTTTACTATTAGGATAATGCCTTATGATATTTAAACATGTTAATTAGCTATCACTATAATGCATCAAATTGATTGCTAACCAAATTCTTTAACTATATTTTTTAAACTGTAACTATGTTGATTTCACCATATTCCACATGAAGAAAATATCACTTCTACCTTGTGTTGAAATGCTTGTGCTATGTCTGAAATACTATTGTTAGTTCAGGATATTACTTGGTAAGAGCAACAGATGGAAGCCATCCAGAATAAGTACCTTCTGCAAAGCAGTCGTATGAACAACAGCTCAAGTCCAGGAATGGTTACCTGGATAAAGGGAACGCTTAGGACTTCTGTGCAGTAGTACAGGAATAAAGAACAGTAGATGGAATTTAAAAGGAGATGGAATTAAGTTTACCTGAAGGAATACATTTATTACACATGCCTGTAGCCTGGGTGCCTAGAGTTGTGTCTGGCAGATATTGAATTCACAGAAAATGTTTGTTGTCAGTGGTGACCAAAGATGAATATATTAAACTTTCTATAAAAGGAGTGAGCTCATTGTCACTGCATGTATTAAGCAGAGGCTGTGTAAACTTTGTTTGAAATGCTGTAGAAAGAATTCCTGCATTGGGAGTAATGTTGGATATGCTCCACTTCTTAGTTTCTTTCCATATTTATGTATCTAGAGTTCTATAAATTCTTATCCACATTAAAGAGCCTTATATTGGTATATCTAGGTTAAATATCACTTTTATGAGATAGAATTTTCCTTTTTAATGTGAAATATTTTACCCTGACCTGACTTTGTAGATTTTAAAGCTTAATTTAGATTTTTAATGGACTGAATATCTTAGGAATTCACAGCCTGTCTTATTCAAGAGGATTACAACATCAAAATCACCAGTTCCAGACCATAGGATTCTAAGTTGTTTCCTTTTAAGCCTCAATACAATTCATGTTTCTAAGTGGAAAATGCCCTAAATTCTGATGGGAATTTTGACTTTGATATGCAGTGTCAGGACCTAATCTGATACCACATGGAGCAACAATAGTGATCAATCTTGCTTCTTACCTTGGTCCCATTTATACTACATGCTCTCCTTCCTGGCTTTAATAATCCTTAGTTATTCACTAAACACAAGCATTCTTTAAGTATTTGCTACTTCGGTTTTTCCAATACATGAATAAATGTAGATGAGACAAAAAGGGACATGAGGAGGGTAGTAGTGGAGTGTGGGGTGAAACAGACTTTTCCAACGCTGCTCCTCTCCTGTGCCTTACTCTCTGCATCTTGCCCTCATCCTTCTGTTTACCTTCAGAAAATATTTTATAATACTACTGAGACCACACATTCCTGGACATATAAACACCATATTAACAAATGTTTCTTTAATATATTCTCCAAGAAAACATTTGGATGTTTCCAAGTCATCTGACTTGGAATATGCTAGCTTTTGTTCATTCTGTATTTGCAAGTGTGTGAAGCTCGGTTTCTCCATGGAAGATGCTGGCGGTTTTTCCCTTTTCTTTCTTAAAAATAGACTTTATGTTTTTAGAGTAGTTCTGGGTTCATTGAAAAATTGAGTGGAAGGTATAATATTTGCCTTATACTTCTTGCCCCTATACATGTGTAGCCTCCTCCAACAACATCCCCCCCCACAGGGTGCATTTGTTATGATTGATGAACCTACACATCTTTACTATCTTTACTATGCAGAGTCCGTAGTTTACATTAGGGTTCACTCTCAGTGTTACACATTCCATGTCTTTGGACAAATTTATAATGGCCTAGGTCTACTATTACAGCATCACATAGAATAGTTTCATTGCCCTGAAAATCCTCATTGCTCCACCCATTTAATTCTTCCTCTTAAACCCCTGGGAACCTCTGATACTTTTACTGTCTCCACTTTTGGTTTTTCCACGGTGCCACATAGTTAGAATCCTGTGGGATGTAGCCCTTTGAGATTGGCTGCTTTCACTTAGTAATACCTATTTAGATTTCCTCTATGTCTTTTCCTGGCTGGATATGGATCTCTCTTTAGTGCTGAATGATATTCCACTCTGGCTCTATCTGTTTATTAATCCATTCACCTACTGAAGGACGTCTCGGTTGCTTTCATGTTTGGCAATTATGAATAAAGCTGCTATAAACGTGTGCAGATTTTTGTGTGGGCATGTATTTTCGACTCCTTTGGAAAATACTCAGGAGAATGTTTGCATAGTTGGAGTATGTTTAACTTTATAGGAAAGTCACAAAATGACTTCCTATATGGCTCTATTATTTTGCATTTCCAACATCAATGAATGAGATTTCCTCTTGTTCCATATCCTTTCCAGTATTTCGTGTCGCCAGTGTGCTGGATTTTGACTATTTTATTAGGTGTGCAGCAGTATTTTAACATTTTCATTTGCAATTCCCTAATGACAGATGATGCGGAACACCTTTTTATATGCCTATTTACCATCCGTATGTCTTTTTTGATAAGTCATCTGTTACAGTCTTTGGACTAGTTTTTAATCATGTTCGTTATTTACTTATTATCGAATTATAAGTGTTCTTTGTATATTTCAGATAACAGTCTTTCATGAGATGTATCTTTTGCAAATATTTTCTCCTAGTCTGTGTCTCATCTTCTTTTGACAGTGCCTTCAACACCAGTGACTTAATTTTAATGAGGTCCACTTAACAGTTTGTTCTTGAATTATATCTTTAGTATTGTATCTAAAAATGAACTTAATAATTCCCTGCCAAACCCAAGGGTCATTTACATTTTTCCTATGTTATCTTCTAAGAATTTTTTAGTTTTGCATTTTGCAGTTTGGTCGGTGCCCCATTTTAGTTTGTGAAAGGGGTAAATTCTGTGTCTAGTTTTTTTGTGTGTATAGACAGCCACTTGTTCCAGCACCATTTGTTGAATAGGCCATCTTTTCTTCACTGTACTTCCTGTACTCCTTTGTCAAAGATAAGTTGACTGCATTTATGTAGGTCTGTTTTGGGCTTTCTTCCATTTTCTGTTTTTCTAGGCTTTCAATAGTAACACACTTTATTTCTGTGGGTTTGTAGTAAATCTTGATGCACGGTGTCATTCCTTCAATATTGCATTGACATTCACAAGATGACTTGCTGGCATTTTGATTAAGGTCAAAATGAGAATTGATATCTTGATAATTTTGAGTTTCCTTATCTATGAGCATGAAATGTCTTTCCATTTACTTAGATCTTTGATTTCTGTCATCAGAATTTTGCATTTTTTATACAGAATTGTACATATTCTGTTAGATTTATACCTAAATATTTCATTTTGGGGAGTGCTGATATAAACAGTATTGCTTTTATTTTTTTATTTATTTTTTTAAAAGATTTTATTTATTTGAGAGAGAGAGACAGTGAGAGAGAGAATGAGTGAGGAGAAGGTCAGAGGGAGAAGCAGACTCTCCATGGAGCTGGGAGCCCGATGTGGGACTCGATCCTGGGACTCCGGGATCATGACCTGAGCCGAAGGCAGTCGTCCAACCAACTGAGCCACCCAGGCGTCCCTAAACAGTATTGCTTTTAATTTCAAATTCCACTTGTTCATTGCTGGTATGTAGGAAAGCTGTCGAGTCTCGGTATATTGTGACCTTGCTTTGTTACCAGTTCCAGAACTTTTTTTTTTTTTGGTCGTTTCAGATTTTCTACAATCATGTCCTGTTGGGAGCCACGCTGGCAGAATAAGAACAAGATGGCGCATGTGCTTTTGAGGAACGAGATGTGATTGGCTGACAGCTTATGTAAGAGGTGCATGAACACTGCGGGACCCTTAGGTGGTGGAAGGGAATGATCATGCGCGCTGCATGTAAGGGCTGCTCATTGGCTGTTGCAAACTGTATATATATGTGTGAACTTCCGTGTAGGGGAGGAGCGCGGGGCCGGGGGAGCGGTGGACCAGCACGGGTTCCCGGCGCTGCAGCGGAGACCCCCCGGGCCCCCGGAGGGGGCTGCTTCCAGCGGGGTGTCCCAGGGACAGAACTGCCCCCAGATCGTGGGGCAGGAGGAGAGGCTATGAAGAGAGCGCAATAAAGAAGCTTGCCACCCTGTGTGCCCCCGGTCGTTCTTGATGGCGAGAGCGACAATGTCCTCTGCAAAAACAGTTTGTTTCTTCCTTCCACAGCAGTGTTTCTTCTTCATTTTTTTTTCCTTTTCTTACTGTATTAGTTAGGACTTCTAGTATGATGTTGAAAAGGAGTGGTGAGGCGAGACTTTGCTTTGTTCCTGATTTTGGTGGGAGTCTTACAGTTTTTCACCACTAAATATGATGTTAGTGGTAGGGTTTTTTTTAAATAGTTATTCTTTATGAAGTTGAGGAAGGTTCCCCTGTATTCCTAGTGCTGAGTTTTTATCAAGAATGCCTGTTGGATTTCATCATATGCTTTTTCTGCATCTATTACTTTGATCTTATTTTTCTTCTTAACCTATTTATGTGATATATGGCATTAATTGATTTTTGACTACTGCAAAAGATTTGAATAATTATTTTTACACGTTATTAGGGTTACTTGCTAATATTAAGGATTTTGCACCTATGTTTCTGATAAATATTGTCTATAACTATATTGTAATAGCATTGTCTGGTTAGGTATTACAGAATCTGGACCAGATGACCCAATGAAAGAACCAAGCAGCATTTGGAGATCTTGGAGGATTTGAGGTTTATTTAACACAGGGTGTGGGGGGGGTGCTCAGAGGAAAGTTTTCTTCAAAGGGCTGAGTTTTCAGAATCACAAACAAAGGTGGTGGTTTATACACTTTTACTTCCATATATAGGGCAGTTTTACTCCTGCCGTGGGCAGGGCAGGAGGGAAAACCAGGAGTAGCCTTGGGGCCAGAACTGGGATTCCCCTGCTGGACTGTTAAGCCACCTTAAAACAGAGATTTCCCTTACCAGTGGTGTTAGAGTAGTGCTGGCCTTGTAGACTGAGTTCCTCTGTCTTTTAAAAAAGATTGCAGAGAATTGGTATAATCTCTTCCTTAAATGTTTAGTAGAATTCACCAGTGAACCCATCTGGTGGGCGCTGGTGCTTTCTATTTTAGAAGGTTATTAATTATTGATTCAATATACATAATAGAGATAAGCCTATTCAGATTGTCTTTTTCTCCTTGTATGAGTTTTGGCAGATTGTCTTTTAAGAATTGGCCCATTTCATCTAGGTTATCAAGTTTATGGGCATCAAGTTGTTCATAATATTATTTTATTATCCTTCTAATATCAATGGAATTAGTAGTTATGTTCCTACTTTCATTTCTAATGTGAGTAGTTTGTGTCCTCTCTTTTTTTCTTTATAAGCTTGACTAGAGGCTTATAAATTTTATTAGCATTTTCAAATAATCAGTTTTTAATTTTGTTGATATTCTTTATTGATTACCATTTTTCAATCTCATTGGGTTCCTTTTTATGAAAGATTTATTTTTTTGAGAGAGAGAGAGAGAGAGCATGCACATGCATGAGTGGGGGAGGGGCAGAGGAAGAGAATCTCAAGCAGACTCCCTGAGACCAGAGCGCAACTCAGGGCTGAATCTCAAGTCCCCGAGATCATGACCTGAGCAGAAATCAAGAGTTGGACACTTAACCAACTGAGCTGCACAGGTGCCCCGATATCATTGGTTTCTTCTCTGATTTTTGTTTACTCTGAATTTGTCTTTTTTTTTTCTAGTTACCTAAGGTGAAGGTTAGATGATTTATTTTAGGGCTTTCTTATTTTTTAAGCTATATGTAGAAGAATGAAACTCGACCATTCTCTTACACCGTACACAAAGATCAACTCAAAATGGATAAAAGACCTCAACGTGAGACAGGAATCCATCAGAATCCTAGAGGAGAACATAGGCAGTAATCTCTTCGTATCAGCCACAGCAACTTCTTTCAAGATACATCTCCAAAGGCAAAGGAAACAAAAGCGAAAATAAACTTCTGGGACTTCATCAAAATCAAAAGCTTCTGCACAGCAAAGGAAACAGTCAAAAAAACAAAGAGGCAACCCACGGAATGGGAGAAGATATTTGCAAATGACAGTACAGACAAAAGGTTGATATCCAGGATCTATAATGAACTCCTCAAACTCAACCCACACGAAACAGACAAACACATCAAAAAATGGGCAGAAGATATGAACAGACACTTCTCCAATCAAGACATACAAATGGCTATCAGACACATGAAAAAATGCTCATCATCATTAGCCCTCAGGGAGATTCAAATTAAAACCACATTGAGATATCACCTTACACCAGTTAGAATGGCCAAAATTAACAAAACAGGAAACAACATGTGTTGGAGAGGATGTGGAGAAAGGGGAACCCTCTTACACTGTTGGTGGGAATGCAAGTTGGTGCAGCCTCTTTGGAGAACAGTGTGGAGATTCCTCAAGAAATTAAAAATAGAGCTTCCCTATGACCCTGCAATTGCACTCCTGGGTATTTACCCCAAAGACACAGATGTCGTGAAAAGAAGGGCCATCTGTACCCCAATGTTTATAGCAGCAATGGCCACAGTCGCCAAACTATGGAAAGAACCAAGATGCCCTTCAACGGATGAATGGGTAAGGAAGATGTGGTCCATATACACTATGGAGTATTATGCCTCCATCAGAAAGGATGAATACCCAACTTTTGTAGCAACATGGACGGGACTGGAAGAGATTATGCTGAGTGAAATAAGTCAAGCAGAGAGAGTCAATTATCATATGGTTTCACTTATTTGTGGAGCATAACAAATAGCATGGAGGACAAGGGGCGTTAGAGAGGAGTAGGGAATTTGGGTAAATTGGAAGGGGAGGTGAACCATGAGAGACTATGGACTCTGAAAAACAGTCTGAGGGGTTTGAAGTGGCGGGGGGGTGGGAGGTTGGGGTACCAGGTGGTGGGTATTATAGAGGGCACGGCTTGCATGGAGCACTGGGTGTGGTGAAAAAATAATGAATAATGTTTTTCTGAAAATAAATAAATTGAAAAAAATATGCATTTTATGTTATAAATTCCCCTATAACCATGGCTTTGGCTGCATCCCACTAATTTTGATAAGTTGTATTTTCATCTTCATTTAGTTAAAAAATGTTTTAAAATTTTTCTTGAGATTTCTTCTTTGATTCATGTGTTAATGAGAAGAGTGCTGATTAATCTCCAAGTATTTTCTAGCCATCTTTCTGTCATTGATTTCTAGTTTAATTCTATTATAGTCTGGGTACAGACTTGATATGATATATATTCTTTTAAATTTGTCAAGGTGTCTTTTACAGTCAACAGTGTGATCTGTCTGAGTAAGTACTCCATGTGAGCTTGAGAAGAATGTGTTTTCTGCAGTTTGTGGATAAAGTAGACTTACCAATTGTATCCAGTTGCTTGATGGGGTTGTTGACTTCAACTATCTCTTTACTAATATTTTGCCTGCTGGGTATGTCCATTTCTGATAGAACAGTGATGAGGTGTCCAACTATCATAGTGGCTTCATCTATTTTACCTTACTGTTCTACCAGTTTTTGTTCTGTTAGGTGCATATCTGTTAAGAATTGCTATGTATTCTTGGAGAACTGACTCCTTTATCATGTAATGTCTTTCCCTATTCCTAACAACTTTCTATTCTTCCAAGTCTGTCTTTCTGAAATTAATATAACTACTTCCTTTTTTTAAAAAAAAAATTACTGTTAGCATGGTATATCATTCTCCATTTATTTTACTCTGAATCTGTCTTTGTATTTAAAGTGAATTTCTTGTAGACAACATAAAACTGGGTTCTGTTTTTTTACTTACTCTGACAATTTCTGTCTACTAATTGGTATATTTAGACTATTGACATTCAAAGTGATTATTGATGTAGTTGAATTAATATTCACATTTGTTCCTCTTTTATTTGATGCCCTTTTTCTGTGTTTTCTTTTTGCTTTCAAGATTTTCTTTCATTTGTGGTTTCAATTGTGCATTTTTTTCTGATTTTTATCTTTTTTAAAGGGCAAAAGCTAGAGTGGCTAGATCAGGCATTTTTTTTTCTGATTTTTAGGGCACCTGGGTGGCTCAGTGGGTTGAGCCGCTGCCTTCAGCTCAGGTCATGATCTCGGGATCCTGGGATCGAGTCCCACATCGGGCTCTCTGCTCAGCAGGGAGCCTGCTTCCTCCTCTCTCTCTCTCTGCCTGCCTCTCTGCCTACTTGTGATCTCTGTCTGTCAAATAAATAAATAAAATCTTTAAAAAAAATTTTTTTTTTAATTTTTAAAAAATTTTTTCATAAACTTATAATGTATTATTAGCCCCAGGGGTACAGGTCTGTGAATCACTAGGTTTACACACTGCACAGCACTCACCATTGCACATACCCTCCACAATGTCCATAACCCTACCACCCTCTCCCGACACTCCTCCTCCCAGCAACCCTCAGTTTGTTTTGTGAGATTAAGAGTCTTTTATGGTTTGTCTCCCTCCTGATTTCATCTTGTTTCATTTATTCTTTTCCTATCTCCAAGCGCCCCACATTGCATCTCCACTTCCTCATATCAGGGAGAAAAGATGATAGTTCTCTTTCTTCGATTGACTTATTTCACTAAGCATGATACCCTCTAATTCCATCCACGTCATTGCAAACGGCAAGGTTTCATTTCTTTTGATGGCTGCATAGTATTCCTTGTGTATATACACCACTTCTTCTTTATCCATTCATCTGTTGATGGACATCTAGGTTCTTTCCATAGTTTGGCTATTGTGGACATTGCTGCTATAAACATTCGGGTGCACATGCCCCTTCAGATCACTACATTTGCATCTTTAGGGTAAATACCCAGTAGTGCAATTGCTGGGTCAAAGGGTAGCTCTATTTTCAACTTTTTGAGGAACCTTCATGCTGTTTTCCAGAGTGGTCGCACCAGCTTGCATTCCCACCAACAGTGTAGGAGGGTTTCCCTTTCTCCATATCTTCGCCGGCATCAGTCATTTCCTGACTTGATAACTTCAGCCACTTGACTGGTGTGAGATGATGTCTCATTGTGGTTATGATTTGTATTTCCTAGATGCTGAGTGATGTGGAGCACTTTTTCATGTGTCTGTTGGCCATCTGGATGTCTTCTTTGCAGAAATGTCTGTTCATGTCCTCTGCGGATTTCTTGATTGGATTATTTGTTCTTAGGGTGTTAAGTTTGCTAAGCTTTTTATAGATTTTGGATACTAGCCCTTTATCTGGTATGTCATTTTCAAATATCTTCTCCCATTCTGTCAGTTGTCTTTTGGTTTTGTTAACTGTTTCATTGCTGTGCAGAAGCTTTTGATCTTGATGAAATCCCAATAGTTCATGTTTGCCCTTGCTTTCCTTGCCTTTGGCAGTGTTCCTAGGAAGAAATTGCACTCCTGGGATCGAAGAGGTTGCTGCCTGTCTTCTCCTCAAGGATTCTCATGGATTCCTGTCTCATATTGACGTCCTTCATCCATTTTGAATCCATTTTCATGTGTGGTGTAAGGAAATGGCCCAGTTTCATTTTTCTCCATGTTGTTGTGCAATATTCCCAATACCATTTGTTGAAGATGCTGTATTTTTTCCATTGGACAGTCTTTCCTGCTTTGTCAATGATTTGTTGACCATAGAGTTGAAGGTCTATTTCTGAGCTCTCTATACTGTTCCATTGATCTATGTGTCTGTTTTTGTGCCAGTATCATACTGCCTTGATGATGAAAGCTTTGTAATAGAGCTTGATGTCTGGAATTGTGATGCCACCAACTTTGGCTTTCTTTTTCAATATTCCTTTGGCTATTCAAGGTCTTTTCTCGTTCCCTATAAATTTTAGGATTCTTTGATCCATTTCTTTGGAAAAAAATGGATGGGATTTTGATAGGGATTGCATTAAATGTGTAGATTGCTTTAGGTAGCATAGACATTTTCATAGTATTTGTTCTTCCAATCCATATGCATGGAACATTTTTCCATTTCTTTATGTCTTCCTCAATTTCTTTCATGAGTACTTTATACTTTTCTGAGTACAGATTCTTTGCCTCTTTGCTTAGTTTTACTCCTAGGTATCTTATGTTTTGGGTGCAGTTGTAAATGGGATTGACTCCTTAATTTCTCTTTCTTCTGTCTTGTTGTTGTTGTAAAAAATGCAACTGATTTCTTGCATTGATTTTATATCCTGACATTTTACTGAATTCATGTACAAGTTCTAGCAGTTTTGGAGTGGAGTCTTTTTGGTTTCCCACATACAGTATCATATCTTCTGCAAAGAGTGACAGTTTGACTTTTTCGTTGCCGATTTGGATGCCTTTAGTTTCTTTTTGTTGTCTGATTGTTGAGGCTAGGACTTCTAGTACTATGTTGAGTAGCAGTGGTGATAATGGACACCCTTGCTGTGTTCCTGACCTTAACGGAAAAGCTTTCAGTTTTTCTCCATTGAGAATGAGATTTGTGATGGGTTTTTTCATAGATGGTTTTGATGATATTGAGGTATGTGCCCTCTATCCCTACACTTTGAAGAGTTTTGATCAGGAAGGGATGCTGTATTTTGTCAAATGCTTTTTCAGCATCTATTGAGAGTATCATATGGTTCTTGTTCTTTCTTTTATTACTGTATTGTATCACATTGATTGATTTGTGGATGTTGAACCAACCTTGCAGTCCTGGAATAAATCCCACTTGGTCGTGGTGAATAATCCTTTTAATGTACTGTTGGATCCTACTGGCTAGTATTTTGGTGAGAATTTTTGCGTCTGTGTTCATCATGGATATTGGTCTGTAATTCTTTTTTTTGATGGGATCCTTGTCTGGTTTTGGGATCAAGGTGATGCTGGCCTCATAAAATGAGTTTGGCAATTTCCCTTCAATTTCTATATTTTGGAACAGTTTCAGGAGAAGAGGTATTGATTCTTTGAATGTTTGGTTGAATTCCCCTGGGAAGCCATCTGGCCCTGGGCTTTTCTTTGTTTGGAGATTTTTGATGACCGTTTCAATCTCCTTACTGGTTATGGGTCTGTTCAGGTTTTCTGTTTCTTCCTGGTTCAGTTGTGGTAGTTTATATGTCTCTAGGAATGCATCCATTTCTTCCAGATTGTCAAATTTGTTGGCATAGAGTTGCTCATGGTATGTTCTTATAATTGTATTTCTTTGGTGTTGGTTCTGATCTCTCCTCTTTCATTCATGGTTTTATTTATTTGGGTCCTTTCTCTTTTCTTTTTGATAAGTCTGGCCATGGGTTTATCAATCTTTTTAATTCTTTTAAAGAACCAGCTCCTAGTTTCGTTGATTTGTTCTATTGATTTTTTGGTTCCTATTTCATTGATTTCTGCACTGATCTTTATTATTTCTCTTCTCCTGCTGGGTTTAGGCTTTCTTTGCTGTTCTTTCTCCAGCTCCATTAGGTGTAGGGTTAGGTTGTGTATTTGAGACCTTTCTTGTTTCTTGAAAAAGGCTTGTATCTCTATATATTTTCCTCTCAGGACTGCCTTTGCTGTGTCCCACAGGTTTTGAACCATTGTGTTTTCATTAACATTTGTTGCCATGAATTTTTTTTAATTCTTCCTTAATTTTCTGGTTGACCCATTCATTCCTTAAAAGGATGCTGTTTAGTCTCCATGTATTTGGGTTCGTTCCAAATTTCCTCTTGTGGTTGAGTTCTAGCTTCAGAGCATTGTGGTCTGAAAATATGCAGGGGATGATCCTAATCTTTTAATACCAGTTGAGACCTGATTTATGACCCAGGATGTGATCTATTCTGGAGAATGTTCCATGTGCACTAGAGAAGAATGTGTATTCTGTTGCTTTGGGATTAAATGTTCTGAATATATCTGTGATCTCCATCTCGTCCGGTGTGTCATTTAAGGCCTTTATTTCCTTGTTGATCTTTTCCTTGGATGGTCTATTTCAGTGAGGGGAGTGTTAATGTCCCCTATTATTATTGTATTATTGTCAATGTCTTCCTTTGATTTTGTTATTAATTGGTTTATAAATTTGGCTGCTCCCATATTAGGGGCATAGATATTTAAAATTGCTAGATCTTCTTGTTGGACAGACCCTTTGAGTATGATATAATGTCCTTCCTCATATCTTATTACTGTCTTTGGCTTAAAATCTAATTTATCTGATAGAAGGATTGCCACCCCAGCTTTCTTTTGATGTCCATTAGCATGGTAAATTGTTTTCTACACCCTCACTTTAAATATGGAGGTGTCGTTGGGTCTAAAATGAGTCTCTTGTAGGCAGCATATTGATGGATTTTGTTTTGTTTTTATCCATTCTGACACCCTGTGTCTTTTGATTGGGACATTTATCCCATTAACATTCATGGTAACTATTGAGAGATATGAATTTAGTGCCATGGTATTGTCTGTAAGGTGGTTGTTACTGTATATTGTCCCTGTTCCTTTACAATCTACTACTTTTAGGGTCTCTTTTTACTTAGATGACCCCTTTCAATATTTTCTGTAGAGCTGGTTTAGTGTTTGCAAATTCTTTCAGTTTTTGTTTGTCCTGGAAGCTTTTTATCTCTCTTTCTATTTTCAATGATAGCCTAGCTGGATATAGTATTCTTGGCTGCATATTTTGCTCATTTAGTGCTCTGAATGTATCATGGCAGTTCTTTCTGGCCTGCCAGGTCTCTGTGGATAAGTTTGCTTCCAATCTAATATTTTTACCATTGTAATTCACAGACTTCTTTTCTGTAAATTGTATCATTGCTATCATTCATCCTGTGCTCAGGATTATCTCTTTGTCGCTAAGGCTTGTAAATTTTTTCTATTCGATGATGGGGTGTGGACCTATTTTTATTGATTTTAGGGTGATTCTCTGCACCTCCTGAATTTTGATGCTTATTTACTTTGCCATATTATAGAAATTTTCTACAATAATTCTCTCCAACATACCTTCTGCTCCCCTCTCTGGAATCCCAGTTATTTTAATGTTTCGTCTTATGGTGTCACTTATCTCTCAAATTCTCCCCCCATGGTCCAATATTTGTTTGTCTCTCTTTTGCTCAGCTTCTTTATTATCTGTCATTTGGTCTTCTATGTCACTAATTATTTCTTCTGCTTCATTTATCCAGCAATAAGAGCCTCCATTTTTAATTGCACCTCATTAATAGCTTTTTTTATTTCAACTTGGTTAGGTTTTAGTTCTTTTATTTATCCATAAAGGGTTTTTAATCTCTCTGGAGATGGTTTCTCTAACATCTTCCATGCCTTTTTTGAGCCTGGCTAGAACCTTGAGAATCATCATTCTGAACTCTAGATCTGACATATTACCAATGTCTGTATTGATTGGGTCTCTAGCCTTCGGTACTGCCTCTTGTTCTTTTTTTTTGGGGGGGTGAGTTTTTCCGCCTTGTCATTTTGTCCAGATAAAAATATATGAAGGAGCAAATAAAATACTAAAGGGGGGTAAAGACCCCAGGAAAATGTGCTTTAACCAAATCAGAAGACATCCCAGATCATTGGGGGGGGATATAAAGAAGTTCAGAGAAAAAAAATTTTTAAAAAGAAAACAAATAATGAAAAAATATAAAAAAAGAAAAAAATATATTTATATTAGACTGGTGACTAGAACAGGGTCACCCACTTAATTTTGGGAGTATTTTGGTCTCTTAGAAGAAACTACCTCCCAAAATTTTAAAGAATGAAAAACATATATAAGGGTAAACACAACGAAGGTATGGAATAGGCCTAAAAAGGTGAAAAATTTTTTTTTAATTTTTAAAAAAGGAATTGATAAAGTAATTTGGTTGGGAGAATAAAGAAAAAGAAAGTGGAGAGAATTTGCTTGGGCTGGAGAATAGAACAAGATTTAGATTTAGGGTATATTTTGATCTATTAGAAGAAGTTGTACCCCAAATTTTTTAGAAGAAAAAACCCTATGTGTAAACAAAAAATAAACTTAGATACAATGAAGGATAAAATATGACTATAAGAATGAAGTTTCAAAAAAGATTATTATTATTTTTTATGAAAGGTATTGTTAATATAGTTAAAAATGTTAAAAGAGGAAAGGATAAAAGTTAAATTAAGCAGAAGAAAAAAATAAAATTAAAAAAATTAATTAACTGCAAGACTAAAGAATCATGGGGAGAAAGCCACGAATTCCATGCTTTAATTTCTCCTCCTCTGGAATTCCACTGTTCTCCTTGGTAAGTGAACTTGGTTGGATTTCTTGTTGATCTTCTGGGGGAGGGGCCTGTTGTAGTGATTCTCAAGTGTCTTTGCTGGAGGCAGAATTGCACCGCCCTTACCAGGGACCAGGCTAAGTAATTCACTTGCTTTTGCTTTCGGAGATTTTGTTCCCTGAACACTCTTCGTAGAGTTCCAGAGGACAGGCATGAAAATGGTGGCCTCCCAATCTCCAGCCCAAAGGAGCTGAGAGCTCAGGGCCCCACTCCTCAGTGCACCCTCTGAGAAAAGCACTCAATCACTCCCATCTCCCTGGCCTTTGGCCACACTCTGAGCTAACCCAGCCAGTGACCAAGCGTCTCTGTCTCTGGCACACAGCCCTCCTGGAGCCTCCGAACCCAGCAGACCCCTGAGCTTTTCCAGAGGGTGTCTCCCCGGATCTTGTGGGGACTGCACTTACAGAGCAGTGGCCTGTGCCATGGATCACAGTTTAAGGTAATCCCGAGTTGAGAGCTCAGTCCTTGGCTCCGTCTCTGTAGCCAGCTTTCCTGCTCTAGTACATGCGAGGTCTGTGACATTCAGACACCCCCGATCCTTCTGTGACCCCACGGGTCACAGGCCATGCTGTCCCCGTGTGGGCTTCACCCTGGCTTAGCCTCTGGAGTGATGTCCCTCAGTGGAGCATACTTTTAAAAGTCCTGAATTTGTGCTCTGTGGCTCCCTGCTTGCAGGGAGCTGGCCCCTCCCCCTGCAGTCTATCTTCCTGTCGCTTTGGATTCACTTCTCTGCCAGTCCTACCTTTCAGAAAGTGATCGATTTTCTGTTTCTAGAATTGTTGCTCTTCTTCTCTTTGATCTCCTGTTGGATTTGTAGGTGTTCACAGTGGTCTGGTAAGCTATCTAGCTGATCTCCTGCGACCTGATGTCATCTCAGCTGCTACTCCTCCACCATCTTGACTCCTCCCCCTCAATTGTGCATTTTGTATAGGTTCATTTTTTTCTTTCTTAGAACATCTGTTTTACTTAAAAAAAAAATAAGTCAAGCAGAGAGAGTCAATTATCATATGGTTTCACTTATTTGTGGAGCATAACCAATAGCATGGAGGACAAGGGGCGTTAGAGAGGAGTAGCGAATTTGGGTAAATTGGAAGGGGAGGTGAATCATGAGAGACTATGGACTCTGAAAAACAGTCTGAGGGGTTTGAAGTGGTGGGGGGGGTGGGAGGTTGGGGTACCAGGTGGTGGGTATTATAGAGGGCACGGCTTGCATGGAGCACTGGGTGTGGTGAAAAAATAATGAATACTGTTTTTCTGAAAATAAATAAATTGGGAAAAAAAATAGTGCTTGCCCCAGAATTTGCAAAACACATTTACAGCTAATCTAATTCACTTTATTTTTTTGAGATTTTATTGTTTTTATTTATTTGACAGAGAGATCACAAGTAGGCAGAGAAACAGGCAGAGGCAGAGAGGGAAGCAGGCTTCCTGCTGAGCAGAGAGCTGGATGCTGGGCTCGATCCCAGGACTCTGGGATAATGACCTGGGCCGAAGGCAGAGGCTTCACCCACTGAGCTACCCAGGTGCCCCAAATTTACTTTCAAATAACACTATACCACTTCACTGGTAAATGTGAGTATCTTTATAACAAAATAATTTTCATTCTTTCTTCCTATCCCTTGTATCATTGCTATCATTCATTTAAAAATTATATATATATATATATACATATATATATATATACACACACACATTTTCAAATACTTGTTGCTATTATTTTGAGCAAACTTATCTGTTTAACCAATTAATAAGAAAGGAGTTTTTATTCTACCATCATTTCTTTCTTTCTGGTGTTTGCTCTTTATGTAGATCCAAGTTTCTGACGTATATCATTTTCTTTCTTTATAAAGAATTTCTTTTAACATTCCTTGCAAGGCTAGTTAGCTAGTCTATTGGCAGCAAATACTCTCAAGTTTTGTTTGTCTGAGAAGATCTTTTATTTTTCTATCACCTTTAAAAAATATTTTATTTATTAACTTGACACAGAGAGCAGGAGAGCACAAGTGGTGGGAGTGGCATAGGGAGAGGGAGAAGCAGGCTCCCCACTGAGCAGGGAGCCTGATGTGAGGCTCCATCCCAGGAACCTGGGATCATGACCTGAGGTGAAGGCAATTGCTTAACCAGTCAAGCCACCCAGGTGCTTTTTATATCATCTTTGAAGGATAATTTCACAGGGTACTGAATTCTAGGTTGGTGGGGTTTTCTTTTTTTCAAAACTTTAAATATCTCACTGAGTTCTCCTTGTATGTGCATGCTTTCTGAGGAGACATCAAATATAATTCTTATCTTTGCTTCCCTGTAGATGTGATTTTTTTTTCTTCTGACTTCTTTCAGAACTTTTGCTTTATCTTTGATTTTCTAAAGCTTGAATTAGATGTGCCTAGGTATATATTTGGCATTTATTCTACTTGTGTTCTCTGAACTTCCTGGACCTGTGGTTTAGTGTTTGACGCTAATTTGGAGGAGTTCTTAGTCATCATTTCATCAAATATTTTCTCTATTCCTTTTTTCTTCTGGCATTATGATGACATATATTATACCTTTTACTAGTTATCCCACACATCTTGAAATATTCTATCATTTTAAGTCATTTTTCCCCCTTTGCTTTTCAGTTTTAGAGGTTTCAGCTGAGATCTCCTCAAGCTGAGAGATTCTTTCCTCAGTCATATCCAGTTGACTAATAAGCACATCAAAGACATTCTTCATTTATGTTAGTGTTTTTGATCTCTAAAATTTCTTTTTGGTTCTTTCTTAGAATTTCCATCTCTCTGCTTTCATTGTCCATTTGTACTTACATGCTGTTTATTTTGTCCATTTAGTAAATGGATATTAATCATCGTTGTGTTAAATTCCTAGTCTGATAAATCCAACATTCCTGCCACGTCTGGTTTTGTTGCTTATTCTCCCTCTTATATTGTATTTTGCCTTTTGGTATCCTTGTAATTTTTTTCCTGGTCGTTGGACATGATGTACCAGGTAAAAGGAACCTGTATTTAGGCTATTCATAATGTAGTAGTAAGGTGTGGAAAGGAGGTCAATCTTATAGTCTTATGACTAGGTCTCAGTCTTTTAGTGAGCTCATGTCTCCGGATTGTGAACTTCCTCAAGGCTTCCCAGTAATCCTTCTCCCTTGGGTAGCAAGCATGGACTGGAATTGGGTATTCCCATCCTCCAGGTCATTGAGGCTCTGACAAAATCCCAGCAGGTTAGGGTCTGGTTAACTTCTCCTCGGGACAAGACTTGTTAAAAAAAGAATGACCTCTTGTGTTGCAAAATGGTTCCTTTTCCCCTTCTCTAACCGGAATTTCTTTGATACTTACCATGAGAACCTGATCAGGCTTCTAGAGGTAAAACACAAAAATGTTACCCTCCTTGCCTTGACTGTGTTCTTGTGGAGTTTTTGACTCTGAGTTGCCTGCATTGAGCCTCAAGAAATTTATCTATTACAGTTTAGGTTTTCCTACCCTGTTACTGGTTCTGTCACCCTATGGCAGTTTCTACTTGTGCATTTCTGCTCTGTTAAGTTGCAATTCTCTGTATTTTCCTGTTGGTCTCTCCAGTTTGGGGGGCTGAAGTTTGCCCTATGGCCTTACTTCTTTTACAGATCGAAGAAGAGTTGGAGATATTTCAATTTGTCTCAGCTTTTTGCTTGTTAGGATTGAGTGGTGACTTCCAAGCTTCTTGGAACCAGAAACCAAAAGTCTGCCTGCGGTTTTTCAAAGTACTGAGAATATATCAATTTGGTGATGTTTTATTCTAATATTGAGACTGATTAATATTAGTTATTTTCTTTCTGTTCCCCCCCTAAGTTTTTCTTTAATTCCAGTTAGCTAACTTACAGTGTAATATTAGTGTCAGAGGTAGAATTCAGTGATTTGTCACTTAAATACAACACCCACTACTCATAGCAATGAGTGCCCACCTTAATACCCATCACCCATTTAACCATCCTCTTGTCCACCTCCCCTCCAGCAACCCTCAGTTAGTTCTCCATAGCGAAGAATATGTTTTATGGTTTGTCTCTTTTTTCCCCTCTTTATCTGTTTTTTTATTAAATTCCTCATATGAGTGAAATCATAGCAGCATTACCAATAATAGCTAAATTATGGAAAAGGCCCAAATATCCATTGACTAATAAATAGATAAAGAAAATATGGCATGTGTGTATATACATTTATTATATTATTTTATTATATTATGTTATGTTATAGTATATGCAATGGAATATTGCTCAGCCATCAAAAAGAATGAAATCTTGCCATTTGCAATGACATGGATGGAGATAGAGAGTATTATGCTACATGAAATATTAATTATTTTGTTTCAAAATATGTCCCTATCTCTGGCAAAAATCAACTTATTTTTATTAGTAAGAGCACATTTAAAACATTATTTTGTGTTTTGCAGGATAATTTTCTCTCACAAACCTATTCTAAGCATTATTTTAAGTCACACAATTGATATTCTAACTCCATTTCAGAAAACATGTGGCTCTTTTATAAACAATGGATTACACAGTCTCTCTGTAGCAGGAGGTATTTTCTTATTCTACTCCTCCATTGTGTGTTAGTATTTTAGCTAGGATTAGCCATCCTAACTACATGATTAAATCAATCAGTGAACCATATTTTGCCAGGCCATAAGAAGTCACTTTTGATCTCCTTAAGAAACGTGTATTACGTCAAGATCCTGGACTTGGAGTTGGCTCAGCAACTACATGAAACTTTGAATTCCTTCTGAGATATGTTATATGCTGGCATTATGTTAGATAGGGCCATTAAAAATTATTATATAAGAAAAAGATGTGTGGGTATTGGCCATTTAAACAGAAGTCAGTTGCTATACCCTGTCTTTGACTTATCATATATATCCCTTCTTCCTCTGCAATTCTCTTTATTGCTCTGAATCCAGTTCCTATGGTATTATTGGGTGTGATCCAGTTTCTCCTTCCATCGGGATAAACGTGTGATCTAGTTTCGTCACTATGTTTTAAATTTGGGCACATCATCTAAACAGAGCTAAACAAGTTTTTTTTAAGGGGGCAGATACAGCATAGACATTGTAGAACTAGTGTCATTCTTCTTTGGGATATTAAGGTTTAGAATGGCATAATCCATAATACTGTCTCCTTGCTTGCACAATTAGAAGAAATTAGAGGCCAGTGTGGGTAGGATGCAGAGAAAGAATGAATCCTGACAATATTGTCGCTTGCCAGCAAATCAGCAGCTGTGCCTAAAGTAAGAACACAGGGCAGCCAAATTAGCTTCTTGACAAACTCACTCAAATTAATATCATACATGAGTATGCTACCCCCTGTTAAGTTGAGAGAGCTTTAAATTAATATTCAGATTTGAAGAGTGTATGGTGCTATATTTATAATACCTGCAATGGAAGTAGATGTGATTGACTCCAAGACTATTCTGAGAGTGGTAGTTTCTCTACCATTGATTTTTACTAGAATCCTCCTTATCATTATCAAGCTGTTATAATCATCAAGGGTCACAAAATTTTGTTCCTGAGAGCACAACACACTGACTTCCCTTGGACTATTGGCTCCTATCTTTGTCTTTTCTTCAGAGTAGGGATATACGTTTCAAGTGCAGATCAAGTTCTCATACTTCAGAAATCAATTACTAGGTTGATGCTGGCTTAATAAAATCACTTGAAAACAGTATTATCACAGGATATGCACTTAGTGTTTAAAATTGTCCTTTCGCTATTTTGCCTTTTATGATTTTCTGTTGTTGAACTGAGAAAATATATGAACATGTACCTCATGTATGAATATGTACTTCATGTATAATGTCCTTCACATAAAATGTATGAACATGTAATTCATATAAAATACTCCTTTTTCACTGATTTCCTCTAAAGAGCTGTTTAGCAATGGATAAGATCAACATGCTCTATGTTATGGATTGAAATATAAATAAGAAAATAAGGCAGTTTCTCTCCTTAAACTTCACTAAAAAATTCTCATTTCTGGTTTTGCAACTTAGAGAGATAGTCTTAAAATACACAAAATCAATAAGTAATATGCTTTAAAATATCTTTTATCACTCAACTCAACTCTCTTAATCGAAGAAACCATTATCCATTTAGTTTCATGGATGATTTGGGAGTGAGACCATAAACCAATGGGAACTGTCATTACCAACAAACTGAGAAACACTTAGTGGGTGTTTCAGTACACATTGGTTGTACCGTATAGATTAATCTTTAAAAAACAGTTACTTATTTGAGTGAGGATAGACTATATATAGTTTATTTTGATAAGGATAATGGGCACTATTCAAATTTGTATCAGAAAACTGAATTGTAAAAAAATCTACTGATTTTACAGAGAAATTGAGTAAGCAAGTGTGAAATGTCAAAGAATATGGGAACCACCAGGGTGATGCATATGGTGAATTGGTACTCTAGGCTTCTGTAAGAAAGGGGTCACTACTTTGAATCTTGGGCACCCAAATATAAAGCCAGCAGTGACTTGTACTCCTGTTCTTGATAGTGTCCTAAATCTGTGGACCAAGGGAGGAAATAAGAAAGCTTTAAGGGTGATGTTTAACAATTCGGATAATGCCACACTGTGAATATGTTTGGCCATTTGGTGATTTCTAGATCCTTTAAGGAAAAAACCTTTTATTTTTCCCTTGTCTCACTTTGTTAGATTTAGCAAGTCCTCTCTTTTATCTAATGACAGTTGATTATCTCTTCAGATAGAAAATCCTTAAATAATATGTCAGTATCTTTTCAAGGAAATGTAAAACTAAAACAAGTTATATTCTTTTATTATGTAAAGAACTCTTTATTATTTTATTTTTAAAACTACTTTTATCAACATATAATGTATTAATAATAATACGTTAGTTAATAACTATAATACATTGATTAATTAATACATTACTTAACACATTAACATATAATGTATTATTAGCCCCAGGGGTACAGGTCTGTGAAACATCAGGCTTACACACTTTAAAGCACTCACCATAGCACATACCTCTCCAATGTCCATAACCCAAACACCCTATCCCTACCCTCCTACTCCCCAGCAATCCTCAGTTTATTTCATGAGATTGAGTCTATTATGGTTCATCTCCATCCCCACCCCATCCTTTTCCATTTTTTCCCTCCCTACTCCCCATGACCCCCTGTCCTGACTCTCAAATTCCTCATATCAGAGAGATCATATGATAATTGTCTCTCTCTGATTGACTTATTTCACTAAGCATAATAACGTCCAGTTCCATCCACGTCATCGCAAATGGCAAGATTTCATTTCTTTCGGTGGCTGCATAGTATTACATTGTATATGTATATCACTTCCTCTTTATCCATTCATTGTTTGATGGACATCTAGATTCTTTTCATAGTTTTCTTATTATGGACATTTGGGTGCACGTGCCCCTTTGGATAACTATGTGTGTATCTGTAGGGTAAATACCCAATAGTGCAATTGCTGGGTCGTAGGGTAGCTCTGTTTTCAACTTTTTGAGGAACCTCCATGTTGTTTTCCAGAGTGGCTGCACCAGCTCGCATTCCCACCAACAGTGTAGGAGGGTTCCCCTTTCTCTGCATCCTCGCCAGCATCTGTCATTTCCTGACTGGTTAATTTTAGCCATTCTGACTGGTGTGAGGTGATATCTCATTGTGGTTTTGATTTGTATTTCCCTGATGCCAAGTGATGTGGAGCATTTTTTCATGTGTCTGTTGGCCATCTGGCTGTCTTCTTTGCAGAAATGTCTGTTCATGTCCTCTGTCCATTTCTTAATTGGATCATTTGTTCTTTGGGTGTTGAGTTTGCTAAGTTCTTTATAGATTTTGGACACTAGTCCTTTATCTGATATGTCCTTTGCAAATATCTTCTCCCATTCTGTCAGTTGTCTTTTGGTTTTGTTAACTTTTTCATTGCTGTGCAGAAGCTTTTGATCTTGATGAAGTTCCAATAGTTCACTTTGGCCCTTGTTTCTCTTGCCTTTGGTGATGTTTCTAGGAAGAATTTGCTGTGGCTGAGGTCAAAGAGGTTGCTGCCTATGTTCTTCTCAATGATTTTGATTGATTTCTGTCTCTCACTTTGAGGTCTTTCATCCATTTTGAGTCTATGTTTATGTGTGGTGTAATGGTCCAATTTCAGTTTTCTGCATGTGGCTGTCCAATTTTCTTAACACCATTTGTTGAAGAGACTGTCTTTTTTCCACTGGGCATTTTTTCCTTCTTTGTCAAAGATTAGTTGACCATAGAGTTGAGGGTCTATTTCTGGGCTCTCTATTATGTTCCATTGATCGTTGTGTCTGTTTTTGTGCCAGTACCATACTGTCTTGATGATGACAGCTTTGTAATAGACTTGAAGTCTGGAATTGTGATGGCACCAACTTTGGCTTTCTTTTTCAACATTCCTCTGGCTATTCGGGGTCTTTTCTGTTTCCATATAAGTTTTAGGATTATTTGTTCCATTTCTTTGAAAAAACTTGGTATTTTGATAGAGATTGGATTAAATGTGTACATTGCTTAGCATAGACATTTTGAAAATATTTGTTCTTCTAATCCATGAGCATGGAACATTTTTCCATTTCTTTGTGTCTTCCTCAATTTCTTTCATGAGTACTTTATAGTTTTCACAGTACAGATTCTTTGCTTCTTTGGTTAGGATGCCTTTTATTTCTCTTTGTTGTCTGATTGCCAACGCTAGGACTTCTAGTATGATGTTGAATAGCAGTGACATTGGACATCCCTACCACGTTCCTGACTATAGGGGAGAAGCTTTCAGTTTTTCCCCATTGAGAATGATATTCGCTGTGCATTTTTCATAGATGGCTTTGATGTGATTGAGATATGTGCCTTACATCCCTATGCTTTGAAGAGTTTTGATCAAGAAAGGATGCTGTACTTTGTCAAATGCTTTTTCAGCATCTATTGAGAGTATCATATGGTTCTTGTTCCTTCTTTTATTAATGTATTGTATCACATTAATTGATTTGCAGATGTTGAACCAAACTTGCAGCCCAGGAATAAATTCCATCTGGTCATGGTGAATAATTCTTTAATGTACTGATGGATCCTATTGGCTAGTATTTTGGGGAGAATTTTTGCATATGTTTTCATCAAAGATATTGGTCTGTGATTCTCCTTTTTGATGGCTCCTTTGTCTGCTTTGGGGATCAAGGCAATGCTGGCCTCATAAAATGAGTTCGGGAGTTTTCCTTCCATTTTTATTTTTTGGAACATTTTCAGGAGAATAAGAATTAATTATTCTTCAAATGTTTGATAGAATTCCCCTGGGAGGCCATTTGGCCCTGGGCTCTTATTTGTTGGGAGAATTTTGATGACTGCTTCAATCTCCTTAGTGGTTATGGGTCTGTTCAGGTTTTCTATTTCATCCTGGTTCAGTTGTGGTAGTTTATATGTCTCTAGGAATGCATCCATTTCTTCCAGATTATCAAATTTGCTGGTATATAGTTGCTCGCAACATTTCACAACATTTTGTCTTATGGTATCACTTATCTCTTGAATTCTCCCCTCGTGATCCAGTAGTTGTTTGTCTCTCTTTTGCTCAGCTTCTTTATTTTCCATTATTTGGTCTTCTGTATCACTAATTCTCTCTTCTGCCTCATTTATCCTAGCAGTAAGAGCCTCCATTTTTTATTACACCTCATTAGTAGCTTTATTGATTTCAACTTGGTTAAATTTTAGCTCTTTTTTTTCTCCAGAAAGGGATTTTATTTCTCCAGAAAGAGATTATCTAGTATCTTCCATGCCTTTTTCGACCCCAGCTAGCACTTGATAATCGTTGTTCTGAACTCTAGTTCTGACATATTACCAATGTCTGTATTGATCAGGTCCCTAGCTGTTGGTACAGCCTCTTGTTCTTTTTTTGTGGTGAGTTTTTCCACCTTTTCATTTTTTTCATTTTATCCAGATAAGGGTGGAAAAGACCCCAGAAAAATGTGTGTTAACCAAATCAGAAGGGATCTGAAGCCAGGGAAAGAAGAAAGGGGGGGATATATATATATATGCACATACATATACATACATGCATACATACATACTGGTGAATAGAACAGAGCTACCAACTTGATTTTGGGTGTATTCTGGTCTCTTAGAAGAAACTACCTCCCAAAATTTTAAAGAAGGAAATCTTATATATATACAAAATCTTATATAAATACAAAAATAAGGGTAAACACAATGAAGAGAGTGCACTCATCGGCTATGTCTCTGCAGCTGGCTTCCCTGCTCTGATACCTGGCAGCTATGCCATGAATATGAGTATAAAGATGAATATTTTAAAAAGATTCTAAAAAAGGAATTGATAAGATTAGTTGGTTGGAAAAGGGGAAAAAAAGAGGAGAGAATGTGATCAGTCTCAGCTAGATTTAGGGTATATTTTGATTAGGAGAAATTGTATGCCAAAATTTTAAAGAAAAAAAAACCTATATGTATACAAAAAATAAGGTTAAATACAATGAAGGGATAAAATATGTAAAGTTTTTTTTAAAGGTATTGATGATATAAAATAGTTAAAAAAAAGTTAAAAGAAGAAAAGTTGAAAAAAATAGAATAAGAAAAAAAAATTAAAACAATTTGACTCTGCAATACGAAAGGATGGGGGGAAAAAGCCATGAATTCTTTTTGCTGTTTTCCCCTAGCTCTGAAGTGTTGCAGTTCTCATTGATTGGTGAACTTGGTCTTGGCTGGATTTCTTGCTGATTTTATGGGGGAGGGGCCTGTTGTTGTGATTCCCAAATGTCTTTGCCAGAGACGGAATTACACCACCCTTGCCAGGGGCCAGACTAAGTAATCTGCTCGTGTTCACTCTTGGTAGCCTTTGCTCCCTGAAGGCTTCCTGAGGAGCTTTGGAGGACGGGAATGAAAATAGCGGCCTCGCCATCTCTGGCCTGAAGTAGCCGAGAGCTCAGGCCCCACTTCTCAGTGCACCTTCAGAGAAAAGCAGTCAATCCCCCGTCTCCCTGGCCTCCAGGTGCACTCCGTGCTCACCTGGCCTGTGACCGAGCATTTAGATCTCTGGAGCACAGCCCCATTTGGAGTCTTCAAACCCAGCAGATTCCTGTCATGCACTCCCATGCCACTCCTGGAGGAGGAAGGACGGGGTTTCTCCAGATCTGCCGCTTGTGGTGTCCCTGCTCAAAGAACAGTGGTCTGACTGTGTGTGGGATCATGGCTTAAGGTAACCCCGAGCAGAGAGTGCACTCATCCGCTCTGCCTCTGCAGCTGGCTTCCCTGCTCTGACACCTGGCAGTTCTGCCACACTCAGACACCCTTGGTCTTTCTGTGACCCCGAGGGTCCTGAGACCACACTGTCCTGCAGGCTCCACCCCTGGTTAGCCTCTGGAGTGACGACCCTCAGTGAGGCAGACTTTTAAAAGTTCTGATTTTGTGTTCCACTACCTAATGGGAGCTGGTCCCTTGCCCCGTGGTCTATCTTCCCATCCCTTCAGAGTCACTTCTCTGCAGGTCCCACCTTCCAGAAAGTGGTCGATTTTCTGTTCCTAGAATTGCTGCTCTTCTATCTTGTGTTGAATTTGTAGGTGTTCAGAACGGTTTGATAACTATCTAGCTAAACTCCTGGGACCCAATGCTATTTCAGCCTCCTACTCCTCTGCCATCTTGCTTCCTCCCTTAAAGAATTATTAATCTATTTTAAAGATTAGTCTATTTATTTAAGGGAGAGAGAACATGAGGAGAGGGGAGGGGTACAGGGAGAGGGAGAAGCACCCTCCCCACTAAGCAAGGAACCCAAAGCAAGGCTGGATCCCATAACCCTGGAATTGTGACCTGAGCCAAAGGCAGATGCTTAACTGACTGAGCTAGTCAGGCGACCCTTGAAGAATTTGTTATTCACTAATTTGTCTATCAGATTGTTTTTTAAGATTTTTTATTTATTTACTTGGCAGACAGAGACCACAAGAAGGCAGAAGCAGGCAGTGGAGCAGAGAGGCGTGGGGGAGCAGGCCCCCTGCTGAGCAGAGAGCCCAATGCGGGACTGGATCCCAGGACCCTGGGATCATGACCTGAGCCGAAGGCAGAGGCTTTAACCCACTGAGCCATCCAGGCGCCCTATCAGATTTTTATAGAAGACCTATTAATGCTAAGAACTCTTCTAAACACTGGGATACAAAGGTTAATGTGGAAAGCCCCTGTTCTGTTACATAGATTGGAGAATGAAGGAATTGAACACATAAAATTCATTAAAGTAAAAACTATTGTAATATAAGTTCTAATGGGCACTAAAAAGAAGATGCATTAAATTGCCTAGAGAGTGACATACTTAATATTTTAAGGTGCGTATGTGTTCGATGCCTAGAAAAATGTAAAGAGCAATCTAGGTATGTGTAAAGGACTGGGAACTAGAAAGCACACAAGACCTTCCGGAACCACAAATAGTTCAGACTGGCTAAGGAACAGGCCGTGTGTGTGTGTGTGTGTGTGTGTGTGTGTGAGTGTGTGTAAGTGTGTAATACCAAGAAAGAAAACTGTAGATGTGGATAGAAGGAAGAAGGTAATTTAAATCCTTATTTGTATTCCTTAAGGAGTTTGAGGATTGTTTTATGTTAAGGAACAGATTTACCAGATTTTAAGTGAGGAAGAAACACAGTCGGAATTTCTCTTTCGGGTATGTCGTACTGGTTTCAGTATGCCTTGATTGGAGCTGTGAGGAATTGAGGGTTGGAAGGCAACTTAACAGCCACAGTACACATTGATGGAAATCTGTACTATGTGACTGGTGAGAGGAATGGGGGAGGGTATGTTTGGACCAATGTTTGGGGACAGAGGACAGTTGAAGTGAAGGTGATGGAGATAAGGAAGTGGTTTAGATTCCTGGCTTGGGCTAATGGATGGACTAACTTTCTATGTACCTTAACATGCAGTGAAGAATGAGGAAGCAGATTTGAGGAGAAAAGTAATGAATTCAATTCTTGACATACTGTGCTTGAGTTACTTTGGGGACAGTCAGGTGGACGCATCTAGAAGACAGCTATGCATAAGTTCAAGACCAGAGGACAAGTTACTGACTAGGATAAAAGTCATTAAGAACATGTGGCAGTTGGGATCACCGGTGTGAGTATGGAGAGAACAAACCTGCAAGGCTGGCACCATGAGTAACATGAAACATTAAAGGAAAATGTTCCTGAAAATGTTAGTCTGACAGTAGGAAAAAGTAAGAAAAAGTAGTGCCTTGGAAACCATGAGTAAGAGAGATATCCAAGAATTAGGAGTGGTCAGTATTATGAAATACTATATTCAGATCTGGGAACATAAAGGTTGAAAGAAATCCAGTGGACTTACTGTTTAAAAAATTGTCAGTGTCTTTGACAAGCGACTGTTGCAGTGGTTATGGACGCCAAAACCCATTTTGAAAATCCTGTCAGCTAAATGAAATAGAGCCCCGACAATTTATAAAAAGATGCAGTTGTTTATCTTGCTTGTTTCTTTTTCTTTGCTTTGTGAAAGAACTAGAACAACCAGAAAGGTACAGCTAGTGCTTCGGTGCAGAATATTATATCCTTTATTACTTAAAAAAAATGTAATAAAACATAATGTAACTAGATTTCTATTTTCCCAGCATAGGCCTGAGACGGTAACTGCTTCCAAGTGGCTAGTAAATCTCAAATAGACGTGGAAGCCAAGCATAATGTACAATTGTCATTCCTATCTAAATGCGTCTGATTTCTTGGTGCTCTTTGTTTTATACTTGGAGGACAGATTTTTTTTCCCATTAAAGATGGTTGGTACTCTTACACTTTACGTAACTGAAAACATAAATAAATTCAGATGAATTATTATATGAAAAGGAGATACTTTACCCTGGTACAAACTTGGAACGTATTAGAAAGATTTTTGAAAGGAATAATGTAGCACTCTGGACTCTGAATAATGTCTACTAATTGACTCTAAAGTCAACATTTAGAGATATAAACAAATAACCACTGGTGAGTAAAAAGAGATGTTTGCAAGAATTTATGGCAAACTTGTGATTTAATTCTTAGTCCTTGTATATAAAAGTTTCATTTTTATGTTTACATGTCTGCTATAAAATTTTTGTTACATTATTTTTTACATAAAAGCAAGTGGTCATTAAGGCAAACATTTCTTAATGCTACAAAATGCTATTTCTGTCAGATAATTAAACTCTGAATTCTTAATTTAAACTTACCATTTTTTGTCCTTTTTCCCCCAGTTATACAAATATTATTTTGTAAAATAATTCAATTAGGAATGAAGTGATATAGAGTTGATTTGAATGGTGGTTTTTTGTTTGTTTTTGTTAACTGTATTTGTTTCTTGATGTTTTGAATCTTAAATTTCTTCTCAGCCATTCTGTTTTATAAAAGCACCTCCATGGCTTTTAAAAATATTTATTTTCTAAAATAATTCTTCAGTGTTTTAAATTAATTAATGGATAGTATTTTCCTTCCCTAGAATTTGGTTGTGTGATCTTTATCTCGGCTTTCATTGTCAAATCTACAGATCTTACCTTTGTCATCTTCCTCAAAATTTATTCTTTTTTAATCCCTAGTGTACTTTGTAATATTGGAATTTGGGAAACTGTTCTGCATATTATTTAGGATATAATTGTAATTTAGTTCTCCAATCAGTGAGAACTGCAAAACTTCAGAGCCGGGGAAAGCAACAAATAGAATTCATGGCTTTTTTCCCCCATCCTTTAGTCTCACAAAGTTAAATTGTTTTAATTTTATTTTTTTCTTATTCTATTTTTTCAACTTTTCCTCTTTTAACTTATTTAACTATTATATATCATCAATACATTAAAAAACTTTAAATTTTCATTGTTATAGTCATATTTTATCCCTTCATTGTATTTAACCTTATTTTTTGTTTACAATTTTTTTTCTTTAAAATTTGGGATACAATTTATCCTAATCAAAATATACCCTAAATCTAGCTCCAGCCTGATCACATTCTCTCCTCTTTTTTTTTTTTTCCTTTTCCAACCAACTAATCTTATATTCAGTCAGGATATGAGTTGTGTTAGCAAATTTGGGTCTAATTGTTATTTATTTATCTATTTATTTGACAGAGAGAGATCACAAGTAAGCAGAAGCAGGCAGAGAGAGAGGAGGAAGCAGACTCCCCACTGAGCAGAGAGCCCGATGCGGGGCTCGATCCCAGGACCCTGAGATAATGACCTGAGCCGAAGGCAGCGGCTTAACCCACTGAGCCACCCAGGCGCCCCCAAATTTGGGTCTAATTTTAACATGACTACTAGGAGACTCTATTTTATATCCTAATACAATTTCCATCTGGCAGTGAAGAAAGAGAAAATAATAGATGTTTGTTAGGAAGCAAAACAAAATGGTTTTCTTCTTTGGTCGGTGGAAGATGTCTTGTGTAATAAGGGGTGTAGACTATTTATTGAAATTCCAAAGCACAGAAAGCATACAGAGAAGTAATTTTTAATATTAAAATATATTCTAAAAATACTTTTATAACTTCAATTGAACAGTTTTCTGCCACTATAGAAACACATTTAATATTATTTAGTTTTTAGGATTTAATATTGGTCAGGCGTGTTCATATTTAATATTATAACAAAATACTTAGTTTGCTAATATTAAATAATTAAAACAGATCATTTAGTTTTAAAAATGATTACTAACTCTTAACATAGTCACTTTATTTGAGGGAATTAAAAACAGTAAAATACAGAGTAAAACCTGACTTTGGTTGGGGAGCGGGGAACAAATTACAAATTATTTTTGTTTCTATTTTGTTCTATTTCATAATGCTCTTTCTTTTTATGTGCAAGGTATAAAGACAGAATAGGTTCTTCTAAGTTGATTTTTTGATTAGTTGACAAATGTTTACTCCATATTTACTGTGTGCTAGGTACTTAACCAATAGAGTGAACCAAAGAAAAGTGGGAATTATCAGAGTCATGAGAATTTTTTCATAATGTTGTTATTCACTACTGTCTGCTCTAGGCAGTTTATACATTTTTAAATAGAAATACTTTAGATATACATTGGTAGAAAGTTGAATTACAGTCCATAGTAGAACACGTCTGTTAATGGTGTTTGGGCTGATGTTCCATAGCTAAAGTGAAAGAACTTTAGAAGATTGTTAGAAAAAGCTCCTCTTGTGTCTATTTCTGTAGTCATTTGAAAGGGATGAAAGAAAGGACGAAAAAATCGGTCAACCTGAAGTTGAAGAACAACAGTAAAATTAATGCCTATCCTGTCAATGCTGTCAAATGAAACTTTTCCAAATACACTCAAAATAAGTAGTTTCTTCTGTTTGGGAAGCTTATATGCATACCAATTTGGCGCAGAACCACCATCGTGATGACTAGATGGTTCAAGGAAGAAAAGCCAGAAAACTTTTAAACCATTCTTCTAGTTCTGAGTGAGTAGATACCTCTACCTTTTTTGAAATGTATTCTTTTTGAATTCTCTCACTTATAAGTTCTCTCTGAAAGATCTTCTGATATAGTAGAAATATTTTTAAACAAAGAAGTTCAAGAAATCCAGAGTATTGAGTACAATCTTCCCAATTCATGTTTATTTGCTAGCTTCATTAGACAAGCTTTCAAAAGCACCCTTCTTACCGTACTAAATTTATTATGTTTTATTTGTTGTCATGGCCTATTATTGAGATGGCTAAGATCATCCTCAGTTAATTCATGAACTCCTTTTCTTTACTACAGAGTCCAGAGAAGAAAGAGCCAAATGCATATTTATCATTCTTAATTAGAAACAAATTTAGCTTTAAACTCCTAAGTAGAAAGCCTGACCTTAGTGTGATCAATGGAATCATTTCAGAGATTTTTCTTAATTTGGTTACAATGAAGAGAAAATAACCCAAATTATCTTATCTAGAACCTAGTGGAAATTATTAACAGGCTATTGGTTTACTTCATGGGATCCAAGGAAAATTGAAACAGCTAGTTCTTAGGAAGAACAAAAAACAAGACTGTGCTGTGATTCTTAGCAGCTGTAATATGCTCAATGGTTTCTTAGAGAAGGGGGCTAGGGTGTGAACCTGGAAAGAATTCCAATTATTCTCTGCACTTCTGGCCCAGAATCAATGCTACTTATACACTGAATAGCATGTCAGGGCATTTGTCCTTTCATACTTGTACCATGAAACCGAACCACTAAAAGTTATTACTAAGAAGGTAAGGAACAATAACTTCAAGGAAAGAAAGGCAAAGGGAAGTTGCTCGAAGCCCAGAACATGGATTATTTACATTGTATACCCAGCATTCTTCTAAATGAGGCACATCTTACTTATCAAACTCTAGCCCTTGGTTCCATGACCCTAAACTACCCCTAGACTTGATCCTTCTCAGAGATAACATCACCTTCTTAGCGAATGGAGTGGAAGTGATAGTTTAGAAAGGCTTCATATCTCCGTATAGTCCAGTTTACTAATCATCAAAATTTCGTGTTTTGGGAGAATGATAACATGAAGTTATTGGATTCTTTTTGTTTTGTTTTTATCATTATTGCTTGATAACCTTCTGAGTTATGTTCCGTAATTCTGGTTTTCCTTGAGCATCTCACAAGCTTTCTAGTCCCATGTGGCTTTTTCCATTAAATTACCGGGACGGCACGTGCAGTGGCCACTCCCATCCCTGTATTTTTCGAAAAAAAACTTTTTCTTTCTGTCACTTCCCACTGCTTCTGGAATTACCTTTTTCACCTTAACCTTCTACTTCATGCTCATTTTTCCCCTTCATGTTTTATTACAAACCATTTTCCATCAACTTTAATCCTTTGGTTTCTCTTCTGGTTCTGTTTTCCTGACTTTGACAATGGCTCTTCTCTTTCATAACACATTGGGCATATTTATTTGGCCTTAGGCAACTGAGGATCATCGTTCCTCCGTTCACAGAATCCTTGTCGATGGTTTCCTCACTTGTGTCACCACAGACACAGAAGCTGAATACAAAATTAACTGATGGGTTTAGAGGGAAATTCTTTGAAAAATAAGTTTTGAAAGAATAGATGAAGAATAACAAGACAAACTTATTTTTAAGTTTGTAGATAATCTCTGAAATAGAATGCAAGATTTTTTTATATTTTTCTAGTCAACTGTATATATATATGATTTAGATACAACACATTAATGTCTAAACATGTACATTAAATTGAAGCTCTCATGATCTGTGATATTATTAACATCCAAATCATTTTGGAATTGGCCTTTAAAATCCTCAAAATATCTTTATTCGTTATACATTAATCTAGTAATTTAGTTGCATGGATAGTACTTGAGGTTTAACTGGTCCTTAAATAGGATTTATAGTTTTTTTAAATTATCAGAAAATCAAATTTATATAAATTATTACTTAATTTAGGACTACTGAATGAATAGGGAAAGGGTAGCATATTTTCTTTCAGTTGTTTTCAGAACTCTGATTAATGTTTATTTATATGACAAAAATACTATTAGAATTATAATTTGTTCCAAGTATAATATGTTAAACATATTTATAAAAACATGAATGTTACCTGGTCACAAAATCTGTTCCTTTTGAAAAGAAAATGTAAACTACATTTAATTCCCGGTGGGGG
Source organism: Neogale vison (assembly GCF_020171115.1). Taxonomy (NCBI): domain Eukaryota; kingdom Metazoa; phylum Chordata; class Mammalia; order Carnivora; family Mustelidae; genus Neogale; species Neogale vison. Next base: position 555,108 of record NC_058093.1, read on the forward strand.
GCAGTTTATTTTTTCTAAAAATAATAAATTTGGCTATTAAAAAATTAAGATTATGTCTTGCAGCATCAAGATGGATTGTTAAAAATAAAATTAATATAAATTGTAGATTTGGTGGGCAATATTCTAGGCATGGTTATGAAGGTTTGTATTTGATCCATTGGAATTCTGGCCATTGGATGGGTGGTGGTAGATACTTAGAATTTCTTCTGTTTTATCTAACTGGGAACCGGAAGAGGTCTCACCAACTCACATGGAAGTTCCTGTTTGTTCACAAAGGATTTTACATGAAGTGCCAATTAAGGACTTTGGGAAGTCTCAATGGGTTGAATCAAATGTATAGAAGAATGAGTTCAATCATTCATTGTGTACTTCTGGCACTCAAATTTTCCTGGACACTGCAATTATTTCCTAGAGTACAATAGTTTCTAAGGGCTACAGTACATGGTAATGTGTGCCCCCAGAGATCACTAGGTACCTCTTCCTTCCCCTGGGCACTACTTCCCTGATGCTAGTACACTGAAATCTCCTAATGGGTGCTTCCCAAGCTTCCCCAATCACTGGATCTTCATGATGCCAAATCTTCCTCACGGTGTCCAGGAAAGTGGAAAGTGCATCTCTGTTTACATTATACTATCTGAAGGGTCCTAACACGGTTCTATTTTCACTCTTGTGTTCCCAAAGTCCCTGAGCACCATTTCTGCTTAGCAAAGCAAATGGACACAAAATGAGAAATTACTGATATCTTCATTACTCTTATTGTCCTATGGTTTCTTCTCTGTCGACCACTTCTAGTTATCAATTTAATTTGTGGAACATTGTGTTGACTACTATATAGATCATATTGTTTTATTCTTTGTGAAGAATTAAAGAAAACTGTGACAATTTCTACCCCAAAGATCTTATAATTTAGTGGAAGATTTTTTTTTGAAATTCATTTATTCAGCAAAGATTCATTGCAAATACTGTCTTTTTTTTTTTTAAGATTTTATTTATCTATTTTTCAGAGACAGAGGGAGAGAGAGCGACTGAGCACAGGCAGACAGAGAGGCAGACAGAGGCAGAGGGAGAAGCAGGCTCCCTGCCGAGCAAGGATCCTGATGTGGGACTCGATCCCAGAACCCTGGGATCATGACCTGAGCCGAAGGCAGCGGCTTAACCCACTGAGCCACCCAGGCGTCCCGGAAATACTGTCTTAAGGGACCTAGACCAATTGTTAAGGGAATTCATATAAAATGTTGATTCTTATAGGGATGATGGGCATTCATGATGAAGGCAGAATTAGGGCTTGTCTTTGAAAAAAGTGAACATTTTCAGTAAGTTGGTTTGGGGTAAGAAAAGAGAAAGGACAGTCTATTTAAGGCACATGATTCAGAAAAACAGATGTGGGAAGAAGTACTAGGATGGTGGGTAGTACAGGAAAGTAGAGCCATCAGGGTTTAAGAAGATATGCTGAGGTACGACAAAAAGATAAACTGGGACTAATTGTAGGAAATTAAAATTGCATGCTGAAGGGTTTACATTTTTTAAATTTTTTTATTTTTTATAAACATACGTTTTTAACCCAGGGGTACAGGTCTGTGAATCGCCAGGTTTACACACTTCACAGCACTCACCAAAGCACCTACCCTCCCCAATGTCCTTAACCCCACCCCCTTCTCCCAACCCCCCTCCCCCCAGCAACCCTCAGTTTGTTTTGTGAGATTAAGAGTCACTTATGGTTTGTCTCCCTCCCAATCCCATCTTGTTTCATGGATTCTTCTCCTACCCACTTAAGCCGCCATGTAGCATCACCACTTCCTCATATCAGGGAGATCATATGATAGTTGTCTTTCTCCGCTTGACTTATTTCGCTAAGCATGATACCCTCTAGCTCCATCCATGTTGTCGCAAATGGCAAGATTTCGTTTCTTTTGATGGCTGCATAGTATTCCATTGTGTATATATAACACATCTTCTTGATCCATTCATCTGTGGATGGACATCTAGGTTCTTTCCATAGTTTGGCTATTGTGGACATTGCTGCTATAAACATTCGGGTGCATGTGCCCCTTTGGATCACTACGTTTGTATCTTTAGGGTAAATACCCAATAGTGCAAATTGCTGGGTCATAGGGCAGTTCTATTTTCAACATTTTGAGGAACCTCCATGCTGTTTTCCAGAGTGGTTGCACCAGCTTGCATTCCCACCAACAGTGTAGGAGGGTTCCCCTTTCTCCGCATCCTCGCCAGCATCTGTCATTTCCTGACTTGTTAATTTTAGCCATTCTGACTGGTGTGAGGTGATATCTCATTGTGGTTTTGATTTGTATTTCCCTGATGCCGAGTGATATGGAGCACTTTTCCATGTGTCTGTTGGCCATCTGGATGTCTTCTTTGCAGAAATGTCTGTTCATGTCCTCTGCCCATTTCTTGATTGGATTATTTGTTTCTTGGGTGTTGAGTTTGCTAAGTTCTTTATAGATTTTGGACACTAGCCCTTTATCTGATATGTCATTTGCAAATATCTTCTCCCATTCTGTCAGATGTCTTTTGATTTTGTTAACTGTTTCCTTTGCTGTGGAAAAGCTTTTGATCTTGATGAAATCCCAATAGTACATTTTTGCCCTTGCTTCCCTTGCCTTTGGCGATGTTCCTAGGAAGATGTTGCTGCGGCTGAGGTCGAAGAGGTTGCTGCCTGTGTTCTCCTCAAGGATTTTGATGGACTCCTTTCTCACATTGAGGTCCTTCATCCATTTTGAGTCTATTTTTGTGTGTGGTGTAAGGAAATGGTCCAATTTCATTTTTCTGCACGTGGCTGTCCAATTTTCCCAACACCATTTATTGAAGAGGCTGTCTTTTTTCCATTGGACATTCTTTCCTGCTTTGTCGAAGATTAGTTGACCATAGAGTTGAGGGTCTATTTCTGGGCTCTCTATTCTGTTCCATTGATCTATGTGTCTGTTTTTGTGCCAATACCATGCTGTCTTGGTGATGACAGCTTTGTAATAGAGCTTGAAGTCTGGAATTGTGATGCCACCAACTTTGGCTTTCTTTTTCAATAACCCTTTGGTGATTTGAGGTCTTTTCTGGTTCCATATAAATTTTAGGATTATTTGTTCCATTTCTTTGAAAAAAGATGTATGGTACTTTGATAGGAATTGCATTAAATGTGTAGATTGCTTTAGGTAGCATAGACATTTTCACAATATTTATTCTTCCAATCCAGGAGCATGGAACATTTTTCCATTTCTTTGTGTCTTCCTCAATTTCTTTCATGAGTACTTTATAGTTTTCTGAGTATAGATTCTGTGCCTCTTTGGTTAGGTTTATTCCTAGGTATCTTATGGTTTGGGGTGCAATTGTAAATGGGATTGACTACTTAATTTCTCTTTCTTCTGTCTTGTTGTAGGTGTAGAGAAATGCAACTGATTTCTGTGCATTGATTTTATATCCTGACACTTTACTGAATTCCTGTACAAGTTCTAGCCGTTTTGGAGTGGAGTCTTTTGGGTTTTCCACATGTAGTATCATATCATCTGCAAAGAGTGACAGTTTGACTTCTTCTTTGCCGATTTGGATGCCTTTAATTTCCTTTTGTTGTCTGATTGCTGAGGCTAGGACTTCTAGTACTATGTTGAATAGCAGTGGTGATAATGGACATCCCTACCGTGTTCCTGACCTTAGCGGAAAAGCTTTCAGTTTTTCTCCATTGAGAATGATATTTGCGGTGGGTTTTTCATAGATGGCTTTGATGATATTGAGGTATGTGCCCTCTATCCCTACACTTTGAAGAGTTTTGATGAGGAAGGGATGCTATACTTTGTCAAATGCTTTTTCAGCATCTATTGAGAGTAACATATGTTTCTTGTTCTTTTTTTTATTGATGTGTTGTATCACATTGACTGATTTGCGGATGTTGAACCAAACTTGCAGCCCTGGAATAAATCCCACTTGGTCGTGGTGAATAATCCTTTTAATGTACTGTTGAATCCTATTGGCTAGTATTTTGGTGAGAATTTTCACATCTGTGTTCCTCAAGGATATTGGTCTATAGCTCTCTTTTTTGATGGGATCCTTGTCTGGTTTTGGGATCAATGTGATGTTGGCCTCATAAAATGAGTTTGGAAGTTTTCCTTCCATTTCTATTTTTTGGAACAGTTTCAGGAGAATAGGAATTAGTTCCTCTTTAAATGTTTGGTAGAATTCCCCCGGGAAGCCGTCTGGCCCTGGGCTTTTGTTTGTTTGGAGATTTTTAATGACCGTTTCAATCTCCTTACTGATTATGGGTCTGTTCAGGCTTTCTATTTCTTCCTGGTTCAGTTGTGGTAGTTTATATGTTTCTAGGAATGCATCCATTTCTTCCCGATTGTCAAATTTGTTAGCGTAGAGTTGCTCATAGTATGTTCTTATAATAGTTTGTATTTCTTTGGTGTTAGTTGTGATCTCTCCTCTCTCATTCATGATTTTATTGATTTGGGACCTTTCTCTTTTCTTTTTGATAAGTCTGGCCAGGGGCTTATCAATTTTATTAATTCTTTCAAAGAACCAGCTCCTAGTTTCTTTGATTTGTTCTATTGTTTTTTTGGTTTCTATTTCCTTGATTTCTGCTCTGATCTTTATGATTTCTCTTCTCCTGCTGGGCTTAGGGTTTCTTTCTTGTTCTTTCTCCAGCTCCTTTAGGTGTAGGGTTAGGTTGTGTACCTGAGACCTTTCTTGTTTCTTTTTTTTTTTTTTTAAGTTATTTATTTGACACAGAGAGATCACAAGTAGGCAGACAGGCAAGCAGAGAAAGAGAGGAAGGAGGAGGCTCCCCGCTGAGCAGAGAGCCCCATGCGGGGCTCGATCCCAGGATCCTGAGATCATGACCCGAGCTGAAGGCAGAGGCTTTAACCCACTGAGCCACCCAGGCGCCCCACCTTTCTTGTTTCTTGAGAAAGGCTTGTACCGTATATATTTTCCTCTCAGGACTGCCTTTGTTGTGTCCCACAGATTTTGAACCATTGTGTTTTCATTATCATTTGTTTCCATGATTTTTTTCAATTCTTCTTTAATTTCCCGGTTGACCCATTCATTCTTTAGAAGGGTGCTGTTTAGTCTCCATGTATTTTGGTTCTTTTCAAACTTCCTCTTGTGGTTGAGTTCTAGCTTCAGAGCATTGTGGTCTGAAAATATGCAGGGAATGATCCCAATCTTTTGATTCCGGTTGAGTCCTGATTTAGGACCGAGGATGTGATCTATTCTGGAGAATGTTCCATGTGCACTAGAGAAGAATGTATATTCTGTTGCTTTGGGATTAAATGTTCTGAATATATCTGTGATGTCCATCTGATCCAGTGTGTTGTTTAAGGCCTTTATTTCCTTGTTGATCTTTTGCTTGGATGATCTGTCCATTTCATTGAGGGGAGTGTTAAAGTCCCCTACTATTAGTGTATTATTGTTGATGTGTTTCTTTGATTTTGTTTTTAATTGGTTTATATAGTTGGCTGCTCCCACGTTGGGGGCATAGATATTTAAAATTGTTAGATCTTTTTGTTGGACAGACCCTTTGAGTATGATATAGTGTCCTTCCTCATATCTTATTACTGTCTTTGGCTTAAAATCTAATTGATCTGATATAAGGATTGCCACTCCTGCTTTTTTCTGATGTCCATTAGCATGGTAAATTCTTTTCCACCCCCTCACTTTCAATCTGGAGGTGTCTTCGGGCTTAAAATGTGTTTCTTGGAGGCAACATATAGATGGGTTTTGTTTTTCTATCCATTCTGATACCCTGAGTCTTTTGATTGGCGCATTTAGCCCATTAACATTCAGGGTAACTATTGAGAAATATGAATTTAGTGCCATTGTATTGCCTGTAAGGTGACTGTTACTGTATATTGTCTCTGTTCCTTTCTGATCTACCACTTGTGGGCTCTCTCTTTGCTTAGAGGACCCCTTTCAATATTTCCTGTAGAGCTGGTTTGGTGTTTGCAAATTCTTTCAGTTTTTGTTTGTCCTGGAACCTTTTAATCTCTCCTTCTATTTTCAATGATAGCCTAGCTGGATATAGTATTCTTGGCTGCATGTTTTTCTCGTTTAGTGCTCTGAAAATATCATGCCAGCTCTTTCTGGCCTGCCAGGTCTCTGTGGATAAGTCAGCTGCCAATCTAATACTTTTACCATTGTATGTTACAGACTTCTTTTCTCGGGCTGCTTTCAGGATTTTCTCTTTGTCACTGAGGCTTGTAAATTTTACTATTAGGTGACGGGGTGTGGGCCTATTCTTATTGATTTTGAGGGGGATTCTATGAACCTCCTGAATTTTGATGCTTGTTCCCTTTGCCATATTGGGGAAATTCTCCCTAATAATTCTCTCCAGTATACCTTCTGCTCCCCTCTTCTTTCTTCTTCTTCTGGAATCCCAATTATTCTAATGTTGTTTCATCTTATGGTGTCACTTATCTCTCGAATTCTCCCCTCGTGGTCCAGTAGCTGTTTGTCCCTCTTTTGCTCAGCTTCTTTATTCTCTGTCTTTTGGTCTTCTATATCGCTAATTCTTTCTTCTGCCTCATTTATCCTAGGAGTGAGAGCCTCCATTTTTTATTGCACCTCATTAATAGCTTTTTTGATTTCAACTTGGTTAGATTTTAGTTCTTTTATTTCTCCATAAAGGGCTTTTATATCTCCAGAGAGGGTTTCTCTAATATCTTCCATGCCTTTTTCGAGCCTGGCTAGAACCTTGAGTATTGTCATTCTGAACTCTAGATCTGACATATTACCAATGTCCGTATTGATTAGGTCCCTAGCCTTCAGTACTGCCTCTTGTTCTTTTTTTTGTGGTGAATTTTTCCGCCTTGTCATTTTGTCCAGATAAGAATATATGAAGGAGCAAGTAAAATACTAAAAGGGTGGCAACAACCCCAGGAAAATATGCTTTAACCAATCAGAAAGATCCCAAATTGTGAGGGGGGAGAAAGGGGATAAAAAGAGGTTCAAAAAGAAAGAAAGGAAAAAAAAAAGAATTAAAAAAAATGAATAAAGAAAAGTATAAAAAAGAAAAAATATATATATTAGATAAACTAGTTAAAAAATGTTGAAAAAGAAAAGGGTAAAAGTTAAAAAAATTTTAGCAGAAGAAGAGAAAAGAAAATGAAAAAGAAAAAAATTAAATTAACTGCAAGACTAAAAAAAATCACAGGGATAAAGCCATGAGTTCCGTGGTTTGTTTTCTCCTCCCCTGGAATTCTGCTGCTCTCCTTGGTATCGAAACCGCACTCCTTGGTAGGTGAACTTGGTCTTGCCTGGATTTCTTGTTGATCTTCTGGGGGAGGGGCGTGGTGTAGTGATTCTCAAGTGTCTTTGCCCCAGGCGGAATTGCACCGCCCTTACCAGGGGCCTGGCTGAGTGATCCGCTCGGCTTTGCTTTCAGGAGCTTTTGTTCCCTGAGCGCTTTCCGTAGAGTTCCGGAGGACGGGAATACAAATGGCGGCCTCCTGGTCTCCGGCCCGGAGGAGCCGAGAGCCCGGGGCCCCGCTCCCCAGTGCGCCCTCAGAGAACAGCGCCCGGTAACTCCCGTCTGCCTGACCTCCGGCCGCGCTCCAAGCTCACCGAGCTTGCGACCGGTTCAAGGCAACCCCGAGCTGCGAGCTCACTGTCGGCTCCGTCTCTGCAGCCGGCCTTCCCGCTCCAATAACCGCAAGCTCTGCGACACTCAGACACCCCCGATCCTTCTGTGACCCTGCGAGACCTGAGGCCACGCTGACCCCGCGTGGGCTTCCCCCCGGTTTAGCCTCTGGAGCGATGTCCCTCAGCGGAACAGACTTTTAAAAGTCCTGATTTTGTGCTCCGTTGCTCCGCCGCTTGCCAGGAGCCGGCCCCTCCCCCCGGGGTCTATCTTCCCGTCGCTTTGGATTCACTTCTCCGCCAGTCCTACCTTTCAGAAAGTGGTTGTTTTTCTGTTTCTAGAATTGCTGTTGTTCTTCTCTTCGATCTGCCGATGGATTTGCAGGTGTCTGCAATCTTTAGATGAGCTCTCTAGCTGATCTCCTGCTAGCTGAAGTAGTCTCAGCCTGCTCCTTCTCCGCCATCTTGACTCCTCCTCCTGAAGGGTTACATTTTATTCCAGATGTATTGTAGAGAGATTGAAAGTTGTATATCAAGGATTTATGAAGAACTTGGTTTTAGGAAGAATAAATTTGTGGTTTGATAAGCAGCAAAGGCTAAAACTGGTAATAAGACTCAATTACAAGTCTCTCAAAAGAACCAAGGCAGCAACTGGGAGCCAAATAGAATATTTTCTATTATTCCTGAATTGGCTAAGGCCTGAATCTGAGAACAAAAGAGCACTCATTTTAATAATACAACAATCAACATTCAGTTGGAAATGACCACCTCCTGGCTGGACTTGCTGAACTGGCCAAACCCCGACAGAATTTTACTGTCTTTCATCCCAGTTACAATAGGAAATAACAGGAGAGAGGCGATTAAACATTGGTCCCGTGAGTTGAACATTATTTCAATGGAAGCTCATTCCCTCTTTTCTAAGGATGTAGGTGCTTTTTATAGTATGAAGCCACTTAAGGAAAATACCAGAAAATAAGGATTAAAGGTATCTGAACAAGAGTAGCACCTGATTCTTCGGCTGGAAGCACAATAAGCTGCAAACAAATAGGTCCATTCTGTTGTCACTCCAGGATCAGAGTGTGTAGTGAGGGATTCCTTAGGAGATAATTTTGGGATTCCAGGAATATGAAGTGTTTTCCCTCCTTGTGCTATTTGAAAGAAAAGGGAATTGAATCATATGCTTTCTGAAGTTGGGTTAAGGAGGGTTCTGGAACGGGAATTAGAGTGACCACAGTGAGCAGGACTTGAAGGACTGTAGAGTAAAGAATGCATTTGGAAAAGTTTAGGGAACTCACATATGGAAGAGGACCCCATTTCTTCCCATAGCTTCTTGTGAACGATCAAGAAGTTACATGAGGAGCAGAAGTCAATGGACCACTTGATGGCAAATCCAGGTTAGCAAAAGCACTAAGGGTCTATCAAAGGCAGACACAGACATCTCCAGAAGTCTTCAGCTTAGGACTTTGGTGCAAATTAGATCAAATCACCATTCTGGGTGCTTTTGACACAGCCTTGAGAAACGGAATGGGGACTGAATTTCAGCATCCAGTCATCATATCAGCTGGGAGTTTTTGTGCCCAGCAGCAAGGAGGGCAGGGGTGGTGCTGACCATTGTCTCAAGAAGACCAAATGCATCAACTATGTAAAGCCCACTCCGTCAGCATAGAACATCCGCGTCAGAGAGAACAGACTAAATCTTAGTGATGCGAGGAACACCTCTTACTGGTGTGTGAGCAGTAACATTAAGATGTCTGTGTCCTCTCTGTCTCCCTCTGTGCCTTCAACAGCAGTGGAACTAGGGTCTGGAAAACAACGGAGAGAGATTTCTGCACCTCCACATTCATAGTAAGTGGGACTCAGTTCTACTCATTCATGTGGAAGGTGCTACTAGGAACACAAACAAGGAATCAAGTTTGAGAATGAACTTTTTTAGAAAATAGGAAAACTGAGCCCTAAAAAGAGACCACGATAATAGCCAAATATAACAAGAAAATGATGGACCTTAACCAAAATATCTTTAAGTGGAACATAACATTGCTGCAAAGCAATTACTGGGAAAATTAAAATCATTTGATGTTTATATTCCAATGATTGAAACTCTTCAGTAAACTGGTCACATGTTAAACTATGAAGGCTAGTATTAAAAACAACAACAACAACAAAGAAATGGGGATAGAAGCCAAAATAATTATTTAACTTTATCTATAAATTCCCCAGCTATTAAATATATGATCTCTTCTCTATTCTTCCATCTCTCGTTTACTTTTCTTTCCAAATCAGCAGTTTTACAGATATTGCAGACCACATCCACATTGCCAAGTTTCATAATTTTTGGATATTTCCCAATAAGCCTTTTAAGATGCAGCACACTCAGTCTCTGTCAACTTCAGTTTCTGAAGTCTGGTCATTTTAAAATCTGGATGGCATTACCTTTTTATATATAATTATATTTAATATTTAATATATATAAAAGAACATACTCTTCCTCAAACACAGGATAAAATAATACTATCATTTCCACATTTTGATGATCCTCAATTTCTCTAATGACATGTATTTTCCTATGCAGTTTCTTTTTGTTGCTTGTTTTTGCTCTCAAATGGGAGAAGAAAATGACACTCTTTAAGGAAACTGAAAAGTGGATCTAAAATTTTTTAGTGAATTTTGTTTTGTGAAGAACAACTTTGGGGGTCATTAATTTTCCTGGTGAACTACATTTTAGGTTTCATAAATTCAAGATGGAAAACATGTATCAAATCCATTTATTCAAAGAAATATATTGATCTGAAGAACAACTGATTCTTTAAAAAATTTTATTTATTTATTTGAGAGAGATGAGAGAGAACATGAGATGGGAGAGGCCAGAGAGAAGCAGACTCCTCGCCAAGCAGGGAGCCTAATGTCGGAGTGGATGCTGGGACTCCAGGATCATACCTGAATCACAGGAAGTCTTTTAACCAAGTGAGCTACCCAGGGAACCCCCGTCTTTTTTTTAAGATTTTATTTATACAACTGATCATTTTTATGTAACTTTTAGAATCACTGGTTTATTTTGAAATATACTATATGCATCACTGGATTTTTTTTCATCCAAAGAAATTCTAACAACATGTCAACACAAGTAATAGAATTTAAATATAAACTTTACCAGAATTAGAAATATATAAATGCAGATAAGTTTGCCTTTCCATGAAGAAAATGAACGTAACTCTAATGTACAGTTTAAGAATATTAAAAATAGTCAAAATACAGTTCTTTTATATTATTTCAGTACTGAATGTACTGGGTTTGAGAGAAACCTTATTCTCACAGGTGATATATTTACTTACCGAATATGATGGTGGATAATTTCTGTGTATGGCTCACATATGCACCTTATGTTATTTCTTAATTGTTGCAAGTTCAAGGTGAAATTGTTTGACAACACATCAAATTATGAGACTACACATTTTTCAGAGTTAATAGAACCCTATGCATTGGCTACAGATACAAAGTTAAGATCTAATCTAATTCTCCTTTTTAAATAATGAGTTGAGAGTTATGTCATTATTTAACATCAGAACCTGAACTTACACCAAGGAATAAAAAATTCTCAGTTTAGGGGCGCCTGGGTGGCTCAGTGGGTTAAGCCACTGCCTTCGGCTCAGGTCATGATCTCAGGGTCCTGGGATGGAGCCCCACATCGGGCTCTCTGCTCGGCGGGGAGCCTGCTTCCCCCTCTGTCTCTGCCTGCCTCTCTGCCTACTTGTGATCTCTCTGCCAAGTAAATAAATAAAATCTTTAAAAAAATTCTCAGTTTAGTATTGTATTTCTCCTACTTTCAACCTGTCTTCTAAGCAAACATCTTTTTCTTTTTCTAAGGAAAAAAGACTGGTGTGACTGAATTAGAAGTGTTTATCTCTTCCACCCCGTGTAAAAGATGTTGAAATTCTTGGAAAATGAGAAAACAGTATAAGGTGATAGAAGATTGTCACTCGCTATTTCTTATCTCTTCAGGTCTCCTTCCTGGTATCCCTTTGAAATCAGAATATTTAATTTATTTTTTAGTTCCCTCAACAACCAATTCCAAGTCCTTTAAGAGAAGAGGGAAAGAGGAAGAATTAGAATATTATTCTAGGCTGTTAAAAGCTGTTCAAGTCCTGAAAGGGACTTAAATCTGCAAAGACACTAAGATGTGTCTGTCCTTGTTCCCGTGGGGGAACAGACGAATTCGTAGTTAAAATGGAAAGTAGCCCCGGAGTCATCAGCCATCGAACATTTTTGTCATATTTTTAGCAAACATGTGGAAAAACGCACTTTAAAGAAGCGCAGAGTTGGGTTTCTGAGCGAGAACGTGACCTCGGGCCTCAGAGCTGGGAGTGGTTCGAGTCCGTCCGTTCCCGGGCCCGGCGGCCGGCGGGTCGCGTCCGAGTTGGGCGGAGGCCGCGGTCCCGGCCTGGGTCAGACCCGCCCGGCAGGGGGTCGCCCTGCGGACCCCCCGCCCCCCGCTGTGCTCTGCTGGGGGGGGGGAGGGGACACCGGGTCTCCCGCCGTTGGCGCCGAGGGAGGACCCCGCGCCGCTGCGACGAAACGAGAAGTTCACGTTCCCGGCTTCGGGGTCACGGAACGTCTTGTCCTCGGGGAACGGGCTGCGGACCCGGCCCTGCCCGCGGCTGCGGCTGCTCCGCGCTTTCCCGCCGGGGTCGGGCCGATCCCGAAACCTTCTTCCTTTTCCCGACGTCGGGTCGCGACGGTGTCACTCTCCGCCCGGCGTCGGGTCGCGACGGTGTCGCTCTCCGCCCGGCGTCGGGTCGCGACGGTGTCGCTCTCCGCCCGGCGTCGGGTCGCGACGGTGTCACTCTCCGCCCGCGACCGTCCGATGATGCACCGGTTCGTCTCCCTGGGGGCGCCTGGGGGCTCCGTCAGTGAAGTGGCCGCCCTCGGCTCGGGTCGTGGTCCCAGGGTCCGAGGGTCGAGCCCCGCGTCGGGCCCTGCTCGGTGCAGCGCCCGCGCCCCCTGCGCCCCGTGCTCGCTCGCTCTCTCCCTCCCTCCCTCTCTCGCTGTCAAACAAACAAATAAAACCTTCATAAAACCCCGTTTGTCCTCCTAATGCGCTGACACCTTCCTCCGCAGCGCACGGTTTCGCTCAGGCAATGAGTGGACAGACCCGTGAGGCTGGAATCAAGAAACTGGAACGGACGGAGACCGGTGAGTTCTGTCCCTTCCCAGCAGCCGAAACTGCCGACTTCGGGGAGGAGACGCCGCCCTTTCTCTGTGACTCTCCCGGGACAGCAGGACCCGGGCTGTCCTCGTACTCGACGCTGGTCCGAAAACAGCGGCGCCTCGTGTTCCACAAATCGGGATCCCCGTCCGGCCCCGCGACCTCAGCGGCCCGGCTCGGACTCACCCGGACGCTCAGCGGCGGAGCCCGGCCTCGCCGCGGACAGACACGTCGGCGCCCCGGACGGACACGGTCGCGCCCTCCCTGCCCGCGGAGGCGACGCGGCACACGCAGGTCGGGTCACGGGCTCTCGTCCGTTCCCTGCCCCGTCCTTCTCCCCGGCGGGAGGTCCGCTTGCCTCGTGGAGGGCGCAGCAGCCGGTCACCGAGCTGTCCGCGAACACGAGGGGTCACGCGGGCGCACCTGCCCAGCACGAGGTCACGGTGGCACCTGCCCAGCACGAGGTCACGGTGGCAGGGCCCATGTCCATCTTAGGGGCGCGACCCCGGCAGAAAGGATCGCAGGCCTCACGTCCTACCAGGAAATTTCAACGGGCCTCAGTAGAATTGGAATTTGCTTACGATTAAACCTGAAGGAGACTGAAAACCCAGACAAATGTTTACAACGGACGAACCCCTCACTGTGAATGATCAGAAATACCAAACTTTTAAATTGTAATTTTTATAAAAATGATATGACAAACATACCATGCCTATTACCTATGGTGGGATTTTTCTTTCTAGTTAATCATTCTATTTACGAAAGAAAGCGAGCAATTTTATTTTCATATTAAACTTTAGCTGAAAATACATGATCTCTATTTTTGTTGGAAAAAGCTTCTCTTCCAGAGATGGAGTTCTTCCGTTTGTATTTTTATCACTTGTACCTCAGAAAGTTCTAATTAAAAAAACTCACAAATGAAGAATTTTACACTCCCAACAAACTTTGGTTGAATTTTCTTCACACAGTTTTCAGTGCTTTCTTACTTATGTATTTCGGTTTTCCCTCCGTAAAGATTTTCAGGATCCTGTGATTAGAAGAGATGCTCATATTTTGAGAGGGAGGAAAGAATTCTAAACAAGGCTACTTCAAGAACTAGGAAATCACCACTTCACAAACGTGTAAGACATAAAGGTCATTTTTATATTTTGTCTTTAACTATATTTTGTTTTTCATTGATAAATTTTGCCTATTTAGGAAGAGATGTACTATTCAATTTTAAGCTTGACTTCTATTTCTTGGTTTGGCCCAGTGAGTTTTAAATCAAGGCCCCAAACCTCTTTGCTTTGATGTTGTTTTCCACATCTTGGAGAGTTTTATTTAGCAGTTTCTGAGAGCGGTGATTGTATGATTTATTGAATATACTAAGTTATAGTTCCATGAAGTTAAAAGTCATTGCAAAGACTCATAAGAAGCAATTTATTATTTTTTAGTTCTGAGAGAAATCTGCTTCTTTTTTTTTTTTTTTTTTGACAAGTGTGGATGCTTTAAAATAAAAATCAAGTTTGAGGTTAGTTTAATCGTAAACACCAAATTCCACAGATAAGCATGTATAATGAGCACATTTTAAAAGCCTCTTTGTAGAATTAAATTCTGATTCCAGAATTTTGACTTTAGCAGGTTCCACTTGTGATGTACAGCCACGGGAGGAATGCACTAATGTCTAAATCTCAGGTCATAGTTTTCAGAAAGGAGCGATTCTAATATAAATCTGGGAAAAGACGAGACTGACTTAGATTCTTGTTTCCCTTCCTCTTCCCCTCTTGCATTATGCTTAAACAGTAACAGCACCTTCCTTACTGTCGTTTTTCATGAGGAGGGTACTACGATCTGAGTGTTTGTGTCCTCACTAATTCAGATGTTGGAATCCTACAGCCCAGTGTGATGGCCTTAGAAGGCAAGGACTTTGGAAACGATGAGGTTCTGCAGGCGGAGCCCTCAAGAATGGGTCAGTGCTCTTGTGAGGGAGTCCAGGGGGATTCCTGAGCCCCGTCTGCTGTGGACGGAGTCACGAGAAGTCTGTGTGACATCCAGCCAGGCTGGCGCCTGATCTCAGACACCCAGTCAAAACTGTGAGCAATAAGTTTCTGTTGTCTCAAGCCACCGAGTCTGGGGTATTTTGTTGCAGCAGCTTGGATGGATGGACGCGGAGCCAGAGGGAGGAAACAATTGATAAGTCAAGACGAGGAAGAAGGATATCAAAGAGGAAAAGTATTTACCAAGAGTGTAACCTCATAGGAAAAATATCTCTTAGCTTGTTTCTTTTTATTTATTTTCCTTTCCGTTCTACAGTGTAGGTTCCTGTAAATACCCTTTGTAGGTTCAGTTAATAGCATCAAAATAGTGATATCAAAGTTCTGTTTTATAAGAAATTCAATATTTCATGGTACTTTACAAGGCACATCAGCATTGGTATTGACACTTGAAGTGAGTACAAATTAATATGAAGATATATATTACTGCAGCTATATTTTTCATAGGTTCAAATTCTATTAAATGGTTTTATCATAAGGTAGGTACAGGTACAGGTGGGGCTGAAAAGTCATTAGACGATGTGTCAGGTCTAGAGATGAGGTGGGCAACTCGGTCTCTTCTCAGGGGCCATCCTACGTCTCTCGCCTTCCTCCTGGTTGTCTGCAGCGTTGTTTCGTTCCATCCTTCTGCTCCAATTTCCCATTACTTCTGACAGGGCTGGTCCTTGAATTTTTTTCCTTCTGATCAATCTAATTTTTCTTTTCCTCATTGCTTCTGGCTATTCATGGCTACTTCTGTTTAATGACATCACTTTTTTTTTTTTTCATAATTCTTCATGGCTTCTAACTCTCCCTCGATTTTTATGGCTTTAACTCTTCTTCAAATCTTTTCTTGGCTTTAGCTCCTGCTGCGTACTGCTTTGCTCTCTTTCCCGTGTTAAATTCCAAAGAGAGACTTGACTGGCCCCGTTCCTTTTCTGGCGTCAGTCCAGGCTGTGAACCTGCTCCAGTGTTTATATCAGACGTCCTTCAGGTCCATCAAAGGTAGATGTTGGAGTCACGCATCACGGGATGTGATCACATTCAGGAGAGACCATAACAGTATTAAGAGTAAAGTCGCAAAGGCTATAAACTCTGAAGCAGAGGACATACCTTTAATCTGTACGACTGTCAGCACAGCACCACTGGCAGAAGAGAATTCCTAATTCTGGTCATTCATTCAAATAATATATATATGATTTTATGCCCATGTGCCAAACACTGTTCTAGCCTCTGACATTATAGTACTGATCAAAAATTAAAATGAATCGCCTACTCCTAGAGAGCTGGAATCTTTGTGGAGAGAGGCAATGATAAAAAGAAAAGATAGTAAGTGCAATGAAGAAGGCAGTACATACTATGAAAAACAGTCAAGTAGGTTAGAGGCACCTGGGTGGTGCAGTTGGCTAAGCACCCGACTCTTGATTTCAGCTCAGGTGTTAGGTATGATATTGGGGTCTTCAGACTGGTTCCTGCATGGGGCTCTGTGCTCAGCGGGGAGTTTGCTGGAAGGGCTCTCTCTCCGTCTCCCTCCGCCACTCCGTCTCATGCATGCTCTCTTTTCTCCCTCTCTCTAAAATAAATGACTCCTTAAAAAATAATAAAGCAGGTTAAAGGGATAGAGACCCATGGTGTGTCTAGGATTATGAGACTAATTGTTATTTTACGTAACACTGTGAGGGCTGTTCTCATTAAAAGATGCTATTTAAATGGAGAAATGACTGAAATCCCTCCTTAGCTTAATACCTCTGACCTCAAAGGAATTTGCTCATAACTTACAGGTTTTAATACCTCTAAAATGAGAAAGAATAGGAGTGGGGTTTTCTATTATTGCTGTTATTTGCTTTAAACTACTGAGGAAAGAGGATGTTAACAAGAATATGTTCTGCTTTTGCAGTGGGTAGTGTATGGATTGGAACCAGAAAAAATAGGAAGGATTGTGGTACTGTCCAGGAGAAAAACAAGAGTATCCAAGTCCTCAGTGATGCTGAAAAGAAGGAAGCCAGGCAGTTTCAGCCTGAACCTAAGATGAGGCCTTGGGTGTTAGATGTTAGCTATACAGTGACACAATAATATGTAAAGTGGAGCTCACCCTTTAGCCCTAGAGCAGTCTTCTGTCTTGATGTCAGATGGTATTACATCAGATCTATCAAACTAGAAATCTCACACTCAACTTCACTCTTACTTTGTCTCACCTTCCTTATGTACACAGTTAGCCACTAATTCCTATCCATCGCCTTACAGAACCATTTGCAAAATCTGTCCCTTGCTTTTCTCTTTCTCTTGCTATGGCGTTCTTCTAGGCTTTTACAGATTCTTTCTTGAATTGTTGCTACATCCTCACAACTAGTCTTCCTGATATCAATCCTTTTTTTATCCAAAATATGCACTGATCCCAGAACCATTTTCTTAAATAGACAGAGCTGCTCTTCCTATGCACTGACTTCACGTCCTCCAAAGAGTCTTCCTTGTCTCATATGGTGATTCAAAACACAGGCCTAATTTGAACATGGTTATCATTTCCTGTTTTGTTTCTCTTATCCGCCACTACAACATCCCATGACTTGGAAAACCCTTACCCTTCCTTCAAGATCCAGTTCACATGTCACCATTGAGGAGGAAGGGAAATACTTCTACACACTTGAGCCCTTTCATTTGGAAGGATCTCTACAAGCATGACTTTTGTGCTCTCTTTATTTTTCTTCTTAGGAGAAGTGGAAAGACTCTCGTGTTGTTGAGTTTGGGAGGAAAAACTGGGCATGCATGGTTCCACTCCCCCATCTCCTCTTTTTGGGAGCTGGCCTGTAGCAAGGGCATGTTTTTTCTTCTTTCTACCAAGTGTAAAAGGGCCTACTAATTTCAGCTCTCTAATTAGGAGGCTCAGTATTACTAAGCCCATTGTTACTACATATATGAGGCACCTGGCATAGATTAAGTGGTCAATAAATGATTGTTACATAGATATTGAATGAATAATAAAAGTAAGATTTGTTCTCTGTCAACTAGCAGAACTCTGACAAAGAAAGTGGTATTTTGCTATTCCCCTTTCAGTTCCTATAATAGCGACTTGAAGAAGACTTCAGCATCTTCAGAAAGTAGGAATTTCTCTTCAGAGGACCTTGGTTGTCTGTACACTAAAAAAACATGTTGCGGTGCCTGGAAAATTCCCTACAGAGTCCTGTGTGCTCCCTCAAGATTATAATTCAGGTTTGAAGTCCGGGCTGAGACTGATCGTTTTAATAAGCACCACAGAAGTTTCTTCAAATGCAAATTGGCTACTGTCTTTAGATTTTTAAAGAACAGTGCTTATATCTCATTACTGGGTTTATTCACATGCCTGTCTTCCCCAGCAGGTTATGAACTCATTAGGGGTATTTGTCTCAGAATTGCAAACATACAACCCGGAACCTGGAACCTGGTAGCTAGTCAATCCATGTTTACCGAATCAGTGTTTGTTGATAAAGACACACATGGGATTTGTACTTCCTTTTTTATTTATAAAGCCAGCATTTGGGGATATTCAAAAAGAACACAACGAAGACATCATTATTCCATTAAATGAGCTCACCATTAGCTTATGAAGAATTCATGAGTTTTTCAAACCATGTAGCTTGTAGCACGTTTTTTAGAAAATAGTAAACATCTTTTTTCCTATAATTTTACATTAAATTGTCATGAAATCTTCCTTTAAACAACATGGTAAAATGATGTCATAAAAATCCCTACTGTATATAATGAATTATCTTTATTTTATCCTGAGAATTGTCCATATCTTAAACATATGAAATATTCTCCCTTCTCCTAGCTTTCACTCGCATACCTTTTTCATGTGACCCACAACAGCATGTTTGCTAAGCAACAGAGAGAGGAAAATCTTTCAAAACATAAATCCATGAATTCCCCTCAAGAGAGGAAAAGGCAATACTTGCTGCATTGCTTAGGGAGTAAAAGGAAAGAGAAAAAAAAAGTCAGATCAGCTTCTTCGCAGCTGTGCTTGGGAACTCAAGGCCACACCTGGACCGGGTGAAACTCCTGATTAACCTTGGCTGAAAGGAAAAGTTGCTGCCTGAAAAAGCTGTGTCTTTGGGGATTCCCTCTGGCTGTTTTAGTATTGAACAAATGTAATAGCTGGAGCTTTATGTTCTGAAGATAGCAGGAAGCCTGTGGGAGCTCTCTGTTTCTTCTTGAAAATTCCCACTGTGAATGTAGGTGTTTCAAATGTTTTCAGACCTTGGCAATGTATCAATTAGAAACATCTCCCTAAATCTCTTTCTTTTATTTTAGAGGAAAATTATTTATCATGTAACTATGTTATGAGTATGGTATTTGATATGCTGATTACAAACATAAAATTTTGCAAATGCTTTATAGTTTCAGGTTGAGATACACACATATTTTAAATCTGAACATCAAACAGCACATTTACATATGAGGTGTACCCTGACGAAAATAAAACACACATATTTGTTCTTGGCATCCAGAAAATAAGTCCTATATCAGTGGTAAAATGATGTCTTTCTGACTTTATCATTTTAATACAGCTGTTAAATACTTTGTGGCATGATATTCGTACTCAAAATTGCTAAGATGAGGTTAGGAGGTAAAGTACCTTCCTTCCATAAACATGCACTGTCTTCACATGAAATTTAAACGTGATTTTGATCAAAATAGTCTAGAGACACAAGAGTAAGAAAGCATATCTAATAGTAAATACTATTTTAATGGCATTAAGTTATAGGAACTTTTGTATTGAAGGCAAGCATTTAAGAATTATTTTCATTAAAATCAGTGATTCGCAGGAGATTACAAAGAGACGTACAGTTTAAAAAGCCAGCCAGGAAGAAGTGCCAAAGTGTTTGAACTAATATTGCCAGTTACATCGTCAATGTTTGCCCTGGAATTTAACGTAAAAATTGGATGGAAAACTACATTATTTTGAGTTTTTATTAATAGTAATAATGAATAAAAACACCCTAGAGATTTTGGAAATACATCAGTATCATGATCACTAACTTTCATTAGAATGAGGAATACTTAAAAGCTTAATAGATGGGCTCCTAGACCATTACAGCATTCCTGTTAGTTCTTGAGATTTATTTTGGTGGTCATAAGAAAATACAAAATACCAGTCAAGTAAACTGATCTTATAGGATCTTTATAAGTAATGTGGCAGAGAGAAGATTTTGTAAATAATTACAGACACATGAACCATTTGTTAAGGAATAAAAAGCAAGTGATAGAAATTCTTGACTATTAATCCTGGTGGCCAATAACCAAGAAATAATTTCTTGACTGTTCTTGTCTCAGAGTCAAATTAAGTTTTCATTAAAATGGGCTGCTAGGGTGTCAGAACACATATTTCCTGGTTTGGAGAGTCTCCCAAAGTTCTGTAGTATTAAATGGCATTTTTCACAGTTTATAAGATCATATTGACTCTTTCCATCCTATATTCCTTTCAGTTGAAAACATAAATTATTGACAATGAAAACAACTTTAGTGAGGAAATCAGAGAACTTGGGTTTATATGCAGATTTTGGCACAAACTAGATGTTAAATCTTTAGAAGTAAAGTTTAATTTCAGTCTCAGATTTAATGCTGTAAAATAAAGTAGATGGACTACATAATATAGTGTCCAATTATTTCTTGAACATTTTTAAATCAACAGATTTATTGAATGTTTCTTGTGGGCCTGGTGCCTTCTATGTGAGGCACACCCCTGGGTAGTATGAACATTGTCATAAAGCAGATTAGATTCACCCAGCGATGGAGTTTACACTCTGCTGGGGTTGACAATGAACAAATAATTAAATAAGTATGTGATTTTCAATAGCAATAAGTGTAATAGCAACCAAGGAAGGAAATAACAAATCACTGGAACGAGGATCTATTTGACTAAAATTGCGAAGGATCCAATCATGTAAACACCTTCCCCGCAGAGGTAAGGAAAAGTGCCATAAGTCATACAAATGAACTTGTACCAAGGAGCAAGGATACATCCAGTATTGCTTGAACATGGTAATCTAAAGGGAGGTGGCCATAAAAGGGTGTATGAAGTAGTTTGGGTTATTAGAGTTTGGCCAGGAGTATGGATTTTGTTTCAAGTGCTATGGAAAGCCATCTGAAAGTTTAAATAAGGTTGATGTCCGATGTGACTTAATTTAGCAAAAAGGTTGATATGCTGACTGTGTGGAGGACCATTTTGTGCTTTGTGTCGTGCTTAATTCATGTGCATGCTTGTGTATGTGAGTGCATGAATATGGACAGTAATGTACACACACATATCTATACATGATGAGAAATCAGGTTGAATCATTTAATCAAATTGGTTTGATGAATTAAATTGAAATGATCCCATAAATTTTCCCTCTAATATTTGAAAAATTATTATGAATCTAGTTGAGTAATAAGGATATTCAATAATAACCTATTTGTTGAATGTGAAGAAAGACAGTATGAGATATTAATTGGTACTTGGAGGTCAGCCCTGGCTCTGCAGACAGGCAGTAGATCAGTGCAATGATGAACAGATAGAAAACCTGTAAGATACTTTTTTTTCTTGCAAATTGACTGATTAAAGTTTTTGGATGAAGAGGACAAAGTCCAAACAACTAGAATAAGCATCTTTTAAAAACAAAAGTTATAAAATTGAGCTGTCAGACCTCTAAAGAAGTCTTCTATTCAGCAGAAAAGGGGGTTTGAAGGAACATTGCTAGTAAATGTTACTGGAAAATAAGATAATTTCACCGTTAAGTTATATACTTTGGTTTTAGATTATATGTAATTCTAAGTTACATCATATTCTTTTGAAGGCGGAATGATTCATGAATGACTGAGTAAATAAAGTCTAGATTGTAGTCTGTGTACTTACATGCTTAAAATGGAAATTACTTTCGTAACGTTACTAATTTAGATGCACTTCATAGGAACGCTTGAGCTACTGACCCTTTTTAAGCCTTTGAACCTAGTTGGTGGCACATGCTTTTAAATGACACAAACTCAAAGTGAAAACCATACTTCTTACCCTCCATAGTGTTTCTCCATCCCTCCGACTGCTTTCTCCTCTCTTTTTATATTCTTGGGTGACTAAAGTATTTAGAGCTGTGCCCAGTACGTAGTAATTATATACTAAGACAATGGTCATAGTATTAGTTACCACAATAGTTGTTAATGATACTATTTACTATATCTACTGACCCAGAAATTTCAGTGACCTTTACTCATTCCTCTTAGTTCATAGACATTTCATATACTTTTGCCTTGCATTGTCTGTCATCATATGCTCTAATTAAATCTCATTGATAGGAGACTGGCCTTTCCTCTCTGTTCCTTCTCACTGAGTTGGTTTGGCCCGTATCACTCAAGGAAGAGGACCCATGTTCTGGACTCTACTTTTTTTTTTTTTAAAGATTTTATTTATTTATTTGACAAAGAGAGAGATCACAGGTAGGCAGAGAGGCAGGCAGAGAGAGAGGAGGAAGCAGGCTCCCTGCTGAACAGAGAGCCCGATGTGGGGCTTGATCCCAGGACCCTGAGATCATGACCTGAGCCGAAGGCAGCGGCTTGACCCACTGAGCCACCCAGGCGCCCCCTTTTTCTTTTTTTTAAGATTTATTTATTTCTTTGAAGAAGAGAGAGCACATGAGCAGGAAGGACAGAGGGAAAGGGAGAAAGAATTTCAAGCAGACTCCCCATTGAGCTTGGAGAAAGACACGGGGCTGAGTTTCATGACTCCGAAATCAGAACCTGAGCTGAAACCAAAGGCAGTTCCTTAACTGACTGTACCACTCAGGCCCCATGGAATGTACTCTTTAGGGGACACCTTCTGGTCCACCCCCAGCCAATGCCCCAGGGTGAGTCATTTATAGAGCCAAGGGGAACGCACTTTCCTAACCCTAACATCCTTCTAAACTATACTGTAGGATCCCAGGACTTTTAAAGAAACTTTTTGCTGGTTCTGTCTTCCCAAGGTTGTGGGAGGGACTCACAGAATTGACTTTTGGCCAACCATTCTTTTGTTTGTTTGTTTGTTTGTTTAAGATTTTATTTACTTATTTGACAGACAGCAATCACAAGCAGGCAAAGAGGCAGGCAGAGAGAGAGGAGGAAGCAGGCTCCCTGCTGAGCAGAGAACCCGATGTGGGGATCAATCCCAGGACCCTGAGATCATGACCCGAGCCAAAGGCAGCGTCTTAACCCACTGAGCCACCCAGGTGCCCCCTGTTTTGTTTTGTTTTTGTATCATGGAGGTAGGTAGTAGTGGCAGTGGATGGTTTCGGTTTGGGGTCCTTGTGGTGAGCAGGAATAGGAGGAGGGAACAGAAGAGAGACACAGACTGGGCCTCCATTCACACCCTTGCCCTATCCCAAAAACATTAGTGGAACGTCTGTTTGGACAAATGCAACCATTACCTCATAAGACTTCTTCCCTCTAGTCTGGATGCTTCTTTCTCTAGTTGAATGCTTTCTGGTGTCTTCTCACTGGTTACAGGGAAAGTCCAGCCTTGACAAGACATACAAGGCCTTCATATTCTGTCTTGGGTTCATCTTTGGGATCATTCTGCATCTCAGTCTTGACATTCCACTTTCCATGCCTTCAGCACGTTGTAATTCTCCATACACATTGTGCTCCTTCACGTTCGTGGGTAGAAACTGCAGGACTTTCCACTTCCTGGAAGACCTTTCTCAATTTACTGCCTTTAAGAATATGTTCCTTTATTCCTCTAGACTCAGGTTGAATACAGCCCTTTCTATAAAGATTTTCTGGTTCCCTATAGAGTGTTTCTAGCTCCTCTGCTTAGTTGCCCACTTTCTAGCTTTCTTTGATTATAATGTTTTTTCTCTGACATTGTGCTTATTTCTTTGAGGACCTGCCTCCTTTGCTGGAACCTGCATTAGTCAAGGACAGAGGTCTCACTTATCTAAGTCTTTAAATTATCTTCCTCCTCAACCTGCCTCCTTGTTCCTGTAGTAGAAACACACTGCCTGTTTTCAGGGAAAAATAAAAACAAGGGAAGGAAGAATGATGTATCCCCTTCTGTCTTATCCTCTCTGCAGAGGCTGCTTCTGTTGTTCATCTTATCTCTTTCTTTAATTTCAATCTATCAGTCTGGTCCTTTGTTAGTGGAGAATGGAATATGGACTTGCACATGACTTACGCCTTCCAAATTTAGAAATAACTATAAATTTCTCAATATTCACTATCTTATTTGTCAGAACTGATAGTCATAAGGAATTATTAATATGTAAATAATATGTAAATTTGCTTTTTTGGTAAAAGAGAAAATACAGTATTTTGCCAGACTCTTTATTTTGCTTTGGCAAATTGCATACTCTACTCAAGATCTGAACACCAAAATTTGTTTTTATTCTTAGTTCAAGTTGAAGCTGTAAGGCACAGAGATTCTATAGGTTTGGGACCTTAAATGGAGATGTTTTACTGTAAGGTGAGCACAGCAAAATCCAGAGACAACCACATACTGTGTTCAAGTGCATTCTGTGATTATCTGGACATAATTGTACTAGCGAAGTAATATGAGTTCTTAACATGTGAAATTTGAGAGGGT
Source organism: Neogale vison (assembly GCF_020171115.1). Classification (NCBI taxonomy): domain Eukaryota; kingdom Metazoa; phylum Chordata; class Mammalia; order Carnivora; family Mustelidae; genus Neogale; species Neogale vison. The sequence continues at coordinate 579,463 of NC_058093.1, forward strand.
TTTAATATAGGGGAGAGTTCTTAATATGGAAATAAATAAGTCCTTGTTTCATAAAATTTTTGAGAAAAAAGATGCAAAAAAAGCAATTATTAAATAATGGAAACATTAATCTACCTTCTTTTGTAATTTTTAAATTTCTGGAAAATTTAACAGTACCAAATGGAGGGAACTGAATTAAGCACAAGGCACTGTACTAACCGCTCCGCATGTTATTTTATTATTTCATTTAGTCATTGTTAATTAGGAAGGTATTTTCCCCATGCTACAGTTTATGAGATGGTTACTTGAATATACTAAGTAATCTGTTCAAAGTCATAGAGTCATACTTTTAGAACCAAGATTCAGAGGTATTTTATATGGCTAAGAAAACCTACATTAAAATAAATTGCAGTTAGTTACCATACAGTGTTTGCTCTCCGGTGCACAACCCAGGGATTCCACCGTCCCGCACGTCACTCAGTGCTCACCGTGTGCCCAACCCCCCTCACCTATTTCACCCCCCACCTGCCTTCTGGTAACTTCCGGTTCATTCTCAATATTTAAGAGTCTTTTTTGGTGTGTTATCTCTTTTTCTCTTGGTTTGTTTTGAAGAAAGCTTTGAACCATTATACTGTAAATCTTAGACTGGATGTGGTGGGCTACCCAAGTGTGTAAAGGGATGCCGAGAAATGGTTAAAGAAATCTGAATGTCCGTGAGCTGTAGTATGTTTAAAAGAAAAAACAAGTCATCTGGCATTTTCTCTCTGAAGAATTGTAGTGCGTTTAAATAGCAGAAAAGTTAAAAAGAAAATAGCAGAAAATTTGAGGATATTTACTGGGGATTAAGGACTTCCTAGAATTAAAGGCCAAAAGCTTTCAACAACTTCTCCTAATCAAAGATAAATTCTCGGGAAATGCCTTGTATCCTCATCATCATTGTTTAATTGAAAGTTCCTTACTTGAATTTACCACCTCCCTCAGCTTTTGTTAATTATTACTGTTGAGGCCTCAGTAATAAATCCCCTTTCTCTGTGATTTGATATCCATACACTCCTCCCACTCCCAAATGTGTTCCTGGAGGAAAAAAAAAAAAAACTTAAAATACTTTATAAAATGTAATATTAATTTATTCCTTAATTGTAATATATGATAGTATTAGTTTGTCCCAATGATATTTAAAGCAAAATACAACTTAAAATCTCTACCGCCATCCTAAAAATGACGTCCATGCCTAGCAGAATGACACTAGTAATTTCCAAGTCATCTTGAATCCAAATCACTTCCTGTAGATATCTTATTTGTAACCGTAAGACAACTGAAAGAGCCCAACCAGGACAGTTTACTTTTACTTTTGGGGGAAATGAAAATCAAGACAACTACTGAATGATTTGCTCATTTGAACACTGACTGAAAATCCCATGTAGGAGGACCGGGAATGCTTTGTTTTCAAACTACAGCAGAGTTTGTTTGTTTGTTTGTTTGTTTGCTTTCCCTGCCCCCCTCCCGAGCCCCCCATGGCTCTTCAGCTAAATCCTCATTTACCATCTTAGAATGCCTGCGGGGCCATCTTTAAGCTGTTTCCTTGCCACAGGTGAGAACAGCTGAGAGGAGGAAGAGGTACACAAACCTGGTTTGTGGCTTCAGGGTATTATTATTAGTGGCTGCCTTTGATACGGATTCTTTAAAAAATGTGGTCTGAAATCCGTGTCAGGGAGCTCTGGGAGTGGGTGAATAACCAGGCGGTGCTCAGGAAATGTCAGAGGAAGGTGCGTCCTGGGAGTGTGTCCCTCCCTCCCTCTCAGGAAGTGACCATCTGGTCCTCCGTCAGAGTGGTCTGTGCAGGCCTTCTCCGTGTGGCCAGCTTCCTCCGATTCATGCCTCGGTCAGTAGTCACGGCTCGGATAGGAGGGGCTCTCCTAGGTTTCAAACTCCCCTTCTAGGAAAAGGTTTCCATCATCCACCGTTTCCTGCCATTGTTGGAGCTCAAGCTGAAAAAGCTGTGCTTCGCTGGGAACAGGCGGGATCCTGGAACTCTGCTTTTCCTGCCTATCACCTGAATTAAAGCCAGAGGGAAGGGAAAGGGCTTTAGCGCATTAGGACATCTCCACGGAAAATGGAATTTTACAAAAATGTTCTAGCAACTTACAGCTAATTCCTGTATGGGTGCCTTAATTTACGCAGACATAGAACCAAGTAGGAAAGAAAGGTCGTCTTTCCAGAGTTGGGTTTATACTTTACTTGAAATATTCTCTCCCCTCCTCACTTCTTTTTTTACACATTGTGGCATTCTAAGCTACTATACTTGAAAATGATTAACTAGAACTGGAGACGAATCCCATTCCCATGTTTCCTCTTGGTTTCCTATTGCCAAGTAAAAGCCTTGCGTAGTGGCCGTCCAGCCGGTGGCCGACTGTGTAGTCGGACTGTTCCAGAGACTTTCTGTACTTTTCTTAAGCTCTCTGTCAAATTTGTTGTTTCTACGGTATTTATTGATAAAATGGGGGTTAAAAAATAATGAACAGTAGCCCACAAATTCTTCCTGGTAATCTTTCACCATAGGAAATTGCACAGGCTACTTTGCAAACTTCTATCCATCATATCCTATATGGAAATCACAGTCATATTACCCAAAAGAAAAAGACTTCTCTTATTCTCCATCAGTACGAAAATGGTCTTTAAATCAAGAGTGACATGTGATCCAGTGCCAGTGTAAGTGTATAATATCTATGCCTTTCTTCTACCCAACATAAAAATGGAAAATAACATAAAATTAAAGACTCTTTTTATTATCACAGCAAGTGGGGATTTAGTCTTGTTAACATAAAATTTATTTTTCATTAGCAATTTTCACACATAAGTAGAACTTTAAAGGTTGTATGGCTAAGTCATGGCATAACAGAGTCTGATAAATAAACAAAACTGACCCACATGTCACACTGGAAATTGTATGTTAAAATTCTGGCGGTATAAATTGCCTAGAACTTTCATGCTTCTGTTTTGAAAAGAGAGAAAAAAAAAACTTCTTTTGACATATTTATCTGTTTGCTGTAAGTTAGAATTATCAGTTAAGCAAAAATATTAGCGAGGGAACCATGAACATAATTATATTCCAGGCGTTTCTTAGTCTTAGTTAAATATGGAAACAAAACTAAGGAATGCTTATTATGAGTATTTAAGTTTTTTAAAATCCTCACCTCATTTTCTTGATGTTTCAGAGAGAGGATTTAAAAAAAAAAAAGTCATTTGCCATTTTTCTTGTTTGCTTTTTAATTTGTAAAATAACACTGTTGTTCCACACAGAATTATTTTGCTTGAACTATTCTGGAGAGAACGTAAGCAGCTGTGATGTGACTCTGATATTCGGTGGACCCTTTCTGGAAGTTTCTTTAACCACCAGGGAGGTCCCCCAGAGTAACGTCTGAAACCGTTGACCCCGCTTTCCTCAGCCTCCACGCAGCCGGCCAGCAGGGCGCAGTGGCTTTCTTGGCTTTTGCTTTATTTTTCAGGATATTTCCTGGCCTCGTTGTGGTCACTTTTTCATTGTCAGCCAGCTCGTGAACTCGCGGGAACAGACATCCTCACAAACAAAATGACATTATGAAAAACAGACCCTGGATATCGGCGCATCAGCAAAACAGATGGGGATTTGGAAAACACAAAAAGCAGGGACTTTTTTGGAAAGATGGCAGGGATCTCCTCATGCACACAAAGTGTTGCTCCATTCGTTCCCACCCGAGGCAATACAAATTTTAATTCCAGCAAGTGGCATTCTAATGTGATTACATTAAATGAGAACATATTGCATGAATTGATAGAAGGGATTTAATTATAAGATTTTTAGAAGTTGCTTGACAGATCTCTGGTTTATTGGTAATGAATTTATATTTAAGAACCTCAGAAGGTTCTTAAACAATCAAACCAAAATTTCTGTAAGATTTGTTTTATGTAATATTAAGTATTTATTTTGAATACAATCCTTTGTCTGTCTAATTCACCCAGTTCAAAATAATGATTGGCTAAAGGCTTGTAAAGATTTTTTTCCTATCGTTGACATCTAACATTTATTTAGAATTTACAGTGGATTAGGCACTATATTAAAATCTACATTATCTCAGACACAATAACCCCACGATGAAGATAATTTTATTGTCTCTCTTATTTTTTTTTTTTTTAACAATGAAGAAACTGAGGAGTCGGCGGTGTGTTCTCGTCCCCATTTAGCTTACAGGAGCTGGGGCCGGGCCCCTTGCAGTCCGTGCAGATCCCCGGTTTCAGCAGCTGTCCCCCACTCAGTACCGTCCGTCCTCAGCCCTTCTTGATTCCCGTGCTTTTCTGCTTTGGTTACACACTGAATAACCTGTGGAATAAAGCAAAGCAAAAACTAAAATAACTTGTTCCTAGACCTCACCTCAGACAGTTCAATCAGAATTTCTGTAATGGGGGATTTGGTCTGGGGGTTAGTAGTTTTGAACAGTTTTGTGCATTATTCTGAATTGCAGCGAGGTTTAGAATCAGTGTTTGGAACCAACAATGTTCTAGGTGGTGAGATTACAAGAGGAAAATGATCAGGTTCTTTCCCTCACATGGGAGTACCTTAGTTCCCTGTGACTGGTGTCACGAATTACCAGAAACTTGGTGACTTAAAACAACAAAGTTACTTTCTCACAGTTCCAGAGGCCAGAAGTCCAAAATCAAGCTTACTGCAGGGCCACGCTTGCTCTGGAGGTCCCGGGGGAGAATCCACTTCTGGTCTCTTCTAGTTTCCGGTGGCTGCCAGCATTTCTTGGTTTGTGTCTACACATGTGATCACGTTAGGGCCTGTTTGGGTCATCGAGATCATCTCCCCATGTCAAAATGCTAATCAGTCTGTAAAGATTCCTTTTCCAAATAAGGTAACATTTAAAAATTCCAGGGATTAAGACCTGACATCTTTGGGTGGCCATTATTCATCCTTCAATAAGGAGTCAAACTGAAGATAGAATTCAAATACAAATTTTAAAAATGCTATGAAAAAGGGAGACCTTTACAATAGATCCAGGGAAATTACGCAGCTAAAGGAAAGCCAGCACGTAAAGTGTTTTAAAACCATTCGTGTGATAGTCTCTCTCTCTTTTTTTTTTACAAAGATCTCTGAAAACATATGCGAAGTTTTCTTTTTCTTTTTTAATTTCTTTTCAGCATAAAAGTATTCATTATTTTTTCACCGCACCCAGTGCTCCATGCAAGCCGTGCCCTCTATAATACCCACCACCTGGTACCCCAACCTCCCACCCCCCCGCCACTTCAAACCCCTCAGACTGTTTTTCAGAGTCCATAGTCTCTCATGATTCACCTCCCCTTCCAATTTACCCAAATTCCCTTCTCCTCTCTAACGCCCCTTGTCCTCCATGCTATTTGTTATGCTCCACACATAAGTGAAACCATATGATAACTGACTCTCTCTGCTTAACTTATACAGCCTACTCTGTAGTTTAAAGGCTATTCTTTAAGTGACCATCACTTTCCAGAGTTAACTTTATATTTACTCTCTTTAAAATGTTTCAAAGATTATTTTAGAGAAAGAGAGCGTGCTGGGAGGGGTAATGGGGGACAAGGAGCGAATTTCGAGCACACTCCCACTGCGTGTGGGGCCCGATGCTGGGCTCTCACAACCTTGAGATCACGACCTGAGCTGGAACCAAGAGTTGGGAGCTTAACCAACTGAGCCACCCAGGCACCCCTAGATTTAACTTTTGTTGTCATATGTGGAATCTTTCCAAAAATCTTGATTTTCAGAAAATAGCGTTACACTTGGAATTTGAAATTTCTACTGCGAGTGTGATATTAGTGGAAACAAGGTGTGGATGAGATAACAGGAGAGGAGGAAAGAAATTTGGTTTATTTATAGTTACTTAAGAATTTAATAGACTGGGAAGAGAGGCTGGGTGTGAATGTGTAAATATATGACATTGATCATGAAGTACCCTTTTTCTCTTTTTCTTAGAGTTAATATTTTCAAATTTTTGATTTTTTTAAGCTTCCAAATAATTAATAATCCCTAGAAAGATTATAGGTATGTTATAGAATATCTAATACAGGAACTTTCTCCAGACTAATTAATATATGTCTTTATTGCCCCAACTGTTGTGGACATTTGGAATTGCCTAGCAATTGACAATGGATTTCTCAGCTACCAATGTGACTGATGGTGTAAAACCTTCCCCTTCTCATGAAATTCTTCTTCAGTTCAAGTGTAAAGACTGTAGGCTTTGGAAAGAAATAACATAGCTCTGCAAGTTATCAGTCAGGCGACCTTGAACAAGTTATTTATCCTTACCCCTAGTATAGGGTTAATATTGCTTATTCACAGAACTATGAAGATTAAGTGATAAGACATACTTAAAGTTTATAACACAGAGACTACATGGATTAGGCTCTTTAAAGAGTTATTTGTCAACTGCCGAAAAGGCCTTAGCTAGGTGATTACAGGAAAGAACTTCCGAGTTCTAAAGATAGTCCTTTCTTATTGGAATTCTTAGTATCTCACAGGAGTTTAGAGGCTTCCTAGCAGATAATCAACACAGGCGAGATAATGTTTAACCAGGCCCCAAGTAGAAAAGATCAGAGGAACAAAGTCATTGGTTCTAGAAAAGTTCACTTCATTACAAGTTTAGATTAAATTTGACTCTGTTCTACATAGAAAGCCCTCGTATGCACTCTTCCTTACTAAATTTCAGCGACTTAGATCTTTTGTTCAAACGTTCATGGTTATTTTTAACACAAATTTATGTTCTAAAACATGAGTTAGGATCTAAATTTAGTCACAGATCATGGACATAAAGAATATAACATGCTTTTGATTTTATCATTCATGTCATCCGAAAGCACTCACTGTAGCAAATTTAATTTTACTTTTCAAGTAAATAGATTTGATCAGTAAAATCAAATGATCTTGGAAACATTAACTTCAAAAACATACAAATGAACTTTGGCCTGTGCTCCAAGCATTTTATTTTCTGAGAATTACTAAACAAAATCTTTAGGCAAAATTAAGTAGATTCAATTCACCAAATACTGCATCTAGACTCCCCTTCAATTTACACAAGGTTATCGTTGTGTATCTTTGGTTATCCTTGTGTATATCCTTATGGGAAAATGATAATATTTTGACATATTTTATTTCAAGACTTAGTAGTTTCGAAACTTTATTCTGTACTAACATCTTGAATGTCTTGAGCATAGAGAAGAAAACTGAATGTCCTACGGGGGAGATATTTAGATATCTAAAGTGCAATCTTATTGTTGAATAAATGGATTTAGGTATTGCTTCAAAACCAACAATGTATAGATTTATAGAAGTAAAAGCACCAGGTTTTCTCTAGAGAGAAAGAGGTAGAAGAGGTAGGATCTTAAACCTCAGTTCTTATATATAACGTATTTTAGTAGTCTTTAAAGTATAGGGTAAAGTTGAAGGATATAGTATATAAAAGGAATAGGAATAGGTATTTAAAGGAGTAAAGGTCTATAAAACACCTCTTTGGTATTATAAAATCTGGTTTAGTGACTTTAACAGATGATATTTTTATATGACCCAAATCTAAACATAAGTTATACATAATTTAAAAACAGACATTAGTTTACTCTTCCTGTTTCAATCCAAAATGAGTGTAGTGTGTTTTTTGCTATTAAAAACTTGATCCAACTTTTTCATGGCTAAATGATAATTTTCTCAGGGTTATTCTCTTAGAACATGTTAAAATAGTGTTTTAAATGCTCCTATGGTACTAGCTGAATGATATTTGAGACAGAGGCAGATACTCCTTGCTTTTGATCTCAAGCAGGCAAGATTAATTCATCCATAGCTTTAAAACTTACCCTGAGAGATGTTCAGGTTTTATGGCGTTAAGTTATTTTCACAAATGATTGTCTCACATTTGGGCAATCACATATGATTGCAAGTTATATTTCATGATTTTCTTTTCTTCAGTCCTACATATAATCTAATAGGAAATCTGGACACTAATTTTTTGTTCCTCCATTTTATCATTACATTCAAAAGGTTTAATTTTTTTAAATTCCAGTATTGTTTGCAGTGTTAACAGTGTTCTATAAGTTTCAGTGGTACAATACAGTGATTTGAGAGTTCTATGCATTACTCAGAGCTCTTCAAGGTGAGTGCCCTCTTAATCCCCGTCCCTGCTTAACCTCCAACTCACCTCTCCTCTGGCAACCATCACTTTGTTTTTCATAGTTAGAAATTTGTTTTTTTGTTGGTCTCTTTTTTTCTTTGTCCATTTGTTCTGTTTCTTAAATTCCACAAATGGGTGAAACCATATGGTATTTGTCTTTCTCTGACTGACTTATTTCACTTAGCATTATATTCTCTAGATCCGTTCAAAGGATAATTCTAAAAGTTAGAAACAAGGCTTTCTTACAAATACCAAGTCAGTGCATACCAAACATTTATTGAAGTCATTAATGAGGGAATCAGTTAGAAGGTACAACGCTAGTTCAAGGAGCACTTAGGGAACAGAGATTGATTTAGAGACATAGTGATTGATAAAGAAATAGATATTGTTAGGAAAGACAAGTTGAAGTAGATTTGTCAAGTTAGAGATAAAACAACTTAATTTCTGCAGGGTGATAAATTACAACCTTTGGAATTCCCTTTCTTCTAGAAAGATATTATTTACGACTCTAGTTTTCCAAAACTGCAAGTGAGCATGTAACTTCACAAACTCTTGGCTTTAATCAGTAGTAAAAAGCAAAGCAAACAAAGGTACATATTCTAGGAAATTAAATTATTTTTGGGTGGCCCTGTTAAACAGTGTTCTAGTATGACACTGAAATTATATGCAAATATTCTATTTCTTTAGTAGCTGTTTTGGATAATTTTTCTTAAGAGTTTGCTCTTGTGGTTATAAATAATCCCCAAAGAATATTTGTCATAAAAAAGGCTAGTCTTCTTGTGTTTCGGTGTGATCGATTAATATAGGTCAGTAAAAGTCATTAATTAAACATATAAGCTTCTTTATAGGCAGTGAGTGTAGAGACAGTTAGTTTTGAGCAACTGTTATTGTCAGAGAATTAACTTCTTTCTAGAGACTGAATAAGGATAACATTAAAAGTAGTAAGAAACCAAAATAAATTGCATTGGATACGATATGACCACAAATTCTTTTTTTTGTTTTTTTTTTCATCCAGTCTTATTTCCCCCTTTTAAGTGTGGGCTGGTCTTGTGACTTTGAGCCAAGAGTTTGGCCCATGTGGGCGGCTGGGAGTCTTACCCCTCATGGCATCGGAATCAATTCTAACACGTCTGTTTCAGTAAATATTGGCTGCATTAAAAACCAAGGCCCTGAAATTTGTCTTACACTGTCCAGTTGACAAATGAATTATCAAGGCATAATTTTTACAGGAAGAAGATTATAAGTTTTGCATCTACCCTGCGGAGTTTCCTAAATACACTTGAGCGAGAGGTTTATCTCTCTCCTCCTGTCTTTCTGCCCCAGTTCAGAATTCCTGGGCTGGGCAGCAACAGCCCGTACTGAGTTCTTTACTGGAGCTGTCACATTATCTTTTAGCACCTTCCTTAATTCTACTCTCACCCTTTGAAGTCTCTGCCAAGACCTGACGGGTAATGAGACAATCAGGTGCCCTGATCTTCGCCTTGCTCTTACCCGTGTAGGAGGAGGCACAGAGTAACGATCCTGGGGTTTGGAGTCAGACTCAGAAATGTGATGTGAGTCATCGGGGCACCCTGCAGCGAATCATGCGACTTTAGACCATTTATTTTATTTCTTAAGCCTCCATTTTCTTGTATGTTTGTTGGGGAGGATAATTCTACCTAGTAAGGCAATTGTGAGAGTGAAAATAAATTATGTATACATAGTTCCTATTATGTACTAAAGGATTAAGTAATTGTAGCTATTGTGAGGAGCAGTCCCCCCCCCGCCCCCCGAAATGTTGTATTACCTTTCACTAGATACCATCAAAAGAAGTTGAGGATTTTAATGTTGAGAGATGGCAGCATCTGGGTTAGGCGCCCTCTTCCTAGCTATCCCAATCTTCTCCTCCAAGGACAGATGCTATTGCTTGGAAAGAAGACACTTTGAGACATAAATAATGAGCTTTTCCATTGTGGTTGACTAACCCTAGCTAAATAATCAGAAGAAGTTACAATTTACAAAGAATAGCTGCAATCTTTGAATCTGCAATAATTATAAAATTTGGAATATGTATAGTAGATAATTTACAGTAATTTATAATTACAGCGTATATGATATAAAATCTTGACTAGAACTTCTTGATGTAATTTTCTTTTGAGTCCTCAGCCCTGAAAGAATCTGTTAACTCCTGTGATCGTTTACATGTCTAGAACAGTGGTGGATGCACACTGTGTTTAGAGCGTATTTATTGAACAATAATCTTCCCTATTCTAGCAAATTGTCTGCTTTCTAGGTTCTTCAAAAATTTAACCTGAACAGGCCATGCTGAGTATGTAAAGGTAAAATGCTGCATCGGGTGGTCCAAAGCGTGTGGAATTAGTGAGTAGAAGAACAGAACAAATTTTTTTTTTTTTCCTTTTGACTCCTGTGAAAACTTAACTATAAAAGTATTTTAACCCACTGAGCCACCCGGGTGCCCCTAACTATAAAAGTATTTTTTTCTAATTCCTGAAGTTTGTATTATTTGAAAATTAAAACCCTAGAATGTATTTCAGGTAATTTGGTTGATCTAGATTCAGCTCAAGACTATGCTATCACATCACTCCTTTAGTTATAGATTAGCTTTTAATTGATAGAGATCTATATCCATAATTGGGTTTCCTTTCATCAAAGTCAGCTTCTGCCGATTTTCCGCTGACAAGTTCATCTATTACAATATTCTACAGCTAAGAACTTAATTTCGAGTTTTATTTGTTTATTTATTCCTTTAAAAAATAAATTTCGGAACATAGATCAACAGCACATTTGAGGCACTTTGTTACTGGAATATATTTACTTCTCTTTAAAGTTTCTTAGGCTCTTTCGTTTTCCTCGTTTTTATTTGTGGCATTACACTTATGTTCTAGTGAAGTAAGAGATTCTAAGTAGTGTTAGAGTCAATATGGCCAATGCTGATACTGATTCCAAATTCCTGTTCTCTTCTCAGTTTGGGGGGACTGTGTTATTGTGGAAATCACTTTAACTCATTCCCTCTGTTTGGTTTAGGAACAGCCTGACATTGTTTTAAAGAACATAGCTTTAAAGTACTCATATTTTCCATGAAACTCCATTTGCTCCATTTAAAAGAGTCCACTGTTCTACCTCTGTTTCAGCCATCCTCTGCTACACTCGCTGTGGTGGCAGGAATCACCTTTCAAAGGTCACACAGAGCCCGTGAAAAAGCCATTCACTCAGTGCCAGTGGTGTTCGGGTTCCTCTGTGGCTAACCCATCCTTACTCAGTGCTGTATTCTTAAAATCCATTCAGTAAAAGCATAACAAAGGGGGTGGGGGAGCAATTTCCTTTTTGGCTTTAGCTGAATACATTATAATTCCTTGGTTTCTATATACCTGAAAGATATTTTAAGAGGTCAGCTGAACTAAGTCAGCTTTTTATGACTCAACCAACCCACAATCTTCATACATTCGCAGCATTTGTAGCTTATCCTTGGTCATTGCTTACAGTTTAAAAATTCTCTTTAAATGTTCAAATTTTGCTTCAGTGGTTTTTAGTAAAGATATTACTAGTCTAGTTTTCTGATACCTAAAAGCTGGTCACAACAAAAATGAAACTATGTAAGGTTGTTTCCACAATTAAGCCAAAATGAAAGAAGAGGAAGGCCACTCAGTAGAAGGTTGAGGTGTGTCTTAGGGGAGTTTTAGTGTCTTCCTCATTTCCACTAGCAATCCCCGCCACACACACATGCACACACACATATGCATACAGAGGTGACTCTTTCAATAAGGACAAGTGACTTTTTCTTATCTTTTGTAAAAAATTATGCACATGCAGCATAACTAGTCTCCTAATCTCATCCCCTTCCTAATAAGCCTCTTCACATTCAATCCATATAAATCTTAGAGCCAACGTCCCCGTCACCAGTTTCCTTGTATGTGTTCTGAAGATGCTGAACTAGCTGATATCTGATTTCTTCCATCTTTACATTTCTATACTCAGTGTCTTTATCCAGTGATATAACCATATGAATAATGAGATTGAAGGGAGTTAAAAAGTATACACTATGGAGTATGATGCCTCCATCAGAAAGGATGAATACCCAACTTTTGTAGCAACATGGACGGGACTGGAAGAGATTATGCTGAGTGAAATAAGTCAAGCAGAGAGAGTCAATTATCATATGGTTTCACTTATTTGTGGAGCATAACAAATAGCATGGAGGACAAGGGGAGATGGAGAGAAGGGAGTTAGAGGAAATTGGAAGGGGAGGTGAACCATTAGAGACTATGGACTCTGAAAAACAGTCTGAGGGGTTTGAAGTGGCGGGGGGGTGGGAGGTTGGGGTACCAGGTGGTGGGTATTATAGAGGGCACGGCTTGCATGGAGCACTGGGTGTGGTGAAAAAATAATGAATAATGTTTTTCTGAAAATAAATAAATTGGAAAAAAAATAACAAATTTGATCAAAACTGGAAGTAATAAAAGAAAAATTCTTTAAAAAAAAAAAGTAAACCATACAATTTGGCGCAAAGTGCATGCATTTTAGTAGGAAGTTTAGAATGAAATCATTTTCATGGTTTCCCTTCATGGACGCTGGCCGTGGTCTGCTCCTAGATGCTGAACACAAACCTGTCAATGGCCATAATGAAATAAACATAGAAAACTCTCTCCTTTAAGAATGTCTCTCTCTACTGGAGGAAAAAGGACACATACAAATGCTACAGGACTTAGGAGGCGCAGGCGATGTGGCTGTAACTATTGAACGAAACAGCTCCTGTTACATGAGGGAGAATATATACATGTTGAATTACCTAACGTTTTATCTTGTTTCTTAAATTTTCTGACACATAATTGACATAAAGTTTTATATTCGTTTCAGGTGTACAGCATAATGACTCTGCATGTGTGTACATATCGAGAAAAGATCTCCACAATGTCTACTTAACATCCATCACCTCACACAGGTACAGACTCTTTCTCGTGATGAGAGCTTCTGTGAACTACTCTATTAGAAACTTACAAATTTATAATATAGTATCATTAATTACACTCACCAGGTCCTACATTACATCCCCAGGATTTATTGATTTTATACCTGGAATTACCTACCATTTTTGAAGATGTATAGCTTGATTATTCTTTCTGTGTTCCTTTAACAGAAACATGACATCAATGCCAGCTTACACCAGAATGCTGAATTTCTTGGCTTTCTTTTATATGCCGTGTCCCTCCAATTATCTGTTGAACTTGCCCACTTCTCGCGGTCACTACTCCACGGCCGTAGCTGAGAACACTGTTATTTCTCTCCTAAGTTATAGCAATGGCTTAGCGCAGGTGGACTCTGTTCCTTTTGTACTGTCCTATAATTTGCCTTCCAAATTTCATTTATACTGAAGTGTTTTTCAGTTTCTAACATTTCCCATAGTTTCTTTGTTGTTCTTCTGGTGAGATATAACTTATTTCTGGTAATTTTTTTGAACCCCACAATCTGGGTTAATATCTTTCTTCCTACATACTTGTACAGAATATTGGATTATCTCCATTGTTATAGTTACCATATTTTAATTGTCTGATAATTTATTTATATCAACGACTAGACTATAGACCATAAGCTTTGAGAGCTGAGAATCTGTTTTGTTCAGATTGTATATTCATCTCACATGATGCCTGTTATGTCATAGACCTTCAATAATCATTTGCTGAATTATTAGAAATTAATTATTAATTAGGTCAAAAGTTGGCAAGCTGTGGGTTGTGAGCTGGTCATCTGTTTTTGTAAGTTTTCATTGGAAAATACCCGTGGCCTTTAGTTTGTGTATTGCCTATGGATTTTTTGTACTACAATGGCAGAGATGAGCTATTGGAACAGACATTCTATAGCCTGTGAAGTTTAAAATAATTACTATGTCATCCTTTGGTGAAAAATTTGGTGACTGTTGATGTAGGGCTATGCAGGCTTTTTATTCTTGAGTGAGTTTTGATAATTTGCATCTTTTAAAGGATTTGCCCTTTAATCCAAATTCTCAAATTAGTTAATATAAAGCTCTTTGGGATATTCCTGAATTATCCTTTTTAATGTATGAGGATCTATAGTAATGCTCCCTTTTTACTCTTGATATTTATATCTTTATGACTTATATCTTCTCTCTTTTTTTTCTTCACTAATTTGGCTAGATATTTATCAAATGTTTTACTCTTGTCAAATTAACCAGATATTACCTTTTGTTTTCTTTACTATTTCTACTTCTCTCTTATCTTTATTATTTCATCTTTTCTGCTTCCTTAGGGTATAATTTGCTCTTCTACTTATAGTTTTTAAATGATGTTTATCTTATTTTAAGTTCTTGAATTCTTTGATCCATGTTTTTTTTTTCATTAATTTTTGCAAATTCTCAGATTCTGTTTTTCTTTTTTTTTTCCCCTGTTGTGTTCTCTTTTTTCATCCTAGGCTACTAATTGTACATATGATAGACCATAAGACATCACACAGTTCTTAAATGCTCTGTTCTATTATTTTTTTTTTTTTGCCTACTTTTTTTTCTCTTTGTGGTTCTTTCTGTTCTATTATATGCTATTAACATTTGAATGAGTAAATTCTGAATAAAGTGGATTGCTATTCATAATGAGGATGGGTCTCTTACAATCATTGGAAGTCTTTTTTTTTAAATTTTATTTATTTATTAGACAGAGATCACAAGTAGGCAGAGAGGCAGGCAGAGAGAGAGGGGAAGGAGGCTCCCTGCTGAGCAGAGAGCCTGCCGTGGGGCTCCATCCCAGGACCCTGGGATCATGACCTGAGCCGAAGGCAGAGGCTTCAACCTACTGAGCCACCCAGGTGCCCCCAATCATTGGAAATCTTAAGAGAAAGAAGACTGTAATCTTTCAGTGAAGAGGGGATACTGCTTCTAGACGACCTTGAAACTAGAGCTGCAAGATCAGCTCTTCCCTGAGTCTCCAGCCTGCCAGCCTGCTGGACAGATTCAGAACTTGCTGGCCCTGACAACTACATGAGAGAATTCCTTGAAATCTCTGTCTCTGATGCATGTGCACGTGGCTGTGTGTGCATGTATCTCCTAATGGCCCTTTTTCACTGGAGAACAATGATGCAGTATGTCCAGCCCACCACCCGGTCACCAAGGCGATGTCACACATTTCAGGTGTTTGCGATGGTTGCAGCTCATTTCTAGAACCAATTTCTTCTATTTATAAGTTGTTATGTTAACAAACCACCTTAAACTTTAAGAGGTTAAAACAATACCAATTTTTTTTTTTGCTTTTTTTTCTTATGATTCTGTGTGTCAAGAATTTGGGCCAGGCATAATCTCTGTTCCAGGATGTCTGGAACCTCAGGTAGGATGGCCCAAGTGGCTGGCAGATGGTAGGGATTGCTTGAATAGGCCCATATGTCTATGGCCTCCATTCTGAGTGTTAGCTGAGTTTTTTGGTTCTCCTCTATATGGTCTCCCAATCTCTTGAACTTGAACTTCTCCACAGCATAATGGTTTTAGGGTCCCAAGAAGGTTTTGAGTTACAAGTACTTATCAAGACTCTGCTTTCATAGTATGTACTGTACTGGTCTGCTAGGGCTGATAAAACAAAGTGCCACAGATTAGGTAGCTTAAAGAAGAGAAATAGATTTTTCACTTTTCTCTGGAGACTGGATATTAAAAATCAAAGTACCAAGACAGCATGGTGCTGGCACAAAACAGACACATAGACCAGTGGAACAGAGTAGAGAACCCACAACTCTATCGTCAAATAATCTTCAACAAAACAGGAAAAAATATACAGTGGGAAAAAAAGCCTCTTCAATAAATGGTGCTGGGAAAATTGGACAGCTATGTGTAGACGAATGAAACTTGACCATTCTCTTACACTGTACACAAAGATTAACTCAAAATGGATAAAAGACCTCAACGTGAGACAGCAACCCCTCAAAATCCTAGAGGAGAACATAGGCAATAACCTCTTCAACATCGGCCACAGCAACTTCTTTCAAGATATGTCTCCAAAGTCAAAGGAAACAAAAGTGAAAATGAACTTCTGGGACTTCATCAAGATCAAAAGCTTCTGCACAGCAAAGGAAGCAGTCAAGAAAACGAAGAGGCAACCCACGGAATGGGAGAAGATATTTGTAAATGACAGTACAGACAAAGGGTTGATATCCAAGTTCTATAAAGAATTCCTCAAACTCAACACACACAAAAGACTATCATGTCAAAAAATGGGCGGAAGATATGAACAGACACTTCTCCAATGAAGACATACAAATGGCTATCAGACACATGAAAAAATGTTCATCATCATTAGCCGTCAGGGAGATTCAAATTAAAACCACATTGAGATATCACCTTACACCAGTTAGAATGGCCAGAATTAGCAAGACAGGAAACAAGTGTTGGAGAGAATGTGGAGAAAGGGGAGCCCTCTTACACTGTTGGTGGGAATGCAAGTTGGTGCAGCCACTTTGAAAAAGAGTGTGGAGATTCCTTAAGACATTAAATATAGAGCTAAGCTATGACCCTGCAATTGCAGTGCTAGGTATTTACCCCAAAGACACAGATGTAATGAAAAGAAGCCATCTGTACCCCAATGTTCATAGCAGCGATGGCCACAGTTGCCAAACTATGGAAAGAGCCAAGATGTCCTTCAACAACAGACAAATGGATAAAGAAGATATGGTCTATATATACAATGGAGTATTATGCCTCCATCAGAAAGGATGAATACGCAACTTTTGTAGCAACATGGACAGGACTGGAAGAGATTATGCTGAGTGAAATGAGTCAAGCAGAGAGAGTCAATTATCATATGGTTTCACTTACTTGTGGAACATAAGGAATAACACAGAGGAGGACATGGGGAGATGGAGAGGAGAAGGGAGTTGGGGGAAACTGGAGAGGGAGTTGAACCATGAGAGACTGTGGACTCTGAGAAACAAACTGAGGGTTTTGGAGGGGAGAGGGTGGGGGTTGGGGGTTGGGTGAACCTGGTGGTGGGTATTATGGAGGGCTCGTATTGCATGGAGCCCTGGGTGTGGTGCATAAACAATGAATTCTGGACCACTGAAAACAAATAAAATAAAGTGGAAAAAAAAAATCAAAGAACCTGCAGGGTTGGTTTCTCACGAGAGTGCTCTCCTTGGATTCTTACTGTGTCCGTATGTGGCATCTTCTCTGTGCACACACACCTGCTGTCTCTTCCTCTTTTATAAGGACAGCAGTTGCGTTGGATTGAGGTCTTGCCTTTATGAACTTATTTAATTTCAATGACCTCTTCAGAGGCTCTCTCTCCTATACAATTACACTGGGGTTTGGAGCTTCAACCTATGAATTTTGGAAAGACAACGTTTAATCTGTAGCATCTGCTAATGTCTCATTGGGCAAAGCAAAATATATGGCCAAGCCCAGAGTCAACTTGGGGAAGTACCACACCAGCTGGAGCACTGCAGGGGGAGTTGATAGAGGTGTTTATACAAAATGTGTTCACGACTCAGAGAGAGATACCGTCTGGTACTTGTTTACGTTCCCTTTTTACATAGTTGCTCTGGTGGTCTTTGTCTATAACAAAAGTCAGCATGGTATAAGTTACTTAACGTTTTAACTACTTTTCAAGGTAATATTAATCTTCTACTCAGAAGTCAAACTTGGTTATCCAGCAGTTTATATAGGGAGGGGAGAAATGAGGTGGTTCACAGATATTTAAGGCCAAGGTAAAGTTTTGTTGTTGTCATTACAATATTATAGAGATGGGATAAGTGAGGCTTGATATTTTAGTAACAGAAATTATCCTAAATTACTTAATTTAATTTTATTTTGGGGGATTTCAGCATGCCTTATCAGTGTGCTAGCCAACAACTACCAGGAACGCATCTGCATTTGAGCCACTTGGGTTATTACTCATCGCAGTGCGAGAGAATGCACACCA
This sequence comes from Neogale vison, assembly GCF_020171115.1. Classification (NCBI taxonomy): domain Eukaryota; kingdom Metazoa; phylum Chordata; class Mammalia; order Carnivora; family Mustelidae; genus Neogale; species Neogale vison. The sequence continues at coordinate 597,512 of NC_058093.1, forward strand.
TGAAGGACTACGGTGTACCTTGGAAATAGGGTGCTAGAATGGACTTTTTATAGGATTTGGGCATTGGTTGGGTGATTTGGGGAGGAGTGCAAGGAATTAGGAGTTTGATATATATTGACTATTACTGGAAATAGGGGACAATTCGATGACTGAGCTCTAAATAAATCTTATCTTTAGGGAGGGTAGTGAAGAGGAAGAGTAAAGCAGTGATTGTTAAAGCACGCATCTAGGCTGGGAACGGGGAATGTCTAGAATTTTGTGCTTGGAGAGTGTTCATGTTTTATCTGTGTTCCAGCAAGTTTGTGGAGTGGCCTTCTTTTTGCCTGGCTCTGCCATGATTACAGTGTCCAGGTCTGATACTGATGTTCTGTGGGATCACGTTCACCAGGAGAGTCGCGAGGCCCGGCTGTCAGCTCCTGGATGTCCGTGGCTGCATTTTCTTTTTAGTTCGTGTCCCTTCCCTTTACCTTAGTTGGGCCTATGCTGCTTGATACAGCCTCCTGTTTCGGAATGTTCAAAGTAAATGTGTTTCACACGACAAATACTAAGCTCTTCAGAGTTTTGTTGTATTAATTCTAAATTTTATTCTTTTAATTTCCTGACTTGGACACAGAGTGAGCTTCCCGCGATATACAAAGGAAATCCCTGTGCCCTCCTCTCTCCTCATTCTATAAGGACCCACACGTGTCCTCAGGTTTTCAGAGTCCAATCTCTGCCTGTGAAGCACCGCCCTCAGCCTGTCCTTTGGAACCGAGTGCTTTGAGCCTTTCCTCCTAATCACCCATCAGGATATACTTGCCCTGTCTCATTTCCTCAGTTCCCACAGCTGCATTAAAAATTTGGCTAACAAATCCTTGATAATGTTTTATTACTTTTGTACACTTCATGGCAAATCCTTTTTTATTGTGACTTCCTGGAAATAATTCTTGACTTCAAAATACTAATGGTTTCTGGACTAGATGTGCAAGTTATCTGGGGCCAGAAGAGCACTTTTCCCCCCTCACATTTCCCAAACAAAGTTGGTGGCTTTCTACCCTGTTGGTCCATTATAAACTATTTCTCTCATGAAGTGCAAGTGGGACATTTTGCTTATTAATGTTCTGCCGGACTGGGGGATGTATTACCCTAGCTGTGCATTCTGGGACGAGTGGAAAGGACACTCTGGACTTTGGAATGGTAGTTTCTGATAGAGGATAGAAGAAAGAATGTTCCATTGTTTCATTTCTAGTTTTCTAACCATGGGCTGGTCCTCTCTAAAGCCCACCTTTGATGTATCTGAGATACGAGATTACTCTAGGGACTGTTGTATTGTCATGAGATGTCCATACAGTTACTTATTTCAACAGATGACTATTATTATTCTCTGTAACAAAAATCTGATCTCTCTAATCAAAAAGTAAGTGTTCTGTGGAGAGGATTCAGAGAATCGAATCACAGTCTGTGTGGGTGACTAATGATTTTGATCAGTGTGTCTTAGCGTCAACGAGGATTTCACATTTGTCCTGAGTACCATATGTTGCCTTCGTAACTGTTAGATTTGTTTTCAGGGATGAAAAATTTAAAGAGTCTTATTACTGAGTAACATATTTAGCACGTGTGCTAGAATGATTTCCAGTGGTGTTGGAAGTTCTCTTTTTACAACACTGACTGCAGAAAAGTCTGTCGGCCCCTGCTGCGGTAAAACACGTGAGGTGGATCCCGTCACTTGGAATGTCGGCCCTACGCAGGGTGAGGGGTAGGTAGGGAACTGTCAGAGGATATATGAAAACATTCATGTAATCCTGCCATTCCTGCAAAAGAAAGATACCTATATCATGGCTTTTTATGAAGAAACTTCCAGTAAATAAAAACAGAAACTATAGCAGAGATGATTCCTGAAAGTTATTTTTTAACTAATACAGTAAATCTGGACAATGCAGTAAGTTTGGGCAATTTACTTAAGAGTGAGGAAATATAAACTTTATAATACATTGAAAATGAAGCTGAGAACTAAACTTCTAGAAAAGTGTATGATGTCATTTGAAGATATGGCCCAAACACTAGGTGTCCTTGCATTTTTACTGACTTCAGCACTATCAGTGTTACCAAGAAAAATCTGTTAATAAGCTTGTCTTTATAAATAAATTAATTCAAGGAAAGGTAATTCTTATGAGTTGAATTTTGCCCTTCCATAATTGGTATGTTGACGTTCTAACCCCTAATCCCTCAGAATGTGACCTTATTTGGAAATAGGGTCTTTGCCAACATGATTAGTTAAGATGAAGTCTTACTGGAGTAGGGTGGGCCCCTAATCTAGTACGACCAGTCCCCTTAATAAAAGGGAACTTGGACACACACACACGCACACACACACACACAAGGAGAATACCACATTAAATAATAACTCGCCTTTTCCATCCCCCTAGTCCATGGAAACTTCTACATTCTGTATGAATCATAAAATATTTGGAATTAGGAATCATAAAATATTTGTTCTTCTGTGTCTGGCTTATTTCATTAAGCATAATATTTACATGATCCATTCATGTTATAGTATATAATATAGTATATAGTTTAACATGTTATAGCTAAATAATATTCCATTATACATATGTACCACATTTTAGTTATCCGTTTTATTTACCCATTTATCCCATGATAGACACTTGGACTTTTCTCATCTTTTGGCTGTTGTGAATAATGCATGAACATTGGCATACAAATATCTTTTCTAATCCCTGCTCTCAGTTCTTTTGGATATATACCTAAAAATGGAATTGGTGGTTCATCTGGAAGTTCTATGTATGACCCTTCGGAAAACCACCAAACTGTTTTCCATGGAAGCTACACCATTTTACATTCCCGCCAGAAAAGTTGGAGAGCTTCAATTTCTCCACATCCTTGCTAATATGTGTTATATTCTATTCGTTTTTAGTCATCTTAGCAAGTGTTAAGTGATATTTCATTGTGATTTTGATTTGCATTTCCCTAATGAGTAATGATTTTGAGTATCTTTTCATGTGATTATTGGCTATTTGTTTTTTTTTTTCTTTGCAAAAATTTCAGCCCCTTGCCCATTTTTAAATTGGGCTGTTTGTTTTGTTGTTGTTGTTGTTACCGAATTTGGGGAGTTCTTTATATATTCTGGATCTTAATCACTTATTAGGCGTAAGATTTCCAAATACTTTTCTTGTAGGTTGTTTTTTTCACTTCTTTGATAATATTCCTGATGCACACAGGTTCTTAATTTTTATGAAATAGTTTATTCGTGTTGTCTTTTATGACGTCTTTTGGGTGTTATGTCCATGTAATCCTAACCAAACCCGGTGTCATGAAGATTTTTCACAAAGTTCTCTTCTAAGATAATTTTAGCTCCTAAATTTAGGTCTTTGGTGCATCTCGAGTTACTTTTTACACCTGGTGTAAAGTAAAGGTCTAGCTTCATTCTTTTGCATGTGCATATGCAGTTTTTCCAGGATGATTTATAGAAAAGACTGTCTTTTCCCTCATTTAAACGGCCACCTCACCCTTGTAAAATTCAATTGATTTGATGTGAGAGTTTACTCCTGGTCTCTCTACGCTATTACATCCGTTTGTATCTCTTCCTGTGCCAGTGCCATACTGTTTTAATTACCTTAGCTTTGGAGAAAGTTGTTTTTTTTTTTTTTTTTTTTTTAAAGATTTTATTTATTTATTTGACAGAGAGAGATCACAAGTAGGCAGAGAGGCAGGCAGAGAGAGAGGAGGAAGCAGGCTCCCCGCTGAGCAGAGAGCCCGATGCGGGACTCGATCCCAGGACCCTGAGATCATGACCTGAGCCGAAGGCAGCGGCTTAACCCACTGAGCCACCCAGGCGCCCAGCTTTGGAGAAAGTTTTGAAGCCAGGAAATATAATCCTCCAACTTTGTTTTTCTTAACCCAGATTGTTTTGCCTTTTTTAGGGCCCCTTGTAATTCCATAAGAACTTGAGTATTGGTCTTTCCAGTTCCATGAAAAGGCTGTTGGAATTTTGATGGAGATTGTAGCAAATTTGAGAAGTACACTTTTGCCACCTTTCAGCCAATTTTGCTTTCTCTTACCACCATGAATAACCACAATTCTGGATTCTAATGTGAGATCTTGGTTCTGTACGTATTAGCCATAATTTTGTCACAAAAAAATGAAGGCTTGACTTAAAATATATATATATATATATATATATATATATATATATATATATATATTTGAAGTTACTAGAAACAAACTTTCTTTGTGGAATATTTTGGCAGCAGTTTAGCTACAGATTTTCCAGATTTTTATTTACCTTTTATAACTCAAGAATTTATGAGTTCAAATATAGTTTATATTTATCTTAAAATGATATCAAACTTACAGAAAATTTACATGGATGGTATAAATTTTTTTTTTTCCTGATCTGTTTGAGAGTAATATGCCAACACAATGATCTATTACCCAGGAATATTTGGTATGTAATTCCTATGAAAAAGATACATTTTCCTACATAACCACAATCCAACCATCAAAATCAGGAAACAAATAAGAGTACACTGATACATTATTACCACCAAATGCTCAGACTCAATTAAACTTTCACCAGATGACCTAATAATGTCCCTTGCAGTGAAACCATCTGTTAAAGGGTTTCGTGTTTCCATAGTGGGTGTGTCTCTCCAGTCACCTTAAATCTAGCAGTTTCCTTGACTTCATGACCATGTAGCTTTTGAAAATTCAAGCCATTTGTTTGGTAGAATGTTCTGCACTTCAGTTTAGCGGATAGTTTTTCCTTATATACTCAGGGCGTGTATTTTTGTGAGGAGTATCACACACGTGAGGGTTTCTTCTTTTTCTGTTCAGGCGGGACACGGTTCTGATTTGGTTTGTTAACTGATTTCATCCCTTGATTAAACTGGTATTTCTCAGGTTTCCCCTGTATTTTTTTTCTTTTTTTTACCTTTGTAATTTATAGCTACTTTATATGGGAGGGGCTTTGAGAACATATAAGTACTCCATTCCTGATAAAGTTTTCCTGACAAACTTGTTTTAGTGTCCACTGACGCTTCCTAGCCGAGTTATTTATGACGATTGTCCCTGATGATTTTTAAATCTGCCATTCGTTCTGCATTTATTGGTTGACACTGTTTTGTAAAAATAATAATAATAATAATGTTTTATCTTTTGATTTTAATTAAATTAATTAAAGTAGGGAGTCATGGATTTATATTTTATTTAATGAAGTGTATGACCTTTGAGTGCCACTGTTTACTTTGGTATTCAAGCGTTCTTGGATCTGACCAGTCAGAGCCCCTCACACGGTTTCTGCACCCCTTTGGCATGACCCTGTCCTCTTTTGAGCACCGTCTTACTTTCACCTGAAGTAAAGGCTCATTCATTTGTGCTCAGTCTCAAACCTGGAATTCACCATTTGAAAAACATTCACTTGTTTTGGGGTTTTTTCTTTTTTTAGAAAAAAAATATTTAAAAATCGAGATTAGATGTCAAGTGACCTTGTGACTGTTGGGGTATTGCTGCTCCTCAGCCCCCTAAAAGGACAGCTCAAGGAACTAATTTATATATTTTTATTTTTATAAGTTCCGTATGTGCATTTGTAAATATGTGTACAAACGTGTATATTCAAATACATGTTACGGACAAGAGACTAACACACACACACACGTTTAGTTGTGCCTCCCTATCTCTCTGTCATCCACCCAACACTGTGAATTCGCATCAGTACGAGTTCTGTGCCAACACTGATACTAATTCAACATCCCAGGACTCATGCTAGTTTTTTGTTTTGTTTTGTTTTTCCTTTTCATTTTTGGAACTCTTTTCTGACAGTGGGAACCCTGGCTTCTGTCATCTCCAATATACTAACTTCTTGGGCCAGTGAGCCCTGCAGTTGTGACCAACACTTATTCCTGTTTCCGCTACCGTCCACCAACACCCTTTTCTGAGATCACGCTCTCACACCGATTCTGGGCACGCCTTCGCACTCCCCCGGCTCTGACGCTTCCTGGAGGCTGAAAATGCCCTCTACTTAGAGCCCTAAGTGCCATGGGCCTTTCAGCAATGATATAGGATAGTTGGATAATATTTGCCAGTCTTTTCATAATGCTGATAAGAAACTTTTCAGAGAATAACTGTAATTCCATCTCAACAGGCCCTTCACTGCATTACAGTGTCTAAACTGCTTTCTTATTCCTAAGTGAAAGCTACATTCGTGAAAGTGTGGCTCTTAGAGGTAAATGACAAAGTTTTTGTTTGTTTGACAGGTTATTTTTATCTTCGGTTTTAGAAGAATTAACTGCACTGTGATCTTGTTGAGACTACCTAGGAAGCCCATTATAATTTATAAAGCAAAGTTCTCCGGGGCAAACCAGAACCAAACCAACATTTGCAAAATCTCACTGTTGGTTCCCTCAAACAAACAAAAAGGAATATTATGAATAAACTTACTTGGTCCAGTAAACTGACTTTCTCATAAAATCTACTTTAGTAAACTAAAGTTTATAAAGTTACATTTTAAATAAAATTCAACTTTTTCTAGGTGGATAAAAATGAAACTCTTTCATGTCGATGTAAAATATTTATGCGGTTGTAAACGCGCACTCTGATGGGTAAGTGTGTCAGATGTACTGTCACTCCACTGCTGGAATTATCTATGGCACAAGATTAATAGTATTTTAGTCTCAAAACACAGATCCTATTTTGATAAAGATTTCATTTAGAAAAACACCCCATATTCATTTAAGTCATTTGGGGAAAAATAGGTTATTGAATCAGAAAATCCCGGTTTTGTTAAAAGTGGAGGCATTATAAAATAATAAAAATATGTATTTCATGTTGAGTTGTATATTTCTATCAAATTAGACTTCTGGAAAGCTACATTTTTAGATGAGTTTCTTAGAATGCATCATTTGCATAAAGTTTATTTAAAATATTGGTTAATTTTGAAAACAAATGATCAGTTACTCTTGTAAAAGGACTCATGGAAGTACTCTTTTTGTAAATGTGCTGCTGGTGAAATTTTTCTTTCATTTTAGCAGATTCTGTCTCATCTTTTTTGAGTTGATAAGGATTGCACAATCCCCTTGTGTTTCCTTTTGCAAGGACTTTTCTTGGTAAATCACATCAATGATATCAACCTCAATGGGAAATGTATTTGCAACTGTTTCTTCCCACACAGTTTTGGTTTTTTTGAAAGACCTCTATATACTTAATATAGTCTTTTAAGTTTTCAGATATTAAATATTTGAAATTATGTATTTATTGATCAGTAATTTACATATAAGACTGATTTTCAAGTGTGAAGCTTGCGCAGCTTTGACAGACTGTGTGGGCACTCAGGACGGCAGCGTTTTTCTATAATTAGTGGCATCGTTATCCTTTTGGTTATGTGGTATGTTCAGCATCCGTGACAAATACGCCGGTAGCAGTAGCTTGAACAATTTAGAATTTATTTCTCACTCATGTGAAATTGTGGGCGTACGGGGTCCAGATCTGGTCCCATGATTGCACAAGGGCTCCGATGCTTCTGTCTCCTTGCTCTCCCGGTCCCTTGCGTTTTGTGAGAGGCGTGTGGTACACTGGTTCCCTGGGGAAGGAGTCATCCCTGGTTTTTGGTACCTGCTGGTTATGGTGGTACTCGCTGGTTATATTTACTGACTTTTAAGCTATCAGTGGCGTAACCACTTGGAAAATTCCTGAAAATTTAACAGTCAGCTCCAACACATGGGCCCAGCAGCGCGAAGTGTCGCCTTCACTGCTGTGGTCATGACGCCTCATCAGCAGGACCATATTCCAGTCAGAGGAAAAGGGCCCTTCTCTTAGGAGTGTGACTTGACGGAGCCCACACCACTTCCTTTTGCGTCCTGCTAGTTAGAAGTTAATCACATGCCCTACCTCCAAGACAGGCTAAGGAATGTCTTCATTCTGTTTAGCTGATTATGAGTTGGTTCTTACAGAACAAAGGAAGAAAAGCATTGGTGACTAACAGTAGATTGTGCCACAGACGTGCATGAATAAAAGCCAGCGACATGAGTCATGGCTACGAGAATGACAATTAAGGACTATGATGAAAAAAGATTACATGAGTAAGTTAATACATGGCAGCTGTTAATTTGAAGATTTTCCACTTCAATTAATAATTGAATGAGCGGGCGCCTGGATGGCTCAGTGGGTTAAGCCGCTGCCTTCGGCTCAGGTCATGATCTCAGGGTCCTGGGATCGAGCCCCGCATCGGGCTCTCTGCTCAGCAGGGAGCCTGCTTCCCTCTCTCTCTGCCTGCCTCTCTGCCTACTTGTGATCTCTCTCTGTCAAATAAATAAATAAAATCTTTAAAAAACAAAACAATTGAATGAGTAATAACCAAAACTGTCTTTTTAATAATAGGCAAAGAACAATGCAGTGCTACATTAAATCAGTGACAAGAATCATTGAGATGTTTCAGAAGTAAAATATTATTTTGTGTAATTATCATTACACATTTTCACAAGGTGCCCTCATGGAGTTTTTAAAAAAGTTATCCAAAATTAGATATCAGCAGGCTGGATTAAGGAAAAAGTTCAGCTCAGAAGTCTTTCGCACTCTCCAGCTGTTTATTGCTGAAAATATAACAACAGCAGCATTTGAAAATTTTATATTCCGAAGAGTTCAGATTAAAGAATGAGTAATCTGAGAGGTGGTCTGTAAACCACAGGAGAACCGCTGGGCTGGGTTTGTTTATAAAGAAAAGTAAATAATGGTGTCCATGACGACCAGTGTGTCTCACACAGTATTCTAGAGTTCATATTAAAAGCATATTTAAATTACACTCTTCAAACCTACAAATCAAAATACCACACTCTGCTAATCAGTGATACTCCGTGCAGCAAATTACACCACCTACTTTCTGAGTCACACCACCAAAGCTGTCTTTGTGCTTTTTCAGGTGGTAAATGTAATGGGGGTACTTGCATCTTCTTCCCTTTGAAAACCATCACAGGATCCTCAATCATATCAGGTATTAATTTATACCTTCCAATTTCCCCCCAGGTTTATTGAGATATAATTGACAAAAATTGTGTATATTTAAGATGTACAATGTGATGGCTTGATATATCCACATACATTGTGAAATGATTACCACAATCAAGTTGATTAACATATCCACCACCTTCCATGGCTCTTATTACTTTATTTTGGCATGGTGAGAGCACTTAAGGTCCGTTCTCTTAGCAAATGTCAATATAATACAATAAAATTAACTGTGGCCACCTTGCTGTAATTTTCCAGAATGTATTCATCTTGTAAATCTATTTTAATTCTTTATTAGTTCTTAAAATCCCATAAAAGGATTCTTTTTAATATCATATTTTTTTCTTATTGTTGAATAAAGCAAAAATCAGAAGTAATTTTTTTCAGAAATAATTTTTACATAAAGGATTAATTCTAGAATAATTTTATATAGATAAACCTGTTTTCTATGTGTGAATTTTCTTTATTCTTAGTTGTTCTATAATCCTTAATCTATTATTTTTCCATCTGAGTTATCAAAGTCTGGAGTACAATTTTCCCTTCTAAAAATCATGATCATTTATCTTGCTGAAGGGACCTATTCTTTGCTTCCAAGGTCCTAAATATGTTCATATTCATTCATTCAACATATGTTCATTAAATAGCTCTTTTGTGGGTATACAAAGTCTCATAGTGAAGCAATGTTTACATTCTGAAAGCCACCAAGGAAGGATACAGTGTCCTGTCCTCAAAGAATTGGAATCCAGTGGATGAATACACACATGCTTAGAAGGAACATAAGCAAACGTAGAAACGAAAGAATGCAGGTGCTTGGAGGAGCAGTCTCTTGGAGCACGTTCATGGTGTGTGTTATGGGCCCCATGGAGAGAAAATTGCAGCAGAAGTTGCTTAATACTCAACATCTAGTTCAGTCTTTCACTAATGTGCTTCCTGTAACAAAGCAGCTGGAAATGTAAAAACTCCATTTCTCATAAGCTTTTGTAAGTAGGGTCCTATACAATTTACCTTTGACCAATGACATCCTTGCAGGCAAGATTTGGAAGACAACTAAAATGAAGGCCTGATTATACTGCTTCTGCTGACAAGTTCATCATGAAACAATTTTCCTTCTACCTTGGTAGGGTTGTCAGAGATCCTAGGATCCTGCCACTAGCCCCAGGGGTGGGTTTGTTTGGGAAACAGAGCACACGGAATCAAATTGGTTATTCTAGCTGTCTCAGTGTGGTGCTGAGCCTGCCAACGTGGTGGTGACACTTGGTAGTAGCTATCCTCTGATTTTGGCAGGTCCCTCTGGCAGGGTCTGGAGCCAATGGCCTTCACACCAAAATGACATTTGATGGTCTGTTTCAATTGTGCTGGTTTGAGTATCAACCTAGAGCCTTTTCCTTCATCAGTAAGCCAGTTAGTACACTGTAATAAACCCCTTTTCCCCTTTTTAAAAAATTGACATATAACATATTATTTGTTTCAGGGGTACGGGTCTGTGAATCATCAGTCTTACACAATTCACAGCTATATACCCTACGTATATAGCACATAGCACATACCCTCCCCAGCGTTTCTACACAGACATGTCTCTCTAACTGATCACTGATCAAAATGTTAATACTGTAAAATCTTCTCTTTTTTAGTGGGAAAATATGATTGAGTAGAACACTCCAGACAGAATAAGTAACTCAAGCAGAAGCAAAAAGTGCAATATTTGTGTAAGATCCCTTTTAGAACCAAGCAGCTAGAGCTAAAATGTTAGGGCACTGTGGAGTTTTGGATAGAAGGGCAGTTTGGAGAGAACATATCAGAAGGCTGAGGAGACCCTCTTCTATAGGCCAGACGATGGGGAGTCAGGTAATTTGGGAATATCAGTCTGGAAATGGGATATGGAATAGATGTGGGAAAATGGAGACTGAAAAGGGCCTGATTTATTAGACGAGTAAGGCAAACTGGGGCACCCAGGTGTCCAGTTGGTTAGGGGTCTACCTTTGGCTCAGGTCATGATTCCGGGTCCTGAAATTTTGTCCCGCATCCGGCTCCCTGCTCAGCTGGGAGACTTCTCCCTTTCCCTCTGACCCTCCCTCCTGCTTATGCTCTTATTCACTCTTAAAAAAAAAAAAAGAGTAAGGCAAAAGGATAAGAAGGACAGAATAATGAGAAAAATCTAATGGGACAATTCTGGGTAAGTTCTTGTGTTCATTTTAATTGTGATGTTCCAGATAAATGTGTTCTGAGCCTCCAACTTTGTTATCTGAATAATAATAATAATTAATAATTAATAATAATTATTATTATGCAGGCTTAAGAAATGCTTGATGCACAAGGTAGGAGAAGGACTATGGTGAAATGCCATCAATTGAAATGAACCAGTGAATGTCAGAAACGTTCTTCATAAGCAGGAGCTCTAATTGGACAACATTGTTGGTTTCAAGTTGAATTTATATAGAAAATTAACTAGTTGCAGATGCATTCTTCTTATATCATAAAAATTTCTTATAGTAAGTTACCCCCAAGTTAAGGACTTGTCTATTTACTTATGATTATTCTGTTTTTTAATTTTTATTTTTTTATAAACATATAATGTATTTTTATCCCCAGGGGTACAGGTCTGTGAATCTCCAGGTTTACACACTTCACAGCACTCACCATAGCACATACCCTCCCCAATGTCCATAACTCCACCACCTTCTCCCAACCCCCCTCCCCCCAGCAACCCTCAGTTTGTTTTGTGAGATTAAGAGTCTCTGATGGTTTGTCTCCCTCCCGATCCCATCTTGTTTCATTTATTCTTTTCCTACCCCCCAGCCCCCTCACATTGCATCTCCACTTCCTCATATCATGGAGATCATATAATAATTGTCTTTCTTTGATTGACTTATTTCACTAAGCATGATACCCTCTAGTTCCATCCACATCATCGTAAATGGCAAGATTTCATTTCTTTTGATGGCTGCATAGTATTCCATTGTGTATATATACCACATCTTCTTTATCCATTCATCTGTTGATGGACATCTAGGTTCTTTCCATAGTTTGGCTATTGTGGACATTGCTGCTATAAACATTTGGGTGCATGTGCCCCTTCGGATCACTATGTTTGTATCTTTAGGGTAAATACCCAGTAGTGCAATTGCTGGGTCATAGGGTAGCTCTATTTTCAACTTTTTGAGGACCCTCCATGCTGTTTTTCAGAGTGGCTGCACCAGCTTGCAGGTGTTCCTGCAAGGAGGGTTCCCCTTTCTCCGCATCCTCGCCATCATCTGTCCTTTCCTGACTTGTTAATTTTAGCCATTCTGACTGGTGTGAGGTGATGTCTCATTGTGGTTTTGATTTGTATTTCCCTGATGCCGAGTGATGTGGAACACTTTTTCATGTGTCTATTGGCCATCTGGGTGTCTTCTTTGCAGAAATGTCTCTTCATGTTCTCTGTCCATTTCTTAATTGGATCATTTGTTCTTTGGGTGTTGAGTTTGATAAGTTCTTTATAGATTTTGGATACTAGCCCTTTATCTGATATGTTGTTTGCAAATATCTTCTCCCATTCTGTCAGTTATGATTTGGTTTTGTTAATGTTTCCTTTGCTGTGCAAAAACTTTTGACCTTGATATAATCCCAATAGTTCAATTTTGCCCTTGCTTCCCTTGCCTTTGGAAGAAGTTGCTGTGGCTGAGGTTGAAGAGGTTGCTGCCTGTGTTCTCCTCAAGGATTTTGATGGATTCCTTTCTCACATTGAGGACCTTCATCCATTTGAGTCTATTTTTGTGTGTGGTGTAAGGAAATGGTCTAATTTCATTTTTCTGCATGTGGCTGTCCAATTTTTCTAACACCATTTGTTGAAGAGGCTGTCTTTTTTCCATTGGACAATCTTTCCGGCTTTGTCAAAGATTAGTTGACCATAGAGTTGAGGGTCTATTTCTGGGCTCTCTATTCTGTTCCATTGATCTATGTGTCTGTTTTTGTGTCAGTACCATACTGTCTTGATGATGACAGCTTTGTAATAGAGCTTGAAGTCTGGAATTGTGATGCCACCAACTTTGGCTTTCTTTTTCAATATTCCTTTGGCTATTCGAGGTCTTTTCTGGTTCCATATAAATTTTAGGATTATTTGTTCCATTTCTTTGAAAAAAATGGGTGGTATTTTGATAGGAATTGCATTAAATGTGTAGATTGCTTTAGGTAGCATAGACATTTTCACAATATTTGTTCTTCCACTCCAGGAGCATGGAACATTTTTCCATTTCTTTGTGTCTTCCTCAATTTCTTTCATGAGTACTTTTATAGTTTCCTGAGTATAGATTCTTAGCCTTTTTGGTTAGGTTTATTCCTAGGTATCTTATAGTTTTGGGTGCATTTGTAAATGGGATTGACTCCTTAATTTCTCTTTCTTCTGTCTTGTTGTTGTTGTAAAAAAAAATGCAACTGATTTCTATGCATTGATTTTATATCCTGACACTTTACTGAATTCCTGTACTAGTTCTAGAAGATTTGGAGCGGAGTCTTTTAGGTTTTCCACATATAGTATCATATCATCTGCAAAGAGTCACAGTTTGACTTCTTCTTTGCCGATTTGGATGCCTTTAATTTCCTTTTGTTGTCTGATTGTTGAGGCTAGGACTTCTAGTACTATGTTGAATAGCAGTGGTGATAATGGACATCCCTGCCGAGTTCCGGACTTTAGAGGAAAAGCTTTCAGTTTTTCTCCATTGAGAATGATATTTGCAGTGGGTTTTTCATAGGTGGCTTTGATGATATTGAGGTATGTGCCCTCTATCTCTACACTTTGAAAAGTTTTGATGAGGAAGGGATGCTGTACTTTGTCAAATGCTTTTTCAGCATCTATTGAGAGTATCATATGGTTCTTGTTCTTTCTTTTATTAATGTGTTGTATCACATTGATTGATTTCAGATGTTGAACCAACCTTGCAGCCCTGGAATAAATCCCACTTGATAGTGGTGAATAATCCTTTTAATGTACTGTTGGATCCTATCGGCTAATATTTTGGTGAGAATTTTTGCACCTGTGCTCATCAAGCATATTGATCTGTAATTCTCTTTTTGATGGGATCCTTGTCTGGTTTTGGGATCAAGGTGACGCTGGACTCATAGAATGAGTTTGGAAGTTTTCCTTCCATTTCTATATTTTGGAACAGTTTCAGGAGAATAGGAATTAATTCTTCTTTAAATGTTTGGTAGAATTCCCCTGGGAAGCCGTCTGGCCCTGGGATTTTGTTTGTTTGGAGATTTTTGATGAATGTTTCAATCTCCTTACTGGTTATGGGTCTGTTCAGGCTTTCTATTTCTTCCTGGTTCAGTTGTGGTAGTTTATATGTCTCTAGGAATGCATCCATTTCTTCCAGATTGTCAAATTTGTTGGCGTAGTGTTGCTCATGGTACGTTCTTATAATTGTTTGTATTTCTTTGGTGTTGGTTCTGATCTCTCCTCTTTCTTTCATGATTTTATTTATTTGGGTCCTTTCTTTTTTCTTTTTGATAAGTCTGGCCAGGGGTTTATCAATCTTATTAATTCTTTCAAAGAACCAGCTCCTAGTTTTGTTGATTTATTCCTTTTTTTTTTTTGGTTTCTATTTCATTGATTTCTGCACTGATCTTTATTATTTCTCTTCTCCTGCTGGGTTTAGGCTTTCTTGTTGTTCTTTCTCCAGCTCCTTTAGGTGCAGGGTTAGGTTGTATATTTGAGACCTTTCTTGTTTTTTGAAAAAGGCCTGTACCGCTATATATTTTCCTCTCAGGACTGTTTTTGCTGTGTCCCACAGATTTTGAACTGCTGTGTTTTCATTATCATTTGTTTCAATGAATTTTTTCAATTCTTTCTTAATTTCCTGGTTGACCCATTCATTCTTTAGAAGAATACTGTTTCATCTCCATGTATTTGGGTTCTTTCCAAATTTCCTCTTGTGATTGAGTTCTAGCTTCAGAGCATTGTGGTCTGAAAATATGCAGGGAATGATCATAATCTTTTTACCAGTTGAGACTTGATTTATGACCCAGGATGTGATCTATTCTGGAGAATGTTCCATGTGCTCTAGAGAAGAATGTGTATTCTGTTGCTTTGGGATGAAATATTCTGAATATATCTGTGATATCCATCTGGTCCAGTGTTTCATTTAAGGCCTTTGTTTCCCTGTTGATCTTTTGCTTGGATGATCTGTCCATTTCAGTGAGGGGAGTGTTAAAGTCCCCTACTATTATTGTATTATTGTTGGTGTGTTTCTTTGGTTTTGTTATTAATTGGTTTATATAGTTGGCTGCTCCCACATTAGGGGCATATATATTTAAAATTATTAGATCTTCTTGTTGGACAGACCCTTTGAGTATGATATAGTGTCCTTCCTCATCTCTTATTATAGTCTTTCACTTAAAATCTAATTTATCTGATGGAAGGATTGCCCCCCCCCAGCTTTCTTTTGATGCCCATTAGCATGGTAAACTGTTTTCCATCCCCTCACTTTAAATCTGGAGGTGTCTTCGAGTCTAAAATGAGTTTCTTGTAGGCAACATATTGATGGGTTTTGGGTTTTTTTTTTTTATCCATTCTGATACCCCGTGTCTTTTGATTGGGGCATTTAGTCCATTAACATTCAGGGTAACTATTGAGAGATATGAATTTAGTGCCATTGTATTGTCTGTAAGGTGACTGTTAATGTATATTGTCTCTGCTCCTTTCAGATCTACTACTTTTAGGCTCTCTCTTTACTTAGAGGACCCCTTTCAGTATTTCCTGTAGAGCTGGTTTAGTGTTTGAAAATTCTTTCAGTTTTTATTTGTCCTGGAAGCTTTTTATCTCTCTATTTTCAATGATAGCCTAGCTGGATATAGTATTCTTGGCTGCATATTTTTCTCATTTAGTGCTCTCAATATATCATGCCAGCTCTTTCTGGCCTGCCAGGTCTCTGTGGATAAGTTTGCTGACAATCTAACATTTTTACCATTGTATGTTACAGACTTCTTTTCTCGGGCTGCTTTCAGGATTTTCTCTTTGTCCCTAAGACTTGTAAATTTTACTATTAGGTGACGGGGTGTGGACCTATTCTTATTGATTTTGAGGGGGGTTCTCTGCACCTCCTGGATTTTGATGCTTGTTCCCTTTGCCATATTAGGGAAATTCTCTCCAATAATTCTCTCCAATATACCTTCTGCTCCCCTCTCTCTTTCTTCTTCTTCTGGAATCCCAATTATTCCAATGTTGTTTCATCTTATGGTGTCACTTATCTCCTGAATTCTCCCCTCGTGGTCCAGTATTTGTTTGTCCCTCTTTTGCTCAACTTCTTTATTCTCTGTCATTTTGTCTTCTATATCACTAATTCTTTCTTCTGCCTCATTTATCCTAGCAGTAAGAGACTCCATTTTTAATTTCACCTCATTAATAGCTTTTTTAAATTTCAACTTGGTTAGATTTTAGTTCTTTTATTTCTCCAGAAAAGGGGTTTTATATCTCCAGAGAGTGTTTCTCTAATATCTTCCGTGCCTTTATCGAGCCCAGCTAGAACCTCAAGAATCGTCATTTTGAACTCTAGATCTCACATATTACCAATGTCCATATTGATTAGATCCCTGGCCTTCGGTACTGCCTCTTGCTCTTTTTTTTGGTGGTGAGTTTTTCTGCCTTGTCATTTTGTCCAGATAAGAGTATATGAAGGAGCAAATAAAATACTAAAAGGGTGGCAAAGACCCTAGGAAAATGTGCTTTAACCAAACCAGAAGAGACGCCACATCATGGAGGGGAGAAAGGGGATAAACAGAAATTCAGAAAAAAAAAATAAAAAAAGAAAACAAATAAAGAAAAAATACATAAAAGAAAAAATATATACATATGTATTAGACTGGTGACTAGAACAGGGTCACCCACTTAATTTGGGGAGTATTTTGGTCTCTTAGAAGACACTACCTCCCAAAACTTTAAATGAAAAATGTATATAAGGGTAAACAAAATGAAGGGATGGAATATACCTATAAAGATGAAAAAAAAATTTTTTTTATAATTTCTAAAAAAGGAGTTGATAAAGTTAGTTGGTTGGGAGAATAAAGAAAAAGAAAGTGGAGAGAAATAGCTCAGGCTGGAGAATAGAACAAGATTTAGATTTAGGGTATGTTTTGATCTATTAGAAGAAGTTGTACCCCAAATTTTTTAGAAGAAAAAACCCTATGTGTAAACAAAAAAAAAAGTTAGATACAATGAAGGATAAAATGTGACTATAAGAATGAAGGTTCAAAAATGATTATTATTATTTTTTATGAAAGGTATTGTTAATATAAACTAGTTAAAAAATGTTAAATGAGGAAAGGGTAAAATTAAATTAAGCCGAAAGAAAATAAAATTTAAAAAATTAATTAACTGCAAGACTAAAGAATCATGGGGAGAAAGCCATGAGTTCCATGCTTTGCTTTCTCCTCCTCTGGAATTCCACTGCTCTCCTTGGTAAATGAACTTGGTCTTGGCTGGATTTCTTGTTGATCTTCTGGGGGAGGGGCCTGTTGTAGTGATTCTCAAGTGTCTTCGCCCAAGGCAGAATTGCACCGCCCTTACCAGGGGCCGGGTTAAGTAATCTGCTCAGGTTCGCTTTCAGGAACTTTTGTCCCCTGAATGCTTTCCGTAGAGTTCCAGAGGACGGGAATGACGATGGTGGTCTCCCAGTCTCTGGCCTGGAGGAGCCGAGAGCTCAGGGCCCCACTCCTCAGTGCACCCTCAGAGAATAGTGCCCAATTACTCCCATCTCCCTGGCCTCTGGCCATGCTCTGAGCTCACCCAGGCTGCGAACCGGTTTAAGGTAACCCTGAGCTGAGAGCTCACTCCTCGGCTCTGTCTCTGCAGCCAGCTTCCCCGGTCTAATACCTGCGAGCTCTCCGACACTCAGACACCCCGATCCTTCTGTGACCCTGTGGGACCTGGGGTCATGCTGACCACCCTTGGGCTTCACCCTGGTTTAGTCTCTGGAGCAATGTCCCTCCATGGAGCAGACTTTTAAAAGTCCTGATTTTGTGCTCCATTGCTCTGTTGCTCCTCCGCTCTGCCCCCCCCCAAGGTCTATCTTCCAGTCACTTTGGATTCACTTCTCCGCCAGTCCTACCTTTCAGAAAGTGGTCGATTTTCTGTTTCTAGAATTGCTGTTCTTCTCTTCGATCTCCTGTTGGATTTGTAGGTGTTTGGAATGGTCTGATGAGCTATCTAGCTGATCTCCTGTGACCTGATGTTGTCTCAGCTGCTACTTCTCCGTCATCTTGCCTCCTCTCCTACTTATGACTATTCTTAAAGGCCACTGGACTTAGTCCAGGTCCTGCTTTACTTTTTTTGTGTGTAATTTTAGATTAACTCCCTGAATTCTCTGTCTGAATTTCTCCGTATGCAAGGTGGGCATTCTAATACCTGCCTTAATGGTTTGAAGTGCTTATTTTAATAATTATTTCATTTTGACGAAACATCTTATTCAGTATTCTCTTCCAGACTGAATTGAATGAGCTCTTATCACATTTTATAATACATGGAAAATAACTTATTTTGCAATAAGACAGTCTTACCATAATTTTTAAAAAATCCTTAATTGCAGTAGAGTAAGACAATGGGAGTGAAATATTTATTCTAGAAAATACTATTGCAGGGGACAGTACTCTAACAATAATAATAATATATCAGGTATTAATTCATTTGATCCTCAAGAAACCTATGAGGAAGATATTAAGTGATAAAATAGGAATACTTGTTGAATGTTTAAAACAAATGCCGCCAATAGTCTTTCTGTTCAAATTCAGCCTGAATTTAGTGCCTGAATGCTAATTATCCTATGTGTGTTTACTACTTTTCTTTTTACCTTTAATTCTTACTAAAAATTCTATTAAAGTTACACCACTGGCTTAATTTCTGTGTGACTAAAAAAAGCACCCACATTTTGGAGTGGTAGCTGAAAACTATTATTTGTATAACTCAAAAAATTTCCAGTTTAAACTTTCTCTTTTTAAACTTTCTCTGGTTGTGCTGTCCCAGTTTCATTCTTATTCTTATTTTCCTGATAGAACTTCCACCTTCTTGCTCTCTGTGTAACATTTCTTTTAAGTATGTGTTTGATAAAGTGTATTATATGATTTTTTTTTCTAATTTTGTCTTAGCGGATGATATAATCAAGCTATATTTGTTAGAATTACTAATTTTTATTTCTCAACTTGTCTGCATTTTCTGCTATCCAGGCATCTTTTTTGTCTTTTATTCTTTCCCTTTTGTACATCCTTTTTGCTCCCATTTATTTTTGTATTTGATTTTCACATGTTTTAACCATTATGTTCCAAGAACTGGTTTTATTTGAATGTAACTTACTGTGGTTTGTAGTGCCGTTGGAGGATTCATCTGTTTTTAAATTTTTGTGACCACATTCTATTCACATATTGCCTCTATCTCATTATTCTTCTCCTCTCTTTTATGGACTCCAGATACCCATTACTGACCCTTTCACTGTGACTCCTATATCTTTACACATTCCTCTTATTTTCCATTCTTTTATCTCTTTGTACTTCAGATTGGATGTTTTTTCTTAATCACCTTCTAATTCACTGCTTCTCCCTTTAGAACTGTGTCATCTTTTAGAAAACATAAGTATTTTGATTATTTTCACTTTTGAATTACAAAATTATTTGATTAATTTACATAGTTTTAGTTCTTGGCTAAAATCCACAGTATTGTCATTTAATATCTGTGCATATTAATCTCTGTTGTTTGAAAATTATTTTCTCCAAATTCTAATATCTGGATCTCTGGTGGGTCTATTTCTATTAGCTGAATTTTCTATTCATTTCATTTTCAGTTAATTTGTGTTCTTTTTTTCCCATGCTTCCTCCTGTCTATTGAGTGTCATACTCTATATATGAAAAATGTTAGATGTAACATTATGTTTATGGATTACATTATCTTTCTCTAGAGAGGATTTTTCTTTTCCTTCTGGTAGGTAAATTGTAGCTGATGCAGCTAATCCAATTAGAGTTTTAGTTGATTCAGAGTTGGTCTTGAATCTGTGTAAGGACCAGTTCATTTCTCATATTTACTCTTAGAGTATATCACTTTGGGAATACAAACTAAATACTCTGCATCTGTAATAAGATTCCTCTGTCTTTAGTTGACCCTGGGATCTGATTTTTGTCTTTAGAATTATGAAATTACCAAAAAGAAAAAAAAAGTTCTCTGCTTCATAGCCTCTGAGCTGTACTTTCTGTTTTCCTCTTCCTTCTCAGACTCTGCAACAAACTAACAAATGACTCTGTGGGACACTTGGTCTTCCTCATCCTGACGTCAGACCTTCTGTTGCCCATGAGTCCTCTCAGCCACTACGTGCTTCTTGGGTGGAGGGAGAAGCAGGATATTACAGGCATGGTTTCCTTGCTACCCTGAAAGGTAAAACCCTTTTAGTTTTATATTTATTTAAGCTTTTAAATTCTACTACATAGGAATTTGGGTGTAAGTGGTCGTTTGCTATGAAATGTAATCTCTTGAGCGATTTGGGATGCTAGGTCACAATTCTTTCTGCTTGGTTCTTTTTTTTTTAAGATTTTATTTATTTATTTGACAGACAGATCACAAGCAGGCAGAGCAGCAGTCAGAGAGAGAGGGGCAGGTGGGCTCCCTGCTGAGCAGGGAGCCTGATGCGGGGCTTGACCCCAGGACCCTGAGATCACGACCAAAGCCAAAGGCAGAGGCCAAACCCATTGTCTGCTTTGGATTCTTATGACCACATGTGGAAGAGATCTATGCATAAGCACTTCTATTGTTCCAATTAACTATCAGAGCTTAGCCTAGAGTTCAGGTCATTAGGCACATCCTCAGAGACTCATCAGTGTTTAAATTCCAGTTGTGTCCTTTCTGATTTCTCTCTCTTGCTCACTTGTCCAAATCTTACCATTTCGGAACAAGGAACACCTCTTATCTCCTCACTCTTCCTATTATATATATTATGGCTGACATCTATGTTCTATGTTTATACATTCATTATACATTATACATTCTTGTTATTTAAGGTCAGGTTTTTGAAATTATTAACAATATGTAAACAACACCATTCTCTCTCAAACATCTGTTATTTCTTTCTTTTCCAACTGAGCCACCCAGACACCCCAAACATCTGTTCCAGAACTTATAAAATTACAGTATGCTATAATTTTATAAAAGTCAACTTTGGGGGAACAGTGGTCCACTGCTTGTGAGACACTGTACTTCCCCAATCCATATATTATTTTTCCCTTGAAAGAACAATATTAAACTTGTTACTAAATTGTTTTTGTCTTGTCTTTTGGTAGTCTTGGCGATGAGATTGGACCTGAAGTCACCGCTGAAGATTCTGAAGATGGTTCCTAGGAGCAGGTGAAGATATCCACAGAGCATCTTTGTTTACAGCCTCTTCAGCACTCTCCAGAATCTCTGATAAGCTGTTCACAGATTAAACTCTGCTTATTTTGCATTTTGAGCTCTTCAAGTTTGTTTTTTCTAATATGCCTGGATGGGAAATTGTAGTGTGAGACTCCAGAATTTTCACAGGATGAAACTGGGGTGTGAGAAAACCAGAGTTTCATGGTGAAATTTAGTGGGCCACAACATTTGGGTTTGTAGCCAGCCTCATCTATAAGGTAAATGCCT
Organism: Neogale vison; assembly: GCF_020171115.1. Lineage (NCBI taxonomy): Eukaryota > Metazoa > Chordata > Mammalia > Carnivora > Mustelidae > Neogale > Neogale vison. The sequence goes on from NC_058093.1 coordinate 619,125, forward strand.
TTGGGAGGTCCTGCCAGTTCTGAGGAACTGCACACAGACAGCCAGAAACAGTAAGTATGGTTGAATCTCACAGGATTATTTTAAGGGAAAGAAACACCTATGCTTCAGTCAAAAGAAAGCAAGATGGCAGTTGTTGGGGACTCACAAAGCCTTGAGGTAAGTCCACAGCATAATTGAGACTAGGGGACTTAGGGAAATAAATTAAGAAATTCGGACTTTTTTGACCAATGTCTCATCAAAACCTAAGTAGGCACAAGTCCGACTATAAAAAGCCATTAGTATATCTGTCACTATAAAGAAATCTCTTGAAAGGCATAACAGATCTACTGCTAGTGGGAATCTTAGAAGCTAATGCTGAAAAACTGGTGGGCACTGGTTTAGCACTGATATACTGACAGAGGGCTGGCCGCCTAACCCAGTGACTGCTGTGGTAGGACACATTGATTATGGGTATAGGTTAGATTGACACTAAGTCCCCCCCAAACTCAAAACTTCCAGTGCAACAAGATATGCTGTAAAGTACTACAAATGTCCAGCTCAGAAGCACATCTCCCTTAGGTGTTCATTGGGCTCTGAGACACAAGGCTTACCTGAAGAAAGAGGGTCCTCAAATTTCAAAGAATTGAATGGAACATTCAATTCAATGTTCCATCTTCCAGCACACCTGCTTATTTTATGTCTGAGAACTATAATCCTGGAAGCTATAGCTATAATCCTGGAAGCTATATCTACAAAAGTGGAAAAATCTTGCTAAGACCACCTAGAATTATAATGGTAATTATAGGGAATATTCCAATTAGACACGATCATTGATTTAGGAAGAGCTCTTTAAGGTAAGGGTTTCCAAATAAAACAAACAGAATGGGATACTTATTTTAATTGGCAGGCAGAGACTGCAAAAAGCTTCAAGATTCCAAAATAGCTTCATTGCAAGTCTCATTGTGAAGGGTTAATGAGAAGGACACAACAGGTACCTAAAGGAAAAAATTGTGAGACTGACGTGTCTCCTATTACACCCCTCTATCCTTCTTTGCCTCAGTCCTTACAGTCTACTAATCTGAATTGTCTTTTCACTTGCAAGAGGCTACAGACTATAAAAGAAAGTCTGCCAAGTCAGTGGCTTTATAGTCGCGCCCCTATCTGTCTTCGAAGGAGGGCCCCTGTGAGTCCCTTGCACGCCTGATGCCACTCTGAGGGAAACTGCCAGTTATTTCTTTAAATGCCCAAGGATAAATTGAAATTAATAGCAAAATTTGCCAAATTTTGGTAGGTGTATTTTGTATGTTAAATTCCACTTGCTCCAGAGTCTGAAGATGGGATCCTGGGAAAGCTGGATCCAGCAAAGAGTGAGAATTCTTACTGGAATCAGCTCTCCCAGATCTCTGTCTGTAGTGTCCAATTCAGAGATGAAGGTAAAACTTCACATTGTCTCTTCCTTTCCAAATCTATACCCATTGGTTGCCAGTCCTTTCTCTCACAGAGACAGCTGTTGCCTTATCGATTGCCTTATTTTGTGTCCTGAGAACGTGGCTCGGCAGCCATCAGGTTGGGAGCCCCAGAAGATCATCAGGCAGGAGTGTCGGTTGCATCCCATTTTCTGCTGGATATGGCTGGGCAGAAGTGTGGCTGCAGTGCAGTAGCAGTGGGTTTCCGCGAACTATTGTAGGTCTTGGAGGAATCATCTCCGTCTCTCTCTCTCTTTTTTTTTTCTTTCCTCCACCCCTGCCACCAGTCTTTCTTTTAACTCTCTTTAGGGACAATTTTGGATGTTGGAAAGGTAATATCTTTTGTACACCTTTGATGCCTCTCCCAAGGCAACCTTGAGGTTGTTTGGTACTGCCAGAAATATTTGGCGTTTGTCCCTGCTAAAACCTGACAAGATACTGAAATATTTTTCTAAAGTAGCTCTATGGCCAAAAGTTGACCAAATTGGAAGTTGGTATTCAGAGCCTGATAGGAATTCTTAAAATACCTTCTCCCTTAGGTTAAATAAATTCAGGAGTGGGAGGGGGCAGTGAACATTCCAAAGACAAAGGTCTAAATCAAAGAAAATGTAATTGGATGGATGGATCTGCCCCTTGCTGTCATTCAGGTCATGATCCAGGTCTTTGAGGACTTAAAAACAACTGTCCTTGTTTTAGAAATTGAGTCTTTACAAGAACAGAAATGCAGCTCTGGAAGCAACTCAAAACCCACTATCTTTTTTACCGATCCTAAAACCCCCTATATTTATCTTGAAAGACTTGTAGTTATTGTAAAAATTCTGGCCTTGTGAAAAGAGAAAGTTCTTCTTGGAGGATCTTATATACTTTTCCTGTGCCTTTGAGATGTAAATGTTCTACCTGCTCTTTTCTAGGAACTTTTTTTTTTTTTAAGATTTTATTTATTTGTCATAGAGAGAGGGAGTACAAACAGGGGAAGTAGCAGACAGAGGGAGAAGCAGGCTCTCCACTGAGCTAGGAGCCTGATGTGGGCCTTGAACCCAGGTCCCTGGGATCATGACCTGAGCTGAAAGCTGACGCTCAACAGCCTGAGCCACCCAGGCGTCCCTTCTCTAGGAACTTTTATCTGGGCCATCTCTTTGAAATGCAGACTTCAGGGACGTAATTCTTACTGGAAGGGGAAAAAAGTGTGAAAGAATATTTGGAAACTAGGTGTGAATTTTAAGTCTTATCCACAAGTATTACCTCAAGACGTCTGAAGAGGTAACTGTAACTTAATCCATCTGCTAGAAACACAACTTAAATCCAGTAGTTATTCTTCTATAACCTAGTGAATTTTGCATCATCATGCCTGTCTCATGGCTAAAATTTTAACAGAAGGTAAAGATCTTTGCTTACCTCTGTCTCTGTGTTGATGAATATTTATGTGTGCATGTTGTAAATGTGTGATTTTTTTCTAACAACAGATGGTATTGCCCAAATCAATCTGTAAAGAGCTCTATTTAATTGGCTTAAAGAAATTGAAGCATTTATATAAATCAGTTATATATTCAGAAATATAGAAATTGACCTAAATGCTTTTCAAGTTCACATGATCTAGGATAATATTCAATAACTAGCTTAAGGTTGTTGGTTTTACTAAAATAGGCATTTATTCAGTTATCAGCAATGCATATAATACTTTTTTTTAAAGATTTTATTTATTTATTTGACAGAGAGAGATCACAAGTAGGCAGAGAGGCAGGCAGAGAGAGAGAGGAGGAAGCAGGCTCCCTGCTGAGCAGAGAGCCCGATGCGGGACTCGATCCCAGGACCCTGAGATCATGACCTGAGCCGAAGGCAGCGGCTTAACCCACTGAGCCACCCAGGCTCCCTGCATATAATACTTTTATTCTATGTTTACTAAAAGTCAAATAAGCTCATGTCTTCTCTCACAGAATTTGTACGCAACAGAGAAAACTCATAATAACTCGAAACTTTTATGAGTAATCTAGACATAATTCTTAAGAATAAGAAAATTAAATAGACATTGATAAAAACCTTACAAATGAATTTTTCCGACAATAAAAAAGTCTATTTAAATGTAAATGCTTTAAATCTTTGTTTTCCTACTCCCACATGAAGGCAGTACACATAAAATCCCTTATTGAAGTCTGGGTGATTGGAGGGGCCAGATTCGAAGAAATCTTCAGTTCAGTAGAGTGCTAAGTGTGTGGTATTCCAAAATAAATAGGTGAGCTAGAGTCACAACGATTATGTCAGGGATTCATTCCATCCTTACATTGTTTCTCAAGTGCCTGAAGTGTTTTGTGAATCTATATGATTTCCTGAACAGCCCTGTGAAGTTAAGATAATTACAGGTGAAAATAAGTCTTTGGGAAGGACAAGTACCTTGCTTAACTCACCAGTTAGTGGTAGTTCTGAGATCTGAGTTCCGGTTTGTCTGACTCCAAAGTTCAATGTTATGCATGCCTTTTTGGTTCATTAGACTCTATTTTATTCCTATCAAAATAACAGTGGTAGTATGGGGCATTACCTGGGAAAGACAATTCAATTTATAAAATTATGATGTTCAAATGAAATTTTATCTTGCATTTGATAAAATGATTTGTGGGCTGTTGCAATGCTTTCTTTCTGTGTGTGTGTGCGTGTGCGTGTGTGCGTGTGCGTGTGCGTGTGCATGTGTGTGTGTGTGCGTGTGTGCGTGTGCGTGTGCGTGTGCATGTGTGTGTGTGCGTGTGTGCGTGTGCGTGTGCGTGTGCATGTGTGTGTGTGTGTGTGCGTGTGTGTGTGTGTGTGTGCGTGTGCGTGTGTGTGTGTGCGTGTGTGTGCGTGTGCGTGTGTGTGTGTGCGTGTGTGTGTGTGTGTATTTCATGTTCTGGATTGGAAATTTTGGAAGGCAGGCTTTTCTTTTTTTTTTCCTTAAGTATTTGTTACTATTTTTATCATGGTAAAACCTAAGCAAATTCTTGGTTCCTATTCAGTTCTTATTCAGACAAACGAGAAAAGTTCACAAAATACTGTTTCTCATAATTTTACCTGGAACCAACTCTGGAAGTTACCATGGCCCGTAAGTTGAAATAAGGGTGTTATATTTTTTTCTTTTCATATCTGAAGACCAGGGCAGTGAGATTTACCTCTGAACAGTGATCAACGAGATTCCCACTTACCGTTTTTTCAGAAGGCAAATTTTATTTTGTGGTAAAGTGGTATAGTATAGGAACACAGAATCAAAATATAACTTCAGGAACTACTTATGAATAAATGCCAGAGTGGTGGGGGAAAGAATGCTGGAATCAGACCTAGGAATGACAACAGTAATAGTAAAAACAACAGTCATTAATGGAGCAATGGCTGTTTGTGAACACTATACTAATATTGCCTCACACAATCCTTACAACTCACTATACCTTTCATGCAGAGGACGAAATGGTTTTGGAGAGTGTAGGTCCGTCGTCCAGCATTGCACAGGTAGTGATGGACAGAATCTGGGTTATGTCATAGGTCTACCTTACTTCAAAACGATCTATTTAATACTAGGTTTATATTGCCTCTCAAATGCCCTCTGGTCTAATGCTATTTTTGTATTTTTTAAAAACAGTTTTCTTGTTTTTAAAATGTAAATAATGTCCTCACAAAGGGTTGTATGCAAACGGACAGGCTCAGAATAGTCATAAACTATATCAGTCCTTTCTAGTCATACCCTAGGCTTCCCATTGTCAGTTATTGCTAAGACTATTGTCAGTTTTAACAGTCAAATAAACTTAATAATAATGTACATTTTAGGTAATTCCAGCATAAAATCTCTACATCTTAATTTATCAGTAGACAGAAAAGGAATGAATATTCAGTACTTGATATTACCTAATTTCATCCAGGTCTCTCTTTGCTCCTACATCCTCTGGGTAATAATCTGAACTTCCCCTTGAACTTTGATTTTGTTTTGTCATTATTTTTAGGTTTCTGACTTAATGGGGAAAGAAATAGCACCATTTTCTTCTCTTAATCACCCTCATTTTGTTCATATTTCCTCTCCTTCAGCCCATCTCCCTAGGTAACGAAGCAAACAAAGGAAAACCTTTTGTTTTCAAAAAATTTTAAAATGTAGATAAATGTTGAAGAAAAAAAATATTGTCTTTTCAGATGCTTATGAAACTAGGAAAAAAAGCAAAAACCTTTCTCACTTCCATTCTTACATTTATACACCAGCTGTTGCCTCTCTAGGAACTCCGAGTACGCTACTGACCCAGACAGCAACTGACCTTTGATCTTGACCATCTCTCTGTTACGTATCTCTTTGTTTTCCTTGTTTTTTCCTTTATGTGAACCCATATACTCTGTCAGGATAAAATCATTTCTCATGTTCAAAGTAAACAAAACTGCTCGTCTTGGTTAAATATCCCTCAGAAGTTTCTTCCAGGGAAACTCCAAACCAGATAAAAATTTTATGTGATTTTTCAAATCATGGTCTCCGTATCTCTTCATATGATTTATTTTTCATAGTAGCTAAAATTTTGCTTGAAAAATGTCTAGTGTCGGGGCGCCTGGGTGGCTCAGTGGGTTTATGCCTCTGCCTTTGGCTCAGGTCATGATCCCAGGGTCCTGGGATCGAGCCCTGCATTGGGCTCTCTGCTCAGCAGGGAGCCTGCTTCCCTACCTCTCCCTCTGCCTTCTTCTCTGCCTGTGATCTCTGTCTGTCAAATAAATAAACACATCTTAAAAAAAAAGAAAGAAAGAACGAAAGAAAGAAAAATATCTAGTGTAACTCAAGAAATCCTTGTTATATTTAAAAAAGAGAGAGAAAGAAAAGATACCAGTGAAATTTGTTAAATAAAGGACCAGTTCTGGACTAAATCAATCGTCAAAAGTTCTCATTAGATTTAGTTTGTAAAGCACGGTTGTTGGGGTTGGGTATGTGGCCAGGGCATCTGGAGTCATCAGAAAAAGCTTCTGTAACCTCTGCTCAAGTTACAGCAATATTTTCTTCATGAAAGCTGTGTCTTTGACCCTTGTACACTATTAGAAAACTTTAGCTATTTCAAACCAAACTTGGCAAAAAGAAGTCAGGAAAACACCAAGGTAATTGTTGCTTTTTTATAGTAGGATAGTGGCCCACATAAAAATTTTCTTCAGTATAAAAATAATAAAAACTGAAGCTACGTATCTGTCAGACCATATCAGGAACTTGAAAAATCAGTTGTGATTAATGTACGATTTCATCACACAACGTATTTTCAGCCCCAGAAAGCATAAGTGTGCCCTACTTGTAACTCCAGCTAGTAAAGGAAAGCTTCCCCCAAGAACCCCCAAAATTAGATTATGAGACGAATATCCAGTCTATAGGCAGATCCCATCTTACTCACGTCTGAGCCTGGCAGGTAACCCTCTGGTTATGCCTGCAGATCCCACTTGCAGCGCCAGCTTCTGGGTTGCCCAGACGACCACAGGCCGCATCTGTACACCAGAGTGGACCAACAGTCGAGATGACCACTCTTTAAAGTGAGCACCTACAATGTTGTCAGGCTCTGTGGTTTATAACCATTTCTAGTTTGTCTTCAACATTTTTTTTAAGATTTTTATTTATTTATTTGATAGACAGAGAGAGATCACAAGTAGGCAGAGAGGCAGGCAGAGAGAGAGGGGGAAGCAGGCTCCCCACTGAGCAGAGAGCCCCATGCGGGACTCGATCCCAGGACCCTGAGATCATGACCTGAGCCGAAGGCAGAGGCTTAAACCATTGAGCCACCCAGGCGCCCCTGTCTTCAACATTTAATATTGTTTTTCTAGTATGTAGGCAAGAAAATTAAAATTTGAGAAGGTTCAGTAGTTTTCCAAAAATACATAACTATGGAATGGAAATCCTTGGATTGAAATACAAATCTCATCTCCTAATCTAGGGTATTTCTACTACAGTTTGTTACGTACAGAAGTGATTGACAGTATTAAGGAATCCCTAGGGGCGGGACAGGTGGAAATGGCTTTATTTCATGCTCCAGATGCAGCCTTCGTTTTCGGTGAGTTAATACAGGACAGTCATTTCTTTTTTTTTTCTTTCTTTTATTTCCTTTCTTCCTCGCTTCTTTCAACGAAAGAGATGGGAGAGGGGCCCAGGGAGAGGGAGGGAGGGAGAGGGAGAATCTTAGGCAGGCTTCAGCTCAACATAGAGCCCAGGGCAGGGCTTGATCTCACGAGCTGAGCCAGAGTGGAGAGGCAGACACTTAACCAGCTGAGCCTCCCAGGGGCCCCAGGACAGTCATTTCTTTATAATTATAAACTCAAATAATTACTACCCAGTTTCTGGTTTGTGTGTTTGAAAGGTCAACATGTTTGAGGAAAAAATAGTTTATTCAATTTGAATATGTTCCAATATATTGAATTTATAGTACCTGTAAGGACACCCAGCTTACCTGTTTTCATCCAGCGGGAAGGAAACTCTGCAAGGAAGCCATGACCGGAGCACGAGGTACAGCAGCGCTGACTGTACTTTCTGTGTAAGCACAGAAATCCTACGGCGGCCTTCCTAAAAAGTGTCCTTTGAGTATCAGAGTGAGTTGCTGTAAAAAGACAAACTGGATCACTGAATCTTAACTGGAAATTCTGCAGAAATACCTGTTAATGCTTCCGGTTGTTCACGACCTAAAAAAAAAATAAATAAAAAAAATTGCTGGATCATTCATTCTTAAAAAATTATTATTGTAACTGTATTGTTTTAGCGATGTGAAGGTTCATTTCCTATTTCTTGTGATTTATGGTTCTGCATCTTTATGAATGGTAGCCATTCTCCACAGGCAAACTGTATAATGAAAGGAAAGGAGTAAAAGATAGTTATCCCATATCCCATAGAGTTGCTTTTATCTGTGTTAAGAATTCCCTTTTTCTTTGTAATTACCTTACTCACCTGCTTCTACATGTTGTGTAATCGATGGACATTTTCCCACTTATGCTCAGCATTATGCAAGGCAAATATCTAGATTACAGTGACTGATTTTAAAAAAGACAATGCAAAGTACACATATGTAAAGTTATATGGATATAAATTATCAAAAATTTAAAGTCTAGAGATCTGGTTCTTAAAGTTGTAAATAAGAGATTTTGGGATATTTATCTTTGACTGCTTTTATAATATACTTTGAAAAAATATATTTTAATTGGATTTATTCTGACTGTAATAGAAATGTGAACTGGAGTTGTATTTTCCTGAATTACCAACAAGTAGAGCACAGAATCTACACAGTTCTATAAATTACCTTTAAATCCTGGTTTAAACATAAATAGATAATTTTAACTTTCACTCTGTTAAAGCATGTATATAGACTAGATGTTTTTAACCTTTATTTTAATATATTTTAATTAATTTATTTAATATATTTTAAAATATTATATTTTAATATAACATATAGTATGTCTATATAAATATCATTTTTAAAATGTCAGTCTTTTCAATCTTATAGAAGAACAATTTTACCCAATTTAAAATAAAATTAGACCCATTATACTAAAAAAATTAAGTTTTCCAATTTAAATACTTTTTCCTCTTCATTCACCACAGCAAATACATATCTAGTCATCAACTTTCACACTGACTCACAACATGATTTTCTTAACGAGTTCACTGGGAGGTCATTGATGTTTTGCTTTCGAAGTATGTCAGTCTCATTGGGTATTGTATATTATAACGGAAGTTTAATGTGGGGTGATGGAGACTTTGCATAAAACTACAGGCAGTATTCCATGGCAGAAAACATACATTATATTAAATAAAGTGACTTGAAGTTTTCCACGTTTTATTCTGTACATTAAATGTGAAATATCATTTCAAATATCATGTTCAAATATCATTAAAACATTCCCTTACAAGTAGAAAATCTAGAGTGTGCGTATGAATGAAATACACAAAATGAAAATCATCTGTGAATGACTTTTGACTGAGAGACTGTCCCCGCCGCAGAGTGTCTGTGTGGTTTGCAGAACACAACACTTCACTAACACCCTCCTGTGCAGTCCTTGAAATTTACCTTGAAGAGGTAAATTTACCTTGAAAAATATAAAACTTCTGGTTTGTGCATTTCCTGGGCCACAGGCTCCTGGTAGTGCTGGTCCCACACATAGGGACTATCTTACGCACAATGGAAAGATTTCTAGACCACCTACAGCCTGTAGACCACAATGATGAACGTATGTGTGTCTGAACAGCGCAACAGACATCATCTTGGGGCACTTACAGCTTTTGCCATCTGTGAATCACATTTGCGGGCAGTATGAACACTATGTAACATGGTAGTTTTAGCTACAAAAGGCAAAAAAAAAAAAAAAAAAAAAGTCTCTTAAAAAATAGGAGCGACCTGAAGGTACTTTCTGCTTCATAGGGTTGGTCATTTTCAGGTTCCTACTTCTTCATCTTTTATTTCCTCATGCCAATATTCCAGAAACAGAAAAAAGTTGCCTGTTTACAGAATGTATAATAGATTTTCTAGGTTATTTGATGAAAGTGCACTTTTAGTTCTATCTACAGAGACCAAATGAGCTTTGTTCTTACCTTTGAAAGACAAAAAAGTAAAAGTAAGCATATTGACATCAAAGAACAAAATAATTTGTATTTAAATACATTGAAATGAGAAAAAAAAACATTTTTGTATTCTTTTAAAATTCTATTTTATTGTGGTAAAATCTTCTCTCACCAAATTTTTAACTGCACAACACATATTGTGGATTATAGTCACAATGGACCTCTAGGCCTCATTCATCTTGCTTTGGTGGAAATATGCTGTTGATTAGTAGCTTCCCATTTCCTTTTCCCCCAGCCCCTGGCAACCACTACTCCATTTACTGATACTATGAATTTTACTACTTTTGAGCTCATTTTAAAAATTTCAACTAAAATTGAAATTAAAAAAATTTAAGGCAATATAAATGCATTTTAAAATGATATGAAATTATACCAATAATACTAGTTCTTTGTGCTATTTTCTAGCATTATTGTTTCTAGCATTTTATAAAGAAGCCATATGACTCAATTTAAGCATCCATATCATTCTCTAAGTTATGGAGAGCAAAACTTGGGCTGACAACTACTTCCCTAAATTAATTAAAGTGATTTTTGCAAATGCTAATTAAGGGCATGGAATGTGTCCGTGAATAAGCTGTTAGTCCAGCTTTCAGAAAATGTATTCTTCCTATTTAGGTAAAATATGCATATATTAATAATTATTAAAGTACAAAATGGTATATCTATTCTCTCATCTTTCTCATGAGATATATCTATAAAGTGAGGTGGGTTAAATTGAGAAAATACAAAATAACAAAAGAAATGTGTACATGTGAGCTATATATGTGTATTAATATGTAAGCTACTTTATATTTGGGATCATTTATTGGTTAAAAAATCAGGTGAAAGTAGAATTTCAACATATTGTAAAACAGTAGATGTAAGTCAGTTTTTAACGTTAAGTGCATTCCTACTTACATTAACCTAGTACTTTATAGGTTCTTAGCTGAGGCCCATGGCTGATCTTGAGGGGAATATAAATCCCTTGAAATTCGAATAAAAGTTGTTGTGTAAAAGTGTGTACACATGCATTTTTTAGGGAAAAAAGTCTTTTTAGTTTTCATCAGCTTATAAAATGTATCCTTGACCCAGGAAAGGCTAAAGGTTAGTTACTACATTACCTGTCCTGATTATTCAATGTAAATTTTTGAAAAATAAATAAATCTAAAACATTGATGTGATTGTTTATTTCCAGAGAGCATGAAATAAAACTAATTAGCCTTCTTTTGATGGAATGGAATTACTGAAATGTTCAATGTAGAAAACAAATACTAGCCCAGAGTAATGTGATGAGAGAAATTTTTCCATAAACCTAATAACCCAAAAGAAGACAAATATGACTGTAAGTTAAAGATGACGAAATCCATTTAAAGTCGCGCTCATCAGGAAGATCCTTATTAAGAATGAACATACTTTCACAATATTTCATACACTCTCTATTTCGTTGGAATTAGTGTTTTCTTCCCAGTTTAGCTAATATTGTGCTAATCTGTTAAACAACTGGTATGATCAGGAGCATATTTAAGTTTGAAGTTGTTTGAAGTTGGTGATGATTAATTAGGTAGAGATTGTTCTTTATTTGTTAAATTATCGAGAGATACAAATAAATTATGCTTTTTTTTTTAAGTGTTGAAAGAGATTTATGATGTCAAGTATGTTACAGGATCTCCAGGTAATGTGAATTACAGATAAATATAAATGTGAATATTCAGATGATGAATAATTTTTAGTATAATTATGTTCCAAGTATTGCATAGGACCTACTTATACTAAATAATGATTTGCTGATGTTTATCTGAAACTGAAATTTAACCATGTATGCTATATTTTTATTTGCTAAATCTAATAACGGTACATATATATTAACTGCTGAAAATTATTTCAGAGGCAACAGAATATAATTTTATTGCATTATAACTTAAAATGAACATTATGAGGAAGAAATTCCCTTGAGATTGAATATTCTATTATGAAAAACATGGAAGTAAATGCTTTCTCTATGTCCATAACAGCTGACAAATAAATATACACAGTAAAGAAGTCACAACAAATTTAAATTTTAAATAGATGTGTTACTATGTTTGGTAAAGGAAGGATTCATATATTACATATCATGGGACTCTGTATCTTTTATATTGTAAGAAGGTGCCTGCTAAGAATGAAATGGATTCCAGCATTGGAATTTGCATGTCCAGAAATGTTTGTAGGAGGTAGAATGTAAGAACCAATGGACAGTGTTGAGGTATTGCAAGGTTACTAAATATGGACATATCATGATTATGTTAAAATTAGTAGCCATAGAAGTCTCAATGTAGAAGGGCACTGGAAAATTGAGGTAGAGAGAAATAAGGGAGCAAAACATAAACTTGGCAAGAAAGCATAAGGGAAAATGAAACTCAAAGAGACTCAAAGATAGGCAAGAAGTTAAATTAGCAAGTTCGATTGAAAGTGAACCATTTGGAAAAATACAGCATCTGTTCCTGATTAAAACGATTCAAAGTATAGAGATAGAGGGAACATTCCTCAGCTTCCTAAAATCTATTTTATGAAAAACCCACAGCAAATATCATCCTTAATGGGGAAAAGCATACAGCCTTTCCTTTGAGATCAGGAATATGACAAGGATGTCCGCTCTTGCCACTGTTCAACATAGTACAAGAAATCCCAGCAACAGCGATCAGACAACAAAAAGATATAAAATGAAAAAAAAAAAAGAGAGAAAAAAATAAAATGTATTCAAATTGGCAAAGACAAAGTCAAACTCTCTCTCTTTGCAGATGACCTGATACTTTGCATGGAAAACCCAAAAGACTCCACCCCCAAATCAGTAGAACTTATACAGCAATTCAGTCATGTGACAGGATATAAAATCAATGTACAAATCAGTTGATTTCTTATACACTAACAATGAAAAAAATGGAAAGAGAAATCAGAGAATCTATTCCATTTACTACAGCACCAAAAACCATAAGATACCTGGGAATAAACTTAACCAAAGAGGTCAAGGATCTGTACTTGAGGAACTACAGAACACTCATGAAAGAAATTGAAGATAGCACAAAAAGATGGAAGACCATTCCATGCTCTTGGATTGGAAGAATAAACATTGTTAAAATGTCTCTGCTGTCTAGAGCAATCTATACTTTCAATGCCATCCCAATCAAAATTCCACCAGTATTTTTCAAAACAAAGAATCCTAAAATTTGTGTGGAACCAGAAGAGACACTGAATTGCTAAGGAAATATTGAAAAAGAAAAACAAAATTGGGGCATCACAATGCCTGATTTCAAGCATTACTACAAAATTGTGATCGTCAAGACAGCATGGTACTGGCATAAAAACAGACACATGGACCAGTGGAACAGAGTAGAGAGCCCAGATATGGACCCTCAACTCTATGGTTAAATAATCTTTGGCAAAGCAGGAAAAAATACCTAGTGGAAAAAAGACAGTCTCTTCAATAAATGGTGCTCAGAAAATTGGACAGCTATGTATAGAAGAATGAAACTCGACCATTATCTTACACCATACACAAAGATAAACTCGAAATGGATAAAAGACCTCAAAGTGAGCCAGGAATATATCAAAATCCTAGAGAAGCACATAGGCAGTAACCTCTTCGACATTAGCCACAGCAACTTATTTCAAGATATGTCTCCAGAGGCAAAGGAAACAAAAGCAAAGATGAACTTTTGGGACCTCATTAAGACCAAAAGCTTCTGCATAGCAAAGGAAAGAGTCAACAAAACAAAGAGGCAACCCACGGAATGGGAGAAGATATTCGCAAATGACAGTACAGACAAAAGGCTGATATCCAAGATCTATAAAGAATTCCTCAAACTCAACACACACAAAACAGATAATCAAGTCAAAAAATGGGCAGAAGACATGAATAGACACTTCTCTAAAGAAAACATACAAATAGCCATCCGACACATGAAAAAATGTTCCTCATCATTAACCATCAGGGAGATTCAAATCAAAACCACATAGAGATACCACCTTACACCAGTTAGGCCAAAGTGAACAAGACAGTAAACAACGTGTGTTGAAGTTGTGGAGAAAGGGGGACCCTCTTTCATGTTGATGGGAATACACGTTGGTGCAGCCACTTTGGAAAACAGTGTGGAGATTCCTTAAGAAATTAAAAATAGAGCTACCCTATGACCCTGCCATTGCACTACTAGGTATTTTCCCCAAAGATACAGATGTCGTGAAAAGAAGGGCCAACTGTACCCCAATGTTCATAGCAACAATGACCACAGTTGCCAAACTGTGGAAAGAACCAAGATGCCCTTCAACGGATGAATGGATAAGGAAGATGTGGTCCATATACACTATGGAGTATTATGCCTCCATCAGAAAGGATGAATACCCAACTTTTGTATCAACATGGACGGGACTGGAAGAGATTATGCTGAGTGAAATAAGTCAAGCAGAGAGGGTCAATGATCATATGGTTTCACTTACTTGTGGAGCATAAGGAATACCATAGAGGACATTGGGAGAAGGAGAGGAGAAGGGAGCTGGGGGAAACTGGAGAGGGAGATGAACCATGAGAGACAGTGGACTCTGAGAAACAAACTGAGGGTTTGGGAGGGGGAGAGTGTAGGGGGTGGGGTGAGCCTGGTGGTGGATATTGTGGAAGGTGCATATCGCAAAGAGCACTGGGTGTGGTACATAAACAATGAATTTTAGAACACTGAAAAAAATTTAATTTAATTTAAAAAAAAGAAAGAAAATATTCTATTTGGAAGGTAAAGGGAATATAAATAATAGGTTTTCTCCTGGGTAAAGAGCCAGTTGGGAAAGGCAGGCTAAAGGGTGGAGGAGGGAAGGAGGCAATATTCATGCAAATACCAGATGAGTTGTGTCAGATAGCAACACAATATGTGTTTGCAACTCATACCTTTGAGGATATAGTTGTTAGGAGGTGGATTCGAGTGAGTAATGCGATGGGCTGAGTGTATCATACAGAGTTTTAGTTGTTAGAAATAGCTTAGGAAGGGGCGCCTGGGTGGCTCAGTGGGTTAAGCCGCTGCCTTCAGCTCAGGTCATGATCCCAGGGTCCTGGGATGGAGTGCCTCATCGGGCTCTTTGCTCAGTGGGGAGCCTGCTTCTCTGTCTGCCTCTGCCTGCCTCTCTGCCTACTTGTGTCCTCTCTCTCTCTCTCTGGCAAATAAATAAATAAATAAATAAAATCTTTAAAAAAAAAAAAGGAAAGAAATAGCTTAGGAAGAGTATGTGATCATTATGTTCAATTAGTGGTTGCTCTGTGTGTATACCAAATACGATTGTTTATTGGTTAATAGAATATGAGACTTGTCTACATTGCATAGTCTTACTCTCTAGAACCATGTTTCGGTAAAAGAAGGTATGAATAAGTTTCATTATTTTATACACTTATTGTTTGTAGAAGAGGCACCTGTCTTGTGATCCAATTCACATAGCACATGAAATGAAAAAAGTTCAATACATATTAGTTGAATGAATGAACGAAAAGGAATCCAGAGGTATTCACAAACACTGCACTAAAGCAACTCCATTTCCCAAATAGTTACAGAGTTTCCTCCTATATATAAGAATAGAGTTTAATGAGGGAAACTGGTTTTTTAAAAAAGAAAAGAAAAAACCCTCTGCCTCTTTAATACCAGTTTCAAGATCAGTGTCGATAATCACTAGTAGAGATTAGCGAACCTAACACCAAATACATTTTCAAAGTACCCAGAGTATTATCCCCAATGAAATAGGCATATGGGAACCCATGCTGAGGTAATTATAAAGAAAATATTAGAAATTTGGATAATATATTCTTGAAGAGTTCATGATGGTTTGACAAAAACAAATGCTCTTCTGCCTTGGTTCTCAGGGCTGTCAGCTGGGTGTAGCTCAGGTAGTTGTGACACACGCTCACTTAAATTAGTTTTTAAAATGTATTATCATTTTTAAAAACTATATTTATTAGGAGTGCCACAATTCTAATTTAATTCATTTATACCAAAAACTGATTTACAGAAAAAAAATAAGTAAGCTAAGATAAAAGGAGGTATCATTTAATGACCTCTAGATGGGGAAAATTCATGAAGTTGGACAAAATCAAATGTTGGAGAGTGTATGGATCAAAATTGCTGTTGAGAGTCAAAATTTGTCCAACTAATTTCAAAACAGTTGAACTCTTTGTGAAATTATCTTTTAAACTCATCCCTGGAAGCATCTTTTCATAAGTACACCATAAGACATGTGCAAGACTATTTTAGCAGCATGGTTTACAAATGAAAAATACTGGAAGCAAACCAAATGAGCACTGACAAAATTAATTTTAAAACTGTGATGTTTTCGTAAGATGTGGGCACTCCACAAAGGGAATGTTAATATGGATACTGTGGTGCACCACCAGATTCTCTGCTTCAGCACTGAGGCACTCATTTTTTTTCCCAGCTGTGAGAAGTATTGTTTGATAATAGTAATAGCTGAATTGCTCCTGGGACATCACTCTTCGTCAAAGACACAAAAACTATCTTCACAGAGGTAGTCTACATCTAATAGCCTGTGAAGGCCTGGCCACATTTGTTTCCATTTGGGACTTCTCCAAAGAGCTACTGTAGCTTCAGTGCTTTCTTGGGTTTAGCCAAGTTCTCTGTTGTAAGTGGATTGCAATTAATTCAGTGTCTCCTTTACCCAATTCCCCTTTCCTCGTTTCTTAGAGTGGTTCCTGAGAATACTTCCCAATAAACCACTTCCAAACATATTTTTCTCAAGAGTTTATTTTCTAAAAAGCTGAGCTATGGCAGATGGTATCAAGAACAGTGTTGAAACAGAAAATAAATGGGAGTTTTGTAGTTGGATTGCCAGTGGTCAGCTGTCACTGAGGACCTCATTGCAGAGAGCAGGTGGAACACGTACAACGTAGGGCATAATGTAGTGGTGAAGTTGCTGAGTTTTGTTGGTTGTGAACAGAAAACAAGAGTAACAGTGTAAGTAATAACCCGAAAATTCAGTATCTCAGTATTGGAAAGATTCAAGGGAAACAGAAATTATAAGAACTGAGGAATCAGACAGCTACTGATAAGGAAGAGGTTGGAAAACAGTGCATGAAAGAAGAAATGCATTTATGACTGAAAACTATAATTGACAAAGATATAGATGAAAGATACATTGTATTCTTAGGTCAGAAGAATTATAATTGTGAAAATTTCGATACTGCCCAAAGTAGTTTACAGATTTAATGCAGTCTTTTTCAAAATTGTGAAAGCATTTTTCATAGAAATAGAGCAATCCTGAAATTTATATAAAACTACAAAAGACCTCAATAGCCGAAACAATCTTAAGGAAGAAAACCAAAGTGGGAGGCGTGACATGTCTTGATTTCACACTATATCACAAAGCTATAGTAACCAAAGTGCTATGACGCTCGCATAAAAACAGACTCAGAGCCCAAAGGAACAGAAAAGAGGGCCCAGAAATAAACATGTGCATACAGTCAACTAGTCTATGACAAGGGTACCAAGAATACACAACAGGGAAACAAAAGTCTCTTCAATAAATGGTGATGGGAAAACAAAACAGAAATTACTATAAGTAATCTATTCACACAAAACTCCTAAATGTATTCCAGAACTCGTGAGTGAATACTGAGAATATTGTCTATATTTAAAAGAGAAGAAAATTCATTTACATTATCTTGGAGTATTTTTCCACAAAATGCTTATTAAATATAAAGAAAAATGTAATGTTATAGTGGAGAAACCTAGCAGTTACCACCTTCAGTGATCAAAGCTAATGTCACTAGTAATGTTACATTGTAATATATTCTTGTGAAAAACATAGCAACGCTTCTGGGAGTATTCTGGTTAAAATGAATCTAGTTATGAGTAAACATCCAACAAACCCAAAGTTCTAGAAAATAATTGACCCATACACTTAAAAAACAAGGTTACAAAACATAAGGAATACAGAGAAATTGTACCAGATTGAAGGAGCATAAGGAGACATGACAATTAAATGCAACATGGTATCCTGCACTGGGTCTCTGACTATAGATGCTATTTACTTACTGGTTGGTTGGTTGGTTGGTTGGTGTTCGCTATAGAGTTAGGGTTAGGGTTAGGGTTGCGGATTGATGATGTACTGTATCAGTTTTAGTTTCCTGATTTTGATGTACTCTGATTATGTAAGGAAGTATCTTTGTCTTTTAGGAAATACTTATTGAAATCTTTGGCAGTAATAAAGTACCTGCAGCTTATACCCTAGTAGTTTAGAAAAATGCATATGCTATATATAAATTACATAGAAAGAGAGAGAAAGAAACATAAATACTTAAAACGATTTTAAATGTCAGTGATTTGGGTATTTTGTGACAGTAATGAGAATTCTTTGGAATATAGCAATGTTTTTATAAATTTAAAAGTGTTTTAAATTTAAATTTAAATTTAATTTAATTTAAATTTAATTAAATTTAATTTTAAATTAAATTAAATTTAATTAAATTAAAATTAAAATTAAATTTAAATTTAAAAGTGTTTTAAAATAAAAAGTTGAAAAGCTAACCTCTAAAGTGGGACATAAGAGAGATGTATAATAATTTGAAAACTGAGATTCAAACAACAAACTAAAAAGTTAGATTTGATTTTCCTAGACAAGTGCATAAGCTGACTCTTTATTAATTTATTCAGTGAACTTCAAAACAGAATCATACACTTTGTTTCTTTATTAGTAAGCGGGACTGTGGGTTTTGTGATTTGGATTTTATTTACAGTATTATTTTGAGATTCTGTTTCCTAATTCATATGCAGCTTTGTAAGTTTGCCATGGTTCATAGCTTCTTGTTCATGTTTCCTGATTTATGAGACTGAATTATGAAATCTCATAAGTCAGAACATATGTAATGGAGTCACATTTATTTTACGGGCTCCATATTGAGTATTTAGAACTGCTGAATTGCTGTAAGTAGAAATTAAATATAAAGAACGTTCAGAGGTTAAAAATGCTTCAGATAGAAATTGCCTAAAGAATTTTTGTGGGTAAAACTAGTAGCCTCTTTAAGCAATACATTAGAAAAACATTTATGGAGGACCATAGTGACCACCTACAGACTCTGAAGTGATTCTGTTTATGTCAAGTCAGCTAAATAGTAATATGTTTAAAAAAAAAAAAAAAAAGAAAGAAAACCTTAAATGACTCAAGTTACTCCCCTGCTGTTTTAATCAGATCCACCGGACAAGTTTTTTAAGTAATATGGCAGCACTCAAACATGGTGAACATCCCATATATATCTGTTCAAGTTTATGATTTTTTGGAAACCTAATACTCTATCAGTATCTGTGGGAACTTCTTCTACAAGGTGCTGCTTATTGTTGAAAAGACTCTTAAGGGCGCCTGGGTGGCTCAGTGGGTTAAGCCACTGCCTTCGGCTCAGGTCATGATCTCAGGGTCCTGGGATCGAGGCCCGCATCGGGCTCTCTGCTCAGCAGGGAGCCTGCTTCCTCCTCTCTCTCTGCCTACTTGTGATCTCTCTCTGTCAAATAAATAAATAAAATCTTTAAAAAAAAAAAAAAGACTCTTAAGTCACCTTCTGATCCAAATCTTTGATGACCTCTAGGAGAAATAGTGCATGTTTTGTCTACAAGATTTGCCTTTGTCTTTTCCAAAACCTTGTGAGTGCAGTATACAGCGTTTATCTGATGCATTTGATCAACATGGAGAGTAAAAACTTTTCCACAAACTCATTCTTCTTGACTAACATTATATGAAAATATATATATGTGATCCTAAATTTTCCACATGACAATATGAAGCCAAATGGAGTAGAAAATCCAGGCTGGCGCCCCCGAACACAGACCCCATGTGAGGCACATGGGAGTGGAGTGGAGGGACAGCGTCCTGAGAAAGGTCCACGACTACGATTATCTGAGGAACAACATCAAGGATGTTTGGGAGGAAAATGACATTCTTCAAGATGAAAAAAGATTTCATAGTAAGGTTAAGGAAAAGTAACAGTAAATGCTATTAGTTTGGGAACAGAAGAGACTACAGTTTTTAATTCATTTTAAAATATGATAGATTAGCCCTCAGGGAGATTCAAATTAAAACCACATTGAGATATCACCTTACACCAGTTAGAATGGCCAAAATTAACAAAACAGGAAACAACATGTGTTGGAGAGGATGTGGAGAAAGGGGAACCCTCTTCCACTGTTGGTGGGAATGCAAGTTGGTGCAGCCTCTTTGGAGAACAGTGTGGAGATTCCTCAAGAAATTAAAAATAGAGCTTCCCTATGACCCTGCAATTGCACTCCTGGGTATTTACCCCAAAGACACAGATGTCGTGAAAAGAAGGGCCATCTGTACCCCAATGTTTATAGCAGCAATGGCCACAGTCACCAAACTGTGGGAAGAACCAAGATGCCCTTCAACGGATGAATGGATAAGGAAGATGTGGTCCATATACACTATGGAGTATTATGCCTCCATCAGAAAGAATGAATACCCAACTTTTGTAGCAACATGGACGGGACTGGAAGAGATTATGCTGAGTGAAATAAGTCAAGCAGAGAGAGTCAATTATCATAAGGTTTCACTTATTTGTGGAGCATAACAAATAGCAGGGAGGACAAGGGGCGTTAGAGAGGAGTAGGGAATTTGGGTAAATTGGAAGGGGAGGTGAACCATGAGAGACTATGGACTCTGAAAAACAGTCTGAGGGGTTTGAAGGGGCGGGGGGTGGGAGGTTGGGGTACCAGGTGGTGGGTATTATAGAGGGCATGGCTTGCATGGAGCACTGGGTGTGGTGAAAAAATAATGAATAATGTTTTTCTGAAAATAAATAAATTGGAAAAAAATATGATAGATTAACGAGGCTGTAAGTCACACAGGAGTCAAGGGAAGGGTTAAGAGGAAGTAGAGACAACGGATTCAAAAACATATTCCTCTAAAAATCATTTGCACACATTGATTAATATTCTTTATAGGATTTTATCAGTTAGATAATGCTTATAATTCACCCATTAGTC
This sequence comes from Neogale vison, assembly GCF_020171115.1. NCBI lineage: Eukaryota > Metazoa > Chordata > Mammalia > Carnivora > Mustelidae > Neogale > Neogale vison. The sequence continues at coordinate 640,121 of NC_058093.1, forward strand.
TTAATTATTGAATCACATTATTCTGAACCAAATTATTGTCCCTCCATGACCCAGTGCTATAAAAAAATTAAACATAAATATACTGTGCACATCACCCTAACAAACATAATTTAAAACATGTATTAAAGGACTTTTTTTTTCAACTTTTCGGGTAAACTTTATTAGGGAGAAAAATCATTGAGAATGTAGTTTATTTGAAAAATGTGCCTGAGAAAACAATAACTTAGTAACTATGTTCAAAAAGATGTGTCTCATCATAACATTTGACCAGCCTTGATCCGTTGAGGAGTTGACTATAAATCATGACAATGGTAGGAAGTGCCCTGGGATCAGAGACTCCTCCAGTGTTACTGTAATTTCTACAAAGTATTTCCTCTTTGTTATTACTTGTTTATGATACATAATTTAAGACCATTTCTCCTCCAGGCACAGCAAGTAGAATTCTTTGCTTTTCCAATTAGTTAGAAGAAAATTTCTCAGTAATAATCTTTCATTGTGTGATAAATGCTATTTCACGTAAGAAAGTCTGATTTATTTAAAAATACTTTAGCTTCTGTTTATGTGTTAGTTTAACCTTTATTTGGGTTTCATGTTGTAATGATCTTCTTATTTCTGCTTTCACTCTTGACCAGATTCTAACCCTTACTCTTTTTTTTAGAATCTACCAGTGAATAAAAACATGGGATTGTTTAATCCTCTTATAAATGGCTAAGTTCAGGAGGAGTTACACAGTGGTAACACGCCCATTTGGGGAAATTAAACTGATTGTGAAAACATGCTACAATTTTTTTTTTTTAAGCAAGTGCTTTTTAAATAATTGAAAGTGATAATTTTATAACTAAATCATGTAGATCCATTTTGAACATTGTTTATGGGAGGGTGAAATAATCTGGACTCTAGTCCTCCCTTGTCTCATTTACAGAGTGTGAAAACTGGACTACATGACCTCCATGTGCCCTACAACCCTGTGATCCCGAGATTTGCCTCTTTTCTGCTTCATGAGTGTGACCGCAGTACAAGTAAGACAAAACCCTTCCAGAACTAGAGCTCCATGTCTGGACATAAATAAAGGGTCCTTTGAAAGGGAATCGATATAACTTAAGCCTTTGCATCTTTAAATTTGTCCTTCCTTCGACTGGAATCCCTTTCCCTTGTTCTTCACACGGCAGGTTCAGCATCACTTACTGCAGATCGAATGTCATTTCCTCTGTGTTGTCCTTTCTGACCACCCATCCCAGGGAAATAGTGGAAAATCCCTTAGAAATATGTTTTTAAACTTGAGAAATATGTTTTTAAAACTTCTCTAGGAGGGGTGCCTGGGTGGCTCAGTGGGTTAAAGCCTGCTGTCTGTCAAATAAATAAATAAAATCTTAAAAAAAAAGTATAAAAAGTAAATTAAAAAAAATAAAACTTCTCTAGAAGATTTATTTTCAGAGTTATTTGATTGCCCTGCTAATCATAAACACATTATTTTTTCATATGTTAGTGTATTAGAAGGAAATGAACATTCAAATGTAATGAGTTTAATTGATTTAAAGACAGGGTTCTTTGGGGATTAAGCAATAGTTGCAGATGTTGTGTTTACTGCTTGAAATGTGCTGATTCAAGGAACTTAAATGTTAGAAGTATTTGATTGATTATTAAACACCGCCTTTAAAATACGTAAAAATAATTGATTCAGTTCTTTTTTTGGGGGGGGATCCAGCATTGCAGCATCTATGAAAAAGGATTAATGTATCAGCTAAAGTCCTATTTAAGTAGTATATTTATTCTTATAAAACTGGGGCAGTCACCTGGCAGAGTTAGGATCCTCTAGACTGTGAATTCCTTTGTTTTTGATGATCTTGACAGTTTTGAGGAATGCTGGTCAAGAATTTCTCTCAATTTGGGTTTGTCTGATGTTTTTCTTATAGTTAGATTATGGCTATGAGTCTTTAGGAGAATGACCATAAAAGTGAAATGCCATTTTCATGCAATAGAGTTTTGTATTCTGTTTATCATGATAATGCATCATTCTATATAATTATCTGATATTATATTATACAGATTATATATTATTATATATTATTTATTTGTGTAATATCTGCCCCCCCAAAATAGATCATATCCATGAAAGTCAATACTTGGCTGTCTTGTCCAGCACTATCCCTAGAGTCTTGAAGAGTAAAGAGCATCTGATACCAGTTTGAGAAACTCTTGAGTATCACTGAATGAGTGAATTATTTTCTGTATAGATAGCTGAATCCCATCTCAACTCTGAATGTTGTGATCAATATATCAAATAATGTACTAAGGCAAAGTCTTTGAATTTGGGTATAATGTCAAGAAGAAGGTACCCTTTAAGCTTTAAACTAATATAAATCAGTAGATAGTAACTGAGATTAACCAGCTCAACTACTGATATCTTAGTCTAAGAAGTCATCTTAGATTTGAGTATTCCCTAAATCAAATCAGGATGATCAGAACTTCTTAAATCCAGTCGTGGAGAACAGTGTATATATAACATATCCGTTGGGGGATATATCAAAATAGTACCCAACACGAATCATGAAAACAGAAGAGTTACTAGGATTTGGCTACTATGATGCTAGAAGAATATGTCATTTGCAAATATCTTCTCCCATTCCACTGGTGGCCTTTTAGTTTTGTTGCTTCCTTCCTTGTGCAGAAGCGTTTTATTCTGATGGAGTCCCAATAGTTTATTGTTTGCTTTTGTTTTCCTCGCCTCAGGAGACATATCTAGAAAAAAGTTGCTACAGCTGTTGTCAAAGAGGTTACTGCTTATATTTTTTCTAGGATTCTTTAGGGTTTCAGGTCTCACATTTATGTCTTTCATCCATTTTGAATTTATATTTGCATATTGTGGAACACAGTGGTTCAGATTTTTTCTTTTGCAAGTTGCTCTCCAGCTTTCCCAACACCAGTCATTGAAGAAACTGTCCTTTCCCCATTGGATAATTTTTCCTGCTTTGTTGAAGATTAATTGACACTTAGTTTTATTGCAGTTGTAGGTTTACTTCTGGGTTTGTGTTCTGTTCCACTGATCTTTGTGTCTGTTTTTGTGCCAGTACCATGCTGTTTGATTACTATAGATCTGATCTGTAATATAACTTGAAATCCAGACTCATGATGCCTCCAGTTTTGCTTTTCTTTTTCAAGATGGCGTTGGTTATCCTTGGTCTTTTGTGGTTCCATACAAGTTTTAGAATAGTTTGTTCTGGTTCTGTGAAAAATGCTGGTAGTATTTCAATAGGGATTGCATTAAATGTGTAGATTGCTTTGTGTAGTGTAGACATTTCAACAGAAATTGTTCTTCCATTTTGCAAGCTTTCCATTTCTATGTGTTGTTTTCAGTTTCTTTCATCAGTTTTATGTAGTTTTCAGAATATAATTCTTTCACCTCTTTGGTTAGGTTTATTCCCAGGTATCTTATTATTTTTGGTGCAATTACAAATGGGATTATTTTCTTAATTTCTTTCCGCAGCATCATTACTGGTTGTATAGAAATGCAACAGATTTCTGTACATTCATTTTGTGTCCTGCAACTTTACTGAAATCAGTTCTAGCAGTTTTGGGGTGGTGTCTTTAGTGCATTCTATATATAGTAGCATGTCATCTGAAAATAGTGAAAATTCTACTTCTTCTTTATTGATTTGGATGCCTTTTATTTATTTTTGTTATCTGATTGCTGCAGCTTGGACTTCCAGTACTGTGTTGAATAAAAATGGTGAGAGTAGACATCCTTGTCTTGTTTTTCCCCATTAAGGATGATGTTAGCTATGGGTGTTTCATATATGACTTTTTTTTAATATTGAGATATGTTCCATCTAAAACTACATTGTTGAAGGTTTTTATCATGAATTGGTATTACATTTCTTTAAATGTTTTCTCTGTGTCTTTCGAAACAATCAGGTGGTTCTTATCCTTTCTCTTAGTGATGTGATATATCACATTACAAATATTGAACCACTCTTGTAACCCAGGAATAAATCCCACTGAGCATGGTGAATGATTTTTTTAATGTATTGTTTGGTTCGTTATTTTGTTGCATCCATGTCTATCAGGTATACTGTCCTGTGGTTCTCTTTTTAAGTGGTGTCTTTATCTGGTTTTGGCACCAGGATAATGCTGGCCTTATAGAATGAATTTGGAAATTTTCTTTTTTCCTTTTTTTTTAGAATACTTTAAGAAGAATAGGTATTAACTCTTCTTTAAATGCTGGGTAGAATTTGCCTGTGAAGCCATCTGGTCCTGGACTTTTGTTTGTTGAGAGGTTTCTTTTTGGCAGGGGGGGGAGGTTTGATTAGTGATTCAGTTTCTTTGATGGTTACTGGTCTGTTTAAATTTTCTATTTTTCTCATTTCAGTTTAGTAGTTTGTGTGTTTTTAGAAATTTATCCCTTTCTTTTAGGTTGTCCAGTTTGTTAGTATGTAGTTTTTCATAATCTCTTATAATTATTTGTATATCTGTGATGTTGGTTGTTATTTTTTCCTCTCTTATTTGTGATTTTATTTATTTCTGTCATTTTCTCTTTTTTTCTTGAAAAGTTTGGCTAGAGGTTTATCAATTTTATTGATTTTTTTTAAAAAACGAGGTCCTGGTTTTATTGATCTGTTCTATTGTTTTTAGTTTCTATATAACTTATTTCTAATCTAATTTTTATTATGACCTTCCTTCTCCTGGTGTTGGGTTTTGTTTGCTGTTCTTTTTCTAGCTCCCTTAGGTGTAAAGTTGGGTTGTTGAGATTTTTCTTGCTTCTTGAAGTTGGCCTGTGTATTGCTATAAACCTCCCTCTTAGAACAGCTTTTGCTATAACCTAGTGATTTGGGACTATTGTGTTTTCATGTTCATTTATTTCCATGCATTGTTTTATTTCTTCTTTTTTTGCTGGTTGACTCATTCATTTTTCAGTAACATGTTATTTAACTTCCATGTATTTGTGATCTTCCCAGATTTTTTCATTTGGTTGATTTCTAGTTTCATAGCGTTGTGATCAGAAAAGGTACATGATATGACTTCAATCTTCTTGAACTTTTTGAGGCTTGTTTTATAGGCTAATATGTGATCTACACTGGATAATGTTCATGTGCCCTTGAAAAGAATGTGTATTCTGCTGTTTTAGGATAGAATGTTCTGAATATATCTTATAAATCCATCTGGTCCAGTGTGTCCTTCAGAACCATTGTTTCCTGGTTGATTTTTTGTTTAGATGGTCTATCCATTGATGTAAGTGGAATGTTAAAGTCCCCTCCTATTATTGTATTATTTTCAGTTAATTCCTATGTGTTTGTTACTGTTTTATGTATTTGGGTGCTCCCATTCTGGGTACATAAATATTTACAAGTGTTGTATCTTCATGTTGAATTGTCCCCTTTATAAGTATATAGTGTCCCTCTTTGTTTCTTGTTACAATCTTTGTTTTAAAATCTATTTTGTCTGAAATAAGAATTGCTAGTCTGGCTTTCTTTTGACATCCATTTCCATGATAGATTATTTCTCCATCCCCTCATTTTCAATCTGCAGGTAGCTTTAGGTCTAAAATGAATGTCTTGAAGGCAGCATATAGATAGGTCCTGCCTTTTTTTTTTTTTTTTAAGATTCTACTTATTTATTTGACAGAGAGAGAAAACGCAAGTAGGCAGAGCAGAGGTAGAGAGAGGGGGGGAAGCAGGCTCCCCACTGAGCAGAGACCCTGATGCAGGGCTCAATCCCAGGACCCTGAGATCATGACCTGAGCCAAAGGCAGAGACTTAACTCACTGAGCCACCCAGGTGCCCCAGGTCCTGCTTTTTTTTTTTTTTAAAGATTTTATTTATTTATCAGAGAGAGAGAGGGAGAGAGCAAGCACAGGCAGACAGAATGGCAGGTCCTGCTTTTTTGTCCATTCTGTCACCTTATGTCTTTTGGTTGGGGCATTTAGTCCATTTATAACCAAAGTAATTATTAATATGTGTTTACCATCATTTTATTATTTTGTTGTTTCTGAAGATTTTCTTTAATCCATTCCAGTCTTTCTCATGTTTTGCTGATTTTATCTAATGGTAATTAAATTTTCTTTAATTTTTTTTAATTTGGGTCTCTTTGTCTTTGTTCTTTGTATATTTATTAGTCTTTGATATATGGTTGCCATTAGGTTTGTATATAACCTCTTCTGTATATGACAGTCTATATTAACTTGGTGGTAATTTAAGTATTTGTTATATTTTATATATTTTTATTTTGTAAGTTCTGTCACTGATTTTTTTTTCATAAATCTTCATCTTTACTGGCTTTTTGTTTCCTACCTTTATATTTTTACTTTTGGTTTCTCTTTTCCACTCAAAGATTCCTCCTTAATATTTGTTGCAGGACTGGTTTAGTGGTCCTTTAGTTTTTGTTTTTCTGAGAAACTATTTATCTCTCCTTCTATTCTGAATGATAGCCTTGCTGGTTTGCAAAGTTTCTGGTGAAACATCGGCTAACCATATGGCTTTTCCCTTGTAAATTACTGTCTTCTTTTTTCCTACTGCTTTTAAAATCTTTTCTTTATCACTAGATTTTGCTAATTTAATTATAATATGTTTTTGTGTGGACCTACTTTTGTTCATTTTGATGGGAGTTCTTTATGTGTTCTGGATCTGTATATCTATTTCCTTCCCCAGGTTAGGGAAGTTTTGAACTATTATTTCTTCAAAATTTTTTTCTGCTCCCCCTTTTCCCTCTTCCTTTGGGACTTCTGTAACACAGACATTATTACATTTGATGGAGTCATGGAATTGCCTAAGTATATTATTGTTTTACTTAATTCTTTTTTCTCTCTTTTGTTCAACTTGATTACTTTCCATTTCTCTGTCTTTTAGATCACTAATTCATTCCTCTGCTTCTTCCATCCTGTTCATTCTGTGAAACGTGTTTCTCATTTCATTTATTGAACACTTTATCTCTGCTATATTATTCCTTTTCTCTCTGTTGAGGGTCTCACTCCTGTCTTCTACTCGTTCTCAAGTCCAGTGAGTATCCTTATGATCATTACTTTAAATTCTGTATCAGGCATAGTACCTTATATCTGCTTCACTTAGGTAACTGGCTTCAGACTTGTTCTGTTCTTTCATTTGATAAAGTCTCTGTGTCTTCTCATTTGTCTAAGTCTCTGTGCCTGTTTCTCTGTGTTAGGAATGTCAGCTATGTCTCTTGTTCTTGAAGGTAATGTCCTTATGAAGAAGAGGTCTTGAAGTGCCCTGCTGTGTAGTGTTTCTCTGTTCCTCAGGGCCCAGAAATTCTGGAAGTATTTCCAGTGTGTGTTGTTTGTGCTCTGCTGTTTTGTCTTAGTCACTTTATCCTTCAGGTTAGTCATCTACGAGGCTTTCTTTGCCTGTTGTGGGCAGTGTCTGGTCCCTGGCCTGAATGTAGCATGTTTTAACTAGGTATGCTCTGGTCTATTTGTGAAGTGAGACCTGGTACCACCATGGCAGAAAACAAGTCTCTGCAAAACTGTTGTGTATGGAGACAAAGTGTCATGAGGGATAGGGCATGTCTTTTGGAGAAAGGGTTCCCACCATGCCAGGACTAGGCAGGCATGACTTGGGGGGGGGGGGCAGTTCCACTGGGTGTGGGGGGGCAAGTCTTAGAGTAAGCAAGTTGGGTAGTGAATATGGTCCTGCACTGATTCCCATGGGTGGTCCTGTGCCTGTGCTCTCTGGGAACATCTGGGACATACTCCAGGATGAGTGAATAACCTCTCCACTATGTTCCCCATTCCCCAGGCTCTCTTCAGATCTCTGTTTTCACAATGTATGTGCACAGGTTGTCTGTCTGCCTTCTCCCCAAGAGAAGCCCTGATGTCCTCTAAAGCCCTCCCAGAGCCAAACCCACTGACCTTTAAAACTCTATAGTTTAAGCCCTCCCAAGTTGCAAGAACTCATGAAATTTGGCCCCTCTCACTTTCTGAGCCAATTGTTATGGGGATTTGTTTTCCCTGTGCACTCCCCTGTGTGCTTGTCTGTCCCTCACTCTTTTCCACAGCTCCCCTCTGCTCAAGCAGCCATGATCTGTTTCTTTCCCAAACTACATCTCTGCACTTTCTTCTTCGATGTCGTTCTTCTCCACCTTTACTTGCGGAGTTTGTTCTGACGTCTTCACGTCAATGCCAGGGTATTTAGGGTGATTTGATAGTTATCTAGTTGTAGTCATGGGCAAGGTGAGTCTCAGGTCCTCCTACTCTGCAGCAGTCTCCCAACTTCTATCTTCTGCTAACTTACATCTTAAACTTAGAATTCAGTCATAGAAGTTAGAAACATTATTAGAAATGTAAATGTGGAAATAAATCCATTATATTAAGGCAACTTAATTTCTCAAAAAAAATAATTTTGAGTATTATGGATTTTAATGGTAGTCAAGAACAACTTTCAGTGAATCAGAAAAGCAGTTATAATCAGGAATGTTTGATGTTTTAAAATATGAAGCAATAAGTGAAAAAAACAGCAAAGGTCTTAGGCATGCTCACATGAAACAAAGTGAAGTAGTGCTTTTTAAGGGTAATGGCAAATAAAGCTAAGACATTTGTGAATAGTGTTGACTAATAATTCAAGCATTACCATTCTTCTCTACTCCCATGAAAACTTTCTCACAAAGAATAAGGCTCCATCTTTGGTGACACTGTGCTACTTTGGAATTACCTCCAGCACACCACTTAACTCATTTGTTTTGTTTACTACCTCCGTCTTCCTCATAGATTATCCTCCTCATAGACTTGAATTCAAACTTTCACCTACTTGTTCTTGCATTCAGAAGATATTTTTGAGTGTCTACAATCGTATAGACCAGTTGAGGCTGATTAGGAACACTTTAAGCTTGATGTCTCTTACAACTCACAAAATAATTCCCAGAAATAAATATGGGGCATATACTTCAAGTAGTTGTTATGGTCCATCACACAGTATGTGTATATGCTATTAGTCCTGGTTTCAGGGGAAAAAAAAAAAAAGCCCAGTGAAATCCATATATCCAAATTTAAATTGATGTGTTAAACTCCACCTCTACTTTCTGTGGCAAGTACTATCTTACAACCAAATGGGAAAGCTACTCAAATCCACAAAGTACCTAGATACCTAGAATCTAAAATGTTTATACTGGCTATGGAAGGCTTTGTAGTATCAGAAACAAAAGTAATTGTCTACACAGTAACTCTCAGTTATGCCCTGTATTCTTACTACGTGTATCTGCTTGCCCTCAGAGCCAAAGGCTAAATAATGTGTCGGTATCAAATTGCATTGAGCATTTCTTTATTAACTTCTCACCTTCTCCTGCTGAATTTCATCTTCTCCCACTTCAAACTTAATTCTGAGTGAACATGACATTTCTTAATTCTTTCTCCTTCTAAGATGGTGGTACAGATGACAGCACCCTTAGAACTCTAGAGCCTGTAGCCTCGTGAACGCAATGAATGGAGGTAGACTTCAGATATTCTTGAGCTAATCTGAACATTCTGTAATGTCCTCCAGTTTGTATGATACCTTGGCTATATGGCAAAATTTTCCACCTCTGGATTGAGAATTCCCAGTAAATCTAGATCATACTTTGACGTTCTCTTCTCAGTTTTGCTTCACAAATAACCACTGATTTTGCTGGTCATGAGAACCAACACCAATTTGATTACTGGTCCAACACTGAGAAGTGTACCTTCAGAGCACAGAGACGATGTCCTTCTCCATCTTGTCTAGTAAACATGGCTGTTTCTTACTAAAAGATCTTACAAAAGATCTCTCCGATACAAATCCTCTGGTCTACTAAATATTTAGTGGTTTCAGTATATGTTTGTCTATGGATTCTTCATTTGCCTCCTCTTATCCCTACTTTTCCATACTCAACAGGCTACAGGCTTTCACAACAAATTTAGGAATTAATTACAGCTTGGCCATGTAAGGATTCAAAAACATGTCCTACCTCAAATCCCACACCATCATAAATAACATTTATACAAAATAGTAGAAGGAACTTAGTTTATCAGAAGAGACCTGGTATCAACCTCTAGTCTTAGGCAAAGTCTAATGATTCATTTCATAAAAGAAAACTCCTAGATATCATGAGCACCTTTTAAAGCATGGAAATATTATTTGGAAGATGTGGTCCTATGATAATGAACCTGGGAAATAAAATTTAGGGTAAGTCAGAATGAAAAGTTTAGAAAAAAGTTTAGAAACCACTAGAGGATTTGAGTAGGAAGTAGCATTATCTGGTATGTTTGAACTGGGTTAGCAGTAAAGAGCAAAATTTAATTTATGAAGACTATTATAAAACTATTAAAATGATCCAGGTCAGAGATGCGGTGAAAAGTATTTGGATTCTAGATCTATTCTGAAGGTCAAACAGACAGGATGTGCTGATGGATTGAATGTAAGTATAAGGGAAAGGGAGAAGTCAAGAATTACTCTCAGTGCTTTTGCCGTAAGCCACTGGAAGACGGAGGTGCTGTATTTCAAATGGAAAAGATGGTGAAAAAGAAATTTGTGACGACAGCTCAGGATTCTAATTTTGGACTAGTTGAGTTTGTTACGGTCACTAAATAGCCAAGTGAAAATGTGAAGTGGGCGTCTGAATACAGAAGTCAAGTTCAGAGGCAAGATCTGGACATAGAGACAGAAACACACGAGAATTACCAGAGCATAGATGGTATTTACACGCCTCTTTCAGAATTAGACAGATCATCGAAGCAGAAAATCAATAAAGAAACAAGAGCATTGAATGACACATTGGACCAGATGGACCTCATAGATATATACAGAACATTCCACCCTAAAACAACAGAATACTCATTCTTCTCAAGTGCACACAGAACCTTCTCCAGAATAGACCACATACTGGGTCACAAATCAGGACTCAAATGATACCAAAAGACTGAGATGATTCCCTGCATATTCTCAGATCACAATGCTTTGAAACTGGAGCTCAATCACAAGTTCCTCAGAAGGAACTCAAACACTTGGAAGCTAAAGACCACCTTGCTTAAGAATGCTTGGATCAACCAGGAGATCAAAGAAGAACTGAAACAATTCATGGAAACCAACGAGAATGAAGACACTTCGGTCCAAAACCTATGGGATACAGCAAAGGCGGTCCTAAGGGGAAAATATATAGCCATCCAAGCCTCGCTCAAAAAAATTGAAAAATCCAGAACACACCAGCTGTCTCTACACCTTAAAGAACTGGAGGATCAATGACAAATCAAACCAACTCCACACATAAGAAGGGAAATCATCAAGATTAGAGCTGAGATCAATGAGGGAGAAACCAGAGATACAGTAGAATGTACCAATGAAACTAGAAGCTGGTTTTTTGAAAGAATCAATAAGATCGATAAGCCACTGGCTACACTAATCCAAAAGAAAAGAGAGAAAGCCCAAATTCATAAAATTATGAATGAAAAGGGAGAGATCACAACTAACACCAAGGAAGTAGAAACAATCATCAGAAGTTATTATCAACAGTTATATTGCAATAAGCTTAGCAACCTAGATGAAATGGATGCATTCCTGGAAAAATATAAACTACCAAAATTGAACCAGGAAGAAATCGACAACCTGAATAGACCGATGTCTAATAACGAGATTGAATCAGTGATCAAAAACCTCCCAAAAAACAAGGCCCAGGACCTGACGGATTTCCTGGGGAATTCTACCAAACCTTCAAAGAAGAAATAACACCTATTCTCCTGAAGCTGTTTCAAAAAATTGAAGCAGAAGGAAAACTTCCAGACTCTTTCTATGAAGCCAGCATTACCCTGATCCCCAAACCAGGCAAGGACCTTACCAAAAAGGAGAATTTCAGACCAATATCACTGATGAATATGGATGCTAAGATTCTCAACAAGATCCTAGCCAACAGGATCCAACAGCACATTAAAAAGATTATTCACCATGATCAGGTGGGATTCATCCCTGGGCTACAAGGATGGTTCAACATTTGCAAATCAATCAATGTGATACAACAAATTAATATGAGAAGAGAGAAGAACCACATGGTCCTCTCAATTGATGCAGAAAAAGCATTTGACAAAATCCAGCATCCTTTCCTGATTAAAACGCTTCAAAGTATAGGGATAGAGGGAACATTCCTGAACCTCATCAAATCTATCTATGAAAGACCCACAGCAAATATCATCCTCAATGGGAAAAAGCTTGCAGCCTTCCCATTGAGATCAGGAACAAGACAAGGATGCCCACTTTCACCACTCTTGTTCAACATAGTATTAGAAGTCCTAGCAACAGCAATCAGACAACAGAGAGAAATAAAAGGTATCCAAATTGGTAATGAAGAAGTCACACTCTCTCTCTTCGCAGATGACATGATTCTTTATATGGAAAACCCAAAAGACTCCACCCCCAAACTACTAGAACTCATACAGCAATTCAGCAACGTGGCAGGATACAAAGTCAATGTGCAGAAATCAGTGGCTTTCTTATACACTAACAATGAAAATACAGAAAGGGAAATTAGAGAATCGATTCCATTTACTATAGCACCAAGAACCATAAGATACCTGGGAATAAACCTAACCAAAGAGGTAAAGGATCTGTACTTGAGGAACTACAGAACACTCATGAAAGAAATTGAAGAAGACACAAATAGATGGAAGACCATTCCATGCTCTTGGATCAGAAGAATAAACATTGTTAAAATGTCTATACTGCCTAGAGCAATCTATACTTTTAATGCCATTCCGATCAAAATTCCACCGGCATTCTTCAAAGAGCTGGAGCAAATAATCCTAAAATTTGTATGGAATCAGAAGAGACCCCGAATCGCTAAGGAAATGTTGAAAAACAAAAATAAAGCTGGCGGCATCACCTTACCTGATTTCAAGCTTTATTACAAAGATGGTATTTAAATCCAAATGAATGAAAAAGATTGCCCAGGAAGTTAATGTAAATAGAAGAGGTTAGAGGATAAGTACCTTACTTACTTACTAAAGCCCTTCACTGTTTTTAGGTTAGAGAGAGGAAGAAAAATCAGTGAAAGAGATTGAGAAGGAGCAGTAGAGGAGGAGGAAAACCAAGGAAACACTGAGAATCCAAGTAAAGGAAGGGATGATGTTGTACCAAATGCTGTGCTAGGGGAGGTAGGGTGAGGAGGGAGAATCAAACGTTAAGTTATGAGTTATCATTATATACTTTAGAAATTATTGTAGCTTTTAAACTACACATATTTGTGGACAAATCTTTTCCCATTGGCTGGACTATGATCTCAACAAATCCTGTTGTTTTTACATATTCTGAGTAAATGAACCTCTTCAGGTGTTGTTATAAACAATATGTAGACTGTGTTGACTTGAGCAATTACAGTTGAGATTTTCAAAGAACAACCTATGAGTGTTTGCAGAAAGCTACATTAACACTGTTGGTGGGAATGCAAGTTGGTGCAGCCTCTTTGGAGAACAATGTGGAGATTCCTCAAGAAATTAAAAATAGAGCTTCCCTATGACCCTGCAATTACACTCCTGGGTATTTTCCTCAAAGATACAGATGTCATGAAAAGAAGGACCATCTGTACCCCAATGTTTATAGCAGCAATGGCCACGGTCACCAAACTGTGGAAAGAACCAAGATGCCCTTCAACGGACGAATGGATAAGGAAGATGTGGTCCATATACACTATGGAGTATGATGCCTCCATCAGAAAGGATGAATACCCAACTTTTGTAGCAACATGGACGGGACTGGAAGAGATTATGCTGAGTGAAATAAGTCAAGCAGAGAGAGTCAATTATCATATGGTTTCCCTTATTTGTGGAGCATAACAAATAGCATGGGGGACAGGGGGCGTTAGAGAGGAGTAGGGAATTTGGGTAAATTGGAAGGGGAGGTGGACCATGAGAGACTATGGACTCTGAAAAACAATCTGAGGGTTTAAAGTGGTGGGGGGGTGGGAGGTTGGGGTACCAGGTGGTGGGTATTAGAGAGGGCACGGATTACATGGAGCACTGGGTGTGGTGAAAAAATAATGAATACTGTTATGCTGAAAATAAAAAATAAATAAAAAAAAGATAAAAAAAGAAAGCTACATTGTTTTTTATCTGCTAGGTTATAGATTGCTGTGAGACAAAGAGGAAACTTTTTTTTTATTTACAGATAAAAGAAAAACATGTATTTGCTTGGAGGCTAGACAATTCCCTTTTTCCAATCTGATGGAATAAATTTTTCTTTGTTTTGTAAGATTTATTTATTTGAGAGAGAGAGAGAAAGCATGGAGGGAAGGACAGAGGGAGAGGGAGAGGGGATCTCAAGCAGACTCACCACTGAGCCCAGAGCCTGGTCCCAGGACCCTGAGATCCTGACCTGAGCCAAAATCAAGAGTCAGAACTTTAACTGACTGAACTACCCAGGTGCCCCAGAACTTCAGGGTCCTGATAGTCCAGATTTATGTGCAGTATTCCATAGGCAAGTGTCATAAATAGAATCAAATTTTGAATGTGTTTTGTTCACACAAATTATGCTCAGAGGCTGAGATAGTCTTTGCCAATAATCTATTTAACACAAGTTCACTGTGGAATTATAATTTAAATTGTATAATTAAAATTATAACTTATAATCACAAGCCAAAAGCATACAGAGTAATATCTCCTAATGAGCCAACAAAGAAATAGCATACCCTAAACCAATGATAGATCAATTACACTTATTTTTTCAGGCAAAAAAGAGGTAAAACAAAGTCCAAATTTAGTTGAGGTGCACCTTTGTACGACCTGGTTCTCAGAAGAGTAGCTGAGCCAACCAAGAGCTGACCCTGGTGCCAGAGAACGATGCTCCTGGAACAAAGGTGCTGGCGGGCAGGGTGACGTCCTTCATGGGGTGGCTGCATGGTTTTCACTGCTGCCAGCAAGGAACAGCCTTTCCAGGGCAGGAGCTGATGTCCCAAGGCCTTTGGAGAGTGATTTAGATCAGTAACTTGGTCCAGACAGAACACCCTCGGTTAAGTCCTCACAGATCCTTGGTGTCTAAAGTACCCATTACTTCACTTCTCCATATGTTCTTAGGGAGAAGCACTCAGTAGCATAGTAACTGAGATGACATTATTCTGACGTGACCTCTGCAATGTGAGTGAACTCGCTCTTAGATGAAAGCAACGTCTCTTAAGCTGTGAGCAAGTAGATTTGAAATCATAACAAAGCAATAGAAAACCGAAAGGCCTATTTCATCTCAGATCTTTAGTTCGTCAAGACTATGTTGATCCAATCACATTAATAATAGAATAAATAGATAATTACTTCTTTGGAAGATTTGGCTCTAAGTAAAGCAATGAGTCACTTAAATAGTTTACGCAAGAATAATCCATGTAACCTCACTGCTAAGATACGCTTTGTTATTAATGTAAGTTTTATCTGTTGCTGCCCCTTTGTGTGAGTAGTGCATGGGCACATCAGGCTGGCATAAAAGTAGTGATAAACGCAAGACCTAAGTGTGTTTCTATGGGCAACGTTTTATAATATTCCAGCTGACCTTCGATCTTAAGTTCCTCAACTGAGAAATTGATCCAGAAAGGTAAGGCCTTTTTCAGGACTCCACCCAAGGCTGCTGACGAGCATGTTTCCAAAGATTTCCTCTGCAGATTTTCCACTGCCTTCAGAGGACTCTGATGCACTTGGGATGAGACACCATTTCCTTTATTTACGGGAAATGTTGCTAAGTTGGGGCCTCGAAACTTACCGTGACATTTTGCTTCAGAAAGATAGGAGAAAGAAAAATAACCAAGACTTTTGGCAAAAGGTTTCTGCTTGATTATGAAACAGGGTTACCTGAAAAGTGTTGTATCCTAGGGGGAGTAGTGGAAACAGAAAAACTATCAGGTAATTGTGATTAACAAATTTTTAAACAGAAAAATTCTGATTTTATTTTAAATGCTATTATTAATAATATGTTAAATAAGTTATCATATAATATATTAAATATGAAATTATGACTTTATGAACAAGGCACTGGCTCATTCAGTCCACCAGCCACTCGATTTCAGCTGAGAAATGCCAGAAGAGGTCACTGAAAAGCAAACTGACAAAGCAGCAAAATTAAATTTCTCCCCCCTTGAATTCTTCTCTAATTATTCTAAAAATACATAGAATCATTTCATTACTTAAGGAAGAACTTTAGCAATAAAAAATAAATTGGGGAAATAGCACTCTTTTTCTCATAAAGGATTAATGAAATTGGAGATAACATTTTAAATAAAAATTTAACTCATATTCTAATTTATTTTTATAGTAACAAGAAATATCACTGTTTTATTTTCACTGTAGTTATCAAAATGCAAACAGAAAGGCTAAAAGGAGATAATTGTGTATTAAAATAGATGCTTCCACCATTATTTATTTAAACTCTAGATCAAAAGTTCATCCTAGGCTTTGAAAAAATGTAATTAGATCTACATAGGAATAAAACCGGATTTTCTTGAACACAACTGAGAATAATTATAGCAGAATATGAGTACTTTAAAAAAAAAACAAAATGTATGACTACAGAATAAAATTATTTTTTGGAGAGACTACCGAATGTGCTCAAAAACTTGTTTTTTCACCTTTCCTACATTATGTCATCAGACAGAAAGTGTAAAACAAAATTTAAATCAC
This sequence comes from Neogale vison, assembly GCF_020171115.1. NCBI lineage: Eukaryota > Metazoa > Chordata > Mammalia > Carnivora > Mustelidae > Neogale > Neogale vison. Next base: position 656,712 of record NC_058093.1, read on the forward strand.
AAAAGCATTAAAATAGAGAAATGATTCTAACATGATTCAAGAGCCAGTGGAAACTTCTCAGCTATTGGTGTGATAAATGACACATTTAACTGGAGATGAGTTATCTGGTAAATATTTAAAAGATTACTAAAATATCAACATTTCCACTTTGCAAAGATACCACGTACAAAGGGGAACTCAAAAAATTATTACATAACCCAGAGCCCATTTAAAATTATTTTAGCTTTTTTTCCTAGGGAAAAAATGTGTGAAAAATTTCCCTCAAGTTTTCTAGAAATACAACAACAACAACAAAAACCTAAAAGCACTGGATGCGGTGGGAAGAAGGAAAAGCAAATTAAAGCAAAATTGCAGTGGAGGAGAAAGTTATACATAACAGGAGAGAGAAAAAAAAAAGAAAGAAAATGTGAAAAACTCTCTTGTGTTCCAATTCCATCTTAAGCCTAAAGATTCAGGAGAGGACCAGAATTTAGGAGGAAAAGACAAGGAGCAATCTAAGTAGTTTTAAGATGAGTTAATGTTATTTATTGGGTCTTGTACTTCTGAGAGTTATCTCTAGTTGCTTCGTTGATTAATACTATTATAATAAAGATGGTGACCAGGAGAGCGAATATTTCAAAGAATTTGCTGTTTCAGAAATTGTGCTGAGCACTTTAAACGCAGCCTCTTTTGGAATAGTTACAATAACTTTGTAAAAGTTACAGATGTGTAAAGTAATACTCAAAAGAGATTAGCTTGTTCTTGGCCGCCTGGCTAGTAACGGTTTGTAAAGACAGACTTTGCACAACTAATTTCCAACTCCAAAGCCTGGGTCATCACTGGTTTTGCTCTGCTCTCTCCTCAAAGGCTCTTCAGTGAAGAGGGTGTATTCTAAAAAGAATAATAATTTTAATTCACAAGTTTTTGTTGTTGTTGTTTTGTTTTGTTTTTCTTTTTTCTTTTGGGATGCCACAGCCCTCATGCTTCTTGCTTTGGTTTACAGTAGGATTGCAAATCAGAGCCAACTGTTTGTACACCTCTTACAAAGGATCTCTGAGGTTTACAGCATGATGGATGTTTGTGGGCAAAAGGGAAGAAGGGACAAAGACACACTCAGCTTTGCAAAATGAAGAGACCAGGAGAGGGAGATAGGAGTAAGAAAAGGACAAAAAGAGAAAACAAAACAAAACAAAACAAAAAACAAGACAGAGAAGCAAAGTCCAAAAAAAGAGAGACACTGAACATTATTGGAATGTTAATTATTTGGAGATATTTTCTTACAAGAGGAGACTTGCATAACTGAACGAGTGCAGTTATGTGAGGTGCAGAATGTCTGAGAAATAATAGCTAATACCTAACACTCCCATGAATTAGACACTCTTCTAACTTTTACACATATTAACCACTTTAAAATAAATCAATTCTATCATTAAAATAAATCATTCTATCATGTCCTCTTATTATTCCTGCTTAACAGATAAGGAAACAAAGTCTCAGAAAGGTAACGGACAACCACCAAAGTCCTGCAGCTGGAAGTGGCAAGGCCAGGATACAAAAATGCAGTTGTTGTTAGAGTACATGGTCTAAAAGTTCTTCATAAAATATAAAAATACAAATATTGGTTAAGGTAAATAAATCTTTTTACTCCCTCCATTCAAGTGTAGTAGCTTTGAGTAGAACTAGAACAATTCTTTTCAAATATTCATGTCTATGCAAATATTTACAGATTTTGTTATAATCCAGGTTCCGTTCAATACATCTGGAGTGGGGCCCAAGATTCTGCATTTCTGATCAGTTCTGTTAAAAAATTATTAAATAAGACAACTTAATTGTTACAAACATTATTTAATAGTGCAAAATGCAGGGAAAGACAGAAAGATTGTATAGGATAAAAAATAAAAACAAGGAAGAGAAAAATAGAAAATAGCTGATTGGTGGGGGCCACATAGGCAACCTTGTTTGGGGTGAGAAGGAAAAAGGAATTAAGTATAGAAGCCGGAGTTGGCTTAGCACTGGGGGGTTGGCTGACTGGGTATACTGGATTTCAGGTCACATGGCGCATTTCCATTACACAAAAGTTTTTTTCCGTTTCAGTTTGCGGACATGGACCCAGGACAGGAATCGCGCCATCTGAAGCCTAAAAGGTGGTTTTAAGGCTTCCTATGGGATGCTGATGCTGTATCCACAGACCAGCTCCAAGAACTCTGCTGTAGTCTCCTCAGAGGACAAGGGTGGTGTGGGGTGGGGAGGGTGTCGAGGAGTGACTGGGAGGCTGTCAGGGAGGCCGAAGTAGGCAGGTTGAGTCTAAACACATGGTTGAGCATTCATAGACCTTTAGGGATGAGGTCGTCTTGGAGGGCGTTACACTGAGTTAATTTACTTCAAAAATAAAGTCACACTTGAAGGGACTTGTGATGACAACCTGTGCTTCTTGTTCCTGGGCCTTTGCTCTGTTTATGCTGCCAAGGCAATTCTAAAAGATATACCCACCCTCGTTGTCTAGCTCAGGCATTACAGGAGATTAATCATGGCTATTTTTTAAAAAAGATAATCCAGAACCTTGCTTTTTAACCTTAGTTAAGATATATTCCTGTTCTGGAGAAATGTGGAGTTATAAATGAAAGTGGCTTTGTATTAGGTAGGGGTCCGCAAGGAAACAGAACCCATAGGAGACACACATACCCGCACACACGTGCTCACACACACGCACACACCATACACACACACACACATACCCGCACACACGTGCTCACACACACACACACCACACACATACACACACGCACACAGAGATTCATTATTAGGAAATGGCTCACGGTGTAACTGGCAAACTGAGACCCAGGACTGTGGGGGTGGAGCTAAAATTTAAAAGTCAATAGGCTTGAGGCTCCAAGAAGAAGTGATCTTTCAGTATGAGTTAAAGACCAGGGAACCCGTGTCCCAGTTCCAGGCACTCAGGTACGAGCAATTTCCTCTTATCAAGAGGAGGGTCAGACATTTCATTTTACTCGGGCCTTCAGCTGACTGCACAGGACAACCACATTAGGGAGGGCAATTGGCTAGTGGGTCCGTCTGCTGACTCAAATGTTCGTTTCATATGAAAACACACAAACACACCCAGAATTATGTTTGAACAAATATCTGAGCACAACATGGCCCTTAGCTAAGTTGACAAATTAATCAGTACAGGCCTTGAAAACTTGACTCAGTATATTAGAAACCATTTTTACAGAGCTATGTCTGTTTTGTTCTCATACTTAAGTCTTGAATGAATCAGTGCTGTAAAAGTCCTGACAAACCATACCTGGTCGAGTTTCATAATTTCTAATAGGTCAGCACTGGGGACCTGTTTGTTTTTGTCAGGAGCCCAACAGGTGGGGCGATGCATTAATTTACCATGTGAGTACTAGGATGATTTCTGCTATTTAGTTGCTTCCTTTTGTGAAGAAAAATAAAGCAATCTTAGTTTAGCAGTAAGTTGAAAAACTGGAAAATTTTATTCATAAGCTACTCAAATCTCAGTTCTCCTCCTTCCAGATTCTTTGACTTTGGGAAAGTTATCTAACCCCTGAAATTGTAGTTTCTACATCTAAAAATATGGAAAACAAATGACCTTCCCCTTGTCATGATGATTAATTGAAATAATACATAAGAAAACCCCTACTGCAATGCCTGGCACTTGGTAGAATTTCAGTAAATGTCAGCTACTATTGCTATCATTATTTCTGAAAACGTTTTTTTCTAGAATAAATCACTATTCTCATTCTATTGAGTATGTATGACGGATTGCATGGAGCACTGGGTGTTAGACACAAACAATGAATCACAAAACACTCATCAAAAGCTCATGAGGTACTGTATGGTGACTGACATAACCCAATAAAAAGGAAAGACATATGACACGTGTAACATGCATTCCACAGTAGAATAAAGTTTATGGACTAAGTCCCTAAAGAACATGCACTAGGAGAAAACATACTGAATTGTTGGATTCAGCACTAAGAAAGGTATTTTTGAATAAATAGATATTTTATAACACATTTTTAATGAAATCTCATTAAACTAAGTACTTGGTAACAAAATTATATTTCTTATGTGTAGGTTCTTTGGTGGTTTACTCTTGTCATTAATGATTTAATTCTGCTTATTCCACTTCTGAAGGAAAATTCACAATGAAGAAGTTAAAATGAATAAGAATGTGTGATTTAGGGTAATTCTGTGTTTGGTATTATTTAACAATGGCTATTCTTGCTAAGGAATTCTGAGGATGAAGACTGTCAGTCTGTTAAAAAGAGTGATTATCATGTTAAGCCCCTTGTGAAGCATCTCGCAGACTATGATTAAAATGTCCAGCTGATAGCATAATGAGTTTCTGCACTTCCATTAAACTTAACAAGTGGATATTGTTAAAGATATTTACTGACAAGAACGGATTCACCTTGAATCTTAGTGATTTTATTATGTAGCACTGAAGTTTTGTCAAAATGCCCTAGGACTCTAGAAACATTTGATGGTAACTTTTTCTTTCAATAACTTTTTATTATAAAGGAAGTTCTAATAAAGCACAAAATTGGTTATTTCTGTATCTACTCACTTGACATTTAACCAAAGACTTGGCTATTAATCCTTCAGGGAAAGAGTGGAGTGAAAAATCTATCCAAAAGCAGCCCTATATTAAGGGACAGAAGGTGGACTAGAGCCAGAACGGTCATATTCTATTCTGTCTAGGCAACTGTTTTACTATGTGACCTTGAGTAAAAAACTTCATTATGTGGATCAATTTTCCCCATTTCAAAGAGATGGCTAATAACAGCACAAAACTAAATGAGATTGTGGACCTTTCTACCTACCCCAAATCCATTGATTTAAAAAGAAAAATATTTGTATTTCCTGAAGAATAAATCTCTGATGACATTGGAAGTACTCTGGACCACAAATGTTGAAGCCGTTTGAAGACAAATATGGATTGATGACAGAAATTGTAGCCTTAAATTAATAAACTTGATGTCTACTTAGGAGAATTTCTGTGACCTTAGGAGCAGTTCAGACATGTATCAAGAACAGTAATGGTAGAAGAAAGAGGATGGTCCTAGCACAAGGACATTGAGCCACATACATTTATCTGGAGAGCCCAAGTTGGATCCCCTTCCCCATACCCAGTCCCCAACCCTTATGTTGAGTTGATTACTCACAGGCTAAGGCTGGGAGTTGGAGATTTGGGTTGGAGTGTTCCAGATAATTGGTGTCCAGACGGAAACGAGATTTCCCAAACCAGAAGATATACTATTGTCTGTTTTTTAACAGAATATCTAACTTGTCATCAACATTTCGCTAGGAGCGTGTTCTTGTAAACAAAACCAGTATTCACAAGGAAGGGAACACAGTCTTAAAATAATGTTGAACGAGTCATTTGCACCCAATGTTTGAAGAATGTAGTGGAAGAGAGACACCCAGGGACTAATTCCCAAGACAATTCATTTAATAGCAGGAACATAAAAAGATATTAAACTAAATAACCCATCTATAAAATAAGAATAGAGAATCATGTAGAGGTCTTAGAAAGAAAAAGAAAATCATCAATATGAGGGTTCAAATAGGGACTAAAAATAATTGCTATAGCTGTTGAGAGAATTGTTCATTGAAAAACTGAGCTGTAGGCATCTCCTAGAAAAAGTTGAAAAAAAAAAATACAAAGTTGTCAGTGTGGCATAAAAGTCAAGTGGAAGAAATCTTTAGAAGTTTCAACATGCATCTATTAGGACTTTCAGAGGGAAGAACAGAAAAAAAAAATAGTAGAGAGGAAACAAACATAACAAAACAAAACACACAAACAAACAAAAAATTTCCCAGAAGTAAGGACAAATTAAGAGGCATTAGTCCTGGGAAAAGGGTATTGAGCAGAGTCCTGAGGCCACACTGAGTAAAAAGAGAAATTCCTATAGTTCTCAGAAAGGAAAATCAGGTCACCTGCAAAAACTGAAAAATCAGGCTGCCAAATGCTGTCTTATCACTAGGATTGATTGTTAGAAGACCATGAAACAGTATCATCAAGTACTAAGGGGTACACTGTGTTGGACCTACTTTCATGTACTGAGGAAAACATTAGCATTCTGGTGAAAGTGAAAATAGATATATTTCCAAAGTTTACCCATTCTTAGGTATTATTTGATATAGTTTTATCAGTGTACACCCCAATAAAATGAAAAATGAATTAAAGACTGAGTATTCTTGGAATACTGGTAAACAGCAGCAACAGCACAATAAACTATAAAGTCTGTCCTTAAGTCTCAGTTACCATTGATGCAGAATATCAAAGCAAAGCAGAAAAAAAAAACCTAAAATCCTAGAAGTTTCCACATGGGAGTGATATACATGATTGAGTGTGTGTGGGTGTGAGTGGAAGGGGGATTTAAAGACCCAAGAAGACACTTGTCTTATTTAATGAGAAGTTGGAGACTAATTAATGGTCGATCTTTTTTTTTTTTTTTAAAAAAATATTTATTTATTTGACAGACAGAGATCACAAGTGGACAGAGAGGCAGGCAGAGAGAGAGAAGCAGACTCCCAGCCGAGCAGAGAGCCCGATGCGGGGCTCGATCCCAGGACCCTGAGATCATGACCCGAGCCGAAGGCAGATGCTTAACCCACTGAGCCGCCCAGGCGCTCCTTAATGGTCAATCTTGATAGAAAACATAAGATTAAGTGGGTGTGATTAAGAGTAAATGAACGTAACCACCAGGAAAACTTGAAGTGGAATTTTCCTGTACTATTCAAGTAGAAAAGCAAAAATATTTCCAATTGACTAGAGGGGAAGAAACCACACAAAAAACCTTTTATACACTAAATATCAAATAAGATGATAGAATTAATGTAAATAAATTGGCGTTCACAATCAATGTGAATGTGCTTCATTCCCAAGAACGACAGTACATCTTACATGGGATAAAATTGTAAACTTCGCTGTCATTTTTCACAGGCAGGGTTGGCCCAGAACAATCTCATCTTACAGCTGTCGCCATACTTCCTTCATACAAGCTCTGGGCCTCGGGGAGATTTTAAATGGCTTGCAGAATGAGAAAAGCTTCAATATTTGCTTATTAGCAAGATTATTCTGGCAACTGAAGAGACGCCGCAGAGACTCGGACGCTCACATGGAGCTTCGCGCAGCGGCAACACCGAGGAACGCTTGCAGATTGGACCTTTTCTGAAGTTTTTACGTTTTATTGACCTATAATGTATTACTAGCCCAGGGTACAGGTCTGTGAATCGCCAGGTTTCCACACTTCACAGCTCTCACCGGAGCACATCCTGCTGGCCATGACCCCACAACCTCTCCCTCCCCGCTCCCCCAGCAACCCTGTTTGTTTTGTGAGATTAAGAGTGTCTGATGGTTTGTCTCCCTCCCAATCCCATCTTGTTTCATTTATTCTTCTACCCCCTTAACCCCCCATGTTGCATCTCCACTTCTTCATATCAGGGAGATCATGTGATAGTTGTCTTTCTCCGACTGACTTATTTCACTCAGCATAATACTCTCTAGTTCCATTACAGATGGTACCTTTAAAAAGATGTGTAAATGATTCTATTAAATGCTATGGGGGGGGGGCTGGGTGGCTCAGTGGGTGAAACCTCTGCCTTTGGCTCGGGTCATGATCTGAGGGTCCTGGGATCGAGTCCCGCATCGGGCTCTCTGCTCAGCGGGGAGCCTGCTTCCCTCTCTCTCTCTGCCTGCCTCTCTGCCTACTTGTGATCTCTCTCTGTCAAATAAATAAATAAAATCTTAAAAATAAATACATAAATAAAAAATAATAAATGCTATGGGGGATGAGGAAACTGTGTGCATTATATAAAAGAGGGACTAGAATGACCTGAGGAGTAAAGTAAGTTTTCTGGTGGACCTAATTTTAGAGTGTCCCATGCGATCAATAGGCTCAGAGAAGTGGGGTCAGCGAGAGAGCGGAGTGGTCCATGAGGGGACAGGAGGAAAGGAACATGGTTCTAGGACTGAAAAATTACTAGTGTGACTGGTATTTAGGGGGAAATAAAAACTGTCCTGAAATAAGAGTGAATAGGTGGGCAGAGTATGGATTAATTATGTGTTTTTTTTAAAGATTTTATTTATTTATTTGACAAAGACACAAACAGCAGGAGCGAGCACACAAGCAGGGAGAGTGGGAGAGGGAGAAGCTTCCCGTGGAGCAGAGCGCCCGATGCGGGGCCCGGTCCCAGGACCCCAAGACACGACCCGAGCCAGAGGCAGAAGCCAACCCACCGAGCCACCCAGGTGCCCCTCAAATCCCTTTTAGCAGGAAAAGCCTCTCCTGTTCAAGTGCTGCCCTGATTAGGTCCAGCCCAGGGAGGAGGATCTCTCATGGCAAGGATCAGAGCATAATTACAGGGATGATGTCCCGTCATTTACACTGGTCCCTTCCACAGTCTGAGGGAGGAGATAATAAAAGGGCCTGGGTCATCTGCGTCCGTCCAGTATTCTATTTACCACAGTGAAATTTAGGGAGGCGTCAAGGATAATGACATTTTTGAATCTGAGAAATCTTGTCTAAAAAGCATTGAAGTGATAATAGTCTGAATATGAATCAAATGTTTAGAATTCTACGAATGCTAATGTGCACTGTAAACTTTCAACTCTGTGCCACCAAAGAAATTTGACTCCATAGAGCATTTAAGGACTGGCGTCAGATGGAAAAATTCCCTTAAGGTATAATTCAGAAGAGAAGCTATGAAGGCATCAGTCTCCGGGAGTCTGAAGATTATTTTTATCACCTATAAAGGAAATGAAGCAGAGATTCTTTGGTCTGCCACAAGAAGTTTGCAAAAATACTGCATTATTTAGTTTAAAAAAAATCTTAGAAAGGAAGCCTGCACTCAGGGAGCTTCCTGCCGTTTGCATTGTCTTGGTTCATTAAGATGAACAAAATTCCAGAGTTTTATTCTCTTCTCTGGACAAGTTTAAATGCTGTGAAAATTTTCTGAAATTATGGAGGGGAAAATATTTCTATTGTTTCTTTTTCCCCTTTTAGGTGGCTAATATTTTGTTGTTGTGGCTTTTAGTATAATAGCTTGCAGCTTACGGAAATACGCTGAAGTGATAACAGAAAAAAATACAAAAGAATAAGTTTTATTAATTATGAGAAAGGAGTGGAATGTAATACGGAAGAAAACAAACCAATTGGAAGAAACGAGAGCTCAGGAACCTGTTTCACTCTCCGTCAGCTGAGGACTCCAGGCGGGAAAGCAGAGGATGCCTACAGAGGAGGGACAGGTTCCGGCAGCAGTGTTGGCTTTTGTGAGGAAAGCGCGATTTGTCTCCTTCACTAACCACGGATGAGGGTGGGCTCCGTCAGGGGAGTGGAGTGGGCCTCTGATGGGGACGGGAAACAGCGAGGACAGAAGCACCTGTCCCCAGTTCTCACAATGAACAGATCCTTGCCCCAGTCAGAATTCAGTGAAGTCAGGTCGCCTCAGTGATTGTAAATCAGTGAATGTGTCCTGTGCAGCCTTCCTGCTCCTTATGAGGAAGACACTAAATCCCCACGGTGTAGGCCATGGTTTATTTTCTGTTGTGTGGACACTAAGTAAGCAGCTGATGAAAAATGCATCTAAATTGTAACTATAGGGGCGCCTGGGGGGCTCAGTGGGTTAAGCGTCTGCCTTGGGCTCAGCTCAGGTCCCGGGACTGAGGCCCGCATCGGGCTCTCTGCTCAGCTGCCTCTCCCTCTCCCTCTGCCTGCTGCTCCCCTTGCTTGTGCTCTCTCTCTCTCTGTCAATGAAATAAATTAAATCTTTAAAAAATTAAAAAAAAATAAGTTGTAACTGTGTTGTCTCTTAAAAGCCGAAGAATTGAGAAATGGTGAAAATTCGAAAATTTTATTGAGATGACAACACTTTTGTTAGAAAATTAGAAAAAGGCAAATGAGTTCACAGAGTTCTCACAGGTTCTGAGATTCTGCCCCCATGTTTTATTGTCGTATCACTCGTAAGTGAATTGGCGATGACATCACTGAATAACTAGCCGTGTGTGCCCAGGGACGGTGGGCAGCTTCTCCTACGTACGGAAAGGTGATGTCACCGACTCACTTTCATTTTATTGAAGGAAATATTGAATCAAGTAATTAAAATTCTGCAAGCAGTTTGACTGCTGTGTTAACATGTGCCCAACTTTCTACTTACAGTTTGAATTCCTGATCCTGGGTCTTAACGACTTGTGACAAGTAAGTGAAGCTGGGACTGTGTCCCTTCTCTAGTAATTTCATAGTTTACGTCTCAGTATTTCCATGAATATTGACCTGGGCAAGAACAGAAGAAAAAATGGGAACTATATCAAAGATTTGGAGACCAACAAAATATATTGAATTACTGATGGGAAAGATTGTGTGGCCAGAAAAGATGTTTTGAGCAGGAAGATCAATGCCTCGTGCCAGTGTTTTCAGTGGTTTGAAAACAAAGTGTTGAGTCAACAGTTTTGTCAAATGATAAAGGTATTTGGACAAGTGGTGTTCAGAGTGGGTGTAATAGAAAATTATAACTTCAGGTAGCTTGTATTTGAATTCTGGAAGTTGGATTTACAAATTGTCTAAACTTATGCAATATTTTAATTTTTTGCACCTAATCAGTGTACTTTTTGCAATGAATATAGAGAGATACTAGAGGAAACGAACAAATAAGGCAGGAGGAGAACCAGGAGTATAGTGAGGTACGATTATTATAACCGGTATTTTGTTTTCCACACCATGCTTCTCATCCCACACACTCTTCTAGGATGATTAAGTATGACTCTAATTATCATATATATTTTGTTAACATTCAGACTTATAGCTCCAATCCAGATCTCTAAGATTCAGACTTTTATTTTCAATCTTAAATTTTCATTTATTAACACATTTTTTGCCAAGAAAAAAAATTAATAGTAACAACAACATTTTTTGTTTGTTTAGAAGATAGGATCTCAGTCCATCTTATTAACTGTACCCAATATTTCGTAGGATGTTCTTCAAGATATCTTACTTAAGGGTAACAGAACTGAACTCTTCAATCCCATATAACTGCTTTTAAAGTACCTTTATAAATCCTTCTTTTGTGCTAGAAAATTTGGGTCCTCCTTCCCTCTCCTTCGTCCATTGTACCTAAACAGCTGCTGTGATTTGTTTGGGTTACAGATGTGATTTTTGCTGATATAACCAAAGAAAATGTCAAGATCTTGTGAAATTTAGATGTTCAAAGGAAGGTCTTATTTCATCTAGGCTTGAAATTATGAGGCTGTGAGACTGGAGCGGTTATTGCTGCTTTGTCACTATGTGAGGGAAGAAAATGCCTGAAAACAGGGCTAAGTTGGGGGAGCATGGCTGGGATACCGAGCCAGGACGATGCAGAATGGTGATGTCATTAGTGTCCCTTATCAATTTGTTCTTACACTGGACTTCTCATTCCACGTTGGCTTGTGATCTTTTGGGTTGGGCTCTCTTTCATCTGGAACAAAGGGATTCCTGACTCACACACATGATTCTCCATCTCTATCATTTCTAATTGAGTTTGGGATTATATTATCTCTTTCATGGATTGCTCTGCAGCCTCCCTGCTGATCTTTCCTGCTGTAAAATTTCCTGTAAGTTCTGTCCTCCACACAGTTCTTAGGATGACCTACCTAACGCACAAATCTGAGCATGTCATGACCCTGTTTAAAACATTATCTGGTTACAGAATAAAGATCAGTATCTCTAACCTTGTGAGTGAAGTTCTGCAAGGTAGAGCCCCCACCTAACTCTATGACCTACTTTATCTCCATTTTCTCCCTCTTAGTATTAGTCTACGAACGGCGCTGAACAGCTTACAGTTCCCTCACAAACACTGTGGTGCTTTTCAATGCCTTCACTTTACTCAAGCGCTTCCTTTGCCTGGAATACCCCTTTTAACTTTGCTTATTCATTCCTTTCTTAAGAATCAAACTGCACTTAGGAAAACTCTCCTGACTCTCCTCCCACACTCCGCGAAACCAGTTAGGTGCCGTTCACCTGTGCTTTCAGAGACCAGTCACCCTTTCACCGCTGCGCTTACCGGGTGGATCGAAAGAGGTGCTCCCCTCTAATCAGCCCGCTTCCCCCAGCCCTCCGACCCACCTGTACTTGTGACAGTTCATTATTTTTCTTTGCATCTCTAGAACCCCAACACATTCTTAATAAAATATACCCAATAAATGTGTGTTGAACAAGGTGTAACAGAAAAGTACCACCTTGCTATTTGGCTCTTACATTAAAGGAGTTTGTAGTTGAACAAAGACCATGGAAATACATTTTCAAAGAAAACAATATTAAAGAGAATACATATTTCAGTAAATAAAATGTAGGATCAAAATAAACTCTCTCAGGTCCAGAAGTGAAAAACATCACCGCTGACTTTCTTTCAACCACTTCAGAAACCGTGGTATTAAATTCTCTGGAAGAGAGTTGGGTTTGCTGGCCAATTTGACGGAGGTTGAATCTGTACATCAACTTAAAAACTAAGTCTGCACTAATCTTCTACTGCAGATGAATATACCTTAATATTCATCAATTAAAGTCAAAATGACACTTCTGTTTTCAATTGAGCGCATGTATTGCATTAAATTTTTCTAACACCATTATAGCCTACTCACAGCCTAATGACTATAGTATATTCCAATTTTACAAGAACAGGAAGTACAAGGGCCTATTCTAAATTACATTTGAGATGAATCCCTTTCCATATGGCCATAGGAACTGTGTCTTTTTTCCCTTTGGGGTTTTCCTTTCCCATTTGGGATTTTCTTCTCTCTTCTCTTTTCTCATTTCATTCACGGCAAAAGCCAGTGGCTTCCTGGCTTCCCAGGTCTCCAACTCCCAGCCCAAAATACTCAACGCTCATTCTTCATCTCAGTGTTGTTTCGCTACATTGTAGACCAGTGTCCGTGTCAAAACTTGCAGGATTTCTGGGTAAGGTGAAAGAGAAGAAACTCTGCAGTGGTTGTTCCCATGAACCTATCTTTTGTCCAGTGTTAAAACAACCCAACTCCAGTACTGGATTGACTGGGAGCATCCTCAGCTGAGCTGTGTAGAGTGGGGAATTAAGATCCTATTTATTGTACACAAACTTCTACCATGATTTCAGTTTTCATTAAGGTCATTTTTCTAACCCTGGATATACTATGCACAAAGTTGGCCTAAAGAAAAAGCCTTATCAGCTCTCCACTCATAATTTTAAATCTTTTTTGACAAAACTATTATGTGTGTGTTGTTTCACAGGAGCAGAATTGCCTAAGTTTTCAAATGTAAGTTAAACGAGATGTGAGGAACCGTGTGATTATGTGGTTTTCCAGTAGAAATTTAACTACAGAAAACAAAATTATATAGGCATATATGTAAAGGAAAAAAGTTGAAAATGTTGCAAATACCGTATGCCTACTATTCAAAAAGAAACCGTCATTGAGTAATGCCTACTGAAGAGATTCATGATTCATGATTCATTTTTTATAGTGAACCATGTATTATTACAAAGTATATCTCCCACAATGTATACCTTTTTCCTAAACTAACAAAATATAATACAGTGTCTCAAATAATATTCATTTATCAAAACCACTTGATAAATATCTCTATCATTTTGTGAAAAACTATAGAGGAAAATTTCCCTGTATAATCTGTTTAACAATTTCTTTAGTGAAGCAACATTTTCTACTGAATTCTCTTAAGATGCTGTTTTCAAGTTATCATTTTCTTACAGGTTTATTTCTTACACAAATTTATGAATTAAGAGCACAAATCGTTTTAAATAGAATTTTTAAAAATGATATGATAAACACCTTAAAACTGTTCTTGCAGTAATTTTCTACTTAATAGTAAAGGGGTCATAGTTCTTAAAATTTAGCTGGAGGAAACAAACAAACAAACCATAATTATCATCCAAGCTGATTTAACCTTTTTTTCTTAATTAGTCTTTTTAAAATTAACATATAATGTGTTATTTGTTTCAGGGATACAGGTCTGTGAATCATCAGGCTTACACAACTCACAGTGCTCACCATAGCACATACCTCCCCAATTCCATCACCAGCCACCCTATTCCTCCCCCAACAGCAGCCCTCAGTTTGTTTCCTATGGTTAAGAGTCTCTTATAGTTTGTCTCTCTCCCCTGTCCCATCTTGTTTCATTTTCCCCTCCCTTTCCTCCATGAACCCTACCCCACTTCTCAAATTCCTCAGATCAGAGGGATCATATAATTGTCTTTCTCTGACTGACTTATTTCACTTAGCATAATACCCTCTAGTTCCATCCACGTCATTGCAAATGGCAAGATTTCCTTTTTTGAAGGCTGCATAGTATTCCATGTATATAGAGACCACTTCTTACTTATCCATTCATCTGTTGATGGACATCTAGGTTTTCTCCATAGTCTGGCTATTGTGGACATTGCTGCTATAAACATTCGGGTGCATGTGCCCCTTTGGCAGACTGATTTAATCTTATTAAAAACGACTGGTGAGGGGCGCCTGGGTGGCTCAGTGGGCTAAGCCGCTGCTTTCGGCTCAGGTCATGATCTCAGGGTCCTGGGATCGAGTCCCGCATCGGGCTCTCTGCTCAGCAGGGAGCCTGCTTCCTCCTCTCTCTCTGCCGGCCTCTCTACCTACTTGTGATCTCTCTCTGTCAAATAAATAAATAAAATTTAAAAAAAAAAAAAACAAAAAAACGACTGGTGACCTGGGCATAAGAGATGAGGATTTGAGGAACAAGGATGGATTATGAACAAACAAAAGATATTATTTCTCTAACCTCTTCTTAGTTAATAAACATTCAGGAGGATTAAAAAAATACAAATTCCATCTTCATAAAACAAGTGACCACATTACTCATTTCCAGGATAGAAGCATTCCAGTAAACCATAGTTGTTGTTGTTGTTTTTAAGTACTCAAATATATGTATTTTTGTTGGTACAGTAATATTATTTTGTGGATTTAAAACCTTGTTTCTGAATCATTTATACCTGAAACTCAAAATCAATTACTTTAGTATGTATACAAAACGTGTTCTAATGGATAGTCTTAATTCTGGGCAGGTTTGTGCTTTCTAGAATCATAGTAAGCAACTAGTGACTAGAAACAGTTAGCAACTGGAATCATAGTGAGCAAAGTTTAAATTGCAGTATTTCTTATTCTCATTCCAATATTTTCTGAACATGTGGAATATGATCATATAGTATTACAGTTTATACATTTAACATCAGAAACTTCATCTGTAGATGAAGAATTTTAAGATGAACAAAAATAAATACTTTTACTAAAATACTATCTCGAGGTTTTGTCAATAAATATATTGTAGTCTGTAGTCATTATGATTTGATCAGAAAAATGAAAACCTCTCCAAGTGGGGACGCCTGGGTGGCTCAGTTGGTTGGACGACTGCCTCCGGCTCAGGGCGTGATCCTGGAGTCCCGGGATCGAGTCCCACATCAGGCTCCCAGCTCCATGGGGAGTCTGCTTCGCTCTCTGACCTTCTCCTCGCTCATGCTCTCTCTCACTGTCTCTCTCAAATAAATAAATAAAATCTTTAAAAAAAAAAAAGTGTTTTAAACAGGAAGGGAAATTAGAAGCTAATAAAACTATTAGAAGGAAATTAGAAATAGGAAATTAGAAGCTAATAAAACTACTGGAGGACTATAAATGCAAAGCTCAGAAAAGCCACAATAGTTCCAAGAAATCATGAAATAGAGGAAGAGCTGGAAACAACCAAAATGGTTCATAACAACCGTCCACACTGCTGAATTGAGTTATTTGAAGAATTATGTTAAGCTGCAAATGGATTCTCAGATATTACTGCCAATGTTTCATGTGAATTCTCCTTAAGTTTATGCATAAATTAAATATTGTTTTAATAAATATAGCTGTCTTATTTGAGTAAGGAAGGACAAGAGAAATTGATAAATTTATATGAGAAAAATAATCAGTTAAAAGCAGAAGATTTGGAAGTGTAGGAGGCAAATATCCAAAAACATATTACAACATATTATAAAAACTCTTTTAATTAAAACAGTAAATAAATGTCATCCCTGAATTCTAATTGTACATGTATCCTGAAAATCAACAGTTCTCAAACTTAATTGCACATTAGAATCATTTGGGTGCTTTTTAAAAATGCAAATGCCTGTGCCCAAGAAGAGACTTGTATTTATTTTATCTAAGATGAACACAGGCATTAGTATTTTGTCAGATATCCAGAGATGACTCCTATGTGCAAACATGAAAATTCTTGCTTTAGAGAAACCCTTGAGCACATTTGTGAGGAAATAGGCACAGGATACTTACAGCAGCTTGCTGAAAAATCTAGCATATTGGAAAAAACTTAAATGTCTTTCAAAATGTGATTGTAAAATTACTATATAATCATATAATGGAATATGATAAAGCAGTAAAAAATGTGTGACTAGAATTATATGCATATCAAGATGAATAAATCTTCAAAACACAATGTTACAAAAATAATTTATAGTAATAAGTACAGAATATTATAATATGTGAAGTATATTTTTAAAATTTACAATTCAGACTCTGTGGGATATGACCAAGTAGAATTCATGACATTAATCTATAAAATTTAGAATCAAGAATGAATAAAAATATAGTAAATATTCTATTCAAATCTTTAGAGAAAAAATAAACCTATAAAAAAGAAGCTGAAAGTAGAAATTGTATACTTATATGCTTATATTGATACATATATCATGAATAGCTTTTTATTGGAGGAAATAGACAAAATGCCATCTATCATAATCAGGAAACAAAGGGTGAAATCACACATACACAATTAAAAATGAGAATAAGAAAATTACCAAAAAGATAAAATTGACTGAAATATTAGTAAATATATTTGAAATTTCAGAAAGATTAACTCATTATAGAAAAATGCCAATAACTAAATTCGACCCTAGAAGAGAGAAATCCTAAATAGAACAATTGTATGGAAAAAAAATACATTAAAATACCATGTCCCTACAAGGCATCAGCTTCAAATATGAGAAGCTTATCCTTCTCAAACCTTCTAAAACAGATAATCTGATGCTATTTAAACTACCCCAGGATTAAGACAAATGTATTTATCTATACTGATATTAAAGATCACCAAAATAAATTCAGTCAAACATAAAGGCTATTTATATGTTATATGTTCCTACCTGAGTTTATAGAAAAGCACATTTTTATATTTTTATAAGCACAAAAGATTTCTGAAATTTTACAAAAAATAATCTATGCCTTTGGAGAAGGAGCTTCAGAAAGAGATTTGCTTTTTCACTTTATGCCCTTTTATTTTCATGTAATGTGTATTTTTTATTATGACATGTAATTTTTTCAATAAAAGTAGTATTAAAAAATAATTATTAGAATTTTGAGAACAGTGGAGCCTGGGTGGCTCAGTGGGTTAAAGCCTCTGCTTTCCGCTCAGATCATGATATCGGGATCCTGGGATCCAGCCTGCTCAGCGGGGAGCCTGCTTCCCTTCCTCTCTCTCTGCCTGCCTTTCTGCCTGCTTGTGATCTCTGTCTGTCAAATAAATAAATAAAATCTTTAAAATATAAAAAAAAGAATTTTGAAAACAAAGGGGGTCAAACATAAATGATCATCAACTTAATGTAGACTGCTATGTGAATAAGATGTTATCTGTAAACCTAATGGTAACAAAGCAAACACCTATAATGGGTATGCAAAAAAACAGAAAAGAATCTAAGTATATCATTAAAATATTATTATATTTTGAGAGATATATTCTTTCATATGTCTATGAGAAAAAAGAGCAAGAAAGGAACAGAGAATAACTACAAAAACAACCATAAAAGAAGCAACAAAATCACAGTAAGTATATACCTATCAATAATTACTTTGAATAGGAATGGTTTAGACACGTCAATGAAATAACATTGGGTGACAGAGTGGATTAAGAAAAACAAGATCCAGGGGTGCCTGCATGGCTCAGTTTGTTAAACGTCTGCCTTCAGCTCACATCATGATCCCAGAGTCCCGGGCTGGAGCTCCGTGTAGGTAAGGCTCCCTGATGAGCAGGGAGCTGCTTCTCCCCCTCCTTTGACCCTCCCCCGCTCGTGCTCTTCCTCTTTCTCTCAAATGAAAAAAACAAAAAACAAAAAACAAGATCCATCTATATGATGCCTACAAGAGACTCATTTCATACCTAAAGACAAATGTAGATTGAAAGTGAAGGGATGGAAAACCATTTATCACGCAAATGGAAGTAAAAAGGAAGCCTGGGTAGAAATAGTTGTATTAGGTAAAATAGACTTTAATAAAAAGACTGTACCAAGAGACAAAAAAGGATGCTACCTGATCATAAGGGAGCGACACAATAAGCGGATATAACAATTGCAAATATGTCCTCAACATGGAAACACCCCAATACATAAAGTCGCTAAAACAGACATGAAGGAAGTAATTGATAGTATTACAATACAGTAGGAAGTAATTGATAGTATTACAATACAGTAGGAGACTTTAACACAGTTATCAATAGGCAGATCATCCAAACAGAAAATCAACAAGGAAACAGTGGCTTTAAACGACACATTGGACCCGATGGATCTAACAGATATTTTCAGATCATTCCATCCTAAAAGCACAGGACACATACATTCTTTTCAAGTGCACATGCAGCATTCTTCTGAATATATCACATATTAGGCCACAAAACAAGCCTCAACAAATTAAAAAATATCAAAGTCATACTATGCATATTTTCCTACTGTAACACTATGAAACTAGAAATTAACTGCAAGAAAAAATCCAGAAAGACCACAAATACATGGAGGTTAAATAATTGCTTCCAAACAATGAATGGGCCAAGAGGTCCAAGAGGAAATTAAGAAATACATGAAGACAAGTGAAAATGAAAACACAGTGGTCCCAAATCTTTGGGATGCAGCAAAATTTATTCTAAGAGAGAAGTTTATAGCAATCAAGGCCTACCTCAAGAAGGAAAAAAAAAAATCTCAACCTAACATTTTACCTAAAGAAGTTAAAAGAGAACAAAACCCCAAACCAGCAGAAGGTAGGAAATAATAAAGATTAGACCAGAAATAAGTGAAATAGAAACAATAAAAAAAGATCAACAAATACCAGGAGCTGGTCCTTGAAACGATCCATGAAGTTGATTAACCTGTCGCCAGACTCATTGAGAGAGAGAGAGAGAGAGGATTCAAATAAGCAAAATCAGAAATGAAAGAGGAGAAATTACAACTGACACCACAGAAATACAAAAGATTATGTGAGAATATTATGAAAAATTATTTGCCAAAGTATTGGGCAACGTAGAAGAAATGGATAAATTCCGAGAAACATATAGCCTCATAAAACCGAATTGGGAAGAAGCAGAGAATTTGAACAGGCCAATTACCAGCAATAAAATCGACTCAGTAATCAGGAACTCTCCACATAACTGGGAGTTGGAGAGAAGTGAGTTGTGGGAAATCAGAGGGAGACAAACCATGAGAGACTGTGGACTCTGAGAAGCAAACTGAGGGTTTGGAGTGGGGGGGCTGGGGGGTTGGGTGAGTCTGGAGGTGGGTATTAAGGAGGGCACCTTATGGTGCACTGGGTGTGGTGCATAAACAATGAATCTTGGAACTGAAAAAAATAATAAAAATACAAATAAATACAGAAGTAAATCTACTGAGAGGTGACACACTTGCACATGACAAGGTATGAGCTGTGCAAGCACCAAATGAAGGAACGTACTAAGCATATTGTGTGGACATTCAGAAGAAAAAGAAAGTGTTTTAGATCAGGATTGTCAACAATGAACTCAGATCCCAACCATCCTGATTTGCCTACAACTCAGGGGTTTCTAAGGATGCAGGACCCTCGGGGCCAAAATCTAGAATGTCTATGGGATGAGCTGATGACTCTACCACGAGTCGGAATCATGCAGGGTCAGGAGTAAATCGACACAAGGATCGTGCGTTCCTTCAAGATGAAAGACTAGAAAAGTCTGTGGCATGACCGGACATTGAAGAAAGGATGCAGTTCTTTGATGGCATACGTACTTGCCAAAGAGGAATTCTATTGCTTTTGGATCTGAAAGAATGAAACAAATAGGGTGACCCCGATTGCATCATGGGAAAGCAGGATTGATAGACACACTTATTACCAAGCCAGTGTCAGGGCTTAGCCTTCAAGAACAAATCTTTGGCAATTGCTTTTGAGCACTGTGAACAATTCAACTCTATTTATAAAAAAAGAACTCTCAACACAAAAGTCCAGGACCAAATGGCTTCACAGGTGAATTCTATAAAGCATGTAAAGAAGAATTAATACCTGTTCTTCTCAATCTATTTTAAAAAATAGAAGGGGAAGGGTATCTTCCAAATTAATTCTAGCCAGCATTACCCCAATACCAAAACCAGATAAAGACATTAGCAAAGCACCCCAGAAGTACAGGCCAATATCTCTGATAAACACTGATGCAAAAAAATCCTCAACAAAATGTTAGCAAACCAAATCCAACAATACATTAAAAAAAAAAGTTATTCGCCATGATCAAGTGGGATTTATCCCTGGGTTGCAAACATGGCTCGGTGTTCACAGAGCAGTCAAAGATACATCACATCAACAAGAGAAAGGATAGAAACCATGTGATCGCTTCAATAGCTGCAGAAAAAGCATTTGACAAAGTACCAGCATCCATCCGTGATAAAAATCCCCAACGTAGTAGGTGTGGAGGGAACGTAAGAAAAGCTATAACTGAAAAACTCCTGCTAACATCAAACTCGGTGATGAAAACTGAGAACGTTTCTCCTAACGTTTCTCCAGGGCAAGGATGTCCCCTGCTCTCACCACTTTTATCTGACTGGCCCAAAATACAAAGTATTTTTGCATATTCTTGTGAAACAAACAAGACATTGTAAGGTTGGCTTTTGATATATTTTTGCTTATATATAATTTATAGTTATTCAGCCTTTCAGAATTTCTTTACTACTATCTCTTTTGGAAAAAGCCAATAACTGCATTAAATTTTAGGGATTTATAAAATGGCAAAATCGATCCTTTTTGGTGAAAGATATAGTTCATTATTGTTAAGGTAGTTTGTATTTCTTCTTTCATGCATTAACAGTTTTATACAACATCCATACTTAGTTTGAAATGTAAGAGGAGATTGATTGTAGCTTTCAGCTGCACGGCACTACTGAGGTTTCATCATGAATCATGAACTCTTCTGATCATGGATCATATTCCTTCTCATCAGAACTAGCCACTCAGTCTCTTCATGAGGTCAGAGCCCCGGGATATTTTACAAAAGTCAAATACAGATCCACAGACCATTAAGTGTAAAATCCAATGGCTTCACTTCCTTGGAATTGTGACGGACATACACACATCAATTAAACACAATCAGGTCATTGCAGAGATAAGAAAGCAGGCTGGACCACTGATGTTAATAATATCTTTTAAAGCCAACCTTTAAAATAAATACATTAAACGATGATCAGTTCCTTCATCAATTTGATAATGTTCTTAATTTTGAAAAATAATGTAAGGCAAGAAATACTGTTGAAGCTAAAATTACTTTAATTCCTGTGTTAAAACGGGAAATTACTCCATCTGAAAACAGCATCTGACAACACTAATGAGATGATAGCCTGGATCGCTGTTATTGTGCTTTAATGTGTGCATGATAGAGATGGTTTCAGTCACATATTTTCACTTTTGTGAACACCTGTCCAACCTGTCTTCATTGTTATACATTTAAGCCAAAAACAAAAACAAAAAACCCCAAATCTGTGGAATAAGAAATATATTCATAAAGAGTTAATTACCTTCCATAGACTTCTAATTATTCTCCATGCCTTAACTGGTTTTCCCAGTAAGTACAATTTCCATTTTAAAGTACCCTAGGGCACCTGGGTGGCTCAGTGGGTTGAATCCTCTGCCTTCGGCTCAGGTCATGATCTCAGGGTCCTGGGAAGGAGCCCCGCTTCGGGCTCTCTGCTCAGCGGGGAGCCTGCTTCCCCTTCTCAATCTGCTTGTCTCTCTGCCTACTTGTGATCTCTGTCTGAAAAAAAAAAAAAAAAAGTACCCTATATATGCTGAATACTCCTTTAGTCCCCATGCCTAACAATTAAATCCAAATATCCTGGCTGGGGTTAACGATCTCCCACACATTGCATGTTCATGCTGGTTGTTCCTAAGCTTGCCCAGGTCTATACCTGTTCTCCTGGCAGAGTTCACTGTAGCACACTATTCAGTCTTGAAGCTCTTCTGTTTCAGAATATGGGCCGTCCTATCTGTAATCAAATCCAGCCAAATTCCCCAATATATCTTTCACCCACGTGCATTTATGCATCTCATTCTCAATCCAAAGTAAATGGCACTGTGGCTCCCTCTGTAACCGTCTCTCTCTTTTCCTGTGCCTCTGTTGGTGCAGTCCTCTGGTCGTCTTGAAATGATTTTCACCCTCAGTTGCTTCTGTCTCTCCCTCACTGTTCACCTCAGATGTCTCCACTTGCATAAAACTTCTCTGATTCCCACTTAAAAGCAATCTCTTCTTTCTGTAATTTGTTTAATAGTTTAACTAGATCCATTTCACAGGACAGTTTTCCATCTTAACTTGAGGTTATTCAATAAACATCTGATCTCCACTGTTTGACTCAATGTTCCTTCAAGGCAGAATTACAACATTACTGTTTTGTCATGCATAGAACCTAATACCTAGGAAGTGTTCCACAAATATTGGAGAATAACTGAAAAGTATAAGTTACACATTATGGTACATCTAAAAGGGTTTATATCCAAAATAATTACATTAATCAGTATAAAGGAACTGTAAGAAAGAAAATAAAATTTAACATTATTGATGATTATATTAATTAGATTTTTGTCTCTTAAAATAATGGAGATTTGGCCTCTTAAAATAACAAAGATTATATTAAATAGATTTTTGTCTCTTAAAATGATAGAGATTTGACTTATTAAAATAGTTCATATGATATGAACTATAAGGTATATATATTATGTATAACTACATAATTCAGAATTTGAAACTCATCTCCTTTAAGATTTTAAGGCCTTTGAAAAGTACTTCAATTATTTTGTGTTAGTTTTAATTTGCCCTGCCTATGGGTCTTTAAACCACTAAATTCCACTCCTGCATGATTAAACTCAACAACTTTCTATAAATAACTTGAAACATGGAAGGCCTACATCAGTCTTAGGAATTGTTTGCTGTTCTTTTAGTTCATTTATATGTATTTCCAAAGTTGTTTTGTCAAGAAAATACTCAAATAGTGTTTGTAAATTTAACAAAAATAAAAAAACAGCACAACCCCTTCTCTAGAAAAAGCAAATTTGTATTTAAGAACAACTGCTTTGTTTTTTCATTCTAACATTTCTTCACCATTAAAAGGTGAATGTCAGGGGCGCCTGAGTGGCTCAGTGGGTTAAAGCCTCTGCCTTTGGCTTGGGTCATGATCTTAGGGTCCTGGGATCGAGCCCCGCATCAGGCTCTCTGTTCAGCGGGGAGCCTGCTTTCCCCTCTCTCTGCCTGTCTCTCTGTCTACTTGTGATCTCGGTCTGTCAAATAAATAAAATCTTTTAAAAAAAATGTTAATGTCACTGTAAGTCATGTATTAGAAATGAAATAAATGTCATCATTTATTGATCATTTATTGATTTAGTGATCATGAAATGTCATCATCATTTTCTAAAAGGTGAATAATAATTTTTAAAATGTAGGAATGAAATTTCAATAAAGAGAGGATTGTAGTGGATTTTACAATATTTACAATTTTATAATATTTGCAGTATTTCTAAGTCTATAAAAGCAAACATTTTTAAAGCAAACATTTAAGCAAACATATTTTAAGCAAACATATTTTTTGTATAATATAAAATATATTTTGTATAATATAAACATAAACATTTTGTAAAATATAAACATATTTTGTATAATACAAAATACATTATATACATATATATTAAATATATTTAAATGCTAAAGCAGAAGTTAATGTTTGTTAAGTAAATGAAGAAAACATAACATTTTGATGAATTATATTGTCTTCAGCTATCTCATAAAATGGATAAAACAAATTGTTTTATTAACATTACTTTCTGAAGTCATTTCCTTATTGTTTCTTCCTAGGAAGTTTAAAAAAAAATTTTTTTTTAATTATCAACTCGTCCTGAACACAAATACAGATATTTGGGGTTTAAATGTTAAGATGCTTTGATATTACTGGCAGTAGAAAATGGTTCCTGAGCTGTTGAAAGAAGTCCCTTTCCCTTACCCTGAAACCCAGAGTCTTAGGGAATTCCAAACAAACCCAACCTCATAAGGTTTATTCCTAAACCAAACCTCTTCCAATCTTGCACTTCAGAAAACTGCTCACGGTAAATTCTATACTCCAGGCCTTCCTTACACTATTGAGTCTGAGGGAAACTATATATAAAGTCAGAGGGAAATATTTTGTACTTAAATAAGCAAGCCCATAAAAATCAAGGGACTTGATAATAAAAATCCCTTGGCACTAGATTAATGAACAAATATCTACTATTGTGATAAGATGCATAATGAGGTTCAGAGTGAAAACAGATGCAGTCTGGACAAGTGGTTCAGCTGCTCCAACGTTACATGGCATCAGGGACAGGAGGTAAAAGGAAATACGATCCTTTGTTCTTGGCCTGTCATTTTCGGAAGTGCTTGGGCCTCCCCATCTTTGAAAGGCGAACTTTCGTGTATGCCAAACGCTTCAGCAGACATGGACGTAGGGTGAACATTGATGTGACTTTAGTTGTGACCAAAATGTGATCAAGTAATGCTCTACAAACTTGATTAATTTACAAGAAATCCTTCACATCGTCACTGATAACATAGATCTGAGGATTTTACAAGGTTATTTTTTAAAGATTTTATTTATTTGAGAGAGAGAGGGAGAGAGAGAGAGCACACAGGTGAACAGGGCGAGGGGCAGAAGAGGAAGGGAAGGGAGTGAGAATCTCAAGCCGACCAGACCCCACACACAGTGCAGAGCCTGATGTGGCTCAGTCTCACCACCCTAAGATCGTGACCCGAGCTGAAACCAGGAGTCAGATGCTTAAGCAACTGAGCTACCTGGGCACCCCCGAGGATTTTACAAGCTTAAACATTCATGGCCAAAAGTTAATGTTTCAATTTATTTAATATTTTTATATAACAAACTGATATTTTCTAAATCCTTCACAAATCATATTCCATAAATGCTGAGTCTTCTTATACCATGAAATTTCAATCTTGCATGTCGGTATAGGATGAGAGGAACAAAAGATCTACTCCAAAGACTTTTAGAGATAGTATTAAATTTAACCAGTATTATTCTGATAAAAAATGAAAATTTAAAACTACAAAAATTAATTGTGGGCAGTAGTCAACAATATGTTATTTACATTTCAAATATTTACTCTTTATATGGTCTCTATAAATATTCTGAATATTCTTTTTGATTAGTAAGCTTCCTTTCTGCTTGAATGATTTCATCTTTTCCTCACACAGGCTACTGATCTTTCCACTTTAAGCCATGATTTCTTTTACTTTATTTTTTCCAGCTCTTCTAGAAAGACTTCCCTTTTTCATCTTTTTCTTTACCTCAGCCCTGTCTTTTTATTCAGCTATTTGAAGTACAAATCAATTCCTATTACAAAGTCTTCACTGGTGATTCAAATTTAATTTAACAGTATTTGTTGTGCATATTATATCATTTATTGTCTAATTATATCCAAATTAGCACTTCATTTTATACCATCTTGCAGTGTACTATAATTCTTTTTTGTACATGTATGTTTTCTTTCCAAATAAGATTATAAGGATTTAGAAGTTGGGATTTAATTAGCAGTAAAACATGCATGGTTTCCTGTATGTGTTTTCTATATACAAATGTGTTTGGTATATTACAGACAATTTGTTTTACGCAAGAGGTGGTTCTCTAAGACTCAGTTCTGTGTGGTGGGTAAATTTCTGAAACATCTAAAGAATGTACTTTCTTAGAAATTTACTGAGGTGGTGACAGCAAAATGGTAGAATAGGAGCTACAGTTGGTGCCCTCCCACCGAAAACAATGACTCAATATCTAAGAACAGAAGTAGGCCTGGGAGGGCTCAAGGGTTTAATTAAGAACCTGTAGCAGCACAGTGGAGCAAGAAGTGGAGAATAACCAGAAAGGATCGCTGTCGTCAACAGCATAGCCGAGAGGTCTGGAGGGGGCTAGGAATGAAGGAAAGCAAGGGCTATCAGGAGCAGCCACTGTGGTCTCCAGGGGCCTCTCTGTGAAGGAAGCTGGCAGCCTTTGCCACGGAGGACCTCAACAGCCTCCAGCACAGTTGTGGATTCACCACCACCCCCCCACTCAGTGGAGGCCCCTGTAGTGTTCATTGGCATGGACCGCAGCAGCCTGCTTCAGAGAAGACACTGGTAGCTTCTGCCGCTAAGCTACCCAATAGACATGTTGCTGCAGAGCCCTGGAGAGGGAGCTGCTCCTGCTGCTCTTCCCCCAAGAAGCACGACCAATCTCCTTCCAAATCCATGCAACCTCCATACCTTAGAATCATAGCCACTCCACATGCCCCTGAATTCCAGATCCTATCTTTGTGGCCACCCCACAAGTGCCTGCTCTTCGGTTCCTGGAGTCACAGGCACAGGAGTCTGGCCTGCTTCTCAAACCCCAGAGGTGGTGGTGCTCAACATGTGCCATATTGGGGACCCTGTTCTGCGACTGCCTTCTACATCATAAATGGCGCTGCAGAAAAGACACCTGTGCATCAGACAGTGAGTGTGCCCACAAGTGGGACCCATTACCAGGAGGGATCCCCTTGGAAGTAGCAAAGACAGGGTAGAAGTAAATAGAGTAGAAAAACAATAGAAAAGACCAATGAAAGTAGAAGTTGTTTTTATTTAAAAGATAAAATGGACAAACCTACTAGACAAACTAAGAAAAAAAAAGACTCAAAGGTATAAAATTAGAAATGAAAGAGAAGGAAACATTACAAATGATACCACAGAAATAGAGAGTCAAAAGAGACTATGAAGAACAATTATACACCAACATATTGGATAATCTAGAAGAAATGGATGAATTCCTAGGAACATACTACCTACCAAGACTGAATCATGAGGACATAAAATTTGAACAGACTAATAATGAGTAAGGAGATTGAATCAGTAATCAAAATTCTCCCAACACAGAAATCCCAGGACCAGATGGCTTCCAGGTGAATCTACAAAATATTTATCAAAAAACTAGCACCAGTGCTACTCAAACTCTTGTCAAAAATGGAAGATGAGGGAACACTTCCAAACTCATTTTACAAGGCCAGCATTACCTTGATGTCAACCAGACAAGGACACTGCAATGAAAGAAAATTATAGGCCAATGTCTTGGTAAACATAGTTACAAAAATTCTTAACAAAATACTATCAAACTGAATGAAACAGCACATTAAAAGGGTTGGACAACACCACAATCAAGTGGGGTTTATCTCTGGGATGAAAGGATGGTTCGACATATGCAATCAATTAATATGATACAACATCCTGACCGAACGAAGGATAAAAGTTGTATGATCTTCTCAATAGACTTAGAAAAGGCATTTGACAAAAGAGGTTATTTTTTCATGTTAAAAGCTCTCAAAAAATCAACATAGACACAACCTACCTCAACATAATAAAGACCATATATGACAAGTCCACAGGTAACAGTATACTCAATGATGAAAAACTGGATTTTTTTTTTATATAAGATCAGGACCAAAGCAAAGATGTCCATTCTCTTCACTTCTACTCAACATAGTACCAGAAGTCCCAGCCAAAATAATTAGGCAAGAAAATAATGTAAAAGTCATCCAAATTTGAAAAGAATAAGTAAGATTATCTTTCTTAGATGACACAATTGTATACATAAATGTCACACAAACACACACACACACACACACACACACACAAACTGTTAGAACTAATTTAAATATTCAGCAAAGTTATGGGATACAAAATCAACATACAAAAATTATTTTTTCTATATACTAGCAGCAGGCAATCTGAAAAGGAAATTAAGAAAACAATTCTAATTTAAAATACTTTCAAAAAGAATAAAACACTTAGGAATAAATTTAACCAAAGAGGTGAAAGATTTGTCTACTGAAAACTATATAAAACATTATTGAAAGAAATTAAAGAAGACAAATGAATGGAAAGACATCCAAATTCATGGATTGGGAGAATTAACATTGTTGAAATGTTCATTTGATTCAATCCACAGAGTACAATGGTCTACAGATTCAATGCAGTTTTTTTTTTAATCAAATTCCAATGACATTTTTCACAGAAAAAGAAAAAACAATCCTCAAATTCATAGGAACCACAAATGACCCCTAATGGCCAAAATTATCTGGAAAATTAAGAATAATGCTCAAATACCTCACATTTCCTGATTTTAAAACATGCTACAGTCACCAAACAGTTTCGTAGTGGCAAAAGAACAGATATAAAAACCAATGGGACGGAAGAAAGAGCCCATGCATGGAGAGTCAACTGACCTTCAACAGGGGTCCTAGAGTACACAGTGGAAAAAGATAGTGGAGTCTTCACCAAATGGTGCTGGGGAAATTAGATAGCCACAGGCAACAGAATGAAATTAGAGTATTATACCATGCACAGAATAAAGTCCAAATAGATTGAAGACTCAAGTATAAGAACCTGAAATTATAAAACTCCTAGAAGAAAGTATGCAGAAAAACTTGACACTCTTCTTGGAAATGATTTCATGATTTTAACACCAAAAGCATAGGCAACAAAAGCAAAAAGAAACAAGTACTACTACATCGAACTGAAAAGACTCTGCACAACAAAGGAAACAATCAATGAAGTGAAAAGGCAACCTATGGAATGGAAGAAAATATTTGCAAACTATATATCTGATAAGGGTTTAATACATACATATAGAAGGAAATCATTCAACTCAATAACAAAAATAAATAATCCAATGAAAAAATATTCAAAGCCCATGATTCCACATTTTTCCAAAGAAGACATACAAATGGCCAATAGGTATGTGAAAGATGCTTAGCATTAGGGATCTCTAGGGAAATTCAAATCAAAACCACAGTGAGATATCACCTCATATGGCTTTTGGTGACTATTATCAAAAAGTCAAAAGAGGGCCGCCTGAATGGTTAAGTCAGTTAAGCCTCCATCTCTTGTTTTTGGCTCAGGTCATGATCTCAGGGTCATGAGATCAATCAAGTCAGCCCATATTGGGCTCTGAATTGGGCCCCATGTTGGGCATGGAGTCTGATTAAGATTTCCTCTCCCTATGCCTCCGCCCTTACCCCCCATCCTCTCTAAAAAATTAAAAGTCAAAAGATAAGTGTTGACAAGGAGTGGAGTAAAAAGAACCATTGTAGACTAATTATGGGAATATAAACTAGTACATCCATTACAGAAAATGAGTACAAAGGTTCCTTGAAAAATTAAAAATAGAACTACCATATGATCTATCAAACCTACTTCTGGGTGTATATTCAAGGGACGTTAATCCACCTCTCAAAGAGATATCTGCAGTTTCATGTTCATTGCAGCATTATTCGCAGTAACCAAGTTATGGAAACAACTTCAGTGTCCACTGACAAATGAATAGACAAAGAAAATGTGAAATCAATATATAGATATATTTATATATAAAATAGAATATTATTTGGCCTTGAAAATGAAGGTAGTCCTGTTATTTGCTACAGCATAGATGAACCTTGAGGAATTATATCAAGTGCAATAAGCCCATCACAGAAAGACAAATACCGTATGATCTCATTTATACATGGAGTCTAAAAAAAGGTCAAACTCAAAGTAATAGGAGTAGAATGGTAGTTACCAGGAGTTGGAGATTATAAAAAAGTGGAGATATTGGTCAAGAATAGAAACTTCCAGTTTTAAGATTAAATTCTCAAGACCTAATGTATAGCATGGTGACTATAATTACCATAGTTAATATAGTGTATACTTGAAATTTGCTAGAAGAGTAGATATCATGTTCTCCCCCTCACACGCACACACATACAGTGGTAGCCATGCAAGGTGATGGTGTGTTGGTTAGCTTGATTGTGGTAATCATTTCACAATATATAAATACACATCAAAACACCATATTGCATACCTTGAAAGTATATGATATTTATTTGTCAATCATACCTTAATGAAGCTGGAAAAAAGGAAATTTACTTAGCATTCCTGTATGGCCTGCTACATGGAAAAGCAATTCTTTAACTGAAGGCCCATTGAACATCTAAATATCAACTACTTTGTAATTTTTCAGAAAAAGAGATAAGTTACTTCTACGGAAGACATGACTTACCTAAGTTTCTATGGATCTGGCTTAGGATAGGCATTTTTTAGCATGCCTGCGAACTACATCTTATACTCACTAAAATTTAGAGTTATTATACAGATAATTCAATGAATTTAGTTTCTTAGAAACTCTTTGGGTTATTAAAGCAATTGAGGAGGAAACGTGACAATTTTGCTATTTTTTGGTAGGTATAAAGTAATATACTAATAATTTATATTTGTAAAGTGTGTTACAGTTATCAAAACATATATAATAACATATATTAAAATATTTACATACCTATTTTAGAATTGAACCTTTTAACCCTAAAATCATAGTTTGAGTAACTTTTACACTGTATTCATGAAGTAGAACATAGAAAGAATAACTCCCAGCTAATTGTGATAAATATTAAAATGTATGATGGTTTATCTGATTATCTAAGGGCAAATAAAAAAATATCCAGCTAATGGCCCAAATGCTATAAGGCACGTTTATAAGTAAATGGCAAATGAGTATGAATTATCTAAGATGCTGTATATGAATATTTGTCAAATGTGGACATTTTTCCTAGGTTTATAACAACTGTTTTAGTTAAACAAAATTTCAATGCATTAGATAATATCAAATGTTAAAGGTTAATCAAAAAGGAATAGTTGTGAAGTCAGTTTTTAAGTGAGAACACTTTGGCATCACTTTATGAAGATGAGATCCAAAACATTTTTTTTTTAAATAAAGAAACCCATAGTCTTCTTCAGGAAGGCTAAGTCAGAATGAGTGTGATGCATAGCTGATATATCTTCAAATTTTAAGGAAAGGTTTTTAAAAAGACGATACATAATTATATTTTTATTTGTTTTTGGAACTTCTGTCCATTTATCTAGAGGTGTCAAGGTTTGAAATTTTCAAACCGTTCTGCCTTGAAATGGATTTAATAAGACCACTCCCAGGAAAAGTTTATTTGAGTTGCTTTCCCAATTCCCCTTCTAGTTTCCCCACATCACACTTGGTAAAAGGTATATTCCATTTCCAAGTTATGCTGTATCTCAAAGAACATCCTTCTTCATGCTATTACATATTTTAAAATTTTCCTCTACTTTTCTGAAGTCCTTTCTTTCCATGCTCATACTCCTGAAATACAGAGCACTTTCCTGTATTTCATGATCTACTCGCTGTAAGGGTGAACCAGTCATTGGTGCTCTACTGCTGCAGGGAGTTCTCATGGGAAAAGACAAACATTGGCTCAGTGAATGAAAACGGACAGATAAAGTTATTACAATCTATTGTATAACTCTCTGAGTCCACCCAGTTCCGTGATGAAGCAGGATATGCATATGTATACAGTGGGATTAACATTCAATGTAGGAAGGATTTGTGCCTTTATTATGTATTCTTCTAAACAAGGGAAGTTCATTTGTGTTTATTTTGTTCTGTGTACCTGAATAGTTTTACAGAGATTGCTGGAAAAAAGATTTAATCTGATGTAAGATATATTATGTCAAATTGTCAGTAGAAATTTTGTTGAGGATAGTACAAGATGACAACATAGGAAGACCATGAACTCCCTTCCCTCCATGGTCACAACAAATTTACAACTACATGTGAAATAATTCCCAGTAAACGGGAACTGAAAACTGACTGAACATCTTCCTCCACAAAAAGAGGTAAAAGGGCTACATTGAGATGAGTAGCAAAGGCAGAGACAGGGTCTTGTCAAAAATCTTCCCCCAGTGTGGTGACACACAATAGAGAAGGATCTCGTAATCCTGGATCCTCTCCCTGAGGAACAAAGGGTTTGTACCCCAGTTTCCAGCACCTTAATTAACCCTTAGGACTTGCACCAGAGAGATGAGACCTGAAAAATGTGTGGATCTGGAAACCAACAGGATTTACATCACAGGACCTGGGGAGATGTGTGATCTGAGATTGTCCTTTGAGGTGTTCATACACAACACTCACTAGTCCTGGGAACTAGCTCAAAGGCAGCAGTTAGAGAGGTGATTAGATTATGTGTAGAGGTGATTCAGTTGCTAATCTTAAAGCATCAGCCAAAGGGGCAGGGATTAATTGGGATTTTACTTGGGGAAAGAGGTGCTGGAGAGGACCATTTTCTATACAGGCAGGCATGTATGTGCACAACCTCACTATAGCCACAGACATGCCCTGGCCCAAGCACTCATTCCCAGGCTTTGCCAGAGCCAGAACTTCAATGCAATCCACACAGGCAGGCTTCTTGATTGTGTGGCTCTGGTGCCATCCTGCTGGTTTGCTCTGGTGCCATCCTGGACCCCACAGAGCTGAAATTCTCAGAAAGACAGTTCTGTTCAGGATACCACACCCCAGGGAGAAGAAACACACCCCAGTCTGCACATGAAAAATGCCCTTTAAGATTCCTGGGTAGATTTCAGTTTGACACACATTTAAAGGCTACAGAGGCATCTCAAGAAATGTAGGCAGGGAGACACCACCTGCAAGTGTTTCCTTTGCTTGCTGCAGCTCATTGGTACCTCCTAGAAAGGAGCTTGTTTGCTCATCTGAAACCCGAATCATTGCAACTGTTGCCCAGATAACACCTCCAGACCGGCTGGTCTGGAAGTCAGCAGAGTCTATGTCTGTAGTCTCATAAGACTCTATGTATTTGCATCCTTTAAAACCTGCTGCCTGAATTCCAATCACCCTGTGTCTGGGTGCTGACTGAGACCATTTCCTCTGGAACACGTCCAGGTCCTGGCACACCCCCAACAACTGAGATCTATCAAGAATAAATTAGGCTACTAGATAATCACAAAGGTTAGAGAAGCAACCAAGATATAGGACAAAGTTGAATGATAAGTTTCACCTCCTACACAAGGCCACTCTTCCAACAGTGGAAGAGGTAACTGTTTTGCCTCATATATGGAAATAAACACAGAGCATCAAGAAAAAAGAGGAAATGGAGAAATTTGTTACAAATGAGAAAAACAAGACAAAGGCCTAGAAAAAGCCTTGAATAAAACAGAGATGGTAATAGTCTACTTGATAAGGAATTCAGAGTAATGGTCATAAAGATTCTTTAAAATAATTAAAAAAAGACTTTATTTACTTATTTGTCAGAAAGAGATCACAAGTAGGCAGAGAGGTGGGGGGGGGTGTGTGGAAGCAGTCTCCCTGATGAACAGAGGGCCAGATGCAGGGCTTGATCCCAGGACCCCGAGATCATGACCTGAGTTGAAGGCAGAGGCCTAACCTACTGAGCCACCCAGGAACTCCAGTCATAAAGATTCACTGAACTCAGGAGAAGAACGGATGGACACAGGGTATAGTACTTTAACAAGAAGATAGATAGTACAAGAAAGTACCAAAGAGAAGTCACAGACCTGAAGAATACAATAACTGAACTGAAAAGTACATGAAAGGGGGGAACAACAGACTAACAAAGCAGAACAACAAGCCAGCAATCTGCAAGACAGGGCAGTAGAACTCACCTAATTAGAGCAGTAACAACAACAACAACAACAAAAGAATTTTAAAAAGTGAAGATAGCTTAAGAGGCCTATTGGACAACATCAAGCAGGATAATATTTGCATCATAGAGATCCTAGAAGGAGAAGAGAGGAAGGGGTAGAAAACTTACTTGAAGAAATTATGGCTAAAGACTTTCCTAACTTGGGGAAGGAAACATGTTCAGGAAGCACAGAAAGTTCAAATAAGGTAAACCAGAGATCCACGCCATGACTCATTTTAATTTAATTTAATTTAATTTAATTTAATTTAAATGCCAAAAGTTAAAAAACTTAAAAGCAGCAAGAGAAAAAAAAATGTTACATACAAGGGAACCCCTGTAAGAATATCAGCTGATTTTTCAGCAAAAACTCTGCAGGTCAGAAAGACTGGCGTGATATAGTCAAAGTATTGAAAGGAAAACCCTTCTAAAAATACTGTACTCAGCACACTTTTCATTCAGAATTGAAGAAGAGATAAAATGTTTTCCAGACAAGCAAAAGGTAAAGGAATTCATCACCACTAAAATGGCTTTACAAGAAATATTAAAGAAAAGGGTTTCTTTAAGCTGAAGAGAAGAGGGGCAAATTAGTAGTAAGAAAACATAAGAAAGTAGGGGCACATGGGTGACTTAGTTGGTAAAGCATCTGACACTTGGTTTTGCCTCAGGTCATGCTCTTGGGGTCATGGGATTGAGACCCACATCAGGCTCCACACTCTGCAGGGAGTCTGTTTGTCCCTCTCCCTCTGCTCCACCCCCGACTTGGGCTCTCTCACACAAATACATAAATAAAAATCTTTTCAAAAGAAGAAAACATGAGAAAGTAAAAATCGTTCTTGTAAAGACAAATATATAGGAAGGGTAGTGGATTCACCACTTACAATGCTTGTGTGAAAGTTAAAAGACAAAAGTAGTATAATTAACCAAACTACAATAATTAGTTAAGGCATATATAAAAGAAAAAGATGAAATGTGACATTGAAGTCATAAAACAGGGGAGAATAAAAAATGTAGAGTTATTAGAATATGTTTGAATTTAAGTGCTATTACTTAGAGTTCTGTAGGCTATTGTATGTGAACCTCACAGAAACCACAAAGAAAAAAGTATACAGCCATACAGAAAAGATCATGAGAAAAGAATCTAAGCATAATACTAAAGAAATTTACCAAACCACAAGGGAAGAGAATAAGAAAAGAAGAAGGAACAGAAAGGAACTACAGAAAACATAACAGAATGGCAATAAGTACAAATCTATCAATAATTACTTTAAATGTAAATGGATTAAATTCTCCAATCAAAAAAATATGGAATAGATGATGGGATAAAAACAATACTTGTCTGGGGGTGCTGAAAGGCTTAGAGGAGTGTGTGACTCTGGAACTCAGGGTTGTGGGTTCAGGCCCCATGTTGGGTGTAGAGATTACTAAAAAAAGCTAAGCTTAAAAAAAATAAGACTTATCTATATGTTGCCTATAAAAGACTAACTTCAGGTCTAAGGATATACACATAGACTGAAAACGAAGGGATAGAAAAAGATTTTCCATGCAAATGAAAACAAAAAGCTGGTGTAGGTATACTTTTATCTCACACACAAACACACACATGCACATGCCCACACACACACACACACACACACAGAGAGACTTTAAAATAAAGACTGTAATAAAAGAGAAGGCATTACATAATGACAAAGGGAAGATTCCAACAAGAGAATATAACCACTGTAAATATTACACACCCAAAATAGGAATAACTAAAAATATTAAGCAAATATTTATAGACCTAAAGGGAGAGGTCAAGAGCAATAAAACAATAGTAGTATTGCAATTAATAGTATTTCTTATTAATTAATTAATTAGAGTAATTAGTATTACTTTAATACCCCACTTATACCAATGGATAGATCATCAGACAGAAAATCAGTAAGGAAGCATCAGCATTAAATGACACATTAGACTGGATGGTCTTAATAGGTATATACAAAACATTCCAACCAAAAGCAGCAGAATACACATTCTTCTCAAGTGTACATGAAACATTCTGCAGGATTGATCATGTTAGACCACAAAACAGGTCTTAATAAATTTAAGAACATAATCAAGCATTTTTCTGGCCACAATGGTATGAAACTAGAAAGAAACAAGAAAAATTGGATAATCACAAATATATGGAGATTAAACAACATGCTACCAAACAACCAGTGAGCCAATCAAGAAATCAAAGGGAAAATTAAAAGACTATCTTTTTTTTACTTAAAAAATATTTTATTTATTTATTTTAGGGAAATAAAAGCTATTCAAATTGGCAAAGAAAAAGTCAAACTCTCTCTTTCTTCACAGATGACATGATACTCTATGTGGAAAACCCAAGACTCCATTCCCAAATAGAACTCATATAGCAACTCATTAATGGGGCAGGATACAAAATCAATGCACAGGTATCAGTTGCTTTTCTATACACTAACAATGTAACTGTAGAAAGAGAAATTAAAGAATCAATTCCAATTATAATATCACTAAAAACTATAAGATACCTTGAAATAAACCTAACCAAAGAGGTAAATGACCTATACTCTAGGAACTACAAAACACTAATGAAAGAAACTGAAGAAGACACAAAAAGATGAAAAAGCATTTCATGCTCATAGATTAGAAGAATAAACATTATTAAAATGTCTATGCTGCTCAGAGTAATCTATACTTTCAATACCAGCCCAAGCAAAATATCAATGGCATTTTTCAAAGTGGTGGAACAAACAATCCTAAAATTTGTATGGAACCAGAAAAGACCCCAAATCACCAAGGAAATGTTGAAAAAGAAAACCAAAGCTGGGGGCATCATGTTGCCTGATTTCAAGGTGTATTACAAAGCTGTGATCACCAAGACAGCATGGTACTGGCACAATAACAGACACATAGATCAATGGAACAGAATGGAAAGCCCAGATATGGACCCACAACTCTCTGGTCAACTAATCTTCCACAAAGCTGGAAAAAAATATCCAAAGGAAAAAAGACAGTCTTTTAAATAAATGATGCTGGGAAAATTGAACAGCTATATACAGAAGAATGAAATTTGACCATTCTCTTACACCATGCACAAAGATAATCTCAAAATGGATGGAAGACCTCAATGTGAGACAGGAATCCATCAAAAGCCTAGAGGAGAACATAGGCAATAACCTCTTTGACATTGGCCACGGCAACTTCTTTCAAGACATGTCTCCAAAAGCAAGGGAAACAAATGCAAAAATGAACTTTTGGGACTTCATTAAAATAAAAATCCCAAAACAAAGAGGCAACCCACAAAATGGGAGAAAATATTTACAAATGACACTGCAGACAAAGGGCTGATATCCAAGATCTATAAAGATCTATAAAGAACTTCTCAAGCTCAACACCCAAAAAACAAATAATCAAGTCAAAAAATGGGCAGAAGACATGAACAGACACCTCTCCAAAGAAGACATACAAATGGCTAACAGACACATGAAAAAATGTTCATCATCAATAGCCATCAGGGAAATTCAAAGCAAAACCACATTGAGATACCACCTTACACCAGTTAGAATGGCCAAAATTAACAAGGCAAGAAAGAAGTGTTGGAGAAGATGTGGAGAAAAGGAAACCTTCTCACAATGTTGGTGGGAATGCAAGTTGGTTCAGCCATTTTGGAAAACAGTGTGGAGGTACCTAAAAAAATTAAAAATAGGGGCACCTGGGTGGCTTAGTGAATTAAGCTTCTGCCTTCAGCTCAGGTCATGATCCCAGGGTCCTGGGATCGAGCCCCACATTGGGTTCTCTGTTCAGTGGGGAACCTGCTTCCCCCTCTCTCTCTGCCTGCCTCTCTGCCTACTTGTGATCTCTGTCTGTCAAATAAATAAATAAAATCTTTAAAAAAATTAAAAATAGAGATATCCTATGACCCAGCAACTGCACTACTGAATATTTACCCCAAAGATATAGATGTAGTAAAAAGAAGGGCCATCTGTACCCCAATGTTCATAGCAGCAATGGCCACAGTCACTGTGGAAAGAACCAAGATGCCCTTCCATGGACAAATGAATAAAGAAGATATGGTTCATATATACAATGGAATATTTGCAGCCATCAGAAAAGATGAATACCCAACTTTTGTGTCAACATTGACAGGCCTGGAAGAGATTATGCTGAGTGAAATAAGTCAAACAGAGAGAATCAATTATCTTATGGTTTCACTTATTTGTGGAGCATAAGGAGTAGCATGGAGAACATTAGGAGAAGGAAGGGAAAAATGAAGGGAGGGAATCAGAGTGGGAGATGGACTATGAGAGACTATGGACTCCGGGAAACAAACTGAGGATCTTAGAAGAGAGGGGCATGGGGGAATGGGTGACCCTGGTGGTGGGCACGGATTGCATGGAGCACTGGGTGTTATATGCAAACAATGAATCATGGAGCACCGCGTCAAAAACTAATGATGTACTGTATGGTGACTGACATAATTTTTTAAAAAGTGCTATTGGGGTGCCTGGGTGGCTCAGTGGGTTAAAGCCTCTGCCTTCGGCTCGGGTCATGATCTCAGGGTCCTGGGATCAAGCCCCACATCGGGCTCTCTGCTCAGCAAGGAGCCTGCTTCCCCCTCCCTATCTGCCTGCCTCTCTGCCTACTTGTGATCTCTCTGTCAAATAAATAGATAAAATCTTTGGGGGTTAAAAAAAAAAGCAGTACTGGGAAAACTGGACCACTATCTTACACCATACACAAAAGTTGAATCAAAAGGGTTAAAGACCCGAAGGTAAGACATGAAACAATAAAATTCCTAGATGAAAACATAGGTGGTTAGCTCCTTAACATCATCCTGGTGATACTGTTTTAGATCTGACCACAACAAAGGCAATGGTAATGGAAGCAAAAATAAACAAATGGAACCATGTAAAACTAAAAAGCTTCTGTACTGCAAAGGAGACTATTAACAAAATAAAGAGGCAATGTTCTAAATAGAATATATTTGCAGATCATATATTTGATATGGGGCTAATATCCAAAATATATAAAGAATTTGTACAACTCAGTAACAAGAAACCAATCTGATTTAAAAATGGGCAGAGGATCTGAACAGACATTTTTACAAAGAAGGCGCATTGGAGATATTCAACGACACTAATTATCAGGGAAATACAAATATAAGGCCACAGTTATATATCATCTCACACCTCTCAGACTATTATCAAAACAGACAAGAAATAAGTTTTGAGAGATTACGGAGAAAAGGAACACACATGCCCTATTGATGGTAACATAAATTGGCGCAGCTGCTATGGAAAACCGTGTAGAGATTCCGCAAGACATTGGAACTACCATATGAGCCAGCTATCTGAAGAAGATGAAAACTAATTCAAAAAGGTATATGCACCCCTATGTTCACTGCAGCATTACTGACAATAGTCAACATACGGAAACAACTTGGTTCATTTAAGGATGATGGATAAATAAGATGGGGTATATATACACGGTGGAATAGTACTCAGCCATAAAAAGGAGGAAATCTTGCCATTTGCAACAACATGGATGGACCTTGAGGGTCTTATGCTGAGTGAAATATGTCTGATAGAGAAAGACAAGTATCATAGGATTCAATTATATGTGGAGGCTAAAAATCCAAACACACAAAACTCATAGATGCAGATTTAGAGAACAGATTGGCGGCTATCAGGAAGAGGGGTGGGAGGTGAGCAAAAAGGGTGAAGGGGTCAATTGTATGGTAACAGACGGTAACGATACTCATGTGTCCATCACTTTGCAGCGTATACAAATAATTATTATGTTGTGCATCTGAAACTAATATAATGCTTTAATACCAATTTTACCTCAATAAAAGATTAACTTGAAAAAACAGAATTTTCCTTCCAAATATAAGTGTAAAATTTTGGGTCTTATATTGATATATTTTATTGCTCTTTG
Organism: Neogale vison; assembly: GCF_020171115.1. Lineage (NCBI taxonomy): Eukaryota > Metazoa > Chordata > Mammalia > Carnivora > Mustelidae > Neogale > Neogale vison. The sequence goes on from NC_058093.1 coordinate 696,475, forward strand.
ATATCTTAGTACTTTTTAAAAAGATTTCATAGTGAATAGTGGTGTTCATAGAATTTTTTTCCTGGCTATATTAAGAGCTTCAGTTCTTTTGTATTAGATGGAAAGAATAAAGAGATAATTCTGCTTTCAGTTTGTAATATTGTGCATACAGATTTTCTGGTCATTTAGAAGGAAATATGAGTTAATTCATTTGCTATCACCTTTTTTCAGCTGAATTAGAGAAATTTATGCTGAAAGAATATCATGTAGTAATAATGATGATGATTTTTATAAAATTTGGTTTACTTCCTAGACACATCTTTGTTTCTTAAACAGTTGTTATCCCTATATTTTAGGTAAGTAAAATATTAACTGGCAACTTTGTGTTCTGATGACTAAAATGTATAGAAAGTCATTTTATTTATGTTTCTTAATTTGTTTGTTTGTTTTGGTTTCAAGAAACTAAGTCTCAATTAATTTAGGAGTTTGCATGTTTTTTGGAGTGATGTATATACATGGAGAGTCCAGAGAAGACTGGACACAAAATAACTTATTGGAGTTGAGCTACACTTGGGTCTTTGAACCAGTGGCTTTTTTTTTTTTTTTAATAACTAAGACACAGATACACATACCTATACTTCAGCATCTTCTTTGTATCTTTTCTCTCTCATTAGTTTTGCTTTCTCATAATTTTGATAACCTTATCACTTGAGTGTATCAAGCCTTCTACAACTTACTCCTCCCTCTGTATTCTGTGTCTTAAGACTATTCAGTTTCAGCATCTATCAATGCCCTTAACACCCTTGACACCCTCAAGCCCAAACTGGCAATCATGTTGGCCAAGCTCACCTTTCATTCCAAACATGACAAGTGACTCTTCAATTTGAGGATGGGCTGCCCTTGGATCATATATCTAGTTTTTGTCCAATTGTGGAGGGACTAGGTCATGTGAGTCTAATAATGGGTAACAGTTCATCAGAGGGAGAGTTAAAGCATTTTCCTTTAGGAGAAACTCTAGGCTTGGAGGGAACAGTAACTGGTACATCTAAGATAAGATTCTGTTTCGTCTAACACGAAAGAACTGTGCTCCAGGGTTGTGTATAATTTTTCATTTATATTTTCTTTAATTCATATGTGATATACATATACTATTAGTTTAGGGTAGAATATATTGAACTTTGTATCTCTTCCTAGTCTGAGAATAAGAACACTTTATGTGAGTGGGTTATCAAAGTGAATAATTTTTAACTGACTGTGGATAGGTTCCCTAAAAGCCATGTCTTTTGGCCTTCTATTCTACATTTTATAGGACGAACCTCATCTCATGTATAATCTCCAGGAGCCTTGCCTCCTGGAATACATGTGTTTTTTAATAGGGCTATACTCCTTGGTATTTTGTATCCTAGAACACATCAGCAATGACCCTCACAAGTACCTCTTTTGGATGGGAGTAATGGTTCCTTCTAGCCCATGCTGCTGTTGGTGTATTTGGAATTGGCAGTGCTGTTGACAGTAGAGTTCCCATTTTCTCATCAAAATTTTCCATTTCGAGATATTCTTCATACTCAGGGCTTTAAGAGATTCCTTGTAATGAGTGGATGACAGTTCTTAACTGATCTTTGTTTCACACAGAATGAGAATAATTTCTCTAGGCAATATGCACTCTAACTTTAATATTTAATGCCAATGCGTTGACATAAACCTCATCAATCTTACAATAAAGTTATATGGTTATTACTAGCAATTGGGTGTGGTATACTAACCTTCGATTGTATAAATTAGACATATCACACAATATTACATGTGCTCTTAACCCTTCATTAAAATTATAATTGTTTAATCATATAATTCAGCATTATAAAGTTCCAATCTGAAATTATAATTATGATCTCAGTGTGTAATTAATTTATTCACTGATTCCATAAATATGCTTTGAAGTCCTACTGTGTTTGGGACTCTTATACTAGATGTTGGAGATATAGAAATAAAAATGAGTGTCCTAGAGTTACAGGGGGATTCATAATATGTTTAGTGCTGGGTAAGACATTGGAAGAAGTGCTATGAGGAATGTATATATATAAGCTGTTAAAGTTCACATGTGGTCACATATGTCAGCCCGGGGAGAGGACAGTTACTGAGTGTTTCCATATGAAATCATTTTTAATCATATTAGTGAGGTATAATTTATATCTAATAAAGCATAATTTATATTGTATATATAATTTATCATTTATAATATATATTATATATATTTTATAATTGTATATAAATTATGATTTATTATATATAAATAAATTGTATTATTGTATATAAATGTCAATACAATATATTGTATATAATTTATATATAATAAAGCAGTTATATATAATAAAGCAGTTGAGTTAACTCTACAGGGTGATGACTTCTGACAAACATGTATTACTCTGTAAGCTCCACCCCAATGAAGACCTAGAACTTACCGATGTTCTGTGACATTCTGACCCTTTGCAGTCTTTCCTGGTACACTCTTCCCATCCGCCCTCTTAGAGCGGGCGCATTTTGAGGTGATTTTAATAGATCTGCAAGTAGTGATCAACCGTGCAGGAAGGAGAAGAGAAAGCATCTGACTGAAACTAGGGCTTCTATTGTGGCGTGTGAGAGGAGGCTGCAGACGTGAACGTATGGTAGAGACTCTGAGAGACACTCTGGCGTTTTGAGTTCTATCCTTACAGAACTGGGAAGTCTTCGAATGATCTTAAACGAGGACTCCTAGGAACAGCCGCAGACAGTACTAAGTGCTCACCGAGAACGAGCCCTTACAAGCACCACCATTCCGTCTTGATACTTTCCCTACAAAGATAGAACAAGAAGGAACCTCGACTTCATGAGCTGCGGTTCATGATCAGTAAGGACTCCAGGGACCACGTTACACAAAAGCTCATGGCGTTTCACACGCAACATCAAGTGTCTTTTCAGAGCATAAACAGTAAATTGACAGAGAAGACCAGTTAGGCTGGTAGTAGAGGAACCATACAAACGAGGAGTGAGGCTACTACAAGGAGGAGACAGAGCCTTCTCAGCTTCAGAATAAATCACTGCGGGATGCATGGGTCGCTGAGGCAGTTAAGCGCCTGCCATAGGCTCGGGTCCTGGGATTGGGGCCCGAGTCGGACCCCTTGCTCGCAGGGAGCCTGCTTCTCCCTCTGCCTGTCCCCTGCTGGTGCTCTCCTCTCTCAAGTACGTAAAATCTTTAAAAGTAACAGTAATAAATAGTAACTGTAAATCATTGAAGGAAGCATTTAGTAAAGAAAATACTGACAATCCTCCCCAGTTTAGGAGGTGAGATGATGTGATCACCCAAACCGGGGATAACAGAGAACAGGCACGGAGGGAGCAAGGCCAGTGTCGCTCCTGCGAGGTCAGCGCCTGTGGACTTCCAACTCTTCAAGGCTGGCAGGAGGTTGGAAATGTGGGCCTATGCTCCTGAGAGGATTTCTGAAGTGCTAAGGAAGATATTTAATTGTTAGGTCTTTGTCAAAGCCAGAGAGAAAGAAAGTAGTTAGCAGAGAGGACTAAGAATAGGAGAGGAAGGCAGGAGCCTTTCCGGAGTGCTGGGAAGCAAGAGATGAATCTGGGCACCAACAGGAAGACCTAACAGACCCGCTGCCGGGACTCAGGGCTGCTGGGGTCCCTGTGCCGGTGTTGAGTGTGGAGACGCGAAGGACAGAAGAGATCAAATACCTTCATGGCACTCCTCATCCAGGTGGTCACTGGCAATTTGGGGGAAAGTAATTTCTTTGATGGGGGAAGAAGTCAGACTGCAATGAGTGGGAAAAGGAAATACAAGACAGAAAACTCAAGAAACTTAACTCGAAGGGAAGGAAACAAGTGGAAAGATTATAGGAAATCATAAACTCAAGAGAGCTTAAAAAATTTTAATGGAAAATAGGTGATGGACTTTACGTGAAGGAAATAGAGACAGTCCACGACAACAAGAACAAGAACAAGAACAAAAAAGGAGAAGGAAAAATAGTGAAAAAGAAGAGAATCTGAAAAGATTTCTGGACTGAAAACATATATAAAGTTTTGAGCACGTAGGTCGTTGTTAAAGTGAGAGAAAAAGTCCGTCATGAGCAAAGGAGGGAAGGTCCGTTGGGTGTATGGAGCAGCGCGGGCCGCGCGCAGGGACAGCACGGAGGTTCCTTGCCCGGCAGGCGTCGGTGCCACGTCCCCGGCCCCGTGTTTGTGCGAGGCGGAGGCGGACTGTCCCCGTCGCCGGCGCTGAGGGGGACCCGGTCAGGAAACGAGGCTCCGGAGCTCTGCCGAGGCGAGCCGTGTGGGCAGCGCTTCGCAACGAGGCACGATTGGAGGCCGCATGTAGGGTGGAATCAGCAGACCCTTCCGTGCGCATCTGGACGGGGGACACTTGCTGTCACAGACTATTCTGTTTGAGGCTTCCCTGGACGAAGCCTCGTGTCCAAGTTCAGAAACCGCGGTGGCCTCCAGCGGTCACTGGTCAGCTTTGAAGAGCCGCGCCGGCTTCCTCCTGTGAACTGTGTTTTCTGGTGCTGCCCAGTCGCTCAGAGCATTTTCCATGGTTCTTTTTATTGCTTTCTCATTGAATTTTCTTATCTTCTCTCACATTTGTTTCCTTATGATAGAGCGGGGCTGAGTCCGGCTTCCTCGGGAGCCGCAGGCCTCTGCTCTCGGCTGAAGCTCCGTCTCTCTGCGTCTCGAGTGTTGGTGCAAAGGAGAGGAAAAGTGTTTCTAGAGAGACGATGTGAGTGGAAATGTGAGCAGGGTCATATCAGGAGACCTTTCTTTCCTGCCGTTTCACTGATGACCTTTCTGATAACACCGGCCTACTAAATAACAGACCTGTTTTGTCCTGATTTTAAATACACGCTTTGGTAAATTAATGGTTCAAGTCACACGATCAGTTCAAGAAGGTAAATGGGGGACACGATTCCCGAGTAGACTCTGAAGAACCTGAGAGTTTAGTTTCAGCGTGAGACGGAAATATTCTGTGTGAAATAGGCAAGACTTGTTTTGTGACATGTAAAATGAAATACATAATGTGCCTGCCAATAGCCAGATTTCATAATAGTATAAACATTATAAAATAAAAACTAGAGTACAGAAATCCTGTGTGAAAAGGTCAGTGTCGGAAATCATGAGCAATGGGAGCCGGTTCAGCGCTCACTGCTGGAGAAGACTCGGCTCTTGCTCTGAACACGCCGTCTTCTGAGAAGTGTGATGTTTCCTTGCTGAGAGCAGGCAACGGTTTTAGCACAACTTCCCTCAGCAGACATAGTACAAGCTTTTTGTAGAAAAAAATAAGACATTTTGGGGGGCACCTGGGTGGCTCAGTGGGTTACAGCCGCTGCCTTCAGCTCAGGTCATGATCTCAGGGTCCTGGGATCGAGCCCCGCATCAGGCTCTCTGCTGGGCATGGAGCCTGCTTCCCCCTCTCTCTCTGCCTGCCTCTCTGCCTACTTGTGATCTCTGTCAAATACGTGAATAAAATCTTTAAAAAGAAAAAAAAAAGACATTTTTAATAGTGTATGTGCTTTTTGAAAGTATTTGCAATTCTAAGAGTAACTATATTTCAGAGTCAAAAAATGTTCCTATAGAAAGCAATTAAAAAAAAGTCGCTCACCTTCTCATCACCTCTACCATAATCCCTCCCGAGACTCTCGTTTCTCTAAGGAATGGTTCTCTGATTTACTTACTTATCCTCAACAGTCGGCACATTACCCGTGACGTAATACAGTTCAACAAATATTTGTTGAATAAATCAATGAACAAACAGTTCTAATCTAATTGGCCAGTTTCTAGACAGAATTTTTAGAGATTTGATTTTGAGTTCTAGGAAGAACTCAACTAAACTAAAACAATCTCAAATTGCCAAGTGTCATTTGCAAATGCTAATTACATAATTAGCTCGTAATCAAGAAACTGCCAGATTTACTGAACAATGGTTACGTATCTAGGAAGGCTACCACCACTGCTTTGAGAGTGGAAAATCTAAAACCCTTCTGAGCTGTTACACCTTTCCTTCCTGTGAGTTACGCCGTCACAAATGCTGCGTGTGGACGTGCGCGTGCGTATATATGTAGACACAGCACATACCTGTTCTACTTCTGAAGGCACATTCCTAGGAAGAGAATTCTTTGGAAGAAGAGTGTCACAGATTAGTGTCTTTGATGCACATGTGGCCTGCAGGGTCTGTCTGCTTCCTCAGTCAGCAGGAAACGGCAGAAAGAACCTAGAAAATGCTTATTACTGTCTTTGGTTTCCCAGCTAGGAAATGGCACCCATCAATTCTGCTCTGAGCTTCTGCTAAACTTTATGGGAAAACTTGTTCATATGGATGTTTTTGTTTGTTTGTTTGTTTTTAATGGTGAATCTGCAGTGTGATGTGTTCAAGATATGAGTAGGAAATAGTAATAAAAAGCATTTTAAATATATAAGCAAATTCTAGCTTAAAATTTTAACTATCACTATTGGCCTCCTACTATGATTTTTCTTATTTAAGTTGCTAAATTTTTTAAACTCAAGTTTGTTGAAGCCCTCATGAAAGAATCCTCTTTTATTATACCCTAAATTAGTATAAGGAACATTTCTCAGTCAGGAACATTTTTGGTACAAATAATATCAGAATTAAAATAACTAATATAGGTGGAAATAGTCAGTAAAGGAAAAGACAGTTAAGGACAGCATTTCCTATCAAGGCCTACTGTATAAAAAATGGCACCGTAACTCACAAGTGCCCTATTTTCCTTTTATGTGTTTTTGTATTTGTGGTTTTCCTCTTTGGAGCTTACGAGAATTTCAGATAATTTAGAGTAAAGTCAGTGAGTTAAACAGTTCTATGGAATCCATCTACCTGTTTTTTGTTTTTTGTTTTGTTTTGTTTTTTAAAGATTTTATTTATTTGACAGAGAGAGATCACAAGTAGGCAGAGAGACAGAGAGAGGGGGAAGCAGGCTCCCCGCCTAGCAGGGAGCCTGATGTGAGACTTGATCCCAGGACCCTGAGATCATGACTTGAGCCGAAGGCAGAGGCTTAACCCACTGAGCCACCCAGGCGCCCCCTTTTGTTTTGTTTTTGGTTTTTTTTTTTTCCTAAAAATGTTTCACCTGTTGTTACTTGCACAAATTATTTGAAGTTTCAGCAGTTCAACAATAGATAATAAGCTTTACCACATTCAATTAAAAATATAATCATTTCTAAATTAGTTTTCAGATTATTTTTTCTAACTTTAATGATTCACATATTGTCCCTAGCAACATACTTAGATAAACAGCATTCTGTATAAATAAAGCTAAAAATAGCATTTTTTATTTCCTTACCATAATTAGGCATTTATATACAGAAATGTTTGGTAATCAAATTGAACTACTAAGTATAATTTTAAGTGGTGATTTTTTTATAAAAATGTCTCATGAATTTTTAAATTATACTTCCCACAGAATCTTTAATATATGTATTATATCGACCAAACAGTATCATGTAATAAGTAATATTATTCAGGTTATCATATCCCCTTGAATGCTATAAACAGTATAGTTATTTCTACTTCTATAAATGTTGTGATTATTAATTTCTAAGGCTATCAGTTTAAAAGCATAATGATCATTTGTATTCAATTGTTCCCATCATACAAGATTTTAATAACTATTTCATATATATTTAATATACATAATACATACTAAGTTTGGTAATTTTTTTTTAAGGGTGGGTAGGGACAGAGGGAGAGGGAAAGGGAATTTAACTAGGCTCTATGCCCAGCATGTAGCCCAATGCAGGGCTGGATCTCACAAGCCTAAGATCATGACCTGAGCTGAAATCAAGAGTCAGATGCTTAACTGACTGAGCCACCTAAAAGCCCCTATGTTTGGTAATTGTTAAATTTATTCTGTTATCTTAAAATTTTTTTATCCCAAAGAATAGCAGAGGGTCAAAGGAGCCTAATTTGTTCCCTTTTCTTTTGCAAATAATGCAACAAAACAGGAATGCAGATGTATAGTTAGGCCGTGTTGGGATAATGCATCTGTATCTTCCTCTCTCAGATCGCTTCTCCAGAAAACAGACCATCTATGTGTCTCATCTACGAGAGTCTATTGCTGTATTTTGTAGATGTTTTTTGAAATAGAGTACTGTGTTTCTTCTATCTTTCCAGGAAAAATTACCAAACACAGTAAACCGTACTTCATAACAACCCTCCATGAAAATGAGAAAATTTCCATGATCAAAATAACCTCCTAGGGGCGCCTGGGTGGCTCAGTGGGTTAAGCCGCTGCCTTCGGCTCAGGTCATGATCTCAGGGTCCTGGGATCGAGTCCCGCATCGGGCTCTCTGCTCAGCAGGGAGCCTGCTTCCTCCTCTCTCTCTCTCTCTGCCTGCCTCTCTGCCTACTTGTGATCTCTCTCTGTCAAATAAATAAAATAAAATATTAAAAAAAAAATAACCTCCTATATTTGTGCCTCCAAATTAAGTTTGGGATGGCAGTAAAAATAGAAATAATATACAAAGTTTAGAAATTTTGCAAAAGAAAATGATACTTGAAATATTTAAATTTTGCAAAAGAAAATGATACTTGAAATATTTAAATTCAACATTGTTTGTCACATTGTGATATGAACATCAGGAAGAATAGAGTCCTGAAGTTCTGAAATTACTTTGGTGTTCAAACCTCCTTTTAATTTCTTTTTAAAGACCGGAAACCATTAAAGTGTATCTCACATGAAAGATTTAGAAATTGTCTTAAAATATTTTGTTTCAGGGGTGCCTGGGTGGCTTAGTCAGTTCAATGTCCACCTCTTGGTTTGGCTCAGATCAGGGTCTCAGGGGTTGTGAAATCAAACCAGGAGTGGGTTTCAAACTTAAGGCAGAGTCTGCTTGAGACTCTCCCCGACTCCCTCTGTCCCCACCCTGCTTGCTGGCACTGGCTCACACACTTTCTCTCTCAAATAAAGAAGGGAGAGGAAGAGGAAGAGGGAAAGAATTCCACGCCGACTGCACACGGAGCGAGGAGCCTGAGGAGGGGCTTTCTCTCACTTCCCGAGAGCACGACCTGAGCAAAATCCAAGAGTCAGGTGTTGTCGTCCGAGCCACCCAGGCTTCCTAGAATAAATAAAATCTTCAAAAAAGATATTTTTTTTGTTTCAGATAGATAGGAATATATCCTATATCCTAGCCTATCTATAGTAATGAATATATCCTATCTATCTATAGTAATGTAAAATATATTGCTACAGTAGAAAGTTGTCGGAATAAATGCTATAAAGTTGGAAAAAATGCACTTGAGAATTTGTTTCATTTTCCCACATAACAGTCCATTCAAATGGAAAATAGCTCAGGTACATCATGAATATCTTTTGTTTATGTGACGGGCAAGACCCTGGATTTCATATTTGAAAAGAAAAGGGGGTGGTTAGTTGTGGAAATCCATGTTTGAATCCTAGTTTAATCCTTAAACATGAAAAGTCATGCTGAAAGTAAGAAAAGACCATATTGTAGAAGGTAAACTGCTCATTTCTTTAAAAAGCTGACATTCTGGCTCCTAAGGATATATATAATGTGAAAAGATGAACTTTTATTATACAATGAAACATGACAAATGAAGTGTTTTTCAGAAAGCATTCTCAGAATCCTTGATAGGATAATGCACCAATTTACAGCTTCAGGTCATTAGGTATGGCACAAAAGAAATCCACTTAGAGAAATAAGTTTTAGGAAGACATGATACTCCAGATGATTACAGAGTACATTAACATTTTTATTATTCTAGAGAGAAGAATGTACAACCTTAAAAATCGGAAAATTTAGTATTTTGAGTCTAATATGAGCGATAAAAGATTAACTAAAAATGAACTGGGTTTTCTTGTGAAAGGGAAAAAATGTTTAGCAAACTCTTTCCTTTTTCTTAGTTTTAATGCTAATGTTTTCCCTTTATTAGACAGAGAACAAGGTTCCTGCCTTGTTGAAAATGTTATCTGGCAGGAGTCTTGATTTTTTCCTTTAGAAAATACATTATTATCACCTAAACTTGAACCAGTTAGAAAAATGTATATTTCAAGTGTTCTTAGAGAAAAGTATAATGTAAAAATCTATTCCAGGGTCGCCTGAGTAGCTCAGTCAGTTAAGCATCTGCCTCTGGCTCAGGTCATGATCTCGGTTTCCTGGGATGGGACCTGCATCAGGCTCCCTGCTCAGCGGGGGAGGCTGCTTCTCCCTCTTCCTCGGCCCTTCCCTCTGCCTGTGCTCTTTTTCTCTTTCTCTCTTGCCCTGCCTCTCAAATAAATAAATAAAATCTTAAAACAACAACAATAACAACAACAACAAAGAAAACTATTTCAGAGTGGGGTATATCTTGTCATTTTAGGCTTTAAAAGCTTCCCCTGGAAATAGCTTTAAATCTAGGAGATGCTGTCTCCCGTGCGTCAAGTGCTGCTGACCTTCCGCGTACAATGCACGTGGTGGTGGTAATGTTGTTTTCCATATTTTTAGCTATGAGGACTTTAGAGGTCGTCAGCTCCTAGTTAAGTGGAGGGTTTTGGCTAATGAGTGCAAATAATATCAATTGCTGTTCTTGAGAAATTCTGGGAAAAGGACAGAAAAAAATTCATTTTCTCAATGAGTCATTGGTAGTACTTGAAATTGTATCATAGTGGTGACATTTTCTAATATTTTATGAGTAATTTCTTTGTTTTCTTCACATGCCTATAATAAAAGAAGTGTTTATTTACTTATTCTTCATCCAAAATAAAAATAATTCATCCCGCCTAAAAATTATTACTGGGTATAATGAATTTCCTTCCTTACAAGATAAAACTATGACAATTATGTATGAAATTTACTAAAAAAATAAAGGATAGTTTTCTATCCTCAAAAAATTTGTTAGGTTATAAAATTAGCATGTGTTAATTAGGTAGCATTTTAATTTATGACTTAAAATCAAGTAAATGATGGCAACTAAAATTCAAAATGATGTGAGGCGGGACATTTACATAAGATTTTAATTAAACCAAGAGGCTAGTTGGACTCAGCTCTCCAATCTTGGACAATCACTCTCACTTCTGAAAGAGCAGCCATGGTCTCTCATGTTACAAGAGGAACCCTATGAAGTTTTATTATCATCATGGAAATTGGAGCAGAGATTGAAATTAGAGTAGAGGGTCAAATTTTTTTTTTTTTTTTTTTTTTTTTTACTATATGGTTATGAACATATACTGGGGTGGAATTAATACTTTGTTTGGAATCATAAAACCAGTTTCCAGTCCCCAGTCATTCTGTATTAAGTACATGATCTTAACTCAAATCACGTTCAATTTTTGAGTTTTAGTTTTTCCTGCTCTGTAAACGTAATGGTGCCCACCTCAGTAATGCAACTAAGTTTGAATTGTGAGAACCTGTTGTAATTAAATACTATACAAAAATGAATTCTTATTCCATAAGACTGAATTACTGCAAATGCATCTTTTGCTTGAAATAAATTAGCTTTTTGTAAATCACAAACAAAATCATGTTACACGTGATGTGTGGAGAAAATAAATGTTGCACAAAGCTGTTTCAAAGCATAGAAAATTTGAAAAACATGACTTGGGAACAACGCCATGTCATTTGTTTATAAGATGAGCTCAATTTGACTTTATTACCATCTTTAATCAATTTGTTCCTATTACAGCAAAGGATACTGGGATTTATTTAATCTGAAGGATAATATGAAAATGCTGGCTCAGAATATCTTTTGCCTTTGTTAACCTTTCCTGTGGTAGGTCTAGCGTCCAAGTAGAAATTATAATAATAAGTATGAATTAATACTTTGCTTCTCAAAACCTATTAGATCAGTAGAGATGATCCAAACCTTTCCATTTTAGCATTTCTTCTAATAAGGACAGAATAAATATGACAATATTTACAAAATAAATTTGATTTGTAAGTCTTGGTCTTATCAACACATCTGTAAGGTATAACTTGACTGTAAGTTAAACACTAAGTGCATAAGACACTTAAGTACAAGATACATGAGATACTTAGGCATCTTATGCACTTAAGTACATAAATACTTATGCATGAAGTATTTAATTACTTACCTGTTAAAGAAACTGCCTATTTTCTCCTTAAACATTGCCCTGTGTCTTTTTTATTTTTCTCTTCATCTGACTTAAAGAAAAATGATAATCTTTTGATTTGTATTAATATTTTAACATCTCTAATCCCCTTTTCTTCTGAATTTATTGGACCAGTTATCTTCATATCAACATCTTCAACTTCTCACTCTCTAGCTAAGATTAAAAGCATTTTTGAGGGTTTTCATCCTATAAAAACATTGTTTGTTCTTTTTATGCTTTTAAAAAATACCATTTATCCTTAACTATTATAATTTGCACTCTTCATTTTCATTGAAGTAAAGCTTAAATTTAGTTTCATAGAACTTTTATTCTTAGCTAAGTCACCCAATAGTCTACAGTCTCTTGTTTGCCTCTTAAGTTTGACTTTTACTAGTACTTTTCTCTTGACACCTATTTCTGAAGCTTTAACATGCTTTACCTTATTTTTCATCCTCTGAATTCTTAACAGCATCCACCACTACTTGATAGAAGTGTGCAGTTTGATAGAATTGGAGAGAATTTGACCAGATTCCTGACATGCTGGCGTCCTGCCTTGCAAGTCATCTGTCTCCCGATAACATTTTCTGAACGAGGGAAGCCCAACGAACAAGAGTGAATAGGAAACAAATTATCACTTCATTTTTAGCTAAGCCAGTGCCAATAAACCCCATTTCTAAACACTTGCAGAAGTGAATCATTGTATGTCCCAACCAGAAAGCCAATAACCACCTCTTTTTTTTACCACTCTAAGCCTAATAGGAAAGATGGAAAAAATCCCAAATATCACACAGAGATCGTAAGTTCTCAAAATGAAACTTCTCTTCTCTGGATAAAATTCCAAAGTAACCAAAGTCCATTGCACTCTCCTTTCGAATTGTCTTGTTTTGTTCATCTCAGAAAGATTTCCACTCAGAGGTCTGGGTGGTCAAAATCCCTTGTGCAAGTATTTGTAGCATGCCCATGTTCACTGGAATGGGTGTAGCCATCTCAGTAGATCAAAATTTTATTTATTCTGTCCCATTTCTTATATGTTTCACTTTTTTCAAATTTCCAAGAATAACCACGTTCAATAAAAATAGCCCCACACTCAATAAACTTAAAAATCAACAGAGATAATATAGAAATGTATTATCTAAGCTTTATTTCCTTTCTATCAATAGAGAAGAAAATACCCAAACCCGAGACCATTAAATTTGTTTCCCTTCGTGCTTTAAGCAGTCATAGGCTGTAGCTAAGGCTTAGAGCTATTTGGAAAGAACACGATAAATGTAAGACAAAGACAAAAAAAAAAAAAAAAAGAAAAAGAAAGAAAAATTTCTCGGTTTCTACCTTTTTAGGACACCAGTCAGTTCGTGCCGGTTGTCAAAAGTTATAATGTTTGGGTTTAAATGACATTGGGAGAAAATTCCATTCAAAAAGCTGATTATCTTGTTATGGAAGCCCAGACGGTCTCCGTGTCATGCAACTTCCTCAGGGATACCCCGAGCCTAGGGATTAAAGGAAACTCTACTGAGAAGAATCATTGCGTCCTCCCGAGATCTTTCTCTTTGTCAGACTTTAATCGCCTGTCTTGATTAATTTTCCTATAACTATCCTTTTCCGTCATCTACTATTTTTCTTTAGTTACAGGGCCTCATTTCCCAGCAAAGAAAAATATCATTTTCTCAGTCATTTCTAAATATAGAAAACAACAACAAGCAAGAAGCCATCTAGAGCAAACCAATGCCGGGCATCAGTCTTCTGTCTGTCGTCACATCCGTGTGAAGATGCTGGTCCAAACCTCACTCTCTGGACTTCTGCTGTGCGTTACTTCCTCAGTCTTGTGGACAGCAGCCATTGTTAAGAATACATTTATGTATGGAAGATAGGCATATTTTAAGGTGAGTCTTCCTTTCCCTAGCAAGGTCTTAACATCTCTACAGAGAGCTCCCAAGTTCTGAAGAAATGGACCCTCCGTTATTACCAGACTTCCTAGGCAGCTAGATTCCGTCAGTTCTTTCAGCACAAACATTAGCTGCAGTGGTACCTGTGAGTACTAGTTATAACGCGTGGCTACTAAACACCATGGAGCCTTAAATATACACGGGGAGAGGCAGTGCCCGGAGAGTAGTCTCTGAATATGGCATTAGTGAGACTGTCTAGAAATCATGATTATGATGGAATAGAGATTTTGATGGAATTCAGGCTAAGGATCTAAAAATTACTCTGTATACTAAATAGCATCTCTTGTCCACTTTCATTTGTACCCTTTGTCATGCAGGCTAGAAGACGGAAAACTAATTTAACACTCTCAACCTTCCTGTTATGTTCCATAGTAGGTGGCACTGAGGAAAGATTGGAAGGAGGCAAGAAGAGCCATTTCCTTTCATTTATTTATAAGATGGAAAGCTCTTACGTTCTTCCAGGAGAAACAAAGAAAAATAGCAGCTCTCCAGCAATTCAGCCTCAGACTTGATAACTGCTTCTTGATTTTTTCAGAAAAAAATCCTTTTCTCTGTTTTGCTTTAATAGCACCATTTATGCCACTTGGTCCTTCAGAACCTTCAAAAGCTGTCAAATTTCATGGCCTAATGAAACAATGACCATGAGCTAAATATCCAGAACCATTTTTCCCCTAACTGAAAACTGACTGATGGGTTTCTTGGTATCAGGATGGGATCAGGAAACATATCCACAAAAATAAGCATCTAGGATTTGTGAGCTGATCTAATTAGATTGAAATGCATTGATGACCTCAGTGCTAGTGGAAAATTGGAGGCTGGTAGTCAAAATGAGTCATTCAAGTCACTTTCTGCAGTTGTCTTATAGGAAGTGCCTATTGAAGATAAAATTTGGGGAGACTGAGGGTCTGCTGCACTTGATCACGATTGAGTAAATGATGACTAAAGGTGGGTGAGCACAGCTGTCTTTGACTTAAGAGATTATAGAAGTACAGTGTCAAGGTGAAGTTTTTAATCAGCTCAAGTCATTGTCAGACAACCAGAGTACTTCTAGTATTGCCCTAAAATTAATTATTTTCTCTAAGAGCTGCAAGCCTTCTGCAGATAAAATAAGACCCAAAATTTGATTCTGTGGATGAAAAATTACAAAGTGAGTTGAATTCATAGTATTGTCGTTTTTTACTTTAAAGTGTAACCCAGGAAGACGTAACTTATACACAGTATAATGACACTAATTTCTGCAATGGGAATTTTTCTAAGGATATTAGACCAAAGACAGTAAAGCATAACATTTAAGTCAAATTTACCAGTATTAGTGTACTTACCAGAGATTCTGGGATCCGTATTTTATCTTGAGCAGCAACCAGGAACGGATTTAACACTTTGCTGAGATTGACTGAAAGTTTAACTCACATCCAGTGAAGCTGAGATCCCAGAATATTCCTTTTATATACCTCTTTGAAATCACATAAATGAGAGTACCCAAAGGCTTATGACTATAAGAATATTAAAGTGAATTTATTATGTGTGCTTTTCCTCCTATTCACCAGCTGGACCAGAGGACATTCCACTTAGCAATGTATTTAAAAATCTCAAAATCTTTGTATTGTGTGCTTTCTGAAATTTGAGGACGATGATGCAAGATTGAGTCAAAATTTCATTTCCTGATTTTAAAGGAAATGCTGGCAATGGCAAAGGTTAAGTCGTGGTGCTTAATGGACAACAGTCAAGTGGGCATAGTTGCTGTAAAGGACAGAAAGGCTTGCGTGACAATCAATGTCAAAATGATTTTTCCTTTAGCGCTGACTAACTGTTCAGGTTTTGTGACAGAAGTGGACGGGCAGCCTCCTAAAATACTGGTGATCTGTATTTTCCAAAAAAAAAACATAAAGCACAACCAACTTTAAACCTGACATACATCACTTAAATAGGCATAGTACAGTTTCAAGAATTTAACCACTTTCTTTACATTTGCCAAACAAAGACCCAAAACCTCTTGAATGAAGGAGAGGCCTATCGCCTTAAAAAGGGATGTGAGAAATCACAACTGTGTATCATTAATTTTCCTTCATCCTTTTTCCAAAGGATCCAACAACCATTTTTTGGAATTATTATATATTGGAAAAATGGAAATAATCAGATCTTTTATGAAATTGTTAGAACAATAGCTTTGAATTGGCTTTAATCACTGGAGATCTGAACCATCATTATCATCCACGGATCAGAAGAATTGGGAGTTACTGTTGACAAGTAATAAATGTTGATTTGAACCAAGTCCTTCTCAAAGGATCCTGGGTCTGTGGATACAACTTACAACTCTTTCCCTTTCTTAAGTGAGATGTTGGGAGACACGTATTTAGCAACTGGTGAAACCCCACACGGCTTCCTGATCTGTGGAACAAGAGCTACTATACAAAGAAAGATCGTGTAAAAAGCTTTGAGGTTAACCTCCCTCCCTGAATAAACCAAAACAATGCTCTCTGGTCGAATCACAAAATCAATGCCATCACTGAAAGCTCGAAAGATTCGTATATGATTACAATCACATTTCGAGTATACTCAGTTATTTAGCATGAAAAATGATAACCTACAAAAAAACACATGCAAAAGCTGGGCAAGTTTTGGAAAAATGACATTTAATTATTATAAAATTAATTAAATTGTAAATGCTGTTCTAAATATGATCTCCATACTAGACAAATCAATCCTGTCTTATTTTTATTTTTATTTATTTATTTATTTTTCTTATTTCCATGGTTCTATTTCCTGCACTTTTGAACAGCACCAATAAAAGAAGCTAATTTTGCTAAGACCGGACTGTGCGTATTCTACCTGAAAATTTTTTTTATTTCTCTCTCTTTTTGAACTTAATTATTATCATATTGTCTTCTTCACTTTTATATAATACTTCACTGTTTGTAAGTCATTCTCTCACATATTTACTTTGTCTTTAAAGCATATTTTGAAGTAGGTATTTTCATCTTCTCAATAAGAAAACTAATAATCTCCCTATAGTTTTCTAATATATATTTAATAACTTTCTCAAGGGCAAAAGGGTACTGAACTCAGAAGAGATTTCATTTCAGATTTCCTTCCTTCCTTCCTTCCTTCCTTCCTTTCTTTCTTTCTTTCTTTGTTTCTTTTTTTTAATTTACTTGACAGACAGAGATCACAGTAGGCAGAGAGGCAGTCAGAGAGAGGAGGAAGCAGGCTCTCTGTGAGGTTCCCAGGAACCTGAGATCATGACCTGAGGCAGAGGCTTTAACCCACGGAGCCCCCCAGGGGCCCCCATTTCAGGTTTTCTTAAGTGAACCCAGACTCTGTATGTGTTCGCTGAGGAAAGATCAAAGAGCAGGTGAGAGATGCTTTGATGCCTACACACTATCTTCAATGGAAATATCTCTCTATGGAATTATAAATTATGAAGAACCAGAAAGATTTCAAGGATCTAAACCACTCATTTTACAGACAAAGAAACTATTATAAACAGTTTGAAAAAATTAAAAATGTACACCAAGTGGACAAAAATTTCCTTTCCTAATCTATTACATAAAACTCTCAGAGAAAACACAAATTGTCATTATTCAGGGATCCTATTCTATGACTTCTGTTACTTACAACTACTATATGTGTGTGTGTGTGTATATATCTTCTTTTCACCATATAATGTTATTACAATATTATTGCCTATATTCCCTATGTTTCTGTGAGTTATTTATTTTATAACTGGAAGTTTGTGCCTCTTTTTTTTTCTCAATTTATTTATTTTCAGAAAAACATTATTCATTATTTTTTCACCACACCCAGTGCTCCATGCAAGCCGTGCCCTCTATAATACCCACCACCTGGTACCCCAACCTCCCACCCCCCCGCCACTTCAAACCCCTCAGATTGTTTTTCAGAGTCCATAGTCTCTCATGGTTCACCTCCCCTTCCAATTTACCCAAATTCCCTACTCCTCTCTAATTCCCCTTGTCCTCCATGCTATTTGTTATGCTCCACAAGTAAGTGAAACCATGTGATAATTGACTCTCTCTGCTTGACTTATTTCACTCAGCATAATCTCTTCCAGTCCTGTCCATGTTGCTACAAAAGTTGGGTATTCATCCTTTCTGATGGAGGCATAATACTCCATAGTGTATATGGACCACATCTTCCTTATCCATTCATCCGTTGAAGGGCATCTTGGTTCTTTCCATAGTTTGGCGACTGTGGCCATTGCTGCTATAAACATTGGGGTACAGATGGCCCTTCTTTTCACGACATCTGTGTCTTTGGGGTAAATACCCAGGAGTGCAATTGCAGGGTCATAGGGAAGCTCTATTTTTAATTTCTTGAGGAATCTCCACACTGTTCTCCAAAGAGGCTGCACCAACTTGCATTCCCACCAACAGTGGAAGAGGGTTCCCCTTTCTCCACATCCTCTCCAACACCTGTTGTTTCCTGTTTTGTTAATTTTGGCCATTCTAACTGGTGTAAGGTGATATCTCAATGTAGTTTCAATTTGAATCTCCCTGCGGGCTAATGATGATGAGCATTTTTTCATGTGTCTGATAGCCATTTGTATGTCTTGACTGGAGAAGTGTCTGTTCATATCTTCTGCCCATTTTTTGATGTGTTTGTCTGTTTCGTGTGGGTTGAGTTTGAGGAGTTCATTATAGATCCTGGATATCAACCTTTTGTCTGTACTGTCATTTGCAAATATCTTCTCCCATTCCGTGGGTTGCCTCTTTGTTTTTTTGACTGTTTCCTTTGCTGTGCAGAAGCTGGCGGCATCACCTTACCTGATTTCAAGCTTTATTACAAAGCTGTGATCACCAAGACAGCATGGTACTGGCATAAAAACAGACACATAGACCAGTGGAACAGAGTAGAGAGCCCAGATATGGACCCTCAACTCTATGGTCAATTAATCTTCGACAAAACAGGAAAAAATATACAGTGGAAAAAAGACAGTCTCTTCAATAAATGGTGCTGGGAAAACTGGACAGCTATATGTAGAAGAATGAAACTCGACCATTCTCTTACACCGTACACAAAGATCAACTGTAAATGGATAAAAGACCTCAACGTGAGACAGGAATCCATCAGAATTTTAGAGGAGAACATAGGCAGTAATCTCTTCGATATCAGCCACAACAACTTCTTTCAAGATACGTCTCCAAAGGCAAAGGAAACAAAAGCGAAAATAAACTTCTGGGACTTCATCAAAATCAATGTTTGTGCCTCTTAATCCCTTTCACACATTTCTTCATCTATACTAAGTATATTTTTAATAATATATCTGAAATGTTTTTATTATTATTATTATTATTATTATTATTATTATTACTGCTGGATTTCCAGCCCTTTGCAAGTAAAAGAATACAAGTGGCACTGAAGAGGTCAAAATAAAACAAATCCAATTATCGTAGTTCAACATATCCGGATGTCAAGGATGACTTCAGTGATGAATTTTCCTCTTGTAATAGTTTTAAGAAACTAAGGCAAAAAAATAGGAATTAAATGCTGTATGCAGTCAACACAGCTGGTATTTGTTGACCGTGTTCATGGGTCATATTAAAGTCAGTGGGAAGAAGCAATGGGTGGGGAAAGTTCTTTTCTTCTTTCCAGATGGCTTCTGTAGCTTAGCCTGTCAGAATTAAAGCCTGATGAGGGAATCTGAGCATACACACTGAGCCCCAAGTTACCAAAGATTTGAGTAAGATGTTCCTGAATAGCCTCGGCCCATTCTTTCCATCCATTACGTGAGGAGACTGTGCACCATTTTGGAAAGGACGCAGAAATGAGCATTGAAATACTTCAGTTCCAATCCTGTCTGGGTGGTCTTGGACAAATGCTACTTGTACTAACTTCTTTAGGTTGAGCTTCTTAATTCATAACAGAAAGGAAAAAATAAAACCAATAGAAATATTATAAGCCAAGATAGATAGTGTTTGTAAAATCTACTACTACTAATCATTCCCTAAATCTTAGTAATTGTTACATATACATATATACATCTATCAAGGATGAGTCTTTTCTGATCACTTCAAATCCATAACAGCAACTTCTGCTTCTGAAAATAACCAAATAGCTGGTTGAAGGGGCAGCCTACCATATAGTTAAAAAGATGGAGTAAATATGTGAAATAGCTGTTTTCCAATTTTCAACAAAAATATTACAAAGCAATAATACCTAACATAAGGAAAATAAATGAGATACGTCCCAAAATAGTCAGCTTTTTGCCTAGAGGCCCTTTCTGGTTGTCAGCACAGAGTGGGGGGTCCAGTAGGAGCATGGCTGTCGTGTGAGCAGACGAAACAGAGACCGGAGATTTACACACTCTGAAGAGGCTGGAGTTGGTGGGACACCAGAGTGAGGGAAATTTTGCAGAGAAACAACAGGACACCTGAGAGTAGGAATCATTGTACCATTGATTGTGTAATTTGCTCCAAGTATTTAAATAATCATATACTATAGGGAAAAATATATTTGAACAACTTTCTATTAAGGCATCATTGAAATAGTTCAGAATGTCCAATCTTCTGATTTTGCTGGATTTGGAGCATCTAAATATACTCCTCAGTTCTACACCGACCTTTCAGAAAATCCCGAACCATTGTTATAAAAAGAGACACACAAGAAGAAAAATATACTAACACTCTGAGTCCAAAAGATGGCTGTATCAATATGGTAATCAGAGTTCAGAGCTTTCTTATGAAAATGCTCAGTCTTCTTCTTCAAGTCTCTTAAAGATACACTTCTGTGAAATAGTACGTAATTTATGGGAATAATGCTCCAAGGGTAACTGCTATTGCCGTTGTCTGTTATTACTGATCTATATAGTCACAGACTGTGGTATGTTGCCAAAGCTTCTATGTAAGCATTAAAAAATGGAATTTTTCAGCTTAATTGATGTTTACATTTTGATTTTTCTGTTTTTGTACTTGTTTAAAAAATATGAACTACTTCAGGCACACAGAAAAGTAAAAGAACAAAATAAAACAAATTATGTAATGCAGTGATTAAAAACATGGCCTCAAGGGACGAAATGCATGGGTTCAAACCCAGTTCAACCTTTATTTGCTGTGTAATTTTGGAAAGCTTACTTAGCCTTCCTGCCTCAGTTTTTATTCCATAAAATGGAAAGAATATGGTGTTCTTCTTATTGGTTGTGATAATCATGAGTGTAAAGGACAACGGGACCAGGGAGACTTCAGTAAACAGAAGTGATTTTAATACAACATGTTCCACTCAGTTGAGTCTTTATGTTTAACCATATTTTCTTTAGATCTCTGTCTCATTTTTTAAGAATTAAAATATAATCTGTAGTTCCAACTCCCTGGAGTTTGTTTTTCTTTTTTTTTTTTTACTTTTTCACTCCCCAAAGTGGCAGATGCGGTTGGTGTTGATCATTCCCACGCCTGTTTTAATTTGTATGTGTTATGAGAGTATAATGAATCCATATATTGCTTTATATACTAAGCTTTAAACTCCATACACATATTATTATGTGTAATAAAGGAGCGTGCTAAGTTTTCAGCATGTGTGTTTAAATAACCTTTGAAAAAGAATTGTGCGGATGTGTGTTCTGTTGAGCGAAAGTTCAGCCTTTTATGACTTGGTGTATCAGCTTCAAGATCAGATAAACAGAAAACTGTGTACTATTTCTCAGATGATACGTTACATCTTTTATCTGCTAAAACATATCCCACAGTTATAAGGGATTAAACCCTAAATACAAGGGTATCTTAAATCACATTGTAGTGACTTGAGAAGGCACAGCATTTGCTTATAAATCATCTTGGACTAATGTAGTTGGTTCTTATCCGTCTGAAAGAAGGGCCTGGGTTTGTTTTCATTTATTTATTTATGTGTTTTAAGATGGGCTTGGTTTCCAAAAGTACACATTAGGCACTGATGAGGAATTGGATATTGGTTTCTGAAACCAAGCAAGCAAGCAAGCATCCAGTACTATCCCGGTCCTCAGCAGCAGCCGAGAGAGGAGGGGGCGAGGGAGACGAGCCGGGGCCGCTCACGAGCGCGGGCGGCGGGCCGGGCCGGGCCGGGCATCCGCTCCAGCGACCCCGAGGGCTTCTTGTTGTCCGCGAGGCTGAGCTTCTGCGCTCGGTCACCGAAAGCCGTCGCCGTTCACCGTGACCACCGTGGCGTTTGCACGTCCGGCGCTGCTGGAAGCCTGAGAAACGGTCTCCGCGAGGCGCGCGCTTTCGGGCTTCGCTTCTGGGTGACGGGCCTGAGTCCCGACGGCTCTGCTCAGCCGCACGCACCGTGTGCGATCTTCCGTGCCAGAAACCAGGGCCTAAACACTCAAAACCTCCATCCAAAAAACGCATTATTTTCTCAACCCTATCATATGACATGATGGTTCAAAATTAGTCATTTTCCGTCCTTCCGGCTCTTTTTACGTTTTCGCTCTCACTGCGTTATTTTCTGAAAACAGTTTTGGGACAAAGACCTGTGCTGGGAATTCGAGAGGGGAACAAAGTAAGTCATGAGAACCATGTATCGGAGTGCACTTTACAAACAGAAGCCCAGAAAAGTGCGCGCGCGCACACACACACACACACACGCACACACGCACACACGCACACACACACACACACACGCGCGCACACACACACACACACACACGCACACACACACGCACACACACACACGCACACACACACACACGCACACGCACACACACACGCACACACGACACCACACCGCCACAACACACGCACACACACACGCACACACACACACACCACACACACACACACGCACGCACACACACACACACACGCACACACACGCGCACACACACACACTACATGCACAGTTAACGATGTTCACAGGAGAACCAGCACACGGATGTGACAACACCGAGAAGACATACAACACTTGCAGGATAACTAAAGGGTTAAGAAGGAAGTAAAATTAGTTCAGAAAAAAAGTATGAAAATCCAAGGAATGGAGATAGAAAGGCTGAGGAACATGCGCAGGTTGGACCGCGGGAGGCTACGGCACCACCACACCAGGTGTGAGGAAGACGAGGAAAAGCATAAACGAGAGAAACCCTAAGAAACCGAAACACCCCGACTCCGTTTCAGAAGGCGATGGGGAATAAACGAAGAAATTTACTGTCATGATATTAGCTAAGAAAAGTGATTTTAATTTTAGAAAAATCCTCCGATTTTTTCCCCCAATTTATTTATTTTCAGAAAAACAGTATTCATTATTTTTTCACCACACCCAGTGCTCCATGCAAGCTGTGCCCTCTATAATACCCACCACCTGGTACCCCAACCTCCCCCCCCCCTCCCCCCCCCCCCCCCCCCCCCCCCCCCGCCCACTTCAAACCCCTCAGACTGTTTTTCAGAGTCCATAGTCTCTCATGGTTCACCTCCCCTTCCAATTTACCCAAAAGCACATACCCTCCCCAATGTCCATAACCCTACCCCCCCTCTCCCAACCCCCCCCCCCCCCAGCAACCCACAGTTTGTTTCGTGAGATTAAGAGTCACTTATGTTTGGTCTCCCTCCCTATCCCCATCTTGTTTCATGGATTCTTTCCTACCCACTTAAGCCCCCATGTTGCAATCACCACTACCTCCCTCATATCAGGGAGATCATATGATAGTTGTCTTTCTCCGCTTGACTTATTTTGCTAAGCATGATACCCTCTAGTTCCATCCATGTTGTCGCAAATGGCAAGATTTCATTTCTTTTGATGGCTGCGTAGTATTCCATTGTGTATATATACCACATCTTCTTGATCCATTCATCTGTGGATGGACATCTAGGTTCCTTCCATAGTTTGCCTATTGTGGACATTGCTGCTATAAACATTCGGGTGCACATGCCCCTTTGGATTACTACGTTTGTATCTTTAGGGTAAATTCCCAGTAGTGCAATTGCTGGGTCATAGGGCAGTTCTATTTTCAACATTTTGAGGAACCTTCATGCTGTTTTCCAGAGTGGTTGCACCAGCTTGCATTCTCACCAACAGTTGTAGGAGGGTTCCCCTTTCTCCGCATCCTCGCCAGCATCTGTCATTTCCTGACTTGTTGATTTTAGCCATTCTGACTGGTGTGAGGTGATATCTTCATTGTGGTTTTGATTTGTATTTCCCTGATTCTGAGTGATATGGAGCACTTTTTCATGTGTCTGGCCAACAGACACATGAAAAAATCCTCCGATTTTAAAATGTTTGAAATTTTCTTTGTGTCTTTGACATGTAGAAGACGACATGGAAAGGGGTGGACATGGAGTGTCCTAAGAGATCTGAGTCTTCTGTTCACTCTTTTGTGATTTCTAGTTTTATTACACTGTGGTTAGGTACGCAATTCTGGCCTTACACTCTTCGTTGCTTCATGGGAGACTCTTGTACCGTCCACCTCTGCCATCCTGTCCTCTCCTTCAGTCCGTCGGTCAAGCAGTGGCTGAACATACAATTCCTTACTGCTCCTCTGCAACTTTTTCACATAATTCTCCCATCATTTTGCGTTTTGTTGATTGAGGGAATGAACAAATTATCCATTGAACAGAATAGTAGTGGATATATAATAAACGTATATCCCTGACAAATATATCCATTGCATTTTAGGATTATTTTTGTGCAACCCCCAAATAAGAAGCTTCTATGTGTTTATAATAACTAGTATATGTCTATTTTATGCTTTTATCTTGAATCCTCATTCAATTATGAAACACTTCTGGAATTGGGCACAGTGGAAATGATCATGAAAATCATTTAATTTTTACTGCTACCATTAATTTAAAGGCAGATAGCGATCGTCCTTTGTCCTATAATTATATATATTCAGTCTGATAAATATAATAGAAACAGCAGTTATTACTCTAGGCAGGAATATGGAAGTGATGGTAGTTGAGCATGAAGAGTTAATAATTCTAAAGAGTCTAAAAGATTGCTTTCTGCTAAATCAAAACCATGATAACTGCGGGTCAGAAGAGGGCAGCAAAGTGCAGCCGTGTCGGAAATCTAGACTGGACTAAATGGCCGGAGAGGAGAAGAAAAGTGTCCCTGAAAGAGCCATGGAGGACAGGCACAGCATTCAGCACTGGAGAAATCCAGGTCCAAGAAATTCACCACTGTCTCTGTAGCAGGGACAGCAGACGATAAAATCAATAAAACGAGAAGTTTGAAAACAATATTGTTCTAACCCTCCTTATCACGTTTTCATCTTTGA
This sequence comes from Neogale vison, assembly GCF_020171115.1. Lineage (NCBI taxonomy): Eukaryota > Metazoa > Chordata > Mammalia > Carnivora > Mustelidae > Neogale > Neogale vison. Next base: position 721,689 of record NC_058093.1, read on the forward strand.
AACATTCCCTGCAGTGTAAATAACTAGACAACCCGAGGGAAAGAACACCCAAAGAGGAACTCCCGGGCACCAGGAGAGCCGTGGTTTCTCTCGGAAAACCCAGCCAAGGGGAAGAGGAGCAAGTCAGACTGACGAGAGGCAGAACCAGCAAGTTTTCCACCAGGGAAGCAAAGGCCAAGAGCAGAGTCCAAGAACCAGAAGCAAATGAAAACAGCAGAAGGCCAGAATCCGGAGACAGAAACCTCTCCCACAAAAGAGGCACGGTAGCTTTCAAAGGCTGTTGGGAATGGGTTCTGAAGTCCTGGAGAGCATTCCTCCGGAGTCAAGTCGCTTTGTTATGCCCAGAGTCAAAATGAGACCTGCATGACCACCAGATCTGTCTTGTTGGAACTCAAATCTTTTGACATCTCTTTATGGCCAAGGGGTGTAGCATGGCGTTGGAAGTTGAGCATGACGTATTTATCATCTAGCCATTTCAGTCCCACTGCTTTTTCCTGGTTCGTGAACCTACAACAGTTTTATGTAGTTTCAGTGGTTCAAGGGTAGGGATAGGATAGTGTAATAAGCTCTCGAGCAATTTTTACTAAATGAATGTACTATTAGTGCTTACACCAACATAGACGAAATACTTTTTAGTACTCCAGTAGTACTCTATTATTTTGCACTCGAGTGGTAGTAATTGATGTGATCATTACAGCCAAAATTAACAATTCTTTTGATTGCAATGGCAGAAGGATTCTCTGAGTTGGGGTCTTATCCTTCGAGGAAGTAGGTGCCAAAAAACGTCGTCTACCTTGCAAGTCTGCCAGAAAACTGCCAATGCAGAGACTGTCAAGGATTTCTCTCACATAGTCCCATTTCCACAAGGACACAATCAGAAGGCGACTCTAGAACATACACAATAGGAGCACTTCCTTACCTATCCCCAAGCTCTCTCCCTTTCTCTTTTTTTAAAGCCCTATAGGCCAAAGAGCAAATTTCTTCTATGAAATGAAATACTCATCATTGCCTTTTTCCTCATAAACACATTTTTCCTTTGGCCTTACACAACTTACCTTCTTGATTATTTGAGTCACATTCCACGCTTTCTAATTATTATTATATTTCTTTGCAGTTTTCCGTCTTTTTTTTTTAAAGATTTTATTTATTTATTTCACAGACACACAGCTAGAGAGGGGGCACAAGCAGGGGGAGTGGGAGAGGGAGAAGCAGGCTTCCCGCTGAGCAGGGAGCCTGATGTGGGGCTGGATCCCAGGACCCTGAAATCATGACCTGAGCCCAAGCCAGACGCTCAATGACTGAGCCACCCAGGTGCCCCTACATATTTCTGTCTTAAATTTAATCAATGTGTATTATGTCCAGTAAAACAGCACTTCTAAATCTTACTGGTATAAAGATCAAAAATCAACATTGGTTGATGAGGAAATTTAATCACTGAAGATAAGCTTCACCTGACTTTGTTCACTGATAAAACAGGCCTGATTATATACCAGTATCTTGATTGAAAAATTTATCTGAGCAATATTAGCCACCCCCGTAGCAAAAACTAATTTTCTGAGGTCTAATTCCATCTCTATATTCTAAAAGCATATCACAGTATAGTATAGGATCACCAGTTTCTCTAGGGAAATTTTGTTTTCTTTTGGGCTGTTGTAACGTAAAATTCTGAGATTTCTAAAAAGTAATAGTATATAACAAAATTTGTTTCTAATATTTTTATTTCAACCAAGTCTGCAATGCTTTTAGTAATTATCTGGATAATGGCCATGGAATTAAGGGTTTTAAATGACAAAACCAAATGCTGTATGTTGTTTCAAAACAGGAATTTTAATTTTAATAGCAATACATTTATAAATATGTTTAAGCATGAAATGTTCAATCATAATAGCCCTACAATTTAGTTGGTAAATTAAAGATATATATATACTCTAAAAATAATTCTTACAATTTCCACTTCCAATACCTGAACACTAAAAAAAATATTTCCAACTGGAATGAAAATCGTGTATGTTTGATGTCTAAGCTTTCTATAGAGCATCACACAGTAAATTCATATTTTCTGTTAATTTCAGAACTGTATTTTTAATATTGCAAAATAATTTTCAAAGAAAGTTAAATATTGACCTGAGGAAAAATTATATTCATCTTAAGTTTCTTTTCATTCACAACTTTCATAGTAAATTTTAATTTTTTCTGTTAGGAGGAGAAAAGGGGTGAATATTAGAGACATCATGTTGATATTAGAAACAGATACCCGTGCACTACAATGTGCATTATTTTTAGAGTTTTGATTTGGCAAGACTTCTTGGTATTTTTTTCAAAAGCAGAATTCATTTAGGCTGTGCATCCGGACACCACCACCTCCATTTAGAGAAGACACGGACAAGTGGCCAGGGAAGGGTGCTTCCCACACACACTGGACCAGAGGGCAGAGGTCCCAAAGCTGCAACACTGCAGCGGCTTGAAGCTGCCCCGGACTATTGGATCCATGGAATTCTATTTTCCTTTGGGAAAGGGCACAGTTCTCTGAGAACTGAAGGGAAATTTCGGTGGTACTCGGGAGGAGAAACAGACACACAGTAGTAAACCTAATAACCCGTTATTTGGCAGTAATAGGAACTCTACTTTGAAAACAAAGCACAACCACTGCTAACTAGTGTGGTGTTACGTACTGAAGAACGCAGGAAAAGCAAGTAAAAGAAGAGTAACTTGGAAGCGTGTGAAAGTACAGTATTCATGGCATAAAATGAGTCACAAAATATATAGAGGATTCAATTTATTGGTAGTTTTTTGGAGAGATGTAAGCAGGCGTGTGCGCATGCACACACACACACACACACAGAGACACACACTTCCTTTCACAGTGGAAATACTGCCCCTGTATTTAGTACCCAGTTTTATCCCATTGTTTTTGAAGACCAGGATGTGATTCATCCTAAAAATAGCTTTCGCCCTTATAAAGTGTCTGAATAAAAATAGTTTGTTGTTGTAGTGTTCAGGAAAGTCTAAAGACCTTGCGTGTGTGTGTGTGTGTGTGTGTGTGTGTGTGTTTTAAACTTAGCAGCCTCGTAACACTGCTGAAGAATCACCAGGGAACAGGGTACTATATGGAGAAGAGTTATTTAATAGCTTGACATATTAAGGACATGAAAATATATTGGTTTTTAACTTATGATATCTGATTTAAATATTAGTCTTTTCTATTAGTAATTGAACACAGTTTGCTTCATTTTACGTAATACTTTTTAATAATAAGCTGGTCAGATTTTAAATAAACTTCTAAATTTTCACATTGTTTTCTCTTTTCGTGTGTGCTACATTTTGTGTGTTTTAGATAAACCAGTAACCCACGGAGGAACATTTCCACATTTAATGTTTCCCCCTGTTATTATATGTTGTTTGATTTTGCAGTGATTACTTACTTTCAATAATTTTCAAGTATAAAGAAAAAAGAATTTATGCGGAAGGGGGGAGAAATGAGAAACCGCTCGTGTTTGGGAGTACTTGCTTTTGGGTTGTTTTACCTTTTTGTTGTGTTTTAAATGAAACTGTACCTAATTTTACATTACTGCAACAGAGGGATTTTTGAGCTTTTTTCACCAAAGGCCTGAATGAAGTTAGATGCTATATCTATGTGGTAGGTGTTTTTAAAAAGCTTCTCACCTCAGTCCAATAATCAGGATTTATCTGAAAAAGACTCTACTCTGTAGAGCAAGTAAGAGCTTCAATGTCATTATGATCTGAGTGTGTTGACAATGAGGCGAGTCTTATTTTCAATATTTAGAAGAATAGATCACTGTAGTAGGTTTTTGTACTGAAGTCCAGCCATTCCTTCAGTCTCGTTCAGAATTCATTCAAGTGATTTAAGATGAATACGCACTGATGATGATGCAATGAGTCGTACTTGTGGGTAACAACCCAGTTCTAGAGCAAACGGAATATTAATTGAAACAGTAAACATTTTTGAGATTAAACTTCTTGAAAGATTTTTTTTAAAGATTTTTATTTATTTATTTGATAGACAGAGAGAGATCACAAGTAGGCAGAGAGGCAGGCAGAGAGAGAGGGGGAAGCAGGCTCCCCGCTGAGCAGAAAGCCCGATGCGGGACTCGATCCCAGGACCCTGAGATCATGACCTGAGCCGAAGGCAGCAGCTTAACCCACTGAGCCACCCAGGCACCCCGAAAGATTTTTATAATCAAACCAGTTCGTACTCCTCCGTTTTTGGTTTGGTTTTGTTTTTTTTTCCTCTTTCACAGGGAAGTTTTCTTTCATTTATTTCCTACTAGAGTAATTCAACGTTCAAAAACAGGAAGCAGTCATTAGGAGTGGGCCAGGCTCTGTTATATATTAAAAGAACTGAGTTTTTCTTCTCACTCTGTCTTTGCAAATGGTGATGAATATTCATTAAGCTAGGGAAAGATTTGCCAGCTGTGAATCTTTGCAAAGTGTCCCAGTGCTCTAAACCAAAAAGAAAACAAAAATTATAAAGCCTCTATTTCTCTGTATCATAAAGGATGAGGAAAACAAGCTAGCCAAAGGATTCTCGGAGGAAATACATTCTGTTTCACACAATATAGAGGAATATATACACTTTTTTGAGTAAAATTATGATGTTCAGTTTTTTTTCCAACGTCATCTTTAAAAGACAAAAAGCAAAGAATATCTCCCAATTATACTAGCCCTCAAGTTTATTTCCCTTCTGCTGTCCTATAAGGGATCTACGGTTTTGTTTTGTTTTGTTTTGTTTTAATAAAGTGTGAGACTTTTTGAAGTAGCCAACACTTTATATTTAATAAATATGAATGGGGATGGAGCATTTTTGCTTTAAAAGACCCATACCTTCCCTGTAAAAATCTGTGTTAAGTTCTTGGATATTAAAATACTTGCGTTAATTCTGTGTTTTTTTGTGATGTAATGGTGACCACACTTAAACTGAAAAGAAATATGCTCCGTTGTGTTAGAAAATGTTACCTGTATTAACAAATCGTAGTGCATTTTCAGTTTTTATATTTCTTTAGATAAGGATGCTTTTACATTTTAATGTAAAAAAGCAATGTAAAAATGTAAGAAGCAAAATTTTTGAAAGTTTTACTTTCACTTTTCTCCATACTTCAGAATGAGAGTTAATAATTACTTAAAATTGATATTAATTTGTGTTAAATGGACCATGTTATTCACTTTAAGTTATAATTAGGAATAGTGAAAATATTATTTTGTTCCCAAATTATTTAATTACTTTTTATTAAAAGGCTTCCCTCTGCATCAGGGAACAAAAAGAAGAGTTTCCCACAAGCCGAAATCAGTTTGCTGATTCCTGGGAACCACCTGGTTATGAGAAGAGGAATAGATTCAAAGTGAAAGAAATGACACGTTTATATCACCACCCTGGGCCATTGTCTTTGGCCATTTGCACTTAAGACGCTTACATGAGCGGGCAGTGTCTGTCTTCCCAAACCACGGCTGTGCCACGATTCTCCTCCACAACCTGCTCCGTCTTCACGGGAACATAACTGACATATAATCTTGAGGAAATAAGATGTACGTGAGTTGATTCTATGATATATTGTATGATTCCCACTGGAGCATTAACTAACACTCTCTGACTTTACATAATTATCATTTCTTTTTTGTGGTGGGAACAATTAAGTTCTAGTCTCTTACCAGCTTTAAAGTTTATAATGTAGTGGGGTTATGTGTCCTCACCGCGCTGTACGTGAGAGCTCCAGGCCTTGTTTCATCCACGGGCTGCATGTTTGCATCCCTGCTCATCTCCTCAATTCCCCCAACCCCAGAGCTCCTGGGGACTACCGCTCTACTCCCCGCTTTAATGAGTTTGGCTTTGATAAACAGCTCGATCCTAACAGGATCTCTGACTCCTAGTACTTTTGTGGGAATTTCAAGTGCCAATACCCTCTCTTCATGAAAATGAAAAATACATACCTTTTACAAGAAGGTGGGAAACTCCTGCTTCTAAATGGTGCCTCGTGTTCTAAAAGGATACCACTAAATGCTTCTTCGGCTATAAAACCATCATGATACAATTAGGTCAAAGGGTTTTAAGTCATACTTACAAACTTTTTACTACTATAGGGTAGTTGGAAGATACTACTGGTAAATTGTTTCAGTTCCCTATAATGTTCTTGCATCTATGCATAAACATGTAGAGGAAATATTTTTAATGTAGTATAGGTATATAGAAAATGCCGTATCTTGTAATGTAGATTTCATATGTAACTGCATTTCCAAATCTAGATCACTCTTTTTGGAATAATATCCCTAACTGCTCCTGCTTGTTTGGCTGCCTTAGAGCTGCCTTCTAAATGTGACTTCCCCAAGGAGCCGTCACTGATCCTTCTGTCTTTTTTCCTAGTCTAGGTGAGATATGACATAGTTCTCCTTCTATAACATGACGCAATTTTAATTGTGTTTTTGAGTTATGTCCTACCTTGCCACAAACATATAGCAAGTTTCATGATGGTGGACATATATAATTTCTATCATCTAAGTCATACTGTATCCTCAGCACCTAGCAAGTTAACTGATATGAAGTACTCAAGCTTTTGTTGAGTCAAGAAATGTTAATTATTAAGTCATTACCCTGACCATTGGAATAATTCAATCTGTCATACTAATTTTTAATTTCACGCTAAACACCTGTTTCTTGACTGGCGCGGTGGTAAGGGGCCTCCAATAGCTGGTGAGACAGAAAATGATAGGTAGATGATTGTGGCAATGTCAGCACACTAGAATAACATCACAAACCCTCAAACAAATACATGTTCCGTATGACTACCACCCGTCATTAGCGTTTTCATTGTTAATTCATCTGTTCAAGCCATATTTATTGAGCATCTATCTCTAGGCACTGGAGAGGTAGCAGTCGGCAAGACAGAAAAAATCCCTGAGCTTATGGTGCCTACATGTTAATGGAAACAAACAAACCACTAATACGTAAGCGAATAAGTGCAAAGATGCGAATAATTGAAGAAAACAAAGCAAACAGACTGATAGGGTGAGGAGTACTAAATGGAGAAGAAGGAGAAGATACATCACAGAGAGTGTTTGAGAAGACTGCTCTGAGAAAACGACATTGGTCCTAATTCAGGAGAAGTCAGTCAATAAATTGGTTTTATCTGAAAAAGCCCACTTTGTTCCCTAAGGTCTTTAATAAAATGATTAACTTTGTGAAACACACCTGAATGATATACGTTAATTATTATTCATTTAGTCCCCAGTTTGTGGTTTTTCAAATAGAACCTTGAGAGTAATACATTATAAATTAAAAAGTATAAATTTAACTTACAAATTAAATTAGGCAAATAATTTCTTTTTTTTTTTTTTTCAGGATGTTAGCAGGGAATTTGAGAGATCTTCCTGGCATTACTTCAAATTTTGATACAGACACAATGTAAGATCTATAAACCACCGTAGATTTTAGGACATAGAGAAAGAGATTTAAACCCCCTCTCACATAAAGCACAGATACTATTATCAGGCTTCTTGACCGATTTTGTGTTACTATTCCCTTGACAACCATATTATTAACCACAGGAAAATAGTTTTCCTTAATACAGTTGGGAATAAGGATGCTGTCCTGGAGTTTGCTCTGTGGGATGGTCATGTGCTAGAGAAGACGAAGGGACAATTCGATTCAGTTTAGCAATTGCTACAAGTGAGAAACTTTAATATGGAGTGTGTGGAATGAATGGTAGCTAAGGAACTTCTCAGACTGCCTGCCTTCCAGAACTGAATGGGGAAGTGTGTACCATATCGGTTTGTCTGATATGGGAACCTAATTGTAATTTTCAGTAAAAAATCCAATATTAGCACTTTTTTTTTTAAAGAATTCTATTTATCTCTTCATTTGACAGAGAGACAGAGAGACACAAGCAGGCAGAGCAGCAGGCAGGGGGAGACTAAGAAGCAGGCCCCCCGCTGAGCAGAGAGCCCGATGCGGGACTCAAACCCAGGACCCGATCATGACCCGAGCCGAAGGCAGACGCTTAAGCAGCTGAGCCACCCAGGCGCCCCTATTAGCATGTTTCAATTCTGTCAGTCTATATTTAGCAGAAATGGTTTTTATAAGAATAGTATCACTTTTTTTTTTTTTAAAGATTTTATTTATTTGTCAGAGAGAGAGAGGGAAAGAGCGAGAACAGGCAGACAGAGCGGCAGGCAGAGACAGAGGCTCCTGCCAAGCAAGGAGCCTGATGTGGGACTCGATCCCAGGATGCTGGGATCATGACCTGAGCCGAAGGCAGCTGCTTAACCAACTGAGCCACCCAGGTGTCCCAAGAATAGTATCACTTTTTAAAGTTCTTATTTATACTCAAGAAAAATTGCAATTCAAAAATTGTGTCATTATTGCAACACAAGGAAGAAAGCAGCATTATTTGAGGAAGTTAAGAGTTAAGCATAAAACCACATCTCTTACCTTCACAATGAGAAAAAAGATCCTGGAATGATTTTATGTGGTTATTTATTTCATTCATATCTGTATTTTCGAGAACTACATTCTTCAGACTGTGTCAGGGAACAAAAGGGCATCTTCCTCTTTTCCTCTTCCGCTTGTCTTAATATTTAGTTACACTCACCCTCTGAATGTTTAAAATTAGACATTCTCACAGTGTTTCTTGGCATTTCAATGCTCCATGTGAAAATATCAACAGGAGTTATCTGGTTTTAGTTTATCTGCTCTTTGTTTTGATATTTGTGAAATCTCTTTTCTCCCATTATTTAAAAATTCATAAAATATAAACATGAATGTATTTAAGTTGTTTCTGTGTTACATTGTGTATTTTGTTTTGCTTTGTTGGTAGGGATTGGATTGCAGTCAGAAATGCGGTTTCTCATTCTGTTTTTATTTTCTGGTTTGTGTGTGTGTGTTTAAATGGTAAACACTTTTTGTTGTTGTTGTTTTTCTGCTGCAGATCTCTGCAGGCTTCTGGAACCACAGAGGGCATGGAGTGTCCCTCGTTACGTTGCACAAAGTCAGTACTGCGCATCAGCTAGTAGCACAGGCTGCAGGGGCAGGGGACCTCCATCCAGATCCTGATCTCTTTATCTCTGAAAACTTCTAGAAACTACCTAACAAGCCTGCACCTTCTTCCACTCATCGATGAGATGAAGATCGTGATGTGCTCACTTCGTAACGCCGTTGTGAGGACCCTCACTGAAGGGCGCAGAGTGCCTTGAAGAGTCCTGGTAGATGGAGGCAGCACAGAGAGTGGGACCTGCTTCCGTCCTCACTCCCACTGCCTCTACCTGCGGGAAGATGGGGCGTAGACCTCGTCACCTCCTTGTGCTGTTGAGCCCCTGGGTACTGTAAGAACAAGCGAAGGAATGAAATTGTAAAGACGGAGAAATCGTGAAGAAAACGCTGGAGGGTGCTTAGAAGCACCTGACAGAACACAGTCAGTAAATGTGTTCACTTAACTTTATCTTTTCCTTCGTCCATAGATTTATAGATTACTTTTTTTAATCGAGGCGGACTGGTCATTGTCGCCGTTACTATGATGATATAATGATACAATACCTGTGTGTGTTGCCACGTGATCACCACAATAAATCTAGATAATATTTGTCATCATACATTGTTAAAGTCTTTTATAACTAAAACAGTATATAGATTAATATTGATTAATTTACTTTTTAACTTAAAAGCACAGTGCTGAATGGCAAACACGTGGCCAGGAAGTTTGATCTTTTGTCAGTCTTCCGGAAAGGTCCCTCAGCTTTATGGATCCAAGATTTTTTAATATGTTCAATGTTTGTAACCAGTCACGTCTGGGAAGAATGCTAGTTCTGTCATTTCCGAATTATGTGATCTTGGGCAAGTCACAAAAGTTCTGTGAATCTCAATTTCCTCATCTGCAAAATGGAGCCGCAATGACCGGTGAAGATTTGTTGTGGAAGTTAAAGTAACTGATTTTGGAAAACTTAGCGCCCTGTCAAGCAGATAGGGTAGCGTCAAACAAATGGCATTGGGTGTTTCTAATCTTCCCCAAGTCAGAATTACACTTGGTTGACTTCGGCCACGGTTCTTGTTTAGACGTGACCGAGGCTCGTGGCTGTCAAGGGAGGTAACACGCACAGGAAAACACTGTGGCACAAAATGCATGATACACATGTTATAATTTTGAAATTTGCATTAATAGCTTCTCCACTATGGTTATTATCATGGTTGACCTTAGACCATCTGTTTTCCTTTAAATGTTCTCTCACTATTCCTTCTCTTCAATGACTTCAGCCATCATCTTTCCAGGCCCTTGGGCACAATTTTCAGTCTTCCCCATCTCCTCCTCCTCTCACTCTTCATAATCAAAATCTTGCAAAATATTCTTCTGTATTCCTCTGAGAAAAATATTTACTTCATTGGTCCTCTTTTATCTACCCTAGTAGGATAATCCCTAGTGAAAGTTTTAGTCACATCATGTCATTTTCTTTCACATCAATGCTCCTCTGTTTTTGATCAAACTCCTCCACCTAACGCCAGAGTCTTTGTCTTCTAGAACCTCCGAGTTCATGGCTGAGGACCTTGAGGGCCTCAGGTTCTTTCTGATCCATGTGCCTTTTCTCCTTCTCTCTACTTCAGCACATACTCACCCTTTTCTTCAATTCCTGTTAATAAATTGAATAATTTTAAGAATCACTGGGGTTATTGACCATTTTGAACAGTAACAAATGATTTAATATGACTTTAATTTGTATCATTGAACTAATAATATTGTTTGGAAAATCGAGCCATATAAAGATCATCAATTTTTATTTGTTCAAATCTAGTAATTTCTTTAAAAATTCTTAATCTTTATATGAGACATAGTCATGATACCATCATTTAGATATGCCCTAGATATTGTCACCTACTATAAATATACACAGATGTATTTGTAAAGATATAATCATCATCATTTTAAGCAGAAAATTATTATATTATTTTAATACACGTAAGAAGCCACATATACAAAAGGAGAGGTTTTCTGGCTGTGCCTGTGTTTGGGTCGCTCACTGCACGGACAGTGGCTGGGAAAGTACAGCCCAGTCTGTGAGCTATTGGCAGTGGTTCCAGTTTGATGAAACAAGAAGGGGGCATGGAGGAAAGGAAAGGTCTCAGAGAAGTTAGTGCAGTGGCGTTTGTCATCTTTGCTAACCTTAATTTTCGCTATAACAGATGCATAAACTTATGACATTCTGAGTTGGATAGAATTCAGCTATTTTAGAGGAAAGAAATGATGGCTCTTGTCCTCAAGCCAAGATAACAGCGCACCGACTCTGGCTCGCCAAGCCTGAGTCCACGAACCGCCTTATATTTATTTTCTTCATGTTGGCTGTTTATCAGGAAGTGATTTCAGTGAAGAGCTGTAATCCGTTTAGTAAGGAAACTCTCAAGGCTCGGAAGATGGTACATATGCTGTATTCAAAAACTACTCTTTCAAAATCTGTATGTGCAGACATCCATTGCATTTCATTTGACTGACTTTTTTTTAATCATTTGGAGAAATAAGGTCATAGTGAAATGGGTGTATTTGCTTCTTAATCTCTTTGCTTTCATTTCTGAAACATCTTGCTGATCTGGTACAATACCTAAGAGCAAAGGAGTGTGTATGTGTGTGTGTTTATATATGAATTCTTTTAGTCTTATTTATTCGAGAGAGAGACAGGGCAGCGGGGAGGACAGAGGAAGAGAGAGAAGCTGATCCCCCTGAGCCAGAAGCTCAGTCCGAGGACCCTGAGATCCAGCCAAGCCACCCACGTGCCCCGATATGTGTATTTTTAAAAACAATTTTTCTTCGGGGTAAATCAAATGACAATACAGAACACAGAACACAGTGCCAGGCATCCTTAAGAACAGAATCCAATATAAAGTTTGTTTGAATAAACCAAAGGCAAATCTTGACGGAGAGGATTTTGAGAGTTGTAGATCCAAAATTACTCTCCCAAAAGTTGTTTGTAGCAAACACTAAAACATCGGAACAATAGGGACATTTTCTGTTTCCTTTATCCCTTTATCTCCACTCCAAATACTAAGCAAAATAGCCAGAATCTGAGAGGTAATTAAGTCCTTAACATATCCTGTTTTATTTTAGAAATTTTTTCAACTTTTTTTTTTTTTTTTTTTAATTTGGGGCCTCAAAAGTACTCTTAATTATTGCCTTGGAATTATTTCATTTCTGATCTCATTTTCTCTGTCTTTCTCTCCCTCCTGCGTTTTGGGTTCTTAAACTTTTTGATAATTATAGGTCCCTCGGAGGATCTGGTGAATATTATAAACTCTGTCTCCATTAAAATCTACTAGGAATCCTTTCATGAACTGAAGCTCACTCCTGACGACACGTTAGGAACACTTTGGCTGAGTCACTGTCCTTTCTCCTCTGCACAGCTAGATGCATATAGTAGACGAAATAATGTCGGCTTTATGACGGAAGGGCACAAGGGTCATGTGCTCTGGAACTGACTTGACATCCGTGCTTTTTGAAGGTCTTCTGCATTACGGCTCTGGGCTGCATTTTACATATATATTCACGCTGTCATGAAATACAGTTTGGGGCGAAAACTAGGATAAAGTCTTTTCCTTTTTCCATATTTCTTTTTTATTTTCTTTTCTCTTCTTTTCGTTTTTTTTATTTAGTTGGGACACAGAGAGAGAGAGTGCACACTGGGAGAGGGTCAGAGAGGGAGAAGCAGACTCCCTGCGAGACCCCATCCTGGGACCTGAACAGAAGGCAGACACTTCACTGACTGAGCCACCCAGGCGCCCCTTTGTTTCCATATTTCTAATGCAGTTTACTGAATTTGTGAAACTGGCACTTTAAGTTGGACAATCTGGCAGTGTACTACCTAGATAGTATTTTCCCAGTCTCTCCTCTATACCCTTTAAAACTTTCTTATTCACTTATTTATTAGCTATTTTAGCTACTAAATTCTCTAACGTCCTTTTTTTTTCATTATACATAGCATACTGAATTCTCTTCTCATCTACAATTTTTTATAGGAATTTTTCATGATGTGTTTTTAGTAAAACATCATTTATTTAGAAATCTATTGGACATTAGAGACCTAATAGTGGAAATCTCTAAGTGCCGTGACGTGCGTGTGGCGTCTGTGCTTACTCACTACGAGCTGTTCCTCTGCCGCACTACAGGACGTGGATAAATAGTTACTGAATGAATGAGTGAATTTTAAAAAATCATAGTTATAAGTAGGCAGAATATTACAATTGCCATTGAATAGAAGTTGATTACACAAGTTCCTAGTAAACTTCAGTGTCCCCGAAAATACCCTTTACCCCTGCAAGGAAGTCAAACAGATGATTGAAACGCCCACAACATCTTGCACGAAATTTCATCACTAAAGCCGTAGATTTTATTCTCTCAGGCCAGTACATGCCTCTTGGGGGATATTTATTCCTTGTAACACAATTCTAACATGCTTATAGTCTTTTTTTTTTTTAATACTTTATTTATTTATTTGACCGAGATCACAAGCAGACAGAGAGAGAAAGGAGGAAGCAGGCTCCCCGCCAAGCAGAGAGCCCGATGCGGGGCTTCATCCCAGGACCCTGAGATCATGACCTGAGCCCAAGGCAGAGGCTTTAACCCACTGAGCCACCCAGGCGCCCCACATGCTTGAAGCCAGGTCATATTTATGTTTTGGTTCATTTCAGAGGTAGAGTTTGGTGATGCATCAGTTGGTGGAACACCCAGTGCTCCTCACACCACGTGCCCTTCCTGATGCCCGTCACCCAGTCACTCCCCCCCGCAACCCTCAGTTTGTTTCCTGGAGCTCAGTGTCTCCTACGGTTTGCCTCCTTCTCAGTTTCATCTTACTTTATTTTTCCTTCCCAAAGCATATTTTTAAAATGTATTTATTTGGGAGAGAGAGAGTGTGTATGCTCTGGGGGGCGGGGGCAGAGGGAGAAAGGGGATCCCAAGCATACACCCGACTCATTGTAGAGCTCAGCATGGGGCTCCTCATGACCCTGATCAGGACCTGAGCTCAAGCCAAGAGGGGGTCACCTAACCAGCTGAGCCACCCAGATGCTCCAAGCCAAATCACATTTTAAAAAATTATGTACGGATTGATTGTAATTTGTAAACTTGGGAAAAGCTGGAGAAACCATAACCACGAAGGCCTAAAGCCCTGAGACTAAGGAGCCGACCTAGAGCGAGAGACGGATTTGTACTGAGGGCGTTACCCACACCAGCGAGGGGGCGTGCAGATTGTATGCGTGATTGTCGTCTTTAGAAACACGAAGGTGTTTGGGGGCATCTTGCTGGCTCAGTTGGATAAATGTCCAACTCTTGACTCCCTCTCAGGTCATGAGCTCAGGGTTGTGAGATCAAGCCCCAAGCCAGCCCTTTGCTGGGCATGGAGCCTTCTTGAGATTTCCTCTCTCCAGCTCCCGCTTCCTTTGCCCTCCTCCTGCCCACACTCACTTGCTTAAAAAAAAAGGGGGGGGGGTGTTTAAATAAATGATTTCTTTTAAATAGTTAAAATTACATTAGATTTTACCAAAATTTCAAACTAGTGTAAATTATTATTACAATGACTACTATAACTTTAAGCTAAAAGGAGATATGAAATAAATTTAAATGGATATTTGAATGAAATTTTGGCATGTAAACATGAATGCATAAATTTAGATTATTGTAAATTTATTATATTAGGGATGGAGGCTCAGATGAGTACAACAGTATAGTGAAGAAGACGGAGACCAAACTCAGTCACTACGCTAGTGTGAGCCCTGATATAACCACTGTGTGAGCTTGAGTCCTTTGGGAGAAGAAAAGATGACAATGACTTGCCTGAGGGAGTGAGGAAAAGCCCCGGAGGAGATACATTTGAACCGGCACCCGATGATGGGTGGAAGATTGCCGAGAGAAGGAGGTGCGGTGGGGCATCAGGGCGCAATGTTCCGAAAGCATGCCGTGTGTTCAGAGAACGAGGAGAAGGTCAGCGTGCTTGGCTCCAAACCGTGGAGAAGGGAGGAAAAGAAGGGTAGAGAAATGAGTTGCACCTCGGTCACAAGAGACATAATGTTCTGTGTGAAAGATTTTGAACTTTATAGCATAGGTAATGGTAAGGCAACGTCTTAGGAGGGAAAATGAAATGGTCTAATTTGTTCCAGATAAAAAATATTAATAGTTGGGAGCAGCATGTGGATAACTGCCCAAATCAAGGAGAGATCAACAGAAGGAAGCCAGATACGAGAAAGAACGGAAGCTCCAACTGCACGATTTTAAGAAACTGAACTAAGGCAATGGAAGAGGAAAACAGAAATGACATTCCTGTGACATTGGTGACAACAAATTAACAGGTCCTGGAGAATGATTGAGCATAGATGGCCAGTAAAAGGGAGTATGTTCAAGGACTTTAAAAATTTGCGCTTCAGCAAAGACAGAATGTGACAATGGTCATTAAATCTAGAATGCTGGGGGGACGCCTGGGTGGCTCAGTGGGTTAAGCAGCTGCCTTCGGCTCGGGTCATGATCCCGGCATCCTGGGATCGAGTCCCACATCGGGCTCCTTGCTCGGCGGGGAGCCTGCTTCTCCCTCTGCCTCTGCCTGCCTCTCTGTCTGCCTGTGCTCGCTCTCTCTCCCTCTGTCTCTGACAAATAAATAAATAAAATCTTTAAAAAAAAAAATCTACAATGCTGGGGAAAGGATTAACAAGATAAGTGAGTAGCTCTTCTTTGGACACATTGGTGTGACATGATCCTGGAATATTAGTCTGATATTTCCAAAGCCAAGTTCCCCCCCTTCTCTTTCTGTTTCTTCAACATAAACATGAGAGGTGAAACATAACATTGACTGGGATCACCCGGAGAGAGTATGATTGGAGAAGGCAATGAAGGGCACCCAGTAAATTAATTGCATTTGAGAGATGGTTAGAAGAAGACAGTAAAGGTGACAGAGAAAAAAACTGATCATAAAAGTACGTAGGGAAACAAAAAAAAAGTCGTCTTAGAAGATAAAGAGGAGAGTATAGCAAATTCTGCAGAGGCTGAGGAGTAACACGGTATTGGTGCTTTGATAAGAGCAGTGAAGTGTGAAAATTTTTAATTATTCATTTATTCAATAAGAGTTTCCAGAGTTCTTCCATGTGCTTGGGCTTGGGACACAAATGGGAACAATATATATCACAATGTATGTACATCAAAGTGAAATAAGGAGACGTTTACACTATCAATAATTTTGCCCAAAAGTATTCCATTAAGCGTAGACCATCACGGTTATTAGGTGTTCATTGCAGCCTTGTCCCTAACAAGAGTGTTTCTATCAAAGAGGCATTTCATTATATGGCATCTACGAAGCCTTGAAGCCAGTGGGGATTTCGATCAAAATGGTTCCTAAGTACAGCTGACCTGGAGGGACAAGTCAGTGAAAATCCTCCCACTCACCCCAGCACAGCCATGACCACGGGCCTCACATCATTATCTAACATTCTGGACACAATGAAGAGCAGGGAAGTGAAATTTTTCATTTCTCAGTTAGAAACACAAACATTCTCTGCATTTCTAACTATTAACCTTTTATGGGCAGAGAGCGAGCGCACACGTGGGAGCCACAGGGGAAAGGCCACGGGGGAGAGAGAACCTTCAGCAGGCTCCACGGCGGGCAGAGCCCAGCCGGGGCTTCACCTCCTGACCCTGCGGTGATGACCTGACCCGGAACCCGAGTCAGAGGCGTAAGCCACTGAACCACCAGCCCCTAACTGTTCATCTTTAAAATGAATGACCCGTCCGCTGCGAGCGCTGTGGACGCTGGGCCCAGATGGGCTCCTTCACTGTCCACTGACGGCCACGTGGCTCCCCGACAAATGCATTAACTGCTCAAATCCTTCGCAGGCAATCCAGGAACTACAATACCTGCCTTGCGGAGTTATGAATGAAGAGGAAACAAGTGAATATGAAAGAAATAGTTAAGAGTTTGGCAGATGGAGTTTTGATAAATAGCAATTATTAATCTAGGAAGGTGTCCAGCAAAATGCGTAACACGTAGTAGCTAATGTCGGGGACACAATGTGTTCATGTGTCATCGACAATCAAAGCATCAGTCAGTAATGTAAGTTTTGGAGCTATGTCATCTTTTTTTTTATTTCTGACATGATAGAGAACAATATCTAATTAATCAAGTGATCGGCTGTTATCACTTACTACTTAGAAAGTGTCCTTTCCTTGTACAGTTGAATAAGTTAGAGACGATAATGATTCTACGAACATTTTCTTAGCTGCTGCTTCTCTGAACTACAGTAAATCTTGGAATGTCTTAGAGATCTTGGGTACTTATGAAAGCTTTCATTTATTTGATAAAAAAGAAACTAAGAAATCTTTTCCTCTAATGGGTTGACATCTGTACTTCAATCATTCTCCTTGCTGCTCTTTCGTCAGTGAAGAAAAGAAACTAGTAATAATCATATTTAACACTGAAATGATCCAGGTCTTATCCTCTAGAAATCTAACTGCCTTTTTACTCGGGATTCTCAAATTCTAAGTGTCTGCAGCCATATTTGGCCGACTTACTTAAATTTCCTAAGCCTGTTGGCTGCTGATTTCCCCACTTATTTAACAACGTAGCTCCACGGCCAGCCTGGGCAGCTGCCCACCGCCCCGGGTGTTTGCATGTGTGCATTTCCTGGTACCTAACGCACGTTAATGCTGGTCGGCCGTACGTTTTGTCATGTTGGCTCCCTCCGTGCTCACATATTACCTCTTCCTTCAGTATGTAAGCTAAGCTTGACTGAATGGTTGTGTAAGCAGGGAGCCTGTGCGTCCTGACGGGGTTCCGGAGAACGGAATGATACCAGAATTCTGAGCTGGACGTCATTTCTGGAACACAGTGTGTCGAGAACCTCGTGTGTTGATTCGGTCACGTTATCTCTTTTCCTCTCAGCTGTTGTCTGTGCATCTGTCTCTGCTGGGAAGGTTTGCTGCGTGTCCAACCTGACCACACGCCTCCGGAGCTGCTGTTCGCTGGAGACGGCACTCACGGGGGCGAGGCTGTCACCACATCTCTGCCGAATGCTTTGGCCTGAGAAGGAACAGAGGTGCGCAAGAGAAAATGAACCGCTCCAGCGGCAACTGTCCTGATCTGGATCAGAAATGCGAAGTTGACCTTCAGAGCTTGAACCGATTGCAGATGGGAAGACCCTTTGCTGTTCATCAGCTCATATCAGCGTCTGCGCAATTAGACTCGAAAGTGTTCTGTCTTGGACCGGCTTCTGAGAGGGACCTGAGGAGGAATAAAAGAAACAGAATGAGTTGTTTTTCTTTTTACAGTGGATGTTTCGTCACACGCATGGCACACTTAGAGACACTGAGTTTTAAGGAATGTACATTCGAAAATATCAAAACTAGACACTTTCACTCTGGCTTGGTTTCTTGAATACAGCAGCCTGACGAGCACATCTCCTTCCTTAAGGTAAAAATGTGTGCTTCTTTGACAACGATGTTGATTTTTCTGTTGACTTACATCGTTCTCGTTAGGAGTGGAGACCAAGCGTATAAGCTACAAATCTTCACACGGTGCATTTGCCGCGCTCTGATGGCACAAAGTCATCTGAGCATTTCTTTTTAATGTGTGCGCCCTTCAAGTTCTTCTGAACTGTTACTTGCCAGATCTCTCTGATTTTCTAAAACAAGCCTGGGCTTCGATTTTAGGAGCCCCCACTCTTTCTCCCAAGCAGCGCTGTTGCAGGCCTTTCCGAAGTGCGGTGCCTGGAAGCGCTGCCGCAGCTTCAACGGGAACCCGTTCTAAATGCACGTTCTCAGCCCCCAGCTCCCCCGCCCCGGACGGGCTGGATCAGAAGCTCTGGGGAGGCCTGCGTGGCCAGCGTGTTAACAAGCTCTGCGGGGATTCTGACCCACGCTCAGCTTTGAGAAGCCCCGCTCTGCTTGTCACTGCTTTGGACGCGTTTCACCGCTTCCGCAATAATGGTGAAGCTTGTGGATCTTCTTGTCAGAATATTTTTAAATATCCAAGACAAAACACACAGATTACTAACAAAGTAGGTTATGTTGAAATTCCATTATCCAAATATTAAAAACAAATTTGTGACACAATAATGCATGTGCTTCTACTAACACATTTACCTAACAAGATTCATGGGTGAGTCTGATAAGCATCATAGTTTTAAAATATTGCTGATCTAAAATGTTATTTCCAGATATCTGCAATAATCACATGTGGTACGACTGTATCTATGATTTATAGCGGGGACCAAGTCATGGGTGTTGCTGATACTATGCAGTTTATTCCTCTAGCCGTAACGGAAGCAGACCCTGCATGTCAGCCAAAGGTAATGAAAACACAAGTTTTCTGTGCATCTAAACTCATGGGTTCCCCGAATTCTATCCACCATCCCCCAAGAGAAAAGAACACTTACAAGATGTGTGATTTGCCACCCACCTAAAAAATGCTTATCTTGTCAAATGATAAACGTGATGCAGTGTAAAACAACCTAGGAGACAGGATGTGAATCAAATGTGTTCTGGAAGCCATGGAATAAATCGTTCTCCCCCGGGGCACCTCGTGGTCTGACACCGGTGACAGTGAACGGCGTAGCTGAACTAATAGTTTACTGGAAATTGCCAACAGTGTACATATTTTCCTGCTTAATCATACAAAATCTTTGTATTCATTACAATTGAAAATTTTTTTCCACAGACTCTTTGCAGATCTTTACTGGTCATTTTATGTATTAATTGACACCTCCTGAAATTCCTTGGAAACTCTTAGAAGCAGTGAATTTGCAGCTCTTCATGTTATCATTGCCAGCCCCCTTTGAGGAAATGCATATTCAAAGGGCACACAAACAAGTCAAGGTCGTGGAGCACAGTTCGAGGCCCTGACTTCGGCTGAGCTCCACATCTCTGGTCCTGCATTCTGGCCTTGCTGGCGCGGCTACAGAGGGGCAGCGAGCCATGAGACCTGGCCTGGCCACCGCTTGAGACAGCCCAGTGGTGGTGTCACTGGAATATAAAGAACAGATTTCTGTTCCAGCCTCTGATGACAGACGCTCAAACAGGAAATAATCAGAGGAAGAACGACAAATCTACTCTCATCAGGAGGCAGAAGAGACCATAGACTTCCAGGAAAGGAACATGCCTCTGCTTTGTAGGTGGGCCATGGAACGGAAGACTGTTTGCCCATCCGTGTTCCAGAAGCTGGTGTTTGCAAGTCTCCTCTTTGCCTTCCAGCTTGTCTTATTTGACAGATTCTTCCCCCACACCCTGATTTTTAAGGACATTTTAAGGTCTTCTGAAGGGCTTTCTTACAACGTCTTCTCCTCTACGTTCTTTCTTATGGTTTGAATAATTTGATCTTGTTTTTAGTATCAATTACTGACACTGACTTCTAGTCTTAGCTTTATAATTTGAAAACTGTGACATTAACACATATTTTCAAGGGCTCGGTTTTATTATCTGAAGATGACATTTTTCCTACTGATTCAAATACAGCTTTTAATAAATAAAAGAAAAAGAAGGAATATTTATTGAGTGGCTGCCATGTGCCAAGCTCTCACAATAGAGAAGAAGCCGTATAATACAGGGAAGGGGTCAAGGTATCCAGCTGGGCAGGTGGAGAAAAGGAAAAGATAGAGAAAGTAGGAAAGACACATCTGCAGATGTTACAGCTACTCAGGAAGCCAGAGAGAAGCAAGGAGGCAGAGAACAGAGGAGGGCATAGGGCGAACCCATGAGCATCTTAATGAGGTAGAAGGGTCTGCAAAAAATCAGTAGTAGCGGGAACCAACCAACGTGTTTTAGTTATGTCGAATGCTGAGTTTTCTCCTTCAGCTTTTGCTATGGGCATAGAGACGTCCATAGGCAGCTGCAGATAGAAAATTAAGAAAGTTGGAAGCCAGGACGAATCTGTCTAATGTGGAACAGCACAGATGGCATTTTTAAAGGAAAAAGAGGAAGGACACCAGTGTTTTCTGCTAGTTTCTATTTATCATACATAATATCTGCATTTGGAGAGTTGAATAAAAGCAGAGAGGAGAAAAAGTGAAGCTTACGACTTTCCAGGGGACCAAGGCAACTCCACTTCGCAAGTCAGAGGAAATCTTAGCCCCTTTCAGGACTGGCCTGTTCCTGACAGGACCTGGAGACCTAATATTTGATCAGTAGAGTTTTGGAATAGCCGTCGTAAAACCAGCTATTTTCATGGTTATTGCCAAGAATTATTGAATTGTGACTGATTGAAAATAGCAGATAAACATGGGGTTGTAAAAGCATGCAATAGGGGCGCCTGGGTGGCTCAGTGGGTTGAGCCTCTGCCTTCGGCTCAGGTCATGATCTCAGGGTCCTGGGATCGAGTCCCGCATCGGGCTCTCTGCTCAGCGGGGAGCCTGCTTCCTCCTCTCTCTCTGTCTGCCTCTCTGTCTACTTGTGATCTCTCTCTGTCAAATAAATAAATAAAATCTTAAAAAAAAAAAGGCATGAAATAGCTCTCTGTGAAAAACAAAAACGGTCTTAACCATTTAATAAGTACTTTTCGCGGGGGGCCAGGGAAGGGTTAGAGTAGAAGTGAGTTAGGAAACATATAATTCATTATCCAGACCAAGAAATGTTTATCTAAGAAAACAGTTCAGGCTCTTCCCTAATATCTGTGGAGCCTGAAGGAAG
Source organism: Neogale vison (assembly GCF_020171115.1). Classification (NCBI taxonomy): domain Eukaryota; kingdom Metazoa; phylum Chordata; class Mammalia; order Carnivora; family Mustelidae; genus Neogale; species Neogale vison. The sequence goes on from NC_058093.1 coordinate 743,321, forward strand.
AGCATAAATTGAAGCCCATGTGTCTGACATATCTCGAGGATTTAAAGGAAACCAGAGAAATAGTAAGTAGCTTTCTCTTCTATCTTGACAAACAAATATTCAAAATAACCAAAAATATTAGTTTCAAATTTAGATTTCTCAGGATTCTTGGAGTTTTGTGCAGGGACATGCTGGTATTGGGTGAACCGGCCCCCGGCCGCAGAAAGCCTTTTCTGTCTGTCCTCAGCTTCTCCTTGCACTGGGGGGGCCCCCATGCACATCTGAGTGACCCCTTCAGCCTGCATATATGAATCTATCCACTTCTCAGCATAAACAATGATTCTACAGTGACTCCTTGAGACTGGGGTGGCCTGGAAGAGGCAAGGTCCATCATCAAAGAGAAATACAGCCAGAAGGCTTGTGTAGTTCCTGGTGTGAGCATACGTGGTTGGGGCTGGAAGCCCTGGGGTGCCCAGGGCATGGCTAGAGGGGGAGGATTAAGCTGTAGGTAGACCTGTCTCCTTGGCTCAGATAAGTCCTAATCACATGGAAAGAATAAGGCCAGAGTCGGGGTCACTAAAGTGGCAGGAGAAGAGCACGGTCCCTTCCTCATGGACCGGAGCCCGCTACTGCAAGTGCCAGCCTGGAATGGGCACCAGAACGACACGCAATAAACCTAGATTCTTGCGGAAATTGAAATGTACCATTAGCTTAAATTTATGGAGCACATGTGGGAGTGTGAACTGCAGTCTGGAAGAGCGTCCTGGGTGTGCGGACCTGGATCAGGTGTTTTATAAGAAGAGCGCTTTGTACCTCACGGGAGAGGAAGAGCCTGAGTGAGTGAGGAGCAGTGTCGGCGGAGAGAGACAGCTGGACAAGCTTCTGGACACAAAGTCAGAGGGAGAAAAGGTGACTCTGGCTGAGCATGAAGAAAGAAAAGGTTCAAGTGACCTAAATGAACTCTAAGGGGAGAGAATCTTGAAGTTTGTGAGGAGACTGGATGTCCTCTGACGGCCATCTCCGTCTGGACACAGACTTAGCCACAACATGGCGTTTGCACGGCTCCTGTCTCAGGGAAGGAAGCGTGACCTGGTCTGCAGGAAGAGCGGAGATTCCAGTTTTGTTGTTGTGCTTTGCTTGCTTCACTCCGGGGTGATGAGCCCAGAGAACTTCTGCGGAAGCAGCGGGGGCTGTGAGTTGAATGTTTGTGTCCACCCCACTGGGACTGTATTTGAAGACAGGGTCTCTATGCGGGTAATTAAGGTTAAACGTCAAGGTTAGACGTCCTAAAGGTGGGGCCCTGATCCAACGTGATTAGCATCGTGATGCGAAGAGGCCGCAGACTGCTCACTCGCTGTCTCTCCACCTGCGCAGAAGCCACATGAGCACAGCGAGGTGGCAGCCGCCTACAAGCCTGGACAAGAGGCTTCAGAACGAAACCTCAGTCTTGGTACTTTGTTGGCACCATGAGCTTGGACTTTCCAGCATCCAGAACTGTGAGAAATTAATCTCTGTTGATTAAGCCACTCGGTCTATGGTATTTTTGTTGTGGGGGCTGAGCAGACTACAATATGGGGTGAATAGTAAGACACTGGGGAGTAGGAATACAAACAGGTTTCCAGAAAATTTTGGAAAACAATGGGATGAAATACAACACAGAACCTGAGCTAAGATAAAGAGGTCCCAGGAGGGTGTCTGGCCGACTTGCAGCTCTCGATGCAGCTGTCGATCCTGGGTTCATGAGTTCAAGCCCCACTTTGAGCATGGAGCCTTCTTGAAAAAAAATTTTAAAAAGGTGAAAAAAAAAAAAAAGGAAAAAGAAATTTTGAAGGACAAAAATAAAATTACATGATAAAAAATATCTGAGGTTTCAGGAAGCCAGAGAAATGCCTTCTAACTGGGGTCTGAAAGAAGAGAATTCTGGAATTTGGAAACAACAGAATATCCATTCAACTTTGCTATAAATGTAGGCTCACAGGGGTTACTTGGGGTTTAGGTGCTCCGAGATCTTCCACAGGTCTGTTTGGAATCCCTGAATCTATTAAATCAGTGAAATTATGTGCAAAATCTTCTGTGCTTGTACGTGGAACTTGAACCAGGTGGTGGGCGTCCCCACTCCTCTCCCAGGCAAAAGTTAATGAGGAGGATGACCTTTCCTGCAGACGTCAGTGCTCACCAGATGATCATTTCAGCATATTTGCTTTTCTAAAGCCAAGACAGCAGCAATAGCCGTCACGTGAGTGCAGGTAAGTCCGTCTCGTACACCTGGTACTCCAGGGGCGGCGTGTTTCTCAAAACGAGGAAGTGAGGAAAGAAAAGCATGAATGATTCTCTGGTGATAATGTCATTTCACTCCGTGTTTGGATGAACATTCCCGGCTCCATCTCCAGCAAAATACTCCAAAGCGTGGTCGACACACTACTTCCCTTACATGCTCTCTGTCCTTTTCCCGTATGCTAATACCACTGTTTCAGCTGTTGGGTCACAGATATGTCAACCCTTATCTCCTCCCTTGTTTAGCGCTTTCATGGCTTTTTTGAAATTTAGAATCATCACGTTTGGTTTCAAAATAATTATGCATCTTTATTTTTACTTGGATCATAGGTTTCACAGTTTATTTAGGGACAGACTGACATCTTTATGGTGATCTTCTGGTTCAAGAACATGAGATCTTCCCACGACCTCATTGATGTCTTCTGTTGCAATTGTTCATAGTGTTAAAATGTATTTCACTCATTTCTTACTTAATTTGTTCCTATGTATTTTACCTCCTCTTGATGCTGCTATAAATTTGCTCCTTTTTACCTCACTGCAGCTTCTACCTGGTTGTTGTAGTTCTACGTGGGAAGTACTGATCTGTGAACATTTACTCTGTGGGTTGCTACATTGCTGAACCCTCTTCCTGCTCAGATTAGCGTGTCCACGTCTGTCGTCTGTGTGTGCACACGTACAAGCATTTATTGCACATGCTGCATATGCATCTCTCAACGTATAGGCAAAATATATGTTAGAGTCATCAAAGTGTCCTTTCTAATGTTTTCGAGTATGTTCTTTGGGGTTATCTCTACCTTTCATTATTTTGAGCTATTTTACAGATATATTAGTTGCAAAAAACTGATCATGATGCATGTTATTCTTGATCATAGAAATACACATTATTCAATAGAATGCAAATGTTTATTGCCCTAAAAAGAAAGCATTTATTTATAAATTCACTTCAGCATTTCTTATATTTTTCTATATGTGTGATATTTTAAATTCTTCCATGAATTATAGTAACATCTTGTCCCCCATCAATGAATGAACTAAACAAATTCTTTGACATGTTTTCATTTTAAATATGTGTCATCATTATGTTCTTTTTAAAAAAATTATCCTTAAATACTTCCTTTCCTTCTTTTTCTTTCTGCTATTCAAAACAACACTATATAATGGAATATAATGGAAAGAGGAGAAAAATCCCTGTACATTTTCCTACGTCCGGCCATCCTTTCCCTTCTTTCAGCCTAGGAAGGAATTTGAATATATTGCAGTTTATTTGGAGTTTTCTAGCTTGAAAAACAGATTATAATCTTTTTTCCTAATTCATAGTTTTTAAAAATTGGTTTGTGGAATGTTTTACTTGCTATTGAAAATTATGAAGAGAATAATAGAGGTAGAGTTATTGACTTTAAGTAGTATTCCTTTTACTGCTGTAAAGAATTATGATTATAAATTATTCAGCACTTCAGCACACATGAGTGAAAATCAACTTTAACTCATATACTTTTAACATTTTCATACAATCAAAAAATAAAGGTATACATTAAGTAGATATAACATGACTTATTTTAATTGATCAGAATATATTGTTAATGACTTACAGAAAAAAGAAATGGTGGTTTCTATTAGCCGATTAAAATGAAAAGAAAATTAAAATAAGTTCACATTTTAAAAAATTATAAGCAATAATTACAGCACTACACCTATCACTAATTCTGTGTACACTGGACTACAGTTGAGCAAACACAAGTTTCAGACTGGACATTTTACAAATAAATGCACTGGAAAATACAAAAAGGACAGATTAGAATTCTTTTTAATTAAAATGTAACTTTCACAAGTACAGAAAAATAGCAGATCTACATTTTGAAGGTTAGAAATTCCCCCAATTAGTTTTTAGATACCAAAAAAGTTTCCTTTTAAAAAGTATTGATTTTATCTTTTCTTCATAAGTAAGACATAAAGGAGATCTTAATTAGCACTTCAGCTTTAGAAAAGTCTAATATTTAAAAATATTACTCATAAAAAATATGGGTACAAAAATAACACTGAGTGATTATTGGATGCTTTCATTTGAAGACTACAGTAGATGATTCTCGGTCAGAAAGGAAATCTGATCTGAACTTAATATGATAAAAGCACAATGAAAACTACTGGAAAATTACATGTAACTTGAACAGAATGCTCTTGGAGAATCTGACATTTTCCACGTCGTTTAAGGTTGACACTTGACAGTCTGGAAGAATGAGGAAATACGTGAACAGTATTGCGCAAAGGATTTGAATCTGTGTCTTTGAATAGTAATAGCTAAAAAAGTGAGTTTACTTAAAGGAATTTTTGTATAATTTAGATAATAGCAAGTCCAGGACAGCCTAATTCCTTCTTAAGACAGTTACTATAAAATCCACAAATTTGAAACTAACAGTAAAACCTTTGCATGTACACAGATAAATTATAGATCTATTGATGACCATTTAATATGTTAATTCTTGCTGATTTAGGTGATTTTCCTGGACAATTTCAAATGACTTCTGAACTCACAATCCATTGACAGCTTAAGAAAGACGCTATGATTACTAAGTCATTAGTTTAATCCATTTTAAACAAATTAACACACTAGGAAAACACATACACGTAGTGAATTCTCCTCAAATGGACTTTTACTAATTGAAGGCATTTTTGTTTTCCAGAAATTGGAGTGGAAAATAACACTAGGGAATATGAATCCCATTTAAATGTCACTTTAATTCATTAGCAAGGTTTTCTTCCATCTTAATTACTCCCTGAATGTTCTGACAAGTCTTCCTCACTGATAGATTTGAGTCTTTCACTGACTTGTTAGTATTGTAGTATCACAGCGGCTCTATTAAAGCATCGTAGATGATGTATACACATCCATAGTATTCCTCTAGTTGTGTTTTTAAAAAAAATAGTCTGGAACATTTCCAAAGCCACATATATTTATACAGTAAGAGTCAGAAAAGTAATATTTTTACTGGTGTAAAAACCGTAAGAGTGGCACTTTGACATTTATTACTGTAGGAATCCTTTAAAGCTTCTGGATTAGAATGCAAGTTCCTCGTCAAAATAAAAGGAGAAATATGTCAAACATACTTATTATTAAATTATTAAAGAATCAACTAAGCTAATGTAATAAAACAGTGGCCTTGAGTTTTTTTTAATAAATATTTTATATTGTATCACAGATATTTCTATTCTCTTGGTTCTCAAACTTCTGATGCTGGCATCTGGTTGTCTTTAAAATATTTACCAAATATAGAATTCCAGACTCTTTTTTATTATAAAATCAGCCCAGACACAGTATCAGATATCAACAAGCATACATTGTTACATTATGTATTTGTTTTTCAAACTTATCTAGATTATATGCATTTGATTTAAGACTATAAAATAGAATAGCAAAGTATTTACAAGCTTATTTTCACAACACTTCCAAGAAAATTAGAAATCCTTCACTGACTTTCTTCACGTAAAATAACTGCTAATTTGTCTACACAGTAGAAACGGAAGGGGCAAAGTTTCTATTTACAAATACAGGGAAACTGATTCCCTCCCACTTGTGTAGTAAGATAGGAAAGTAGCTGACAAGTTGTTTGTAACATCAACCAAGGTGTCTCCCTAGTGATAGCACAGTAGGATTGCGCGTCCTACAAACTACTCATCGAATCTCAAAATCAGATGGCATCAGCTGTAACTGCTACACCGGCCAGTGGATAGCCAGTAGCAGTTCTGTTCAGTCGCTTCTCTTGGAGAGAAAAGGATAAGCCAACAGAAATAATTACTTCTCTCTCCAGTCCATTTGAAAGGGTAAATACAGAAAAGGCTAGAATACTTACTGGGGAGGAAAAAAAAATCAACTGCATCAGTGAACATGGGATAAAGATTTCAAAAACAAACAAAGGAAAAGCTAGTTTTCCCTTGGAGTCTGGAGGCCTTACCTAGCTCTCATGAGTCAGTGGGAGTAGAAGCATGTCCAATGTGTATATGAACTTTTGTAGTCCTACTTATTTGTAAATTCACGCAGTGATACCCTAGAGCTGGTACGTACCAGCCTATAACAGTTGATTGTACTTGTATTTTCCCAATTTCACATTCAGGAATGTCAGATTTGTGGACTGAAATCAACCACGGTGGGAATACACCACAGAAACTAGAAAACATTATAAATCAGGGTTTTTTGTTTCAGTTTTTTCTCCCAAAGAGCTAGCTGTTAAATATTTAACAACACACTACTGAATCAATGTGTGGGTTTTCTTGGTGGCATTCGAGACGTTCATCTGGTTGTCAAGTCATGGATCCAAGCCCTTCAGTTAGGAGTGGCACAAAACTGCTACACAGCACCCCCTCAATCATCAGTCATACAACTTCTCTGGTTTTAAGACAACATTTTCAATATCAGGGATGCTTTTTCCATTTAAGTGTTCGCTAGGACAGTCATGACTGTAACCTGTACCATCACTGATAGTTGACACCGTGTAAGACGCGCTTCGGAGAGCATCTGTATGGGAAAAGCTGTTACCAAATTGGATTTTATATTGATTCCAATTTCTTTTCAGAATTGCTTGAACCTGTCAACCAAAAAGAAACAGGAAGGACAAGAGCAATCCATTATCTGAAATAAATATATTGTATTTAAAAGCATAATGAAATAATTTATGTAAAACTTAAAAGCATTGATGTTAATGAATAATACTGCTTTATTTTCTTAATTAAAAGAATTAAATTGGTAACATTAGGAAATTTACATTTAGGAAATTCATTGCATTATTCTTTACTCTTAGATCCCATTAATATTTTGTATGCTTTATCTTTGAAGCTTTAATAATGCAGATGAATGTATTATTGTCAAATAAGTAGTTAATCCAGATCCCCATTTCCAAGGTTGCATGTGTAACATTCAATTTTATATTGGTATCTTAATAATAGAATGAGAAGACAATTAGTGAAGATACAAAAGGAAAGAGAAAACAGATAAAAAAAAAAGAAGTTAGGGATACAGGGACTATAAATCTTCATCATCATCATTAAAAGCAACAACTACTTTTTACTGAGTGAATATCATGTGTTAGGTATTGTGCTACATTCTGGAAAAAAAGGAGGTATTTTAGGGTTTTTGTCCTCCTGAAGCTTACTACCCAGAGGAAAGAAAGTGTGGAACAGGTAATTACAAATGGGATTGGCCTGTGAAAAAGTTTAGGAATGTCACCACTCCCCTTTCTGATGTTTGGATCCCCCTCTAACTGGGTGAATTGGACAATTAATGACTTTCTTCTTCTCTAGGGCTGGAGATCACGTCTGGTAGGCCGTGTGACTCTGGTTTTATTGAGCATGAAACACTAAGGTGGCTTTCTTCACATTGAGTCAGTAAGCAGAAATGAGAATATTCAAATACACCTCCTACTTGGTGACCTGGATATTTCCAGGGATCTGATGACTGAGGAGACCAGGGTAGGTCTGTCAGCTCCTACTTTACCAGTATAATAGCCACATCCCTGTGACCTAAGCTAGGTCAGTCCAAAACATGTCTGGTTTTGAATTGTCTTCCCTAAGCTCTCTACAGCTCTTTGACGCTATGCCTCCTTCCTCAGAGGCAATCTGAGCATCACTAAAAGCAATTTTCTAGTAACCCACGCACTAGAAAGACACTCATGCAATAACTGTCTACCTTGCTACCAGTTACGTAGAATCCCTCAACTTTCCTTTCACTGTATTCATTTGTAAAAAATAGTATTAAACTCTAAAATAGGGCTGGTTTACTTGTCTACATTCTTTTGCCTAATAGATCTAGAAAACTCCAAATTATGAGCCATCTATTACTAACACCTACTCCAGGAGCTCATTTAGTGAGAGGACTCTGTGGGACACTCAAAAGCCCTTGTAGACTCTCCTGCACGTCCTCACTTAAAATGAACACAAAGTTTTACCATGTCACCTTGTGTTTTAGCTATAGAAAAATGAGAGACACAAATACAAAGTCAATGGGTTTCTTTAGTTAGAATGCAGAATGAGTTATTAGAATTTCAGGTAAAATTATGTAATTAGAAATGCAATAAATGTGTTTTAAAAGTTATATTTTTATGAAATTCAGAACCTCAGGACTTTTAAGCTTATTTATATATAAACTGTATCTGAAGGAAATAATTTATATCCTTGTAAATTTTCTTTGAAATAAAAGCATTTATAGGACAACAAATACATTTGTGTTGCAAAAAATATATATACTACTGCTTCCTTTATGGTTTAGCAATGTGTTTCTTAATTCTCCAATTAGCATATTTAAACTATACTAAATTTAAAATAATGTCTGTGTATGTAATATCTTCGCAATCACAAGCAAATGACAAGTGGAATGGCTTTAGAGTATGCTTTTTAAATAAATGTTCAAAGGTTTACAACAAAATTTACCTTTGGTCAATTATCTAGATACTTCTGCTGTGTTTGACAGTTCTAGACTCTGTTCTAAATAAATAAATAAATTAAATAAAAATTTCTAAAATCAGTTTAATGAAATCAAACATGAAATTTCATTATATGCTAAGAGAAAGTAATAAACTATTATTAAGCAAAGGAAAGCCATATTTTATAGTTTTTCATGATGTGCACATGATTTCTAATGTTGATCGATTTTTTAGGACTAGTTCTCATAAATTTACACCTACTGGTTCATACGTTTCCCATCTGAAGCTTTGTGATAAAAGTTACCAAGCATTTGAGTCCCACTCAGTTGCTGTCTAGATTTTTAAACTTGGTTGAATTTTCCAATATCCTCCAACAGATTAAAATTTGTCAAATAGATTAAAAACAGATAAAGACTATGGACTCTGAAAAACAATCTGAGGGGACTGAAGTGGTGGGGGGAGGTTGGGGTACCAGGTGGTGGGTATTAGAGAGGGCACGGATTGCATGGAGCACTGGGTGTGGTGAAAAAACCAATGAATACTGTTATGCCGAAAATAAATAAAAAATAAATTAAAAAAAAAAAAAAGGTAAAGAGCTAAATCAGTACAGCTCAAACCACTGAGCATGAAAACCACATCACCAGCTTCTGAAACACCTGAAACTTTCTAATTCGGAAAGCCTTGGATAAAAATCTTGAAATATCCAAGAGCACATGGCCATGTTACAAATTCCAGCATTCTGTTCTCATAAGTTTTCTAACCGACTACATGTCCTCCCTGTATAACTCAGAGTTTAATTTTTTTAAATCTTTTTGTAACCACCATAAAACTGTTTTCCAAAACCACACTGTGAGCCAGGCAAAACAAAATACAGAGAAAGGGGGAAAATGAAAATGAGCCAATTCTATTTCCTCTTAGAGTATCTGTTTTAGAAGGTTAAGGATTGTCTAGCACACTGTACCTAGGAAAAAGCCAGACTTAATGGGATTAGTGCAAAATGTAGGCCAAAGTCTACATGACAGAAATCATTGATGGACTATTTTATTTTATTTTTTAGATTTTATTTACTTATTTGAGAGAGAGAGCTTGAGAGGAGAAAGGTCAGTGGGAGGCTCCATCCTGGGGCTCCAGGATCAGGATCTGAGCCAAAGGCAGTCGCTCAACCCACTGAGCCACCCAGGCGCCCCTGGTGGACTGTTTCAAAGTGAGGCTGGATTTGCCCTGCTCTTCAACTCCAGTATGACCCACGCCTTTGGGAAATAGAGTTTCATCCATGAAAAGAGATTCTATATTTTTTTCGTGATCAGAATTGAATTTGGAGTAATTATCCCTAAGGAATATAAATTTGTCTTTCTTTTTAAGAAAAAGAGAGATTGCAAATATAAAATGATAAAAGGAATAAAAATGATTACCATACCTCTCCATTAAAGAAACAGAAAATTGTAGAAACCAAAAGACCCTGTAAAAGAAAAATAGAATTTTCTGATTCCAAATGGAAAAGATACATTGTTTGTAACTAACTTGCTACATACATAGTCAAACTAAACCAAAGCTATGAGCAATTTAATACCAAATTTCGCAAGCTGCCTTCCTGATTGAAGAGTACCCCACCTGGTAGTGCATAAGGATGTGCATGATGTAGTCATAGATCTCCTCTGCAACCCTCCCTTCCGGCCGCCACGGAATCAGCACGAACTCGATGCCGAGCAACGGCACCAGGATGAGTGTTGCTCTCACGGCCTTCATGTAGAGACTGGACTCTGCTCGGTGAGTGACTTTTAACTTGGTAATGAGGACACGTACAATATTCAGTAGGAAAAAGAGATTCACCTGAAAAAAATGAAATGGCATATTGAAAATCACTTCATATTTAATATTAAGCATTTTGAAGGATTCTTTGATTTTATAAGTCATAGATTATTTTCAATGTACACGAATATGTTCTCCTGCAGAGAATACACACCTAATACGTTAATTTGTGTTTCTAGAATTGTGATTTATTAATTGAACAAGCACATCAGTGTTAATGGACTTAGGTTTTACAAAAATAGAATTTATGGTGGAATTATTGTGGGACACATTCAGTTAAGGAACACCTGAGAGTTTTTCTCCGTTCATTTTCTTATGCAGTTTTTTTCAAAGTTTGCAATGATCCAAAAACTAAGTCTTTGAACATTTTCAGCTGAAACAAAGAATTGTTTACAACAAATGCTAATTTTCAAGTGCCTCCTCTGCATCATTGTCCACATTAGTACTTTCCACGTATGTATCATACCATAATAATCATTTTCGGTTTTTTTGGTTTCTCCTTCCTGTGATTCTTTTTGCGACAGTAACCCTCACCACTGCCCGAGATAGCTCCGTAAGCTGCTTGATCCTTCCAAGGAGGCCGAGCACACACCTACCAGGTCAGGTTCAACCTAGATCGTTCTCGAGTTAACAGTTTTGGCCTCCCATGGGGCTTCCTGTGAGTTACACTCTTTAATTACATTTACTGTGTGTTAAATCTTTCCTTGATAGAAATCATTCTCTTTGAAAGGGAGTTAGAAACGTCAGCGTTATAAGGTGGGTAACTAAGTTCCTCGGAAACAGTCTGCTTTCCTACGTCTCGCGCCCTCTCACCGTGAGCACCGCTGTCTTACGTTTATCCAAGTCCAGACCTGTCATGCTGCTCCTTCTCTCTGTGCCCGTATTTTGCATCTTCCATCAGACTGTGGCTGTTAACTCCGGAATACCCCCTCTGGGCTCTTCCATTATTATACTATATCCTCTTTGCTTATTCTTCACCCTGACTTCTAGAATCTGTGCTTTAATAATCTAAAACTTTTGAACTGCATGCTGTAGGTAATTTATAGCTGCTTACCTCAGTAAATTGGAATAATAAAGATAACACCTCATTTAATATAGAAAACAATGAATAAATAACATAGAGTTGCTGATTTAAGGCACGTATTATGAAAATAACTGGGCATTAAAATATTCCACTACTATTCTTGGAGAATCTAATGGAACATATGCTCCCAAATTCACTTCAATCCCGATGGAAACACATCTATGAAAAGTAACATGGTTGTAGGCGCAGGAATGTCTCTGCTGAAGACAAAAGCAGAATAAGCCGTTTCGACAGGTGCAGGAATGAAACATGACGAGACACCAGCTGCCCTCCTGCCCGTCCTATTATAGTCCCTTCCTAAGCACTCATGGCTGTTTTAAAGTTTTGACTAAATGGAAATTACTACCAGCCCAAGGAAAAAAAATATAATAACGCCCTTTCATCAGCTTATAAATTTAAAATATAAAATATTTTATAATCCTTACATGCATAAATTATAAAATCAGTAGAAATGTTGCAATTTAGATGCTCATTCTTTGAAAATCTCTAAATGCAAAGTGCTTTTCCAAAATGACAAATCTGATGTTAAAATGTGAAACTGCGAAGTCGTCCCCCTTTATTGTAGGTAAATACTTCCATTTATGTTGAATAGGAATGGAAGGAAAATTTCAAATTTCAGATGAACTGTATCTGAATTTCATGTATCTTAGAGCAAAACTAGTTAAGGGGAAGAAAAGAAACCTGGTTTTGCTCCAGTATCATAAAGATCACGTAACTGGTAGGCACCACAGGACATTTTCATGTCATGATACCACACTTGGGTCATGAAAGGAAGCGGCGTACCCCAGCACAGCGACTGCTGGAGGGTTCCTAGAAGCCACCCCGGACTGACTTACAAATCCCTCACTGAACAGCCAGCCACCCCTTACCCATGCACCGGACTGACTTACAAATCCCTCACTGAACACAAATTCAACGTATCCTCTCTCAACTTCCCTTTGGCAAGAGCTCAAAAGTGCTGCAGCTGCTTGAATACCGTCCTGCTCAAGAGGAAATAAGACAGGGGAAGTCTGAGTGGAAAGAAACGGATTGAGCTTGAAATATTTTATTTATAAAAGTTGTACTTAAGCATGTGACCATATAAACAATTGCTGAGGCCCCTCCCAAGACCTTGGAATTGGCCAGAACCAGTGAAGAGCCCTAGAACCTAAACAAAGACGGAACAATTTATGCTGTTAGAAAAATAGGCTCCTGTTCTTTGTTTAAGCCAAGAAAATGGAAAATGTTTTATGCAAAGAATGTGGATTTTCACTTTCTTTCTTGCGGAGCGGCTCGGGGGGTTGTATCTCTGTGTGATGTCCCACTGTCAACTGTCCCGTCTACGCTGCCCTTCCAGAAGCCGCGTGGCGGGACCTTTCCACGGGCGACGCGAGTGCGATTCCACATGGCATTTGCCGGGTGCCGTTACTTAATTCCCTGAACCTCTCTGGTGTGGGCATTCGCACCGCCCTCTGAAGAATCGGTCAGGTCTCCTGTAGGAACATTTTGCCTCGTATTTGTTCTGTAAGCTCCTGGGTGGCCCAAACAGTGTTTCTTATTTCCTTGAACAGTCCTCAGAGCAGAATCGTAGTATCATGTAGAAATTACAAGAAACTTTTTAAGGCATTTTTGGGGAGAGTTTATTATATTCGAGGCACTGTGTTGATAAGGTAGATCTCACTTAACCCTTACAATGGCCCATGTGGTGTCTATTCTTATTAGTCCCTCATCACAGAAGAGACAACAAAGGCATGAGAGGTTAAACACAACGAGGTTAGGTGCACTGAGAGGCTTATACATGCCAGGCTAAGTCCTTTATGGTTATTAACTCCTTGGACTCCTTGTTAAAAATGTGAATTGTGTAAGACTGATGAATCACAGACCTGTACCCCTGAAACAAATGATTAAAAAAAAGATTAAAAATCACTATTATCATCTTCTTTATTTCACCAATGAGGCACTTGAAATGCAGAGTGATTAGTTTAATTGCCTAAAGTCAAGGCCAGGCTTTCAACCTCCAGAAGTTTCTCTCTAATTGTGACATGCTTTTGAGAATGGCTCGAACACTCGTCTACATAATCGTACACAAAACTGCAACTAGCAAATACAGTAAAATAAAAGAAGAATCTTTGTCTAAAAACGAATTTGAAAACAAGGATTAGGAAGTTCTGAACTTTAGCTGAGAAACGTAACACCTTTATGTGTCTCTGTACAACTGAGTATCAGCTGTAATTACAATCTTGGGCAGTAATTGCATTCTGGTCTCTAAGGCTTTATGAAAAAAAAAAAACATGTTAATGTGCATGAATTTATTTCCCCACAGACACAACGTAATACGAGCGTTGAACGTGACTTCCGCTTCTCTGTAACCATAATTAAAAGTGCCCGATGGGTGTATTCACATTGAGTGATGATCAGTATCATAATGAAACAATAACTTCTTTTTCCAAATTAAGGTCTTTTTTTAATTGGACTGTTACTCTTATCACCAACATAGGTGTGTGGTTTTTCCCGTTTGCCACTCGCTCCCACTAGATCTCTCCTCTGTCCTTCTCTGCTCTGCTCTGTGTCCCAGCGAGCTCGGAGGCACCACAAAGGACTGCACCCCTGCCCAGGCTTCTTGCTTTCTGACATTTGCTGTGTTGGCCGAAGGGAAGAACCGAGCAATCAGGGAAGGGAATAGTCTGAGTAATTCTTCCTTCCTCTTCCCTGCCGGGCTGTGGTCTGGGCAGCAGCTGTGATTCCCTGCTCAGGCCAGACCTCCCAGCACCAGCCCAAACCCCACAACGCCGTTGTGTCCTCTCCTTAGGTCTAGAGCCATTAAGAGCTTCCTGCGGCCGGTCCCTGGTGCCTGGCCGTTCCGACAAATTAGCTCCTTCCCTCTTCCTGCCAACACTTCAAATTAACATCTTCATTAAACTCTCTTCAATTAAACACTGCGAGCATGTCATTTACGTCCACCAGGATCCTGAAGGATACCACAGGCCCGATGATTCAGGAAATAAAGTTGAAATGTGAACAATGATGAAACAAGGGAAATTTTCGTTACATACCAGTAATGCAGCACAAATCGGACCATGGATAATGTAGAGGAGATGGGTATCAGAACTGATCCAGCAGCTTGGGGGGAAAAACAGCAAAATTATGTTGAAGATTTTCATTTTACTTAGTTCCAGTAGAAATCAGAAAGAGAGATTATCTTACTTGTCATTGTAATATAAGCTTCTCGCAACAGCATGTATACAAGCAGGGATCAGTGGGAATCCTGTAAATATCAAACAAAAAGAAAATTAACAGGCAACTTTCTCTGTAGATGCAATTCCTATAATGTGGTCACAAAACACGCATCTCAGAGGACTCCGGGAGCAAAAGTAACTGGTCACTAGGCGCTTAATGAGTAAATATTACCTGCATAGTCAAGCAGTAAATATGGCAAATATCAGGTATTTATATATCCAGGTTTGTGTGTCTTCTGTGTGTTTTCTTCTAATAGAAGTCATTTTGAATCCATGCATTTCAGAACCTAAGTCCGTAAATGTGCTGTTTAAGCCCCAAGGCTTAGAAGAAGTCAGGTGTATTTTCTATGATACGGATTGGCCAGCATTTGCTCGGTTGATGGTCTGACGTGGATGAAGGTCAGACGGATCAAGTGAGAGGGAGGGTTTATGTATTAGGTGTTTTTCATGTTTTTAGTGTTCTAAATCAGATCTTTCCAACATAAAATGAAAAAATGCTTTTTGGTTTTTTTTTTTAATATTTTATTTATTTATTTGACAGACAGAGATCCCAAATAGGCAGAGAGGCAGGTGGGGTGTGGGGCAGGGGTGTGGGGGGGAAGCAGGCTCCCTGCCGAGCAGAGAGCCCGATGCGGGCCTCGATCCCAGGACCCTGAGACCATGACCTGAGCCGAAGGCAGAGGCTTAACCCACTGAGCCCCCCAGGCGCCCCTGAAGAAATGTTTATGAAGATGAGCTGTACAAGTGCGCTGCATATGCTGAAGCGTGTGCGCATCCTTCTGTACCTGCAGCTGCCGGGTAGATAGGTAGACGGACACATGAGAGATGAGTGTAATTTCAATCATGTTTCTGGAAACCAGTCCAGCTGAATTCATTTTCAGCATTTCGTATTTTGAATTATTTTGGTTGTTTTTAAAAATAGACTAGAGGCACAAATCAAGAACAGTCTCTTAATCACAGAGAACAAACCGACGGTTCCCAGAGGAGAGGCCGGGGTTGGCTGACACAGGTGCGGGACCCAGGAGTGCAGGGGCAGGGGGATGTACGGGACGAGCCGCTACGTCGTACCCAGGAGCTAATATAATGCTGTGTGTTAACTAACTTGAATTAAAAGTAAAACTGAAAGAACAGGGGAAAAATATGTTAAAAGTGTATCATTTGCATTGCAAATAATATTATGTCAGAAGCTTGTGTGGAAAAATAGATCTTTTGTGTGCCTTTATTCAATTACTGCTCCCTCTGTTCTTAAGATAAAATGACATTTAAAAAAAAAACAAACTTTTTTTGACTGGAATTTCAAAGCTGGCTAAGCCAAATGCCCTCATTTTGGACAAAGGAAAAAGGAGAGTCAAACAGTATGAAGACTAGATCCCCAATTCGTGATTCCAGTTCTATCGTGTTAGCCACTGCACACACAGCCAAGATACACACTGGGAGACTAAATAGAAAAAACCCCAACAACATCATATTATTGACCTGCGACTGTGAAAACAATGAGTCACTGGTTCTTTGTTTAAATATTTCAATTTACAGCAATAAGCAAAGGTTAATCACCTGATGTTGTTTAAGAATTATTAATAATAAGTACATTTTTGTCACAAAGGAGCTCTGCATCCCCTAAGAGCTTTCTTAAAAAGTGAGTCAGCAGGGGCGCCTGGGTGGCTCAGTGGGTTAAGCCGCTGTCTTCGGCTCAGGTCATGATCTCAGGGTCCTGGGATCGAGTCCCTCATCGGGCTCTCTGCTCAGCAGGGAGCCTGCTTCCTCCTCTCTCTCTGCTGCCTCTCTGCCTACTTGTGATCTCTCTCTGTCAGATAAATAAATAAAATCTTCAAAAAAAAAAAAAAAAGTGAGTCAGCAGATACCCGTAATGGCACTTACCCCAGCCCAGAAAATAATACCACATCAAGTGCTGCTTCTCTGCGAACACAGCCACCACAATGAGTGTGTGTAGGTAAATGCCTTCACAGAGCATCCAAAAGTAGTTACAGCCCATTAGGTAAAGATGAATGAACTGAGACACTTTACAACTGACCTGTGAGAAAAAAAAGAAAGCCATCAATATTTAGTTGTTCATGAATTCACATGTAAAGCAATGGTCTAGTTTAGGTTAGTTACATAGAAACATGGAACTTTCTCTCCTCTCTGCGAAATCTTATATACTAACGATTCTGATTTGCAAAATGCCAGTCTTCGTCCTGATCTGATGGGGCTTCTAAAGTTTTTAAACACTGACTCTAAAGATTTATAATGGTATACCTCCCAGGAAATGTGTAAATTCCAAATTTACTACAGCTAATGGATGTGTATTTTCCAAATACAATTTTAAATGAAAAATGGTCAATAATAGAAAATAATAGGTCTTCCATATTACTGCCACCAATGCAATTACTTAGTAAATAATTACCTAATGGGCTCATATTTTATATTATTCATATATGAGGTTGATGATTTCATGTAAGTAAAAAGAAGAAAAAGTTATGGTTTCCTTCCTCTTTTCCTGAGATATCCACTTTCTCTTCTCTATTCAAGAGATCGGAAGAGGAAGCTTCCAATACAGGGTAAAATAAGCATGAAGGAGTAAGAGATATTTTGCTTCCTTAGAGATGAGAATAAACTTAAAACTCTCTCAGAAATATGTGGCCAGTTACTCCCAATGGCTCTAGTCTGGTCAATAAATATTTAGAGGCAATTATCATTATTTGTGAAATAAATATTTTTCCACTAAAAAGAAAATTGGAAGGGAGATACGCTAGTTAGTTTAAAATATTTTTAATATGTTATTTTATTTAATCTTGAATTCTGTGTGGCATAATTTATCATCACATATTCTACAGGTAGAAAACTGAGAAGTTAAGTGATTTGCTAATATTCGCACACCCTCAATCAAAGCTATACCCTGAACACAAGTCTTGTAACTCCGAGTTTGTTTTCATGATGACACACAAGCCTTCTGCTGTAGAACATTTATAAAACCTGTTCTTCCCTTAAACACATTGGCATGACCTTAAACTTTCAGTACCTTGATGTCAAATATCACGTTATAGTAACAAAGTCTTTCTTCTCAAGGGTAAAAATGAGTTATTCAGCTATATTATATAGAAATAACAGACTTCTGCTTCAGATGTTTATCTAGAAACATTTTTATTTAGAAACAGTTTTTAGGCATGCATATCTAATTCAGCTTCTTACTCCTGATTTCATGTAAAAAATGTATCTGTAAGCCACTATGATAAAAATAACTTAAAACGTGCTTCAGAAAAGTGTTTTTATGAAGGGCATTGCTGATATAAACAAACATAATAAATTTTCCAAGAATATATTAAAAATATATTACAGCTTGCAATTTGTATGTTAAACACAAGATCCTTTTATCTAAATGTGAGCCTTGGAATCTCTTGTCCTGCAGCTTCATGGCAAAACGTCTGATCTCGTTGCTCTAGAGAAAATTGCTCTAAAGCGGTAGGTCATCAGCCCGTTTTTTTATGTTGCTAATTCTATCCCAGGGTGTTTCCTCCCCCAGTGACACTGGAGTGGACCATACACGAGATTAAGCAATCCGGATACACATGTGCAAACAATGCAGGGAATTTTAGGATTTTGGAAATTACCCTAAAACACACGTAAAACACATAGGAAAGTATTGTTTATTGACCCACTGAGTGAAAATTCCTTCCCTTCCGTGATTTCATTAACTAGATAAATTAATCTTTAAAAAAAACTACTTTATGGACACCATATATACACACTCTTCCACAAATCCATATCCAAAACTGTAGTGTGGATACTGTAAACATGAGGAAACAGATTATTTTAAATACTTGGAAATATGTTTGTTATTTATGCAGATACTTTAGATACAGCTCACATATGCATATAGCTTGCATAAAATATATACATTTATATAAGTAAATTTTAGCTTATGTTTTAAAATATGGCTTCTGTATTATGACAGTCTCTGTACTTATTTTTATGTATCTTTTGATACTCAGCCTAAAAATGGTGCTTCTGGAAACAGACCCGAAAATACAAAGAACAAACTATGTACGGTTACCAGGGAAGGTGGGTAGGGGAGCAGGAGATGGGCAAAGTGGGTAAAGGGGAGTGGGAGATCCAGGCTTCCGGTCACGGAGTGAGTGAATCGTGGGAATGGAGGACACAGCACAGAGATCACAGTCAGGATCCTGGGCCGGCGATGGGTCAAGAGTAGCTACACTCGTGGTGAGCAAGCGTCCGGAGCTGTCGAATCACTCGGCGGTACGCCTGAAGCTCATGTAACAGTGTGTGTGAACTATGCTTCAGTTAAAAAAAAAAAATTCAAAAGAAAAAACAAATTGTGCTTCCAAAGGGATTATAAGGAAATAATTTATTAATATTTGCTGAGATACCAGGACCTGGTAGAGTCCTTTAAACCATGTTAAGACACTTTAACATTACATAGGGGATGTACAATTCATTTTCCCCGGCTTCATTAACTATTTAAAGTCACTTGACCCCAAATATATAATTTAATTAAAATCTTTCTATTTTCATGCCTTGTGTTTTCTCACATCTGTAGCTAATTGTTTTGATTGATTTTTTAAATTCTATGGAGTCAATGTTACGTGTTCATAAGCCCTTATGTCCCACCAGCAGGAGGACTCCAGCATAAAACGAGGTGAAGATGTACAGCGCGTATAAATAACTGAAGCAAGAAATGTTTTCCTCCTTCTGGTATTCAACCTCCATAGCTTGGAAAGATTGAGATGTATTTGCCTTCATAGATTAGAGTAGAGACACATTACTCTCAGATGCCTGACCTCAAATACACGCACGGTGCTTCACACATTTACGTAAATGAGGACCCACTGCCCGCTACCCGGCTCTCACCACCTCTCACACTTCTTTCCCTCTAACCTCTTGAACCTAGAGGCACAACCTCATTTTACTTACAGGATTTGTGGCCACTAAAGCCTGGTTGTTGGCCACTGCCGTGAGGTGAATGATGGTTACAACAGAGTTACAAACGAAGGAGAAAAACAGATTTTTGTGCAAGGTAATCCTTTGGCAACTTAGGCTCCTAAAAGGCAAGAGAAACCAAATATTTTATTTTTATTAATAATCATTCAAAGACGGCGCCTGGGTGGCTCAGTGGGTTAAGTCTCTGCCTTCGGCTCAGGTCATGATCTCAGGGTCCTGGGATCGAGCCCCGCATCGGGCTCTCTGCTCAGTGGGGAGCCTGCTTCCCTCTCTCTCTCTGCCTCTCTGCCTACTTGTGATCTGTCTGTCAAATACATAAATAAAACATTAAGAAAAATAAGTAAGATTAAATGCTAACTGTAGTTCGTTGAAAACAATTTTAACTTTTTTTTTTTTTTTTTTTTAAAGATTTTATTTATTTATTTGACAGAGAGAGATCACAAGTAGGCAGAGAGGCAGGCAGAGAGAGAGAGGAGGAAGCAGGCTCCTTTGCTGAGCAGAGAGCCCGATGCGGGACTCGATCCCAGGACCCTGAGATCATGACCTGAGCCGAAGGCAGCGGCTTAACCCACTGAGCCACCCAGGCGCCCCAATTTTAACTTTTTGTGTACAGTTACGCTTCCTTTTCTCCTCTCTGATAGTCTGTATTTCTGCTCCTCTCAGAATTCCCACTTTTCTGATGACCTCCTCCCACCTCAATCTGGTTTGAATGTTAAGGACTTAAAAAATGAGCTGCTGGCATCTATGCTCTTCTAAAGATGTAGTTATCATAGGTTCACTAGCCAAAAAAAAAAAAAAACCTGCTTTTTACTCTCTTACTCTGTGGTAAATGGATATACTGCATCTTCCCCTTTGAAGGCCAAAACAATGCCATATTATGGGCAAAGTTTTAAAATAAAAAATGAAATCTTATTGTAAGTAAAATATTTAATGTAAAAAGCAAATACTGAAGAAGATTCATGGAATCATTTCAGAATACAGAAATAGAGTCCATTTTGAGGGCTTTAGAAAATCATCTGACTAATACGGTCAACGTAGATAATCTAGCCTGTATAATGCAGACTAAATACTCCTGCTTTAGAAGCCCTGGAGGAGGAGGCGGAGAAGTACAAGGCCGAGGATGAGGTGCAGCGCGAGAGGGTGTCTGCCAAGAACGCCCTGGAGTCCGACGCCTTCAACATGAACAGTGCCGTGGACGATGAGGGTCTCAAGCGGAAGATCAGCGAGGCGGACAAGAAGGTGCTGGACAAGTGCCAGGAGGTGATTTCCTGGCTGGACGCCAACACCCTGGCCGAGAAGGATGCGTTTGAGCACAAGAGGAAGGAGCTGGAGCAGTTGTGTAACCCCATCATCACTGGACTGTACCAGGGGGCGGGTGGCCCTGGGGCCGGCGGTTTTGGGGCTCAGGCCCCCAAAGGGGGCTCTGGGTCTGGCCCTACCATTGAGGAGGTGGATTAGGGTCCTTACCTTCATTGCTTACTGTTTCTTTACAAGTTGGAAGTGACCTGCGGACCTTGCTGTTGCACTGGGTTTTTTTCTACCTTCCATTTTCTACTATTTTAGTTCAATCTAAAATTGAACTGCCATTCAGTTATAGCTTTAAATAATAAATTTGCTGTTTAAAATAAGTCCAAAATCTTTAATTCGGTTATTCACTTTATATTTCCATACTTGGGACTCCACCGCAAACCGGCGACAGCGGTTACATTGTAGCGGAAGTGGTTTTGGTTAGAGTAAATCCGTTAGTTCTGCTCTCTCGCCCTACTCGGCTGGGACACGAATGCAGAATTACAGTGCTTTATTACATAACCCAGCGAGCGTTTCTGAGAAGCTTTCCAACTTTAGCTGTTCGTATGGTTGTGTCGAACTAAACCATTGCAAAACAGACTGACTTTGTGTTGTGTGTGTCAGGCTATCTATAATGTTAGCCTGTGGGCTATTGTTTTGGTTTCTTCCAACTTCCTCTAGGTTCTGTGCAACTTAAATGCAGACAGATGCTATCTGACATACGTTTTCTATCAATGTCTAATGGTAAAAATGCTCAAATTTTTCTAGTTATGCATGTTGTTTTTCTCTAAACATATTCATTAAGACATGTAAGTTCATCAGTAAGAATGAAACCAATTGGTAAGTGGAAACCAAAATATGAGCTTGGTAATAAACACATTGGTTTGTTTAATAAAAACCTAAAAATACCCAGGTATTTTTTTCAGATGTTAACCTGAAGCCAGTTTCACCTACTCTTAAGTTTTAAAATGTACTTATTTTACTCAAAATATTAAAACAATTGTTTTATACACCTGGAGAATGTTTTACAAAAAGCTCTCTGCTTTCTTTAGGAGTTATAATACTTCTTTCTACCGAGCATAACCACAGAATAGAAATGTGGTTTGTGGGTTTGGATTGTCTCCACTTCATATTTTTACATACAATTATTCTAGAACACTGTCTCGGTATGCAGGTGGACAAGCAGAGTGGCAGAGGCAGCGAACGTAAGCGCGGCGGCGGTCCGTCAGTCTCCGCGTGTAAGGCCTCCACCCGGTCCCATTCCCTTTCGGACCAGCTGGGTGAGGGTAGCATCTGGTCGGACGCTCCCTCAAAGAGGGTTTCGAAATGGGCCTGAGCCTGCATCTGAACTACGTTAACTCCGGACACATGACTTCGGGAAAGTTATTGGGAAACTCTAATCCTTAGTTTCTGCATCTGTAAAACAGGGAAAACAATGGGACTTCCTAGGACTGGCCGTCAGGTGAAGTGAGATTAACCATGTCTACTGCTCAGCATACTATCTCCACCGTGTTAAGTGAGTGTTAAATACGTGTTATTGTTTTGTTTAACATAGTTATCGAATGGCTGATTTCTGTCAAGTTCTCTAAGGTTTTCCTCTCAGAAATAATGAAGTAGCAGCAAGGTTCAGCTTTGTAATCTAAAGCGGTCTATAATTTACGTAGCACAACGAAACAGTGAATTGCTATCTTTTTGTGACAAAGCAAAAGAATTTAGCATTGGAAGGACAGTTTCCTATGATGAAGGGCGATAGATAAAGTAAACTGAGTTGTTTTCCAAGGACTTTCATCCCTCCCAGAGCTGTCCTCACATCACCGCTTTCCCTATCACACCGGCCCAGGTCTAAAAGACTTACTCGTTTGAGAAACACAGAGTAAGCACATGGGGGGGGACGACAAAGAGACAGGGAGAGGGACCATCTCAAGCGGCTCCCGCCGAGCCCGGAGCCCAACGCAGGGCTCCGACGTGCCATCTGACATCACGTCTTGAGCTGAAATCAAGAGTAGGACCTTAACCGACCGTGCCACCCGGGTACCTCATACAGGCCCCAAGTATTATGCGGCTCCATATTCAAGATTCTGCCACAACATGAGCAAAATACTTGCCTTTGTTTCCCATTTGGGTGTGAGGTAGAGATTTCCAGAGTACGTTCACTCAGTACTAGTCCTGAGCAAAACCAAGGACAAAAAGAGCAAATACAAGCAATGCAGAAACTGCCCAGGCTACCGAGTCCTGCTTTCTTAGGCTGGTGTAGCGGATCTAGTGCCCAAGACAGCACCAGGCACGCATCGGGAGGACAGCTCGTGCCGGAGGGAACACTGCCCGAAGAGCGGGCCGAAAGCAGGCCACGTGTCACAAGGAAACGCAGTGCGGCCACCTCCTGCCTACCCAAGGGGACCCTGAGTCGACGGGTTCACCGCGTTAGGTGTGACCTGGGGTAGATACGAGCTCTCCCGACGGCTCCTCCGAGGCTGCCGGCGACCCTCTTGATGCGGTCAGAGAGGACAAGAGTGTCAGCCGAGGCGGTCAGCGCAGGTCCTGGCGGGAGGTGGTTGCTCCTGCTCAGCCACACTCCCTCCTGCCCCACCCCTGCCTTCCGCGGCTCCCCGGCTCCGCCCGGAGCACAGCTGATGGGTACGGGCTGCGCAAGGAGCAGACGGGGGCCCTTCCTGGGGCCAAACGGCTTTCTCGTGTGAGCTGCCCGACGCGACAGCTCTCCCTGGCCTTCTAATGGGCAGGAAACCAAGGGAAGAAACGGGCTTTCTGAATACCTGTGACTCTTACACTCCCCCAAGTTTCAGAGATAAAATTCGTAATAATAGCTGCCACCATTTACTGAGCTTTTAGAATATCCCAGACACAGAGGTAAGTGCTTCGCATTCATGAGGTCATATAATAATCCCTTGAAGCGTCATTAGTAAAATGTAAAATGTAAGTACGTTGCTCCAGATTACAACCCTATTAAGTCATCTGCTGAATTTGAATGTTGCATTTTAAGAAAATGTAAGGTTTTTGTCTCTTTTAATATTAATTTAATCACTATAACTATTGATGCATAAGTAATACGTTGTACACTATTTCTAGATTTTGAGGAAACACTTGTGAATATTATAGATGTCATTCACGTGGCAGTAGGGGATAAATAGACAAGTTACATCATGTAATTCCTGATAGTGTTATATGCTTTTTACTAATTAAAATAGGATTAAGAAATAAAGACTGTAGGCAGAGGGGAGACTCAAGATAGAACTGAAACAGGAGAAGATAGGGGAGAAAAGCATTGCAAAAAAAAAAATGAGCTTAGAGTTTTTACAGGGCACAAAGAACGATGTGAGGAAAGACATAGGCAAGACTCCACACTATTTTTCCCCCTATTCTAAGATGAAGAAAATTGAGGAGCATAATTTACGAAAAGACTTGTTGATTATAGAGCTCGTACTCATTGGTGTTACATTTTAATGTTCCGGCAGCACATGCTGGCAGAATACTGTCCCGTCACTCCCGGGTTCTGTCTTCCCGAACTACTACGAGGACGCGGCAGGTCGGAGGACGGACTGTGGTTTCTCCTCTTCTGCAGTCATGTCTGTGGGCACAGTCTAGCAAAATAAACTATGCCCACAAGAGTAGAAAACCCAGTTGCAACATACATTATGACTTTGAGGAGGGCAAAGGAATAGTATTTATTCTCTAGTTCAAATCATGAAGTTTTAATCCATTCCAATGACGATCCTTTTAACCTCCAGCAATGGATCATTTGTTTTCTTAAAAGGATTTGTCATTCTGTTCCCATGAAAATGTAGTTATGCTTAAATAGCACTTATGTTTCAACTTGCTCAACAAAATAGATTACACTTACAAAGAAGTTGCATATTTATCAAAAAAGATTAACAGAAATATCTAACCTTTGCCATTCAGTTATAGCTTTAAATAATAAATTTGCTGTTTAAAATAAGTCCAAAATCTTTAATTCAGTTATTCACTTTATATTTCCATACTTGGGACTCTTCACCGCAAACCGGCGACAGCGGTTACATTGTAGCGGAAGTGGTTTTGGTTAGAGTAAATCCGTTAGTTCTGCTCTCTCGCCCTACTCGGCTGGGACACGAATGCAGAATTACAGTGCTTTATTACATAACCCAGCGAGCGTTTCTGAGAAGCTTTCCAACTAAGACTTTTCCGTTCTCACCATGTTTCGTTTGAGGGGATAGACATTCAGCACATGGGTCAACATTCATTAATTTGGAAATAGACTGAGTATGATCTAATAAAATGTTACATGAAAAATTATGGTGAATTAACCAATATTCAATGTTAGGTCGAAGGAAGCCTGGGATGCAGAGAGGAATGAAATGTGCCTCCAAGGACTGACGCGTGCCAACGAGCTGAGAACGCCCAGACACCGCCGGTAGCCCTGAGCCTGTGATTCAGGGCCGCCTGCTGACTGTTTCTGAACTCGGCCACTGTCCAACCTCTGATGGCAGATTTGCCCGGTTTTCAACAACTTAGGGAAGTGAAAGTTCTAATTTGCCAACACAAAAACATCAGGGTATGGTTTATAGAGTTAAGACATTTTGTTCTCTATGTTGCTATGGAGGATTTCTTTGACTAGGTAGCTTTGTTTAAAATTGATTTGAAGATTGAACCATGAAGTTTTCAGGAGGAAACGTGTAGCTTAAAGAGGAAAACCATACTTGGTTCTAGTTGGAGAGATAGAGGAAGAACTGGAATTGAGGGAGGCGTTCGCAGTGTTGGCTGGGCACGTTCAGACCTGACCTGAGAAAAAAGGTGAGCGTGAGTCACCTGTCCTGAAAAGCAGAAATATAAGCATCAAAGGATTATTTTATTAAGGAAGTTTAGCCTATCAACTGGATAGATTTTTGTTGAATTTTATTTAAAACTATCTCAACTACCTAACCATGACATCATTGTCTATATAGTTGCAAATACGCAATGTGGCTTTGAAATTACTTGGAATCAGTGTCTAAAAGATGACAACAATTAAGATGTCAAAAATAAAAAGAACCATTGTTTCTCCATACAAGTCAGATGTTGTATGTGCTCTTTTATGTGCAAGAAGATGGAGCCCTTTATCTGGGTTGAAAGTAAGAGCCAGATTTGCTATGCTCTCCAATTTTAAACAGTAATTAAAATATAATTTATAACTAATTCTGGTAAAGTTTATTTTTTTTATCTGAAGGGTTGTGCTTTGTTTTTCTAAGGATCATTATGAGTAAGAGTCATTGCCTCTTAGGGCTTGGCAAATCCCAAAGCTCTGTCTGTTACCCTCCCTTTCAGTTCCTTTTCTTTTTATCTCCCACTCTGATTCTTTCCTTTAATTGGCCCTAATATAAAACTGAAGTATATCTGGTAAATAATGTTTTGAGATCTCTGTTTCTAATTTAAAGCATGGATGAGTAGGAGACTTTTCTCTGTCTATATAAACATGACAAACAGCACCCTAAATCAACTGTTTTGTTTGGTTCTTGGTTTTTATTAGGATAGGTCAGTAGCCCCAGATTAACAGACCCACAAAAAAATGTTACCTCTACCAAAGATGAAGCAAGAGTGACTGCATTCTGGGGAATTGGAGCAAGAAGCAGTAAAGAGATACTGGTAGCTTTTCAGTACACAGTGATTTCATGTGAAACATCAACTCCTACAGGATGCTTCCAGGTTGGTGGGAAGAAAGCTAAAATTTCTAGAGCTCTTGACTGTTAACCCTTCAATTCAGCATCTTCCGAGGCAATCTGTATCTTCCGGCAGTCCAGCTACAGAGTACCCTATATCGTTTTATACAGATCCTCCTCCTGATTGGAATTTTAAGGAGTCATGCTCTAATTCCTTTCTTTGTTGATGGAGACAACAAAGGCCAAACTCAAGGGACTTGTCCAAGGTCATAGATAAGTCATGGGAAAGTCAGTCTTAGAAATAAGCTTCCAAGTCGCTCTATGTCTTTCATTCCTCAAAAATGTATTAAGAGCCTACTATGAGCAAAGCCCTAGGCTAAGCCCTGGAATGTGTCTAAAAAAAGGAAAGCACAGATGATTTGTGCTGCCATGGCACTGAGTTTGTGATGTTCTTTCCATCACTTGCTGGTCGTGGACGGTTGTTTTCAGTAGACGGCAGCCTCGACTGTTGTGGTAGACGGTTTTGAGGAGTATATAGTAGAAGTAAGTGTCTTAGAATCAAAGGTTACAGATTCATCACTATGGTTTTAAGTCCTGAATAAGCCAGATGGTATCTTATGGGCATAAAGAGCTTTATTATTTTTGACTAGTTTAATGAAGCACAATTTTCTGATATAATTATATTAATAACTTTAATAAAATTTTTCGTTAACTGTTTACTTATTTTCCTAGGTGAAAATTATAACAATTTTTTTTATAAATTGTGTTTTTAATTTTGTTTTTTAAAGTGCCCACTGGTATAGTGCACCTAGCAGGGCTGAATATTTACATAAAAACATTTTAATGGACTAATAAGGAAGAGTGATAACTATACCAGTAATAGACATTTCCAAATTAGACATTCCACTTAACACTGAATATTTACTATGTTAGACTTTATGCCGAATCTATGACATAAATACTGATAGAATAAGATGTGAGGGGCGCCTGGGTGGCTCAGTGGGTTAGGCCGCTGCCTTCGGCTCAGGTCATGATCTCAGGGTCCTGGGATCGAGCCCCGCATCGGGCTCTCTGCTCAGCAGGGAGCCTGCTTCCTCCTCTCTCTCTGCCTGCCTCTCTGCCTACTTGTGATCTCTCTCTGTCAAATAAATAATCTTTAAAAAAAAAAAAAAGAATAAGATGGGAAATTCAGGATTACAGAAATAAAAGAACTTGCCGCACAGGAGGTGAAAGACAGAGGTGGTATCTGTCAGGAATGTGTCCAGAGAACACTCTTAACACGCCGTGAGTCAGGGTGTCCAGACATATAAGAAAACACTTCAAATGTTATATGTAGGTCTTAACTTGAAGAGGGTTTTTTATGTTTTATATAAAGCCTGAACATGTATAATAAAAATTAATTTGTAGTTTTACTTCTTTCTGTCCAAGTGTTCCATTTATAAAAGATAATTTAAGTCAAATAAAATTACTAACAAGGAGAAAAAAACAGAGGTTGGGAGGAAGCATGGATAATTTAGTTAACGACTTAGAACACAAAGAAAATTAGGTGTTGGACTAGGTAATCTCTTCATTCTATATTTCTCAAGACTATAGTTTGTCTTTGAATTAGGAGTGAATTCTTTTCCTGAGGTTAGAAATAGTTAAAACTTGTAATTTTTCCCCAAGATTTGTCAGATAGTGTTAAACAATTCTTATTATTTCTATTTTATGATTTTAGGATAGAGGCTATCCTTATATTCAGTCATAGTTGTAAGAGCTTTCATATTTAAAAAACTTAGCTAATATTAGTTACATTTAAATTCATTCTCTCGGTGTGTTTGTATGGTATGGTATGGTCTGGTAGGTATGCAATTTTCATGAACTAAAAATCTGACCTCTACGAGTATTGCATAAATTTAATAGCAATTAATTAATTATTTAGTTCTAAGAGCCAAGAGTGTCATATTTTCAAATTTAGACAGTTTGTATTTTTTATTTTTTAATATTTATTTATTTATTTGACACAGAGAGAGAGAGAGAGAGAGACTACAAGCAGGCAGAGAAGCAGGAAAAGGAAGAGGAAGAAGCAGACTCCCCACTGAGTAGGGAGTCCAGTGAGGGGTTTGGTCCCCGGACCCCGGGATCATGACCTGGGCCAAAGGCAGCTGCTTAACCCACTGAGCCACCCAGGGGCCCCCTAGACAGTTTGTATTTTTAAATTGTAAAGATTCTGCCTTCATGAATGAGAAAAGAAATGAACTGTATCTTTTTGAAACTGTTTATTTTATTATACTAAGTAAGAATTTGAAATTTTAATTTCATTTTGGGTATACAAAGTCATTATCAACTAATTTTCATTGCCCTATTTTACCAGTAAGTGTGTTAGCATCAGCAGCATTGCTTCACTTTGTCAATTAGCATGAGTTAATAGCACTATGGACCAGAGGACCTCATTTAAAAATTAACCCTTTGGGTGCCTGGGTGGCTCAGTGGGTTAAGCATCTGCCTCCAGCTGAGGTCATGATCCCAGGGTCCTGAGGGCTCCCTGCTCAGCGGGGAGCCTGCTTCTCCCTCTCCCTCTGCCCCTCCCCCTGCTCATGCTCTCTCTCTCTCTCTCTCAAATAAATAATTGAAATCTTTTTTTAAATTTTTAAATAAAAAAATAAATAAAAATTATTACCTTGAAAAATGGTTATTTTTCTGTTTTTTAGAACAGACGTTTTTAATTTATTATAGAATCATAAAGTTTTCTTACTCCAAAGACAGTGTTCATTTAAAAAATCTTGTTTAAGGAGAAAATATATTGAAGAGTGAAGTCATGAAGTTGTATTAAGCTATATATAAGCAACTGATATGATGTAACACATTTGTTTTGAGTAAGAACCTTTTGATAACTTGTTGCAAAATATGGTACAGTAAATTAAATTCCTTAAGAGATGTTTTCTATATTTTAGGATAAAAATTCTTTTCAACTGACTTTGATACATTTTTATATAATTTACGAAAGAAAACATGTCAAATATAAAAGTGTACACAGATGCTTAATTAGCTTTATTCAGAGGGGAGTTTTTTAAAGTCATTTTCTAATGGTGCCTAGATAATGTTCTAAATCAAAAGTGCCATTAAAAAGTATCTATGAGGATTCCTCAAAGTAACTGACCTTGAAGATTTTTAAAAAGGTACAGGTTTCCAAAAACAGCAATTCTGATGCAATCTCTAGATCCCGTGATTTTGAAGTCATGAGAGACCATGGCTGGTCATATATTATTCAATATACTCTAAATGTCTGATTGACTGTGGGCCGAAAGCTGGTGTTCTAGTTGCATACGTAGCTGATCTGAAGCTGCTAGTGCTGAAGACTGTTGTTGAAGAAGAAAAGTGCAGAAGGAGGAGAAGGACGTAGAGGAGGAAGACAGTGACAGGGTCATGCAGACGTACTGGAACACAGCTACTCACTCCTCACACTGCATTCTGTAATCATCGGTGGCGATCAAAATTACGAAAACCATGTTCATGCGTAAAATATTGTATTCGCATTTTGGGATTTCTTTCCCATCAATTTAAAACATAACTTGTTGATTGGTTAAATTAAGAAGTGGGAGCTGACTCTCCCTCCCAAAAAAAGGAAGTAAATTTCAAATAAAATTCAAAATGCAAGCTAACTATATGATGACGTCCCAAACAAGGAAAAGTAATCCAACCATAACATACTTAGGTCATTAGATTTAATAATATATATTAAATCCCATTGCCATTATTTGCACAAAATGCCAGTTTCTGTAATGGACCATGTATACTAACACAGAAATTGACCTAGAAGTTGAAAATTCAATTAAGAAGTCCTATAATATTTGACAGTTACTAAAATAAATACAGATAGATTTACATACAAAATTTACCTAATTTTGGCTCTCTTCTCACTACCTGACTTCATTCTTATCTACTAATTTTGTACAGTTGGGCTTCAGATTTCATCAGTCTCTGCTCTATATATTTTACAAAGCCAAGTTCAATATATTTCAAATTGTTTTAGACATTCAATTTATTTTAAATGTTATAAGTCGCCTTTATTTCATACATTTCATCAGAACGTGATGGAAACACGCACATGGCACCGCATTCACCGAGGACCACGGGTCAGCTTGGACGTATGTTGACGCACTTACTTGAAATAGAAGAATATGGCGAGCGAGAGGAGCAGGGAGGCGATGGACAGTCCGTGCCCAATGATCGTCAGGTAGAACAGGTTCAGCGCGGTCTGGAAGCGTTCGAACAACAGCAGTAGTGAGGGCTTGTCAGTACGATAACCTCCCTGTGCAAAACTGAGCTCCACAGAGTGACTGTTTTTGGGAACATGTCCTCCGAGAGCCTCCCCAGCTTGTATTAGACGTTTGGACACGTCTGGAGTCAAGAATAGCTACGCAAATTCATCGAGGGACATCAAAATTACAAATTGTGTGCCCTTTTTATTTAAGAAATTAGAAGTCATATGAGAGGCAGGAATAATTTTATTGTTCTAGGTTGTGTAATATAAGAAACTAGCATTTTATGTTTTGAAAGATATTGGCAATTTCACTCTATCACTTTGTGCACATTGAATCAAATGCTCTGTAGTTACTTTTGTGTGTTTTGTTTAGATAGAGATTTCTTTATTACTGGGTTTTTCTTTTTCCTTTGACTATTTGAGACTCCAAGACAAATCTCAATATAGTAATTATAGGAGCTTCTGACATGAACGTACAAATATGTTCTTTTGCATGATTTTGACTTTTCCTCTGATTTTTAAATTTTTCTATATTCCATCTATTTGTAACTTATTATTGTATTGTGTATTTTTATAATTCTCTTTAAACCCTTCTCTGAGTCAACAAAGAATCCATGATTTATAGTTAGACTGGTAGCAGGCAGTTATCAAATGCTCAGTCTATGCTGTAGTTTCCTAAGGTTTTTCCTTGTATTAAGTCAATCCATACCGAAACTTGGAGCGAGTTTACTGTTATCTTCATGGCATACTACAGGGAGCAGAGGCTGAGAGCGGTCATCGTTCGCCCCAGGTCCTCGGGCTGCTCAAGGGCAGCAGCAGGGAGTCCGATCAAGGACCGGGCCTCGGTCCCTGACCAGCTGGTCTGTGTCCCCCACGAGCACATACGTGCAGGCACCTCTGCCAGAGCTTCACGGTGACAGACCGTGATGAGCCTTGACTTTGCGTGTGGTGCTGAGAGTGGGAACGTGGGAAGGCCCTGGAACCCGGCGGCAGGACAGTCTGCCGTCGAGGGACAGAGAGGGCCGTTCAGACCCTGCTGGGCTGCCTTGTGCACTTGAGCACAATTCCTGAACTTAACTCTCAAAATTCCCACCATGGAAAGGGTCCCTTTTCTTAGGCTTCCAAAGTACGCTTTCTGGGGGAAATCTGAAACTGCAGTACTGACACACGGACGTGGAGACACCCTGTCACCTAACGGGGTTACTTCCTCCGCGTCATGACAGAAGGAACGATTATTTCCACAAAGACTTTTCTCCACTGTTTTTCTCAAAGTGTATGATGAACATCGAGCGAAACACCAAGTAAATTTCCTCCCATCGGTACCAGCAACTAACTTTTTAAACAGTGTGGACCGCGTGTCGGGTCATGCCCGTTCGCACCTTCACTTTCTCGTGTGTGTTCACGTTGCACTGGGTGTAGTTGGTCCACGTCCGGTTGCTCAGTGGGTGTCTAAACCAGTTTCCATCTTGGTCACAGATTTTTGTAACTTTTTCTTTATAATTAAAAAGAAAAGAAGTAGACAGTAATTTAGTTAACTTGGGGCTTATTTAATTTTCTTTAATTAATGTAAGCGGATCTGAATATAAATTTCTGCTTTTACCTGATGGGTCGAAGTCCTGGAAGTAGTCGGGGCAGTGCTGTATGGACTCGGTTCCGGCCGCGACATCGCTCCAGCACAACCAGCCGTCCCAGGTTCTGTTGCAGTGAATGCCTGGGGGGGGAGGAAACGTCAGCGGCTGTAGAGCTTCCACATCAAAATCCCACTGGTGGGTTAACCGACGGGAAATACCTACTGAACATGACGACATATACAATCTGTAGCTATTCCTCACACTTTGCACGAAGTAACTGTTGGAAAAACTGCTAAATTCAACTCAGAAATATCTGAGTATATTTAAAAGTTTAACTTTAATTCCAATTCTCAAGGGCAGCTCTTCACTCAATAAATCGAGTGGTCTTTGCTAGTTGTCCTTAACCATAAAGGTAGAGTTACTTAGTGTCCCTACACTTAATTTTTTTTTTAATGGGAAATTTGAAAATGTGTTATCATAGAAACTGTGTTCCTAGGGCAAGGTGTTAGTGTTTTCTGGAAAAAAAAAATACTCCAACATTTCCCATTCCACTACGTTGACCCTAACAGATATTTGGACCTTTCCACCAAATTCTAGCTCTTACTTGCCTTCTTTTACTTTTCAAATGAGTGGAGTGTCTAACATTCTCACAATTTTCTTTTACCACCCTATTACATGAAAAAAAAATTTTTTTTAAAGGCATGAAGAGATGGCCAGCGTTCCAAAGTTGTAACAGTCTATAATCAAAGAAAATAATTTTCACCTCGTCAGGCAAGCACTCATAGATAGAAGCCCGAATGTTGTATGAGATGTTTATTATTTTAACAGATTTGTGCCACAATCTCAGAAAAATTCTATTGGCCTGAAATTATAAATAATTCTGGTTAAAACAAAACTCAGATTGTCTCCTTTTTTTCTCCTGTGATTTTTCAAACACTTATTCACATGGTCTGCATTCATATGTTACTGAATAAAATACATTTGGGGGCCCATCAGAGAAGAATTCCCTGATAGAAAGCATCTCAAATAAGTCTTATCACTGATCCAAAAGATTCTATTTAATTAATGGCCACACTGTGGGTATGATGGATTTCAGGGCCCAGAAACTTTCAAACTGTGTTGTACGGCATTCGAGCGAGACAGGAGTAGGTATTCCATTAAAAGAGTTTCTGTGGTCAAAAAACTTGGTAAGCACAGAGTGAACATAATGGCAGTTCTTCATTGCAAGACTTTCTAGAGTATTTAAAATTACAAAGTGTGATACGAAGCTCCAGCAGAAAGATTGATTACTGTTATTCTAAAATTATTGTATCACAAAATTGTCTCATTAAGATATCCCTGTTGTTCAACAATTAGATTTGAAGCTGTTTTTACATATATCTACATGATCTGGAAGGGGTCCATTCAATCATTTTGAACTTACAACACTTAGATTTTAATGGAATAAAGTGAGAAGCCAGAGGGATTAACACAGAATTTGTATACAATCGTGTACTTGACAATTTAACCCCTATTGATATAACACCAGATATTTTGTCATTGTCTATATATTTCAAAGATATTTTTAACTGGATAAATTTCTCATAATAGGGCACCTGGGTAGTTCAGTGGGTTAAACCTCTGCCTTCGGCTCAGGTCATGATTCCAGGGTCCTGGGCTCGAGCCCCGCATCGGGCTCTCTTGCTCAGCAAGGAACCTGCTTCACCCACCCCATTCTCTCTCTGCCTACCTGTGATCTCTGTCAAATAAATAAATAAAATCTTTGAAAAAAAAATGTTTGGAGGATAGATTTAAATAGTTCTCCAAAGATAAACAAACTACATTGTTCATTAAGATTCTTCATCAAGAAGAATTATTCATTAAGATTGTAAAAGTTGCCCAGTATGGGAAAATCACCTTTTTCCTCACAAACAAGTTTGTTCTGTCAATTACAAATATCAATAATAAACTACTTTTAACATTTTGTTTATATAAGAAACATTACATATTATACCATCAAATTTTTCCCTCTAAATTATAAGATCTTTGTTTCCACTGATAATTTAGAAATAGTGAAAGTCTTTACATTTTTGGTATGTTTCATAGTGAGTTTTGCATTTTATATTTGGAAGATATACCCTGTATTTATGGTTGCCAGATAAAATTCAGAGCCTGGTTTTATTTTTGATTTTTTAGTTTGTTTTTGTTAAATCTGGCAACTCTGTCTGTGCCACTCATCTGTGTATCTTAAGAAACTAGGCAGACATCTGGCATTTCGCAGTCGCTCAGTAATGTTACAAAAATATCTAAAGAATATCTTAATGGAAACAGAAGCACTTAGAATGTATTAGCATTGCTACAAATATATTATGCAAAGCACATGCTATACAAAAGAAGGTTACAATTTTGTTGTGCCAACTCCTATCAAGCAGGTTGTGAAAAAAAGAAATACAAATTACATAAACTGAAGATCGATGGCCACTGATTTAGTTCAAGATGCACATTTGATATTTTAAATATCTTTGCACCATAAAAGCTGTTACTAAAAATATTTGTCACACATATTTCTTCGTAGAATTTTTTAAAAGAAGCAAGATAAATTATGTCATAAAATGTTCATGTATTATTGAGAATGCACACATGCCAGGAAAGCTAACAACTAATCCATTTTTAGTAAGGGACCTAAAGAACCCATAAATGATGTAATGGAGTAGTTTTCTTTTAAAAATACATCAAGCACATTTAAAATTAAAAATTTTATCATGTTTACCTTCTGTTTGTTGAATCGGGTCTTGCATAATTTTTTGGTAACATTCATATTGAGCTGTCATGATTTTATTTCTAGTATAGACACCGAACTGACTTAAGCCATCAGTGTTCTCCTCTGATTCTGCTATGTCAAGAATCTAAGGGATTAAAAAAAAAACAAAAAACTTCAGAATTGTGAGAATGTCCGTCAGAGGCCGTCTGTCCCATGGAAAACAGTCACTGCAGGGATGCGCTACGTGGTCATCTGACTCCGGGGGGAATCCCTGATCTGAAGTGTTTGCCAGTTTTCATGGTTTAAATATCCCCACCATGGGTAGTTTCATTTGCCCCAAACTAAAGTGCTGCCAGCGGCAGCTGGAAGTGTGGTCCACGGACGGCTCTCCGAAGCCTGCGGGAGCCGGCCCGGGACATGCACTCGGGAATACGGACGGAGCTGTGGCCCAGGTCCTTCCCTGCGTGTTCTCCGGCTCTGTGAATAGAAGCAAGATCTTTAAGGCCCCCGAGCCCCTGAGCTTTCTTACTGTCCAGTGGAGTAAGTCAGTGCAGGATAACAGAGGGCAGTATCGGATACGCGGCAAATATTCAACATTGTCTTACCGTCATATTTTGACGACCACAATATGGACAATGTTCATCTATGGTGTGGGCAAACGGGATTCTCATTGTCTGCACATCAGCAAGCGCTTCTGCACAAGGCATAGATTTATGATCTTCCAACTCAGAAGCACTATTCTAAGCTTCACTTCAGTTTTAGTATCTGTATGACTTGTTTCTGTTTTGTAATATGAAGCCTGTATAGCCTGTCTTCGACCTTATTTCTTCTTTACTTTTCCATTATTTCTACCAATTTCCATAAGCAGTAATATTCTACTTTTATTTTGTCACCTTTTTCTTTTATTCCATTTAAATTCAACTAGGCAACATACATCTTTAGTTTTTGATGTAGAGTTCATTGATTCGTTAGTTGCTTGTAACACCCAGGACTCATCATATCACGTGCCCCGTGAATGACCCTCGCCCAGTTACCCCGTCCCTCCAGTAACCCTCAGTTCGTTTCCGGGACTCTTGTGGTTTGT
This sequence comes from Neogale vison, assembly GCF_020171115.1. NCBI lineage: Eukaryota > Metazoa > Chordata > Mammalia > Carnivora > Mustelidae > Neogale > Neogale vison. The sequence goes on from NC_058093.1 coordinate 779,597, forward strand.
CTTCCTCTCTGATTCTTCCCACTCAGCTATCCCTCCTTCCCCTATGGTCCTCTACCCTATTCTTTACATTCCACATAATAGGAAAGCCATATGATCATTTTCTGTCTCTGATTGACTTATTTCATTTAGCATAACACCCTCGAGGTCCATCCACATCGATGTAAATGGTGGGTATTCATCCTCTTTGATGGCTGGGTAATATTCCACTGGAGACATGAACCATTTTTGCCTTATCCATTCATCCGTTGAAGGGCATCTTGGCTCCGTCCACAGTTTGGCGACCGTGGCCATTGCTGCTATAAACACTGGGGTACAGATGGCCCTTCTTTTCACGACATCTGATCTTTGGGGTAAATACCCAGGAGTGCAATGGCAGGGTCATAGGGAAGCTCTATTTTTAATTTCTTGAGGAATCTCCACACTGTTCTCCAAAGAGGCTGCACCAACTTGCATTCCCACCAGCAGTGGAAGAGGGTTCCCCTTTCTCCACATCCTCTCCAACACACGTTGTTTCCTGTCCTGCTCATTTTAGCTGTTCTGACTGGTGTAAGTTGGTATCTCATTGTGGGTTTGATTTGTATTTCCCTTGTCCCCTTACTCTTGATTCTCTGTTCCCTAGCTCAAATTTGAATTTCATAAAGTCTAAATAGAAATATTCCCTCAGTGTGGGCACCACTTAATTTCACTATCTCCTGCCCACCATGTGACACGCACACTCTCTCTCTCATTCTGTGATTAGTTTAATTTCCTAATGAAGATTTATGCAGTAGTTTGCTGCACAAGCAATCAACATAAATTTACAGCATTAAGAAAATTAATATTTTTCTCCCGTTCTCAGGAAGTTTACGAGATTGAATAAAATCAGCTTTTTTATTCTTAAAAACTCAGATTTGCCAAAAAAAAAAAAACCCTCAGATTTTCACACTGAGTTCAAGAAAAATGGTCACAATCCGTAAGTCACAGTAATCGGACTGGTAATCTGATAGAGTCCCCTGCAGTGAGGCAGGGTTGGCGGGTGCAGCTCACCGGCACCCTCGCGGAGGAGGCTGAGGGAACAGGAGCCCTGCTCCTTGCATTCCAGCCTGTTTGCCTAAGATCACATCGGGACGAGGGACGAGCAGGGTTTGGACGGCTCCTGCACTGGAGAATGTTTTCAAATTCAAATGCTGACAGGAATGTAGTCTTGCTTTTTTCCGTTTAGGTATTCTGTATTTTTCTTGAGTCTCTCTGTTTGAATCTTTTTATGGGGTTGCTTGAAAACAGCACAGGAAAGCTATTTGCTGGCACAACAGAGAAGAGATTGCATCCTGTTTCTGATGCCGTAGTGAGATAAGAGAACCGTCACTGTCTTCACGTGGACGGAGGAAACCGTAAACAAGACACTCGTGTGACTGAAGACGACACGGTATGTATGAAGGACTGTGACCTCCAGCCCAGCGGCAGGTCGGTCCTTTCCCTCCACCTCTAGCCTCCTTCCCTGCAGATGCCCGCAGGGGTGTGCAGGGGTGTGCAGGGCTGCAGCTGCGCAGACACACCTGCTCCCAGCTTACGTCAGGGCCTGTCAGGAAACAGACACTAAATACTTGAACGAATGGATCAGGAAACTAATGTAAAAGCAGGGCACGGTTCTGGTGAGTGCAAACTAACCCGCGGCAGAATGAGAGAAAAACCAACGGGTTGGAATCTGCTTTGAAGATGGATCTCACTGGGCCGCCTGGGGGGCTCAGTGGGGTGAGCCGCTGCCTTCAGCTCAGGTCATGATCTCAGGGTCCTGGGATCGAGCCCTGCATCGGGCTCTCTGCTCAGCGAGGAGCCTGCTTCCCCCTCTCTCTGCCTGCCTCTCTGCCTACTTGTGATCTGTCAAATGAATAAATAAAATCTTAAATAAATAAATAAATACAATAGATCTAACTCAGAATCAACAGGTCTGGCTGAAAATATCTGACCTACTATGTGCGACTTCCCTTCGGAGCCCGCTCATTCTTGGGTCAATCCGCCGTGTTCTTCAGTCCGTCACGACCTCCCCCTCACCTCCCACCCCTGCCTCCCGCGTGGCTCCCCTTGAGTTAACCTGAACGCGTGCACTGAAAGAAAATAAAATATTGCTTTTTTGATTAAAATGTACTTGACGTATGCATCCAAGAACTGCATGTCATTCTGTTGTTATGAATCCTTATTAATTAAAGGTAAATTGGAAGTTAAAGCAATTCATCATAAATAGGGATTTACATTAGAGGAATTTATACCTACCATAAAGAAAGGCAAGACTAGCAGTAAATACAGGATACGCTTTTTCTCCATCACTGAAGCCAGAGTGAAGTTTGCTACACAAGGTAAGTCAAACTGCAACTGAGATGAAAGACGTAAAATTCATCAGTATTTATAAAATACAGCTGGTACTCAATGATAAAAATGTTGAAACTATATAATAATTTTGCTTTAAGGATTGGATTGATAGTTTATATATTACAGATCTTAAGAGCATTGGGTGCCTGGGTGGCTCAGTCAGTGAAGCATCTGCTTTTGGGTTGGGTCATGACCCCAGGGTCCTCAGATCCTGCCCTCATCAGGATCCCCTCTGCCCCCCCCCATTTGTGCGCACGCTCTCCCTCTCTCCCCCTCTCTCTCTCTCTCTGAAATGAATAAATAAAGAGCATTATGGCTTAAAATACTAAAGAGCCTAAATACATTTTAGTCTTACAAACAGAAAAGCTTCTTACATATGTATTTTTAAGTAATTAGAAAACATCTTGCTTTCTTTGCCCTTATCAAAATTGGAATAAAATGATTAAAGTATCAAAATAAGGAGCTTCATAAGAATATAGAAACACAAAATTTGATAACATATCTTACTATAAAGATCACCTTTATTTCCTATAAATAATTAACCTCATTTTTAATTTTCCAACTCTTCAATAATTTAAGGGGAAAATTGTTAATCGGGACAATTTCTTGAGAATTAACAACCATGTGTCACAAAAATGGCCTTATAACTTAATAGAAATTCATCTTTAATCAGGAAATAAAAGATTTCCCTATCTATGTTATTCCCCATCTATGTTATTAAAATAAAGTTATAGGAAATGGGCAATACTACATAAAGTATTTCTGTTAAATATTTCTGACGGTAGATACAATTCTGAACTAATGAAAATGGCCTCTAAAATAATACCCCTAACTTATTAATTTAGAAACAAACATTGCTGGCCTTGCTTACTCACTATAAGGTCCATGAGCAACCTACTTTGACAGGACTTTTATGATAGAAGTTATCATGATGTAGTCATAATACAATATTTATTTAACTGAACGTGTAAGCAGTATATTTCAAGGCAAGGGAGATTTAAGAAATCCAATCAATAGATATTTGCCAGAAAACCATGAACTTACACTTTATTGTTAAGAAATTTGTCATGATTTTTATTACAGGGCCAATGTTAGAGTAAGACTTTAAAAATCATTTCCATAATAATATTTCCATAAAATCATTTCCAATAATAATATTTATTATTTTCATTATCACTTGCACCAGGAGCACATCAGTTTCGAGAGCACAGACTCTATGTCATTGTTTACCCTCCCCAAGGACTCACCTAGACACAGCTTTCCTTCTTAACTGTAGCAAACTTCCAAATAACGTTTTCTCTTCTATCAGCTATACTGGTTTTTATTATTAGTTGATCTTAAAAAAAAAAAAAAACAAACAGGAGGCATTGTATTAATTTCAATATTAAAAAACATGTTGTAACAGAAGGAAAACAATAAATCAAAGTTTTTGTAATTTAGTAATGAATGCGTTGATATTTTAGTTTTTATTACATTTTACCCTGAGAAAATCTAATTTTCTAATACTTACATACACAGCTGTCTCCAGGCTCAAATTACATTTTCCCTCGGATCATATTGGACATTGTCCTGAAGAATCCCTTAAATCCAAGGGTCATGACCTGAAATATTGATTGATGTAATAATTTAATGTTATTTCAAGGAGACAATAAAATTTCCATGGTAAATTGAAATTTTCAAAGAAAATACCACCATTAAAATATTTTTATTAAGCTATTCCAATTTTTAAAAACCTCTTTTGCTTACAATATACTTGAAATTTTCACAAATATTTGTTGTTTTCCATTATACAGAGAAAGTTAAATTAATTTCCATTCATCCAAGATAGCTAAGATACTGAAATTTTAAGTTAAACTAGCTTCATTTTCCTTTGAATGACTTTCTTAAATAACGTGTTAGGATGTGTTAATAGTCTCGGTGACATACACCCATTTTTTTGGCTGGTATGGTTTCTCAACGCCAGGAACCATATCTGCTCACTGCATGTATCTTTGGTGACTGGCGGTTAATTTACATTTCTATACAAATAAATGAGTAAATGAATAAAAAAAGTAAACCAAAAATTACTTTAGGATTTTAAACTTAGAATCAAGAAAAATAATCATAAATTTTAAATAACTGCCATTTCTTCTATTAGGAGGCTTTTGATAGTGTTGGAATCTATAAATTAGGGGAAATAACAATAAAAATTAGGGGCTAAATGTCATATAAGCATTTTTACTTTCTTAGAAAGCAGTGTGCTGAAAACTTTATTTTTCAAGGTCTGTGACTGGGTATTGAATAAACAGTAGTTTGCTCTCCTGACTGTGGAAGTCTTTGTCCAGGTGAAGCCAAACTTAAGGCGTTGGTAATTCACATTTCTTTGTACAGGGATGCATGGGATCCAGAAATACACCAATAAGAAGGTCAAGAAGTGTTATTCTGTTTGGAAGTTTTTTCGTTTTTTATGAAACGATGCTTTGGTGATTTACACGTGAGTCAGGATTAAACGAGCGATAATACAGGCCTAGGCTCAAAACAGCGCTTCAGAACCGTGTCTGGAGTTTTGCCAAACCCTGTATATTTGAAGAAACGTTTCCCCGACAGCTGTGGTGTCCGCATCGCCGATCGCATCTGACAGCTCCAGCAAGCGCGTCAGTAAAAAGCTCTGTTTCCGGGACGGCTCCGGCGGCAGAGTAGGAAGACTGGATTCGTGTCGGGAAGCGCTTCCCGGCGGAGCTACTGAGCGCTCATAGCTTCCCTCCTGCCGCTGCTCGTGGTCTGCAGAAGGTCTCACCGTCGCAAGGTGCGTTTCTGCCGTGTGCACACGCGCAGCTCCGAGCCGGGCCGCGTGCAGCCCGGGGTCATCGAGGGCCGGCCCAGGCTTCGGCGGCCGTTCCCAGACCGTGCTGGCCCCTGCGCTCCGTGACGTCCAGCGAGGACCCAGACCCGAGCTGGCCCCTGCGCTCCGTGACGTCCAGCGAGGACCCAGACCCGTGCAGGTCCCTGCGCTCCGTGACGTCCAGCGAGGACCCAGACCCGAGCTGGCCCCTGCGCTCCGTGACGTCCAGCGAGGACCCAGACCCGAGCTGGCCCCTGCGCTCCGTGACGTCCAGCGAGGACCCAGACCCGTGCAGGCCCCTGCGCTCCGTGAGGTCCAGCGAGGACCCAGACCCGAGCTGGCCCCTGCGCTCCGTGACGTCCAGCGAGGACCCAGACCCGAGGTGGCCCCTGCGCTCCGTGACGTCCAGCGAGGACCCAGACCCGAGGTGGCCCCTGCGCTCCGTGACGTCCAGCGAGGACCCAGACCCGAGCTGGCCCCTGCGCTCCGTGACGTCCAGCGAGGACCCAGACCCGTGCAGGTCCCTGCGCTCCGTGACGTCCAGGGAGGACCCAGACCCGTGCAGGTCCCTGCGCTCCGTGACGTCCAGCGAGGACCCAGACCCGTGCAGGTCCCTGCGCTCCGTGACGTCCACCGAGGACCCTTTCCCTGGTGCTCCCGCTCCTGTGCGTCACCCCCGACAAGCGGCCGACCAGCTTTCCTCGCGGCAGACCCCCGTGCTGAGGCCATGACAGAGCCATCGCCACGTTCCCCAAACGTTCCCAAGGTCAGTAACGGAGGCCCGTGCTGGGTGTGCAGCTGCCACCCCTGAGGACACGCCTGAAGACGGTTCAGACCCAGGTCCGGCCGGCAGAAGCCGTGGCCCGGCCGTGCCCAGAGCGGGTGACCGCACCCAGCTGTGCCCTCGCTTTACCTCCGTGGCTCCTGTTCGACCTCTAGACGGTCCTTCAGCGAGGGCCCCTCTCTTCTCTAGCACATGCACATTCACCTTTGCGAACATAGCTTCGACGCTAACTGACCGAAGCTCGCAGACAAACCATGGTCAAGGCCTTCCAGATCTTGTTCAGTGATGGACTGAGCCGACGGGCTTGTGTCTCCTGAGACGCAGTAGTGCCCATTCAGCTCTACAGAGAGATGAAGGAGGCCATGAAGGGTCACGCTAGATGGCTAATCCGCCCGTGGGTTTTCCCAAGTGTCCTCAGATTTGTTTAGTAGGAAAAGGGCTTGTTCAAAACTAAGAAAGCTCTAATTTAAACTCCAAAGTGAATCCGTAGCATGCCGGCGATCCCAGTCCTTACTGGCCTTTTCTCTAACGGCGAGCCTCGCGGAACCTATTGGTACCGTTATATTTTCACGTCTCCAAATTAAAGTGGAAGTTGTGGTTCTATTACTAGAAACAAAATAATTTTCTTTACTGTACACACGGAATAAAATAGTAGTTTATTCTAAATTGTCTTCATTTTTTGGCCAAAGAATCACCAACATAAAGTAAAAATGATTTATTTCATCACAGAACTTTGGAGATCAAGAATATTGTAAAACCTCAAAGAACTTCTGAAATACAGCTTCCTCGTCACTCAGGATTTACGTAATCTCATTCTGGTTTCATTTCCTAAGATTAACATTGAACTGTACTACAAGACGTTTCTCATGGATCTACATTTCCAAGTCCAAAACTTTCAACCAATGTTTTTTGCTTGCTTCCGTGTAAAAGCATGTTTTATTCTGCATAAAAAATTACAAATCAGTGTGACTTAATCAGTACTAAGTTATCAGAACACAAAAACCTAAATCCTATAAATGCATAGCAGTACATTGCAAACCTGCTTCTTATTTTCTAAAAATTTTATTATTCCTGTACACACATTTTATTAATGTGCTTTTCTTTGTAACACTTCTTAGTTTTAGTTGAGTTACCTAACCCTGATACTCAAAGTGTATGTTTGCTCCAAGATTAAGGAAAACAAAACCAAACAACTTCCACCCCTCCATTTCCAAAATATCTTGGATTTCGGGGGCCTCTGCCATGTTTTCTTCCCCCTTACTTATCCCGTCACTACAAAGTAGGCTCACAGGGGCACGTATCTCATGTACCTCATCGGAGGATTTTCTATTTAGTGCACGCCTTTCCCCTATAGCATAGTCAACACATATATTTCTTTTTTTTTTAAATTTGAATTCAATTAATTAACATATAGTGTAGCATTCAGTGTCCCCCATCCCATCCCATAATCCTCAGTGGGTGTCCTACGACCAGGAGTCTCCTATGGCTCGTCTCGTGCTACCTTTCTGAATCAAAATAGGGAACAAGCCGTCCTCCGCACCTGGAAGGCAAATGGAAACTCCTGTCGTTGTACGCTGTGTGAGAGATGGTGCCACAGAGGAAAAATGTCAAAGTATAAGATCGGGGTTTCCTTCTATTTTCTCCTCACTGCCTTTGTGGTTTTGTTTTGGTCAAAACCTAAGTGTTTCTGCTAGAATTATCCTTGCAAATTACTGTCTTTACTTTCAACGAAATCTTTAAGAAATATATACAGTACAAGGTTTTAAGTCACTACCCCCATTCTGGCCTATAATGTCCTTAACACTTTCAATACATGAAGCAGTAAGAAAATTAAAACGTAAGGACCTCTTCCTAAATATCTGTGACTGATGTAAGAAACTCAAATATATGGTTTTTTAAAAAAAATACTATCACTTGGGGCTTCCATAGTTTTCAGAACCAAGTCACTGACGGAGCCTAGAGCTCCGCAGGGTTTTGTCTGTCTGTCTGTCTGTCTGCTCCTCCGACTGTGGGCTCACGGGTCGTCTGCATGAGAACCGCTACAAGAACGTCGCTGACCACGTTAGAAGTTGTAGGCCGCACAGCGGTCCCTCTGCTTCAGGATCTTTGGGGGAGAACTGGGAATCTGGATTTTAGGAAGACTTTAAGGAAATTCTTGGCCTGAAATTTTGGGGAGCACACCATGAATACCACAGCCTCATTGGATCATGCTAAAACCTGGACACGTTCATATCCTCTGTCTCTAGGTACTACCAGACTATTCTATTTTTTTTTCAAAGATTTATTTCCTTTTTTCTTTGAGAGAGAGGTAGGAAGGGACAGAGGGAGAGGGAGAGAGAATCCTTAAGCAGATTCCCCAGTGAGTGCAGAGCCGAACACCGGGCTGGGTCCCAGGACCCTGAGATCATGACCTGAACTTTGCTTAATGGACTGAGCCAGCCAGGTGCCCCTGTCAGACTATTTTAAGGATAATTACTAAGGGGGCACCTGGCTGGCCCAGTTGGAGGAGCATGTGACTGTTGATCTAGAAGTCATGAGTGCAAACCCCCCATTGAAAATAGAGCTTACTACAGGAAAAAACCAACCAACAAACAAAACCCTATCAAATATGACTCAAGCAAAAGAGTCTGTCATGTTCCCAGGAACAATAAATGTCTCAGAACTCCCACAGCAGATGATTCAAAAATCTATTTTAAATCTGTTTAATTTTGTTTTTTTTTTTTAAAGATTTTATTTATTTATTTGACAGAGAGAGGTCACAAGTAGGCAGAGAGGCAGGCAGAGAGAGAGGAGGAAGCAGGCTCCCTGCTGAGCAGAGAGCCCGATGCGGGACTCGATCCCAGGACCCTGAGATCATGACCTGAGCCGAAGGCAGCGGCTTAACCCACTGAGCCACCCAGGCGCCCCTTAAATCTGTTTTGAAATATATCCTTTAGGGCACCTGGGTGGCTCAGTTGGTTAGGGGACTGCCTTTGGCTCAGGTCATGATCCCAGAGTCCTGTAATCGAGCCCCTCATCGGGCTCTCTGCTCTGCAGGGGCCTGCTTCTCCCTCTGCCTGGCGCTCCCTGCTTGTGCTCTCTCTCTGACAAATGAATAAATAGTACTTTAAAAAATAAATTAATAAAATGTATCCTTTAATGTTATAATTCCTTTTTTGTGTCTTTCTTTATGCCACGAGATTGTGAGCGCAGTAAAAATAGGATGTGCATTGTGTCGGCCTCTATAACTCCAAACTCTAGGCATAAAGAGAAAAAATCAAAAGTGTGTTTGAATGAATTATGTACACAATGAATTTAATTAAGTTGAAGAAACTGGTGTTTGGGGGTGCTCTCAGCCCTATGAGGCACATTATAATTTCTGACACCTTAAAAGGGTCATTGACTGGATTCTACTCCAAGAAATTTGGATTCAGTTCATATCGATTGGGGTCTAAGGAGAACATTCTCTCCAAGTTTCTCAGGTGATGCTAGTATGGAGCTGGAGTTCAGAATCAGTGGTGCAGACGGAAGAATTCTGTGGCAGCGGGAATAATCAGCCCCAAGTACTTCCATGCCCTAATCCCCAGATCCTGCCGTCTCAAGGTTATGGACCATAAAACAAGAGGATTATCCTAGATTACCATGAAGCATCCTGGTAGCCTAGACGCATCACTGGAGCCCTGCAAAGCAGGAGAGGAAGCTCAACAGTCAGCCACGGGGGTGCAGTGGAGGGAGAGGAAGCAGAAGGCCTATGGCACGGTTGGCGGCTTTGCTGGAGAGCCCATGTACAGCGACCGGAAAGAAGCCTCTAGGAGATAAAGGCGGCTCTCAGATTAACAGCCGGCCGGGGAAGCGGGACCCCAGATCTACAGCCTCAAGGAATTCAATTCTGTCAAGAACCTGAATGGATCAGGAAGTACGTTTTCTCCCAGAGCTTCCAGAAGAGAATTCCTTGATTTGGGCCTTGTAAGATTCGCAGCAGGAACACTAGGCAAGCCCACAGGACCCCTGACCTATGGAGCTGTGATGCAACAAATGTGTGGCATTTATTATAATACATCGGAGGCAATTTGTTACAGCCATACTGAACATCTTTACTTGGTCAGAAATTACATTTTCCCGTCATACGTAAGTGGTGACTTTCTGCTTCGCAACTGGCTAGTCATCCCTCCTAACTTGAGAATACATTTTTCATGGTGCAAAGATCACATCTTGCAACTGCTCCTGAATTGTTGGGTGATTTTAAGAAAATCATTGCGACTCTTCTCCTGGGCTTACCCAGCTAGAAAACCAGTGCTTGACCTTCAGCTCCCTTTGCACGCCTCCTGGGACGGGTGCTGGAGTCTGAGACGCCACTTCCGGCGGGGGAAGGGGTACACAGACTGCGGCTGCATCAATGTTGCCAAGAATTTTTATCACTCGTCTTGCCAGGATGTTTCAGTGTTAAATCATGTGGTAGATGTGAAGAACTTAGAGTAAACCCCCAGTAAGGAGTAGCTGTTGTTACTATATTATTCTGTGATTTCAATTAGTCATAGCAACTTAATCTCGCACTTCATATCCTATCCATATCTTAGTGACTTGGCCAAGGGCGCACAGATGCTTAAGGCTGATCCCACGCTAAGACAGATTCTCCAACACTAAATCTAAAGCCCTTTGACCAAATTATATTGACTCAGAGAACTGAGGCAATTTTTGGACAATTAAAATTTAGAAAGTAGTGCAGGATACATTTCTGTTTCACTTATCCAGTTATTTTGTCTAACCACGTTTCATTTCACTTTCATTTATCAAACTTTTTTTATGGTTTCTCGTGCAATTTCTTTTGATTCTTTTTCTTAGTAAAGTTGGGATATTTTACTTTTTTTAAACTTACATGAGTAAACAGCTTCACAACTCAGATTTGCCATTCTGGTAAGGTGCCAAGAAAAAATCACATGCATTTTAATTTAAGAAATACTTCTGGAAATTCAATTAATCATCTTACCATATTTTTTGAGCATCTACTTTCACCTACTTGTGTAGGAAGATGGAAGTGAATATAAGTTAAGATTCCTCAACAAAATATTTATCAAGTTAGAGAATGGTGATCTTATATTTAAGGACTCATTCATAAGGTTCTGAAGAGAGATGACAGGAAATTAGTCCCAGGGTTCAGCCAGTATAAGGCATTCGGTGAGCTTGAGGAAGTAACATACCTTCCCAGGAATCTCGTTTGTAAAGTGAAAGAGTGGAATAAGATTATTTAAGCCTTGGGTAAAGGTTCAAAATTTATGTAAAAGGCAGGAGGAACAGTTTTGTTCAAACTAACCCAAATCCAAATATCCTCAAAACCAAGCCTTTCTGATACTGTTTTTTTCTGGCTCAGGACTTTCCCTAGGTCTCCTCCTTTGAGTTTGAATCTAAGACCTTGGAACGTAGACCCATGATTTTTTCTTTTGCTACATGAGAATTCAGGAAAATGTATCTAGGCCAAAAGGATTACGTTTTGATTTCAGCTCTTCATATAATGCTTCTTTTTAGAGCTATTCTTACTTTTGAAAGGCTGTTTGGGGTAAGTCTAGCTCTCTCCTCTCCAGTGCAGAAAATTGAAATTAGAAAAGCAAACATACTTCTTCATAAGCCTCCTTGCCAGACTTCTTCAGAGTGGGGTCTGATTTTCTTCTAAGCCAACGTGCACTCACTGTCATCAACATTACAACAGCCTAAATGCTCCTGGGGCTGGAAGCCAACTATATATGAGTTTGGGATACATTGGGTTTTCATATCTTTTGCCTTTAACAGGAAATGACATAGATAAAAAAATAATAATAATTAAATTATACCCCTCCAAAAATTACAGGACATGTTAAGGAATGATTCAACAATGCATAAACTCAACAAGGTAACCAATGAAATAGCAAGAAAGATTATTACAGTTAATTCATCAAAATCTTGTGAATGACTTAGTATATAAAAACACATCTAATAGTCAATTTTAAAAAGTCAATAAAAACTTCCAAAAACTATTTTATTTTGAAGAGACATCTGAGTTTAACTACAACTATTAAATTCCACGTGCTAAGAAAATATAAATATTGCCTACTGACCAATGATACAATTTCCCTTTTCCACGGAGATAATAAAGTAAATAAAGTAACATCCACCTGATACTTAATAATTAGCCTAATAGAGGGACAACTGTGATAAGTAGAGGCAGAAGTTTTACTGGTTACAAATTCTGATTTGAAAACCCAACCCAACCTCACACTTTCAAGTTAAACAACTTCTGTAAGAATAGCTTTCTCACTAGCAAAATAGCTCCAATAGCAGAGGCTATTGTGAAAATAAAATGAGATAAAGTACACAGACCTTTTAGAACTTAGTAAAGTTAGATATTATTGTTATTACTATTATTATTATATCATATTAAAACTTTTAGAAACATAACCAAGATTATATGTTTTTGAGGTATTTGCCACAATTTCTATAGCATCATAAATGAAGATTTACCCTATATTTCAAGGGGTGGCCATATGCATTGTGAGTTTATCTTCTTTAGTATAATATGCTCAGTTTTACATCAGTTATGAAAATATCAAATAAAGTGAATGGTAACAAGAATATAAGAATACTCCCAAATATGAAGTCCATTTAGTTAACACAACTGCATATTTCCCAATATTGAACTTACATAAACTAAAGATCTAGCAAATTGTTTGTCTACATTTTAATCAAATATTCACATCTTAAAGAATATATACACAATGGAATACTATGCAGCCATCAAAAGAAGCGAAATCTTGCCATTTGCGACAACATGGATGGAACTAGAGCGTATCATGCTTAGCGAAATAAGTCAAGCGGAGAAAGACAACTATCATATGATCTCCCTGATATGAGGAAGTGGTGATGCAACATGGGGGCTTAAGTGGGTAGGAGAAGAATCCATGAAACAAGATGGGATAGGGAGGGAGACAAACCATAAGTGACTCTTAATCTCACAAAACAAACTGTGGGTTGCTGGGGGGAGGGGGGTTGGGAGAAGGGGGGTTGGGTTATGGACATTGGGGAGGGTATGTGCTTTTGGGTAAATTGGAAGGGGAGATGAACCATGAGAGACTATGGACTCTGAAAAACAATCTGAGGGGTTTGAAGTGGCGGGGGGGTGGGAGGTTGGGGTACCAGGTGGTGGGTATTATAGAGGGCACAGCTTGCATGGAGCACTGGGTGTGGTGAAAAAATAATGAATACTGTTTTTCTGAAAATAAATAAATTGGGAAAAAAAAAGAATATAACATGCTGATCCAATTAAAAACAAGTAATAAAATCTCCCAAATTTGAGATTAATTTTAGGTTGACTATAATAGTATTTGCTGGGGCGCCTGGGTTGCTCAGTGGATTAAGCTGCTGCCTTCAGCTCAGGTCATGATCTCAGGGTCCTGGGATTGAGCCCCGCATCGGGCTCTCTGCTCTGCGGGGAGCCTGCTTCCTCCTCTCCCTCTCTCTGCCTGCCTGTCTGCCTGCTTGTGATCTCTGTCAAAAAAAAAAAAAAAATCTTAATAGCATTTGCTAATACTGTATTGGAACAACAGAAAAAAATATCGACTCTATGCTTACTTGCTTATCTAACGAACATTCCAGGTTGAATAGCTGAATAGCCATTAAAGACAGATAAAATTGTGATTAAATTTGGGACTTCATTTTACACTCTGAAGTACGTACTCTGGGGAATAATTTTCCCATTGTGGGCATGATTAGCCATTTTCCGGTGATTTTGGTCACCTTCTTTTTATTTGAAAGAGGCAAGTGGCCAAATCTCAGCCCAATTAGTAAAAGGTGGGAGGGAGACTGAAAAAGAGCTTTGTACTTGATGGAAACACTCTCCCTCCAGGAGATCTAATATGGAAAGAATTGCTGCTCAAAGAGCACAGAAACAAAACATCTCTTTCCAGCTCGTTGGCTACGAGGTTTACACCTATTTCCCTTTCACAAAGTCAGGAGTCAAATTCTATGTGAAAACATGTTTCCTTCCAAAGGCAATAAAATCAGAAAACATAGAATTCTCCTGGAATTTTAATTTAACAGAATAGGTCATCATCAACACTGTATTTCTATTATTTGGGGCTTTCAATTTTTCTTAAAAAATCAAATTTATACGGTACCTCCTAGCATATCTCAGCATTTGGGAAGCACAAGAACTCTGTGATACTGTTGATCCAGCATAATTTCTTTTTTTCCTTGATAAAATGAACCCCTCTTTCCAGCAGAGAATCCATTCCCTGTGGTTCGAGTGAGTCTCTCTTCCTGGTCCCACAGGTAGGAAGTCACTGAAACCTGGTCAGATTAGCACGGTCCTCTGGTTTGGGTTTGTTTGGGCGTGGAAGCATAGTCAAGTGACATCATTAGTATTCTCTCTAGGACTTTTCTATTAGTGTTATCAGGGAAGACTTCCTTTCTCTGGGAGTTGCAAAGCAAGTAGGAGAAGGTATATCCTAATGCATCCTTCCAACCAAAAAAATATATATATATTTTAAAATAAGAAGCCAGTCAGAGCTAGAGATTGGTGGAGAATCTGATGACATTATTAGAGCCTTTGAATCTGGCCACACCCAAAATAGCTATAATAATGTACTTTCTCATCAATGTAGCCAGAAAGTTATATTTTATGTCTAAACAGGATTGACTTGGAATTTTGTCTCCAAAACATTTTTAACATTTTTAGAAATTCTGGTGTAGTGGAGAGGTCAAGAAGAAGATTCCATTTTGCATTTTGCCTAGCTTACAGAGCCTGAGTATTCTCAGGTTAGTGACGTTGCTAGGCCTCTGTTTCCTGACCTGTAAAGTGAGATGACTTAAAACTCTCTCCACTGTAATCTAAATATCTACAGATTATTTTCCTTTTCACCAAATCAAGACATTGTTATTCATTCCCAAAGCATATAAGAAGCCCAGCAATAGGAGTTCAGAAGCTTTTCTCCCCAAAGTGTATCTATGAAGTGATTGCTTTTTTTAAAATCTGAAATAGACTTTGTGGTATATGCTCTCGGATAGTCCATAACTAGTATGGGCTCTCAGCAAGATATTTATAGCTGGCTCAGAAAATAATGGGACACCTGGATGGCTCAGTCAGGTAAGGTCTGCCAGGAGCAGGTCCTGGGATCAAGTCCACACTGGGCTCCTTGCTCAGCAAGGACCTTCTCCTCCCTCAGCTGCTGCTGCCCCTGCTTGAGCTCTTGCTTTCTCTCTGACAAATAGATAAATGAAAATATTTATCAAAAATTAGACAGAAATGCAGCTCTTATATGGCAATGTATGAATACATTTTTGTGACCTTGAGTTAGGCAATGTGTTTTTAGATATGATACCAAAAGCACAAATAACAAAAAAATAGATGTTCAACTACATCAATATTACAAACTTTTGTGAAGAAATGATAGCATCAAGAAAATGAAGCGACAAATCACAGGAGAAAAGATTTAAAAGTCACATATTTGATAAAGGACTTATATCTAGAATATACAAAGAACTTTAATTATTCAATAATGAAAAGAAGAACAATGCAATTAAAAAATGGACCTGAATAGACATTTCTCTGCATAAGATACACATACGGCCAAGTCTATGGAAAACATGTTCAACATCGTTAGTTACAGGGAAGTGCGCTTCAAAACCATAGTGATACCCCTTCCGACCCACTAGGATCGCTGTACTAGAAAGGCGGACAATTGTAAGTGTAGGAAAGATATAGAGAAACTGTAACTTTACTTTGCTGGTGGGAGTGAAAAATGATGTAGTCACTTTGGAAAACAGTTGAACAGTTCTTCAAAACGTTAAACATAGAATTGCCATAGGACCCTGAAATTACACATATACACAAAGGTATATATGTATATCTATGTACGACAAAAATGAAAACATATGTCCAAAAACCTTGTACGTGAATATTCATAGCAACATTAATTTCAATAGCTGGAAAGTGGTAACAACTCAAATGTCCATGAGATAATGGATGGATAAACAAAATGTGATATATCCATACTACAGATATTATTTGGCAATAAAAAGAAGGGAGTAGTAACTCTATTTTACATGTTTAGAACTGTCTTATTTATAAGGAAAAGTACATTTTCCTTGAAATTGGCTTTTGGAAACTACTTCCCAGCTCATACACAAAAAACATTGTATTTCTTTTGAGATAAAAATTCTAGCTTATAAAAATTGGGGTTAGCGAAAATAAACTTCTGGGACTTCATCAAAATCAAAAGCTTCTGCACAGCAAAGGAAACAGTCAAAAAAAACAAAGAGGCAACCCACGGAATGGGAGAAGATATTTGCAAATGACAGTACAGACAAAAGGTTGATATCCAGGATCTATAATGAACTCCTCAAACTCAACCCACACGAAACAGACAAACACATCAAAAAATGGGCAGAAGATATGAACAGACACTTCTCCAATCAAGACATACAAATGGCTATCAGACACATGAAAAAATGCTCATCATCATTAGCCCTCAGGGAGATTCAAATTAAAACCACATTGAGATATCACCTTACACCAGTTAGAATGGCCAAAATTAACAAAACAGGAAACAACATGTGTTGGAGAGGATGTGGAGAAAGGGGAACCCTCTTACACTGTTGGTGGGAATGCAAGTTGGTGCAGCCTCTTTGGAGAACAGCGTGGAGATTCCTCAAGAAATTAAAAATAGAGCTTCCCTACGACCCTGCAATTGCACTCCTGGGTATTTACCCCAAAGATACAGATGTCGTGAAAAGAAGGGCCATCTGTACCCCAATGTTTATAGCAGCAATGGCCACAGTTGCCAGACTATGGAAAGAGCCAAGATGCCCTTCAATGGACGAATGGATAAGGAAGATGTGGTCCATATACACTATGGAGTATTATGCCTCCATCAGAAAGGACGAATATCCAACTTTTGTAGCAACATGGACGGGACTGGAAGAGATTATGCTGAGTGAAATAAGTCAAGCAGAGAGAGTCAATTATCATAAGGTTTCACTTATTTGTGGAGCATAACCAATAGCATGGAGGACAAGGGGTGTTAGAGAGTAGTAGGGAATTTGGGTAAACTGGAAGGGGAGGTGAACCATGAGAGACTATGGACTCTGAAAAACAGTCTGAGGGGTTTGAAGTGGCGGGGGGGTGGGAGGTTGGGGTACCAGGTGGTGGGTATTATAGAGGGCACGGCTTGCATGGAGCACTGGGTGTGGTGAAAAAATAATGAATACTGTTTCTCTGAAAATAAATAAATTGGGGAAAAAAAATTGGGGTGCCTGGGTGGCTCAGTGGGTTAAGCCGCTGCCTTCGGCTCAGGTCATGATCTCAGGGTCCTGGGATCGAGTCCCGCATCGGGCTCTCTGCTCAGCAGGGAGCCTGCTTCCTCCTCTCTCTGCCTGCCTCTCTGCCTACTTGTGATCTGTCTCTGTCAAATAAATAAATAAAATCTTTAAAAAAAAATTTAGCTTATAAAAATTAACCACCATATATAATTGAGGCAAAAGCTATTGTGATAAACTTAGAAAATATTCCTTAGGTTTAAAGAATTTATAATTGTTTATTTCTTTTCTCCTGTCAGTAACTTCTTTTATTTACATTTCTACAGTCTCATTTTATTTTTCTTACAGGGGTGGGAAACTGACAATTTATATACAGAAAATTTGTCGATATTTGATTCCACTTGTGATTGGTGTTATTACAAACACTAACAAAGAAACAACAAATGGGAGTGTTAGCGAGAAAAAATAAGGAACTTTAGTATGTTCTTAGAAAGTAACCCAAGTTAAAACACTCGCACCCCAGCGGCTTCCCTTCTGTGAAGTTGTTCCTCGGGGAGGGAAGCGAGGGAAGGAGTGAGGGGCGAGAGCAGAGGGTGCGTCTCAGGTAAATGCGCACGTTGTTTCAAGGAGCCACACTTCCCGTTACTTTCGTGCAGGAGCAAACAGTGTTGGATCAGCTTTCACTCATTTATCTGGAGGGCCAGGGAGCTTGCAGGGGGCGAGGCAGGGGCGAGGGAGACGGAGAGGGCCCCACGCTGAGCCCGAGCCCGACGCGGCCTGGGTCCCAGGATGCCGGGTCACGACCTGAGCCGAGGTCGGACACTTAAGCAGCCGAGCCCCCAGGTGCCCTGGCCATCCCGAAGTTCGTTTCTTTTCAGGATCTCCAGTTCTTCCAACAGGAAACATTCCGTCTTCGTGGTTTTGAACACATTCGTTCCCGTGTTCGCTCATCCAAACCGCCCTTTGGAACCCAAGATTTCCCAAAAGCAATGTTAACTGCTGGGGCCCAGAAATGATGCAGTTTTGGCTCCGAGATTGGTCAACACTTGTAGAGCAGAAAGGCGTGCACCGGCACGGACACTGCAGTGTCCTCGGTCATCAGTAAATACTTCCCGTGTTGATCAGAGGAGCGAAGCATCTTACACGGGAGCGGTTGGTGCGTGTGTCTCACACCCGTGTGGAAAGAGCGACACAGAGGCCGGACGCTCCGGTGCAGGTTTTACATCAGCTCCCGATGCTCGGTGCGCGCGACGCAGGTGCAGAGGTGAGGCTTCCCGGGAGGCCGGGAGGCAAGTCAGAGCCGCATTCTCTACCACACTGAGGAGCTTTTGCTTCATGTTCGAGGCGAGAGATTTCCAGCTAGCAAAATCTAGATTTGATGTTCTGGTTTTCAAGATTTCATCATGAAAAAATCCGCTTTGATGTGCTGTGGCTGTGATTAGCGGCCTGAGTCCGGCCTCCGCGAGCGGCTCTGACCCGTCAGTGATGACCGCCGCGCCGCCCTAAGGAGCAGCCAGTAGCCCAAGGACCCGTTAGCGCCGCGACAGAAAAGTAATAGCAGCAGCAGCAGTAGAGCACTATGATGAGTTTTCACCTGAGAAAGCAGGAGGACTGGGGCCTGGGGGCTCCGTGGGTTGCGGGACTGCCTTCGGCTCAGGTCGTGATCTCAGGGTCGCGGGATCGAGCCCCGCATCGGGCTCTCTGCTCAGCGGGGAGCCTGCTTCCCTCCACTGCTCCCCCTGCTTGTGATCTCGCCATCAAATAAATAAATAAAGAAAAGAAAAGAAAGAAAAGAAGGAAGCAGGAGGGTTAATCCAAAGACGGCAACAAGGTAGTTGTAGAGAGAGAAATGAGGACGCTGTAGTGACTCGTGAGTAAGTGAAGCGAGAAATACTCACGAAGCCTCGAACCGAGAGTCACGATGGCGGGGACAGGAAGGGACATTTAGCGGAGACACGAAGAATACTCAACTGGAAGAGCATTTCAGGAGTGTAAGAAACCTAAGCAGATTCCCCAAATTCTGCCGTGAACATCTCATAAGGTCCAACCACTAAGACCGGGGACAGCAGAGGAAGAGCTTAGGGTTAGGACAGTATGTGACACAGACCCGACATTCTGAACAAGTGCCTGGGAGTTTGTGCGGACGCTCTGGAAGCCCACGAAGGGAGGGCTTGCGACGGAAAGTGCAGTCGCGTCAGCACAGAGAAGAGCGGCCGCGGGACCGTGGGGAGGGGCGCGGCAGGGAAGGGGCCCTGGGCACGCGAGCGGCTGTGTGAGCGCCCGGAGCGCGCGTCCAAACCCCTGTGCAGGGCGTCGGCTGCGCGCAGACAGAGTCTCAGGGACAAGGGACTAGGGAACAAGGGCATGGGGCGGGCACGAGCGGGGACGGTGCGAGGGCAGGCGCCGGCCTGCGGGACCCGAGATTCTCTGCGGATGACGGGTGGAACCCGGCGGAGTCACCGGGACGTTTGCCGGGCGCGGACTCTCGGGACGTGCCCCGCGCCTGCCGCCCTCTTGCGCGCACCGAGCGCGGCGTGTGTTCAATTATTACCCTGCGACGAAGTCTGGGTGGTAACTTAAAAATCGATTTTCCAGCGCAGAAGCTGCGGCCCAGGAAGGCTGAGCCGAGCGCGCTCCGCGCTTGGGAAGAGCATCCCCGGAGGACAGGGGCGGGTCGGCTCCGGGAGTCGGACTTCGCGGGGCTGTTATCAGCTCCACCGTATGTTTTTTCCTGTTTCACAAACATGTTCCCAGAAGACTTTTAAAATAGCTTTCTTTCCTGCTAAATTGCTGTGTCAGGCACTTTTTCTGACTCTCCGCCTGCGCTGGGCCTGGATGTGTTAAAGGAGAAAACGCCTTGTCACGCCTGACGCGGGGCGGGAGGCCTCCCTGCGCCTGAGCCGCTTTCCTAACCCGCCGCCTCGAGGACAGCGCGTCCCTGAACATGCAAAATACCCAAAAACGAGATGATTTCCCAAAACACTCAAGCGTAGACTCTGTCCACTACACTAGGATTTTTCCTAATAAAGAGAAAAAAATAATCACTGTAGAGAATTAATGTTTTTTTTTTTTTAACAAAAGTTACGATAACCTAAAATAAAACCCATTCATCATATGGAATGGTTCCCTAGGTACCTAATACATTGATCTTGTATTTTTTTCTTTTCTCTTTTTTTTTTTTTTTTTTTTTTTTTTGGAGGAAAAGAAAGGCTCTCGCGCGTCCTGAGTCTCCGTGGTCACTTCACGTGAGTCTTCCTGCCCTGCTGGGGCGGCAACCTAGGCCGCGGGACTACGTGTCTCCCTCGACAGCAGTTTCCCACCAGCAGCCTTTCTGAGCAGTGATGACCCTGGTCATTTCGGAGGGAAGAGAAGGTGATGACCAGGGTCAGCACAAGATAAAAACAGCTCAAGGCCCGTCATGATGGAGACGATGCGAGGAAAACTCCTCGTGCCCTTCCGGGGCACGTCCGTCCGCCTCACTGGACGCCGCTGCTTTGCACAGTAGATCACAACAGTTACACACAGACAAACCAATAACAGTAGGGACTTGAACTGGGGGGTTGGAAAAAGACGGGAAAACGGTAGAAAGTGTAGGGCAGAGGGCACAGCCCCTCCGGTTTTGGATTCGAGCTGCCCTATCTCCGAACTAGGAAAGTAGGCAGAAATCGTGACCTGAGCCGGCGGACGCTGAACTGACTGAGCCACCCCGGCGCCTTCTCCCTGCTGTCTGGAGCTCTCAGACGGACACAATGACACACTCACACCAGCACCTGTCGCGTTCGGGGGCCTGACAAGTACTTAAGAAATGTCGCTCTCCCCCGCGTAGAGTGGGAACGCCTGGGTTTGCTTTAATTGGTCCCAGTGACAGGATTTGTAATTTTAAGTAAAATTATATGTCAACCCAGTCTTTGCAGAAGGACTTTATCAGCCGTCCTAGGCATGGGATCACCACACTCAAGGGCGTGGGGACAAAGGCACTGCTTCCAAAAGCACTTACCCTCTTACCAAAACTATTTTGCTCAGGCACAAAACACTGCCGACCCTTACTCTGTCAGGAGGTGCCTTTTCCTACATATATTAGGACCTTCCTCTAAAAATGGTAATAAATACCTGTGGTTAAACCTCTCAGATCATTTCTTTAGATCCCCAGGACAACACTGTAAAGAAGTGAAGTCTTTTTTTTTTTTTTAAGATTTTATTTATTTATTTCACAGAGAGAGAGATCACAAGCAGGCAGAGAGGCAGGCAGAGAGAGAGGAGGAAGCAGGCTCCATGCCGAGCAGAGAGCCCAATGTGGGGCTCGATCCCAGGACACTAAGATCATGACCTGAGCCGAAGGCAGAGGCTTAACCCACTGAGCCACCAGGCGCCCGAGAAGTGAAGTCTTGTATGCGTTTTCACAAGCCCATACCCTCAGAAGACTTGTTTTGCATTATCAACTGCTGTTTTTTATTTGCTTAACCGATTCCTGGATGAAGAAACCAGTGAACCGAAGCTATTGGAGGCACCGCCTTGAGCGAGCAGGGGTAATTGGTTGGAGATAAAATGGTACAAAATGTAAACGGTTCAAGGAGAATGAAAGCAGAGCCTGCCGTGGCTCCTGACTAAGCTTATTTCGTTCTCCAAAATAATCAAAACATAATAACACATACATACAAAACATTCAATAATTTGTTATTAATTAATGCAACACAATTTACTGTCTTGTGTTTTAAAACATAATGCTGACTTCTAATGTAAAATAGTGGCAATATGGGGTTGTGGTGCCTTCAGGACTCCGGACCGCCCACACCTTCCCCAGGGAAGAAAAAGTTCGTGTGTTCGTGTGTGGCGAAGAAAGAATAAAAACAACAGAATGCTTTTCAAGCTAAAAAATACTTTCTTGTTCTGTAAAATTGCATAATTTTGATTTCAGTCTTACTATTTTATGAAAATTACTTGTAAAAAAACGTGCTTTTAAAAATCGGGAATATATTCTTTAACTAGTAGAGATGTACAGAACATTCAATTTACAAATGAAACTGAAATTTTCTGCTACATGTCTTCATTGTGAAGAAAATCTTAGGAGGATGCTACCTCTCTCTAAGAGAGACCAATTAAAGCAAACCCAGGCGATCCCGCTCTGCGCAGGGGAGAGAGATACTTCTTAAGTACTTACCAGTGGTAAGAAAAAGGAGAGAAAAAGAGAACGTATAGGAGAGCCTAATATTGTTTGGTTGGTCGGTTGGTTGGTTTCTATGGATTTTTAACTAACCATTGTTTGTAATGCTACGGTTAGTAGTTAAAATAAGCGACAACATAAGTCGCTAAAAAAAAATGCAGGTGGCTTGGTCCCCACTGCAGAGAGAATGTGTGTGTGAGTGTGTGTGTGTGTGTGAGAGAGAGAGAGCTAAAAGTAGAAGATAGGATCTGTTTTCCCGCTTATTTCATACTCAGGGAAGGAATGACAGAATCAACACCCTTAAAAACACGTTAACTAATTAACTGGAAAATCTTCTAGTCTGATGTAAGAAGAGTAGACTTTTGGGGAAAAAACACGGTTTTATACAATGATGCTAACATTGCTTTATGAAGGACGTCGTTGCTGTGTCTTCAGGACCTAACTTTAACTTGACAGGCCTTAGGAAGTCTGAGCTTCTCCCCGCGTGGCGCCTCCACCACACACGGCTTCATGGCCCTTTTTTTGCTTCTCTAATGGCCTGTTTTACCACTAGACCCACCTAGTTCTGATCTTTGATCTTCCCCACTGATCTGAGGGCTACCTGAGGGCATTGCCTGGTGTGTAGCATCCTTGGGTAAGTATTTGAACGAAAAAGTAAATACTACCCATTACCAAATATGTGTCCATAGTTATAAAAATTAACATTGTTCCAATGATTTACAAAACCTCGGGGCACCTGGGTGGCTCAGGTGGTAGAGCATCTGCTTGGCTCTGGTCGCGATCTCAGTCGTGAGATCATGGTCCTGGGTCCAGCTGGGGTCCCTGCTCGGTGGGGAGCCTGCTACGCCCCTGCTTGTGTGCATGCTCTCTCTCTCTCTGTCAAATAAATAAATGAAATTTTTTAAAAATGATTTACAAAATCTGATCACAGTAAAAATTCATGTGTATTTAGAAAGAATAAAAGAAAAGTTAAGATGATTTGTCCAATCATTTTTTTTTTTTCATAATCTCTACACCCAATGTGGAGGTGAAACCCACAACCTGGAGATCAAGAGTCCTGCACTCTTCTGACTGAGCCTGCCAGGGACCCCGGCCCCCCATTTATAAAATAAAAACAAACACTATTAAACTAGTCAGAAAAGTGTTCACTTATAATTCAGAAAAAAAAATTTTTAAATTTGATAGGTGAATATTTCGTGGCAATCAAAATGAAGAAGTTAGCAACAGTTTCAAATAAACTATTACTTCTAATTCTTAAATAGTGCATATACAAAAGCTTTATAGTGTGTTTTTGCCTGTTAATCCTAGAAATTTGTGATATTTATATTCTAAGCGGAAAAAAAAATCCAAATTTAAAAATAAAAGACTGAAAAGTCTTTGGGCATAAGATGAGGACTGAGGTACAGTGAGATATAAATATACATTGATTGATATTCAAGCTTTCCCTGGCAACAAGCATATATTTAGGCAAAATGTAGCTTCAAAAAATTCAATTAGTTGGGGCACCTGGGTGGCTCAGTAGGTTAAAGCCTCTGCCTTCAGCTCAGGTCATGATCTCAGGGTCCTGGGATCGAGCCCGGCATTGGGCTCTCTGCTCAGCGGGGAGCCTGCTTCCTCCTCTCTCTCTGCCTGCCTCTCTGACTACTTGTGATCTCTCTCTGTCAAATAAATAAATAAAATATTTAAAAAAAATTCAATTAGCATCTGGTTGAATATGACTAAACCCAGGGTTCAGAATTTTAACACAACCTGGGGACCAAAGGGGCAAGGGAGTGAGGGCCAGTTCCAGCAAAGTTGTGACCTATGGATTCCTGTGCGTAATGCATTGAGGTTACGAATACTGTAAACTCTACTTGTTTCTTGGCTTCTGTTACTAAACAAGCTGTACATAATTTGAGAAAACCCATTAATCTTTTTTTTTTTTTTGTAAAATAAGGGAATTGGACTAGATTCTTAAGTTTCTTTTTTGTTCTTTAATTCTATTGTTCTGAGCAGAAAATACTGTTACTACATTCAAGATATATATATATTAATGCAAATACATTAAGTATCAAAGGCCAAACTGTGGGGGGGGAACTTTTCCCTACTAACTTATTTCAGATATACAGCACAGAATAGTACAGTTTGCAAAATAATGCCAGTTTGATATTTATTGGTACACTTATTTTGGATTTTGTTTTTAGCTATAGGGAGTTGTTTTTCCCCCTTTCTCCTCAAGGCCTTAATTAATAAATGAGTTGTCAACACTCCTAAGAAACATTATTTAGAAATAGGGAATCTAGAAATAAACCCCAGAGATGCCCGATCCAACGCTCATAAAATTCCATCACGTGCTGTGTACCTTCCTTTGGAAAAGTTAGGACGATACAGAAGCCCGAAGGCTTGCTGCAGAAATAGGGAATGAATTCACTATAATCTTGCACTGGAGTACTTTGATCTGTATGAATGAAAATTTAAAAATTCTCTTCTGCTTCTAGTTTTATTCTTTTGCTCTTGTGATAATCCAGAACAACGTTTGGATTTTATTGTAATTCATCTACAGATTCTCCCATCTCAGAAAAGTGACGAATGAAATTTTAGAATAGAAATTAAGTAGTTTAATCACTGCAGAGTGGGTGAAGTGATTATACTCCAGGATAGCTAAAGAATAACGAGAGCCAGGCCAAGAGAAAAAAAAAAAAAAGATTAAAAATGCCTCGTTTTCTTTAACATTTTTATCCTCATCTCACATTGTCTCTCACCGTCATGCTCTACACAGTTGGTCATTAACACATTTCATGGAGTATATACTTTGGGTTTTCCTAAATTCTCTCCTAAAAATTAAGTAGCAATTACATTTTAAAGTGAGTACAAATAAATTAATTCATATCCTATAAAGTGTTTACAATTACTCTTGGTGAAAAGCCTATCCTTCTGCCCTCTTTTTCTTCCTCCCCCTTGGCTCTGCCCCAGGCCTGTCCAGTCAACGTGAGCTCTTCCTAAAGGAATGCTTTACATGTGAATGCCTTTAATTGACTCGGTTTACCAAACAAGGACAGGTAATAGCCCTCAAATCCCTGGGAAAATGTTTTAAACATCCAAGTTGTTTCCCCTTTCACTGGATCAGCTTTTCAAACTCCCTTGTTCTGATTCAGGAATTTATCTTAGTTAAGATTAGGATTTTCCTCTGGACCGATCCCGAAGATACTCCTGTGATCTAAGCGAGTGAGAGAAGGAGCGGGAAGGATGGGTAGAGAGAGAGAAAGGCTGGGAGGTTAATCCAGAAGGGAAGCAACAGGCCAAAAAATAAAAAAAATACAAATAAAAAAAAGCAACAAAAGACTGGGAGAAAAGCTTCAACATCAAATAGGCATAATACATATCAGAATTCCAAATTTCAGAGCTGGAAACCTCCATGCTGTTTTCCTTGACAACTATCATACGTGATTATCGTCAGTTATATCTAAGTCTTGGAAGGCAATTGCTCCATCTGATGACTGCTCTACCTATATTTGTTAAATTTTTACAAGTTAAATAAGTTGTATCTGCCCCCTTCCCGTGAGAGGGCAGCAGGAGTGTGCTCTAGGACTGCATTGTGATTTGACGCACTGGTATTCACACACCTAAAGGACAAAAGCAGGTTTGGGGCAGACTGTTTCGAGCAAATAAGAAATCATTCTTCCTTCAGCAGTTCTGATACAAAACTACACAAAGTAATTGCCATTAGCCTTATCGTGAAATAATCTTTTTTTGTTAAAGGTATAACTTGTGTGCTGAGACACACAAAAAACTTTGATTTGTGTCTCCGTGGATGTAAAGTACCAGAGAGGACCATCCAGACTCTGCTGTGTTCACTTTCTATCTTGGGAGACGTGAGAGACATTATTTTCTCAGAGTTGGTCATTGATTAAGTTTGTATTTTGTTGAACTCTGATACAGACTGATACTATGTATCTATCCAACTTAGGCAACTTCTTTTACCCCATAACCTTGATCTGTACAAAAAATAGGTTTAATGATACTATACCCTATTTAGAGTTGATGCATCATATGAAAAAAGTGCATGTAGTGAGTTAAGAACCCTTTATGACACATTAGTTAGCACTTAATCATGTTAGTTATTGTTATGGATCATTTGAATGCAAAACTACTATTATCATTGTTGGGTGGCGGCGGGGGCGTGCAGGAGGAACAACCGACTGGCCGCTGGGCCCCCTCTTCCAGGCCGCCCTCCTCCTTTCCCCACGACTCTCCCGCCGGAAGGACGGACGCGAGGACCCGGCCCCTAAGTAACCCGATACCTGTGCAGGGAACGGAACATCAGGACCCCCTGCCCTGCAGCCACCAAACACGTCACCACACACACTTGTGAACCCCAGTACCGTCCTCACATGGCTGCGGACCTCTGCCCTGTCTGAGCCCACATGAAAGACCCACCGACCCCCTCCGGCCCGACTTCCCCGACCCCCGCTCCGGAGGGGCGGACCTCGCCCGCCCGAGAGCCCCGAATAAGCCTTGCCTTGGCCTGCCTCGCCCGGTGTCCTGTGTCTCCCTGTAAAACCCTCATTAGCTGTCGCCCAGCAGGAGGAACGGAAAGCTAATTTGGGACATCAGTAAGCAAATATTTAATTTATACAAAAACTTCACTTTGGGGAGGAACTTTTTTTTCCCAGCAAGTTTTATCAGAGTTGAGAATGGGTAAGTTGTATAATTGTAGTTGCCTAAGAAAGTCAATTAGCGTATTTTATCCAACGAAGTTTTTTAATTCCTCAGTATTTGTCAACAATATTTCATTTGTAAATATAAAAGTTACTTCAAATAATGAAGTTACAAGTAGATGACCACATTTTAAACTCACTGCGCACATATGAATGTCATAATGGACTCATTTAAATCCACCTTTTTAAAGAAAGACCATAATTATTAGCTGCAAAATCTGTAGGGGGTTGAAAACATGATCTTTCTTTTATCATAATAGAAAAAATCATACCTAAAATCGAAGTACCTCTGTGAATCCTGGCTAAAAATAGCAACTGACTGGCAACCTCTGCACTCCGAGCAGTCTGCTGTCTGTAAGCCCACACATACGGAATGCACAAAAGTTGAAGAAAAACCCATGGAAACACTGACATTTAAGACAGAATATTCCAGGACTATGGAGGCATTTCTAATTAACATAGAACAGGATTCAGAAGCAATCAGCGCCCGCCCAAGTGACACAAGGTTGATAAACACATCATCACCAGACTCCTGTCTTTTCCGAGGCTCATAGGATTAGGAGTTGTGCCTATCAGGAAATTAATAAGTATGGGTGGTTTGTTTTTTTTTTTTTTTTTAAGGAAGCGAGAGGAATGAGTCTCATCTTTCTGCACCTCCTGTCCCCACACCCCTCGCCCCCCACCCTACTTCCATTTATTCTGGAATTCCACACTCTGGAAGATAAGGTACATTTTGTTTGTTGATTGACTCGGTTAGGAGCAGACCCTGGTGTTGTCTCAGCCATCTCTGTGGCTAAGAGTGGATCTAAGAAACCAAGCCCCGTAGGGAAGGAAGGAGAGAGCAAGACCCCCAGCAGCGATACACTGAAGCTCCCAGAGAAGAGGTTTTTGTGCGTTCTGCTGGTCAAAGTGACAGGATAGGGATAGACATAGGGTATGAGACAATTCCACATTAGAAAAGTCTAGATCACTGTTTAGATAAATGCTTCTTTAGTGTTGAGAAATTGGCTAAAATCAGTAATTATATGCTTGCCTTTGAATTTCTGGCCAGAAAAGAGGTTTTTGGGAACCCCTAGAGACCAGTGAACATAGCCAAGGTCGTTTCTCAAAATGTGGAGGTCGGCCAGCAGGTCTGTCTTCAGGCTGTATTTAGCAAACAAAATAAAATGAATTTGTTCTATAAAGGGGCATGCTTGAAAAATATTGAAGAATTAGGGAAGGAATTGATGAATTAGGGAAAGAGAAATCTTTTTTGAAGAATCTGAGGTCGAATATAGATCCGAAAAGTATGTTTACTAAATATAGAAAATTTTTCACAAACCATTGTGGCATTTAATACTGTCTCTGGGAGGAAACTAGTAGTATCTCTGATATCAACTTGACATTGTCATAAAAGTGTTTTTAGTTATATATAGTTCATGAAATATTTGGCTGAAAAATTCTTTTTGAAGTATTGATCTGTAAGAAGTTCTCACACAACAATTTAAATCGAGGAGTTACTGGTATATAGAAGACACGATGATTATTTTCTACTTAGGGATTCAACTGCGTTATTATCTGGAATAACTTTAAATTTTTAAAGTAATTGTTACTTATTTACATCTACTCCTTTGAAATAATTCTTAGAAATTGTTGGCATTAGGGACTAAATTCTTTCTTCCAAAAACTTACTTGTTGAAGCCTTACCCCACAATGTGACTGCATCTGGAGACAGTTCCTTAAGGAGGTAGTTAAGATGAAATGAGGTCATAAGTGTGGAACTGGGAGAAACATCAGGGATGCACACACAGAGAAAAGGCCCTGTGAGGACTCAGTCAGAAGCTGGGTATCTGCCAGCCCGGAAGGGAGGCCTAAAGAGAAACTGAACCAGCCAACACCTTGATCTCAAGCTTCCAGCATCCAGAAACATGAGAAAATTAATTTAATTGTTTAAGTCTCCCAGTCTGTGATATTTTTTATAGCAGCTCTAGCAGACTAATACAGTTAGGTTTTAGTCAGTTCTCAGAACTTGAATCTAAAGTGAAACTGAGAGAAAAATTTCCAAGAACTT
Source organism: Neogale vison (assembly GCF_020171115.1). Classification (NCBI taxonomy): domain Eukaryota; kingdom Metazoa; phylum Chordata; class Mammalia; order Carnivora; family Mustelidae; genus Neogale; species Neogale vison. The sequence continues at coordinate 808,718 of NC_058093.1, forward strand.
TATAAATGGTCTGAGTATAAATTATCTCATTTTAAACACTTTCTTATTGATGAATAGGTCATTTCATTTACTCAAAATTTAAAACAAAGAAATATATTTCAATTTGCAAAAGAACAATTTGTGTTAACTAAAGAAAATACTGTATCTGAGGTTAAATTAAAATGCATTAAAAAGGCCTTCCAGGGGCACCTGGGTGGCTCAGTCATTAAGCGTTTGCCTTTGGCTTAGGTCATGATCCCAGGGTCCTGGGTTCGAGTCTCACGTAGGGATCCCTGCTCAGCAGGAAGCCTGCCCCTCCCTCTCCCACTCCCCCTGCTTGTGTTCCCTCTCTCGCTGTCTCTTTCTCTGTCAAATAAATAAGTAAAATCATTAAGGGAAAAAAAAAGGCCTTCCTTAGATTATTTTAACAAATGGCATAAATCTATCTCAAAAAAGATCTATGGTATCTGCCTGAAGGCATTGGAAAGATGAATAGCATAATATTAAGCCATTAAATGTAGCAGTTTAAAAAATGCTATGATTAATAGCTGAGTTCTGGAGTCACATGCTCACCTTTTTGGAAGCAGAGACTGACTCAAATACCAACCTACTCTCTGTTTGCTCTACTAATCATCGAACCTTCAGTTGTGATTCCAAAAGCTATAAAATGTAATAGATGCTAACATTCCTAAGAGAGCTTTCAGAATGAGACCACTGAAAATAATTTTCATGGAGTGGTTGAAGTTAATCAAATCTGTTATTTCATGTTTTTAAAAGATCCTATCTTTCCAAGATAGGGAATATAAGATACAGATCTGTCTTTTGTATCAAGATCAGCTTGATTAAAAGAATCATTGATTTTTTTTTTTTAAAGATTTTATTTACTTGAGAGAGAGCAAGAGAGATTGAGAGACTGAGTCTCGGAAGGCGTAGTAGACCACCCGCAGGGAGCTACCTGGGGCTCTAGCCCGGGACCCTGGATCATGACCTGAGCTGAAGGCAAACACTTAACCGGCTGAGCCACCCAGGCTTCCTAAAAGAAGCATTTATTTATTTATTTATTTATTTATTTTTAAAAAGTTTTTTTTTTAATTTATTTATTTGAGAGACAGAGATCTCAAGTAGGCAGAGAGGCAGGCAGAGAGAGAGAGGAGGAAGCAGGCCCCCTGCAGAGCAGAGAGCCCGATGTGGGGCTCGATCCCAGGAACCTGGGATCACGACCTGAACAGAAGGCAGAGGCCTTAACCCACCTAGTCACCCAGGCGCCCCAAGAATCATTTAAATTGCTGGTTCTGGATGAGATCGAAGTTCTTTCATGACATTATAACTTAGTGTTCATAATGCATATCTTGGAAAAATCTCTTATTTATTGAACTACTATTTTTTCCAAACTGTAACAGTAACATTACAATGAACTGGATGAAAGTATAGCTCAAATAGGCTAATGCTCGTAATTATTTTTCTTCTTCTTTTGATAATTTTTTTAAAAGGAAAGAAGTGGGCAAGCATGGAGAGGCAGCCGTCTCTGTGGTGAAGGGTGTGCTGATGCTTTTGCCAAGTTTCACATATTTGCCCCCAGCTACAAAGAGCTCAGCCGGCCAAGACCCTCTACTGCAAGAATACACTGAAACTGACTGAAATTCTTGTCAACCGCTTCCAGGAGGAAAATACATCATTAAGGGCTTCGTATGACTGAATTAGGAGTCCAGACTCAACGGGAGATAATATGAATTTACTTTCCAAGAGTATATATGTTTAAGTGGTACCTTCAGGAAAAGAAAAAGAATTTTGAAATGTTCATGAAAGGGATATAAGACAGCAGAGTGTGGGGGAATGTTAGTGTTCAGACAAGGAATGAAAGAAAATTCCTAATATGTAGTCCTAAATTATTTACACATAAATATATCAATCCTACATGTTTAGGAGTTTAAGTGGACATATTAAATATTGAATGCTTTGCAGGGGTTTTGAGAATTAATTGAGTTAAGGGTTTCAAACCCATTGGAGAGCTTCCTCTGAACGCAGTAAATGTTGACTTCTGAATGCTGACTTACGGGAATTTGCATGTTGGCTCTTAGCTAGACTATCTAAGCCAAGAATAGATTAGTCCTAGGAGTTACGTAGAGCAGTAGCAAGACCTCCCATGCGGAAGTAGCTATCCTCATTTTTGCCTATTTGAAAATAACTTTATTAGGAAATATCATCCACTTTCTTTATTGCCATGCGACTCACATGGAACCACAGGATACTTTGAATCAAGCAGCTAATACCGTCGTTCACTTACTATTTCCATAAATCCAAACACTTTGAAACCTACTCTTGGTTCCATACAATCGAAATATCTTAATTATCAGTAAGACTAATAAACAACCAAGACTTAAAGAGCTCTTTTTCATGTAACTGAAACCTTAAATCTTAAATCGTTAGACCCCAGAAGCCTATGGATATCAAGTCATATCAGGTCATTTCTGATTTTGTCTGCCCCTTGGAATATATGACCTCCAGCATCCTGCAAAGTCTTAAGTGTCTCTTGAAATCTCTAAAGAGAGCGTCGCAAGCCAGTCTCCTTCCCAGGACCCACCGACACTTTCTTCCTCCGGCATGCCACTGCCTTCGTCTAGGCCCTCTGCCCCTGGAATCCCTGCAAGTGACCTGAATCTTGCCATGTCTTCTTACTTCAATGTGACAACAATATCACAAAAACTATGCCCTAATCCTCTCAAAGTCTTCAAATCTAGCAGTGCCAGAGTCCTGTGTTCTATGCAGAATGGTAGAAAATGGCTTCTTTTTAAATAAATAAATAAAAGACTTCTAAGTTTACCCTCTGCTGTATTGTCACCTGAGTTCTAAAACAGCACAATTCCTGACCAGAATTTTACTAATTTTCTCATGAAAATGTTCCCTCCATCTTCGGGTCCTTGGAATCTCCAAACCAGTTCAAACGTCCAGTGAAGGATAGGTTCGTGCCACACCATGAATTTTTATGTCTTCCTCGTCTTAAGTTAGGCCTCAGCAAAACAGACCAAACAGCCTCTGTCTCCTCCTTCAGCAACATTCCAAGTCCTCTGTGTGCTTCAAGCACCTACAAGCGGGTGGAGGTCGTAGGAAGACTAGGCATCTCGTCCCGGTTCCTCTCCTTAATAAAAGGAATTCATCGAGGTAGCATTCAATAATCTATTATCAAAGTATAAAAAAATAGATACACTATCTAAATATCTAAATACTATCTAAAATAACTTACTATAAACCGAGGTTTAACTTGATGTTATTTATAACAGTTACAGTCAGGATTATAGGATAATTTACATGGTAAGAGCTACCATTTATTGTGTACTGTGTGCTAAGCACTGTCAGGCACGATAGGCGTGCTATCATATTCAGTTCTGAGGGAAACAAATCATTACATTCTTTCTCTTACTTTTTCCAGATAAGGAAATTAAAGCTCAGAGTTATCTCACTAGTGAAGTCAGCAAGGTAAGGGTCCAAGCCGAGATTCCCTGACTCCTGAACATACATTCTTAACCAGAACTACTTCTGGACCCTGTTATAGTTCACTTCCCCCAGTAGTCACTGGTTATCTAGATACTTATCAGTACTATTTTGAAGTTTATATGAGGCACATGCTGCCCCCCGCCCCGTAGAACCATCACTAGAAGATCCGTGTTACAGAGCACTTGCTTACTATGTGCCCACCAGCGTGGCCGCTCTCCTGAGAGAGGATACGGATGTAAGGAAGCCTTACTGTTCCTTCACATTCGCCTTGGTTTCTTTGCTTCTGGTAAGAGTATTAGCGTATACTTCAAGAAAAAAATGGACCATATTAAAAAATACTATGCAACTTCTGCCTTAAAATTGTTCATTTTAGCAATCACATACAGTTTTAAATCTTTCTGACTCCAGAAAATATCTTTTTTTTTTTCAGAATTAGTAAAAGAGTATGTAACATGATTTTTGGAAAATGACGTAGCAAGAAAGCCTTCAGATAGGCATACCAGAGTGACCAGCTAACAGCTGAAGAGAATTAATCATAGAAGACACTTCTAACTTTTTTACATTTTATCTTGATACTAGTGAAACACAGTAAGTACCCATATTTTTACATACAATTCTAGTGAAACACAGACTGTTGGAATGATTTAAAACAGAACACGTCAGACAAAACTGAATCAATGCCATTCATAGAAATTAAAGTTAAAAGAACCTAATGGTTTCATTAATAGCAATAATAATAATAGTAATAAAAGCTTTTATTTGATGAGACCCAATTATATACATGTTGCCTTTATTATTTTGTTTAAATGTCATCATTTCACAATATAAACAAGATTAAGTAGGTACAAAACCTTTGCTTTATAGGAAGACACTCAGGACAGTGGATGGGAAATGTGCTGACCACATTAATGCAAATGGTCAGGCAGAGACCAGACTAGAAACATCAGCACTTGATGTGAGCCCAGTTAGAAAATAATTGGACAAATTCAGTGGACACTGAATTGGACAAGAACCCAAAACAGGGTGATTTCTTGAAGTTCAGACTGAACAGGATGTGACTGGGGACGTCGTGGAAAAGATTTATCAACTTTGACAACAGCGACAGCCTAAGGATAACAAGGTCCTTGACCAGAGATGCTTGAAGTTCCAAGTTCATCATGTAAGAGAACATCCAGAACGAGGAGAAAAGTTAAGTTTATGTGAAGAATGGAGTGTTGTTTAAGATAAGTTCTAAAAGGCATAATTACGTATTTGTAGGCATTATGTGGAATAGTCAATACATGTATATTGAAGAGAAACAGATATTAATTTTGGTTATGACAAAGGTTACTATTTTCTTTCTTTTAACCATTTTTTTTAATTTTCCTATTTCTCTGTTTTTCATTTCAGAAATGTGGAGGGTTGAATCAAAAATCTGTAAGGAGGGCACCTGGGTGGCTCCGTTGGTTAAGCAGCTGCCTTCAGCTCGGGTCATGATCCCGGAGTCCCAGGATCGAGTCCCGTGTTGGGTCCTTGCTCAGCAGGGAGTCTGCTTCTCACTCTGACCCTCCCTCCTTGTGCTCTGTCTCTCATTTTCTCTTTCTTTCTCAAATTAAAAAAAAATCTGTAAGGATATTTCTGGCCCTACAAAGCTATAAAGCTGTTATATTAGAATATTAAATATAAAGCTTTTTAATGCTCTGTGCCAAGGAATGGCATCTAAGACTTCCAACTTAAAGAATGGTAATAGAGAGAATAGAAATTACAATTCACATTACAATATTTAGGTAGGTAGAGCTTATCAGAGAAAACTTGAACATCTCTGTTCCCTACAAAATTTTGCAAAGATTAATATGACCTTCAAAGACAGTAATAGAAAATAATAATAGAATGTAATAGAAGAATCTTTCTTTTTTCTTTTTTAAGATTGATTTATTTATTTATTCAGAGAGAGTGTGTGCATGTCTGCATGCAGGGGAAGGGCAGAGGCACCCCCGGAGAGGGGGCAGAAGAGCGGGAGAGGGAGAGAACCCTCAAGCAGACTCCCCGCTGAGTGGAGAGCCCCACACGGGCTCCATTCCAGGACCCTGAGATCATGATATAAGCCCAAACCCAGAGTTGGATGCTTAATTGACTGAGTCACCCAGAAGTCACCCTAGAAGAATTTTCTGGCTACAAAGATATATAGAACTTTCCAAACCATTTTACATTATAAAATGTAAACCAAAAAAATAGTCTTAGTTTTTTAACTTAATATGTCTGTATGAACACACTTTTTTCTCTTCGTTTTTATTGCATGAATTTTTTTTTCTTAGAACGCATTTGAAGTTCAGCTAATGTTCTCCAAAGTTACACATATGTATGTATGTTTGTATACAAGTTTCCACCAAGTATCCTAGCAAATGTAATACAGAATCTGAGATGTTATAGAAGTATTGAACAGTATTCTTCCCTTGTTAAGAAAACACAAAACTTATCTTAATAGGATACTGTCGAGGAATATTTTTATGATCTGGATATAACCATAAATTCTAAGGTCCAATGTGATTCAGAAAATTTATACTTTTGATGGAGAAAAAATGTGATTCAGAAGATTTACACTTATGATGGGAAAAGTATTTCATGATTTCATATGTGTTTGTGTGTTAGTGTTTCCAGTGAGGCAGAAGCCTGTGTGTTACACCCCCGTCTGGATCCTTCACTGAATGTCCGAAGACTTCAGAAAAAATTGAGAGTAAATAGGGAATAATAAACTTTTTCTGGAAATAAGTAACTAAGATTAGCACATCTATAAAGTGGAATCCCAAATGATTTAAAGTTGGAGTTTATTACTAATTATGCAGTAAATGTGAAAAACAAGTTTACTCTATTTTGGAGATAATAAAAAATAATAAATTTAGCATGGCATAATTTGTTCCCTATAGGTAGAGGCTATTCTGTTTAAAGTTTCATTACCAGTAGCCAACTTTTATTTTTATAATATGTATATGCCACCTGGGTGGCTCAATGGGTTAAGCCTCTGCCTTCGGCTCAGGTCATGATCCCAGGGTCCTGGGATCGAGTCCCGCATTGGGCTCTCTGCTCAGCGGGGAGCCTGCTTCCCCCTCTCTCTGCCTGCCTCTCTGTCTACTTGTGATCTCTCTCTGTCAAATAAATAAATAAAATCTTTAAAAAATTTATGAATATGCTCAACAAGGGAATTCTTTACATTGGGAACTGATAGTTATCGGTTACTTAAATTTCTCTTACTTTTTGGTGGCACGTAGACAAAACATTTGACAGAAGTGTTGAATTTTCATCTGGTGGTTTTGGGGTCATATAAAACAGCCTAAAGCAAATAAAAGTGTCTAAAGGCTGGCTTGAATTAACTAATTGTCACTAAGTCTATTTGCCAGGTTACTGAATCACAGCTTTCGTTCCCTTCAAATCCAGAGTCTGTTTCTCACGGCAGCAAACTTGAGACTCAGCGTATTAAAAGCTACAGCCGTTTGTGTGGGTTTCCTTTGTCTAGTATCTGCAGCAGTCTGAGAGGGCAAGGAGCTCTAGCCACGGCAGGAATTTCCTGTAAATTACAATAAATGACCGCGCTTTCCTCACCGTCCACATCCTTTTTAATTCCTAAGTCCTAGGCATTTTTCCATCCTTTAGGTAGAAATTTCCTCACTCGTACAGAAGCAGTACATGTAAATGTTTTTCGGTTTTTTAATATCTCATGGACATACAAGTAATATGTCATTGAATAAATTAGCAGGACGCGTACGTTAATGCAGCCAGCCACAAAGTGGAAGACTTGCCCAACTGCTCAACTGGCACTTATCTTTTTTTTTTTTAATTTTTAAATATTTTATTTACTTATTTGAGAGGGAGAGAGTGAGTGGGGGAGAGGCAGAGGCAGAGGGAGAAGCAGGCTCGCTGCTCACAGGGACCCCGGCGCGGGGCTCATCCCAGGAGCCCGGTCGTGAGGCAGATGCTGAACCAACGGAGCCCCGGGCGCCCCCCAGTCCAGCATTTACAAGTGTGATGTGACCGATGGAATAACATAAACGGAAAATGAAAGAATCTCAGAAACAGGTTAGATTGGGCCGTTTAGGAAGAGCAGGCTGGGAACTCATCGCAGTCCTGATGGGTATAAATGAAGAGGCAAAATCAAGGTGATGGTGTCCCTTGCAACACTTGGGCTGAACTCTGCCTATTTTGGAGAGAGGAAAAGTTTGGCAAAAGCGATGTATTCCATAAAAAGATAAAGAATTTGCTTTGAAAAGGAGCTTAAGGAAGGCCTGGGAGATGGGAGGAAGACAGACGAAGCAAGAATAAAATATTGAAGCTGAACAAAGAATGTTTTCTGTGGGGGCGGGGAAGGTGCTTTCTTTTCATGTGGGGTTTTCCTGCCTAGGGGAAGTCCGCCTCACATCCACCATTAGAATCCGTCTGGAGTCTGATAGACTCTGCCTGACATCTGGCCCGAAGTATCCGAGTCTTAGTCATAAGCACGGGTCCATCCCACTGAACAAGGTTTCAAATATAAAAATTCCTTCATTGTAGGTGTTCCTGTTCAATGGATTGCTGATTTTATGAGTCAGTGCATTTTGGTAAATGTTAGGGAGTTTCACCACATCTAACGGAAACCTCTTACGTTTTTTGCAAATGTATAATGTTCTTCATTATCAAAAATGAAACTTCATTATCAAAAAATAAAAGTAAGCTCTTTGTTACTGATCATAAATTACAAATATAGGCTATTCACAATAGAATTATAAGCCCAGGTTCAAAGGAACTTTCTTACCCTCCTTATAATTTGTTATCCTTCATAACAAAAGAGAAGCCTTTTTGGTATGTTCTGATCCATCGCTTATAAAGCCTTATATTTATCGTTGACTGGGAACACCCACAGCTCGCTTCCCTGCAATAGATGTGGTATCTAGTCCCATTATCCCAGATGCATCTTACGGTAGGTGAGCCAGAAGGATAAGGAAAGGTGGGAGGTAGGTCACTGAATAGTTGAACGTTTGAAGGACGGCAGTGTTTCTTCCCTTCCCGTAAAGTGCCTGCGCGGCTGCCAGGCCAGTCACTTCTAATCTTTTCATAGAAGAGTTTTCAAGCAAGTCTTCCCTGCTCAAAATCTTCTATGCAACAAAATATGCACCTCGGTGAAATTTTATTTAAAAAATTTCCCATCCAAATGACTGTCAGTGAAAGTTTTTAAAACTCCTACTTGATTGCATTACTATTACAATTATAATTCTCTTATAAGCATAAAATAATTTTTTGTAAATAGACACTGTATTAGTAGATGAAAAACTAAAACGTATGAAGATGCTTAATTATCTTCCCAGTAATGTATAGGTGTAATGCAATCAAGATAATGAATGATTCTGAAGTTTGACTGAACCAATAAAAGACAAATGGACCTTAGAATCCAAATAATTTTTTTGAAGATTTTATTATTTATTTATTTGAAAGAGGGAGAGAACAAGAGACCGCAGAGCAGGGGGAGCAGCAGAGGGAGAAGGAGAAGCAGCTTCGCACGGAGCAGATACGGAGCTGGATCCCAGGACCCTGGGATCATGACCTGAGCCAAAGGCAGACGCCTAACAGACTGAGACACCCAGGCGTCCCTCCAAGATAATTTTGTTAACAGAATTTAGTAAGTATGATAATTTAGTTAAATTTAAAATCAGTAATAGAAAAGATTAACTATTTAGTGAAAAGTGTAGATAAACCTGCCCGTCCACTTGGAGGAAAAGTTTATATCTGAGATTCAATTTCAGTCAGATTAAGATTTAAATGTGAATGTGGACTATCAAGTTATTACAAATGTAAAAATTAGTATTGTTGCCATGTTGGGACACAAAAGAATTTTTAGTCAGATTATTAAACGTAGTGATAACTACAAACTAGACCCTCTGTTGCCGATATTCAGTTTAGCCAGAGATAGTCTCCTTGTTTTTTTCTCTTTCCCACCTCTTTGTTTTCTTTAAGATTTTATTTATTTATTTGACAGAGAGAGATCACAAGTAGGCAGAGAGAGAGGAGGAAGCAGGCTCCCCACTGAGCAGAGAGCCTGATGCGGGACTCGATCCCAGGACCCCGAGATCATGACCTGAGCCGAAGGCAGAGGCTTAACCCACTGAGCCACCCAGGCGCCCCTCTTTCCTGCCTCCTAACCATCAGTTCTATTTCAGAGTCTAACGGATGAAAGAAGTGCAAAAATGTTCAAAGTTAGAATTGAGCTATGACAAAGCACTTTATTTGTTACAGAGAACTTCAGATAGTATTTAATCTTGTTCCTGTCTTTAATTCAGCATAGTTACGTTCAGAGGTTCTAGAATCTCAGTGCTGAATGGACCTGAGAAGTCTTATAGAGAAACTTGCTCATTTTACAGATTTGGAAAGTAGGCGTTTAGGAGACTTTTTGCCTCCTAAGCCACAGCTGGGATGGATGAGCTAAGAGTATGAGTTTCCTGAGTTTCGTTTCATTAGGTTGAAATTAAACCATAGATGAGTCAAGCTAATATGATAGCATTTGTATTTTTTTATCTCCCCAGAGACAATTTTTCAACATCTTTCCTGCTGGAATTTAAACACATATTCACTTTAACTGTACTTGTTTAAAATAAAATTTTAAATACTGCAAAAGAGGCAAGAAACTCCCCCCCCCAAAAAAATCTTACAAAACTCCTTAAGTCAGAGATAATCTAACGAAAAGACTTTAAATTTGTACCTTTCATTTTCCAGCCACTTCCAATTCGTGTCCTTTACAGTATTCCAAAAGATGTTAAAATTTATTAAGTTAGAAAGACACTTAGAAAACATATTTATAATCCTCTTAAATTCCACAGGAAGATGCCTGGTACTGTTCATCTTGACAGAGGACTGTGGAGGTCAAAATCAGTCTCTGCCTAGTAGTGACTTTTCTTCCATTTTATGCTCTTTCCTCCATATCTTCATTAAGCAAATTTGGGGCTTATAAAAATTGATCTGGCTCCATTTCACATAAAAAAGCTCAGGAAGAGAAATTCAGCTGTCAGAGATGAGTAGGCATTTCGAGCGTTCAGACCTCTGCACAGGACGGTGAGTCATGTGAAGCGTAGTGTGCAAAGGAAGCGGACACACACGGAGGAGAACAATGATGAGTTCTGAAAACCTGCTGTGGGACAGGACAGTGATGGAGGGTCTATTTCTGGGCCCAGCAGGATGACTTGGGAATTTAAAAAGCAGAAGAAGGAATTATGTCATTAGCTTTGAATTTAAGATGAAATTCTTTAGGAGGCTTTTTTCATTAACGCTATTACAGTTTATCAGGATGGTACATGATTGAATTGCTTAAATACTTTGCCGTCTAAAAATAAGTTAGGACAGGAAAACTACTTCAATTCTGCCAGGGAAGGGGCTGTGAGGTGTAATAATAATTGCATAATTACTATTACTGACATGGAAGTAAAATGCTAAATGTGAGGTGAAAGACGTGTGTGTCTGCGGCAGGAATCTCTTCGGGGCACCCGAGCCCAGTGCTCCTCATCGCTGCCCAGGACTGAAATGGAAACTGGTCGGCCAGGGAGTTCTAAAAATAGTCTCTAGAACAACTTAAATCTTTACAACAGCTTACCCCCCATTTTCCTGTTCTCTTATTGACAAGTGATATCCTCTTACGTTCCAATTATGGGAAAGTTTTACAAGCATTTGCGGGAATAGAACGGCGACTATGTGATTCAGAAAAGAAAGAACTCTACAGAGGAATGTCATTTAGTTCAAATGAGCAACCTAGTTCCATTATTTAATAACATTAAACATCATTTGTTTTCTATGTATGTCTATATAGAAATATAGTTATAATAAGTTAGCTACAGACATTACATATGTGCACATATGAACACATGTATGCTTGTGTGTGTGTGTGTGTGTGTGTGGTGTTTGTGGCAAATATTACCAAATTACTAACATTGCTAAATCTGATAGGACCTATTTAAATTAATTTAACACTCCTAGTTCTCTGGCCAAGGTAACAAGAATTTAGGAGCTAAATTCATAACCTAAGGCCCAGGAAATGACTTCATAAGGTTCCTGGACGTCCATAAGTCCATCTCCAATAGTTTGTTGGACTGTCTTTCAAAGTTTTCCTTTATTGGGGAGGTACTTGGCATTTAGTTATAAGTCAGTCTGTGAAATCTTCCTTGCTATTGTTAACATGTTCGTATTATTGTCAGCTCCACTGGAAATCCCACATGTTCCTCTCCTTAGGCCCTGAATGTTCTTTTGTAATGTAGACAGTACCTGAACGTAGGGCCATCCAAAGTCTGGACAGGTGCCAGCACGAATGGTTGCTGAATCATCGTAGAGCCCTGAAGGACAAGAGAACATTCCTGTCAACTTGGCAGTATTGTTAGAGAATAAAATTACTAGTGAATAGTGATTTTACAGAATTTAACTTAAAGTTATATCCTAGTGTGGGCTCTTTTGTTCAAACCATAAACCCCTGTATTTTAAATGTTGAATTTTAATGGGAAGTTGGGAGGATGTTTCAGACACTTTCAGGCGGCCATCACGCTAACCTGGAGGTGATCAAGAACTTTGCTCTTGGCACATTATTTTTAATGATGAAGATTTTAAGGGACACCAACCTGAAGGATGGTCCCTGTTGTTCAAGATCTTGGCAGTAGGAAGAGGTAGCCCTGCAATGTTCAGGGGAAAGTTTGCCCCTGGAAGAAAGGAAGGCCCTGTCAGTGGTTCTGGGAATGGGATGATGCAGCCGGCTCAGAGTACACAGAGAGGGTCAGTGTGGTCAGGGCGGAGTGAGTGCGGGGCAGAGAGTGTCCCAGACCTTGTCAAAGAGGAAGGCAGAGCCTAGATCATGGCAGTTTAGCATTTAACTTTCTTTAAACATAGGACATTACCAAAAAGCGAGATTCCCCCACCACTGAGTGAGGACTTAATGTATGTAAATGGGGTTCATATGCCTCTTTTTGGACTCAAACTAATGTTGTGCGCAAGATATGGCCGTACGAGGATTTAATCCTGCTTTGCATTTACATGGTATTTGTACTTGCTGAACTTCACAAATGTCAAGTTTGTGTTCACGAGTTACTTATCTCCATTAGTTCCTATTGTGATCTGCGAGGTCTTTATTGGACCCACTTTTGTGGGTCATCAGTTTGCTGCTACTTCTAGCAACAACCTCAGAATCGTCACCAAGGATTTTCTATGAAGTCAATAGAGATATTTACATGAAAACTCAAAAGTTAAGAGAGATCTTTGCAATCAAATTTTTGTGACTCAAAAAACATTTTTGGATTACTTTGTAAAGCAGTACACCTTCATGTGTTTTTAGTAACTTATTATGTATTATTATAAATCGGTATATGTTACTATTAGGATCATGATCCAGTCTTATTAAGGAGATGTGTATTTTTATGCCAACAAACACTGCACACTTTTAGAATCTGGATTTTCTACAAGCTATTTTGGAAAGAATAAAAACTCTTGTCCGTCTTGGGCTTTGTTGGCATATGTATGGAATTCAGAAGGTTCAAAGTGGAAGTTTATTTTGAGTATTTTCCCAACTTGCTAGAAAATAGCACATGAAAAAGAAAGGACCGTGAAGTGTTACTGGTTTTCTTCTGCAGGGCTCTAGAGATTTTGTTTTCACTCCAGCTGAAAATGCTGGGAAGAGTCTTTCCACCCCTTTGGTGACGTGGGACAAATAAAAACCAAATATGTCAGTAGTTTCTTCTGGCTATCAGAAATTTTACTGATGAGGTAACTTCGATTAGTAAATGCACTGTACTTTTTAAAAAGATTTATTTATTTATTTGAAAGAGGGAGAGCAGGGGAAGGGGCGGAGGGAGAGGGGAAAATCGCACGCAGACCCCCACAGAGCGCAGATCCGCACAGAACGCAGACCTCCGCAGAGCACAGGGCCCTTCCCAGGGCTCAATTCCACAACCTCAAGAGCATGACCAGAGCCAAAGCCAACGACGGGGCGCTTAGCCAGCTGAGCCCCCAGGCCCGCTAGTGCATCGTACGTTTTAACAAAATAAGGCATATGTGAGCATGGTCTGACTTCCACTTTCCTGAGAAAAGTATCTGTGTCTCTAGTACCAAAGGTTAATTGACATCCCAGGAGAAAAGATGCAAAGAAAACATAAAGCCTCTAGATCGATATAACCGGAGAAACTCAAAAGAAGCTGATTTTGTTCAAGTAGTGCCATTGCCTAAACTGGTCAGATAATGAAATCAAGATCAACTAAACCCTGAAAACAGAGAAAAGAAATACAGCAGTAAGAATAACAGATAAACCCTCATAATGTAATGTCAAGGTAACGCACAACAGGTGAGCTAAAAAGATGCAAATCTAAGTAAATTTAGTAATTTGAAAAAATATATTGGTTGATTCAGCTGATGTGTCTAAGGACAAGCAAGTTGTTTCCACAATGAGAGATTATGTGAAAGACACAAACCCAATGCCTCCTATAATGTTTTTACGTATGAGAAGCAATTTTTACCACAGTAGACACGACCTCTTTCCGAGATCTATACGCTCCATAAGTGATTTTAAGTATTTGAAGGATTATAGAAAGCTTCCAACACATGTCGTTATATATTTGTCCCAAGTCACAGAACGTTCAACACCAAGACTGAACCCTATCGTGGACTCTGGGTTTGGGGTGATCACGTGCCGTGGGAACTGCAGGTTGCTCAGCTGTCGCAAGTGGGCCGCTCTGGGGGCAGAAGCTGTGCGTGAAGGCGGACAGGCTGTGCGGGCAACGCTCGTCCTTGCACTGTTTGGCAGTGAGCTCACAACTGCTTCAGCAAACGAAGTGAACATCCGTCCGAGTGGACTTGTTCATTTTCTTCCTCTACTTTTAAAAGAGGTTTTGATGTGCATTCGATGGGGTGTTTGAATCCAGGAAACGGGAAGTTAGATGACTGAAGGCGTCGCCCGTCTGTGCTCTTGTCACGCCGAGCAAGGCTATTTATACCTTCCAGTTTTAAAAGTAATTTTTAAATTACTTTACAAAATTTAAAAGTAATTTTAAAAGTCTTAAAAGTAACAAAGTACATTTCATACGTTCAGCCGTTATTTAAAAGTAACAAAATACATTTCTTCTTTCCTGGACCACCCAAGCAAGACGAGATCACGGGTCCGGGTCTCAGTGCTCGTGAGCAAACGGGCTCACCTGCAGCTCTAGAAGCTCCAGTCACTGCTGCCCTTTCGCAGAAGATGTTCTTTTCGGAGGACGGAAACGCCGCACACGGGGACCGGGACACCGGCCGCGCCTCGCGAGTCTGAGCCTGGGGTCCGTGTCGCAGGGACGGTCCCTCCGGAGCTCGGCGGCCGTGTGCCAGCGCTTGCGAGAAATGCCTTCCCGGCCCGCGGCTCGCGCTGGTCCAGGGCAGGGTCGGGGGAGCCGCTCCCGCCGCCCCAGCTGCCGGGTCGCGCGGCGCGTTCGCACCAGGCCGCGGTGGAGCAGGACCGCCGGGTTCACGGCTGCGTCTGCAAGGACGCGGAATGGAAGACGCTGTCTCCGAGGGCTGCCGTCGGAATGACCTTCATGATGACCTTCCTGACGCTGCAAACCCCACCACGGAGGAGCGCTCCGCTTACAAGCAAGCGTGCGCGGGGATGCGGGGAAGGACAGCGCAGGGACAGCGGACGGACAGCGGACGGACAGCGGACGGACAGCGGAGGGACAGCGCAGGGACAGCGGACGGACAGCGGACGGACAGCGGACGGACAGCGGACGGACAGCGGAGGGACAGGGGACGGACAGCGGAGGGACAGCGGACGGACAGCGGACGGACAGCGGACGGACAGCGGACGGACAGCGGAGGGACAGGGGACGGACAGCGGACGGACAGCGGAGGGACAGCGCAGGGACAGCGGACGGACAGCGGACGGACAGCGGACGGACAGCGGACGGACAGCGGAGGGACAGGGGACGGACAGCGGACGGACAGCGGACGGACAGCGCAGGGACAGCGGACGGACAGCGGACGGACAGCGGACGGACAGCGGACGGACAGCGGAGGGACAGCGGACGGACAGCGCAGGGACAGCGGACGGACAGCGGAGGGACAGCGGACGGACAGCGGACGGACAGCGGACGGACAGCGGAGGGACAGCGGAGGGACAGCGGACGGACAGCGCAGGGACAGCGGACGGACAGCGGAGGGACAGCGGACGGACAGCGGAGGGACAGGGGACGGACAGCGGAGGGACAGCGGAGGGACAGCGCAGGGACAGCGGACGGACAGCGGAGGGACAGCGGACGGACAGCGGACGGACAGCGGACGGACAGCGGAGGGACAGCGCAGGGACAGCGGACGGACAGCGGGCCCAGGGTCGGGCCGGCTTCTGGGCCGCGAGTGCGACTCCGCTGAGGGGACACGGAGGACGGCGCGGGTCCCACGAACTGGCCTTTGTGTCTAAAACAACGTATTGATGCTGCGCGTGATCCTCCGTGTCTCCAAGATTTTTAAAATTAGAAAACATTTTGTAGAACACTAGAAAGAGTATGATTCCTTCGTCTGAAATTGTGTATTGATTGTGGATTCATGGGTAAAATGCCAAAATGCACTATATTTGGGACAGGTCAGAGCGCTGGGGTGGAGAAACGCAGCTGCTCACCCGTCACCGACCCAGCTGGAACGTGCTCTCACTTCGTCAGGAATGCTGCTAAGATCAGACGCCGCGGAGATGCGCAAGTTCACAACTATGATTTAGACGTATGAATTCTACCTGACTTGACGTGACTTTCCTAGCTGTATGGAGGGAACGTTGGACACCAACGAAGAGCAGCCCATGAATCACTCGTGTGTGTGTGTGTGTGTGCGCGCGCGCTTACCCCGTGTCCAGGGAAAGAGGAAAGGTCAGTAAAGTTATGTTTTGGATTATTATAAGGTTCTCAAGACTCTTAAGTTCTGATTATTCAGATGGGGGAATGCACCCGCAAATCACAAAACTGTTTATTTTCAAAGCCAAAATTAGGAGAATTTTGTCTTGCTATTTATATGTAGTTCATGTGAATTAATGCTTGTTTTTTTTTCATTATTTAGAAAGAGAATCACTTGGTTAAAACATGTGTTTTGTTCATGCTTTCATTTTGTCACTGTAAACTTAAACCTAACTGTGTTTTTATGTCTTAATTCTCACCATATCCAGAGTTCAATAGAGAGAAAACTATTTTCAGGACACAGAGATCCTTCTTCTGAATGCTGAGCAAACTCGGCCTGATTTGGTAGATTTAGAATGACCCAAGAGATTTCCATTTTACCAAACAGTTCTGCTGCTACAGATGTGCGGTGATTAAAACAGAGTCTTAAAAATAAGTAATTAATTAAAAATTAATTAGTAAAGTAGCTTACAAATGTCTAATATTAGTATCTGGGCTAATATTAATGTCTGGCTGCCTTTTGAGAAAGTGTCCCCGACAGACTAGACTTGCCAGGAGTCAGACCTCACGAGCCCTGAGAAGCACAGTCATTACCTCGACCAACAGGGCCCAAGCATTAGAACACGATTATCATCCAGGAGGGGGTCTTTGCCTCCCACAAATTCGTCATAAACACAACCCACCTCAGAGGGAATAACTTCTAGGCTTAACCCTCAACCCAGTTTCCCAAACCAAGGGGCAGAGCAGTCTTCCTGTCTGAACCGTCAGGCCAAGCAGCTCGGGGGCATTTGAATGCTAACGTCCTTGTCCCTTGTCCATGGCCCTGTGTGCTGAGTGTCTCCACATCTTAATTTATGCAGTTCAGTGCTGGCTTTTTGCTTTCTAACGTTTCTGGCAAATAAAATCTCTCTTAGCAAATCCGTTGATCTTTTATTGCCTCCCCTTTATCTTCTCGGTTTTCCTCTCTATTTTGTTCACTCCCTTTTCTTGATCTAAGTTCTTTTACTTTCAAAACGCATTTCTGACTCTGACTTTATGTCAGTCTGTTTACTCAGTGAGCAGTAATTTCTAAGCTAATAATGTTCTTACAGCCGTTTATATATCTGTTCTCTAGATGAAAATTTTCTGAATCTTCTGTTTTCTCTGTTCTCTACATTGGCCCTTCCCTCCCTAACTTGTTCCTTTCATGTCTTGTTTTATCACCTTCTGGGTGAATCTTTAAACCCTTCATCTTGCCATTTACCAAAGATACTGTCACAGACCTGGAACAACACACAGAGCTCGGGTTCATTCCAGGATGGGATGCATGTCAACACAGACAGCACATTTGTTCCATTAGAGACGTCCAAAGTGAGCACAGCTAGAAAGAGGAATTAGTTAGAATAGTGCTAATTAGAGAATTGTTAATAACATTGGTTTGGGCAACATCATGAACCACAAAGCTGATACGGTGTCCTAGTTTATGCTGTAGGTTAGCTAGCTCTGTCTCTGCTGTCACTGTCAATGTCCTGGGGGAGAGATTCCTAACACAGTGAGGTGATTCAGCAGATAGAAAAGCTGAAAAATTATTAATATAGATGTATATGTGCTTATTAGGGTTTATCTTTGATTCCACGGTGCAGTTGTAATACTTAATGAAACTATTTTAAATTGACAGCATTTTGTCCATCAGGCAATTATTCAAACCTCAGAACAGCCTTTTTCATCCCGCAAGCAGCAGTGTTAGAAAAGCTCTCAAGAATGCACGGTGTCTCTGCCGCATCTTGATGACAGAGAACACATATTCTGGCCGTTTACTGAGTCAGACTTCTGGAGCATCTTTTTGTCCTCTTAAGGACTGATACTAGCTTGAGAAAGTATAAAGTGTCTGCTCACTGTCAGATATTTGTATAAAGTGTCTGCTCACTGTCAGATATTAGTAATTTCTACATCTTATTTTTAATTGGTTACTTATTTCTAAGACTTTATTTTATTTTAACTTATTTTAAATATTTTATTTTTAAGTAATCTCTATACCCAATGTGGGACTTGAACTCACAACCCTGAGACCAAGAGCCACACGCTCTTCTGACGGAGCCAGCCAGGCTCCCCTGTACAATAATTTAACATGAAGTATTGAATTGAAACTTCTATTGGCGTCTTTACTGGTTTAAAACTCATTTTTGAGTGCTTTTTCCACCAATTTACCAAGTTCATCTAGATTAAAAATTGGCAGTTGGCTGTTGGTCTCGGCTTTATTTTGTTATTATTAATTCTGTCTATTTTAAGCCACTTAGGACAAAGAAAATGTGTTGTAGAATATTGGGTTGCTATATATAAATGTACCAAAAATAAATTGAATGTAGACTAATCCTTAAAACAAAATACAGTTTTTGTTAGGGCCTTGCTATCATTTATGTTTTGCAATCAGAAATTTATTTTAACTACATTATTTGATAATGACCATATCCAGTAAAGTCAGGAAGTTCAAGAAGAGTTACAGACTAGGAAAGGACGGGGGTAAGAAGCTATTTGAGAGTTTGCTTTTATGTTTTGAGCAATCCTTCATTTATGACAGAGTTGTTTAATCCAGATTTGTTTTGTGGCTTGTGGTTTAAAATTCAGCCAGTGTGATGTTAGATAATGTGTTGAAATAAACAGCAAAATAACTCCAACATATTTTATATACATATTTACCCTGAATACTATGAGCATAATTTGAGAAGCAGTCTTTTTCTCAGAGGAAAATTATTGTTTCCATAAATGACATGTGTATCTGGGCTCAGAAGGAAAAAAAAACAATTTTGATATTTCTAGGTAAATGAATGATTAGCACTTTGACTTATTTTTTTTAAGATTTTATTAATTTACTTGCCAGAGAGAGAGAGAGAGAGGAAACACAAGCAGGGAAAGTGGAAGAGGGGGAAGCAGCCTCTTGTTGCGCACAGAGTCCCATGTGGGGCTCCATCCCAGGACCCTGGGACTATGACCTGAGCTGAAGGCAGCCACTAACAACCGAGCCGCCCAGGCGCCCCTAGTGCTCTATATTAAAAGAAAATAAAGTTAGCTATACGAATCTCAACACATAGAAAAATCCAAATTTAAAAAGACAAGTATTGTCATAAGTTGTGAGATGAGTCAGTTCAGAAGATTTATTTTGTGAAAATCCATCATGAAGATTTCAGATAAATCATGACTTTATTTAATGACAAATATATGTTTCGGTTTATAAAAAAGCCCTCTGATTTTACATTAGGAAAATTTCCAAAACTATACAAGGATGAAAGGGCATTTATAGTTGGTTTTCCTTTTAGAATTACCTTAAATATTTATAAATCAATACTTAGAAGCTTTATAAAATATAGATTTTCAAACACATAACTCATGACTTCTCAAACAGGTGTATAGCTTTTTGTGAATTAAACCAACTTGTATTCTACATATATTTTTTTTTAAACTGATTTATTTATTTATTTATTTTCATTTCACTGCTTAGGTTTTTTTCTCCTTCTATAGACTTTTTACTGTTACTGTCCAGGAAGGCCATACGTAATGGAGTAAGACTTTTGTTGGGAGCCAACAGTTGGCAGGTCTGCCAGTTTCAACAAGAAATTCTGCCAAGTTCAGCCATTGTTTGGCCGTTTGGGGAAATGCTTCAACATTTTTTGTTAAAATACCGAACAACCTTCTCATTTACCCTAGATTGAAGGTCACTCCTTGGAATTCAGTGAAACCTGAACACTGCGGTACAGAAAGCATCTTTACCAATTTATTTCCCTTCACAGAAGCGGTGGAGGGTTAAATATGAAGTTGACTTAAGAATAATAAATGATAATTAGTTTCTGAATATTTTCTCTTGGCAATGGGTCATGTTTCTAACACCTCCACAATCTGCATTTTGTATGTATCGTACACTGCACACAAAACTACAGAGTCAACTACCTAGTTTTCTGTGGACACTGATACAAAGAAACATATTCATTCATTTAATCATTTATTAAGCAATATTTAAGGACCTACGAGGTGCAGTCACTTATCGAGATGCTTAAGATATATTAGTGAAAAAAAAGCAGGCGGAAGGACTTGTAGAGTTTATGTGTTAAAGATATGGACAGAAAATAACAACGTAGAATATACGTAAATGATAGTCGACAGTTTGTTGCAATGTGATTGATGTTATAGGAAGAAGCCAGGACACATTAAAGTAGATGACGATGGGCTAAAGGGTTTTGGTGGTGCAGGCGTAGCTGACTTTAAGTATTAGGGTCTGGGTTAGGTCCCAAAGAAAACTCTGTATCTGAGCAAAGGCTCCAGGGACGGGTGGAGACCTGACAGGCGGGTTTCCGAAAGAGCATTCAGTGCTCTTTGAGAGAGACCCACTGATAGTTTTGAACCTTAGTTCAGATAATATGCTTACCTTTCTTGAATTTTATGCCAGTTGATATCAGAAGTGCTAACAAGAAGTAAATTTGTCTGGAGGTGAAGGAAAAAGAAATACTGAAGTCCACAATCCAGGAACTATAGACCCAGAAATAAAGATGAGCATTTTTTCGTATTCAGGGGCCGTAAGGGTGGGTATGTGACGGAAAGTAAGGGAGACATGGTAAGCTTGAAAAGTCACTCCGTTAATTCATTCCAGTTAGCATTCTGTCACTGATTTCCATTATAACCTTATAGCAATAAATATTGTGCACAATGACCTTTGTTGTTTACTATAAATTTAATTTAATTCTAAAGAGTTAACCAAGTTAGAATTGATAAAAAAAGCTAGAAAAGCTAGTACGTTGTATTTATACTCTGGGTCCCTCCCTGTTTATAAAATTATGCAGTTATATCTGGAAGTAAAAACTTAAGCCAGAATGTAGAACAATCCTTTAAGTCTATATGACTCTGAGTAATTTAGGAGTGCAATGTTGTCTAAATATAGAAATCTAACTTTTTTTTAAAGCAGATACTATTTATTATTTTTTTAATTTTTAAATTTTTTATCATTTATTATTTTTTAAAGATTTTATTTATTTATTTGACAGAGAGAGATCACAAGTAGGCAGAGAGGCAGGCAGAGAGAGAGGAGGAAGCAGGCTCCCCGCTGAGCAGAGAGCCCGATGCGGGACTCGATCCCAGGACCCTGAGATCATGACCTGAGCCGAAGGCAGAGGCTTCACCCACTGAGCCACCCAGGCGTCCCGCAGATGCTATTTAAAGATCTACATCCTAGTTACACTTAATGAAACCCTCTGAGGACATATGGACCTAGAATCTCGTATTTCTGTTAGGAACCCATTAGCTAGACTTATGTAACTTGTTCAGGACTCCAGCTTCAGAAACCTGAGTCATGTACCATGTACCAGAAACTATTCATGTACCATGAATAGTTTTGAACATGTGGCCCTTCGTGGTACAGATAGAACTAGATAGAACCAGCACTGATGCGGTTGCGAGCTCACAACCTTAAATACGTAGTTGCTGCGATGTTGAGCATTTGGTGAGTAATCAGCTTTCACAGGGTTAACCTGAAAAATCACACAATTAGTGAATTTTTAAAGCATGTTTGAGTTATACAATGACTCAAACATAAACTCTTTGTTAATCTTGGTGTATTTATCTTGAAGGAAGGGGGCTGGACTCTGGTTCATTAAATATGAACACATACTAATTTTATGATGAAAAAGATTCAGTGTTTTCTAATAATTTTGAACTGATAACACGGAACACAGCACAGGAAATCCTTTCGGAAACTCTATAATTAAGGAAGTTAACTCATGTGAGGAATTCAATTAATTAAAATATTAAACAATATTTAGGAAAGTCATTTTATGGGCTTCACCCAGGTCAGTTTGTTCTAGACCTTAACACTTGCTCCTATCTCATCTGAAGGCCTTCCTGTTCGAAGTAACGAGATCAAGCATTCTTCAAAGCTTTATTCTTAGAATATCTTTCATTCACCACATGATTTCTGTCTTAAAAATGAACATTTCTGATACCCAGCCATAATGTTTGCCATTGATTTAGATGCAAGGAAATAGTTCTGTTAAAGGTATGAAAAGTCAAAGTTATAATGGAAGCAGTTGAAAGTAAGATATTTCAGAATATCTTAACCAAAACACATACAATTGTGAACTAGGTAGTGTTCGTTCGACTGTTCTTTATTTCAGGGTGTATTTTTTTTTAATGTTTCTTCTATAATCCAAGGTTTCCCAGACATAATCATATGTACACAAAGTATCTGATTTATCAAGTTTTGTC
The DNA here is from genome assembly GCF_020171115.1 of Neogale vison. Taxonomy (NCBI): domain Eukaryota; kingdom Metazoa; phylum Chordata; class Mammalia; order Carnivora; family Mustelidae; genus Neogale; species Neogale vison. Next base: position 831,283 of record NC_058093.1, read on the forward strand.
ATTTCGGAAAACATCCTACTTCAAGCATTCAGTTCTGCCCTTGCGACCGGGTGAGAAGTCGCATGGCAGTCGGCGGCGTGGAGGAGGAGGTTGTCCTGGCGGCGGGCACAGAGGCCCTGACGCTGCCCGGAGCAGGCCTGTCCCGCTCCCCCTGGCCGCCCGCGTGGGGCCGGCTGCCCAAGCTGAGGGCCATTCTGTTTACCCACACCCCTCAGTGGGAATTAGTCATGTGACTTAAAATTCCGCTGTTCTCTGACAGGACTAAAGTCTGGTGTGAACAGAAAGTTCCCCAGAAAAGATATGCAAGGTGAACAGACTTTAGTTTTATAAAGAGAGAACAGTTCTGGAAGGTCTTCTGTGAATCATGAAGCAGAAGGGCAAGCTACCTTTGTCTTTGGGGTGTAGAAACCTTATATCTTTTCGGCCTCCCTCATTAATAATATAAGTATTTTAAAGACTTCTTCTACCTCTACTTAGGACCAAATCAGACTCCACCTCTCTCCAACACAACCAACCAAACGAAGGAAGCCACTGAGTAACGGGAGACTGGATGCCCTGCTCTGCCCACAGTCAGGGAACGCCACGTCATTAAGACGTTCATCATTTTCCGTTCAACTAATGAATTCACTGCCGTTCCAATGGTCGTTCCAGCAGGAATTTTTAAAGAATTTGCAAAATCTAACAACTTAAACAATTTGGGGAAAAAAGAGCAAGTATGTTGTAACGGTTACTTGTGTACGTGAACCTGGCCGGGAGACGGTGCCGGCTTGAACAAACACTAGTCTGCGCGGGGCTGTCAAGGTATTTCGTAGATGTGATCAGCATCTGACATCCGTGGACTTTGAGCAAAGGAGATTGTCTGGATGATGTGTCTGAGTCACATCCAGTCAGCTGAAGGCTTTAAGAGCAACACTGAGGTTTTCGGAGAAAGAATTCTTCAAAATTTTTGTTTTCCAAACTCCTCTTAACTACCAGAGGCTAGAGAGCAACCAGCGGGCATTTGGTTTGGAGGAAGGTGAGGGAGAAGCTATAGACGGAGGAAGTCAGTGAAAGAAAATGCAGAAGGAAAGATGGGAACGACCAGTTGCGGATCCCGCCAGCCCCTCGTTTTCTTGTGCCTCTCAGCGACTGCATGTTTTACAAACTGCAAGTTTGGGTAATCCTGAATTTAACAAGCTTCTCACACCATTTGTCTAACAGACTTTGTTAACTTCATGTCTTTGTGTCACATTTTGGTATTTCTCTCCATAGTTCAAACTTTTTCATTATGTTTATATTGTTCTGGTGATCTTGGATCCGTGTTCTTTCGTAGTACTCTAGTAATTGTTTTGGGCACCACAGACTGTGCCAGCAGACGACGGCAAACTTCATAAACGCCGAGTGCATTCTGACCGCCCACCCATCTCTGGCCCTTTCGGTAGGCTTCCCTATTCCCTGAGACACAACCAGGTGGAAATCACCCTACTATAGCCCCTGTGTGTTGAAGTTGAAAGGAAGAGTCACGTACCTCCCACTTAGAGTCAAAAGTGGGAAATGATTAAGCTTGTGAGGAAGATATGTTGAAAGCTGAGATAGGTCAAAAGCTAACTTTCTTGCACAGTTAGCCAAGTTCTGAATGCAAATTAAATGGCAATTAAAAGTGCTACACCAAGGAACACACAATGAGAGAGCTGAAGAGTCTCGTTGATGATGTAGAGAAAGCTTCAGTGGTCTGGATAGATCAACCCAGCCCCAACACTCCCGAAAGCCAAAGGCCTCATCGAGAGCAAGACCCTGACTCTCTTCAGTTCGGGGAAGGTGGAGACAGGTGAGGAGGCTGAGTAGGAAGTTGAAGCTCAGGTTGGTTCATGAGGTTTAAGGAAAGAAGCCGTCTTAGGGACAGAAGTGCGTCCGCAAGCGCTGATGCAGAAGCCGCAGCGAAGTACCCAGATCCAGCCAAGATAGTCCTGAAGGTGACCAAGGTGGCTACAGCAAACAACAACCTTCATGTAGCCTCCAGGAGGAAGATGTCCTCTAGGCCTGTGGCGAGGGAGGAGAAGTCAGTGCCTGGCTCCAAAGCGTCAGAGGACAGGCGGACTCTCCTGTCAGGGGCGAGCGCAGCCGGTGAGTTGAGGTTAAGCAGTGCTCATCGACCCTTTGAAAATCCTAAAGTCCAAAGGGTTATGCTAAATCTACTCTGCCTGTGATCTACAAACTAGAACCACAACAGACGTCTGCTTACAGCATGGTCTACTGAATATTTTAAGCCCACTGTCAAGAACCACTGCTCAGAAAAAAAATTATTCCTTTCAAAAGATTTCTGATCATTGAAGATGCCTCCAGTCACCCAGGAGGTCTGATGTACAATGAGATCAACGTTGATTATTATCGATTTCATGCCTGCTAAGACATCCATTCTGCAGCCCATGGATGAAGGAGTGCTTTCAACTTCCAAGTCTTATTATTTAAGAAATACATTTTATAAGGTTAAAACTTCCATACATAGTGATTCCTCTGATGGATCTGGGCAAAATAATCTGAAAACCTTTTGGAAAGAATTCACCATTTCAGATGCCATTAAAAACATACATGATGCGAGGGAGAAGGTCAAAATATCAGCATTCACAGGAGTTTGGGAGAAGCTGATTCCAACCCTCAAGGCTGACTCTGAGGGCTTCAAGATTTCCGTGGAGCAAGTTCCTGCAGATGTGGTAGAAACAGCGAGAGAACCAGAATTCAAGGAGAGACTGAGGATGGACTGGACTGTAGGGATCGCAGGACAAAGCTTGGACAGATGAGCAGGTGCTTTTTGTGGGGGAGCAGAGATGGTGACATAGAATCTATTCTTGGGGAAGATGTTATGAAAACTGTTGAAACGACAACCAAGGGTTTGGAAAAGTCCACAAAGTGTGTCGGTGGCGCCGCCGCAGGGGTCGAGAGGGCTGACTCGAGTTTTGGAAGTTTGTGGTACAAGGTACTGAACGGCATCTCTGCTACAGAGAGCTCGCGCACGAGACGTGTGCGTGGATGCAGCAAACCTCGCTATTCACTAATTTCAGGAATCGCCACGGCCCCGCCTCCTCCAGCAGCTCCCACCGTGGCCAGCCAGCAGCCGCCACCATCAAGGCAAGACCCTCGCCGGCAAGAAGACTACAGCTCACTCAAAGCTGCGGAGGATGGTTAGTGGATTTTAGCAGTCAAGTATTTTTTTAATTAAGGTCGATGTGTTTTTTAAACATAATGTACTGTACTATTTACTTAACTTTCATAGGTACTGGGAAACCGAAAAATTCCCTAACTGGTGTTACTTTATTACGATGCCACTTTGTTGAGATGATCGAGAACCAAACCCTCCGTATCCCGGAGGTCCGCCTGTGCTTTAACGAGGGCTCTGGGACCAGCCTCCGTTCATCGGTCACTAGATACCAGCCTCCAGCTGGAGAAGGAAGCAGCGTGGTGAAGAGCCTGAGCTCTGTTGCCAGGACTCAGCTCCTGGAACCTGCACCTGCGCAGCTACGTGGTTTGGACATGGTACTTAGAAGCTCTGTGCCTCGGTGTGGGAGTTTCTTATCTGCACAACAACAACAATTCCTGAGGTTTTGGGGAAGGTTAAATGACTTTATACATGAGTAATGAGTAATGTCCACGGCAGAAGGCAAATCCTCAAAGAAATGAGCTAAACCTCTCAGTGGGGCAAGCTACCCCTCCACAAGAGGTTCTCCTGACTACTGCGGTCTGGAAACACTCATCCGCTGCTAACTTGCGGGGAAGAGCTGCTGCAGGGAAGGCAAACTCTCCTGTTAGAGGAAAAAAAAAATATTCGTCCCACAGGAATATGAAGATATGTGCACCCTTCTAATAATGCCAAGGACCAGAGGCTTAAGCGGACAATAAATATGTATATTCACCCAAATAAACCTGACAAGTTCAAAGATATTTTAGTGAGTTAACGGGCTTTGATGAGACTGTGCCTAACGGATTTACCCCGCAGCAGCCTGCCGGCCGCTGGGACACGGCTGCTGTCGGAGGTGCTCCCCATTCCAGAAGTTGTTTCAAACGGGGATCGCACCACAGTTGCATGAGTTACAGTTTTTGCCTCAGCTAAAAATTATATTGCCGTGTTTTGAAAAAGATTTAAAATCAAAAGGTTTTATTGAAAACAACTTTTTGAAGAAGACATATGTAGCTTCGTAAAATATGTAAACATGTTAGTCTAATACTAGGTTTCCATTATTTAAGTAAAAGGAAATCTGCTCTCTTGCCTGGCATTTGAAAACAACTGAAGACAACTGCCGAGTTAGGCAAAAAGCAGCCCCACACGCAGGCTCTGTTTGACGACATCCCTTTCCCACCGTTTTATCCTCCTTATTTTCAGTATTAACACGCTTTATTCTTCTCCAGTACTGACCGAGTTCTAATTTTCCCTTCAAATTACCCTTGGAAAGAAGGCGGAACTGAGTGTCTAGACAACAGTCGACATCATGTCCATGAACATGGATCTGATTAACACTCGTGTGCGGAACAACGACATTGGAACTCGGACACGAGACACACTTAGCTTTCATTGACAAAACCCAGCCTGTGTGCTCATGAATATGCTAATGAGCGTCCATGTGACTAAGCCGTGGGTGAGCGGCGCTCTGGTCACCTGTGGCCATTCACGTTTCTGCCTCGTCCAACAGACCGAATGACGCGCTCAGGCGTTTTCACGAGAAACACTGTTGGACTTAGGTTAGCCTAAACACAGGTAGGAAAGTAAAGGCAGATTTATACAAAAGTTTATGCCATATTGCATTAATTTTTTTAATTACAAAATACATTCCATGTTAAGGAGATAAGTTTTCTCTGAAAATTGGGCTCCATCCAATCCTCAATGAAGTTAATATTATAAGGGTAGGTTAGTTATTTATTTATTTACTTACTTATGTTTATGTTGGGTTGAGCAGATCTGAGATTTTTGAACTTTTAGTTGGTAGTAAGGCAAAAAAAAACATACATTTAATTAAAAGCACAAAGGAATAAAAAGATAAAACTTGTTTTACATTTAAAAAATAAATTCAGTTTTTTTATCATTTTTCTAAACATAATATATTAGTGTGTTAGTTTTGTAGAATATTATCTCTTTGAAGTAAACAAACTAAAGGGAAAATAGGAAGAAACTTGTTCTAGGAAAATATTTGTGATTTATCATCCAATAATATCAGTAAATGCAAAAACATAAACTCTAACTCAGTTCACAGCAGTGACTCTCTTTTATTTTTAAATAGTAAGACTTTTATTGTGTGCTTAAAAATTAAATTCATTTCTTCTTTTTTGTTAAAATAGTCTATTAAATTAAAAAAATTTGATCTTAAGATTATAAAAATACTGGAAAATGCAAAAATTATTGATTTAATGCATAATATAATACTAATTAGACATAAAATAGTCTAGACTTATTGAGGACTTTTCTGTTTAAATTGGAATGGCAATGTAACGTATAAAGATGTATTTCCTATCATTTAAATGGTTTGCTGACTTAATTTATCTAATCATATGTTCTTTTACCCTAAATAACACTAACTCAGTATTTACAGCCCAGATTTCACAATTAAAGATATGCCACCTAGTACTGCTTCAATTTTATGCTAATTAAGACTCTATATCTTCAAAATTATAAACCAAATTATAGGTACATAAACCAAAATTAAGGTGTGAAAACTGACTGGACCCTTCGGGATGTGTAACTGCTATTGATGAAGGAATTCGGGCAGGAATTCCTAAGGGAAATCTATGAGAATAAATGGGAAAATGATTGAAGTATCTGGTCAGTGTGTAGCCCTGATCTCCTGTTTCTCATAAATTTTTATTTTCCTTCTAATTTCATCAGAACATTTCCTTTTTTTTTTTAAGATTTTATGTATTTTATTTGACAGACAGAGGTCAACAAGCAGGCAGAGAGGCAGGCAGAGAGAGAGGAGGAAGCAGATCCCCACTGAGCAGAGAGCCCGACGCGGGACTCGATTCCAGGACCCTGAGATCATGACCGGAGCCGAACGGAGGCAGAGGCTTATCCCACTGAGCCACCCAGGTGCCCCAGAACATTTTCTTATATTAAATGAGAAGATTTCTTAAAGTAATGTAATAGTGCTGCATGGTAGAAGTACTTGGATAGAAAAAGAGAGCTTTCCTAAGAAATTGTAAATGTTTCATGCGTGGACTTCAAACCCAGACACAGACAAGTGTTTTCGATAGCTCTGTACTGACTTTCCATCTTAAGAGTGTTTCTGATGGTCTAACGGAGTCAGGAACCCAGAGGTGCAACAAGCCGGCAGTGTGTGTCTGACAACTTACTTCCTGGGTTAGTGCCGTCTCTGAACCCTAAGCAGAGGTAAGATAGAGAATAAAGCCGATGATTTCAAATAATGTCCTTTGAATATATTTGTTTTTTTTTTTAAAGTTGATACCATAATCATGATATCTCTATAAAGAGTATTATCTTTTCAGGTTGTGTTGACAGTCATACACAGAGTATGAAATCAGTTTTACTTTGTGAATGTATATTTTGATCCTTTAAAAAATGTTTTGTTTGTTTTTATATAAATATCTCTAAGACAATTCTTAGAAATTAAGCTACTCTCAAATTTTAATCATGGAGCTAAAAATTGAATGCAAAATAGTGTTATAAAAAATAGTCACAAAAATGATGTACGTTAAAAATATATAGTAATACTATTAACTGAAGTTTGATTAGTTTTATTTGTTTACCAAATGATTTATCCGCATTAACATAAAGCATATAAGGTCATCGTTCTCTGTCTTAATATTATTTTGAATTTCTTACTGAAATAAATTTGTTATGCATAAAATAATGGTAAAATACATACAATGATTGTGAAGGTTTTCCTAAATATGCTAGAGGTTTGATTCCATTTAAACTTACGTTAGGCATCACTAGGAGTAAAGTATACACACCTTGGTCATTTATTTAACACAGTTTTTAAAATTACAGAGTCGGGACGCCTGGGTGGCGCAGTTGGTTGAACGACTGCCTCCGGCTCAGGGCGTGATCCTGGAGTCCCGGGATCGAGTCCCACATCAGGCTCCCAGCTCCATGGGGAGTCTGCTTCGCTCTCTGACCTTCTCCTCGCTCATGCTCTCTCTCACTGTCTCTCTCTCTCAAATAAATAAAAAATAAAATCTTTAAAAAAAAATAAAAAATAAAATTACAGAGTCAATTTTAATTTTTTTTTGCTTTCCTGTTTTTCCAATCTTTGCTTTTCAGAGTGAGTGAATAGTTTTGTATATTCTAGAAGTTTACATATCTTATGTAACAAAACAATTTGGAACATGCTAAGATATATTAGGAAAAAAAGACCTAGTAGTAACAACCTCAAGCACATTACTAAAAGATAACTGAATATTGCAGATAAAACAAACCTCAGCTCTCATTATTTTTATGATTTCTGAATCTTATGTTTCATACTTAGAACTGGCCTTAGACTCTGCATAGCATCTAGAAAAGAAGTTAGTTCTTCATGGCTGAAAGCATGCAAGGATCCTCTGATACTCTCTTATCATTAAAGAAAACAAACTTTAGAAATAATAATATGAGTTCTTACTTAAACTTTCAATTATTTTCTCAAGTAACAAGTCTTTGCCTAATGACCTTTGAAATTCAGTGCCTAGTGGTTTTCAACAGTATTTTCTGGAAATAAAAGATGGTAATTCATACGATTAGTACAGTTTTAAGATTTTAATTAAATTATGGAAAAAATTATGGGGAGTTCCTTATTCTAAAATACGATATTAGTGTAATACCTCTTTCTAAGAAAATAATCTAAATTAAAAATAATGCTATTTTCATTTTAGTTACTTTCCGTGGCTTTGGGTTGGGCATTTAATGTGTTCTTTTCATTTCCTTCCCTAATTATCTAATGGCTATTTACAAAGTCCTTTTCTAAAAACAGGTTTTCCATTTCTACACATGTGTCAGGGAATTCAATACAACTAATGACTGAAAGGAAATAGGAAATCAGCCAAAATATTTTTAAGAATCACAAAAATAAGACTTAATTGAAGTTTCCATTATTTAAAGAAATTTGTGGAAAACTGAGTGGAAGATTTTGAGGGATTTACTCAGAATGAGTTTGTAGTGCACTCTTCATGTGCCAGATTATGGGCATGTGAGTAGAGGATTTCCCCACCGAAAGACACGCTGCGGAGTATAATTACACAGGTAAGAAAGAACATGTTATTTATTATGTGTAAAATACATACATGTAATGTCAATCAAGGTAATTTGAACCCAAATCTGACGTCTCATTTTATATAAATAAATTGTACCAGTCAGTATAACTTGGACCCAGGTCTGACAGCTCGTTATTCTCAGCAGCGGCTCTGTGCTGTCCCTCACCAGCGCGGGGACCAGTTTCTGCCCAGCCCCGCGCCGTCTGTGCTGGTGAAGGAAGCGTCAACGGATGCTTCATGTCTGTCCCTGTACGTGTTTTCTGGACGTTCTTTTCTTCAATACACACTTTAATTTCTCTGTTTAGTGACCTGGCTCCCACATCTGGGACAACCTGGTCCCTTTTATCCACAGCTCTCTGTTTCCCACCCTCCGCCAGCGCTTGCAGAGGAGCCCGGGGTCGTCGGAGGGGCGCGCGGCCGGCCGGACTGGGGAATCCAGGGCGGCTGCCCGGGAGCTTTCCTCCGTCCTAGCCGGGATTTCCTTTTCCTCTTTCTCCCGTAGCCCACCCCATGGGCCGACACAGCGGAAGCAGCAGGTCCGCCAGACACTTGAGCCCGTCCGGGACAAGGAGCCAGGGACCCCCCAGCAGCTCGCCGGTTACAGGGGTGAGTGCCAGCGGAGGAGGAGGCACGCCGGAGTCCGGAGGGAGCACTTTTCTCTTAATCCCCCATTTTGTGCCACCACAGAGGGACTGAGACCCCGGGACCCTGTCCGTAGCTCGTGTCCCCCGTTCTCAGAGTTCTGTCTGGAGGAAAACTGCGAAGACCCTCCCTGGGGGGAGATGCTTCCCGCCCGTCAGAATGCAGCTCGCTACGAGCAGAGCAGGTTCCCACGGCACCGGTCCCCGATGGGGTGGTCGGTCCCTGATGGGGTCGTCGGTCCCCGATGGGGTCGTCGGTCCCCGATGGGGTCGTCGGTCCCCGATGGGGTGGTCGGTCCCCGATGGGGTGGTCGGTCCCCGATGGGGTGGTCGGTCCCCGATGGGGTCGTCGGTCCCTGATGGGGTCGTCGGTCCCCGATGGGGTCGTCGGTCCCCGATGGGGTGGTCGGTCCCTGATGGGGTGGTCGGTCCCTGATGGGGTCGTCGGTCCCCGATGGGGTCGTCGGTCCCTGATGGGGTCGTCGGTGTGAAGGGCGCCCTTGCGTCCGTTTAGGTTTTCGTCGGCTGCTGAGTTACCGTCCGACAGCACCGCGCGCAACAGCGGCTCCGGTGGGTGCTGTGCACAGTCGAGCCACGGACGCCGCTCCCTGCACGGGAAGCAGCGAGGGCAGGCTGCAGGTCAGTCGCCCCACGCCCCTGCACTCTGCGGAGAAACGCCGCCCGCCCCGGTGCGACTCCCCCTCGGACCCCGTGTCCTCCGAGTCACGCACTTACCAGCCCAGCTGCCGAAGGCTCCGGAGACGCGTCCCCAGGATGGAGCGGGATCTTCTGAGACTCCGCAGGACGGATGTGTCCCGGCCAGGCGGCGAGCGTGGGAGCCCCGGGCAGCCCTGCAGGCGGGGGTCGGGCAGCCCTGCAGGCGGGGGTCGGCAGCAGAGCCGGGGCTGCTCAGCCGGGAGGGGACCCGTGCGGGGAGAGGCTGCAGCTGGTCACACTGGCCGTGCTCCGCAGCAGGCGGCTCGAGCTTCCTGTGACATCACCCTGACCCCGCCCGCAGCTCGTGTTGGGTTACTCTCCTCCTCCGGAGCTGCCCCGGGAAGCGGCGTCCTCGCCCGCCGGCGCCCGCAGCGCAGAGCAGAGGCCACCGCGCTGCCCCGGCCCGGCTGTCACCTGCACGGGGCGTCAGGACGAGCCACACTCTGCCTGCGGCTGGAGGGGAGTGCGGCGTCCTGCGGGCACTGGGGGGGCTGGGGGTGTGAGTGTGAGTGTGTGTGTGAGTGTGTGTGTGTGTGAGTGTGAGTGTGTGTGTGTGAGAGAGAGTGTGAGTGTGAGTGTGTGAGAGTGTGTGTGTGAGAGAGTGTGAGTGTGTGAGTGTGAGTGTGTGTGAGTGTGTGTGTGAGAGAGACAGTGTGAGTGTGTGAGTGTGTGTGTGAGAGAGAGAGTGTGAGTGTGTGAGTGTGTGTGTGTGTGAGTGTGTGTGAGAGAGAGTGTGAGTGTGTGAGTGTGAGTGTGTGTGAGTGTGTGTGAGAGAGAGACAGTGTGAGTGTGTGAGTGTGTGTGTGTGTGTCTGTGAATCACACTTGCAGGGCGCTGAGCAGCTGCGGTCAACGTCCTTCTCCGTAATAAACACAAAAGTAGCTCCCGCGTCCGTCCGAGGCTCCTCCGTGACCCCGTCCCACGGAGCCTTCATCACCAGGGCTGTTCCCCGCCCAGGTTTGCACAATTAAACGGTGAAGCTTCATCCTCTAGGTTTTCTGACTTTTTCACTTTGTCCACGACATGACCACGTGCGTGTGTGTCCTAAACAAAACCACTGTGTGTGCTGTGTGTGTGCACATACATAGGATCGTGTGTCATGTTGCGTGCATTTCATTATCTTATCAGCTGTGAAATAAAAAAGAAATTTGTATTACATTTATTCCTCAAAATAAACCCTGCCAAAAATGCAGATAACTTACAAGCATAATGATTACGTAAAACATGTAACATATTCTAATTCTTTACAAAAAGTTTTCCCTCAAAACATAACTTTATTCCAAATGTGTTTAATAAATCATGGGACATTATCTAGGAAGAATGCTTTAAATTTGAAATGCAGCTGTGTTTTCATAGTACGGTAAGTGTGTGGGATTCAATAATCATAATTGTTGAACCCTGAACAGCACTGGGCATCAATATCTTCCCCTGTAAACTAGAAGAGATGAATCAAATAATATGTAGAATTGCTTATATCTCTTAAAATTTCAATCAACAAACTATGTAACATTTAGAAATAGATAAGATACTGTGATAATTATTAAATTCTTATTAAATTTGAGGTCAGAGGCACTGAAAAATTAGCAAAATTCAGGAACAAAATGAGATGCTCACACTTTTTGTTAAGTAATAAAGGAGGACAAGGCAACATAAATTAAAGGGACACCGTGTTCTGAAGCGGTTCCCTCTCGCTGACATTTGTGTTACCTGCATCCACTGAAGAAACTCATTACACATCTTTGATTTTAAAGATCCGTAGGATCAAGGTGAATAAAAATAAATACCTATAAAAATAGGATATACACTAATCTCTGTCAGTTATAGTTAAAAAGTTGCAAGAAACTGAGAGTCACACCTTTGGTTACTGACAGAGAGAAATTTCCAGAGGAGTTCAATGGCCGAGTTGCAGAATATTGCATTTTCAGGGACACTTTGGTGAGCTTTGCCTGGGAGGCTGCTGAGCTATTTCCTTCGGCGCATCAGAGGAAAGGCCAGGCCGCAGGTTGCGTCTGGCTCCGCCAACAAGGGCTCTTCAGGCAGAGCACGGCCGTGGATAACCCCGAGGGCCAGCGGGACGGAGCCCTTCCACGGAGGAAGGCTCTGCTCGGGGACCTGCACAGCGGGAACTGGAAGCGCTGGGGTTGGACCCAGAGGCATGACCTTCCTGCCCGGGTCCTGACGCGCTCCAGGGCGACCTTTGACAGGACGTGTTAGGCCTTGGTGTTCCCGTCTGACAGCTCACAGTGGAACCGAGTCCTGGATTTTAATCCCCGAATGACCACCGGCCACGCCTTGACAATGACATCGGAGCCCTGGAAAGAGATGAATGTAGCTTCTGAAGTTTAGTCATGAAAAACTGAGACTTTCCCAGTAAGTTCACAGAAGCATCAGTACTTTTTCTCAAAGATTCGTTTATTCATTTGCCCGACACTCGTGAAGTCGGAGCGTGACACGTCTGGGCCGCACGCGTGTCTTCGGACCCTCACTCCAGGGGCCTCGTCCTTTACTGAACTGTCGCATCCCGGAGCCCGAGGACGCGCCCACATTCCTGCTTCAGCGACGGTCCGGCGTGGGGTCCGAGTTCAAGACGCCCCGCGGGTCATTCTCGCCGGCGTCCTCTCCAGGCTCAGAGGTAGCGGGCACCTGCGTCCGGTCACCCGGCCCTCGAGCGTCCGGTTCCTAAACTCCAGACGAGATGAGCCGCACCGGGACCTCCCAGGAGCCCGTCTGCGTCCGGGGGTCAGGACCGGAGACGGACAGTGCGGATTTCCCAAGGGCACACGGGGGCATGAGGACGAACATGTAAGACAACGCCGCAGAACGACACAGTCTTTCAGTAACGAGGAGGCGATTCTTGGGCGACGTGGCACGGCCAGCAAGTCGGTGCAGCCTGGTCTGTGCCCTGCACAGTAACGGGCCTTTCCCGCACAGATGGAAGACGCCGGGGCATGTGCTCGTCAGTGGCCGGGCGTGTGTTTGGGTCACGGGCTGTCCCCGTTGTGCGGGGTCTCGGGCTGTCCCCGCTGTGCGGGGTCTCGGGCTGTCCCCGCTGTGCGGGGTCACGGGCTGTCCCCGTTGTGCGGGGTCTCGGGCTGTCCCCGTTGTGCGGGGTCACGGGCTGTCCCCGTTGTGCGGGGAGCTCCGGACAGCAGGACGCGACCCACTGTGGAGCTGTTGGCGGCACAGGGTGACGGCCTCGAGGGCCTGAGCACCAGACTCTGCCGTTACGAGGGACCTGCAGAGGCCGCCGGGCCGAGCGCTCAGTGGGGTCTTCTCAGACCGAGGGTGATGTGCACGGAAGAACAGACCGTCGGGGTTGTCCCCGGGAGAGTCCTGCCTGCGGGGCCGCCTACCCTCGTGGCCCCCGTAAGGCTCGCAGGTGCCACCGTCCCACAATAGTGAATACCGATTGCCATGTGAGCTGCACATTTTAAAGGTCTTATTTATTTATTTGGAAGAAAAAGAGCAAGACAGAGTCTGAGAAGGGGGAGGGTGAGAGGGAGAAGCAGCTCCCCGCCGAGCAGGGACCCCACGCAGGCCTGGATCCTGGGACCCGGGATCACGACCTGAGCCGAAGGCAGTCGCCAAACCCACTGAGCCACCCAGGCGCCCTGAAATGCACTGTGACTCGAACTCAGGAGGAAGCGGACTCGGAATCTCTGAATTACCTTGGATATTATTTACTAAGTTAGTCAAATGGGCCAAAAATGTGTCTTGACAAATTTCGTTCTCTACAGGCTGCCCTGACCACTGACTTTGAGTTTCTGTAGTTACAGTCTCCGGGGACGGTTCGGCCACAAAAGTAAAGAAAGCAAAACAAAACACTTCTACATAAAGAATATTACGGACAGACTTACCTCCGAGGAGAAAGTAAGAGAGATCTTTACAAACGCTTCCTATGCTGATGTTGTGGATTAAAATATTTCAGGCGTTAGGATGTATGTTAATAATTCCTCTGGGTCCACAGTTGCCTGAAAGTCGTTACATCCAGAGACCATTTATGCAGCCAACAAAACTACATATGCCATGCTTTACTAAAAATGCACCAATAATTTGAGGAGAAACACGTGATTTTTATAATCTTGGCATCAAAAAATTCTATGAAGGTAATAAGTTGACCCGACCTTTTATTATTATTTTACCTAGCAATTGCTTAGTGTATTTAAAGTTGTTTCATTACGAAATGAACTGTATTCAGTAAAAGGACCAGATCAAATGAATGGCTGGGCCATTAAGAGAGAATTTGTTGTTTTCTGTTATTAAAACCAAAAAGCTGATTTTTAAATCTAATTGTGCATGTAATTTATCACCTTGAAAGAAATTATGTTATTTTTAAAATACCTACTATGACTACAAATTTGAGAAGAGCAGAAAACTTTAAATTTGAAAGGAATAACATTACATCCGTATTAGGTAAGTAAAACGATTGTACTCATCTACAGCTAGTATTTCTTTCAGTATTTTATAATGCGTTTCCCCAAGAGTCAAACAACATATCAAAAACAATTAGCTAAGAGCCTGCCTATTCTTTTCCTTATTCTCATTAAGTTCTGATGGTTTAGCATCTTCCAAGAAAATCAGTGTGTTTTATAGATATTCATGATCGTTGGAGCCTGTCCTCCTCCCGAAGGAATAACCCTGGCCAGAACAAGGGCTCACAGAGGCAAATGAGATCCATGATGGGCGAATTCAGAATGAAAGCTAAAATAAAACAAGATTATTAACGCTCCGTGAAATGAAGGCACTACGCGAGCTTCCAGAGAGTGCACACTGTTAACTTGGGGACGGTATGCCCCGTTTGCTAGGTCAGTCCCAGTTTATATTTCCCCACTCAAAATGTCATGATTTGAATGGGAAGAATATATATGGTCACCCTGGCCGCGCTATCCATACTGCACTGACCAGTGGTAACCTAAATATTGACCGTGATTAATGCCTTTGGGAAACCTGAGTCTGTTTCCCAGAAAAGTTTAAAATAGTTCCTCCTATTTCTAGGATAGTTTTAGTTGGCTTTGGAAGAGATGCCCTTTTTGTCCCTGGATATGCATTTATTGTGAATTTCTGCCGAATTGCTTTTTGAGAATGTCAATCTTGATTACTAGAATAAATGGTTTATTTGAGTTTATGCACAGTGACGTAAGTGGCACATGTTTAAATGCCCACGTCTTAAGTTCTAAAGATGCCGGATGGCATGAATGTTTTCCCACCAGAAACTTCTTTATTCAGCCGTCATGTTGACACAGTTTGTAAGGTTAATAATTATTCACATTTTTCTCTTCAATAATTTACTCATATTTAACATCACTCTGTTACTGATGTTAACATCAGTGAACGTTTTTAAACAGAAGGGAATGTGGAACTATATGTAGTGTATATATTAAAAAATACAGTATATTTGCGAAGGATTCTCAACAGTTTGGAGAGAAGCAGCAGAGCCTTCGACCGCTCTCCGGCGAGGAAGCGGGTCCCTGCAGTCTCCTGCCGCCACCTACTGTCAAGAATTCCCAAATCGCCGGAGGTTGCTCTACCCGAATAATGAAAGTCTTTCTCTGACAGAAAATGGAAAGAAAAAGAAAAAGAAAATCCCAATAACTAGGGAAGATTACGAAGAACATATTCTGATCCACATGTTAACTGCAGTTACAATGGGCACGTACTTGCTCTAGCCTAAACAATTGAAGTATCAACTTATATATAAAACGGAAAAAATACATCATAAAATATTTAGGTAAAGGCGAACCAATAATTAGATGTTAAAAACACAATAGAAGTTAAAAATACAAACTAAAAAGACTTACCGTCTTTTGTCTTCCAATAAATATACACATTACATACATACGTGTATTTAAGTATTGGAGGCGATCTAAAGCTAGACAACTCTGCCGTCCACGGCTAGGCTGCAGTGGACTAACTCCTGTGTGTCTGACCAGGAATACAAATCAGATCTTCAAAAGCTTGGGGCGCCTGGGTGGCTCAGTGGGTGAAGCAACTGCCTTTGGCTCAGGTCATGATCCCACGGTCCGGGATCGAACCCCATGTCAGGCTCCTTACTCAACAGGAAGCCCGCTTTTCCCTCTCCCTCTGCTTGCTACACCTCCTCCTTGTGCTCTCTCTCTCTCTCTGTCAAATAAATAAATAAAATAATAATAATAATAATAATAATAATAAAACTAACCTAAATCTTCAAAAGCTTACTGCAGAGTTTTCTCTGACGTCTATCAAATCAGTCCCTCACTATATCCAAGCTTAAAAATATATATATTCCATCACTATGTGTTAGAAAAAAAAAACAGTCATTAATTGGCTATATTCCTGTTCTGGCTAAATACAGCTGACATTTGAGAGAGACATTATTTAGGGGCATAATTATTACCTCCAAGATTTCTCTCTATAAACATTTGTATCTTAAGTAAACATGGTTTCTTGACAACAGCCATTAAACACATATTAATTGATCACCTATAGTGTACCAAACACCGGACAGATATTAGAAGTACAAAGTGGTTCTTCGCACATCGTCATGGACCAGAGACATGGTCCTTGGTCTCAAGGAATTTATTTTCTATCCCCAGTAGACATTTAGAAAAAGACATTTATTTTTGCTTATCTTGGTTAAATAACTCAGATTGCTAAAAGCAGTGTGTCCAATGACTGGAACAAATCAGGCTAAGTAGATAGGAAGGTAGGATGGAGGGAAAACACATTTCCTGTAGAAAAGCATTTTCTCTGAAGATAAGAATTATTCTGGAACCTAGAAGGGAAAAAGTAGGAGACATTCCCTAGATTAGAAAGAAGGATTCGGTTGCCAACAATTTACTGAAAGAGTGCTCAGTGGACTTGAGGCAAAAGCATGAAGGGAATGAAGCAGGTTTGGAAAAAGGCTGAGGTGAGCAAACCTGTTGTCTCAAGTAAAATCTGGATTTGACCCATGAAGTCAATTGCTCGATCAGGGTCGGGCTCTGGAAAAGCATTTGCAGGACAGACTTGGCCTCCCAGATGCAAAGGAACCTGTCTTTACCGGCTCCTCATTAGTCACTGTAGGAGCCACTCTGGGTGTGGGGAGCATAATTTCTAGAGAAGGAACTACCGTCAGCCACCATCAGGGGAGGACAATTTGGAGAAGGGTGCGCTGAGGGCTACGAGGAACCGATTCTCCCAGCAGCTGCAGGACCAGGCCCTGGCTCAGGAGAAGACGTATGGGAGGGGCACCAAAGTCGAGTTTGCTGGAAATCCGTCACAGGCCAACAAAACCCATCCCAGGGCTGCACGTAGGTTATCTGTAGAGGCTGGAGGCCGGTCCGTGAGAAGAGAGCAGCGTGAGGGCATCAGGACCAGGATGCAAGGTGTAGGACCTCGTAGATTATGGTAAGGAATTTGCATTTACTCTACGTGTGGTGGGTCCTACAATCCAAACCAAGTTTTATGCTTTGTTTTGGTGGGGCTGGTCTGAGGAGGTAAGTACCAAAGCTTTTCCTGTGAAATGCTTCCATGTCTTTCTGCACTTATTAATGAAGATAATGTTCACAACGTTAGCCATGGCTCCTTATGTATGGGGCCCTTAAAACTCCCTTCTCGTGACATGCGTGGGTATTCGGAAAATAAAAATACTACAATTGAAGGAAACTCTTCTTGTATTAATTGTAAAACCTAAAAACAAGTTCAATAACGATTTGTAGTGATTAGTGTATCTTTAAGTACTTACCCTCCAGATGTGCTGCTGGGTCTCTGTTCTGTTTTAGGAGAAGTTGAGGAAGTAAAATAATGTTGATAACGAACATTTTTTCAGATATCTGCTCTATGCTTTAAATATTTAAAGCAAAAAGTGAGGATTTTAGTCTCACTCTTTGGGTGACGGACTGGAATCCTAGTAAGTTTATACAGCTGGAAACTGGTAGAACTGGAAATTGAAACCCAAGTGGTTTCGTCTTTAAACCTGTCCTTCTTTACGTTATTGGCGAAATATTTCACCTGACAAGCTACTGAAGATACTTTTGGAAGAAAATTGTATGGAATATAAGTCAAGTGATGCTGATTACTGAGGCTTCAGTGAGAGAATCCCACACAGGGAAAAAAATGAGCAAGATAGGAAGAGAGCACAGTGTTTGGCAAGTTTGCATTAAAGCTTCCCAACTAGCTTGGCTATTTTTCTATTTAAAATGTTTATATTTGGGGTTCTATCCGGATCATGCACTTTTCAATGCTCCTCATATATGAATGCTCGTATAAGTTTTTTGAATATTTAAGAGGATGACGTAAGGAATAAAGATGGTCATTTCTGAAACTCAAGATTTCTTAGAAACAAGACATTTAAACTTTGTAAGGTAAATTTTATCTCTGTAAAAGATACATTTTACAGAGAAACAAAAACATTCACTGATTTTTTTAACCCCCCCTTTTACCCTTGTTATGGAACTTTCCATATTAAAAATATTTTAGCACCCCTTGGGCAACTTTCTCAAAAACAAATTATGAGAAGATTTAAAATTCTCAAATATATAATTTTTACATTTTTCTCAGTTAATCTTAAAACCACTTATGTCAATTCCATTTCTTTTATTACATTAGCAAACAAATTTCACCTAAAAGTTCCTGTTTTAACTTTAATTGCCTGACTTTCTTGAGTAACTGTTAGAGCTCAGAGACTATATTCTGAAGGCTTAAAATATGAAATATTTAACAAATTGTCGTATGACTAGTTCGCCATTTTGGTCGAGGCTTACGGTGCGGCAGACGGACACTGAGTCCTTCCCGGGCGCTCTACTTACCATCTCCCATGTCACAGCAGAGGCCATTAGGGATACGAAGGCTTAAAAAGCTCGAATCTAGGCTGATTTGAACCCAGATTCTATGCTGTTCATTGTTTGATTTGTTTTTCCTTCCACAGCCTTTAAAGTAGTACGCATTTGTGTGAGTAAAAGTTCTGTTTTACTACTGAAGCTCGGAGATAAAGTACGCTTTAAGATTTTCCTCCCTGATGGATTGTGTACGTATGTGATCTGTGAGGGAGGAACAGAGAATATGCAGAGTTAGATAAAAAGTTTCCTACCGTACTTAACATTACAGTTTGAAGACTTTCTCATTGAATAATGTCAGATATTTTGAGTAAAAATATTTGGTAGTTGTTTATTTCTTCTCTGGAGGAGCGATCTCTTGGCGAGGTGAATCATTAGGTAGCTCACAGATGTTCACATTTAGAAACTCTGGAAATTTCCCTAGAGTGATTTGCAAATTTTGTTGAACATTTGTTGAGAGTAGGGAGTATGTTTTAAAAATAGACTATTGGAAAGTAAAAGTTCTTGCTTTCTGATTCCAAAAATTGATGAGGAAGGCAGTAGTAGCATTTTCCTTTGGCTTCTAACTTGAGAGCACCTGCAGCTTAAATGATAACCTCTGTAAAAATACAGATTAAATAGACATTAAAACCCTCCAAATAGGTTCATAATTGATTTAGCTGATGTTATCTCATAATGAGAAGAAGAGCAAATCATCAGTAATGCTGACAGGAATGGGTTAATTTTGGCCACAGTTAGATATAACTAAAACTTGTTAAAATAAATTTTATATGGAAATACAAGGTTGGGGTTCTAGAGATAATTTATTTTCATTAAATTTTGCTAGTTCCTTTATGAATGATTTTTAAAAGACGGGGTGCCTGCCTGGCTCAGTCGGTCAAGCAGCTGATTTTGGGGTTTGGTTCGGGTCATGATCTCATGGGCCCTAAGACGGAGCCCCCCGTGGAGCCCGGCCAGCAGTCTGCTTGGAGAGTCTCTCTCTGCCCTCCCCCAGCTCATGCACTGGCTCCCTCCCTCTCTATTTCTCTGTCTAAAATAAGTTTTAAAAAAGAATGATTTAAGAAAGATTAAATGCTTTTATGTTTATTTCAAAACTTTCATGATCATAAAATGCCTTGATGACCTCATGTGAATCAGAAGCACATGGATTGCTTTCTCCAGAATGCATATAATCTTGAGAGGGAAAACAGTTAATGTTTCAGAAATGTTTTTAAATCATAGGCAAAACCAAACTGTTAAGGCCTTCGGAATCTCCCAGAGTGAGTGGAACCCCCGCTAAGTAATAAACTGGAAGCTTCTCATAAAATCTTTTGGTGTCTGGGAATCAACAAGGCACTGAGGAAGAAAATGTGATTTGGACGTGGTCCATTTCGATAAGGCAAGGTGCATCAACATAGGCCAGTTTTGAGGGAAAATAGCCAAACATCGAAGATGACCATGGGATGCTAGAGGAGACGTCATTACCGAGGAACAGCCTGGCCGGAGTGGATTTGGGATGGTCTTCTTGGTCACATACACTTTCTGGCAGACTATGTATTGGCAGTGAATGCTTTTAAATAGGAACATTACCATAAAACCCTAAAATGCCAAAATTGGGAGAATTCTTACAGGCAGTCTAGTGCAGTTGTTCAAGTATGAGTAAATGTGCGGCTAAAGAAACTGGGTGACAAATCACCACCAAGTAGGGTCAGTATTGGAACAAAAAATAGTGTCTTAGGTCACACTCAGGAACTTTTCCCCAAAGCGTCTGGTGGAAGGTGAAAGCATTAAACGAGTCTATTTTAATTAACTTTTGTTTTCCCAGAAAAGTACTGCAGGCATCTCTTTGAAAGATCCGTCAGCACTGAAGCTTTTCCCTACCAGTGAACCGCTAGCCTCCTCCCTGGGAGCTTCATACCCGACTGCATTCTGCCATTGGGAGGAACAGTTCCACTTGATTTCAGTTTCTGCAGGACGGTTCACCCACACTCTACCCTGTCCTTTAGGAATCTTCTCTTCATCGCTAGCATTTGACCTTGCCTGTGTGTGGAGGAGGGATGCTGGGGGTTTCCATTGTTGGTTAAGACACACCATCTCCATAGAGGAAACCTCCCCTGCTTCCGTCTTCAAGATCTCTCCCCCCTCTCTTTTAGCTGCTCTATTTTTCTGGACTTTCATTTATTACAATCCAATTTTTTCTTAAAGATTTTATTTATTTATTTGACAGAAAGATCACAAGGAGGCAGAGAGGCAGGCAGGGAGTTGGGGGAAGCAGGCTCACCGCTGAGCAGAGAGCCTGATGCGGGCCTCGATCCCAGGACCCTGAGATCATGACCCGAGCCGAAGGCAGCGGCTTAACCCACTGAGCCCCCCAGGCGCCCTGTACAATCCAATTTTTGAAAAGGATTTTATTTATTTATTTGACAGAGAGCGAGCACGAGCAGAGGGAGCAGCAGAGGGAGAGGGAGAAGTCGACTCCCTGCTGAGCAAGGACACGATGTGGGGCCCGATCCCAGGACCCGAGGATTGTGATCTGAGCCAAAGGCAGATGTTTAAGCCACGAGACTCAGGCACCCCTCCTACTCTCCAATTTCCATTCATATGCCGCTTTCTCTTTAAATAGAGATTTTTTTCTCCATTTCTTAATGTGATAAAGCTTATGTACTGGGGTTCCTGGGGTCTCAGGGGGTTAGGTGACTGACTCTTGATTGCAGCTCTGGTCATGATCTCAGGGTTGTGAGATCCAAGCCAGCACCCGGCTCCACCCCCAGCGCAGAGTCTGCCTGGGGTTCTCTCCCTCTGCCTCCCCCTCGCCCCATGACCCCAACCTTCCACCACCCTCTGCGCGGGGGCTCGCTCGCTCAAAACAAACAAAAAAAAAGATGATTATGTATTTTACATTTTCTTCCTTCACAATCTCAAAGGATCTTGTGTCCCTTTTTTTGCAAACACAAAGGGCTACAATAAATAGAATATTTAGCTCTTTCTATGTCCCTCAACATTTGAATTTAGAGAAAATTTCAATTTTCTCTAAAGGATTAAAAAAATTTATTTTGGTGTACATCTTTCATGGGATTTACTGCTATGTACATTTGGGGTTTTGTTCTGTTATAGCTAGTACGTATTTTCCGTTTTTCTGTGTAGTGTACAAAAATGCTCTTGATTTCACGTATTGAACTTGCATGTAGCAATCTTGCCAGACTTGTATTATTTCTGTTTTTTATTTTCCTAGATTTTCACTTACTTTTTTAAGGGTTTTTTTTATTTATTTGACAGAGACACACACAGTGAGAGAGGGAGCACCAGCAGGAGGTGTGGAGAGGGGGAAGCAGGCTTCCCACGGAGCAGGGAGCTTGATGAAGGCCTGGATCCCAGGACCCTGGGGTCATGACCTGAGCCGAGGGCAGAGGCGTGATGACTGAGCCACCCAGGCGCCCCTGGATTTTCACTTATGCTAAGCATATTGTATGAAAATAACTTTGACATAATTATGCCTAATTTCTGTTTCTTTTTGTTCTGGTATAAAATGAAGACTACCTAGAGAGGTTGACTAGTGATGTTAGTGGAGCACACGTTGGTCCTGCTCCTGAGTCTCACGGGATGTTGCTGAGATTTTGTCACTACACATCATGTGCTATGTTTTTGGCAGGTATGCTTCCTTAGATGAAGAAGATCTTTATTTTGCTCAAAGTTTTAAATCCTGAAACAAGTGTTGAATTTGACCAAATGAACTTTCTTTATCTATTAAATGATTATTTGGGTTATTTTTTTCTGTTAATACTTTCTATTTTACTAAATAATGACCAAAGGTGAACTATCTTTATATTCTTAACAGTCATTGGTATTACTGATTTTTTTTTTCTTTTGCCTCAGATTCTAATATGGCTGTTACTGCTCCTGTCTTAATAATTTCGGTATTTTCTTCATAAATTGCTTAATTTTAAAAAAAATGCTGTATTGCACTATTATTGATTTGGTTATTGACTTTTTTATTGTCTTCTCAAATTTTGTGCCTGAAGCCTCACTCTAGGCCCAACCCTGTCAGTCAGATCACGAATTCCAGGTAGTGGTCATGCCAGCAGGATGTTCGGAGTGGACTTGTGACTCACACCCTGTTAATCAGAAAGTCACATTTCTCTAAGCATGATATTTGGGTCAAGGCTGGCCATTAGATATTTGGGTCAAAAAGAGGGCAGCCAGGATTTTTTTTTTTTTAATAAGAAAAATTCCTTAGAGTTTTTTTGTCCACAACAAATTGAAGGAAAGATACAGAGCTTTCCCATATATGTCCTACCAAGACACTTGCATGGCCTCCGCCATTACAGCCAATCCCCCAGAAGAGCGGTACATTTGTGCCAGTGAATGAACCTCCACTGACCTGTGATAGTCCCTCAAAGCCCATAGCTTATATTGACTCACTCCTGGTGTACAGTCCATGGGTTTGGAGATATAATGACCTGTAATGACCAATTTCCGTCATTACGGCAACACACAGAGGATTTTACTGGTTTGAAAATCCTGTGCTCTGCCTATTCCTTCTCCCTTCCCTATTTACCCCTCGGAACCAGGATCTTTTTACCATTTCCAGTTTCCCTTTCCCACACCACCACGTACTGGGGCTCCTACAGCACGTAGACTTCCCAGTTTGGCTTCTTTTGCTTAATGATATTCACTAAAATTCTTCCATGTCTTCTTACGGGTTTGTAGCGCTTTTTTTTTTTTGACACTGAATAATATCCCGTTGTCAGGATGTAACACCGTTTATCCGTTCATCTGCTGAAGGACCTCTTGGTTGCTTCCAGTTTATGGCCATTATGGATTAAGTTGCCACAAATATCTGTGTAGGCTTTTGTGTGGACAAACATTTTTATCTTATTTGGGTAAATACAAGGGGCTTGATTGCTGAATGGTATAGTAAGAGCGTGTTTACTTTTGTTATTAACTGCCGAGTTGGTTTCCAAAGTGACTAACCATTCTGCGTTCATACCAGTAACAAATAAGGGCTGCGCCTGCTCCATCCGTGTGTTTGCTGGAGTTTGGTTGTGTCCATGTACCTGCTTTTAGCCATTCCAGTGGATGTGTAGTAGTAGCTCATTGTTGTTGTTTGTATTTCCCCGATGACCTATGATGCGGAGCGTCTTTTCATACACTTATGTCATTTGTAGCTCTTCTTTGGGGAGGTGTCTGCTAAGGTCTTTGACCATTTTTTTTTTTTTAATAGCATTGTTATTTTTTAGTTTTAAATGTTCTTTATCTATTTTGGTTAACAGTCCCTTATCAGATGTGTCTTCTGAAATTTTTCTCCCAGTTCATGGCTTGTTTTCTAATATCTTTTATTATCCTTTGCAGAGCAAAAGATTTTAGCTTTAATGAAGTCCAGCTTGCTGGTGATTTCTTTCATGGATCATGCCTGAGGCCAGGACTTCAATTCTTTGAGGTCAGAGAGTATAAACTTTTCTAGAAAAATTTATCTGAGAGGATGTGAGCCTTAAATCCTAGAAGTCATCTTGTAACCCTGTAAGATTAAAAAATAAAGGCAAAAAATGCTGGGCAGAAGAATCAGGAATAAAGATAGTCTGAGCACCTGAGTCCATCTATACTGAAGTAAAATAACTTTGGCCTTTCAAATTTTGTGATCAAATATAACCCCATTTTGTTTCAAACTTAGGAGATCCAAATTTTTGGATGAGGAAATCCTATTCATTGTCCTAATGTTCTATTTTATTACATTAGATGACCAGATGTGTTCACATCTCTCCTCTTTCTTTGGAGAAATGAATTACCATGTACCACTACTCCCTTAAAAAGTGCTCTGCATAATTCTAGCCAAGACACCAGCTACGTGGTTGTAATTCAGAGACCGGTCCCAAGGGAATGATGTTCTGCGGGGCGCAGTACAAGAAGAGTAATTCAGGTGTGTTCACGCTAAAGTTCTTGAGAAAGAACTGTAAGTCAAAAGTTGGAAACTAAATTCAAATAATAACTTCATAAAAAGGAGACAAACAGGAACATTTTATAAAATCACTCAAGATTTCTCCTAAATAGTTGATTAATGTCACTTTCTTCCTCCTTCTGGCATGGAAATGGGCCGTGACACCTTTATTAGTCAAGATTGGAAATCACTTATAAAATCTGTATATGTATATCAAATAAATATGTATATTAAATAAAATATGTATATTAATGATATATATTTAAATATGCATGTCATATTTATATAACTGTAGGAGATGATTGTAGAAATATGTATGGAACAGAGTATGCATTGTAAGGCATAGTAATTAATTTGTTTAACAAATAAGAAGTCCTAGTATATGAATGCACATTGTAAATGAAAGAAGATTATTAGCAAATTCCAATAAGGGAGGTAAAAGTCAACTGAAGCTTATGGAACAATTTTTTTCTTTGTCTTAGGTCTCAGTCTTTGTAATAACTGAAGAACACTAAACTTTTTTGAAGTATAAAAAAACTTCATAACAGTTACACTTCATTATTCAAGATAATATTTTATTTCTTGTAATGTAAAAACTAAAATCATTTGAGCAGTTTTCAGCATACTTGTTAATTCTGAACACAATAAACAAAGTTGGTAAATATATATAAATGCTGTATAATGTAATTGTATATAAAATTCACAGTTAGATGTATTTGATTATGTAAAACAAAGTAAGACAGTCCTACCAGAGAGCTTCTTATCTAAAAATACAGCAAAAATAATATTCTTGTGAATTAAACGTTGCAAACTGTCTCAGTGTGAGTCTTTCTTGATTACGTAATGAACCCATGGATGGTTTTTGGAGAAAATGTCCAACTCACTACTGTGTTATTTATACATTGTTGGTGGCAACTAATCACTTGACCTAAGGAGACATTACCCTTTATTTAAGGGTGTTGCTATCCATGTATAAATGACAAGAAAGCATATTGCACAGGGATTTTGGTTTCCCAAAGTCTCAAATTCCACAGCAAACCTTCGGTTTAAGACCATTACTTATGAATATATGGTGTGTGTGTTCTATTTGAAATCAAGATATAGAATTAAGTGAACAACTTGACACTATTTTATAATGATATAATTTTTGTGCCATAGGATGAAAATGATTTATAATTATATCTTAGGACTTCATATTCAGCCTCAAAAGTATGTGGATTTTATAGCGCACATGAGCTGGACCCTGAATTCATGTCCAAAGTTGAGAAAAGATCACATTTTTAGGTAGGAAATCAGCATGAATAAGTTGAGTAATTAAAGATGTAGTCAGTAAATAGTGTATACCCTTTTAACTAAATTGAAAGTTAAGAAAGAGGGCAGTAGTTAAACCCCCAAAAATACATATCAAAATAAAATTGTGGGGAATGGGGTGGGGTAAGTACCAACTAGTAAGTCCTTGATGGGTTCTGAGTGGTGGAGAAATATGCTGAAGTAATTCTTGGGAATTAAACCAGCACTGATGTGAAGAATGTGATGGGAATGAAAAGCCGGGAGCTGGCGGCTACGAAACAGGAAGCCATTGTGTTCAGAGACCGACGATACATCTTTATTTTTCTTCACACTTATATATATGAAGACAAATAAGAAGTCAAAATTGGCTTCAGACTTTCAAGACTGAGGAACAGGCAAAATTATAACCCTACTGCTGGAGAAAAGTCATAAAGCTAAACTAAGCGGATGAAATGGTTACTTCCTTCTCGATGGCAAGTTCACATCTAAAGGCCAAGCTAGAGATGAGGCCACAGAGACTGGACTGTCCAGAAGGCTGTGGAGAGCCGCCCGGCAACAGCTGAGCCGGCAAGGAAAGGTCTAGATCTGGAGGAACAGAATGAACTCCAAGGAAAGGTTAGGTCACCGAGAGGGAATATCTCATAGATTTTCTAGTAGAATCTTCCTCTTTGACGGAAATAACATGACTTTCTTTTCCCCCACCTTAAACATGACTTACGGGTTGTACTACATGCAGAGCCTAAGGATAAATAAGTAGGTTTCAGCGGGTTTAAGTATTCTTACAATTCTGGGTAAGAGAAAACTTTCTTAAACAATGGATTTGGGATGTACATGAACAATTTCCTTTTGATCACCATTAAAAATTTCCCTTTCCACCAAGCCTCTTCTTACCACCATGACCATGATCTTAACACACAACTATTCAACCATTTTTACTAATATAATAGGTCATAAACCAACAAAAAATAGTTAAACAAAATCAGGCACATAATAGAGTTAATTCTTTTTGTTCTGATAATGGTTTGGCTCGAGATTGATCTGAGGCACGGGCTTATGAACGAGGACAAGAGTAAGGTCCAGGGAGGAAGGCACACGACGGACTGTACTTTTCCCAGCTCCCCTCAAAGCGCAGTTGACTGATCGATCCTTGCAGAAGAAAGTGCTTGTCACCATTTTAGATGTGAAATCCAAAGGGGGTTTGATCTTTTAATAGCTATATTTTTTAATCTGTGCATAGGCAATAAAGGAGATCATCATCTACATGATCAAAACAAATAAATGACAACATATTTTCAAACAACTGATTACCAAATGTAAAAATGGACCGATTGGATGTGGTCAGTTATATGATAACTTGGGTCAGTGGGAAATAGAGAGGGATTGAGAGAGTAAGTAAGTTCATAGTAGCCAGCCCCTGAATATGCACTTCGATTACATAAAGAAGTTAATTCTGATACAAAGTATTAATAGTGGTTAATATGTACATAGAAAATTCATGGAAATATTCATTAAAAGGATTTTGGGAAAGAAAATATAGTGAAAAGTTTCATCCAGAATATTTAGAACCGATACAATAATGTAACAAAATTTACGTTTTTTTAACAAAAATTTTTTCATACACTATTTTCACTCTCTGCTTCTTTCTTTTTCTTTTGGTTTTAATTAATCCTCCTTTTGATATTCTTTGGATGAAACCTACATAAGGAAGAGAAAAAAATTTATTGGGCAAAACAGAATAATATAATAAAACATTTTATTTAAAATTTTCTCAAATTATCTTTAAATATATAAAACCAAAAAAATGGCTTAAAAGCTTTAATTAGTCTTTATGCAGAACAAGCTATTTCTAAGGAAGTCATTTCACATATTTAAGAATGAGCAAAAACGGATAAGCATGTTTCTGACTTTTATTTCTCATCTTCGGTCAGAAATTCATGCTCATTTTATTAAAGCAAACATGTGGCTGAATATGACTGCTGGACTTACGTGTGATTTTTTTACTTATATGTTAATACTCTATAAACCTGCATCATTTTAATATTCAGAAGAAAATCAGTAGCTACATTTAAATGTTGTGCATTGTAAGACAACTTAAAAATATTTTGGTATAATTTACAATGAAACCTTAGTATGTAAATATTAAAGAATAGAATGGTTTGTTTCAAGTAGATTATTTTTTCTGTGAAAGACACATTATGAGGAATTGTAGTTAATTTCTCCAGCAGTATCATCTAAATGTCATTGAAAAGGGGACATGTATTACCTAAATTACAATATTTTGTTTATTATAAGTAGAACTAATATCATAATATTTTTCTTATATTAAAATTTGTTCATAATTTCAATGCAATTATTATCTTAAACACTAGTGAATTAATGGGAAATGTCCTTCTTACCTTTCTTACAAGCCCTAAAACATGCTTTTTTAGAAGTGAAATTATTTTCATTCCCTCCACACCCACTGTACATAAAGGGGCGGCATTTCCCAATGACGGAATTGTAGTAGAATCGGCTCTCATTGGCGTGACACAATCCTCTGTCTGCTGGAGTCAGACACCAGGAAGGACCGTGAAATTCTAAGAACATCAAGAAAACATAGTAAATCACATGATAGGTCATCTGCAAGTTTCACATCGTTTATTGCTTATCTGTTTTCTTATAGTATATTCCAAACAGTAATCTGATTGAATAAAAGTAGTACTCAGTGAAACTCATGTATTTCAACTCCAGGAAACGCTTTAGTAATCTGCAAGGGTCCAGCACGGTAGGGCCTCCGGGAAATAAAGACCATCTACTTGTTCAAGGGGAGTGCTGTGGTAACGCTCTGGAGGGGAAAAAGTAGCTGTACATGATAGAAACCGCTATTCAAAAATTTATAGATTTGTTAACCGTGTTCCCTTTAGCAGATTATCAGTGTTTTGTTCGTGGATGTTCGGCTTGGGGCGAAGCGTCGGTGAGCGGCCCTCACTGAGCGGCCCAGGCCCAGGCGCTGAGCAGCTGCTGCGGCCGGTGACTCCAGTTCTAGGTGACGGAGTTAACCACAGTTTAAGGCACAGGAATCAGGTGTTCGAGCTTCAGAGGAGGGACCCGGAAGGGATGACCGATGTGGTGATCAAGTTCTCTTGGGAACTGAGGCCTCAGTTCTTGATGCATTAGACGTTTTCGCAAAGGCAGGCGTGTTGTGAAAGCCGGTGAGCAAGGACACGTGCGGGTTTAAACCAAGCGTACAAACTGCTCTGTCGACGGGACAAGCCACTTTAGAACCAAGAAAGAAAATGCAACCAGGGTTATATGAGGATCGCTCGTTTTCTTAAGGCAAAGCAGAGAAATAGTTTCAGTTCAATGGTAGTTTGTAGCTCTTTTGGGAATTCTGTCAGTGAGGGGAAGCTGGTGCTCTAGCAAGAGACTTACGAGGCTTGGCGTTAGTAAACCAACACTGCGGGCAAGTTGGTAGATGGAATCAAAATAATAAAACTTTAGGGGCTTTGCCAAATAGTGAGATGTGAGACAGCGGATGCAGACAAAGAGGGTATACTAAATATACAAAACTGGCAGAAAATAGAACTTTGAGGAATCCAGCCAATGAAGGCAAATAGGTTGGCCAGAAAGCTGAGTGGTCTGATGACAAGCGAACCCCTGATGAGACTATAAAATAAAGAAATGAAACACTTTGAGGAGAAAGATGCAGAAATTATTTGATCTGATCTGAATTAATGAACAATAATCCTAATTAGAGGCGTGCCTGGGTGGCTCAGTGGGTTAAAGTCTCTGCCTTCGGCTCAGGTCATGATCTCAGGGTCCTGGGATCGAGTCCCGCATCGGGCTCTCTGCTCAGCGGGGAGCCTGCTTCCCCCTCTCTCTCTCTGCCTGCCTCTCCGCCTACTTGTGATCTCTCTCTGTCAAATAAATAAATAAAATCTTAAAAAAAAATAGAAAAGTATCCTAATTAGACGTGAAAAATACAAGCATCTACATTTCCTCCTGCCTTCTTGATAATGTAAATGAAGATGAGAGTGTCTTGATATAATAGAGAAATCCTGGAAAACAGGAGTCAGAATACTACAGAAAATATATAAAATGTTTTAGGAAGATGAAAATTCTGTGTCAAAATTGAAGAACTGTAGTCCCCTAAAGAATACTGTATTGTTTAGGTCCTTGGTTAGGTCTATGAACACTGATTTTTAAAGGAAGACCTTCAGGTCTGAAAAACTAAGTCATGCAGCCTAAGTCACCTTTTATGTCCTCCCATGTGGGGGTTATAGTGTGTGATTACTGCCAGCATGAATCAAAATTAAAAAGTTACTTGGTGAGAATGTACGCTTAACTTTCTAGAAACGGTTGAAGTCTCCTGCCTCCAATATGGTTTATGCAAGAGGAATTTTCTAACAGGACAGGAGAGATACACTGTTACTGAGCCTACTATTGTGGGACTTTTCCAGCTCTTTGTGCTCTGGATTCTCAGTAACCCAGAACCTAGCACATGAGGCGGCTCTTCCCTGCTGCCACTTCTATCTCCATGAGCTTCCCGAGTCATCACCTGTGTCCAGAAACAAAAGAAATATTCCTCAGGCAATTAGCCTACTTTGAGAAACAGGGAAAATTGCTATTATTTTTTCATTTTCAGCAAGCACCCACAGATGCTTCATAGCTGATGTAGAGATAGGACGGTATGACTTATTCCTTAGTTTCACTTTTGCATGTTGGAAACAGGACTGAGTAGTCCACAGTA
Source organism: Neogale vison (assembly GCF_020171115.1). Classification (NCBI taxonomy): domain Eukaryota; kingdom Metazoa; phylum Chordata; class Mammalia; order Carnivora; family Mustelidae; genus Neogale; species Neogale vison. The sequence continues at coordinate 861,571 of NC_058093.1, forward strand.
ATTTGAAGATAATAAATATAGACATTTCTGTAACTTTTACACGTCTTTACAGATGCTAATTATTATGTCTTAACAGCAATGTTCTACCTAAAGTTCTTATTCCAGGACAGAGAGAATTTTCTGATAACATGAAGTAAATCCATCCTTCTTTTCCCGTAACCTGCAGCAAACTTAGCCGCATAACAAAATCAAGGCTATTTCAAAGTAAGAACAAGCTTGGTTGGTACATCTGGGGCTCCAGACCTAGCCCGAAGTCAGCCATGGAGGCGGCTCGGGAACCGTGGGGCATATACTACGGGTTTGCTGGGAGGGTAGCCTAGCTTCTGTCTTCCGTTGGTCACTGAGTCTTCCAACAATGTCTGCCCCTCGCCGAATCTACTCAGAAGCCACGGGAAAGAGCACAGAGCATGTATGAGACGGGGCAAGAAGGCAGCAGCAAGATTAGTTTGAAGGCGAACAGGCAGTTGCCCCCCACGGATGCCAGCGGAGTCTCGCGGTTGTTCACTTGTTTCACTTTTTTTGCCCTGATTTTAATCACTGTCTACACAGATTATCAAATATAACTCAGTGTTGACTCAGATAATTATTATGGTTCGTAGCCCTAAAAATACAAGTATTTTGATAGTGGGTTAAACTTTGAAATTAATTAGTAAGAATGTTGTATTACAGCTAACTTTTTAAAAGTTTTTAATACAATCCTCCTAAAATCATTTGAACTCCAAGTAGTTAAGACTATCATTGATTGGTGCACCCAGCAGCTCAGTCAGTTAAGCATTCGACTCTGGATTTCAGCTCAGGTCATGATCTCAGGGTTGTGAGATCGAGCCCCACGTTGGGCTCTATACTGGGCAGGGACCCTGCTTGGGATTCTCTCTCTTCCTCTCCCTCTACCCTCCCCCATTCCCCTCCCTCTCCCTCTCTTAAAAAAAAAAAAAAAAGACTATCATCAGATTACTCTAGCATAGACAACAACGCTATGACTAAAATAATGAAGCAGATGGCTTCTCAAGGACATTGTAGTTCTAAGGATTTTTCGAGTCCTTGATTATCATCTCCAAAGGTGAGGAAACAGGAGTTCTTGCCCCCGTGAGGAGGTAAGCTTGGTTGTTTTCAAGTAACATATACTCTAGAGAAACATAAGCACTCACCTATTCAAAATCCAGACAATGATATCTATAATGAAAGAAAATATAAAGGTTTTGAAGTAGTTACACAATGTAGTTTTTTTTTTATCTAGATTATAATTATTCACAGGTATTTAAGATAGAATAAAAAGATACTAACCTGACTTCTGTTCATTTTCCAAAGGTAATTTAATAACCAAATGCATTCTGTCTTGATCTTGCCATTAATAACAACTTGGATGGCTTCCACTTAGAGGCTCTAGGACAGTTTTCAGAGTTCAGGCTCCGCTACATGCTGCCAGGAACTGCCATGATCTAGTGTTTCTGCTAAACTGGAGGGCGCACTACAAAATCAGTCTTCTATTCACAGTGGTTTATGTAAATTTTCTCCAAAACTTATACTGAAACTTCAAATTTTGTAGTCACTCTGAGTCCTTACCATGGTGTCTTCCTGTTTCCATTTTACATACCTAACATTTAGGCTTTTATTTTACCAACCAATTTAGGATTTATGAATCACCCCATCACTTGCTGAGAAATGTTTTGTCTTCTGAGATTGTTTTAAGGAATTGAATAACAAATCTTTCCTTTGAACAATATGTTCTTTTCCCCCATAATTTTCTAGTAAAGAAAAATATAAAGACTTTAACTTCCTAATTATAATTTATCATTGTAAGACACTGAATTGATGCAAAAGTATAACAAATATAAAACAAAAGTTCTCTCTAATTTGACCCTTGTCCCTTAACTGTTGTCAACGTTTTGGTAATGTTTTCCTTCAAATTGCTCGCACAGGCAAACAGATGCGAGCGTACCACTCTGTGTTGTCCTGAACTTACTAGTACTTTGTGACTGTTTCAGTATTTGCTCATGGCCACCTTCTCGTTAATAAGCGCGGTGCTCGTCTCTTGAACTGAGTCCAGTGTGTCTAGTCAACCACGACTCCTGTGGATTCTTGTTTTCAGCTCCCATTCATGGCTCGTGAGCATTCTTGTACACGGGTTCAGATATTTCTAAAGATCTTTCTAAAATCAGAATTGTGGGGTGGCTGGGTGACTCAGTCCTTAAGCGTCTGCCTTCGGCTGAGGTCCTGACCCTGGGGTCCTGTAATCAAGCCCCACATCGGGCTCCCCACTCAGCAGGGAGCCTGCTTCTCCCTCTCCCTCTGCCTGCCATTCCCCCTGCCCGTGCTTTCTCTCTGTGTCAAATAGATCAATAAAATCTTCTAAAAATAAAAAAAAAGAATTGTGCAAAAGCCATACTCGATTGATAATTTTGTAGATCCTGCCAAATTTTCCACTAAAAGTTTATATAAATTTATACTTCCACGATGATGTTTAAAGGTGCCTGAACAGCTGCTAAATAAAACGTGGGCAATGCATTTAATTAAATTCAGTCTTCTCTTCTCATACCCACAAAAGCAGATGATTCCTGGAGAGACGTTTTTATTACATAGGGACCTTAGCAGTGCTCAAGGTTGCAACTCCCCAGAACAGACACTACTACGCTGTTTATTCTATACTGTTAGGGATTCTCCAGAAGCTGCGTTCAGTCTATATTTTATTTACTTCATGATGTGGTAGGGAACAAAAACAGCAAAGAAATGCGAAAAGGAAATCTGCTAGAATGTTGACAGTGATTTTGTTTGTGAAATGCAAATATGGCCAGTTGTCTTTTTCTCTTCTGTTTTTTCAATTTGTCTATTATAATATTACAATTATAAAATAACATATGTTAGAAATAGGATTATATAATCAAAATATTTTTAGATTCATCCAGAGTCCTGGGGTCATAAGGAAAAGGCTAGAGATTGGGAATCTGCTGTGGTTAGAAAAGAGAGCATCCCTGTCACCTGTAAAGACACTACTTACAGAGAGTAATTCTGTACTACGGGAAAAGCAGTATCTTCGTTCACTAACATGGGAAAGCTGGTGTGAAATGGGCAGAGACTGACGTTCTATATCACAGGGAAAGCCAGTGGGGCATGGGAACATGAGTACTGGGAACTTTTTTCCTTTCTGTCCCTGTGCACAGTAACCAGCTGAGATTGAAATGTAAGAAGCGGGCTTCTAGGACATTCGAAACTGAAAGGTCATGGGGAATAGACTGTGAGACGCCTTGCCCCAACAGGAAGCTCCAAGGTTAAAAAGAAAGAGAAGCTGTGCGGGTATCCACTGTGCTGGACTTCTGTGCCCCGATACTGCCTGCTCTGTGGACAGAGCTCACAAAGTTATCTTTATCCAAGGGTTTTTCTCAATAAAGCCATCAAGCAAGCAATCCGTGGTAAAATTACAAACTATGGTGCTGCTATATGAGTATAATTTATCCTGAGATAATTGTCTTATAATCAGAAAAATTCTTCCTTAGACAGCTGCACAATTGAAGACCCTGTAAGATTTTAGTAAAGGTGAAATTTAACATTTACTTAGTCCCTTGAGCAGCTTTTAAGGAAGAATGAAATTTTAACAAGTGGAAGAGATAGAGGGGAATATGGGAAAAGAAATGGACAAAAGTCAGAATATTCCTAGTGTGGGGCACTTTGCAAAGTCCAGGCTGTCTGAAGAGGGTATAGTAGGGTGCCGGGCGGGGAGAATAGATCTGGGCCAAATTCGGAAGGTTTCTGGTTACTCATAGACTTGGGTTTTATGACATAGACATGAATGAACAGCTTAAAGTATTGAAAGATGAAAAAGACAGTTGTGCTCTTTCTTGATACGTGACGCAAGCTCAGCCAGGCCTGTGGAGGCTGAGTCCTGCAGGAGACCTGGAGACCCCAGCTGAGGCAGGTGTAGCGGAAGTGAAGGAAACCAAGCACTGCACGGTCTCTGGCAGGGAGGGAGCTGGAAAGAAGACCGTTCTGGTATTTTTAGACGATAGACTAAGAAGATGGAATACTTTAAGTATATTATGAAATAAATCATAGTATGAAATGTAGTCATAGCAGTTTTATAATTTACAGTTTCATCATGGCTTTCTTTCATTGTAGCTTTCCCTAGAAAAATCCCTGAGAAGACAGAATTGTGACCTGTGCTCATGCATTAGCCAGCATCTAAAAGAATAAGTCCAAGATGTTAGATAAAAGATAGAACACAGGTTTAGGAAAAGATGAAGTTTTAATTCTGACACCCTTCAACGGAAGCGCTATACTCTGCTCTGTGCCCCCACACGTCCGTCTCAGCACGGAGCGTAGGACTGAAGTCATCTCCGTACCTGTCCCTCACCCCACTTCACAGGCGGGCCTGTGAGGAACAACTCCAGACCCCCCGTCCCTGTGACGATTCCTATAGCGTCACTCAGGATTTGTTGAACTGAACTGACAGGAAGAAGTATAACAGATTTAGGCCTCAGGTCATAGGATACGATTAGAAACCCAGGTTTTCAAGGCCTCCGATTAGAGCATCCGGTCCAAAGACACAAAATGCGCACTGGTGTTTTATAATTACATCTGAATTTTAGAAGGGCTTAATTTTACTTCAGATAGTCATAATATTGTGACTATTGAATGAAGATACTTCAGGTCAAGGTTACAGGCTTTAGTTACATGTAAAAATTATCACTAATAAAATGTATAAAATAAAACCCCTGATTATTTCTTCCTGTTATAAATCTCCATTGACACTGGGTAATCATCATCAAAACCTTCAAATATTAACAGTTCTGAGTTCTTATTGCATGTTAAACATGGGGATAAGGATTTTATATTTGCCATAATCATCAGCAACTTTGTGAGCTATTACTCTCCATATATAACAAATGAGGAACTTGGCCAAGAGTTGTGTGATTCTTCAAGTCCACAAAAAGACCTGTGAGTAGAGGAATTTAAACCCACATCTTTCCGTCCATAAAGCCAATGCTCTTAACCACCATAAGGTGTCCTCTGAAAACTACCTAGAAAATAAAAATAACCGAGCAAAGACAATTTAGTAATTATCAGATAAAGAGGAAGCTGTCGCAACTTCCCTTTTATATCCAGTTTCCACATTCTGTCTCCTTTGCAACTCAGGCTCAGAATGTCGTCTGTATTTCTTACCCTAAGTTACATGCATGAAGTCGGAGTTTATCAAGTTTGAACAGGAAAAAGATACCTCATCCAAATAAGTCATCAAACGAAGAAACTGGAAACAAGTCTTGGGTGTAGGAGTGCTGAGCCGAACAGTATTCAAAAAGCTCAAATATGAAAGGCAAGAATCACTGCATTTGCATAGTAACCTGGACCGATTCTGGAAAGAGACGGAAGCTCCCGGTGTTTGTGCACTCTGTGAGCCCATGTGCACTGGCCAGTCGGCTCTCCTTTTAATAGCGGTAAGAAGTGACAGAAGACTAGAAACCACATCCCGCCGTGTCTCAAGAAAAGATAGAGGTGGGATTTTCCTAATTGATATATTTTATAAAAGTGCTTTTTAAACTTACTCCTGCACAGATTGGTCATTATTCAAATAGAAGTGGGGCAGTCAGAGAATTACAACATAGAGTAGCACAGGCTTCTCTAACCCGTTCCTCATTCCTAACCTGCTCTGGAGCAGTTCATACCAAATTCCTGTGATAATAGGGATGTGCCACACAGGCCCATGGAATGAAAGAGCCCCAGTGATAAACCCAAACTTATCTGGTCAGTTTATCTATGACAAAGGAGGGAAGGATATACAATGGGGAAAAGACTGTCTTTTCAATAAATGGTTTTGGGGCAACTGGTCAGCTCATGCAAAATAATAAAACTGGACCCCTTTCTTCACCATATATAAAACTCAAAATGGGTTAATCTCAATGTAAGACCTGAAACCATAAATTCCTGAAAGAAAACAGGCTGTGAATTCTTGGGCATCGGTCTTAGCAATATGTAGGAGTCTGTCTCCTCAGGCAAAAGCAACAAAAGCAAAAATAAACAAGTCGGATTACGTCAAACTAAAAAGCTTCTGAACAGTGAACAAGACAACTAATAAGACGGAAAGGCATCCTGTGGGATGGGAGATTCCATTTGCAAATGAGGCATCTGAAAAGTGGTGACTATCCAAAATGTGTAAAGAACTTGTACAGTTCAATACCAAATTAGCAATTCCATTAAAAAATGAGATAACCTGATAGACATTTTTCCTAAGAAGACCTACAGATGTCGAACAAATACATGAAAAGAGGCTCAAGGTTACTAGTCCTCAGGGAAATGCAAATCACAGCCACAGTGATACCACCTTATACCTGTCAGAACAGCGAGTATCGGGAGACAAGAAACAACAAGTGTTGGCAAGAATGTGGCGGAAAAGAACCGCACGGGCTCCCGATGGGAGTGTATATTGATGCAGGCACTTCGGAAAAAACTATGAAGGCTCCTCAAAAAATTAAGAAGAGAAATACCATATGATCCAATAATTCTGCTGCTGAGTACTCATAGAAAGAAAACACACTAATTTGAAGAAAAGATTCGTACGCCCTGCGTTCACGGCAGTGTTACTGACGGCAGCGAGCTATGCAGCGGCACAGGCGTCCGTCGGTGGACAGACGGACAAGGGTGTGGTGTGCACGCGCACACGTACACCCCACAGAATATCGCTCAGCCACAAAAGGAATGAGCTGTTGCCATCGGTGAGCCCATGCTTGAACCTAGAGGGTATTATGCCAAATAAGTCTGAAAAGTCAAATTGCATATGATTTCACTATATTGGAATCTAACAAAACAAAACAAAACACAAACACAGAGAACAAACTTGTGGGTCTGGGAGGGCACGGGGACGGAGGAGTCCACACGTGTGGGCGCGCTTGAGCCGCGGGAAGTCTCCGTCCTACGGTGGGTCGTGCGTGCACAGCACAGGGAGGATGAGGGGTACTGGAGTGACCCTGCGTGGGGGCAGGCGGTCGCTATGACGAATATAAATGTCAGGTCACTGTGAGCGAACAGTATTGTCGTCACCTTATCTCAATTAGAAAGGACCGTCCAGTTAGTCTTGTTATTAACAAGAGTTTAGTTTGCAGCTTGTGTTCATTTGCCAGTTTTGACCGACAGTTGTAGAATGTCAGAGGCTTAATGAGACAGTATTTTACTCGCCCGTATATGATTAGTATCATACAAAAGAATTTAATTCATCAATTAGAAGTCTGTTTTTTCCTTTTAAGGAAAGTTCAGGAACACTGCTCTGGAGGACTCCCATGACCCGGGCAAGAGAGCATATCCTTGTTGAAAGCAGAGACGGCCCAGGAAGAAAAGGATTAGCCCAAGCGGCCAGTGGTCAGCCAGGGTGACTGTCCGGCTGGCAGAGGGAAGGTGCTACGGGTTTGTCTCTCACCGGCTCTGCTGCCAGGAAGTAGACGGTCTTACGGGTCTTACCGGTCGTCTCCGCAAGGGACCTATTTAGAAAGCCAGCTTGTCAGTACCCGTGGGAGGCACCGGTGTGGCCAAGCAGGCGTATTTCAATGAGGGAAGCACAGGAGAAAGAAGGTGCTTTGGGAGGACATTGAAGTGGGTTTTTGAGGAAGGGGCTTTTCAGAATTGTTGACAGGCTAGCAGCGAACTGCGGAGCTGGACGACGGGGTATTTTCTTTGCAGACACGTCTGGTGGCTGTCACGTGTGAGCAAATCTTCAACCAGAGACCTAACAGGTGGCTGTTTTCTTGAATAAAGTAACTGTTTCAGCGACGGCTTTCATTTGACTTTCCTTCAGTCAGTTTCTATAACGTCTCTTCCAAAAGGCCAACGATAACCAAAACTTTTTTTAAAAGATACATGTGTATGTATATGCGTGTGTATCTACGTCTGTTTTATGTTTATGTTTTCTTTTCTCTCCATTTTTCCCACATGTATATGGAATCTGGCCTGCAGCTTATACCTTGAGGACAGGCAGGAGCGAGAGAGCCTCAGGTACCCAAGTGGCTTGCAGAATGATACACAGTCATTTTCCCTTGACTTAGTGGCTGCCGGAAGAAATATGGACTAGGTCCAATATTTAGGTGATTTTTTTTTTCTGTCAGAGACCACGTGGGAATCCGAGTGGCCAGGTTTTTGAAGTCTATCACAAGACTTGTTTTTTTTTCAAAATATACAGCTGATGTAGTCCCAAAGCAGCTGTTATGAGTTGACGCAAAGAAGTAAAGACACGAAGAGAACCAGGAAAAGAAAATCACTTTTTAAAAAAGATTTATTTTAGGGAGAGGAAGCGAGCATGGGGGAGGGGCAGGTGGAAAGGAGAGAGAGTCTTAAGCAGAGCCCGCTGAGTGCAGAGCCTGATGCAGGGCTTGGTCTCAGGACTCTGAGGTCACGACCTGAGCCGAAATCGGGAGTCAGATGCTTAACCAACTGAGCACCCAGGCGCCCCGAATCAGTTTTTTAATCAACGGGTCAGGTCCATTCAAAAAGCCCAGAATCACATGCAACTGATGAATCACAAAATTAACCCCTGAAATTAATAATACACTATATGTTAACTACATTGCCTTTAAATTGAAAAATCACAGAAAAATAAACAAATAATCCCTTTAAGCAAAAAAAGAGCCCAGAATCAGTATGAACAGTTGAGAACATTAACTTTTCTTTGATAGACATTTACCAATGAGCTCTATTGAAAGGACTGTATTACTATGTTCACATAAACATTAAAACTTTACTAATGGCATGTTATCAAAGGCATCACATATACGATATAAAGCAGAAATATTAAAATGTGCACAAAATTCTGACTTCTCCTAAAATGGACATGGACGCATGGACACAGAAGGTGGGCAGAAGGACGTGCTTCCAACCACTATCTGCTCTGTAACTGGGGGTCACAAGTTACGGATAAAAATTGTGAGCCTCCTGTCCTACGTGTAACACTGATCTGAATACTAAGGAGGGAAGATCTGCAAAGCGTATAATACATGGTCTCTTCCCTCAAAAAACTTGTAACCTAGCCAGTGAGGCGGGGCTAAGAAACATCCAGTCATAGCAGCATAGGAAGCCAGGAGAAAAGGAGGGGAAGAAGGCTTCCTCGTGGGCTGAACGCAGCCTCCATGCGGAGGGCCATGGATTTCAGGAAGGAGAAGCCAAACAAAACATCAGGAGCCCTAAGGATGGATAATTCATGTTTCCTAATAACGGAGTAAATGAGCTCTACTTAATGACTGTGTCCATTCAGAAGGGACAAAAATATTTTGTATTTAGTGAGACAAAAATCTGGGACAGTTAGAGGGGTAGCAGATAATGCAGAAAAATCTAAAGCAAGGGAATGAGGCTAAATTACCACAGAAAGAGTCTATCTGTAAAGGTTTTAATTTATTTTTCTCTAATAGAAAAGAAATGTGAACTTGCTCAACTAAAGATACTCTGACCCGAACATAACGGATGAGTGTGAGTAGAACAGCAACGTCAGGAACGCCGCATGACCCCTTGTTCTCTGTCTTTTCTGTCCCTCCGTGGACATAGGCATGTATACGCGTGTACTATGCACATACACATACATGTGCATGTGTCTATATGCACACCTATAGGAAATCTTGTATTGAACATGTGTGTATAGGAGTATATATTAATATATATGGTATATCGGATCTCCTTGGTATCTGTCTGAGGTTTATGACATCTGGGTTGCCTGAGCCAGTATTGGTCCAAGCTCAGGGTTTTGTTTTGTTTTTTTTTTTTGGTAGATCATATCCCAACACATATGTGAATTTTTGAAAACTGAAATACTTTAAAAATAAATCTATTTTATCTATCCACCAAAATGACAGACCTAGTTTTCTGTCAATGTATATATTTATTTCAAATAGATCTTTTTTTTTTTTCATTTTCATTAGTGTCCCTATTTGATGACATCAGATGGAGATCATCGAAACCCACAAGACTGACCTTCTGAACAAAACAGGTCGACTGAAAACGCAGAGGACAGGCGTGAACATTTCATTAGAAAAACAACAGAAGGCCTGACTGGAAGGAGAGGGTGATCAGAGGAGAGTACCAAGTGCTCAGACTGAAACAACCAGAAATGGGGCAGAACTCTGAAAGTTTGCAAAGCTGGAGGTTTTCAGAAGACAAAGAAAAGCTACAGGAAGTTCTTTTGGCTTCAGAGCCCCATCACACTTCTGTATGACAGTAAACGTATCTGAACTGTGTACGTTTCCATCTCTGTATGAATTTAGGCCTATTGTCCTTTCTCTTCTGAAGGTTAATTGTAGTTTTGTGACCTTATGTGTACCGATCCGCTTAGCTGAGTAAGTAGAGATCTTACAAGTGTCTGAAATACCAACTTCTGCAAGGAGGAACTTAGAGACCGTTGCTTTGCAGGTGAGAAGTGAAGGCCAAGGAAGTTGCGGGTATTGCTCTGGGTCCCACAGGGAATAGCAGTGAGTGATACTTACGTGGCATGGAGTGGGTACCGCTCTGTGCTTAGTGTACCTTGTGTATGGACTGATTTCACCTCACAGCAAAACTTAGAAAGTGAGAACTGCATTACTGCCATCCTCACTGTAGAGTGGGACACTAAGGTTCGGAGAGGCTAAGACGTAACTCCAGGTTGCACAGCAGCAAGTGGAAGAACGAGCAAGAGATTCGAGCCCAACTCTTCAGGCTCAGAGTCTTCGACCTACTGGACTATTGTGCTAGTCCCAAAGGAAGAGTCAAGAAAACTAACTGCGGTAGTTTTTCGTTCTGAAGATTAAGTACAGACGTACACATGTTTGGAGGGGCTTTAGGTGGGTTTCTCTCACACACATGGTAAGAACAAGCATTTGTTTTACCTACATTGATATACTCATTAGTTCAGCCCATCCAAACTCAAGTACTTGCACATAAGGATGAGTTTACAGAAGATGTTATAAAAATCTCCTTAAGGATGAGCGAGCCTCAATCTTTGAGATCCCCTATATAGCCTACCAATAACAAAATCTGGAAATAAAAGGAGAAAATTAAAGCTCAGTTGGGCTTGGCATTCCAATATCTCCAGTCAAGGAGGCTCACTGGGAAAAACATTCTCAAGCTTACATGCAATTTCCTGGTAGTTAAGGATAAACAGCAAACAAAACTTCTAAAAGGTTTTCCTACTATCATCGTGAAAAGAAACATTAAAATTATGTTTACAAATGTTCTCCTTCATAACGATAGCACAGTCTAGCTACATTTTTGGAATATTCAAATACTCTGCCTAAGGATTGCTATTTAATGGAAAGAATTTTAAATGAATGCTATCCTATTTTTATTGTGGGGTATGTTATTATTCCTATACATGGAATCACAATTAAAACAACTTACGTCTTTTCAAAAGAAAGTAATACAGAGAACCTTATACATTTGCCAAAACCTTGAACAACAAGGTTTTACAGAAACATAGAAACATATTTCTTAAATTAAAATATGCTAATATAATCGCAAGCACTGACAGATGTAATTATTTTTGAGCTGGAATATCAACAGTGTCTTCATAGACCTCAGCAAAAGCCTTTGGTGGAGTAGGAAAGGGCTAGTCTGCGTACAGGCAAAGTGGGGGCACACCTTCCCTCTGACCTTGGATGAGGTAGAGGAGGGCTCGTCTAGGTCTTGGTGAAGAGCGACAGCTGCATTTCCACCTTCCCCACCTTGGACGGGAGGGACACGGGATTGAGTGGATCTTAGGAAGCCCGAGGGCACAGCTGCATTGTCCCCTTTCAGGTTAGCGACTCTGCCTCAAACTGCTTATAGTCCCTATTAATATTGTTTCACGCTTTAGCTCAGGAATGTTCCAAAACAAAAGAATGAGAAATGAATACTCTAGAAGAGGAAGAAAAGGAGGCAGATTGGCTAGAGGAATTGAAGAGAGGAATTGAAGCCTTGAGGCAATTACATATAATAGAAAATGAAACAATTCTCTAGACAAAGAAAGGAGGAAGATTTCCCTAATTTTAAATGCAGTTACTATGAAAGAATTAAATGTCTGTTGTTTTAAATAAAAATCCTCTTAATCTTATTTTCTTTTAAATTCATGTTGTGAATTTTTACTGTTTCCTTAGTAATTTTCTGTTATAACCATTAATTTGGTTTTTTTTATACTTTTCATTGCACAACTACATAAAAACCTAGGATATTTATCAGACAGTATTTAAAACTCATTTATCGTCTCACACTTATTTTGTCTCCTCCTTTCTATTTCGGCCATGTGCATGCCAAAAATCATGATTTTTATACTTGATAAAACTTTAAGGCAAAGCTTTCTCATAACTTATTCCATCTCATAACTGATTCATTGTGATAAATCAATACAGATCTCTATTTGAATTGGTGAAGCATTCCAAACAAAAAATATTGAAACATATTGGAAACTGATTTCATGCATGATTTTATTAGTAGACGTATCGTATCACATGTCTCGTTAAATGCATTAAGTTTGTTACTCTAAACTTTCACATCTTTCACACAGTAAGATTTAGCGCGCTTTTCAACAGGGCGCACTTAGCCGGATAAAACAAAATGTCACTGAAAGACACAGGGCTGGAAGGACACAAAGAAACAATGCAATGAAATTACTTAATTTCACAGATAATAAATCAGAACTACCAAGATATTTACTATTATCATTATTACAAACAAAGTAGCGTTTGAAAACGAGACGTAACTCATCAGGCATCGGACTCGCTGCCCTGGTTACAGACTCTCATCTGAGGCCCCGAAGGCCTTTGAACACACAGTTTTCAACCTCCCTCTGAAGTTCTGCAGGGCCCTTAGGACGCCTCACAGGCTGCTGGACACGGCTTGAATGCCTGCAATTTCGGGAATTTAATTCCTACGGAACCCACTGATTTCTTAAGACCTCACATTAAAAAAAAAACCACTTTACCAAAGGAACCTTATACTTCAGATTTCACAAATTAATCCTGCTTCTGAGGCTGAGTTGAGGCAATAGGAAGGGCGGGGACGTGGGCAGGAGGGTCTGCGCTGCAGGGACAGGGCGAGGATGTACACCTGATGCTCCCTTGCAGGGCAGCGCCACGTGCACGGAGAACAGGTGTGAGTTCCCTCTCGGCCTCTCCCACTCGCACCGCCCGGTCCTCCTGCACACACCCTTCCAGTTCTCCTTGGGGCCTCTCAGGGCTGCCATTCAGGGCAGAAGCAAAGCCCACAGACGTGACTGGGTCCCTGTGGCACCGAGCGTGGCATTTGCATCCCTCCCTCGGGACAGGGACAGGGACAGGGTGCAGCCACCCCTCCTCTCCATCTGTCCGGCACAGCCGCTCCCCCCTGCCTGCTGATGTGCTGGTTGCAATGGGGGACGCTGGAGACTGTCCCCACCGATTCCGACACACCTGCCGTGGGAACCTGCTGCACACACAGTCTCTCTTACCCTGGGGCCACAGCTGTACGAGCTACAGAACTCTCTCACTCTCCTCAACTTGACATTTAAAGCCTGCACACGGACTGCGTCGCAGCGAAATCTCCAGTGTGTGAAAGAGCACGTGTGATTTTTTTAAATTTAGGTGGAACCTTATAATTATCCTGTTAACCTCAAGCTCTCTTGGTTATTTTTAACTGCCTACATATTTGTGGTTTCCAGTTCTGTATTCCAATATTTTTACTATTTTCCTGCTCTGCATTTATTGCGGGCATATTTCCTCTATGTCTATTTAAATTTGAAAAATACATTAATAGGGGATAGCCCAGGAAAGAATCTTGTAGAAATCCAAAGGACAATTCCCTTCAGAGTGACATAACCTTTGGTGATGGTTATTCAACAAATTCCTAATGTGTCCTGTGACTGGACACCTGAGACCTTGCCAGGCTCAGAGAGCCCTGCGCTGCCTCTGACACAACACTGCCTTCGCGATCACTTATCACCAGACGTTGATGCTGACAGTTCTGAACATTATTTTATAAGATAAATTTGGCAGAGTTAAACATCATAGGAAAGCTTTCACGTGATATATAATCAAAAGCCTCCCTCAAAGCATACTTTAAAAGAGAGGAAAATGATCACCCTTTCAGGATCAAAGACAAACATTTTGAATTTCAGTATTTCAACACATCTATTATAACAAGAGCATATTTACAAAAACAAAAACAAAAGCAAACTTCTAATATACATTCTACTTCTATTGTTACCATAATATTTTGGGGAGAGAAATTTAAAAAAAAGGAATTCTTACCCAAAAAGCTGGGAGCCTCGGTAGGCTGGGGAGCGACGGAGTCATTATTGACAGAATCAACGGGGGTTACGTTATTCGTCAAATCGAGCGGCGTCATGCTGCCCCCAGAATCAATGGGCAGTGTGTTATCCGTAGAGTCAGATATGACTGTATTATGCACGGATTCTTCCAACTGAAGATCTTGCGCTGCGAAAAAACACCATTAAAATGCAACATTGTCGCCAGTCCATGATTACACACACAAAGCAAGGCTCAGCAGGTGTGTTGAGAGGAGAGGTCAGGGCACCCGGGTGGCTCAGTCATGATCCCAGGGTCCTGGGGTCAAGCCCTGTTTTGGGCTCCCTGCTCAGTGGGGAGCCTGCTTCCCTTCTCCTGCTCCCCCCGCTTGTGCTGTTTCTTGTTAAATAAATAAAATCTTTAAAAAAAGAAGAAGAAGAAGAAGAAGAAGAAGAAGAAGGAGAAACAAAGGGAGGAGGAAGAGGGGAGGGAGAAGGAGGAGGGAGAGTCGACCTCTACAGACACCTGCGCCTTAGTCCGCCGAGACTCTTGGTGTTGGTTTAGGTCAGATCTCATGAGTCTCGAAGGGGAGCCCCGTGGGGTTCTGTGCTTGGTGGGGAGTTCGTTTCAAGGTTCTCTCCCTCTGTCCCCCCCAGGTCATGTGCACAGGGGCGCACGCACACTCTCACTCAAATAAATAAATAAATGTTAAAAAAAAAAAAAAAGAGTGGACTTCTAGAAATTTTATGCACATTGCTATGTTAAATTAGTAAACAATAAATTTTCCTATTTATCCGTATCATTTAATAAGATCATATTTCTGTGAGTAACTTTGTAGTTCTTGGTTTAAAAGAGATAGCCCAATCCTTTAATAAATTTCAGGTCAGGTAAAACGGATTGATTTTAGGCGGTAGGTCCCAAAGAACGACTTGTCTTCAAACTATTATAAATCTAAGGGATTTCAGCAGTCCTAGTCTTATGCTTATGTTGTAGTACAATAGTCTCAGGAAAGAAAATTAAATAATGTAACCTAAAATAAATCTATGGAAATAAGTTCCTCTATACATTTCTTACTTTTCTGTTCCTTTTTTTTTTAAGTTAACACAGTGACTAATTTTTTTATCAGATTTACTGGGTGGTCATGTATCTTCATCTGCGCAGCTGAAGTGAAAATCTAGGTAAGCTTGAACATCCTTTAAGACCCTCATTCTTGAAAGAATGCCTGTAAATGAAGTAAAATGAGACGGGGCGACTTACCTAAGTCCTCACAGGTGCTCTTGCATTGTTCTAGGGTCATGAAGTTGTTCTGATTGCCCAGGCAACCGCCATACTTGAATTCTTCACATTTCTTTGTCTCATTGTTATAAAAATACCTAGTTATATAACCTCGACAGAGTCCACTATCTTCATCCAAAAAGCAGTAATCTGGCTTATCTGGAAATTACCAAAATGTCAGAAAGCAATATGCTTTTTTGTGAATAATTGAATTATGCTGGGTGAATGTACAAAACAACTGAGTTGAAGTTATTTAAAGAGTAAACATGAACAGTTAAAGGTACAAGGTAAAACGAAACTTTATCCACAGCCGCACAATAGTAAAATTGTCCACTACGTCTACTGGGACCTTTAGAATAAGGAAGATGTATCTATTGCACACATTGTTGCTACTGGAATTTCAAGTTCTAAATTTCTCAACGTAAATTAATAGGGCACCAACTATCAATTATTTCATGAGTTTAAAGAGTAAAAGATATTGTTATTTTACCCTTGGTTTGGAAGAAATATTAAAAAATTCATAATATTACAAAATATCATGGCAAAATTTTGGTTCAATTTTTTTTTAGGCCTACATGCATTGACATTTAGGAAAGATCTAAGAATATTTCATATTCTTCAGGTGTAGACTCTCATTAGGGAAAGAAGTGTAATGCGTTGCTTCATTACAATGGTTTCAATTTTTAAAAAATATTGGAGCAGGAGCTTTGAGGCTTACGGAAGCTTTCATGGCTATTCTTAGAAGTTCCTGAATTCTTACGCCAGAGTCTGTTTTAGGTGAGGCATGACATCCTCTGCCTCTGTGTCTCCTGTTTTTCTTCTTCCCAGCATTGGAGTGACTCCAACAGTGCAAAGGCAGAAAGGAAATACATGTTCAGGGATTGGAGAGGCTTTTGAAAAAACTCTAATGCCCATTCTTTGATAGTGGTCCAAACCAGATTAAACACAGCTGTCACAGAAGCTGTGCCACTGTGATCTACATTACAAGCCTTGTCTACATGCACACTCTGTAAAGAGGAGAATTAAACTTACTTTCAAAATGGTGATTGCAAGATATACAGAGCTTGAATTGGGCGAGACCCCATCTCCCCACTTTTCCCTGCAACTATATTATCCGAGTGGCAAAAATGAACTGTTGTGTCCTTTTACATTTTAAAGCAACTTGTTCTATCTCAAGGAAGCAACACTCAGGAGGGTTTTACTATAAAAAGTGTATATTTAATAATGATTTCTGCAGTAATTGCAAACCTTCAGGAAGGCTGATCTCCTAGGAGAGTTGTTTTATTAAATAAACATCCTATTTTCATGTAGTATAAAATATCTATCTTCTATAACTTCTCAAATTACCAGTGTGAAAGCTACTTTATTTATTGTTTATTGCCTCTTGTTCCTCAAGGTGAATGTTACTATTATCACATTTGTGGTTAAGTGTAATTTATGGGACAAGGAAAAAAACGAATTCTTTAAATTTTTGTAATACTTTTTTTTACAAGAGACTGAGGAAAAGATACATTCAGTTGCTATCATTTTTATTTGTTTTGGCCTTAGTATGTACTTCGTAGGAAATTTTAAATCATCCTAACAGAGAATATAAGAATTCTATGTTTAACAAAAAGGAGTAGGTAAAATACATTGCGTATAAAGAATACAAAACAATAGGAAATTATGCTGAGAAGAATAAATAAGAAATTGGAAGTTGCTATTATTTATGAGGCCCCATTCTAAGGACATAAATTTATTTTAAGACGAACTTGAAATTGTACACTTGTAAAATAATTCTACTTGGGCCTACCGTTTAAAATAGGTTACAAATCAGGAACTTCATGCCCCATATTTCCCAGGTAAAGTTGCACTCGTACTCAATCTGAAACACAGTCCTTGCTCTAGGCTGAGTCTCAGTTAAAGCACAGAATACAGATTTTTAGCGAGAAACAAACTTCTACTGGCCACATTAAGTTTTACTATTAAGTTCTGTTGAGGCTGCACACTTGACAATTGTCCTAAACCAAACTATTTCGAAGAGGCTGTGCTGTAACTGTCCCCGTGTTGACACTGAGAAGTCTATCACGGAGTTAGACTGAGTGGGTGTGCTTAGAGGTCCTTCGCGGTCTTTATTCTCTCATATCCATATATAATATCAGTGAAGAATGAGAGAAGAGCAGCCCCCGACTGGGCACTAACTGCACATCTACCCTATGGCCCTGTGACCACCACCTGCTACGCCCAGCGACTTCCCGGCCCACCTCCCTGACTCTTGATGAATGTGTTCATTCACGTCGCGCCTTGATCTTTCTCTTGCTCTGACACAGCAATCTCCCATCCTGGGCTCTCCTGCTTCTGTGGCATCTCCTACAAATGCTGAAGTCGAACTCTAGAGTGGGGATTCTGGAGGCGTGGTGATCTCGCTGAGCAAACCAATGCAACGAACCGAGCAGGTCATGAACAAAATTGAAGACACCTCCGTGTGCTCCTAAATACCACCGCTATTCTAGGATGCTTAAGAAATCCACACACCTACACAGAACGGAGAGCATTCTTACCTTGTATCTAAGGAAATGTTATATTTTTTGTCTTAATCAAATTAATGCCAATCTGACAAAGCTCCTAAAAATGCTGATTTAGAACTTGTTAAAGGTAAAAGGGCTCTATTTCCTTAATGTGCTCATTTTATAGTCAGGGAAATAGGAGTTCCAATGGCAGAAGTGATTCTTCTAGTTGGTAGCAGAGGTACGCCCCTTCGTCTACCACAGAGGTCTTCCTCACACCTACTAATTTATACTGTGCTTTATAATGTGTACGGTTAGGTTTTATATGCTGTCAATTTTTGACTGTGTGGAGCCCATAACTTTGGTAAAAATAAAATACTGCATTTTTGGAAAAATATAAATTAATTGAATTAGTAGAAGAAAAAGAATGATTGAGTTCCAAATCATTACATATACATTAAGTAGCATAATTTTATAATTAGTTTTATCTGCATACATTTTTTTCTTAATTTCACATTTAAAAAAAAATACCCTAACATTTAAATATTGGTATTTATTTTCACGAAGATATCATCTTTTACTTGGTGCATGAAATCCGCTCTTTGTAAATATCCTGCATTCTCAGATACCACAGATAACCAATTTCATTTAATTGGGACATGGGACATTTCTGTAAAGATTAATACAATATTTATAGAAAGTTATTTTAAAATTTATAAATAAATACATCCACTGATAGTGTTTGTACAAACCTTGCCACTGAATTTATTTTATAAATTTTGATTCCAAAGTCTAGTAAGTCTTATGTTTATCAGCCTCAAAAGCTTTCAACTTTTTCTCACACATTGTAATCGAAGTCAGAAAAGTTAAAATGCACTTTGAATTTTGTGACTCGTTTCCCAAATTAAATAATTTGATCTCTTTGTTCCATTCTTCCCATTCAAAAGAAAATGACATAAATGGGTGTGGGACCAAGTCAGTTTCTAGACCTTTACTAAAAGGAATGTATTTCTTAACCTACTGATAATTTTTCATGTGCTAATATAACCCATTAATCAGAAAATTATTTAATATAAATCTAAATTTAAAACCAATAAACAATTTAAATCACAAGATAAAAGTGCACACACGGTGCATAATGTTGGTGAGAGCATCCACTCCTGCCACGCTCTGCGCTCACTGCTGTGTGAGGACCGGCTCGGAGACACGGACCCGCTCGGGAACTGCTGGGAGTAACTCGCGGAAGACGCCCGGGGCTGAGATTATCAAGGGACTAGGATCTGAGAACTCAAGTGAGGTCAGCAGCATCTAAGCTACTGCTCAGGAGATGGTAAAATACCATGTGCACGGCTGTGGGATTTGGCCGATCTAATACTAAACACCATGCTGTGTCAGTGCCCCAAGACTTCCCTACCAAATGCCATGCACGCTATCTTAAATGTTTCATTATATCGATACAAAATAAAACACAATTTCAAAGATCATATGGATTTATGATGAACTCCATATCAAAAAAAGCTAAGAATCCAATTTCTAAGTGTCTTACATAAATGCTAATTAGCATATAAATGAATGTTTACCTTTGTCTAATTTTATCTGTGTCCTAGTCTTTGGATAAACTGCAAGAAAAAACAGTATGTGCATCAGTTACAACAATATATATAAATAAATTATATATAAATTTCAATTTAACAAACTAGGATATGTATTTATATCCATTAAAATTATTCTCACACAAAACGCCAACAAGTAGCTTAAATTTCTTATTTTCTCTAAAGATTAAATAAATTTTTTATAAATATGAGGCTATCTATATTTTAACATAATAAAACCAGGGTCGAAAGTTTCTAACACACTCACAAAAGTAAGAATTCGTGGTGAACTACAGCTGCTATTCAAAAGAAATGACTGAAAATCATTAAGGTAATGTGAAATATGAAAGTAATTCCAGCAGCGCACTTTGCATATCAGAACAGATCATTTCTACAGAGAGTGGCAGTGGGGGAAGAAGAAACCAGAATCGTCTCCTTTCCTGATTCCTTTCCCGCTGCATTGCTTCAACCCAATCACAAATTTTATGATTTCCAAGTACAGAAGAGAAATGAAGCAAAAAATATCTGTGACATATTTTTCAGTTTAACTGCAAAGAATTAATGGAATTACTTCACTCAAGACTAGACCGCCCACTGGATTCAAGTATAGATTCTATGTTCTAATTTAAATGAAGAGTAATGAAATGCAAATCAGTACAATTTGTGAAGTTTTAATTTGCTCAAGTGGACGTTAGGAAGGCTGAGTGATGTTTGTTGTACAATCATTTGTTTTGCAGAGAAAAGCCTTGGTCAAGGCAGTTTATAATTAGTTGTATAGCCAGAGAGATAGGGGTTGGGGGAATAAGTTGGTTTATATTCCCTTTCAGACAAAAATCAATAGTTAGGGGGCACCTGGGTGGCTCAGTGGGTTAAGCCTCTGCCTTCAGCTCGGGTCATGATCTCAGGGTCCTGGGATCGAGCCCCGCATCAGGCTCTCTGCTCAGCGGGGAGCTTTGTTTCCCCCCTCTCTCTCTGCCTGCCTCTCTGCCTACCTGTGATCTCTGTCTGTCAAATAAATAAATAAAATCTTTAAAAAAAAAAACCAACAGATTATTCTTTGCAGAATAAAACATCTTTGAAAGAGAAGGTAATAAGCCTCTTTTTAAAATTTTCCTATGCTTTATTAAATAGTCTTTTAAAATATCTATATATACAGTATTTTAGATATCAAGGAAACCTCAGGGTCTTTCTCATTGTAAATAACCAACTGTAAATATGTTTCCGTTGGATAGTGAATTGTCATAATTAGCTTATATTGAAATATTTTAATACACAATTAACTTGTTACAGTTTTAATTTATGAGGGCAAAGAATGAATATATACAGATAAATATTATATCAGACTAGAGTGCTAAATAATCATTTTTACTGTTTTGCCTACTGACAGTAGCCATTGGATAGGAACAGAGAAATTCTTGATTTCAGTGTTCATGCAATATTAAAAGAGATAACTTGTTTGTTTTCTGATTCCATTCCAAGTTGGATTAATTTAGCAGGCGTACATGTGAACTAACTCAAATATTTGTTTTGGCATGCTGGAATTTAAATATATTTGTGATACCAGTGATTATCTTTGAGGATTCTGAAAATAACATGGATACCCTATTTAATTGGTATTTATGCCAACCAGCTTTATTTAATTAATATTATGCCAGTCTGAAGAAATAGGTAAGTTTTATAGCAAATTATCCAAATTATCTTTTCCTAGATTTATTTAGAGCATAACATATGTGAATTCACATTTTAAATATCTTATTATGATAATATAATTAATATCTAACAGATTAATTGGTAATTGCATAATACATTTTAGTAATTTTACTTACCCCCTATTCTTTCTTCATCTTTTTCTCTTATACTGGGGACCAAAGGGTAAGAGCTTAAGACTAACTTTTAATGATCCTTATTTGTTGAAGTCAGCCTAGAAACTATTCTAAGCCGGTGGGGAAAATGACTGTAGGGTCAGAAGATTCTCATTATGACTGAATAGGTCTTCATGGTTCCAAACAAAATGTTAAATAATAAAGTTAAAGAGAAAGGAGGAGTATTAACATGCTCTTTAATTCCCTGTGGGGAAAATTCCCATCTAAACCCCCCACGAAAAGTCACAAGTCCGAACTAGCCCAGCCCGTGAAACAGCAGGCGGTGTAAGCCTTTACGCCCGTGTCCGGAGTCGATGAAGTCCTGTGACACTAAATACACTTTTAGCCACGCCAGAGGGGCTGGCCGGCTAGAAAACGGAATGAGAATTTGATAATTTGATCTTTACATCTAATTCTCTAATTACCCACGTTACATCACAGCTATTTTCCCAAAATTAACACTCAAAGATAATATTGTTTAGGCTATAGGAAGAAAGCAACTAACCCGAAAGATAATCATTTTAAAAGCCATGTATTTGAAGCCATTTTACAAACTTAACTTTTCTTTTAAAAAAATTATTAACCTTAATTCCATGTCTCTATTATTAGATGGGAAAATACACCAAAAATTATACTTATTTGGAAAAAATTAATAAAACAACTTTATGTGCAAAAGGAGAGCTGTGCTTACACAGCAGACTAAACACAGTCATAGTCCGTATTCTCTGAGATACGTGGCTTTTATTCTCCAACACGGCAGGTCATGATCTCAGGGTTCTAGGATTGAGCCCCGCATCGAGCTTCCCACACCCCGCCTGCCTCTCTCCCTACTTATGATCCCTGTCAAATAAATAAGTGAAATTGTTAAAAAAAAAAAAAGAATTTTATGTTCCATTATTTTAAATTGAATTTTTTTAAATTTTGTCTAGTTTTCTATTTGTCCATTGCCAGTATGTGTGTGTGTGTAAATATTTACACTGTCCTTTTATCTAATGAGATTTCTAAAATAATCTGCCAGTTCCTAAAATTTGTCACATATATAAGCGGGTTTTCTCTCAGTCATGAGGGTGTTCCATTGACAAATCCCTGTCATTGTTTCCTCAAACTTAGGGTCTTTCACCAAATGCAGTTTTGTTGTTCAGTGACAAGCTCAAAGGGACTCTTGTTATGACTTTTTAGCTTTTTCTCTACATATGTCCATTCTCTCCCACTTATTATGCCCCCGAACCCAGGGACCTCAGTCTCCTAATGTCCCATCTCCATATTCTCTACCAGGGAGACCACCGTCCTGGGCTTGGGTTCCCCTCCCATAGCTGTGGTTCTGAAGTGCCTTCATGCAGAAAGCTGCGGGCCTGGACTCTCCTCACGTGGCTCCCTTCTCTCGGAGGTCACGTCCTGCACTCCCTTTTGAGCCTGCCAACAGTGGCTTCATATATTTTGTCCAGTTTTTCTAGTCATTCGTATTATGAGAGAAAGTTCAGTTTCAGCTACTCCATTTAGCTGAAGATAGGATTTTCTCTTTAGGTGGTTTTCTAAAGCCTGGCAGCCCCTTCTCTATCTGCTAGTTCCGTCCTCACAGTGGTTCACTACACAAAACAGCCTCCTTGAAGCAGCGAGCGGCTTCGGAAGGTGTAAGGAGATGGGAGCCAGAGCCTCGTCTCTATGTGGTGGGTAGGAATGACGTTGTAGAAGCCCATAGGCAAGGTGGTCACTGAAAGGCCAAATAATTATATTTGATCAATTTCTAAAGAAAAGGGTAACTCTTATACGATGGTGAAATAAAAGAAACAGGTATGCATTACGGGAAAGAGGCCAGTTGACGAAAACGTTCAGGCAGCTCAAGGGAAAGACGAGCATCAGAAAGAATGAGGTGACTGGGCCTCTAGCCGAGGTGCTGAACCTGCTGGTCAGCCCCGCGCGGACGGACGCTTGGCCCCGCACGGACGAGAACAAGGCCCGATGAATGGAAAATGACCTGGCGATCTCCAAAACCAGAGGCCCCACAGAAGAGCCCCGAATGCCTGATCTGTGTTAGTAACATTTCCGCACTCGTACGGAGGAGAAGGAAGGAAGGAAGTGCTCAAGGGCAAGGAAACGCATTCTCTGCCAGCTCCTTCGGCTCTAGAACCTCACGGAGTCACACACGGGACACGTTCTCTCTTTTCAACACAGTGAGATTTTCCCACACGCCAGGAGCATCACGAAGCCAAGGCTATTTTGTAAAAGCTGCTTGGGAAAGCATTATCCAAGTGAGAATGCAGAACTGTCTGTTTTGCAAAAAGCAAGACACCTCGTGTCACTAAAGACGCCCTCTCCGTAGTGCTACCGTTTAATTCAAGTAGCTCTGATAACGCGCTCTGGGGAAACTTGGGTGAGACACTGCGGAGATGAAGACAATTCGGATTCTTCTATCCCGTAAGTAGCTCACAATTCAGAAGAACTAAACATATGGAAAAGCATTCCAAATTTTGGCCAGCAATTATCTGGAATTTATCTCAGTGAGATGAGATAAAACCATATTATAGTTTGTAAAATTCAGGGGCAAATGTTTTAGTAAGATTAAAGCAAAATAAAAGTGTTCCATAAAGCTTACCAGCAATGTAATGTGATATACTTTGAAAAAAATATAATATATATGATATACTTTGAAAAATAATATAATATGATATACTTTGAATAGTAAAAATAAGAAAAATTGGGCTTCGTAAAGTCTACATGGGTCAGTAAGGTTCATATTTTCTTTTCCACAGTCTTCCATTCTCTTTAGGTAGAGAATGAATTAATTTTCATATATGTATATGAAACATATATATATTTCTGCTCTCTGATGTAGTTTAGAATTTTAGAGGCTCAGAGGGGCTTTGACAGGAGGTAGCTATCGGGTCCCCATGCCGATGGACGGAAAGACTAAGTCAGTGTGACTAACAACTTCCTTCCTGACAACTCCCAGCTATGCAGGAGGCAGAATTATACCCAATTCACTGCAGATATAAAACCAGTGAACTTAAAGGTTTTTCTTCTTTCTTTGTTATGGAGAAAAATACAGGATGACAAATGAGGCTTAATATAATTTGTAATAATGGATATGGAAAATGAAAAGCAGTAGTTGAACATGAATGCCAAAAATGTGAAAAAAAAATTCCTTGGAATGTTCAAATAGTTCTAACTTCTTTTCCTAAAATTACCAAATCTGTAATTAGATCCGATAACCCTAAACTTTTTTTAAAAGTTAAAGGAGCTTCGAGGCTCCTGGGTGATAAGTGTCTCCAGAAACCTACCTTCTATACATTTTTCTTGGCAATCCTCCAGAGTTGCAAATCGATTCTGATTTCCTTCACATCCCCCATACATAAACTCCTCACACTGCTGAGTGTGGATGTTGAAAAAAAATTGCTTAATCATGGCTCTGCATGGGCCGTTATCTGGTTTCAAAGCACAAAATGAATGTAGAAGTTTCAGTGGCGGCAACTCGACATCTACAAGGTAAAAATAAAAGATATGGAACCCTTCATGCGCACAGTGATAATGCATTTTATTTCCTTTTCCATCTGTCCTGATTTTTCTTAAAAAGCACAACAGAAACAACAACACAGGCTGAAGAAACCAGGACAGGCTATTTAAAATTATCAAAAAGGTAAATAACATTTATAAACATACCACATGAAAAATATTCTATCAACAATTAAACTTTAAGAGTAGAATAATTTTCTAGACTAGTGTTAGGAATTTGGTTTAAACGTACACAGTCAACCAGCATGAAAACATGTAGTCATAGTAAGGTCACCACTGTGTTGACATTGCAAGTAAGTAGAAACATCTTTTTAAGTTCAGCAGTTTTTAGGGGTGGACATTAATGGGCAGCTCTTTGATTTGCTCTCCCTAATCCACAACTGTGTCATTTTTTACATACAAACAACTTTTTAAAAGCAGCAGAATACACATGTTCGTGTATACATATACACATACATATATAGTATTATCACACTGTATTAAGCCGTTCCCAAATTATGAAAACGTTGGTGATTAGTATTATAAATACATACATATCATGGTCCCTTCTTTTACTTACCATGGTTAGTTTTTAACAATGTTGAAAAAACTTAATACTGTCTATATTTTAAAATAGAATGAGGCAATTTTTTGATCTTGAGTTAGAATTTTTTTTCCCTCAGTATCCAACCACTTATTTTAGTCACAGAGAAATTTCATATCTTGGGAAAGGACTTGTGTATACAGAAAACTCAATTTAAAATTTTAAGTTTTATAGAGTCTAATAATACTAATATTGGACTAATTTTAAGTAAGTTGCATTTGCTTATCGAATCTATCAGTAAGATAGATACTGAAAATTGTGGTTGGTACTATCAGAATAATAAAAACAAAATAATATTATTTATTTATACTTCTTGAGTATTGTCTATAATATATTTTCTAAGACTTTCAGTATTCACAAGGATCACTTCTGAGGGACAATGAAGCCTTAAAATGACCTAAGCCAATTTGCCCTTTAGAGGGCAGCAGTAAGCTGCTAAAATAAAACTGATGAAGTTTGGGCATCTTCCAAAAGGAGTTTAATACACTATGAATTCACTTCGAAAAAATATGAATGGACGCCATCATTTAAAAATATATGAAACATTTGAAAAGAATTAAATAAAAAAACGAGTTTGTGAATATATAACCGCCTAGAAGGAAATCAATTTTGAATATCCTATAGTTTTAAAACTTCTGTGAATTTTTTGAAAGAGAAAATAAAGATATCATAAAAGTTGGATTAGATAATTTTATTAAATATCTTCTACCCTCCAGCTTTTGTTACCTTAATGATCTACATCGAGTTAATGTCAAGTGTGAGCCACATTTCGGTAGTGTTAGATCTCTTTGTGATAAAATAATTCGAATTTTTTGTTAATTTCTATATGGGTCATAAAATGATAAGTAAGCCCTGAAATCTTAGAAGGGTTAAAAATATAGCTTTCTATACATGTTACTATTATTCATAATTATTCATTTCACAGTAATTTATTTATGAACATGTGAATTTTTTCTCAACCACTCATCCAGCTTTTAAACTTAAAAAAAAAAATCAAAGTTTAATTTATAAAATGCCAAATCATCATTTTGATTTTTTGGATAACTGAACTGACAATTTTTTCAATTGAAATAAATTGAGCTGACAGAAATGATAAAACAGTAAATTTTCAGG
Source organism: Neogale vison (assembly GCF_020171115.1). Lineage (NCBI taxonomy): Eukaryota > Metazoa > Chordata > Mammalia > Carnivora > Mustelidae > Neogale > Neogale vison. The sequence continues at coordinate 888,181 of NC_058093.1, forward strand.
TCCCAAATTTGATCAGGTAGAATAACATAAAACAGAGATTTATTATGACACACAGATCTTCATCTACTAAAGACACGGATATTTTGAGCACCAAACACAGTTTTCATGAATTGACTAATTAGCAGGTTTGGCTAATGAGCAGGTTAGCTAATTATTACTAGTCAAACCTTTAACTAATGCTGAATTTTATGCCCCTGCGCACTTGTGCATTTTCAGCTCCCTATGTGGTTAGGTACAAACAAAAAAATGAAATTTGAGTCTTATATCTATGATATTTTAAAATAATTTAATACCAATTACATAGCATCCCTAACGCCAGCCAATCTCTATAACATACATATAAATAGCTTACCAAAATGAGTCAATAATCATTTATTGACATATACAATGTTTTCTCATTTTTTTTCAATTATGTGCCTAATACTTTATGCTGATGAACTTATTAGAGTATGATTGCCTTTAAAATATCTCTCCAGGCGTATCGAAAGTTTCTGGCACCTAATAATGTGGATACTCCAGAATTATAATTGTCCTTAAATGCTCTTGGATGTCCCTGAAATTTTCTTTTAATTATATACACAACTACTTTTCTCTATAGAAATTCATCATATATATATATTATAGCAATTATATACACATTATATATAAAATAGCATTTTAGAGAGTTGGTAAAAATATTTTCCGTAGATAAATATGTGAATATAAATATAAAAGTGATTAATGAAAAAATATGTGCTTTCCATTCATCACTAAAGTTACAATTGTCAGTTTGAAATAAAAAATAACTAAAAGCCTTTTCAGAGTAGTAGTACACTTGCGAACAATTGTAAATCCTGCTTACATTCTCTTTCTTGAAGATTTAGAACGCGGCCCCTGATATCGTGCCTTGTTGAGAGCTGTGAGAAGCAGAAGACTTTGCCTCTAAGACCCTACGGTGCACTTTACTGCGAGCAGACCCCCGCAAGTATCAGTGTGTGGGCACCATGTGTTTTACACTCTACACACGTTTTTATGCGACGGATACAAATCAGACTCCATCAGTTCTATAAATATCTGATCTTAGAATCAGATCGCAGAATCTCAGAAGCCACATATTTAATTTTGAAAAATGAGCTAGGAATAATCACCATCTGGTATTCTCAATGATACGGCTCTGCACAATGACTTCGGAAATCCCTATAGCGCTCCTTAGACAATACGGTGGTCCCGACTCCCACAGCAACGTGACTTCAGATGTTTACAGACCTCAGGCAGGTGCCCGCAGTGTCATTCTCCACCTGTAGAACCCCGGCGGGGCTTTACCCACTCCTGAGTCGCTGTAGATATTTACGAGAACGAGTTTTTATAAATAGTCGCTTATATAAGATTCTTTGTCATTGATAACTCCTCTGGTTCTGACTTTTGATACACCTGCTAGTACTTTTCGAACTTGTACATTTTCTCTATTAAGCCCGGGCCACCGAGGTCAACTGGTTATTGAGGATTGTGCCACCAGGTGGTGGTCGTCCGCCACGGAAGTCAAAGTTGGTGCCCGTTTCTGTCCTTGCCGTAGTCCCACTGGCTCATGTTTCCGCAGTACTGTGCCCCAGACATTTGGCGATTTTATTATTTAGTAATCACACCAACCTTCGAAAGGTATTCTCTCCATTTACAAATTACAAACAGCACCGTGGAAACTGACTGCTCAGTTCACACCACGAGCACTGGAGGCAGAACTGACCCCCACCTCGTGTTAGGCCAGACAGCCCCACGCTCACAGGCAAGAGATCTCGCCAGAGATCTGCATGACCGAGATTCCTCAACGGGCATTTTAGGTCTAGCACAAAAGATTTAATTCTAGAATTGACACTCAGTACATTTTTTCTCAAATTGACCTTATTATAACTGAAAATGTTTCCGCTATGAAAGGTCAGTAATTCTATAGCAACTTCCCAAGTGAAACACTAAAAACTAGAGTTCATTAGTTTATTATCTAATTATTCACCTTTACCATTTGCACTTTAATGTATTTCTTGGATGAATCCCATACTAGAATACTGTTTTAAGCAGTCAGCCTGTGACCCGCCCTGACAGAGCGTCCCTGACAGCGGGGAGAGATGAGGTGAGGTCTCTCCGGTGCGGTGCCGCTCCGCCCAGAAGGGATGGAGTCCGTCTTGGTTTTCATTTCTCACCTTGGATAAATCTCCTGGAAAGTTAACAATCCTGTGTTGATCATGGGTCAGGCTCTGCGCGGTCATGGCAGATAAGATAGCACATTGGGGGGCAGTGGCGCCCCCCGGCATGTAGCCTGTGGACACTGAAGACTTACAAACATTCAAGAAACTCAGGGTGCTCGGAGAGCTCAGCTTGTCTGCCCGGTCAGGGACAGCTTTCCCGAGCCTCCAAACGGAGACTTGAGCAACGTGTTACTGACGAGGATCGGCCTAAGCCCACGTAACTAGAAGACACGTATGGGCCGTGGGATGGGAGTTTAATCTGATGCAGCCACAGGAACAGAATTGTGGGTTTTAGTGTATCATTTTTATAACTGACTTTTTGCATTTTATGTCTCACTGTCCCCTCCTCTGTCCCGGACGTTGGATAGCAGCTCATGATAATACCTGGGGACATGTCATGTCCTTCTCCTGGACCTTGTGTGGAAACCAAGAGCGTTAGGGTCACTTACTATGTAAGAGTCTACATGTTAGGGGCGCCTGGGAGGCTCAGTGGGTTAAGCCGCTGCCTTCGGCTCAGCTCATGATCGCAGGGTCCTGGGATCCAGTCCCGCATCGGGCTTTCTGCTCAGCGGGGAGCCTGCTTCCTCCTCTCTCTCTGCCTGCCTCTCTGCCTACTTGTGATCTCTCTCTGTCAAATAAATAAATAAAATCTTTAAAAAAAAAAAAAAGAGTCTACATGCTGTCTGATCCTTTCACGAAAGATCTGCTTTGTCTGGCAGCGAAGAACACAGCCAGACGCTCTCCGCCGTCCCCGTGCCGGAAAACGTGCCAGGTGCTTCTGTGCAGTTTATGTAACAACCCTACGGACAGTTTCTGCCGCAGGAACTATCAGCTAAGACACTGGGAGTCAGAGCGTTTACGTGACTCATCGAGTTCTGCAAAGCTACCGTGTGGCAAGCCGCACGCCTGATCGTGAACTGTGCGCAAGACACCTGTCTCCCTCCCAGTGCTCCCAGCGAAGCTTCTCTCTCGCTCTAAAGGAATTTTTTAAAAAAAGAGCTTATCGCTAATTTTTTTTATTATCAAAAAGTTGCTTGTAGCTGGTTGGACTGATTAAGAAAAAGCCTACTATTGCCTTGTGAGGGAAGTGATAAAATGTTGCACGTTTTTCTCTAAGAGGATACTGCCCTATTCCAGGAAGTGGCCACCGCTAAAAAAGACGGCATGACCTTGGCACCGTGTGATAAATGGTATCTTCAAAACCACATTGATTCTGATGTGGGATCGTGCTATTTCAAGATTAAAAGCAAAACAAAAGCAAAGAAACCCCAAAACTGGTTCAGACTGTGCAGCCCGTTTCGTGATCTTCATATCTAGCTTTCAGATAAAAAAAGAAAAAGTTTTCTTAGCCAGAAAGTTTTGGTTTGTTCTGAATTTATGGAGAGATTTTAAACTCCAGCTGAATTACGGATGGTTTATTCCAGTTTCTCGGTGGACTGTACCAGCCTAACAACATCAGGAAGCTTCGGGTTACCGGCTTGCGTCTTCTCAGCCTAACTGAGGGACGTCAGATTAGGTGAGTACTGGGGATCCTTTCTCCTCCCATTTTCAGGACCGGTTGTCTGCTTTTTTTCCGTTTTGGGACTTTATTCTCTACATTCCTTCTCTTCTCAGCTTCCAGAATATTAGAAACCTCTTTTGATAAGTGAGACAAATGAAGCATTAGAGCCCAGATTCTCATTTTATAAGACACATTATAGTGTTTACTTTGTTAAATAGTGTCTCATCTTTAGGAAATTTTTATAACAATATTTTATTTCCAATGACAATTTAAGTCTCCCCTGTGAAAGTGTGAGATTCTTGAGAACTTGGTCTGAGTCGCTGCTTCAGTACCTACTGATTTCAAGCACGTAAGATGTAGTTATTTCATCTTTATCAAAGGGAAGTACATTGAACGAAATCCCCCTGGAGAGTGGTTGGATATATGAAATAAGAAAATGTGTGGCAGTGTTCGGTACGTCGCCAACATACCAACAGAGCTGTCACTGCGGTGTGTATTGTCCCACTACTACCAATGACTTGAGATCTCTACCAATAATTTACTAATTTGCCACAAAATGCTAAGAAAGAAATATATAATACTAATCACTATACAATTTTTCTTTGCTCTGTTGCTGATAATATTTTATGTTTAGATACGGAGCTTTATAGGATTAGAACTAACTTGTATTAAGCCAGATCTCCTATGTCCTGTTTGACTAGAGTCTCACACTGGACTTATCTTGGAAGTTGTTATCTTGGGAATAAGGCAAAAAGTGAATGTCTGTAGTTTCCTTCCCTTTCTCACGCTTTTCCCAGCTACAGGATGGCACCAAGGTTGACAGCTGTTTCTATGTACTTTGCTCCTTGCAACTGTCCAGAGATACTTCTGAAAAAAGAAGAAGTCTTCCTTGCTAATGTGACTTTTTTTGGTCTAAGTTGTTTTGTTTTGACAGATTACATGTAAGACATTTCCCAGAAGAATGCCACTTACATAGAAGCTAATTTTCCCACACGATGGAGAAAAACATATTACATTTTGGGATCAAAATTGAGAGCTTTAACTAGCCAAAAATTTTACCTGTAATATCTGTATAATCTTCAGTTTCAAGGACAGCACTAAGAGGAGCAGAGGCACAATCAAGCAGTAGATACACAGACACCCAAAAAATCTGTTCTTTCTTCATTGTATAAATCATCTCTGAAATACAGAACCCAGATATATTTAATTAAAAGTTAATGTCAAATTATCTGTAGACCAGTAGGAATCTGACGCATACCTCCAAATGTAAATTTCTATGACCCTTAACGTGTACTGTCCACAGATTCCATGAGTCCTGTTTAAAGCATGTGTATATAGTATTCGACACTGTAGATGCACCAGTGTGCAGTGCGTACGTCTAATAATACTGAGGCAAGCAGCTCATAGTTCAAACTCGAAAATGCAAATGAAAATAACAACTGATCAACGTGCCTAAGTATCACTAAGACCCATTTTCATGTACAGCTCTATTTGCCACATCTCTCTCACATCTATTCTTTGTCAGTCAGAATTAACTATATTTTAATATTCTGGCATTTTCCTATTATTTCATTAATGCAACTTTCAATTCCTGACTTCTCTTTCCCATGGCTTCAGATCTTTTCTTCAAAAAGAAAGACATTTTCCAAAGTTTTGTCTTTGTTTCCTTTAAAATATATTTGTTTGCATAACCAATTTTCAACCCAGATTTTCTATGAGACAGCAGACAGAACCAGAAAAAAAAAAACGTGTGGCGTGTGGCGTTCCAGCAAGTCCTTTACCCCAGTCTCTCACCCTCGATTTAGGGAGATATCCGATTCCAAAGAGTCTCACAGAAAAGTGACCCTCGTGATAAACCAACACATTTACACTCTGAAGGAAACAGATTTCAGCAGGAATGAGACTTCCTCTTTCAAAATGATTTAGAGACCCACAATAAAGGGTAATGGGAAACCACACTGGAATTTGTTTAGGGTCTTTCTACTCCGGATTCAGAGGCAGAAGGAAGTCTGCTCATACAGCACAGGAAGAGAAAAAGCGGCAGCAGAGGAACATGTCCAGCCACTGATGTTATCGGAGTCAGGAGGGAAAGAGAAATCTTATCAGTAAACCTCACAAGTGCAAGAACAGATGCTCCATCTGAAATAACCCAGAGAATTCTCCATTTACTCCTCGAGTGAATCATAGTGGTAAGATCCACCATTACAGCGTTGCAGCTTTATGCTAAATCGTAAAGTAATGCCGTTTGGGTTTAAGCTTCATTAAAATCACTAGTGAAACGTACAACCTATTTTTTCACAACACTTTGTAAGCGTTAGCATCTATTTGATTTTCTGTCAGTAGCCACGTTATATACCTTCTATGTCACACCTGAACTATTTGAGTCCACAAGTATCTGTGTGTATAGGTAGGTGTGTATACACATACATAAATGACTTTGAAGACTCAATCAGCTACACTTGTAGTCTTTATCTTGTGTTTGAAAATGTAGTTTTCAGGGCACCTGGGTGGCTCAGTGGATAAGCCACTGCCTTCAGCTCAGGTCATGATCCTGGAGTCCTGGGATCGAGTCCCACATCGGGCTTCCCTTGCTCTGCAGGGAGCCTGCTTCTCCCCTCCCTCTGCCTCTCCCCCTGCTTGAGGGCTCTCTCTGTCTCTCTCTCTCTTTCTCTGTGTGTGTGTGTGTCAAATAAATAATCTTAAAAAAAGAAAAAAAGAAAAGAAAATGTAGTTTTCAGAAGGTCTGGGTGACTCAGTCAGTTAAGCATCTGCCTTCCACTCAAGCCGTGATCCCAGGGTCCTGGGATTAGTCCTGAGTCGGGTTCCCCGCTCAGTGAGGACTCTGATTCTCCCTCTCCTTCTGCCCCTCTCTCTGCTCATGTTCTTTATTTTTTTCAAATAAACAAATGAAATCTTAAAACAAAAAAAAAAGAAAGAAAATTTATTTTTCAAGGACTGTTCTGTCTCCATTAGTTTCTTTCAGATATACAACCCCGTTGTATTTTGAGTGCAAAATATGGCCTGAGTTTGTGTCCCATCACTCAGGGAACAGGCTGAAGTTGGGTGCCTACGACCTTGATGAGAAATTGGGGTCTCAAGCCCCCAAGTTACTTTCTTAAAACTAGTGGCCTATAGTGTCGTTTCATTTCAGACTTTCCTTGGTTGCCCGGATCGGAAGCAGATCCAACAGTTCAGACAGTTTGGGTCAGAAGGCCATCGGCTCATTCACACCCGAGAAGGTGGAAAATCCCAGATCGGGAAGGTTTGGTGGGAGGCGAGCGTCGGGCGCTGGGAGCGGCGGGGTTCAGGGTCCGTCCGCGCGGGCGCTCCGCGGAGGACGCTAGTGCCGGGGTTTTGACCTTAGGAGTCTCTCTTCAAAACAGTGTGACGGGGGCGCCTGGGGGACTCAGCGGGTTAAAGCCGCTGCCTTCGGCTCAGGTCATGATCCGGGGTCCTGGGATCGAGCCCCGCATCGGGCTCCCTGCTCAGCGGGGACCTGCTTCCCCCTCTCTCTGCCGACCGTGGTCTCTGAGCCCAGCAGACACACAATCTTCAGGACGGCGTGGCAGCTGCTTTTTACGCACTAGGGCCCAACAGCTTTGAGCAGCGCCGAAGCTTTCCAGGCGGAGGCAGCGCCGGCTCAGTCCCGGGCCAGCGTGCGGGGCCCAAAGCCGTCGGGGACCGGCCGTGTGCGCGGGCGGCGGCCTTTCTGCGGGGAGGAGGGGCCCGCGCGGACCCTGCACCCCGGAGCATGGACGTGAGGCTTCCGGACGCCGACCAGGGCGGTTCGCCTCCCGGGGAGAGGGAGCGCGTCGGGCCGAGCAAACCCCAAGCCCCGCGCGTGCGCTGCGGCCGACCCCGAGCCCCGGTTCCCGGCGCGGGACCGCCCGGAGCGCGGGAGAAACCGCAGCCGCGGGGCTCGGCGGGGGGGGCGGCGCGGGGCTCAGCGGGGGGGCGGCGCGGGGCTCGGCGGGGGGGGGGGCGGCGGGCGCGGGGCTCGGCGGGGGGGGCGGCGCAGGGCTCAGCGGGGGGCGGCGCGGGGCTCGGCGGGGGGGGCGGCGGGCGCGGGGCTCGGCGGGGGGGTGGCGGCGGGCGCGGGGCTCGGCGGGGGGCGGCGCGGGGGGCGGCGCGGGGGGCGGCGCGGGGCTCGGCGGGGGGGCGGCGCGGGGCTCCACACGAAGTCGCGGCTACACCGGCCGCGCCGAGCCACGCGGCGGAACCGGTCCCTTCAGTCGCGCCCCCGCGCCCGCCGCAGCCGCCCCCGGCCGGTCCGGAGAAGGACGCGCGGTGCCGACATCTCGGGGTCAGGGACGAACCATCATCTCGGAAGGAAGCGGACGCTGGGAAGAGGCCGGCCGGGCCCCGGGGCGGGAGGCGGCGGCGCCGGCGGGGGAAGCGCGTCCCGGGGCCTCGCGGACCGGCTCGGGCTCGTCCACACCCGCAGGGCGGAGCCGGGGCGCGGCGGGTCGCGAGCGCACGTGCAGCTGGAGAAGCTGGAGACGACGCGTCGCAAGTGCCTGCGGCGTCACAGAAATGCCCGCCTCGGGCCAGGGGAGACCGGGGTCTCCGGAGGTCACGGGCCGCCGGCGGACACGCACGTGCACAGATTAAGTCCCACGAAGAAACGCAGGTCGGCGCGTGCGGAGACGGTGGCGGGAATCCGCGGAGGCGGACGTCGGGGAACCTGAAAACCGACCCTGACAGGCCCCGCGGCCGAAGCTCCGCCGCCGCCCGGACCACCGGGGTCCCCAGGGTCTCACGGAATCCTGCCCCGGGTCTGGTGGCCTCGGAGCAGGTCCTTCCCAGAGAATTAGGTCTCAGTAAGGTTCGTGGTCCTGTGAAAGGACCCCAACACCCCCATCCCTTCCTCCGCGCGAGGACGCTGCGAGCAGGTGCGGGCCGGGAGCAGGTGCGGGCCGCGAGCCGGTGCGGGCCGGGAGCAGGTGCGGGCCGCGAGCCGGTGCGGGCCGGGAGCAGGTGCGGGCCGGGAGCAGGTGCGGGCCGGGAGCAGGTGCGGGCCGCGAGCAGGTGCGGGCCGGGAGCAGGTGCGGGCCGGGAGCCGGTGCGGGCCGCGAGCAGGTGCGGGCCGGGAGCCGGTGCGGGCCGCGAGCAGGTGCGGGCCGCGAGCAGGTGCGGGCCGCGAGCAGGTGCGGGCCGGGAGCCGGGAGAGCGCCCGGACTCGGGCTAAGCCCTTTTAATTTCCAGTTCAGTATCAGAAGTGACTGAAGCAAGAACACCTTGCGTGACTGCGCTGCGCTAGCGACTAACTGGGCGTAATGTTACATTAGACACTAAGAGAGTTTAGGAAACCTAGAGGAAGCCTTGACCCTTAGGAATTTACATGTAGCCAACTGACTAAATAAAAATGCAATGTTAAATGCCTAGATAAACGGTCAAGGATCTTTGTATATGCCAGGCACATAGCAGTAGGAAATGAACACAAGTTAAATTATTTCACTTGAATAAAAATAGTATTCATTTTGGGGGCAACAAACTAAAAATCCTAGACTTACCTCTGCCAGCAACCTGTTAAATAACCTTTGGAAATAAATAAATAAATAAATATATATATATATATATATATATTCATTCTTTTTTTTTAATGATTTTATTTATTTGACAGAGAGTGAGAGAGCATAGCAAGGGGAGCAGGCAGAGGGAGAGGGAAGCAGGCTCTCGGCTGAGCAGGGAGCCTTACTCCCGGCTTGATCCCAGGACCCCGAAATCATGACCTGAGCTGAAGGCAGACGCTTAACTGACTGAGCCACCCAGGCGCTCCATATTTTTTAACCTGATTTATAAAACACATGACTTTGGCTACATTGTACTTACGTTCCATTCAAGTTCTAAAAATGTACGCATTTTAATTAACATATTTTATAGACTCCACAGAATAATTTATAGTTATGTTGTAGAACTTACGTTTTCCATTCACTTTAATGCTAATCTGCAGCGTCAATTTTATCCTTTCAGGTCAAGATGTGTTCTCAGAATTTAAGTTCAGCAAGATGTTATTAGCTGTTATAAAAAAAAAGTGTTCATAGGTTAATACATATTTAAGTCTGAATTTAAAAACCTTATATAGGCTTCTCAAACGTAGGATGTTTATAGGATCCTTACTATAGTATTGTGAAGTTGTATCTTCTATGGGAAAGTATAGTCGATGTATTTCCAAACTTATATGACAAGGGGCTATTTTCTCATAAAATATTTTTGGAAAATTCCTTGACAAATAATGTTACATTTAAGGAGAAGTCAGTAGATTATCTGATCTAGAAAAATATTAAAAAGCATGGTGTGATCTGTGCTTTAATAAAATCCAGCATGGATAGCAGGACGTTGAGAGGGGAAAATTTAAGTGGAACTGGCCGCTGGAAAGTCGCAGAGGCTCAGACTGAAACTATGAATGGGAACCGTCAGTGAAGCTACAGCGCCAAGGGCAGGTCTGAGAGACGTTCTGAGTTGAGTATTGCGGAAACTGAGTAACTGAGTAAATACAGGATAGGAAGGACAAAGAATTCAAGTATATCCTGGGTGATTTACTGTGCTGGGCACACAAATAGGTAAATTAACATAAGTATTGATTGGCGTGCCTAGTAGGGATGAATTCAGTCTGGAGAGAGTGTGTTCTAAGTGGACCTGTATAAGGGCAGTTAAAGACGTCGGACGGGAGCTGGGAAGTGTTTCGCTGAATCACCATCACTGCGAGGCAGGGTCATTTCACCAAGGGAAACGGTGCCAGTAGGTCATTCCCAGCTCCCCCTTCAACTTTATTTCCTACCCGCTTGGCTCTATGGATGCTGCCTAATAATCTCCTGGCTTCAAAGAAACTGCTTATTTTTAAACAAACCATACTCATTCGAGGTGTTCTACACTGAAACTCCTGTTTCTTGCGACAGGAATGCTGTCCTCCAAGACCCTGGAACAGCAGACTCCTCCTTGAGGAGCCTTTCCAGAGACTTTCTCCCCCAGAAGATTTTCTTCGAGCACCAGATTAAAAAGTAAACACCATGGGTTCCTTATCATTTTCTACCCCAGTAACCTGGTTTTTCTTTTTTAAGTTTCTTTGCCTTTTCAGTACTAAACTGTAGAAGTTCTTTATCTGTTATAGATATAAATTCCGTGCCAAATGAAAATATATATATTTTATCTTGGTTTATGTCTTATCTCTTCTTTTTCATATACGGGTCTTGATGAGCACAAGTTTTTATTTTTAGTAAATTCGATTTTTAAAAATAAATCGTTCAGTAGCTATTAGTTTATCTACAAGTTGAACAAACATTGCCCCAGTCCCTGTTAGAATACTTCATTATCCTCTAAGAAAATTCCCCACCCATTAGCCATCACCTCCTTGCTTCCCAATTTCTGTCTCCACATATCACCTAATTCTGGACAGTTCATAGAAATGAAATAACGCACTATATGGCCTTTCGTGTGCAGCTTCTTTCATTCATGTCTTCAAGGTTCGTCCACGTATAGCATATACCAGTACATCATTTCTTTTTATTGCTGAAAATATCCTATTGTACAGAGATACCACAATTTATCCATTTATTAGTTAGTGAGCATCTGTGCTTTTTCTGCTTTGGGGGGACTATGAATAATGTTATGAACATTTTTATGCAGACATATGTTTTCCTTTCTTTTGGGCATATAACGAAGAGGGAAATTACTGTATCATATAGTAATTCTTCTTAATATTTTAAGGAACTTTCAGATTATTTTTCAAAGCAGCTATACCATTTCCCATTCCTACTAGGAATGTTCTGCTTTGTTTTCTGAATAGCACTTGTCACCACTTATATATTTATTTTTGTACATGTTCACTGTCTCCATCACTCAGCATTTTCCATTCAAGCATAGACCCTTTATGTAACTTTCACGGTTCCATGTTTAGTAACCGAAATAATGACTGAGGAACACTTGGTGAAAAACAAATTAACTGGGATATACTTTGTGACTAAAATTAGGTTACAATATGATCTTTGGATATATCAATGCCGTTTTATTTATTTCTCTCAGTCCTACAAAAAATAAAGAGATTAGAAGCAAATGTGACGAGTAGTCGTCCATCCATATTTCTCTTTGTAACATTGCTTTTCATATTGCTTATTCTCCTTTTCTGGAAGTACGAAATATTTCAATAGATAAATGTGCTTATTTTTTTTTAAAGAGAAGGTAAATACAGTAGATTTTGTGTTTACAAAATTTTGCTTAAGTGGTAGGTATTTTCCAAATCAAAAGAGGATAAGAATGATTGCTTGAATCCGATCAAGATAAATGACAGCGCATAGGAGAAAGTGTGTGAAAGAAAGGGAAGCGGTTTGTGTGACTCGCCAGAAATGGAAAGGAAAAGGGAAGAACCTTGAGATTTTCACTTGTTGAGGATATAAGCTTATCTATGAACTTCAAATCAACTATCATCCTCTCAAAAATCTTACCTATATGAAATATTATACCCATCTTAAGAAAACTGAGGCTCAGAAAAAGGGCATAACTTTTCCAAGTAGGAGGAGACGGCAGAATTCCAAGTAGAATGCGCCCGTATCCCTGTAACTCCAGAGCTCACGGCCCCTCAGCAGACCAAGATGCCTTCCCAACAAGCGGTCAGTCTTCAGCAACACCTACAAAGCACTCTGCCTATAAGGTTACTCTGGTTTGCTTGGCGAGCATATCCCTGTCTACAGGTGGCTGCATTCCTTAGGGAAACCAAGAACCATCAAATCAATCCAAGTAATGTCGCATGCTATCATCCCAAATAATATCTTTTCTTCTTCCCTTCCTTCTTTTTTTCTCTTTCTCTTCTGTTTTTCCTTCCTTCCTTCCTTGTTCCCTCTACCCTCCAATGCTGTCCCCTTCCTTCTTTACTCTTTTTTAGATTTGTTTAGCGGTTAACAAAAGGAGTGTGGAATGAGACTCAGTCGTGGGCTCAGTTGTGTCCCCCTATAAATTCTATGTTGAAATCTTAACCCCCAATACTTCAGACTGTGTCCTATTTGGAGATAAGGCCTTTATTTTTTATTTATTTTTTAAATTTTTTATTTATTTGTTTGACAGACAGAGATCACAAGTACACAGAGAGGCAGGCAGAGAGAAAGGGGGAAGCAGACTCCCTGCTGAGCAGAGAGCCCGATGCGGGACTCGATCCCAGGACCCCGGAATCATGACCTGAGCTGAAGGTAGAAGCTTTAACCCACTGAGCCACCCAGGCGCCCGGAGATAAGACCTTTAAGGAGGTAACTGGGGATAAATGAGGTTGAGGTGGGTCCTAATCCAATATGACTGGTGTCCTCATAAAAAAAAGAAAAAGAAAAAGAAAAATTATGGTTCAGATACATACAGAGTAAAGACTTATTACCTATTAGCCCAGAAGAGAGACCTCAAAAGAAATTAGTCTGTGTTGACACCTCGATCTCCAACCTGCAGGTCTCAGAGCTGTGAGGAAATAAGTCTGTTGTTGAAGCTACCCAGTCAGCAGCGCATTTTCACGGCAGCCCTGGCCAATGGTACAGACTGTAAAACCGCAAATTCCAGTTCAGTAACTGACCAGTTATCGAATTTGAGAGTACTTCCATCCCCTCTTTGCCTCTGTTTACCCGTTTCTAAAATGGGTGTTTTACTAGAACCGCTCTCAGGGGTGTGAGGATTAAAAGGAGTCGGGGGGAGTGGATTTCAAAGGCACCGGGGTGGTGACCAGCTCAGCAAACCGCCGCGGTCACAATCCAGGTCAGTAATTCCTGACTTCGGCCGGGCGCAGTGTGAAACGCAGCCCTGTTCGCGGCGTGTGTCCTTCTTGAGAACGTTCTCTCAGACCCTTCGGAGGTCTAAAAAATACCTGAAAATAGAGCTCTGAGTGGGAAGAGTTCAGGGACCAACGGCGACATTTCAGGTCTCCTGGGGTTACCGTGGAGCGGCTGGGCTGCGTGTGGACACACGGCCGCACAGACCTTCAGGCACAGCGAGTCTTGTGGGGCTGCGGCCGGCCGGGCAGGGAGAGGACTGGAAGGGCACGGCCGCGGGGGTGCATGAGGCTGGGAACGTGGGATTCAAAGAGCAAAAGCTCCCAGAGAATGGAAGGGATCCGGAGCTGGGGGTAGCGCCAGGTTCTAGAACATCGTTTCAGGAAAGGCGTGAAACTCCCTGCGGACAGTCACTCGGCTGTCATTCCCAACTTCTGCTGTTTTATCATCTCGTTTTTTAAGATTTATGTCTTTATCTGAGAGAGGGAGAGAGAGAGAGAGAGCACGCAGGGGGAGAGGCAGAGGGAGGAGCAGACTCTCCACAGAGTGGGGACCCCAAAACGGGGCTCGATCCCAGGACCGGAGGGATCATGACCCAAGCCAAAGGCAGCCGCTTAACCGACTGAGCCACCGAGGTGCCCCTTATTCTATCATCTTTAAATTAATCTGGAAAAGTCATATACTGTGTTCATTTGTATATCATCAGCATGGTGCTTATGCAATTTAAACTTCCTAGCTCAAATTTTCTTTTTCATATATTGAACTTTTTTGAAGTCTAACTATTAATCTCGAGATCAATGCGTACTTTGCCATGTCGAAAAGAAGAAATTCCATTTTGGCTGCGTCTTTGTAGTGCACCAGTGAAAGACAGGAGAGACAAAATGTGACAACCAGAAAAGAGAAAAAAACAGCTTGAAGGATAATTCCAATTTTCTGCTCAGCGGTGGCTAATACTGTTATCCCCTGGCGTTTCTCACTGCCGTCCACTCAATTTGGCTGTTCCCTAGGGGAGCTACCCTTCTGCCCACTAACACCTGAAGCCTGTTTTTATCTTTAACCTGTGTGCTTCCTTGGCTTTTTTTCATTTTGTGTCAATTTGCAGTACCCAAACACCAAGAATAATGACTGAAGAAAGAAAAAGTTAGGATAAAATTTATGGTGGGAAAAAGCAGAAAGATTAAAAACCCTATAAGGATTATAATAATTTTCTCTTTATGTTTTGAACTTCATTTTTTACAAGTAGTATTTTCAATGGAAAATTTTCAAATATCCATAATGACTAGGTTCCAAAAATGCATTTTTGTTAAAAACTATTTTTAATAGGCTTCCCACTCCTGTTCCGGAATGCAGAGTTTCTGAACTTGTACCATCTCAGGGAGAGGTTTGAGAGTCAGACTTTTCTCAGGAAAAGAGTATTTTTTGAATAAATACATTGTGGGAATGCAAATATGCCGGCAGTTCTCCGAGAGAGGTCTGAGGCTGTGTGACTGCACATCCGCCACACACCGAACTCTGACGGGTCAGGCCAGGGCCTTCTCTATCGCTGTGTTAACTCTCCCCAGGCCCCACATTCTTGGGACACCGAGTCATCATTATAAATACTGTTTTGGCATTGGGGTTATTTACCTATGAAATAAGATTAAAATAAAGATACAATGTCATGAGGTTCTGAGTATAAGGAAATATATACCACATTTATTTTAAGAAGTACTGAAAGTACAAAGATATCATTATAAGACATCATTTTTTGTAATATTTTATCTTTTTTTGAGTGGTTTCTTATCGTTCGGCTTCTGTAACTTGACAATAATGCTGTATAGCCAATGGGACAGATACACTGGATTTATGTTAGCAGTTCGTGATTTGTTTCCCGACATCCTATGCCCAGCTGGCTGGTAAGCGACAGAGGCAGGACTCAATCCCGGACTTTCCTAGAGATTTCCTTAAAATAAGCAAGACTCATGCGACAAAGATGAAATCTGACTCAGAAAAATATAATTCAGTATATTAACTACTTATATCTGTCTGTATTTGTCTTTGAAATATTGATCTTCATTGTGAATCAGAGACAATGAGTAGGCAATATCACCAAAGGAACTACAGGATAAAAATCAGTTTCTCTGGTTTGCTAATCCTGTAAGTCCAATTCATTAACCAAAACTAATTTTTATTGTGGTTATTATTATAATTTTTGATTTATTGAGTTGCCTTAATGTTTGTATTCCTGGTTTAAAATATATACTTCATTAGTGATTATATTTAATACAGCGTAAATATTTATACATCATTCTATCCATATATATGGGAGTTGGTTTTTGACTCAACCTACCTAAGCACATTCACTAAGGGCATAGGTCAAGGCCTTAAAAGACCTGGGGGGGGGTTTGTCCCTTACACTTGAGACGAGGACACAGAAGGTCACCCAGCAGTGCAAGACCCAGTGGACAGAACGAGTCTCCACAAAGGAACATCTAAAAGAGGTGCCTGAAAATCTATAAAGTATCATATTTTCTTTTTTTCTCCAAACTTTAGAGGAAATAGAAGCTACATCTACAAACATTTAAAAAAAATTTTTTTTTTTTTTTTTTTGATTAAAGACCAAATCTGAAGGAGCACGTGGCTGACTCCGTCAGTCGACTCTTGGTTTTGGCTCAGGTCAAAAACTCAGGGTCCTGGGATTAAGCCCGGGTCAGGCTCTACCACTAGCAAATAGGCTACTCGTCCCTCCATCCTTCTGCCCCGCCTCTCTCTCCCCGAAAAAAAATAAATAAAACCTTACAAAAGAGAGAGACGGTGAGAGACGTTCGTATGATACATAATATCATTGCAAGTGGAAATGGTGAGAAGTGGGCTGACTGGTCAGTAACATACAAGGTGAATCCAAGATAATTTGACGGTGAAAATTACATGGAAGATGAGAAGAGAAAGGAATCAAGCACCGCTGCATCTCCTGATTGAACAGGTGCCAATGAATCGCTGCAGGCATGAGCCGAGAAGCCGAAGACGAGGAACTTGTTGCTTCAGGAAAGTGATGACGTCCATGTGAGGCGGTTTGAGTGTGAAGTGTGTCCGGTGTAAGGACCTCCTTAGCCAGAGCGACTTCATGTCCCTTAAATCGCCGTTTTGCTGTTTGTGGGGTAAACTTAAACCGACCCTGACCCGCCCCACCCCCAGAGAAACGTACTTAGAAGCAAGTCTGGGAAGGCAGTAAAGCGTGGCGGCCGGTCCCTGGTAACGGAGCCCAGAACGCGAGGACGAGTCAGGCCAGGTGGGGACATCCGAACAGTGAAGGGCACATTCTGTCTCCCTAAGCACCGGAGAATGCAAGCCCCACCTTCTGGGCGCCAAGCGTGAGCGCCAGTTCTGCCCAGAGGGATGGGTCCGTTCAAACAGCTACTGCGGGGTGAACGGTAATTCCAGCGGCCACCTGCCTGCGGCCCCACGCGACGATGCAGTGTTACAGTCCCACGGGCCAGGCCTTTGCTCTGTGAGAGTTAGTCTGTGGGGCTGGGAGGCGTCGCTCACTTCGGAGGCGGCCCTGGCCCGTCAGTCTGACTTCTAATACTCGGCATAGAATAAAGCTTTAAAAAACGTTCACCTTGTCTCAGTCTCGTTCTTTGATAACGGACGTGAGAACAGGAGCCCAGTATGTAGACGTGGGGCTCAGGGCAGATGTCTCTGCTGGAGACAGAAACGTGACAGTCCAAGTGTGAAGGATCCTCACTTGCGTGGCCTGGATCCAGTGCATGACACGGACTCCGTACGCGCTTGTACAGCGTTTGCTCTGGACCAGGCATTCTTCGTCTTCTGGTGGTTTTACAAACTTTAGTTTGTGTCATCTGTGACGCTACGAGGTCAGTGTGAAGACTGGAAAGGGATCCCGTAGAGCGAAGTCCACAGAATGAGGAAGAGGAAAAGAGATCTGAGAAGCGAAGAACTGGCCAGGGAAGCAGGAGGAGACCTAGAGAGCTACAGCGGCAGGAACGTTGGGGGAAATGGGCACTTGGAGTCGACACTGTCTAAAGCACAAAGGGTTCAAAGTAAGGCGAGAGCTAAAAACGCATGCGTGGGGTTTTGTGACAGTGACATTGTCATCGCCCTTGCAAAATTACAGAGGATTTGGTTCGGTTTCGTGGGCAGCAGCAGGTGAGCTATCGAAGGGACTGAACAGAGGCTGTGAAAACAGCAAGTTAGGATACCATTTTATGAGTGTACCCTGAAACACCAGGGACACTGTGGGGGGTAGAGTTCGTTTCTGCCACTAGAGAGAGGGAGACAAAAGCTAAAACAAAAATAAAATGAACAGAGGGGCCCTGGGGGCTCTTGATTCCAGCTTGGGTCGTGATCTCAGGGTCCCGGACTGAGCGCTTCAGGCTCCACACTCAGCAGGCTCTGCTCTCTCCGCGGCTTCTGCCCCTCCCCCCGCGCCCACACATGCTCTCTCTCTTTCTGAAACAAATAAATGAATCTTTGAAAAAGTAAAATGAATAGAGGGTCCTGGGCAGCAGGTGAAGAGGGTCTTTGGCCTGAAGGAGAGAGTGTATTCCATTAAAACAACACATTCTCTTTTTGGGGGGGCCAGGGAGATAGAGGGATGCGATGCACGTCCAAGTGTGTGCACGTACGTGCGTGCTGAGAGAGTTCTTAAAGCCCAAGTAGAAAGTAGATTTTCTTGCTGTGATTCAGTTTTCTAGGTGAACGAGAGGTTGAGATCGTTCAAAAGGTCAAGAAGTACTGGGCTTTAAAAACGTGAGGGTTTGATACTCTCTCCTGAGGAAATAAAAGGGCATATTGAAAATTTCTATTAAAGGATTTATGGGTTTCTGGAATCCCAAAATTATCAATGCATAATAATTTGTGCCTCAAAAATCAGTGCTCCTTCTTTCTCTCCAGATAGAAAAATTAAACTTTGGAAGGATTCAGAGTTGGATTTTATGAACTGGACAGACATAAAAGATAAAAGGGCAAGACTTTGAGGCGTGTTGGCCTGAGGAAATACACAAGTAAAAATTGTTCATGCAGAAAAATATGCTCTAGTAAGGGAATACAGATTAGGCCAGTGAGATTATGGACATATTTTGAACTTTTTTTAATGATTTACTTCTTTATTTTAGAGAGAGCGACAGAGCCCATGTACAGGATCAGGGGAGGGCCGATGGGAGAGGGGGAGAAGCAGACTCCTGCTGAGCCAGTGCCCCCTGGCTCGGGGCTGGACCTCACAACCCTGAGATCAGGACCTGAGTTGAAGTCAACAGGGGGCTGCTCAGCCGACCGAGCCCCCCAGTTGCCCCTTATCTGGGATGCCTGGAATGCTGTGCACTTAACCACGATTCTTCACCACTTTTCACGGGTATCAGCAGTCTGTCCGGAGTCTAGTTCTCAGGGAGAGATAACCTAGAACCGCCCCAGGAATACATTTATTAATAACAAACTCGTCATTAGTCCACATTAATGGGTGATTCCACGCCCCTCACAGGGATTGGTTTGTCTCTACATGATAAATCGCCCACACCACGAGATAGAAAATACACCACGTTCCCGGGATGGGCACTTTTGAACAAGACCCTTTCTCTAATGGAGCCACACGGGAAAGGCCACATGATGTCCCTGTTCACTGGCCTCGATGCGGTGCCTTTGGCTGAAGCAACCATCATGTACGACTGAGAATTACCTGAAATAAAACTGCATGTCAGGGGCGCTGGGGGACTCAGTCGGTGAAGCCTCTGCCTTCAGCTCAGGTCGTGATCCCAGGGTCCTGGGGTCGACCGCTCATGGGACTCTCTGCTCAGCGGGGACCTGCTTCCCCTCCCCCGCCTGCTGCTCCCTCTGCTTGTGCTCTCTCTGTCTCAAATAAATAAATAAAACCTTAAGGAAAAAAAAACTAGCTGCTCCAAGTGATAGAGAGAAAAGGACAGAACCTGGTTCACTAGCCAGTCTTGAAGCCTGTTACCCCTCTGCTTTGTGTGACAAGACCCTGTAACCAGGTACGTAGCCTCATTGTCTAAGCTAGCGGTGCTGCGGCTCTGTCCTGCCACCAGCCAGATGGGACCTAACTGGCAGTTATTGTGCCATTTTTGCTTCTACAAACTGGTTATGAATCAATTTGTTTCAACTGCTTTTACTTGGAGGATGTGTAGGAGATGAGGAGATAATACCAGTACTACAAAGCCCAGGTCAGAATCCCCTTTCCTTATCATGAAAACTATTTGACATTAAAATAATGCCTGATGGGGGTGCCTGGGTGGCTCAGTTGGTTGGACAACTGCCTTCGGTGATCCTGGAGTCCTGGAATCGAGTCCGCGCCCGGCTCCCTGCTCAGAAGGGAGTCTGCTTCTCCCTCTGACCCTCATGCTCTCTCTCTCAAGTAAATAAATAAAATCTTAAAAATGTAAAAAAGTAAAATAATGCCTGATGTTTTCTTATAAAAGAGTCAAATTTTTAAAGTCTTTTTAAAACAGCTTTAGTGTCTTTTTTTTTTTTTTAATTAATCTCTCCACCCAACATGGACTGAAACTCACCACCCTGAGATCAAGACCTGCCTGGTCTCCTCCGTCTACTGACTGAGCCAACTGGGAACCCCTGCACAGTGAAATTTTTAGATTATGTTTCAGAAGTACATGTAGAGGGAAGGTAAAATATGGGAAACAATGAAGCAAAACACAATGCTTTGGTAAGTAAATAATATTAGAAACACAGAGTGGTTCAAAAAGAAAACAAAATCAAAACAACAACCAAAAAAACCTCCTGAAATAATTGCAGACTATTGACTCCACTCATGTTTACCTAAAGATTGGCCAATTCTCCAGGAAAACATCTCCTGGGTCTGGTTCTTATTACAGGAAGTGACATTTCCGGAGAATTGTGTAATGTAAAATTCCCTAATGTTAGTTCATTGGTCAAATCCTAACACTGATCTGTAGTTTAGATTGTGATAAAAAGCTTTGTTACTCTTTCTTTTACATTCAGAAGCAGCGCTCAGATAAGATTTTATAAAGTTTCTTCTAAGAATAATACATTAAAAGCTGCTCACCATGTAGGCTTAACTTCTTCTTGTCATGTAGAATGTAAGAAATGAAAGTAAAGAAAATCCCATGGAAAGGAAATGGTGTCACAGGGAGAAAGAGTGAGTATCTTCACGTTACAAACAAAGAGCTTATATGTGTAAACTATTTATTTAAAAAAATAAACAAGGGGAGCCTGGGTGGCTCAGTGGGTTAAGCCGCTGCCTTCGGCTCAGGTCATGATCTCAGGGTCCTGGGATCGAGCCCTACATCGGGCTCTCTGCTCAGCGGGAAGCCTGCCTGCATCCCTCTCTCTCTCTCTGCCTGCCTCTCTGCCCACTTGTGATCTCTCTCTGTCAAATAAATAAATAAAATCTTTAAAAAAAAGAATTAAAAAAAATAAAATAATATACAAAAACTTAAGTGGAGAGTGTGTATACAACTAGAGATAAAAGAAACCATAAGGATAAATATTTTTTAATGAGAACACTGAATCCCAGAAACAGATTTTTTCCCCAAAGTCTTACATTTGCAAATTGGTGGGATTCCAATTCAAACACAGGAATTGTGACCATTCGAGGAAAAGGCAATGGCATTTTCTCTTACCACAAGAAAGACCCACTATTCTTGCAAATATCTTCCTCTTTTTTTCCCCTAAAGTGAATTTCAGATTATCTACATTTTCTAGAAACTAACATTGATCAAATTGTAACTAGGGGATTTTTATTCTCTGTTTTGGGCCTAAGTTCCTATAAGTAAACTAAGTCAAGAAGAAACTTAACAGTAAAAAAAATTTTAGAGGAACATTGGTGGCTCAGTCAGTTAAGTGTCTGCCTTTGGTACAGGCTGTGACCCCAGGGTCCTGGGAACAAGTCCCAGCAACTGGGTCCTTGCTCAGCAGGGAGCCCGCTGCTCCCCCTACTTGTGTGCGTGCTCTCTCTCTCTCTCTCCACCAACAAATAAATAAAATCTTTAAATTAAAAAAAAAATTGTGTGTATAATTTTAAAAAGGAAAAACAACGTCCCTCTAAACAGTAATAAGAAATACTAATTCTTACTGCTGGTAAAGAGAGAGTCGAGACCGGAGAAGTAGAGGAGGAAAACGGAGACGCCATGGGAGGAAGGGAGAGTCAAGAGATAATTATGGGCAGGAGGTATACAAACTTTGGAAAGACGTAGGAAGACAGTTGAGACCGTTCAGCAGATCAGAACTGTGATTTATAGCTAGTGGAGTTCAAGCTGATAGGACCTCTTCCTAGTTCAAGAATCAATAACCGAAGTCAGGTCAAATTTCTTATTTCCCCTCAAAGTCTGTTGCAGTCCCAGATTTTGTGTCTGTTTAGACAAATATATTAGAGTCTTCTCAATGTTCTGCTTCTGATGATCTCAATTTATTTGAGAAAAGCAGAGCAAGAGCAGAGCAAACTGTTAGCCCATGTGGGAGGTAGAGGCCCAGAGCAGACTGCCCAAGACCAGACGGGCCACTCGGGCATGATTCTGAGCTGACGGCACTCGACACCCTAAGAGCTCAAGAAAAACTCTTGCCCCTCCCCTAATTGCACAGAAGAACCTAACCCGGGGGATCTTTCCCAGAATAAAGGTTATTAGCGGAGATAAATTTTAGCTTGAGTGACGGAGCTGTATGACGGTACAAGTATCTAATCACCCAACATCTGTTCACCTGACCGCTCCGTGAATCCCATCCTTTCCTCTGAAGTCTGAGACCTCCACCCCCTTCGTCTTAGCTCAGGATGACAAACTACCTCGTCCTGCCGGGCTGTCTTTGGAATTTGCCTGCCTGCGTGGATTCCCATATGTTTGATAACGAATTTGATTTCTCCTGTGAATCTGCCTCGCGTCAGTTCAGTCTAAGTCCAGCCAGAGGGCTTCTGAAGAGGCCACGAAGCACGTAACTTTTGTTCTGCTGGAAAAGCGTTATTACTTCCAAATATTATCTAAAGTTTTCATCCTTAAGCACAATAAATTGCGACTGTCGGTGACGTACCCATCCTGAGTTCAGCTTCCCGGAGTCATCGCAATCCTAGAACGGCTTTAAAGGAGATGACCACTATAGAAAAAAATCTCTCCTGCCATGTGAATTGAAGCTCATCTAAATTCTCCTGATTAAACATCTTTCCTCAGGATTTCCTTAAGAGAAAACATACCAAGAGAGGTTAATCCTGGGAGATTTGGAACCGGATGTAATAAAATTATTGGCACCAAAAGAAGGGCCTAGACATTTCTAGGAAAAACTGCTTATTTCACAATTTTTTGATAAACCACATTAACATCAGGATGTGGACGTATAATGATTTCTCGTTGTGTAACGGCTTCCTTTCCTCGTAGACTGAAGGACTACGCTAAATTGATTAAAACCACGGAACTCAAACAGGATGTGCAGAGACTCGAATAATGCACACGCTCTCATCCATGGCTATGAAGTCAAATTCTAATGCTTCATATAAATTTTGTCGACAGTATTAATTATTTGGGATCATGTTTGCTTCGCCTGGCATAAATGACTGTGTTCTGAGGTACCCTTAAGCATCCTCATAGATACCCACGTCACCGGACTCGCGGAGAGAGAGCAGTGTGCCTGAGGACAACAGCCTCCGACGGCCGTGTGGCTACGTGGAAAGTCATAAAAGACTTTCTTAACGTGTAAATCTGTTTAAAAGATAATTAGCTCCCCAATTTTGACAAATGTATCATAGTACTATGTTAATAAAAGGCATTTGGAACAAATGGCTAGTCTTCCCAGCTTCATAAATTTTCTGTAAATCTAAATATATTTAATTAAAAAATTTTTTAAAAGATAACTCACTGAAACCAGAAAATGACACTGTGGTGTGCTACTAATAACATATATGGAAACAAGATGTAGGACTACAATAGCACAGAGATCAAGGAGGAAAAGTAGAAGTTTACTGTTTGAAGTTTCTTATGCTATAAGAGAAATGGCTTAAAATCTCTTGAAAGTAGACTGGGATATATCAAAGCTGTATATTCAAAGCCCCAAACAACTGTTAAAATAAAAATAATGATAGCAAATAAACCAATAGAGGAAATAAAATATTATCATACATAATACTAAATTCAAAAGAAGACCCCAAGTAAGTAAAAAAGAAAACAAAAATAGGACCAATAGAACAACAGCTTCATGAGAGACTAAAATCCGAACATATCAATTATCACATCAAATGTAAATGTTCTAATTTAAAGGCAGATATTGTCTGGGGCACCTGAGTGAGTCATCAGTTAAGTGTCCCACTCTTGATTTTGGCTGAGATCATGATCTCAGGGTCATGGAATCAAGGCCTCTCTTGGGCTCTTTGCTCAGGGAAGTTGGCTTCTCTGTCTTTCTCTCCCTCTGCCCCTTCCCCCGCTAAAGCATGCGCACACATAGACACACACACTTTCTCAAAAAAATAAAATCTTCAAAAATTAAATAAAGGCAAATTTTGACTGATTGAATAAAACATCAAGACCAAACTGTATGTTGCCTAAAAGCCCATTTTATATACGAACACAGAAGTTACAAGTTCAAAGACCTTGATACAGACTGATAAAAGAATAGAGAAGGTACAAATCACTCATGTCAAGAAGTAGAGGTTTCACATCATTATCGATTCTAGTATAAGTTAATATTATAAACAAATTTAGGCCTATAAATTTGACAACTTAGATAAAAGCACCAATTTCTCAAAAGACACAAACTACCAAAGCTCACTGAAGAAGAAATAGATAACTTGAATATCCCTATAATTATTTTTTTAAAAAATCAAATTTTGTAATTATAAACCTTTCTACAAAGAAAACTTCAGTCCCAGATGGTTTCACTGGTGAATTGCACCAAACATTTAAAGAAGAAATAATATGAATTTTACATCAACTACTCCAGAAAATTTAACAGAAGGGAGGGAATACTTGCCAGCCCAATCTGTGAGGCCCAAATTACTCTGGTACCAAAACCAAAAAAAAAAAAATATGACAAAAAGAAAACCAGCCTCCAGTATAGCAATATTAGGTAAAAATGTGTTCTTGTTTTCATCAGGAAACAAAATAGGAAGAATCTGCTTTGATTTTTAAAAATTCAGGTGTCCAACACCATAATATTTGTACTTTTATTCTATTATTTGAGAAAATGTAAAGGGAATGTTATTAGGAGTCTAGAATTCTTCAAACTGAATTGTTATTAACAGTTTTCTTTTAGTATTTTCTATTGTAGTAGATACACCATAAAATATGCGTTTGTAGCCATTTTAGTGCACAGTGCAGTAGCGTCAATTCCATTCACAATGCTGTACAGTCACCGCCACTGTCTACTTCTGAGCTCTCCTGTCGCCCCAAACAGAGCTCTGTGTGCAGGAAGCCGTAACCCACCATTCAGCCCTTCCCTGATGCGGGCAGACTCCAGTGCACGCTCTGGCTGTGTGAACTTGTCTACTCTGGATAGACACATGGAATTATGTTCTGTGTCTGGTTTATTTCACTTGGCAGAACGTTTTCAGGGTTCATTCATGTAGCATGAGTCAGAAATTCATTCATTTTGTTTTCATGTATATTTGAAAATAGTTGGCACAAAAATAAGCAAGAGTAGGCATATGAAATTTTGATATAATTGTTTCGATTCATTTCCTAAGATACTATAGTTTCCTAAGTGAACCCTAAAAGTATTATCAAAATTTGCAACAAACACTATTTTTCTGAAGACTCAACCCATTACTAAGATTTACTCCATCTCTAAGCCTTGTGGAATGAAAAATGAGGGGATGCCTCCAGATGGGTCATTATGGGGTTCAAGGACAGTTAGACACGGAGATAGACTGGCGGCAGAGTCGTGGTGGGGCTGAAGGGATCCGTGGCATGTTACGTTTGGTGATAAAAACCCTACATTTTATTAGGGCCATAGGGATTGATACTTTCACACTTCTGATGTTGAAATGGCCTAATCAACAACATAATACCTACTCAGTGTGGAGAGAATGCTACCAGTACATTTTGATTTGGGAATTCCTTCCAATAAGTCCATGTCACCTCGGGAAACTTGCCCACCAGATGGAACAACTGGGATAGAAATATTGCATCATTGGGACTTCCACTGTGGACCATGGTGTCCTTTTACTCTTTTGTTTTTAAAATAAAATTAAAACGTGTTTATTCCAACCGAGAGAGAACATAAACTCCCAAGGGAAGGCCTGAAGAGAGATGAATAGAGCAGATTTGACATGGGTCCAGCACTTTTGGCTATTGCTTCTGGAAAGAAGAAATGTGGAAAAGACTAGGTCACCCTTAACCTTTTGTTAGTTGAATCTTTTTGTTCCCCAAAGATTTTATCTACTTATTTGAGAGAAAGAGAACAGAGGAAGAGGGAGCAGCGGACTCACTGTTGACTGAGCAGAGTGTGGAATGCAGGGCTCAATCACAGGACCCTGACACCATGACCTGAGCTGAAAGCAGACACCTAACAGACTGAGCCATCCAGGCGCCCCTCGGTAGTTGAGTCTAAGCTCTTGTTCTATACCTACCACTTGGAGAAGAAGTGGAAACAAGGAAAGAAGAGTAAGGGGAAGACTGGGTTCCTGGAAATGGTGTATCCCGCCAAGAAACCAGTTACTGAGGATCTCAGAGACCCAAGAGAGATGGTCTAGCATGAAAGAATTTTCTGGAATAACTTGTACCCTTTCTTCGTTTTGGTTAGATTTAATATCAGAAACGAGGACTTCATTAGTAGCTCAACTTCTTTTTATTTTTTTTTTAAGATGTTAGTTATTTATTGGAGAAAGAAAGAAGGAGAGAGAGAGCGAGCATGATAGGGGAGGGTCAGAGGGAGAAGCAGACCCCCCACCGAGCAGGGAGCAGGATGTGGGTCTCAATCCTATGACTCCAAGATCATGACCTGAGCCGAAGGCAGTTGCTTAACCAACTGAGCCACCCAGGCACCCAAGTTACTCAATTTCTTGAATTCAGATTTCTCCAAACCAAAAAACAATCAGAAGGAATTATAGTAATGATATATTTCTATAAAAACTAATGCATTTAAGAATATTTGTTTTAAAAAAGACGCTCTATAATTAATTTCCCAAGTTAAATATTTTAGATGGAAAACAGAAAAGGGAGGGGGTTGGAGACAGTTTTTATTGAAATAGGTTAATTAAATTATAGTACAGTTCCCCGATCATGTCTACATATCAAAAATAAATTGGTAATACAATTAACCTATTTTAACCAATATTATTATTATTCAACTTATCTAATGTATACTAACAAATATTTTGAAAACCCTATTCTAAGTACTTCCCTTCCCTTTTCATATTGTCTTTCCTGCCCTTTACTTTTTACTTTGCTTTTTTTTTTTCCCCCTTGCTAATTACGTGGTGATATGAGGTATAATCTGTCTTAAAAATTCCAGACACTGAATTTAAACCAACCATTTCTAAAGAATATATAGCACATTTGCTATTTGGTTAGCTGTTATGTATTCTGGGAATAAGTAAGGCCTTTTGAACTTGGCCTTTTCTTCCAGTAGTTAGTCATCTTGTCCAGTTATCTTTTGAATTTGAGTAATACAGATAACCAAGATCAGGGAATTAATTCTGAAGAAAAGAGTAAATTAATGTTATGAAAACTACAATTTAACACAAAATAATTTTCCACTTCATAAATTATCTTTCAATTTAGCAAAAATGTTTATTATAGAAGCTTCTAGTCAAAATAGTTGTACGACCAACATGTGAGTGAAGCCTTGGGTGACAGACAAGCAATCAGACCAGTAAGTACGAGAGTGTAATTCATGTGGACAGGAGCCACGTTCCCAGAGGGATTTTGATGCAGTCATTGGAGGTGAAACAAACTCTTAAAGATATCAGACTAGACCTTTAAAAAAACAAAAACAAAACAAAATGTGTGCCATTCAGCACATCTAACAGAAAGAGGAACCAAGACCCAAGTGGTAATGGGGTGTCATTGAAGTTCTCCAGCCGGATTCTAAGGTCGGTCACCTGAAGGCAAATTTGGTTTCCCAGTGTAACTATTCAAATTGTTAAAGTATTTTAAAGTTTTGGTTTTAAATCTATAATGTTAATTATCTGTATTTACATTATTTTTAATGTAATCTCCGTTGATCTCTGAGTATTTAATATCATTTTATTAACCCACAGTCTCTGAATCAAATTTCATACTCCAACACATTTTCAAAGACATTATTCACTTTTTAGCTTAAAGATCAGATGAGATACAGTTAGTATGTCTTGAAATAATCATCACTAGAATGATGAATCACAAAAATCTAAACATGTTTTAGGAAAGGGTTGTGTTAGGTTTAAAAACTTTGCAGTATCTCAGAATTGACATGTTTCCCTTCTGACATAAATATTAGGCCTTTACACATAAAATATGGCTCTCTGGGCTGTATGTTTCCTGCTTGGGTTCTGCCCTTTGTGTTTATCACACAATTTACAAAGTCATTTGTGACTAATTTCCAGAGCACTGTGACTCAGTGTGGCTGTTGCTTATCTTTTCTTTTTTTCCTACATGGCTCTGCTCTTGGCCTTCATTTTTTGGTAATACTTACATAAAAGAGCTTTGTCCATCATTAAATAACTTGGTCTCATCGTAGTTCTGTGGTGGTGTGCTTCTATAGTGTGTGCTTTTATTTAGTAATGTCTTTCCATAACCATCACGAACATGATAGTACATCATGGAGGTCTATGTAGATCTATTGCTCCAATTAACAAAATTACACTATCTGTAGTGCAATTCTCATCCTTATACTTAAATATCCTTATTTAAGTGTCTTAGAATACGAGCTTTGGTCTTTAAAGACTTGCAAAGCATTTCCTCAGAGAGGCTTACTTACTGTAGGCATAAAATATTTAATTTAGATTACAAGAATTCTAATGTGAATACTTCATTTTAACTGTCAACAATTAAAAGGAATGAAAAAAATTTCTTTAAACATGCCAGAGTCTCATTATCATATTTCTTTGTGTTGTTAATAAATAATATTTAAAGGTAAACCAAATATTCGGAAAATTCTAATTAAACACACAATTAGTAAGAATTGCCACTACAAGTGGAAAACTATAAGAAGGGCTACATCTCACCAACTTCTGAAAGAAAAAGCATAAAGATATGCCGCACATACATTTCCTTAAGAAGGCAAAGTGCCGAGAGCTGAATTTGGGGAGTTTACTTTGTTTAGAGAAGGGTCAACGTCCCTTGCCAGTTAAAGGACAACGGTCCTCCCCTACCAGGCTCTGCCTCTCAGTAGGATCCTGCTCTTCTCCCCCCAAAAAAGAAAAATTATTTCTCAAGGGTAGAAAGTATATTGCCAAATACTCACGAGTAAAATCTCTGAAGAAAGTTCTTTGAAAGATTTTTCAACGCGGAGTGGAGGCACTTTGTTGTCCCTTCCGGGCAGTGAAGAGAGGACTTATCTTTTCTCCGTCGTCCTTTAAACAGATCCAGACCCTGGGGAGTGGAGAAGAGGGCGAGGTGTAACCTGATCCTGCCCGCAGAGGGCGAGGAGGGAGTGGAGGACCCCACAGCCCGAGTCCTCCTGCTGCTGGAGCCCAGAGGGAGCCTCAGGGCTGGTGTCAGAGACGGAGGGTGGTTGGGACGACCCAGGCTTCCTGTTTCGGTCACTGCGACAGTATTTAGGCTGATTTTGCCAAAAGTCTTTGAAAGGCTTTTCTTTTATGGACGAAACGAAGGAAACAGCTTACACTAAGAATTCACGGTTACTGTTCTTAAATAACCCTTTCTTCTACTTTCTAGGATTCCTTTTGCATCAGTTGAAAACACAGAGCATCCCCCCCCCCCAGTTATACATTTTTAAAGCGGTCTATATGTAGTATTACGTTGTTACTTAATAAAATGAACTTTTTTCCAGTTTGTTTTTTCTTCAAATTACTTTGTCCATAATATCAGCATACTTGTGCAAAAATCTGGCGGCTACTCCAGTTTCCTATGACTAGAGAGGGAATCCGCTGCCTTTTCTGTTGCAGCACGTCGGGCTGTGAGCCCCGCAGCTCAGCTAGTTGCTGCCGTTGCAACTTTGGTCAATTATGTAAACTCTTTCGTGCCTCTGTTTCTTTTTCCCTAAAATAATGATAATAAAAGTTCCCAGGTTTGGTATAAATGTATTAATACGTATAAATGTATATGCACATATAGCATAAAGTACTTGAGATAGGCTCCCACACAGAGCAAACCTTCGATAAATGTGAACTATTGTGTTTGTTACTGTTTATTGTATGATGATGATATTAACATTTTACATGATTTGTAAGTACTTAACTCTGTCCCTTTGCTCTGCTGTAGGCTGCTGTCATTGAGGTTAACCTTTAGGATTTTCCCAATGGAATTACGGTCATATCAGACTAAGATCACTAGAGCTTTCCTAAGACGTCAGAATCCACTATGCCCTGAAATCTTAGGTCATTTGATGAGAAAATCCACCAGTTTCTTGTTTTCTCCGTTTCAGATTGTCTTTATGCCTTCGACTTTTTTTGATTCATTCCTTTGATCTCTGGTTAAGGGGTAACTTTTCTTCTGTGTTTTTAATATTTATTGAATAACTATTAGGTGTCTAGCTCATAAATCAGCACATTTAATTCTCACAACTAGCTTATGAAGAGGGTCTTCTCTTTATGATGTAGGTGCCCAAGGCAGACCACCCCAAGATGACCCACTTTGGCATGAAGTTTACTTTTTCATTAAAAGCAATCAAAACAGGGCACATGGGTGGCTCAGTGGATTGGGCCTCTGCCTTCAGCTCAGGTCATGATCTCAGGGACCTGGGATTGAGCCCCACATCAGGCTCTCCATGGGGAACTGCTTCCTCCCTCTCTCTCCGCCTGCCTCTCTGTCTACTTGTGATCACTCTCCCTCTGTCAAATAAATAAATAAAATCTTAAAAAAAAAAAAGAAATCAAAACATAGCAGATTCAGAAAAGTCTATTTACTTCCCCCACAATAGCCTAAAATAATTTATGTATTTATTTTTAAATATTTCATTTATTTATTTGACAGAGATCACAAGCAGGCAGAGAGGCAGGCAGAGAGAGGAGGAAGCAGGCTCCTCCCTGAGCAGGACCAACCCCCCCCCCCACTATGCAGGGCTCAATCCCAGAGTCCTGGGATGTAACTTAAGCCAGAGGCAGAGGCTTTAACCCACTGAGCCATCCAGGCGCCCCTTGCCTAAAAGAATTTAGACAGAATACTTGCTCTAAGAATAGAGCTGTTGCCAGAGATAACTCCAATACAACTTGAACTAGGCATGGTAGACACATTTGTTCTTTTTTATCTTCCAGTGAATTGCATTCTTTTCTCTTAACGTCCTAGACCCCTATGCCCTTCTCCTTAGTTCAAATGACACATAGACCTCATTTTACCTATCTTTGGAATCTCCACACCTGTGGATTACGCATACGTACAAAATTAGTATTATTTTCTCCTATTAATCCACTGCCTGTCAATTTAGTTCTTACTCCAGCTAGAAGGACCTTGAAGGACCAATAAAATGTTTCCTTCCCTGCAATAGTGTAGGAGAGAAAAAAATAATTTCCCTCTACCCTTCTAGGTTCTTGGCTGAGGACTCTGTAATAAAAAGATCAACAGGAAAAAACAAACACAAGTGTAATCACATGTATGCCTACTGTATACAAGGGAGATACCTAGGAAAACTGAGTAACTCTCGAAGTGGCCCAAGCCAGCACCTTAAACATCTCTAAAGACAGAAGACAATGTTGGGTGTGGGTGAGCAGTTATGGAAGGCTCCTGGGAAAAGACAGTAACCGAGGACGCGGTTGCTCTGCCAGTTTAAGTCTTTGCCTTCTCCGCTGATAAATTCCAGCTAGAGGAAGGGAGAGGGAGACCCTGTACAGATGGAGACTTCTCTTATAAATGTAATTGTCCCTTAAAAAAGGGTAACTTCTCCATTTTCAAATCTTTTCCTGTATCTGGCATTTTTCAAGAAGTATTCACCCTAAGTAGGAGACACAGACTTCCAGTTATGGAATGAGTAAGCCGCAGAGATAAAAGGTGCAGCCCAGGGAAGACAGTTAATGGTGTTGGAAGGTGACACATGGTAAGTCGCTACACTGCCGGGAGCGTCATGACCAAGCACTGTCTTGTATACCTGAAACTAAGGTAACATCACAAGCGATACATCAATTAAAGAAATTCAAATAAATAAATAAATAAAAGTTATAAATCAAGTCAATGAAATAGTAAGTATATTCTATTTTTCTAACTTGGAAAAACAAACACACCAAAAAACAGCCTACAATTACCCTTATACCAAAGAAGAATATTTTGGGGTGATAAATTCCACTCCCTTTCTTTTTTTTAAAATATTTTATTTATTTGACAGAGAGACAGTGAGAGGAGGAAGGCAAGCAGGGGGAGGGGCAGAGGGAGAGGGAGAACCAGGCTCCCTGCCGAGGAGGAGCCCCATGGGGGGGGGGTGCTGACCTCAGGGCGCTGGGATCGTGACCTGAGCCAAGCAGGGACCTGAGCCACTGAGTCCCCAGGCGCCCCTGTAGTCCCCGTCCGTGGCCACACTCCCCCCCCTCGTCCGTGGCCACACTCCCCCCCCCTCGTCCGTGGCCACACTCCCCCCCCCCGTCCATGGCCACACTCCCCCCCCGTCCGTGGCCACACTCCCCCCCCAATCCGTGGCCACACTCCCCCCCCGTCCGTGGCCACACTCTGCCCCCCCGTCCGTGGCCACACTACCCCCCCCCGTCCGTGGCCACACTCCCCCCCCAATCCGTGGCCACACTCCCCCCCCCGTGCGTGGCCACACTCCCCCCCCATCGTGGCCACACTCCCCGCCCCGTCCGTGGCCACACTCCCCCCCCGTCCGTGGCCACACTCTGCCCCCCCCGTCCGTGGCCACACTACCCCCCCGTCCGTGGCCACACTCCCCCCCCCAATCCGTGGCCACACTCCCCCCCCCGTCCGTGGCCACACTCCCCCCCCATCGTGGCCACACTCCCCCGCCCCGTCCGTGGCCACACTCCCCCCCCCGTCCGTGGCCACACTCTGCCCCCCCCGT
Organism: Neogale vison; assembly: GCF_020171115.1. NCBI lineage: Eukaryota > Metazoa > Chordata > Mammalia > Carnivora > Mustelidae > Neogale > Neogale vison. The sequence goes on from NC_058093.1 coordinate 920,703, forward strand.
CCGTGGCCACACTCCCCCCCGTCCGTGGCCACACTCTGCCCCCCCCATCCGTGGCCACACTCCCCCCCCCATCCGTGGCCACACTCCCCCCCCCATCGTGGCCACACTCCCCGCCCCGTCCGTGGCCACACTCCCCCCCCGTCCGTGGCCACACTAACCCCCCCGTCCGTGGCCACACTCCCCACCCCCGTCCGTGGCCACACTCCCCGCCCCGTCCGTGGCCACACTCCCCGCCCCGTCCGTGGCCACACTTCTCCGGTGAAGGAAGGAGGATTATGGTCCGACGGCAAAGCGCGGGGGTTTGGACGCCCGTCGGGGCTCCGCGCTCGCATCCCGTAAGGTGCCCCGGAACACGGCGCGGCTGCACAGAACTTCGCCTTCCCCGGGAAACGCGGCTGCGTAACCGTCCGCACCTGGGGAGCCAGGGGGACGCGGTGGATCCGATAAACCCGGCGCCGGCGGCTCCGCCTTCGGCTCGGGTCGTGACCGCGGGGCCCCGTGCAGCCCCGCACGGCCCTGCTCCGCGGCGAGCCTGCCCTCCTCTCCCACTCCCCCTGCTGCGTCTGTCCCAACGCAGAATAGCGGAGGGAGCGCGCAGCCCCGGGCAAGGAGAGGTCGCAGCAGGGCACGGCCGGGAAGTCCCCTCCGGGCGCCGCTCGGAGCGTGTACCTTGTGCCGCTCCCTTCCCCTCGTTAACAAGAAAAACACGGGCCCCACAGGGCACCGGCTAGGCCAAGTCACTAAACGGGGCTTAACTAATTGCAGTTGCGACCTTCCCCCAAAAGGTCAACCCTCACTGGTTATTCAGGAACTTCCCGATCGGCGGAGCGAGGGGACCTGCGGCCCGGGGCCTCCACGTTCCCCAGGGTGGGTTCTCAGTAGTGAGACCTCTTGCCCTTAGCCCGACCAAGATGACCTGACCCGGGACTTTTCATTTGCTAACGACCTTCTATTCCACACCCTGCTCAGAAAAACCTCCATTTGTACAATTCCTTGGAGCTCTCCTGTTTTCTAGATGTTGATCAAAGTCATGACTTGCTTAATAAAGCCCATTCGACCTTCATGTCTAGTTGGTTGGATTTTTGTTCTTTAACACCCCAAAGTCATCGAAGAAATCTGCTTCCTGTGAGGTCAAGAACTCCATGTGAAGAGCGAGCGACGGCTGAGCCGAAATGAACCCCCAGAGACTGCCCATTTCACTTTACGTGGCTCTCAGCTTCCATGAAGACCTTTCACCGTTTTGTGTCCATGGAGCTGACACAAACTGGCATATTCTTGTCCCAAAGAGAGCCTGGGGACACGATGGGAAGCGACTGTTGAGATGAGACGGTCACGGTCACTACCTGCTCCTGGACTCAGCTTCTCCCTTCCCTGAGCTCTGCCTGTGCCTGTCCTTGCGGGTTTACCCCCAGTCTGCAGTCCGCTCTGCACAAGTCTGAGTCTAAATGTGTTGGATTAAAAAAAATGTTCTCACCAACAATTCGACTATTTGCCATTGATCTTAAAGCTCTTTGTATCTCTCAGGATCTGGTTGTTTCAATACCCACCTAATCCTGGGGACTTTCCCTTCATCCCTTACCATTCTCTGAGCACGTTTTCCTTCCAGCTCTCACACAACTCAAATACACTCCAGGCTCTTTACTGTGAGTTTGTTCACATCTTATCCAAGCTATAAAACAGTCTTTTTTTTTTCTTCTTTATTAGTCCAATGTATCAGGAAACATTTCCTAATTTTATTCACTAAGAATCTTCTCTAATTTGGTTGAATTTTCACATGGAGATCAAAATGAGTGCCTACATACAAACTTAAACTAGAATCATTATGTTACTTTTGTTTTCTGTAGTTCATATTTTTATTTAAATAAAATAATCGAATGTTTCAACAAGTTCAGGTAAGTCTGTAGGAGTGAGACGAATCTGGAAGGAACTTAGTTCCTTAAAGGAATTGTGAGAAGAGCACACAACGTTGCAACATAGAGAACCACAAAATTCGACAGGATGTTCCAAACCAACGTCTACAGAAGATTTTATAAACATCTTTTTTTAAAGATTTTTGTTTATATTGATTTATTTGACAGAGATCACAAGTAGGCAAAAAGGCAGGCAGAGAGAGAGGAGGAAGCAGACTCCCCGCTGAGCAGAGAGCCCGATGTGGGGCTCGATCCCAGGGTCCTGGGATCATGACCTGAGCCAAAGGCAGAAGCTTAATGACTGAGCCACCCAGGTGCTCCTAAAGTCCCTATTTTTACTAATGTGAAAAATTTGTTCTGTTTTAACCATTAAGTATCTCAATTTTCTTAATTTCCAAAAAGAAATTTCCAAAAAAGCAATTTCAAAAGCAACTCTTCTCATAGGGAAGAAGGGAATTAGATATATGTTGGGGAGAAAGGGAATACTTAGCTTCTTTTTTAATTGTTCTCTGTGGTAGATTATGTTATTTGTTTATACATTCTCTGCTCCTCCCTTGGGGTCCCTCTTTGATAACCAGGGGCAAGAGCATATATTCCCTCCGCATCGACATTAAGTTTTGCTCTATTGCTAGCTTCGGCTAATAGAATGAGCAGATAAAAAACAAATGAGCAACAGGTAAACAGATTTTTATGAGCTTTATGGGAAGTTTATGAATTTTGTAGTTGTATACTTATTTTCTTCATTTTCTCTGACAGATGACTCTCATGTCCCCCACATGAGGGTTATTCTTTTGAACACTTTACTGTGGTTTCACTTAAAGAAGAAATGGGGCACCAGCACGGATGACCCACTGAGGTCACTGAAAATAAACCCTCTCTTGGTAAAAGCCCTCCGGTGTGAGGGGGAGCTTTTCTCTCCAGCATAACTTAGGCAGAAATGAATGCTCCACTCTCCACTTACAGACCTTCTTCCCTCGAAGATCTATTATCCTCACTGCACCCATATTACTATATTGTATAACCCCGGAGACTGAGCTAAACTGGACCCTTGAACTGAATTCCTTCTGTCTCTCTGGAGCCATATTCTTTTTTTGTTTTTTCTTTCTTTCTTTTTTTCCCCTGCGCACTTCATTGCCGGATATGAAGTAATCTGAGGGGAATGCGCTCTGGAGATTTACTGATGGTGAGCTGCAGCACAAACAGAATCAAACACTGATCGATCTGAAATATGTTGCAGCCTGAAGTAAATTCTCGTGTAGCAATATTGTAATAACAAAAGGGTATTTAGGAATTTTATGGTCACAAACTGACTGTAGTTATAGAAAACTAGTACTTCTCTAATTTGGTTGAATTTTCACATGGAGATCAAAATGAGTGCCTACATACAAACCTAAACTAGAATCATTATGTTACTTTTGTTTTCTGTAGTTCACAGTTTTATTAATAAGACAATTCTTTCTTTTTTGTAAGAATGATTGTTGGGAAGTTGTGGTAACTGGGACCTTGAAGGTCTAGTCATGGCTGAGGGTGATGTGGCCTTCTCAGATCTTCAGTCGTAACTCACGTTACTAACAGGCAGACATCTTGAGCAAATGATTTTCCCTATCAGACAAAACATATTAACTAAGAAAACAGGGAAAGCTACATTTTTGTATCATCTGTGCTTAGGCATTGCATTTCATAATTACAGCTACTTATTGATTTTTTAAAAGGTAATGTCTCAGAGGAAAAATAAAACAAGTTGAATTCCTAACTTTTTCTTTCTAGGTATCTAGAATCAGATATTCTATGAGCTAGCATGGTGAGATTCCTTAGAACCTTTGCTTTCATTAATGTGCTTTTTTCCCCAAATCTTACTTAGTTTGTCTAACTCCTCTGTGAGAATCTGGAATGTATATCTGTATCTCTAAGACATTAATAAAGAGGTAAACGCTTTTGCTTTTCCCTGATGAGATGGGATTTGTTATGCATCCACCTCTGTGAAGTAAGTCCCAAGGAAGTGACACTCCTGTTAAAAAAGCATCATGCAATCTTAGGTCACAGTAAGTGATCTGCATCATCGAGCAAAAAGAAAGTAACATGCCCACTTCACTTTGTGGTATTTTGCTCTCCTATCTGGACAAAATTGTAGAGAACAATTGTCAAAGCAGAGTGTGCTCACAGTAGCAAGATAAGACCTAGTTTTCTTAAGGCAAACACATTTACATATCTTATAAATACATATGTCTAAAAATATTGATGCAACCTGGGATATTTAATTTTAAGAGGAGAACGCAAGCTGTGGGGAGTCATAGTCTATGTTCTCTTGAAGTATTTAGGAGGTGATTGTGTAGAAACAACAGTACCTCTGTTCTGTATCGCTCCACAGAGAGTAATTAGGTGGAACACGCTACTGGGGGCCCGTGACCACTGTAGTTTAAGGAGAGAGGATGAGCCGCGCAGTGGTGAGGAGTGTGTCTGCTCCTTGCAGGGGTGGAGGAGGCCCGGGATATGCGGACGTTGTTCTAAAGACGTCCTGGCACTGGGTGAGGGAACTGCACCAACAGACCCGGAGAGCTGCCTCCAGTATTCAAAACGCTTGAGTGCTTTACTCCCTGATTAGTGGAAATGGAAATACAGCTACGCATATAAAAATAACATAAATAACGGACACAACAACAATAATCAGTGCCTGCTTAAGGCTTATTTGTGGCCAGACATTATTCTCCATGTGTTCTACTTAAGGAACCATCATGAAATGGGTCATTCTATTTTTCTATTTGGAGATTAAGATAAATGGTTCATTCACTTGTGCAAACCCCAAGAGCTAATAAATGACGTGGGATATGAATCCAAATAGTTTGAATTCGGAGAATACAGCTTAAGTATTAGGTCACACCACCTCCCTGCTTCAGGTCTTATGTCACCGTTCTTCTATGTTTCCATAATAACTACTTAATGTCCTTCATAAACTAGAAAAAAAGTTTCTTAAAGCCACGTCTAGTCATTTCTAAATTAAAAATAGTCAGAAATAGAGAAATTCTATCTCTGTTATACAAAACAATTACACACTGCTTTGTGCATCAGTAGATATTTACAGTGATATCAAGTGCACTATTTTTATAAAAATATAACATTAAAAGCAAAAAATCAATCAACATGGAATAGATAAACACATTGTGGTGATCATTTGGTAGAATCTCATTGGAGAAGTAGGTATTCGTGAATATCTGTGAACATGTCCGGAACGCAAAAATAGATCAGGAAGTTAAAAACATGGGTGCCCAGTGGCTCAGTCAGGAGAGCATGTAAGTCCTGGTTTAGATGTTCTAAGTTTGAGTTCCATACTGGGTGTAAAGATTACTTTAAAAATCTTTAAAACAAAACAAAACTCAAAAATCAAGAACATCATTTATTGGATTCCTGGGTGGCTCAGTGGGTTAAGCATCTGCCTTTGGCTCAGGTCATGATCCCAGGGCTCTGGGGTCGAGTCCCACATCAGGCTCTCTGCTCAGCAGGGAGCCTGCTCTGTCTCTACCTGCCGCTCCCCTGCTTATGACAAATAAATACATAAAGTATTTTTTAAAAAATCACGTCACTTTGGAAGCCCACAGAAGTAACACTGTGTATTAAGTAAAGATGCACCTGTGGGAACTGCTTGTCCCGGAAGCAGGGAAGCTGGAAGGAGAGAAGGGGAACGTGGCCAGGACAGGCTATAAATAGTGGAGCTTTCAGTTGTGTTTGTAATATTTTATACTTTTATATAAGAATACGGCATAATACTATATTTTGTATAAAACACTATGAAGTAAAATGTAAATAAGTTCATGTAAAATACATAGAAAATATGAAAATGTTAGCATTTATTAACTGTAAATGATCATTACTTGGATTTTTGATGTTTTATTTCTTGTACTTTTCCTTGATGATGAATATTTAAGTTAAAAATCAATCAGAGCATATAACCACACAACACTGGAGAGAGAACATTTCCACTATTCATGGTCTCCAAAATGTTTAATTTTTGAAATTCTAAAATCTTCCTAATAAAAGCAAAAAGTATGGCATCAAGGCAACGTTAAAAGGAATAACTTCTTGAAACATTATTGTGTTCGGCCATTTTTATCCCAACGTGACTGCGAGAGTCGGGAGTTTTTACTTTTACAGCACGAGTCTGTTCTCTGTTGGGATTTTCAGTCCAGTTCATGAAGGGCAGGAGCGTGTCCTGGCTGACTGCACTACAGCCTCACAGACCCGACGGCCGGCAAGTGCTCATGGAGGAACTACGCAGGACGAACATCATCACCCTCTTCTGAACGTGCTGATTGTTGCCCTTAGTGGCCTTTCTGGCCGAGGCAGTGACCAGCCTTGGCAGGACGAGGGACCCGGGGCACAAGTCTCCGGCCTGCCCCACGCACGTGGCACAGCAGGTGCCTTCAGAATTTTGTCCTTAAAGGGGATTTCTTTTCTGCCTCGGTTTTGCCTTTATTGTGAGGAAAATGAATAAATCAAGTTCCTTGGGGTACGGCTACTCTGTAGACAGGAGCGTCTACTTAGCAGGATGTGAACTGCGGACTACGAGCTGAAGGCTGGCAAGTCGTTCCTGATACGAAGTCCTGATGCCCCTTTCAGTCTTGCAATGTCACGTATGACTCTTGGGACAAATATGATGCCACACAAGGAGCAGCACATGGTCTCTCCATCGGCCCTGCCCCAGAGAGCCTGGCTGAAGAGGTTCTGTGACCTGCCCTGGCCCCAGAGCCCCAGAGGACAGCCGGCCGTCCTCCCTGTGTCGCACACAGCCGCCGCTCTCCCCAAGACCCCCCGAGGGGACCCAGGGCCTTGGACTTTTGCTCATTCCTTCAGCGAGGAACAGAGGTTCAGTTTGAGAAGAGCTGGGTTTCCGCAAAGCAGGCAATAACGCCGCTGACTTATCACTACGTTTTCCAGTTTATTGTCCTGCTCGGCACTTAAACTGTGTATTTATCCCGGATTTCTAAGTCCTTCCACGGCTGACATCTGGGGACAGTTGCCGCAGCGGGCTCTCCTGTGCGCGGCAGCAACATCACCGGCTTTCGTCTGTCAGACGCCAGCGGCCAGTTCCCACTCGACGGTGACAACTAAACATGTTTCCAGACATTTTTTTCTGAGACCGTGAGAGAGGGGGAAGGGCGGGGAGAGGGAGACAGAGAATCTGAAGCCCAAAGCAGGGCTTGATCTCATGACCTGAGCTGAAATCAAGAATTGGACGTTAGACCCACTGAGCCACCCAGGCGCCCCTCCAGACGTATCTAACCTCACCCCCGAGACGGCAAAATCTGCTTCTCTCTAGAACCACGGTGCTACCAGGAGCTCAGCTCTGCCAGACCTGACGGCATTTGGGTGTTCTGCCCGCGGCCGGTCCTACCCTGACTCACGCCATGTCCCACCTCCTTCCTCCCAAATTCTCCTCTGCAAGCTTTGGGCCTGTTAGTTAGATGCTTCCTTGCAGAGTTCATCTAGATGTAGAAAGTGGGCATCCTTTCCATTGATTTTCATTCCAAACAAAATAAAATATCAGTAAAATAAAATAACTGATTAAATACAAGTATCTGTTAATTATAAAAAGTAGGAGGAGTCTAGAAAAGCTCAAACTCGAGTAAAACATTTCTCATATATATTGCCCAACGACACGCATTACAAAAATTATTCTGTATTTTCTCATAGATGGTCCTATACAGGTGCATGTACGTTATGTGTTTCTGTTTTCAAAATGAGATTACTTCGTGTATATCCATAGCTACTCTGTTTTTAATCATTTAACATCTTTTTTCACAGTATATACTCTTCTAATACATTATTTTAATGGTTTAATGCTATTTAATTACAGATGTTTCATTATTTAGTTAACGAATGTCCTGTTGTTAGAAAGCTTCAACCTTTAAACTAATGTAAAAGATCTAAATTCCACAGGAAATATATTCCAGAAAGCCTGTAGTCCCTGACACCGTATTGATATCAATTATGTATTTTATGTCAAAGGAATTAGACCTGTTTTCTTCATGAAGTCAGCCAGGTTGCTGCCAAAGATCCAATGATCTCTGTATTTTCTTAGGCAAGTGGCCGTATCTTCCAGTAGTGCTATGACACCCGTAGAAGATACAGCCCAGAACTAACACTCTCCTCTTGGACCGTGACAGGATGGGATAAAATTGTGGAGATACTTATCTGATACTATTTCTTCTAGTTATTACAGTATCAGAAAAAGTTACAAAGGCAGCATAAGGTTGTTGAGCTTTAGGTAGAGGAGAAAATGCACACAAGTTTGGTAAGTCTGTTTAAAAAGAAGACTTAGACCAGAGTTCAGGTTCATCTAAGTAAAAGTACGTCCAACTGCTATATGTAGTGTGTACATAGGTGCGTCAGAATGTCTAAAATTATGTTTATGACAACATATCTCAAAAAAGTTTTCAGTGGTACCAGGTAATGGGTTAAAAAGAAATTAAGAATAGTTAGTTTTTTGAATTTTACCCTGATCACTTAAATTACCAAGTATCTTATATGAAATAACTGTATGGGTAATAATTTTTCATTCAAAATATGTATCTTATTTAAAGCAAAAAAAATTTTTTACCTCTTTGTTGTTAAGTGTATAATTGTATTTTCACTAATCTTTTCTAAAAGAAACCAAAAAAACCATACTGCTCGGTGTCACTTGGAATTCTGAAGAAAAATGGCTCACTGATGGGGATTTGTGATTGTCTCCCTTTGTCTACTGGTATAAGACACAGCCACAAAAACAAGAATGGTTGGCAGGCAGAATTTGATGAGATTTTCTGAAAGAATCTTAAAAATATTGCTAACAGATAAACCTTATTTTAGAAAGTTTAATAGTTCTTTTCATAAGTTTATTATTTTTATTAAAATATATTCACTTACAAATTTCCTAGGAAAAATGTCTAAGTGTAAAATAAAACAACATGTAAATAAACAACATGGACATATTTCCTGAGTATTAACCGTACGATAAGCTCTGTTCTAGGATCTAAGGAAACACTAAAGAATGAGACAGTAAAACCTTTGTCTTCTTGAAATCTTTGTTCTAGAACAATAAACTGAATGTCACTAATGACGTAATAATGATTACAGCAAACAAAAGAATGTCTTACCTTATAAAATATCTCCTTTTAAAGCTGCTTAGAAAAAAGTTATTTCAAGAGCTTCATGTAAAATTCTATTTCTTTAATTTTTATAAAACTCTGTTAGTTTATCTTGTAGAAGTCTTCACTAATTTCAACATCTGAAATGTAAAAACAAAATTTTATTCATTTCACATCTTGATTAATTTCTTAAAACTTTTAGAATGGAATTTTATGGTTAAAAGATTTAATTCAGACTTTAACCAGCTGAACGTCACCGCTACGATAGGACCCGTATCCCAGCTCCCTTAAAGATACTCTCCAAGGTTTTTTTTCTCAGTCTTATAGGCAAAACATATAAAAATTTTAATTTGCAATTCATGGACTAACACTGACATTGAATGTTCATTTTCTTATTAAACATTTTCACCTTTTCTTTTGTGAAGTGTTATTTATATTCTTTGTTCATTTTACATTTTTGGTGCATATTTGTTGTTGATTTAGGAGAGTTCAAACTTACTATCCCAGATTTTCCCTTTTAAAAACCTTAACACTGAGGTAAAAGGTAAACTGATGCTTATTTTTATTAAACCATCATCATTATCTTTACTGTTATTCTCATATCGTATTATCATATCATATCATCACATAGATTTCTTTGGTTTAGTACAACTTAGTCTAATAATTACATCTTATCCTTAAACGTACATTTACATAAATGTATATAAATATCCATGTTAATAAAAATTGTTGAGCACCCAATAGATATATACCTAGTATTCTGCTATTCCTTTTACAAAATTATCTGAATCCTTAAACAATCCTCTAAAGTAGCCATTGTTACTATTTTGAATTTGAAGGAATGTGAACATCGGTGGGTGCCCGAGGCTTGTGGCGCATGCGCGGCGGGTTGGGCTGTGTGCGGGCCGGTGCGGGGCCGGAGCCGCCGCGGTGACGCTTCTGGGCTCCGCCGGGCCCGCTCGTTGCCTCGGACGCCGCTGCCTCAGCCGTGGCCGCTGGGGCTGGGCGCGGGGGAGCCCCGGGGCCGCACGACTTTGTCGGTGCCCGGAAGTAAACACGCCGTTAAGAGGGCGGCCGGATGCGAGCAGGAGGCGGAGCCGAGGATTGTGCATCCACGTGGCTGCGAGTGATTGGTTGTGCAACCTTGTGTGTATAGACACGCGCGGGCGGGGGGGTCCCAACAGCTGCGCACAAGTAAAGCTTCCTTCGCGGAGGCCTTGGTCGCTCTCGCTGGGAGCGCCACACGTGGTGCCGAAACCCGGGCAACTGCGGAAACCGAGGAGTTCTCAGTGACCGCAACGGTCCGGTAAGTGCGCACAAAGTTTCAGATAAGAAAGTCCCCAAGTATAGGACGAGAAGTGAGAACGTTCCCAAGTATAGGACGAGAAGTGAGAACGTTCCGAAGTATAGGACGAGAAGTGAGAACGTTCCCAAGTATAGGACGAGAAGTGAGAACGTTCCCAAGTATAGGACGAGAAGTGAGAACGTTCCCAAGTATAGGACGAGAAGTGAGAACGTTCCCAAGTATAGGACGAGAAGTAAAAGGGTTCCTAGGCATAGGACGAAAAATAATGGGATCAAAGTTTACTAAGATGGGAGGATTACTGATGGAAGTGCTTAAAGCTAACGGCACTCCGCTAGACTCTAACCATCAAACGGTTAAAAATGTTATCAAGGAGCAGGTCAGAGAAGCCTCTAAGGCAGGATCTAGCGGAGGGGGAGAAAGTTCAGAGGAGAGCTCCTCTGAAGATGAGCTTGGGGAAGCCATGACACACTTAAAATTAAAAGAGGAAGTCCCTAAGGAACCTTTAAAGGGAAAGACATACAAAGAAGCCGGGAAAAACTATGACTCCCTAGTGCCCTCTGTCAGAAGGTCGAGAATTCCTACCCCTGAATGTAGGCCTATAGCGCCTCCTGCAGAATGGCCGCCACCATATAACACTTCATGCTCCCGAGGGGCATGCGGTTGTCCAGAATGTAGAAATGCAGGATGGAGGGACATTACGGACTTTACTAAACCCGCCCCTCTTGCATACCCAGTGTTAGAAGATCAAAATCAACAGAGGTTTCATCAACCACTAGACTTCAAACTTATTAAACAGTTTAAGGAAGCGGTCACTACTTATGGGCCACAGGCTGCTTATACACTTTCACTTTTGGAAGCAGTCGGTAGCATGAACCTTACCCCAGACGACTGGACTAACATGGCAAAAGCAACTCTTTCTGGTGGACAATACTTGATATGGAAAACTGCTTGGCAAGAGTGTAGCTCAGAAACTGCCCGGCGTAACGCCCTGTCAGGGAATCCCCACTGGAATATTGACATGCTCATGGGAGGAGGTCAATTTGTGGGACAAAACAATCAGATTGGGTACCCCCCAGGGATGTATGAACAGATAGCAACTGCAGCCACTAGGGCTTCTTTCCAAAGTGTTGCAGGCGCCTAATGAACCCTATGCTGACTTTGTAGATCGTCTGCTCCAAGTAGCAAGGCGCATATTTGGGGATGTGGACCAAGCAATGCCTTTGTTAAACAATTAGCCTATGAACAAGCAAATAAATGGTGTAAAGAGACTATTCGCCCTTGGAAGTCTAAGGACCTGATTACGTATATCAAAGTGTGTCGAGACATCACTGATACAGTTGTTCAGGGCCAAGTTGTGGCAGCAGCAGTAGCCCAAGGGATAAGAAGTTTCAATGGAGGAACCAGGAGTTCTTCCAAGGCTTGTTTCCTTTGTGGAAGGGACGGTCATCTTAAGAGGGATTGTCCAAAGGGTAAAGGATCTCCTAGACCAGTCAAGCCTGCACCTGGGTTGTGCCCTCGTTGCTGTAAAGGGAATCACTGGGCTAATGAATGTAGGTCCCAGAAAGATATTCAAGGAAATCCCCTGCCGCCGAATAACTAGATTCAATCCAATGACTCAAAAAATGGGAAGCAGGGCCCCGCACCCCGGGGCCCAACACAAATTTATGGGGCACTAACGCAAATGCCCAGGACATGGTATCCTCCCTTGGAAAAAGTCTCGCAACCTCTGGATCAGCAGGGCTTGATATCAGAGCAGCCGCCCGAATGGTCCTAATACCAGAGATGGGCATTCAAGCATTGGTCTCCGATCTAAGAGGGGACCCCCTCATGGTACTGTAGGTTTATTACTTGGCCGAAGCTCCACTTATCTCAAATTTCTGATAGTTCACCCTGGGGTAATAGATTCAGATTATGAGGGAGAGATCAAGATACTGGTGTCTTCACCAAGGGGAGTTACTGCAATTAGCCCAGGAGATCAGATAGCTCAACTTCTCATACTCCCTAGGCATCATGAAGCCTTTCCCAGGAAAGGAAAAGAAAAAGGTACAAGAAGTTTGGGGTCTACGGGAGTTGACCTAACATGCCTGACCCTGGATATGACTGATAGGCCCATAATTACCCTCAAGGTGCAAGGAAGAAAATTTTTAGGGTTACTGGATACGGGCGCCGATAAGAGCATCATCAGCCAACAAGAGTGGCCTCCGAGATGGCCCCTAACACAAGCAAAACAAACACTCAGGGGTTTAGGAATCGCTCAAAGTCCTGATCAAAGCGCAGCTACCCTTGAGTGGGAGGATGACGAAGGCCATAGGGGAACTTTTCAGCCCTATGTCTGCAATATTCCTATTTCCCTCTGGGGATGAGACGTTTTGAAACAGATGAGCGTCCGCCTGACAACTGAAACTATATACAGCCCTCGATCAATAGCTATGATGCAGAAAATGGGATACACACCAGGAAAAAGGTTAGGGAAACAGGAGCAAGGTAAAATAGACACCATCCCTTTCACCTCAGAATATTAGGGGCAAGGCCTGGGTTTTCGGTAAGGGCCACTGAGGCAATGAAAATAACGTGGAAGACAGATACGCCCTGCTGGGTGCCTCAGTGGCCCCTTACTAACGAAAAACTATCAGCTGCTAAAGCCCTGGTACAGGAACAGTTAGAGGCGGGCCATATGAAACCTTCTACCTCACCTTGGAATACACCTATCTTTGTTGTTAAAAAGAAATCTGGTAAATGGAGACTTTTACATGATCTTAGAGAAATTAATAGGCAAATGCAGAACATGGGACCAATACAGCTGGGATTACCCATGATAACCGCCTTACCGAGAAACTGGCCATCAATAGTGGTTGACATAAAAGATTGCTTTTTCTCTATCCCTCTGCATCCTGAGGATACAATTAAATTTGCCTTTACCCTACCTTCTATTAATCATGCAGAGCCTGACCAAAGATATGAGTGGACTGTCCTCCCTCAGGGCATGGCTAATAGCCGCACTATGTGTCAATTATATGTTTCTAAAGCCATACAGCCAATTAGAGAGACTTACCCTGATTTAATGTGTTACCATTACATGGATGACATATTGTTGTGTGGATCTGACTCTACTACAGTTTCGGAAGCCTTAGTAATGTTACAAAAGGAGCTAAATTCATGGGGGTTAATTATAGCCCCCGAAAAGATACAGGCTTCCAACATCAAAGACTATTTAGGCATGAAACTATACAATACCATGGTAAAACCTTCAAAAGCCTCCATTAGAACTGACAAATTACAAACACTCAATGATTTCCAAAAGTTATTGGGGGACATAAATTGGATCCGACCCTGCCTGAAAATAACTACAGGAGAATTACAACCATTGTTTGATATTCCGAAGGGTGACGCCCGTCTAGACTCTCCTAGGAGCCTTACTCTGGAGGCGAAACAGGCTTTGAAAATCGTGGAGGACAGGCTTGCCTTGACTTCAGCAGATAGATGTGATCCTAGCCAGATCGTCCAAGCCATAGTGATTCCATCCCCTTCTTCACCTACTGGAGTGCTATGGCAAGGTGGGCCCTTACAATGGCTGTACCTCCCAAACACTCTTCCTCGGATAATCACAACATATCCAGTTGCAGTAGCCATGCTAGCTAACAAATTGATCACTGTTTGTATTTCTACTCTTGGAATCATACCTGACAATTGCATCATGCTGTATACTAAGGAACAGATTCGCCTACTATGTGCTACCCTAGATGATTGGGCGATACTGACCACCTCTTACTCAATAGAATTTGATAATCATTATCCTTCACACCCACTTATAGAATTCACAAAGGGTGTTGAATTCATACTACCGAAAATTAGTAGATTGACACCACTAAAAGAAGCCTCTACTGTCTTTAGAGATGGAAGTAAAGAGGGCACAGGAGCTTATATCATAAATGGAATCGTGAACCCAGTCATAGTTCCTGCCAGGTCGGCTCAACAAGTAGAGCTACTAGTAGTGCTCCTAGTGCTTCAAAGATTTTCAGACACTCCCCTAAATATTATTTCTGATAGTCAATACGTGGTAAATGCAACAAAAAATATTGAAACAGCCATCCTCTCCTTAAGTGATTCACCTATTCCATGGATCTTAAGGCAACTACAAGAGGTTGTGCAACTGCGCACTGCACCATTTTTTATAGATCACATCAGAGCCCATATGAGCCTACCGGAGGGCAATGCTCTAGCAGACCACAATAGTCGTTTCCAACTTATTTGCCTTACCTTAGAACAGGCGAAGCTGTTCCATAGCAAGTGGCATGTGAATTCTAATACCTTATGATATAGATTCCATATCACCAAAGAACAGGCAAGAGATATAGTAAGGACCTGTGGGAATTGTGCCCCATTACTCCCTCAGCCTTCCTTGGGGGTAAATCCCAAAGGCCTTCAAGCTAATCACCTGTGGCAAATGGATGTCACACATGTACTTGAATTCGGGCAACAAAAGTGCGTACATATATCAGTGGACACTTATTCGGGTATCATAATGGCTACTCCCCTCACGGGGGAGAATTCAAAACAAGTCATCACACACTGCCTACGATGCTTCGCAGTTTGGGGTATCCCAAAACAAATAAAGACAGATAATGGACCTACATATACATCAAAATCTATCCATCAATTCCTGAGTCAATTTGGTATAGTCCATACTACAGGTATATCGTACAATCCACAAGGTCAAGGAATCATTGAACGCGCCAATGGCACCTTCAAACGATGCTTACAAAAAATAAGAAAAGGGGGAATAGGGGATGACTACAAGTCACCCCGTGATCTTACATCTCTCACCCTTTACATTTTAAATTTTTTGTCCTTGGACCATAATGGTACATCTGCAGCGGACAGGCATGCGGCGGTTACCGAACGCACTCTAGCCCAGGCAAAGTGGAAGGATATACTCACGGGCCAATGGAGAGGCCCTGACCCGGTCCTAAGATGGCACCGAGGTTCTGTTTGTCTTTTTCCACAGGATGCCCAAGTGCCTATCTGGGTCCCGGAGCGACTGATTAGAAGAATTGATCAACATGGCCCGCCCCGTCCTGATGCTCGGCCTGATAGTGATTCTGGCGACTCCAGCATCCCTTCAACAGATGCAGCAATGGGCAATAGTGAAAGCCTGGCCGTTCCCCATGCCACTGACGAATGAGTCCGCCACCTTCCCTCCTGTGTACCTACTTTCATTCCCATGCCCGTTTCTGTAAATCCTAACAATTTGCCTGTATTGCTCTCAAGACATAAAAGAGACTTTGGGATCACTGCAGCCATTATTGCGGCTGTAGCGGCCTCCGCAGCTGCAGCAACTGCAGCGGCTGTAGCTCTCACCACGTCTGTAACAAGTGGACATTCTCCAGAAACTATTGAGGACCGGATGCATCCAGTCACTTTCTGGACTTCGCATAACCTCCGTGGCCTATAATGACCTTTCTATCGCCGCTAATCTGTCGAAAGAGTTAAGCAGATAAGATCGACATAGCTCCATTACGGGACTGGGTATCTGTTGTAAATCCTTATGTTCCGCCGTTTTGCATCATTACGTAAACAACAACGTAGGCAACAGTGGGCGCTGGTACAAGCTTGCGTGGCACTGGAAGCTGGTACATGTCCCCAACTCTGGCTGGCAGCGCTGGATCGGTAGTCAATGGCGGGTAAGATTGGCTCCATGCACGGAGCAACCTAAGCCAGGAGTTCTCCAACCAGGGGGAATTATCCGATGATGGTAAGCATGTTCATGGCAGCTGACAACCTAAGACAGGCACGATCTCCTGCCTTGCGCGCCTAATATAAAAGAAAAGGGGGGATGTCGGTGCCCCACCGGCTTGTGGCGCACGCGCGGCGGGTTGGGCTGTGTGCGGGCCGGTGCGGGGCCGGAGCCGCCGCGGTGACGCTTCTGGGCTCCGCCGGGCCCGCTCGTTGCCTCGGACGCCGCTGCCTCGAGCCGTAGCCGCTGGGGCTGGGCGCGGGGGAGCCCCGGGGCCGCACGACTTTGTCGGTGCCCGGAAGTAAACAGGCCGTTAAGAGGGCGGCCGGATGCGAGCAGGAGGCGGAGCCGAGGATTGTGCATCCACGTGGCTGCGAGTGATTGGTTGTGCAACCTTGTGTGTATAGACACGCGCGGGCGGGGGGGTCCCAACAGCTGCGCACAAGTAAAGCTTCCTTCGCGGAGGCCTTGGTCGCTCTCGCTGGCCAGAGCCACAGACACCGGACAGACACCGGACAGCAGGTCAACGGACGAGACTTCGGCGCTTAAGGCAACAAGTGGCCGCACATTCCCCCCGATCTGCAGCGACGCCTCCCCTGCGGCCCTCGACAGGGCAGAGGCCACGATCCCGCCAACAAGGCTGTGTCTGCTCATCACAAAACTCACTTCCCTTTCTCCCCTTTCCTGCCTCGTTTCCTTATGCAAAGACCGATGTTGTTTAGGAAAAAGGAGTGTTTGGTCGCAGTGCTTATTCGAATGGGAGACAATTGGAGTAGAATCAAAATTTTTCAAAAACAGAAAACTGTGTTACTCGGAAGACTATCATCCTTCAACTTCTATGGAAACGACTGATCTCTTCTGGCTCAGGGAGGACGTGGGGCTGTCTGTGGTCCATGAGTGCCCTCTGCTGACAACGTGCTCAATGTCTTCATCTAGTCCGCAGACTGTTTAAGGAGACTAGAAACACAAGAAATTTCACCTATAAACCTCATCTGCAAGGACGTGTAATCAGATCTAAAAGAGTTGAAGTGCCTTGCCTAATCGCCAGAGCTAGCTAATCATTAAGGCCAGAAAGACGCCTCGATATCACGATCAGTATTGAGATCAGCCATGCGTTGACTAAATTTAAAACAATACTTTTCCCTGACAATATTTTCATTTTCTGAGACTCCAAGAAAAAATTCACCATAGTCAAAGAAATTTTTTTGAGTTATTACAAATATTTTAAAAGTAAAATGTCTGTTCATGGGAAGAACAAATCCTATAGTACAGAAAAGTGGGAAGAGGAAACTAAACATCCTTCTCTCCCCGCCCGCCTGATTCCACTCGCAGAGGTGTTTGTCGCGCTGGAAGTTACTTATATTTTCCCAAAATCGAAGTACTGTTTTCCAACTTTTTTAAAAATGTAAAACTCAGATCTTGGAGCTACTTTCATATTGTCCCATGAAGATATAAGCTCTTTTTAGCACCACGGACTTTTACTGACCCCTGGAGACCTGGAGGCCACTGTGGAGTGTCCTGGGTCAGGTTTGCGGACACGGCCTCATGATTAATTCAGGTCGCGCGTTTCTTCTCGGACGGTGACAGGAGTGAGGCTGTCCTGCCGGATTTCGTTCCGTCAGGAGGCATGTGACTCTGGTCTGTCCCGTTCCTGGTGACCAACAATCACTTCCACACGTACTCCAGGTGTCGCCGGCAGACCTGGCCGTCCCAGGCCACCTCCTGTGTCTGCTTCTGTGCAGAGACGGGATGTGCGTGGCAGAAGTGCTCAGCTGAGATTTAAGATCCAAATAATTACTTCGTCTCACATGCAGGGAACAGGATAGATCTCCGCATGCGAGTGTATTTTCACAGTCGCACTGGGTGTTGGTTTCCTGGCCTCTCACTGGACTCCAGCTCCCATTTCTGGAGGGACACAGACAGTGGGTATTTGCACAGGTGCAGGGGGACGGTGAGGAGTGGTTTGGTGAATTAAATAATTCAGATAACTCTGAAATTTGTTACTAAGTAGGTCCAAAGGTAACATGTGAAGCATAATAATGATATTTTCATTGGCAAATAGACGATCCAGAACGGCTGATACTTTTTCTTAAGACATTTAGTAAGACTGTCATATTTTTAAAAATCATATTAAAATTTTAGTCTTGTAAATCGTTATTTTAAATTTTGCTATTTGGTAAAATTTTTCAGTTTGCACATATATTTTAATAAATACTTTTAAGTGCCTCTTGGAAAAAAGCTTTTTGAAACATGAAATTTTTAAATGTTCAGATTTAATTTAATTTTCATTTGACAAAATGTTTCAAATTGTATGCACTTGAAGTAGAACAAAATTATGCCAATATCTTGATGATACCATAATTATTAATGGTGCTGAAATGAAGGCGAGACAGATCAACGATGTGGGCCGGACATATAAACACTTACGAGCTACGTATGTATTCAGTTTGTTGTTCCTCCAAAGCATCACTGGCCAATTAACTAAACACCTAGATTTGCAGAATAAAATCCACTTGAGAGGTCTTATGTGTCTTTCCGCCATACAAAAATTGTAGCTTCACAACATATATTACAACTTCATCTTTATGAATTGTATTTGTCTAAGACAGAAAATATTTTAGGCAATAATGCGCTAACTTGATTAACAACTTTCAATATTTAACAAATGGTCATCATTATGCTTTGCTGTTTCCCCCTTCACCATAATACAGACAGAGGCGTTTCCTGAATAACCCATTTACCAGGCATTTATTGACCACCTACTGAATGCTGCTACTGGGACTGTAGCAGTCAGCAAACCAGACAACCATCCCTGCTTTCTTGGAACTTCCCGTTTTAGTGCATTTTTCATCAAAGGGTTCAGGGGACGTACTCAGGCATATGACATGGCTTTTGGTCATGTGATAGCACACACATAGTCTCTCAATTTTCTTCAATGACATGACAGATTTGGGCTGAATTAACATGTGGTTTGGTAGGACAAGGTCGTAATTGCAGAGAGATGTATCAGAAGACTTGAAGAAAGGGTCTGGCCTTTGGGGAGATTTTAGGGGCAAAAGGAAGCAGAAGAATGATAAGAAAATGTCAACGCAGCCAACAAGTATCCCAATTTTAATGAGTAGAATTAAAAGAAGAAACAAGGAAAATACAAATTTAAACTGAGTTTTGTACAGGTTAGACAGACATTCTGGAAAGTAAGCAGAATAAGGTAGACCAGTTCGTAGCTCGATGTGTAAAGAGCAGTCACAGAACCGCCTCCTGCAGGCCCCCGTGGAAACACGGGATCACAGGGATTTGCACACGCAGAAAAGCGGGGCTGATTGAAAGTGCTGTGCGTGCGAATTCCACTCACAGCCAAGCCAGGTCGGAAGACGGGATTTTCAAGGCATTTTTCCTGCGTTCTATGAGGACGTGTCAGATCCATGCAGCAGCGACTCATTAGAGAGCTTGGGACGTGCGGCACCTGCCAAAGACTCCCCTGGCCTGAGAAGAGGATTTCCACTTTTGGGACAACAGTCATTTTTCTCCGTTTGATGTGGAAGTCACTCAGAACCCAGGCGACATCCACTAAAACCGAAGTCAGACCCAACCATGAAAGCGGGACAATACTTGGTTCTCTCTCTCGAGCACAAATGACAAGAGCAAGGTAGGGTTTTCACGCTTGTCTTCAAGTCAGGGAGCGAACCTTTCCTTGCACGAACACGGATGACAACTGGCCAGCATTTACTTCGTGTGACATTTCCAGCTTCAGCACCTACGTGTCCCTAAGTATGGAAATAACCGTCAGTGAGTTAACGTTTCTTTAGGCTGCATGCGTGAGGGGCTGCTTTCCGTCTTGAAACACGTCCTCTGACCCTTGTTTTATTCATGCTTGTGGAGAACATTTATCTCACGCAAGGATCCATTTTGCTGCCTGACATGACCCGAACGCCAGTCCAGACCACTGTCTCTCTTCCCATTTAGCAGTCAACGGCCCAAAGCTGGGGCGAACTTCTCCTATTTATTTATTTACTTATTTTAGATTTTATTTATTTATTAGAGAGAGAGAGAGAGCGAGCACAAGCAGGGGGAGGGACAGAGGGAGAGGGGGATGCAGACCCCCCGCCAAGCAGGGAGCCTGACGCAGGGCTCGATCCCAGGACCCTGGGATCATGGACTGAGGGGAAGGCAGAGGCTTAACCCACTGAGCCGCCCAGGCGCCCCTTCATTCATGGTGTTGTGCTGTGCTGTGTATGATTTTTACACAAATAATTTATCCAGTTGCTTTTCATTTTATTTTTTTTAAGATTGTAGTTTTTGAGGAATATGTACGTCGCACATGAGGTTCCAGCTCAGAACCCCAAGATCAAGAGCCGCAGGCCCTTCGGACTGGGCCGGCCAAGAGCTCTCCGGGGCCCACCGTGGTGGTTGTCGCTGTGACCGTATGCAGTTTGTCCTCTGCTCACTCGCTGCTGTAGTTCTCGGCCGGGGCAGCCGTGTGCGTCCTGTGGACTTACAAATTGCAGCTCACTCCTCCGTCCTTGCACTTAGGGGTGGTTTGTTGGTGGATCTGCTTGCACTTGCTTGTGCGTCCGTGGACATTCTCACACGTGACACTTGTACGAACGTGAGTGCACGTCCCGGCAGATACGAAAGTGGACTTGCTACCTTGCAGGATGAGCAGTTTTCCCGTTATCCAAGGTCTTGCTAAATTGATCCACAAATCATCTCATCAACGCACTACACAAGACTGCTTACTTCTCCACACATGTGCAAAAAGTGTTGTCAGAATTTTAGGTTTCTGATAGACTGATATTTAAGAAATGTTATCTTGTTGTTGATTTTACCTTTCTTAGACTTTCTTGTAAGGAAATGTTGGTGTTTATTGGTTTACTTGTCTGAAAAATGGCTGTTCATGTCCTTTGACACTTCAGAATATTTGCTTTTCTGTCCTACCTTGTTCTTATTTAAATAAAACATATATAAATATAAATATATAAATATTTATAATGCAAATAAATATTATGTTATTTATATTAATTAATATATAAATATTATTTATAGTAATACAATAAATGAAAATATAAATATTTATTATATAAGTACAAATATATAAACATAAATAGATGTTTCGTATGTATTTTGGGAAAATTTCCTGTTGGTTCTATGAGTCAGAGAAACTTCTCCAAATAGATATCTTTGTCTTTTGAGTTTGTTTAGAGTGGCTTGTTTTTTAGTTTTGTTTCTTCTTTCTGTCATGTAAGGATTAAGATAGAGGCAGGTAAATAGATCAATTTTTTTCTTTAATGGTTTATGCTTTTAAAATCTTAATTAAAAAAACTCTACCTACCACAACATGATAGATATATTATTCTACATTTTCTTCTAAAAATTTACTTTAAAATCTTTAGCTTTGAGATCATTTACACCTTCTATTTCAAACATTTCAAAGTTCTTTGACTCTATTTTACCCTTTACGTCTTCTGTGGGAGGTTCCATACTGGTATACCACTTCTTCGGAAACAAGAAATAGTGACTGGTCGGGCGTTGAATTCATCAGTTAATTGGGGGAAAATAAGCTGGAATAACCAAGAGGAGTTGGGATCTGGTGACCTGTTGAGGTCCTGACCTTAGCTCAGGGACCAGCAGCGTATCCATAAAAGCAGAAGCACCGGAGGAGTCAGAGTCTGGCCTCCGGGGCGCAGCCGTGCAGGGCACTGCACAAACAAGGGCCTGTGCTTACTTTACTGTGCTTAAGTTCTGATCAAGTCGTCCACATTTTCCTTTGGCCCCAGGGCCCCCAAATTATATGGCTGGTGCTGGAGAGTGTATGGTACAGGGGCAAAATATGGGCAGACAGGGCGGTGGGTGTATTTGGAAGTTCTCTTCTATTAGCTTTTACTTTCTCAGTGAAATAGGAAGAAAGTTCACTTCTCTGCCTGTGCTGCATTTCTGGGCATATCTCCAGGTCTCATGTTCAAATCACTGATTCCTTCTGTGCCTAATACGTTGCTTGGCTAATCCAATAAATTTTTAATGGCGGTGCTTACATTTTAATCTCAGAGGTTCTATTTGATTTTCTTTCAACTCTGCTTTTTCTCATGATTTGTTGTTTTTTTGTTCTATGCTTTTAGTTTCTTTTTTATTTAATGATTTTATACATACTATTTTCTGGCCTTTTTATTTCTTTTGCATTTTCCCCCTATTTTTTGAAGTTTAGGGGACCCTAACCATCCTGTTGGCTACATCCACTAGGGGTTCCTCATGATGCTAATAATTTTGAAATGTTTTCAGCCTCACAATGATATTATTTGTGAGAATTCTGTCTTGGGTTACATATCTTTTCAGAGTGTGTACATTTGCATTTGCCTGGTATTCCAGATGACAAACTTTCTGTCACTTTTTATTTTATAAAGGCATTTTATTTCGCAAATTGTCATAATGCATTGGCTTTAGTGGGACAGCATGATTTACTAGTATTGCTGGCAAGTTGTTAGAGAAACATCCCTGCAGTATCCAAGCAGGTATATTCAGTAGATGATTGTATAGATAACATTTGTGTTCAGAAGAGAAGTATTAGAAACAGAAGAATACTTGGGATTCATACGTGTATGGTGTATCTGGCAGCGAAGATGGGGGGTGCTTGACGTGCAGCCTTTAGATTAGAAGAAAGAAATGTGTAGAAACTAGGGAAGACTCAGCAATCAGTGGATGCCCAGAGAAAGAGGACCATGTATAAAGCTGGACTGCTTCGCTGATTTTCTAAATCTAGCCTTCTTGATACCCTAGAAGATTCTTAACTCCTTCTCCCTTACATCCTGCGGACGGCACCTCCTGGACGGAACCTCCTGGATGGCATCCTGGTCTTCTCCGTCTCTTGCATCCCCGGACCTACCACCTTGGTTCTCCCTTTCTTACTCAACAGTGGCCATAGTGGTCTCCCTGACAACAGGGTCAGCTTCCAGGAATTTCGTTTCCAGATTGGTGTCAACGTGACCCTTTACAAACGAAGCTCTGACCATGTCACTCCTTCCACAGACAGTTGGTGCAGTGACTTTACAAATGTCAACAACACACTCTGCTCTAAGTGCAGAGTCGGGGGTCGGGCTGAGGTCGGCGGGGAGGGCCGGGGTAGGGGCAGTGACTTTACAAATGTCGACGACACACTCTGCTCTACGTGCAGTGCAAGATCTCATAATCTCACACGTCATAGTCGAAAGCAAGCATTCCGGGGGTCTACCTGGTCTGTGACACCTGTTGTAGATTATTTTTTAACATCTCCCTCTCTGTATGATAAATGTTTTTGCTTATCATTTTTCTAGAGCAGTATAGGTTCACAGGAAAAATATGACAAAATTATTTTTTAGGTGACCATGAAGCTGAATTATCCATAAGAAACAGATTCAGACGTCGCAATTGCTTCCCAGTGTGAGCTTTCTGTGTTTGCCTGAAATGTCTCCTTGCTGAGCTCTACCGGATTGCTTAGCGAGGTCTGGTGGGGAAGTGACGGAACGGATTGTACACAATGTATATAAATATATCTTTACTTAGAGTGGACTCAGCCTTGCCCAGAGATGAGAGGACAGGAAAACGAGGACTTTGACTCCTACGACTTAGTCTATGGAGAACGAAAAAAAAAAAAAAAAAAGGAAATTTCAGCTCACTGACTTTCTAATGTTTATTTTACCTACAATAAGAGCTTTTCGGCTTCTCTTAGGTAACACAGTGGTTAGAAATGAAACATTTCAAGTAAAAACCCATTTTAATCATTTCCTATTGGTACGGGTGTCACATTCAATTTTCTTTCTGAAATTCAGAGTAATTATGAACCAGTTGCTGGTCACAAAAAATATTGCAAATGATGACAGGCTTCTCCAGATTTTATCGAAGAAAATAACAGTATTTTTTACAATAGCTTTTATATTCACGGGAGTTTATTCTGTCATCCTTTGTGACACTGTTACCGTCTTCTCAAGTTCTAGGGAAACAAGCGTCCGACAACAGGTGAGTTTTAACACAACTGAGAGGGCTGCAAAAGAATTTAAGTAACCACCACACTGTAGTGCTGATGTAGTGTTTTATTTTCTTGATCTGTTCTTTAATTTCCAAATAATCAATTAAAAGTCAAAAAGAGGAATATATTTTGGTTTTAAGGATAGTATTTAAATTTATTTTTTTAAGATTTGTTTGTTTCAGAGAAAGAGAGAGAGAGCATGAGCAGAGGGAGAGCGAGAGAGAGTCTCGAGCAGACGCCCGGCTGAGTGCGGAGCCCGACACCCGGCTGGACGCCGGGTCCCGGAGATCACACCCGGAGCCAAAACCAAGAGTCAGCACCCAGGTGCCCCATGACTTCAATTTAGTAAAAACTTTCATGCATGGAATAAAACTATTGCTCGTTAAAAAATATTCTTCCCAGTTCATACTTATTTCGGTGTTTTAATTTTTAATTACACATGCAAAAACATCTTGTTGTTTACGGACTGAGCTCTGTTTCAACATTAAAGCTTTATGAAAAAAACCTCAAAGCTTTATGTAATATGAAATACTCTAGATCAGAGAAAACTGGAATGTCATTTTACACATTTATCACAACCTTAATATTATAACACATTAGGAAGCTCTAGGATAATTCACTTAGCACTATTATTTTTCTAAATACATGATTAGAAATATAATTTCCCATAGTGTGAAAAGAATAACACCAGAAAGAGAAAGGATTTGGACAGAAATATAAGTTTTGTTCAGAACTAGGACACCAATCTTAAGCAATTACACATACACATTAAAAAAGACAAACCATATGCCAAAAAATACTTGCTTAAATTCTAAATCCAATCTGAATTAAATTTCTAGACATTAGTAAGGAAAGAGGAATGCATGGAAACTGTTTAAAAACAATGATTAATATTCACACACACATACACAGATAACTAGCAAACACACAAAACCGTGAAATGCTAAGATGATTAAAATTAATAAAAAGACAAGGATGTCCGCTATCATGATATATTTCACTATTCTTTTTGGTACTTTAGATCTGCACTGTCCAACACAATAGTCATTGTTGATATGTGAAAATTTAACTTAAATGATTTACACTTAAATGAAATTCAAAAGTCAATTCCACAGTTGCACTAGCCATGAGCACCTACTACTGACCCTCTGGTCAGTGAAGATGTAACACATTTTCATTAGCACAGAATGTGCTGTTCTTCGAGATAATGAAACAAGACAGTAAAAAAAAATTGTATATGCGTTAAAACAGAGAGAGAAACTTACTTGTAGACGTAGGCGACTGGACGGCATATCGGCACCCTGAAGAGCCTACAGGCACACCAAAGAGATTTGCTGATTGTTTAGGTTAATACACAAAAAATCTGGGGCAGCATTTTATCTCTATCAACAGTTACCATTGAGAGATGAAAGTAAAAATACCCTATTATGGTAGTAAATAATAAACACATAAATAGCAAATGACAGAATACCAATAAAGAAATTTAATGGCAAAAATGGAAAATCTGTATAATTTGTTTTCAGTGTATTATTGATGGGCGTTAAATAAGACCCGCTCAAAAGGGAGAAACATGTAGCTAAATAGAAGGGATTTCAAAATTAATGAATAATTTCAAGCTATCCCATAATAATTTGATTTTAGCTAGAAGAATATATAAAAAGCCTGTAAAGGAATCCAACAGAGTATTATAAAGGAACTACTTTAATTCAGTGAGAAATTGCTTACTTAACATATTGCCAGGCATTAATTAATCATCTGGCAGAAGAAAAGCCAGATTCTTACTTCATTGTTTAAAAATCAATGTCAATGAAATAAATATTTAAATGTAAAGAAAATGAATAAATATTCTACAAAAATAATAGAAAAATGAAGCGCTACATGTCTTACTGAGCAAAGGAGGTATTCAGGAAATATGAAAGGGATAAAGGTATAAAAGGGATATTTTAGGTAGACATTTTCATTGCATGGCAAAACGTACCACAAAATAGCTGATGAAAAATAAGAAGAAAGAGTAAACAAATATATCTTTGTAATATAAATTATACAAAATTAATATCCCCTACAAATATTTCTGATAAATTGACTGAAGAACAGGCATACGTCAAGCTACAAACACGGCACCCATTGCAGGCATGGTTAACATTATCAAATATTTGCCGAATATAGCTCAATTGTATTTCCCAGACTTACTAATAGATTGACACCACAAAACGAGTTAGCGTAAAAAGTCATAGATACTATTTGAAAGCTAAGGCTGGAAGAGCTGATATATTTCCTCCACAATTCTTTGAGTTTTTGGAAACTTTCTTAGAAGTAGTAACTGTTGGTGGTTCAGATACAGACTGAAGAGCCTTTTTCAGTCCCGTTCCCTGAGTGACTGCGGGTCTAGGTTTGCTGCTCATCCACTCACGCACCATGACTGAGAAATAGAATTCTCTTGTGGTGAGTCATCAAAGCTTCTGCGTTAATGGGTTACCAAGCATAGCCTAGATCACCCTAATACAGCAGGCAAGTCATCGAACAAATAAAACAATGACAAAACCTCTAGGAGTATCTTCAACCTCATAAGATTGCAAGTTAAAGCAATAATTAAATAATTCTTTTGTCTTCAGCTTTACCAAACTTGGTAATATCTAGTATTATGACACAATAGGGAAAATGAGACTCCCTTTCATTTTCCAGCATGATTTGCTACAATTACAAAGTAATTTGTAATATCTGTTAAACAAAAAAGTCTTTAACCCAGCATTTCCATCTTAATGAATGTTTCTGCAGAATATAATGTAAAATTAAAAGCAATGTAATTAAATGCACATACAAAGTTGTTTGGTACAGGTAGCATGATTTCAATATAAATCTAAAAAACTGGAACAATGAGCCATCCAGAGACAGAGGAAAGGTTGAATAAGGCTTGTGATCTGAGGAATGGGCAACATGTTAAGGGAATTTGGTCAAAGTTAAAGTTTACTATTTGTAATACATATTTTAGTAAAGGAACATGTACATATATTTAATCTGTTCATGTGGATATAGAGAAAGGATAGAAGAATATACAAAAGACTTCTGAAATTAAGTCAGCATTGTAGGAAAGGGTATGAGATGATTAAAGTTTTCTTTACATTTTTGCATTTTTCACTTGACACAATATGCAATACTGATTTCATGATAAAAGAAGTTATTCTTAAATATTACAAGAGAATTTTATGCACTTCTAGCCCTTTATGTGGAGAGCCATTGACATGATTTGTTTATAATTTCACAATAGGTAATTAGCAGCAAATACTGTGTATTCTTCTCTCAAGATTTCTATCATTCTATTTTACATATGTTCATAAAAACAGATGGGGTCCAATTACGTTGAAAATAAAATACACCAATAAGTCTCTTAATGTTATGTTAATATACTCAAATTCTGTGTGAACAACTTATGTGATCATAAGTGACAATCATTGCAATAAAATGTATTTCCCTGTTTTCAGCCACTGCTCATAGTTTCCCTATAAGGCAAAAAAAGAAAAAAAAAAAAAAGCTATTTCACAGGTAAACTTCATGTATTCAAAGGTAACTATTGCTAATTACTCATACTTTTTTTTCTTGGCTTAAACATTCATTTCTTCAGGTCTCATTTATAAATTCCAACTCCATACCTCTTCTCAAGATGTGTTCACTCGTCAGTGGCTCTTAAAACGCGGCAGCAGGAACTGAACACAGTGTTCCAGACACAGTCTAACCAGCTGGAGTCCACAGTTGGCTTATTTCCTCCCTTTGTTTTGAAAAAATAAATAATAAAAACAGAAGAAAAATAGAAATTAAACAAATAAGGCAGATTAAATAAAAAACCCTCATTATGAATAGGCTATATTGGACCTATGGTCTGCTAAGAATCTCTTAACATTGACTTTTCCGTGTGAACCATTATCAAATTGTATCTCCCTTATAACATATTTTTGTAATTGATATGGCATTTTGTATGTACCCCTGTTAGTTTCATAGTAGGTCATTCCATTTTTTTAATCCATCATGATTACATTAAATTATGATTTTTTTTTTAATCCATTGTATTAACTTTCCCCACAATGCTTTTAGAAATGGTAAATTATAAAAATATTGAATTCCTCAAGGACATGGACTAAACAAAGTAGCAAGCTTGTGAAGTCCTCCACTTCCCAAGCCTATGCAATACCCAATTTAATTTTTGTAATATACAATCAGAATTATGAATAATGCCATGAAATAGCTAGGTGATGAATGACTCCACTCAGTGAAAGACATTAATTCAATTTGTGAAAGAGATTAATATTATAAATGATTGTTGTTTGACTGACTATTTTTTTTAATTAACAGACTACTTTTTAGGAGAGTTTAGATTTACATTTAAAACGTTAGATAGTACAGAGTTCCATATTACCCCACACAGACAGCTTCCATCATTATTAATTTCATGGGTTACTGTGGTACATTTGTTACAATTGATGAATCAAAATTGATACATTGTTATTAACTAAAGTCTGTAGTTTACATTGAGGCTGAGAATTGTATTGTATGGCTCTATGGATTTTTTAAATTTTTTTGATTTTTTAATTAACATATAATGTATTATTAGCCCCAGGGGTACAGGTCTGTGAATCACCAGGTTTACACAGTCCACAGCACTCACCACAGCACATACCCTCCCCAGTGTCCATAACGTTCTGTGGGTTTTACCAATGCATAACGTCATGTATTGCACCTTTACGGTGTCATATGGAAGAGTGTCACTGCCCTAAAAATTGTCTCTGCTTCGTGTATTCATCCTGCTCTTTGATGACCACTGAATAGTTTAATCTCTCTACACAACTGTCTTTCTCAGAATGCCACATAATGAGAATCGTACGGTACGTAGTCTTCTTAGATTTGCTTCCTTTTCTTGGAAACAGGCATTTAACTTCCCTTCGGGCCTTTTCGTGGCTGGACAGCTCCTTTACTTTCGTGGCCAGATACCGCTCTGGTGTGTCGGGGGACCACTACTGCTCATCAGCTCACCTACTGAAAGATATTTTGGTTGCTTCCAGTTTGGAGCGATTAGGACCAGAGCTGCTATAAGTATTTGTGTGCAGGTTTGTGTGTGGACGTAAGTTTTCGGTGTACATCAGTAAGTACCAAGGAGCACAGTTGCGGGATGCAATGATGAGACTGTTCTAGCTTTGTGAGAAAGTGCCGAGCTTTGCAGGCAGGTGGCTGTAACATTCCGTATTCCCACCAGCAAAGAGCGAGAATTCCCATTGCACTATCCACTCACTGGCCTTTGGTATAATCCGTCTTGTATTTTAGCCATTCTAATGGGTGTGCAGTGACAGAGTGTTGGTTTAATTTGCAATTTCCTTGTGACACGGGACATTGCATTTTAAGAGTTCTTTGTATATCTTGGGTGCAAATTCTTGATCAGCCGTGCTTTGCAAATATTTTCTCCCAGTTCACGGCTTATTTTTTTCACTCTCTAAATGGTCAACTGGTTTTTATTTTCATCCAATGATCGATTGATCGATTATTTATTAATAAATCCTGCATACGGATACATTCTTGGAACATTTAAAACAAATTTTAAAAAGTGTGCAGTTTAATACTTAAAACACTTTTTCTTTTGTTTGTATGCCAAACCTAAACACTATGCCTGGGATAAATCTTAGTTGTCACTGGATGTCACTGTTGCTTTATCAAATGTGACCATTTTGTTCATAAAGACAATGATTTAGAACATTTTCTAAATAAGCACTTCATTGAAAGAAGAAAATCCACATTGTTAAGTAACTGTCAGTTAGGTTTAGATACAAGCTACATAGGCTATCAAGAATTAGGAAAACATTTGTTTATAAGATATAATAAGTTTCTTGCTAAACTTACAGACATATTTCAAATAGTACAAATAATTCATTAGGAAGACTACACAGAACTAAAAAGGTTTTTTGAACAATAATTTTTTTCCAAGATAGAGGATTTAGTCTATGTATGGAACATGGCTAATAGGTAGCACATTTAAAAATTTGGAAGTATTTTATTTACTTATAAAACATTTTAAATCTTGCATATAAATATATATTTATGTATGCTCAAATACTAAAAATCTCTATGCTTAATATGAGCTAAATTCATCCTACAGACACTTTTCCGTTGCAATCTGATATATACCGAAAATGTTACTTTTAAATTTTTTTCCCTTTGGGAAAAAATGTTTGAAAGAAAGTAGTTTATCACAATCTGCACCAAATGCAATAGCCACCAGTTAAAACTGCCTATACAGATCAGTTTCTTTTGCCAAATGTGCCTTATGCTGAAACAGTCTCTACACCTGCCTTCCGTGCTTGGAACCTGGCCCACGCACCACGCCATGGTCAGGCTGAACTATTCTACCTTAAGCATCTTTTCAAGGACTCCAACACTCAGTTAGAACTTCTTATTTTACATTATTTTAGATCTGCTCTATAGAGCTATAAACTTTCTGAAGGCAGCATAGTATGTGCTTTATTGATTGCTAATGTCCAATAGCACATATAAAATTATTCATAAAAATGTGTTTAAATATGAAACTTTGGTTAGTCAAAGACTAACACTAAAGGTTAAAACCATAAGGAATATTATCAAAAATTTATTTGAGAGATAGGGATAGAGCTTTAAATTTAAAATAAATTATAATTCATAAATATTTTACTTACTTAATCCCTGGACTGAAGGACCTAAGTAATGATTCTGTTAAATATCTACCCCTAAGTCTGAAATGGATGGCACTTCCAGTGTGTTATATCAGTCACGTAACATAGTATTTCTGAGTCTTGTTGATTGTTTATGCAAGTTATTTTGCTAGGTACCTGATTAGATTTATATAACAATGACCCCCCCCCATTTTCTCCATGCTAGTTTTTTTCAGCTTCATAGACTTGTAGGCACAAAAGAAGAAACAGTTTGCTGGGGAGACTACAAGACTCTCAGAATACAAGTAATTCTGGGATTCCGTGGAACTTTCCAAGGGAAACACAGTTGTTTTAGGTATTTGCATATTCGTTTTGGAACTGGAATACAACTGTAGAACTCTGCATTGAATGGAAATTCAACAAGACAAAAATATTCTGAGATTTCCAGCTCAGAATTAGGATATAGGGTTTCTGAACACCCAAACATAACATAATGAAAAGAACACAGAATCAGATAAAGTAGACAGACAAAACTACCAAGATTCAGTACACTCTCTTAATATACCACACATGGGGTATATTATGTAAGATCCTTGATCATTTAAAAGATACTTCACATAACAAGCAATTATCTAGCTATTAGCCTGGTTTGTTGATTGTTCTGTGGAGGTTACGTGGATCGAAGAGACATTGCCCCATCTGTTCACAGTAAGATCCGCCAGTAACATTCATTGTTGGTCCTTGGAAGATGATTTTTGAATGAAAGGCTTCAAAAATACAGACTGGCAAAAATGATATTCTTACGTCATAGGTAGTAGAAAAGCTTACATGAAGTGTATTTATGCACAGCGAATCAGAAATCTTATGACCCAGGATGTTCTGGTGAGACAGTTGTTTGCTGGCAAACACTTGGAACTCACAGTACATGATCAACTTCATGTGATAGAGGTGTATGAAAAATTGGGCTTCACTTCAAAGAATAAATATTTTGGAAGAAAGAAAAAAGAAAATAAAAATCATGTGAATTACAATGTTGGTCACTTAAGCAATATGTATTCAAAAACCGAAGATTTCTTCTTGTAATAAAATCTCCACATAAAACTCTTTTTTATACACTCATAAAATCTGTGACTTTTTAAAGGGTAGGTTGTGTTTAATGTGCATCCAGAGTGACAGAGGCAACCATCCACCATCGGTCTCTGCCGATTTCTAAAGCACCGCGTCCCAGAACCTCATTAGCCGTGGTAAAATGGGGAGGGACACGTTTCAGTGGTTAATGAGAGACGCAGTGATGAGAGTTTTTGTCCTGCAACTATCCATAATTCGTTCATTATCAACTGGGAGAATATTTCCATCAGTATAAATTAACTGATCGTCATGTGGAACGAACAGCGTCAGATCTGAATATAACAGTGGACCCAGAGAGGGGCTGACTTTACGTGTAGAAACAAGGGTGTAGAAATACAAGCGAAGAAGAAAGACAATTGACAATCGCACCTGCTCACGTGGCAAGTAGAAGTCAGTCGAAGGTGTATTGATATTGTACTAAGGAGAGCATTTTTAAATATGACTGTCTGTAGCGGGAGATCGCTACTTTCCTCCAATATTAGGGTGACAGTAGAAATTATTTCCCAACACGGAAGTGTTCTGACATGAAGGGCCTTAAATCTGAAGGGATTCAGGAACGGGGGCGTTTTTACCTGAACTTACACAGCAAACTGCAGATCTGTCCTCTCCTTCTCTTACAACAATCACATTTTAAAACTAAACTTACGGCCTCTCAAATAAAGGTCATTTTTTCTAACTTCCCTTGAAGCTACTTTTGAGAACGCCAGTGATGGGGAACCACCTGACGGCAGGGGATAAGGGCATCAGCTAAGCACCAGGGAGGTTGGGAGGAGCCTCACGCCCTGCCATGACCTCACAGCTGCTGCTCCTAAGTTTTATGGAACAAAGACACGAGCACATATTAATGTCCAGAATTTGTAGAGCAAAGAGTGCATAGTAAAAATGTGCATTTGTTAATATTGGAAATACTTATATAATATGCATTTCTTCAGATAAATGACGATTAAGATCTTTAGGTCACAACTCAGGACAACATAATTAGAAAGCTTATGCTTGGTAATCCAAGCAGTTAATAATAACTAGTTAATAACAATTTAAGGAGTATAGTAACCAAAAAGCAACCAAATTTATCTATCATCATCTATGTTTTAAAAAAGTATGTAAGACTAAAATGCTGTTAATAGAAAAGTTGCATACTCACCCGACATTAGCCACGCATTAAAAAGGAAGAAATCGGTGGAAAAATAGTAAAGCATTAAAATATGTCTTGAAGACTACATTTCTCTTGGCAGATTTATTTTCTCATGTTTTGTTTTGGGGTTTTTTTGTTTTTTTAGATTATTTATTTAATTGACAAAGAAAGAGAGAGCGTATACAGGTGGGGAGAGCCAGGCAAAAGGAGAGGGAGAGGAAGGCCCCCGCTGAGCAGACAGCCCAGGCTCGATCCCAAGACCCTGGGTTCATGACCCGAGCTGAAGGCAGACATAACCGACTGGACCATGCAGGTGCCCCAATTTTCCCATGTTTTGATAAGGTTAATGCTAAGTTACTTTGAAAACTACCTTTACTGTCCAGTCCACTGTGATCCAAAAGCTAGTCATCGTCTGTCTTCTCTAGTCTCAAAATCAATCATCACACCTTATATTTTATAGTATCTTATAATTTATCAAATTTTTTGTATCCACATATGATCTTGATAGTTTCATTATAAGTGATATATATGATATTTATGGATAAAGTTTGAGTGAGAAGGAGTAAAATTCCCTTCAATATGTGCAGATTTTCTTTTAAATTTAGTTTTACCAAAGGATCACTTTGCCTCCTTTGACAAGAAGGTTTCAAGCCTTGACATGGATTTTGTATATTTCTGCATACAAACAACCTAAACATAGTCTTATAACAGGTGTAAAAGGCGAGATAGTAACTATTTGACACATGTAGACCTCATGCCATTAATCTCTTTTGCATGTTATTATCGTCTCCTAAAAATATCGAAATGAGGGGCGCGTGGGCAGCTCAGTGGGTTAAGCCTCTGCCTTCGGCTCAGGTCATGGTCTCAGAGTCCTGGGATCGAGCCCCGCATCGGGCTCTCTGCTCAGCGGGGAGCCTGCTTCCCCCTCCCTCTCTCTCTGCCTGCCTCTCTGATCTGTCTCTCTGTCAAATAAATAATTAAAATTGTAATATAGTGTATCAAAATGGTTCTTGGGTGGAAGTCCCATACACAAATTAACTCGAAAGGTGGGTTTCACCTGCAGGTCATCGTTTTCCAAGCCTGGATTAACAACCATCTTATTTACTCTAATTCCGTGGATCAGAAATTCAGATGGGTTTTGCTCGATGGTCTCCTGTTCTCACCAGGACCACGGTTTGGGTCATCTAAGAGCTCAGCTGGAGCTGAACAGCCTAAGACGCCCCGACTCCCACGCCTGCGTGCGGGACTGACCACAGGCCGTGTTGTCCTCTCTCATCCTGCAGGAGTCTGGCCCCAGCCTCTTAAAGGAAGTACCTGAGGTTTCTAAGATCCTACTGGAAGCTAGCAGGCCAGCACTAACTCCGAGGAGTGGGAAACAAACATCCCTGGCAACGAGACCGTGTAAAACCACAGTAAAGGTGTGTGCAGATGTCGGCAGAAGTAATTAGAGCAGCTTATCTTTACAAGCACTGTAACCCATTATTTTAAGATCTGGAAACTCAATTTTTTTTAAGATGTTTATTTATTTATTTGACAGAGATCACAAGTAGGCAGAGAGGCAGGCAGAGAGAGGGGGAAGCAGGCTCCCCGCTGAGCAGAGAGCCCGATGCGGGACTCGATCCCAGGACCCTGAGATCATGACCTGAGCCGAAGGCAGCGGCTTAACCCACTGAGCCACCCAGGTGCCTCCAATATTAGCTTATCTTCTGGGCACCATGGTGATGGTGTTCTTATACACACCCTATGAAGCTTCTGGCATTCAAACTAATGTATAAATTCAATACAATTAAAATGAACCTTCCAGAAAAATGTTTGTTGAATTTGATTACTTTGACTTAAAATTTTTCATAAAAGAGTTATTGCCCACTGAGAGCAAAGACAGTTCTAAACACAAAGGATATCTCTTTTATGGATATTAAGGACCATGTAAAGCTGTGACAATGAAAACCTCACATGTGTGTCTGTGACAAAAAACAAGCAAACGAAACACTGGAACCACGTAACCAAGCAGTCCAGAAGCTAGTGTTCCTCGAGCACAAGGGAGCTCCGTGTGGCTGTTGTGTTAACAGATTCGTGGGGCCAGGACGGATTGCAGAGGAGGTGGACTGAGAAACTGGCTTATTATATCTGTGGGAAAATAAAGCCTCCCTGGGAATCAAAGCAATATGAAGGTGTGTGGCAGGCAGATCAAAAGCCTCAATGTGAAAGGCAAGACGTAGGCTCATACCAAAAATAATAGAGACTTTTATGACTGTGACATGATGAAGTATTGTTAAAGTCCCCCAAAATGGAAATACATTTACTCGTATTTCTCTTCAGTGAAGGAAATGATAGAGAACGCAAGAAGGTGCCTTACAGACTGGGAGGGACAACGAGTACCAAGGGACGAGAGCCTCAAATATGGAGTAAACTCTCCGCACTAATAAGGGAGACAGGACACTAGGAGAAAGACAGAGGAGACAAGTACTTACTAGAGGACTAATCTGCTGGCTAATGTGTTTATGAGAAGATGTTCAACTTTAAATATTCAAATTATTCCAATAATTGAATAATTAAATACAAATAATCAAATAATTAAACAAATATTTAAAACATCAGTGTTATAGGGCAAGTGTCCTGGCTTGCTTAGCATAACCTCTTTATGATTTATATCTTTGCAGTTAACTTGGCCATTACCTTAACTATTTTTATAATAGTTACATAGTAACTATAATAGTAACATCATTTTTATCTTCACAGTTAACTATTAAAAATGCTCTGGTTTGGGGGCACCTGGGTGGCTCAGTGGGTTAAAGCCTCTGCCTTCGGCTCAGGTCATGATCTCAGGGTCCTGGGATCGAGCCCCATATCAGGCTCTCTGCTCAGCAGGGAGCCAGCTTCCCACTTTCTGCCTGCCTCTCTGCCTGCTTGTGATCTCTCTCTCTGTGTCAGATAAATAAATAAAATCTTTAAAAAAAAATGCTCTGGTTTGGAGAGATACAATTATGTATTTTCTTACTAGCTATCAGGTTACAAGCATTGGGAATGAGATAAGTAACAAGTCAGTTAATACTAAGTTTTGAAATGAATACAGAAATTTGAGAGCAGGTTCATCTTGCTGATAAGTGTGTAAATGGGAAGAACTGTTTGGAAATCTGACTGCCAAGTCTCATTGGAATTGTGACTGTGTGTTTCCTGCGACGCTGAAGTCCCACGACTGAGGGTTTGCCCAGGGCCACTGGCGTTACCCGTTACTGCATGACTGGGGTAGCAGGAAATTGGGAACTCTTATGTGTCCATGAACAGAAAAATTAAAAATGATTCGAGGGGAATGCTGTGTAGACTTGAGGACTTGGAACTAGATGAACATAAAGCAAAGATCTTCAACTATACTATTAAATGAAAAAACTGGAGAAATTATATGGTAGATAAGACCATTAGTCCAAATTAAAAACACATACATCAAATAGCATCATTAGCAAAAGTAAGGGTGTGGACATATGAAAGACCTATGGCAAGTACGTTAGCGTGGACAGCACCGGGAAGAGGCAAGGGGGGCAAAAAGCAACGGTGAAGAGAAAAGCAAGAAAGCATTGCGGAAGAGGCCCCTGGGCAGCTCGGTCAGTGAAGCCTCCAACTCTTGATTTCAGTTCAGGCCATGACCTTGGGGTCGTGAGACTGAGCCTGGCGTTGGGCAAAGTCGGCCTGAGATCCTCTTTCTCTCTCCTCCTCCTCCCCCGCTCGCTGTACACAAATCAATAAAATCTTTTTAAAAATTGAAGAAGAGTCCTTATGTAGCTGATAATATCATTGCATTGGATGGGGATACAATTAACTCAGCTCTGCCCCTTACATGATCACGCGCGTCACATGGTGTGTATACGTGTGTGTGTGTGTGTGTGTGTGCGCGCGTGTTTATACTGTGCCATGTTACACTACCTAAAGTAATTTGTTATTCATTCATTTACTTCCTACATAACTTAGCAAGTGGCTTTTATTTTTTGTTTTCTTGAGCCTTTATGTCTAAGAAATGAGACTATGTAAACAACCATGTATTTGTTTATTTTCCTTCAATTAGTGGAAGTATTTTCATAGTCTATAATTCTTTGTTGGATGCAAGGAAGAGCCGAACAAAATTACTTTACATATCTGTTTGAAACAATTCCAGATTTTAAAGATAAATATAGTATATATATAACACGGTGAGACAATGAAGTAGAGTGTGGCAACATTATCAGTTACAAGATCACTTGCAAACCCTTTTCCGTTTATCTTTGGCAATCTAAATCAGTACTAAATCAGTTATTGACACCTCCAGCAACACATCCAGACCCATTCTTCAGATTTCAGTTGGCTCAACCACGTTTGCATTAGGCTTTTGTGGAAACAAAGAGCATAATGAAGAGAAGCAAAATCACACCAGTCAAAAGTAAAAATAAGTTATTGACACTGGAAAATTAATTCAAAATTCTGACAAAACATAGAGAGAATCTTTGATTTTCCTTCCGTAATAGAAGAGATACACATCAAACATATTTGCTAAGAGATGTCTCCACTAATTTTTCTAACATTTACTGATGGCCGAGCACTGAACTCTGAATTGCTTTCTATTCATCACCCACATGTTATCCCCTGGATAGCCCCAGCATTGATGTCTGGCACGGTTTCCCGCGAGGTTAGTGGCGGTGCTCCAGGCTAACCGAAGTTCTAATTGAAGGGACGGTACTTACACTATCATGGAAGAGGCTGGGGGATCCGTCAATAAGCCGGACTCCTAAGAATCAGTTCCAGCAGAGCGCCCCAGAACAAGCCCACCGAGGTTCATCTATGACAGACCATCTGAGGAATCCGGCCACTGATTCTAGAATCAGAATCACACGGCCTTTGTCAGTCTTGGAGCAAGGTAACAACCAGCAGAATTAACGACTCTGGGAACCCACGGCCTTGGCTAGTGAAAATCGCTGTCCAGTGGTTGGCTCTCCTTGATCCGTTTAAGGAAAAGAGAAGCCTTACGCTTAGCCTCTCTTCTCTAGTGATTTTCTTCTTGACTCTAAGTCTCAAACAAATGCATCTCTTTGGAAAAATCTAAATCACAACCAGAGCCATAGTTGCGAGGAATGTGGGAAACGTGACTTTTTAGTTTCCTGCCTAGACAGACAGGACATCCGATGGGCTGGACTGGATGCTGATGCAGAAGTCCCACGCGGATGAGTTAAGTCACTTGTCAAGGCTACACATTTAACTAATGGTTTGCA
Source organism: Neogale vison (assembly GCF_020171115.1). Lineage (NCBI taxonomy): Eukaryota > Metazoa > Chordata > Mammalia > Carnivora > Mustelidae > Neogale > Neogale vison. The sequence goes on from NC_058093.1 coordinate 958,923, forward strand.
AGTTAAACATGGGTTCTAATTATAGTAACTGTCACATAAAACTATTTGCAATGGGAGAAAACTTCAACGCAAACCACCAGTTTTGTAAGAGAGGAGAGAAGTTATCAGATAACAGAATTTCTGTTCTTCATAAGTAGACGATTAATGTGAAGCTGATCATGTAACCTCTACTGCATTGACTCGGCAACATCCGTAACGTCCCGGGTTCCTAAAATGCAGCAATAAATCACAGCAGGTTTGCATAAGCTACTTAGATTTTAAAATATTGGGAAGGTGAGATTTTAGAAAATAATCTCAGGTCGTGGCTACCTCACTGTTTCCTAGTAGTGAGAACCCCCACGGCTCCCCCTCAGACTCTTCTGGGAGAGCCGTCTGAAGCGCGGAGCCTCTAACTCGGTTGTCTGCGCCCTCAAGTATCCTCTCGAAGTAACTTCAATTCAAATAGTAAATTATAATTTCGACGTGGAAACTTGAATTGTGCATTTTACTTAGTAACAATAATTAAAAAATTAAAATAATTAAAAATTATTGACTGGGGGCATCTGGGCGGCACAGCCGGTGAAGGCTCTGACTCTTGCTTTTCGCTCAGGTCGTGCTCTCAGGGTCGCGGGGTCAAGCCCCAGGCACGCTCTGTGCTCAGCCCGCGTGTAGCTACAGCTCCTCTCTCCCTCGCCCTGTGCCATTCCTCCACCCTGCCCCTGCTCTCTCTCGAAAATAAGTGCATAAATCTTTAAAAAGATTATTGATTAGAAAGTGAGATTCACTTGTGGTTAATCTTTTTTTATTAACTTGTGGATAAAATTGATATTGTCTATTTTAGTTTGACTTTTGAAGAAGCCAGAATTATTTATTTTTAGAAATTTAGAATATGAGCGTAACATAAAGTTGTTCTTTTATTTTACATCAAGTAGTGACTGAAATTAAAATTTTCTTTCTATATCTCCATCTCCATAAAATCCATATCTACGTCCAAATTCATATATATTTTTCTATCACCAGTTTCACTAATAACTTCAGTTCACAGCATACTTTGTGTTTTTAATGCCATATTTATGATTATAAATCAGGTCTACCCAAAACACAGCATAATAGATGGAGATATTGTACAACTTAACCATTTTTTTAGAGTTTGTTCAATATTTTAAAAAGAAATCTGTCACATAATATAACTGACTTCAAAACTTCCTGCTTTAAGAGAAGTAAGTCTGTGACCGGTTCAGAGGTCTGACAGAAGACATTTGGTTGAAGATAAAAAATTCACAATCACTCTTTTCGTGGGGGTATATTAAAGGGAAAGAAAATATGCTTTGTCTAAAAACTACAAAACCTCACACTAATAAGTAAAATTATATAACTTGTTTAATCTTGATCCATATATACAGAAAGATAAAAACTGATGTGCAATGGGAAATTCATATGATGAGGAACCCTTGGAGAAATATGCATTTTCAATATTAGAGGCAAATTCTTGTCATTTAATGGAGGAAAATTAGCTTATCTTTTCCATAAATATTTTTTATTTATGAATAACTTGCAGCATACCTATATATTTGTAAAAATTTTTAAGAAAATATATTCCTCATAAAGGTGGTATGGTTTCCTCTGCAACTTAACACTAGAAAACAGTATCTTAAAACACAGTATGGTCAGGAACACACTGCTCAGTAGGGAAACCTGTTAACCTCTGCAGTAGTTACACTATCTGGATCTACTTACTCTACCTGACACAGTATCTGGGCTTTTTCTAAGTTTGTTTTTTTTTTTAATTTAGAACCTTGTGAACACACACTTAAACAGGTTTGTTAATCACAACACAGTGTATTGTGTATACCATGATTTACACTGAAGTCAGGTGCAAATCACAATACAGTCGATAATGTTTAATAGAAATTTCATGTCATACAAAAGAATATAATATTATGTATTTACAGTTTTGTCCACGTTAAGAGACCGAAATCCCCGTAGACAGGTATAAGCATGCGTAGTCTTGTACTGTCCCGGTGGGATGCCCTTTGCTTCGACGTTAATCAAACGTTGCTGCTTCCCTTCTTGTTGCTTTTCTCCACACACGCTGATCTGAGCTGCTTTGTCTCTTTTATAAGAACGGTTACTTTCAGCAGAAAGTTCTTACCATATGTTTATGTGGTATCTGTCTATTTAAAAAAAAAAAAAAAAACACAACGTTTGTTAGTCTATTGTTCCAATATATTGTATGAAGTGTCTGGTGCAAATCATATGTTCTACCACATGTATGTACGACAAGTTGTGTTTCTACAGGGAAAGTAACACCCTTAGTGGGTTTGTCTCTCTGCCTGGTTTCCCTGTTTCTTCGTGCACACTGTGCTTGCTGATTGCTTTGTGACCCGAATCTCCTCTCTCTTGAGTGTGTTCGACTCTTAGGGTGAAATGAAAATAGATGGTCAGAGTTCCTCAGGAAACAGATGGCTCACAGACATTTAGATAATTCAAAAAGAGTTTATTCCCAGAAGTACTAATTACAAATTTGGGGGGGGAACACAAGAATAATGTGGGATCTAGGCCTAACAGCAGCTTGCTACCAGTACCCCGGGGCCTAACATGGCAAAAGGAGGGAGAAAACTAGAATCCAGAAGAAAAAAGAAAGTCGTGATAGAGCAGACCCCCTCAAGGGGAGCCACCTTGATGACGTGACCTTCACAGGAAGGACATTGACAGCGAAAGGGAATTTCCCAAAGAGAGAGCCATGGGGATACCTACTGTCATGTTTCCCTCCTCTCCTCTCCCTCCATGTCTCCTAGTCTCTCTCTGAATTTCTGTCTCTGTCTCTCTCTCACTTCCTGCCAGGACTCCCAAGAGACTGAATTTAACCCCACACCAGTATGAATGGTGATCCTATTGATACAGTCCACAGGGATCAGCCTCCTGAAGAGATAGGACAGATGGGGAAAGGGGGGAATCGAATCTGACAGAGCGCAGAGACCCAGGACAGTCCATTCTTCTTGCTTTTTGGTGTCCACTTGTGTTTTTTCTAAGGTTCGTCTCTACATAAGAAAGCATGAAGTCTGATCAGCTACCTTATCATAAAAGGGTACCATTAATGAGTTCTTATTCCTACCTAAAATCTACAAATTTAAATACTCTTGTGTTCTTCATATAAAGTGGTGGGGGGGAGGATGTTGTAGAAAATAACCTATTAATTGATATAAAATATAGCTACTAGAGTCCTTTTCTCTGTCATCATCAATGAGGCCAAAGTTGACAACTATAACTACTTTCTGCCTTTATCCAATGATACTCTTAATGATTCTCTTACCCTTTGCCTCTATCAAATGAGACTATTTACCACTGGATAAGCCAAACCTTCACTTCTGCTTGAACTGAGTCCTAACTGGTCCTACGAATACTGTGTTCTTAGAGTTTCCTAAGAAGGAACACTACTGTGCGGGGAAACACTAACAGGCTCCCAAGTCAAGGGTATCTCATGAACATAGCCCTCACTGACCTCATAGGGGAGGAGCAGCCCAATTTCCCCCTAGTCATCAGCATGAAGTACCTTGTACAATATTGTGACTCTTCTCTTCTTATGGGGTCAGTGGCATAGGAGATCAAAATGGCCAGGGATAGTTTCAATTCCTAGTTCTTTGGAAACATGACCAAGTGCAGGGAAATATTCTTTCATTGGGAAATGGTACCTCTCAATCTATGGAAGCAGAGGTCCTGCTGATGGAAGACACGTGAATTTTAGTAGTGTCTCAAAGAGAAGGTCTTTGCCTTGGAATCACAGACCTGTGCATACTGCCAGTGGAGAATTTGGCCCAAAATGTTGGCCACTAGTTTATGGCATATTTGGCAATTGGTAGGATAGATCCTGGTGGCGCAGGGTTAATCACTCAGGAATCATTGTAATTGAGTCTTCAGCTCACCATTCCCTATTAAGCATGTTGTCCCCAGGATATGTGACACACGGCCCAGTTAATTTCATGGGCATGAGCTCACGGCTACACCTCCTTTGTCAAAAAATATGCCCCCGGCCTATGAAGATTTGTGCAGCGTAACATAACCATAAACAAAGGAGTCTATAAACCCACCAATGGGTGTGCTTGCAGAATTGCTGCAGTCGGAGAAGGCAAGTCCAGATCCAGGTGGGCGTGAATCAGTAGGAAGATAAAACCTGAGAGAGAAAACAGGAGATGGCTGGCATTCGTTATTTCAATTGAGAGACGTTTTAAGATACATACATATTAGTTAAAAAATGATACATACATATTCCTTTAAGCAAAAATACATGTCATACTAATTACTTTGTAATACCGGTTCTTGTATTTTTGGATTTTTGTAGTCAAGCAACATTTTATTCAGAAAATAGGTGCTTTACAGAGAATACTAATTTTTCATTTTTTAAGGCAACTGAAAAGTAACCCTTCTGTTTACTTTAGCCACATGAAAGAAAGAACATTTTAACATCTAACAAGAAGGAAAAACATAATATCAGAATAAAAGGTGATTATTTGAAAGAAATAATGAAAAACTTCCTATAGCATCATTACTTTTCTTATTTTTCTGTGAAGATTTTTAAAATCACAGACCACTACCTGACTGAAATATTAGAACAAGTGACCCGTGACATTATTTAAGACCGTTATATCGTCCTAACATGCCATCACAACTCCAGCATGGAATCAGATAGAACCGTGAATTCCGTGGGCAGGAGCTCATTGCTACCCTTCGTTTATCATAAAGTGCCTTCTTGGGAACTAACAGTGCAAGAATGTTACCGATTAACATTAACCTATAATACAGCATACACTTGTATTAAGTGATGTGAGAGAAAAATAATTGTTTAAAGGGTTACTAAGACCTACTAAAGAATTTCAAGTGTTATAGCTACTGTTTCCTATCAATCCAATTGCTGGATAATTGACAAATTCTAAAACCTCCTGTTTAGTTGATGTATAAGAATATAAAGGAACACCTGACTACTATCATGCCTTCTTCTAGCCTGTCAAGTTACATAAAATTTTAAATGCCTATATACACCGTGAGAAATGAGTTTAATGGAAATATCCATATTTCCCACCAACTTTATTCTGGTCTCAACATTATATCAAGATACATCGGGCATGAATTCACTTTCTCATTTATGTCCTTAAGGGGAGACCGTCAGTTTACTTAATTTACACATGCGGTACATGCGACGGAAACGCGGCTCTATGGAGAGTTACAGGAATGAAACAATTTCTTAAATTCTAAAGTTAGAACAAAGCTTTCTATATCCCCTCAAAATAGAATATTTATGTTATGGTGCGTTTTTTATTTAAAACTTGGAAACCCTTAGGATAAAAATACAGAATTTTTTGTTTAGAAATTTCAAGTACTGTGTGACATCATAGAGGACTGGCATATGTGAAACTGTGCTGCAAATCGGAAATGTCGTGATACCTAACGCAGAACATCCCAAAGTAACCTCTGCTTGCGTGCCCTCCGGACACCACCATCCGTCTTTGAACTTAGCCTTATTTCCTTCAGGGTCTGGGCTAACTCTTATTCTTTCGACTCTTTGATCAAAAGCAATGAAAATATGAAAAAAAAATTCAATATCCTGTGCTAGAATTCTTCATGAGCTGGCATCAAAAGCTTAGTGTAGAGAGTATGAACTTCAGAATTTGACAGATCTGGGTTTTAATCTTGCCTCTCCCACCCAGCAATTCCGGGACCTGTGGCACGTTACGTAAACTCACTGAGATTGAATTTCTGGTCTGTGAAATGAAAGCACCAGCGTTGATGTCATCACTGACACTCACCGGCCGTGTGACGTCACCGTGCCGTGTGGGCTCTACGGCTCACGCTCTGTGTCTGTAAAATCACGATGACGATAGGACCTCCCTCCAGAGGCCGACTAACCAAATCCTTCCCAGATCCTGTACCTAATTATATACATATTCAAAATTTTTATTATCTTTAACCTCTCATATTAAAATCTTCAGGCTCCAGAAAATCTGTATCCTCTTCTGCTGGCTTCCTTGGAAAGTTTTGATATTATTATTTTTCATAATTATCATTATCTTCAGGGTTAGAAGGCATTATGGTTTGTGCCTGGATCAAAATAGGTGTTCATGTAAACACAGTTTTAATAATAATATCAGCAGTATTATTGTTATTCTAAAAATGCAAAGTGACCTCATTCACCCAGATAGTCCAATTTTTTTAAAGATTTTTTTTTTAATTTCTTTATTTAACAGAGAGAGATCAGAAGTAGGCAGAGAGGCAGGCAGAGAGAGAGGAGGAAGCAGGCTCCCCACTGAGCAGAGAGCCCGATGCGGGGCTCGATCCCAGGACCCTGAGATCATGACCTGAGCCGAAGGCAGAGGCTTAACCCACTGAGCCACCCAGGTGCCCAAATAGTACAATTTTTGCATGTGTAATTTATAATGCTTAAATTGTTATTGAACTGAAGAAAGTTCCTATACCAGTTAATTCTCATTTGCAAAAATATCCATTTGTGTATATTTTGTTGCTTAATTAAATAATCATGGTTATGTTTACTGTCATTAAATGAAGCTAGCACTACTGAGTGGCTGCTTGGCGTCAAATGCTCTGTAAATGTAACCTATTAAGAATGGTAGATAAGGGGCGTTTGGGTGGCTCAGTGGGTTAATCACATTCTTGGTGACAGAATGTGATAAGGCACAGTAAATTATGAAATGCGTCAAGTTTTCCACCTGCAATGGTAGATATGCTTCATATTTATGGGGAACCTAAAAGTGTAACCATGTCAGACAGAAGCATTGATTTACTTTAATGATGAAATGTCCTTTTTTGTTAATTTGGCTGTTTCTCAGTTATTTCCCCCTTCTTTGGTGACCCTAATTTCCTTTTCAGCTGTTCCTTCATTCTCACTCTGGATGGTCTTAGTAGAAGGTCAATCAGTGTGTCCTGCCCTACTCTAGAGTCTATGTCAGAACCTACGGAGGCAGAAGGAAATTTCTCATGGGGAGGACTCTATCCAATGGAGCCTAAACCCTAGCCTTAAACTTCTAGTGAGCAGCTTGGCCATATTTTCAAACCCAGGACTGACTGGACACTTAACAATCACAAAAGCAATTCTTTATAACAGATTTCAGTGTGGGTGAATAATAACAATTATCAAAGACACTCGGTAAACATAAACTATCCGTGGTAGTAAAGGTAGTGCAAAGTGAGACTCATATGACAACCTTCCTGTTAAAATATTATTACTCAAAAAAAGTTACTATTACTAATAATAAAGTACAATCTGTCCTGGATGAATGAAAAATGCCATGGCTTTCCCCTACAGTAAAAAAATTCCAAAAGTAAGAGTCTAGAATGATTTCCAACCAGAAAGGAAAAGCCATCTCCTCTGAAGGGAAGGCTGTCTACCACGATGCCACGGAGCTCATGGCGTCATTCCCAAACCTCGCCGCGTTTCGGATACTGGAGTTGCTCCAGGTCTCCACGTTGTCAACACAGTGCACAGTCCTCACACTACATAACCCTCCGACAAATGTGCAATCCATTGGAAACATTCAGAATAAAAAGGAAAACCCCTCTGAGCAATCACAGAGAATTCCTGCGTCATGTCTGGCTGCTGTTCAGGGGACTGTGTGGTGTGGAGCTTGGTGATTGCTGCGGCCAAGTTCTTCACGTCACAGCAAGGCTCCTAAAGGGACACCCCGTGCCCTGCTGAAAGGTGGCATGTTTCCGCAGTCCTGCGGGGGGCACTGGCCGGGCGGCATTCGGTGCCCACTCAGAGTTAGCTTGCAGCACACTGTGAAAAATGTGGAGAGAATTTCTTTTAATAAAGGATATTTTATTTGGTAGCGGACAGCACTGACTTGTGGAAAGACAACACTTTCACCTTTTTTTAACCTTCCACAATATGAATTTAGGCAGTAATTATCTTCAGAGTCTGTGAAGCAGAGCCAATTTACTTTTTTGTTCCTGTTCGACAACCAGATTGCTCCCCTACACCGTGTTCTACCGGCTTTTAATGACCTGAGGAACGCTTGGCAGTGACTGCTAAGCAAACTTCAGTAGTCCCAGCGCTGGCCGACATGCCGCTGGAACAGATCTCACAGGCTGCTGGTAATCTCTTGGCAATCGCTCCGAAGGGGAAGAATAAAATCTATCTCACTGTAGCCCTAAACACTTCCTGGGACTCTAGAGATTGCTCAGTGGTAAATGGCATTTTAGAAACCGTATTGAGGTCTGGATACAACAGGCAGGATGGAAATCAAGTGCAAAATCACAGACATTAAAAAGGCTTTATTTCAAAATGTGTTTAAAATAAGCTGTAATCTGTTATATTTTTATTTGTTCATCTTATTCGTGCCTTTTCTCTGTCATATATGAGTATATGAGACATACACCTAATGGGCATATAATTAATTTTGATTCGTGTAAGCAATTCATGGATCTAATTTGCAGAGTATCCATGTTTGTATACTTTTGAGCATGACATGTTATTAACTGATATGGAGATACAAATTCCTTAAAGAAACACTGTATTTCTCATCAATAGATGTGTTATATCAATATCTATATTATCAATATTGAATTAATATTTCTCTAAAAATATTACAATAAAAAAGAATCTGTATTTTCAATTTGAAAATAATATTTTGTTTTTAGTAATTCCTTACATAAGGATTTGTAAGTTATAATAAGTACCACATCAAGGCACATCTTTTTGTCTATACTGCATCCTGGTGTCTTCACCTGCTCTGATGTCCTGCACAGAAGACAGCACTTAGCTTTGTGGATGAACTCCACACCCCTGTTTGTCGCAGATCCTGGAAGAACTCTTCCTTCTATGGATATTGTGTCAGAGTTAAACATTCTCAGCACATAAATGGTCTAAAAAAGAAAAATAATGAAAATCTTGTAACTCTCAGAGAGGATAGATGCAGCCCTAATGGGACATTATAAAAGAGGAGATGAAGCTGTTTTCCAGAAATCACAGGTAGGGACTGAGCAGACTAAATTGTTAAATTGTGCTAGAGATTTGTTTTTTATCTAGTCAGTAAATTCTTGCCAAATGATCCCTGCAAGTTATATGACTCAGGGTTTAATTCTTTAGTGGTACAGACAACTATAAGGTTACAAAAAAAGTTAAATAAAGCAGAGGCTATTTACACAGATGACAGCCAATTTAATTCTTTAATGTTTAATTGTCTGAAAGAAACCTAGTATACTTCTATCTTGCTAGCTAGCAAGCTATCGATATCTCAAAAAATAGGATTTATAAAAGATTAGGAGTATTTTATGAGCAATTGGTATACCCAAGTGAGAGCTGGAATTTCTGAATGTTAGTAGGGACAGCAGTCCGAAGCTGAAAGTGTTCAGCACTATTTACTCACGTCCAGTGCCACAGCAGTTACTCACGTCCAGTACCAGAGTATTTACTCACGTCCAGTACCAGAGTATTTACTCACATCCAGTACCAGAGTATTTACTCATGTCCAGTACCAGAGTATTTACTCACGTCCAGTATCACAGTATTTACTCACGTCCAGTGCCACAGCAGTTACTCACGTCCAGTACCAGAGTATTTACTCACATCCAGTATCACGTCCAGTATCACAGTATTTATTCACGCACAGTACCTGCAATACTTACTCTGAGACTAAGAACTCTGTAGCTTCTTGATGCAAATTCCCAGATTAAGAGAATTATCTCCTGGCTTTGAATTGTGGTAAACACAAATGCAATATCATATCAGTAAGAACAATGCCTGTTGGGAGAATAATAAAACCAGCCAACGAAGTATTTGTGATAATGTAGGAGTCCAGAGTAGCCCCATGTTAATACCAAATGGTTATTACTTCCATTTTTATTCTCCTTTGTCAGGTATTCCTAATTTAGGACATTTTTTCTTCCTTTCCAAACACATAAAAGTGTAATTTAGGAAATTACTTCTGTGTCTATTTGGGCATTATCCTTAAATTAAAATGGCAAAAATCTTTATTTTCAGTTTAAGCAGGTATTTTGGAAATAGCCAACAACACATTTTACTTTGGGAGAAAATGAACTTTAAAATCATGTAGGTGAGTTGACAACTATTGGTTGTTCTGTGAATTTTTACATCTGAGTTCATCCGATAAGACTACTTTAGGGATGTGTAAGGATGCGATGTCATTGAGTCTAAAGACTATCCTTGTTCCTAATTGATTCCTCAGCATTTTACCAGGTCACCCAGCACATACTGTGGCACACAGTGAGCGTTGAGTTTGCTTTTTTGTCCGTACTCTCCACAAATATAAACAACTTCCATCATTTCAGGTTACTTTTATATAGTAATATTTTATCCTTCTTCAAGCTCTAGAACTTTTAAATGCTCTTAGAAATACCAGAGAAGATAAGTTATTTTTATATTTCCCATTTAATTTACTTTTTCTGAACTGCTAGGCAGAGTCAAGGAACGTGAGTTGTTCCTCTCAATAGAGAATCTCCAAAATGACCAAAGTCAGCCTCAATTTGTAACCTAGGAGCAGGTTCTTAGGATATTTGGAAATATGGCCTCACGACTCTGAGTGTATGCACCAGAATACAGAGAAAAATGTATTGCTTGAGGAACCACGTCTCCTTTTGTCTGAACAGTGAAATTATTGTCTTTGATGTTCGGTTGAAAACACATAATACCAAGTAATGTATTTCTATGGTGACAACCTCTGGGAATGCCACATTGTACAAAAATTGTTAGGACAAAATTAAATTTCTTTTTTTTTTAAGATTTTATTTATTTATTTGACGGACAGAGATCACAAGCAGGCAGAGAGGCAGGCAGAGAAAGAAGAGGAAGCAGTTCCCCGCTGAGCAGAGAGCCCGGTGCGGGGCTCGATCCCAGGACCCTGACTGAGATCATGACCTGAGCCGAAGGCAGAGGCTTAACCCACTGAGCCACCCAGGTGCCCCCAAAAGTAAATTTCTATATTGTGTATTTATAATTTGGGAACCCCTGCTAAAAAATATATGATGTGGTCTGGAAAATACAACACATGGAAATTTAATAAAAGCAAAACTTTAACAAGTTGAAGAAGTAATTGGCTACAATTTATTTTCTCTTTTTAATTTGGAATTTATTGATAATTTCTTAATCAATGATGAATATTCTGTTATATACTGATGTAGTCTGTTACCTAGTGAAGAATGCACTTTGCCATCACAGTGTCTGAGGAGGCCTGAACTGTTCCCGGGTGTTGAAGATCGTGGTCATTGATTGTAAGGGCGAATTTCTGGCGTCCGTGCACGGAGTCCCCAGAGCAGTGTTGACTGGAGCAGTGAGTGAGGCAGACGACGTGGACGAAACCGGAGAGGAAACTGCTTGGAGCAAAGCCTGCCCGTCCGCAGTCACCGGCTGCGACCCAGCCTCGCGGGCATGACCGAGCGGTCCCAGATGAGAACAGCGGGAACGAAAGCAATCAAGTGCGAAGTTAAAGGTCCAAGTGCGGAGCTGCGACGGAAGAAACGAATTCTTGCTAAATCAGCTAAGACCAGGCAAGGGGCCTCTCTGCTGCGGCCGGGGATGGGGCTGGGGCCGGCGGGACAGCTGGGCTGTCTGCACCTGTTCCCGGAGCGAAGGCGCAGGGCAGAGGTTTCACGGTGTGGACGAGACATAGGTTCCCCCAGTTAAAGCAAACTCCCACCAAGTTGCCGCAGAATCGCGAAGGCAGGGAGGGGGAAGAGAGGGCACCTGCCCCTCTGTGCTCAGTGTCTCGGCCGTAGACACCCACGGTGCCCAGAGGCAGGGCCGGGAAGGCACGAACGTGCTGGACAAGGCCCAGTGGCCACTCCCTGGGCGGCTCCTGCCGTGCTGACGCCCCAGTCTGCCTGGGGACGTCCCTGTCAGCCGCGTGGCAAGGCCTCCCGAGGGCACGCTGCTCTTCCGATTGTGCAAGGACAGCCGAGGAGACGTGAGCAGGCTTCCCATAAACCGCTGGTGACCAAGGACAGTCGGACGTGCGGTCCTATGTGCGATGGCCAGACGGGTTTCCTTGTTAATTATTTTTCTGATTCCCATTTTCCTCTTTTGGAAGGTGAGGTCCCTAATGCAGGGTTCTGTGTGGGATAAACGAGGAAATAACAAATGTAAAATCCTTTTGCTAGAGTCTGGGATCGGGGACCTTTGTTAAAGGACACAGATGCCTGGGGTCCCGGAGGCCTCTTCCTTTCGCAGGTTGCCTGTCGGTCTGGATTTTGAAAGAAGAGCCCAGCAGATTCTGAGCGTAGGCGTAAGGAAAAAAAGAATTAGGGAGAGAGGACCACTCTTTCCATGTGGTTTAGGACTTTCCCATATCAAAGAGAAACAGTGATTTTTGGTCCCAAGAGCTAGTTCAGGAGGCAGCGCCGCGCACGGCTCTGAATTAGCTGCCGTCCGTCGGTGTGAGGTTGTTGGGTCGTCAGTGCTGGCCACTGTGTCGTTCCCGCATTTCAGTCCGGACGGTCACTCTCCTTGTGGCCTTTACCATTCATCTGGTAGAAGAATGTATTTTAAAATATCTTTCTACAAATTAATGAGTCGTACAACTCCTAATTAATGACCAACAGGAATTTTGGGATCGGCAAAGCATTTCGATTTTTAAATTTATGCATGATGAATACGTAAATGATTCTTAAATAACACATCACACCATTTTTAAAGAAATGGAATTACGGAATATATTATATTTTTAGATGTATTTTAATCAAAAGTGTTCCTAGAAGCAGCCTAGAGACATGTTAGAGAACATTAAGATGTCAGTTTTTAGGAGCTCATGTGGTGTGGTTTAGGTTTATGGCTCGCTAGTTCTACTTACTAAAGTACGAGGAGCTGAATATTTCATTACTGATACTTGGTAACTATGAACATTATAAATTTCTCTTTAAACTGTTACTTTTAAGGTGCTCCTGGGTGGCTCAGTCTGTTAAAATCTGATCTCGGGCCCCTGGGCCGCAGCCCCGTGCTGGGGTCCCTGCTCAGCGGGCCTCCCTCTCCCTTCCCCTCTCCGGTCCCTCGCACGCGTGCACATGGGCTCTCTTTTTCTCTCTCTCAGATAAATCGATTGTGATTAAAATGTTACTTTTAAATAATGGCGATAAGGGAGACAGTGGGAGACACGGCATGTGAGAGCAATAATGAAGACGGAGTATCTCGGTGAGGCGCACGTTCTCGGAACAAAGAATAACCCGACGGAACACGTGCAGCTGCACAGCAAAGCGAAGCTGAGAGAACGTCAAGAGACCGAAGTACAAGGAGAGATGCCTCAGGCGCATCGGTTAGAAGAAGACTCCATATTACTAGGATCTTAATTCTTCCCTAAAATTCCAGTAGGCTTATGTTTAGAAATTTGTAGGCTTATTTTAAGATTTTATGGAAAAACTAGGACTCTAGAATAGTTTCTCCAGCTTTCCTGGAGAACTTACTCTACCACATTTAAGACTTACTAAAAGTCACAGGAATCTAGACTCAGGTCTGGCAAGGATACATGAATGGGAGGGAACAGAGACTCTGGAAACAGACCGGTACGTATATCATCAGTGGATAAACAAATGAAGGTGGTAAGAAAGTTTAATGGAAAAAGAAACTTTCAACAAGTGAAGCGAAGATACAAAAGCACCGTCTGTCCGAGCTGTTAGGGATGTATTATCTATTAGGGCGTAACAAGTCACTCTGAAATCTAGCAGCTTCAGTGCAAAAGCATATCGTCTTGCACAAGTGCCGACCGAGGGTTAGGGTGCTGCAGTGGCTTAGCTGGGCCCCTAGAGCAGGGTCACCCCAAAAGTCACCGTCAGGGTCACAGTCCTCTCACGGCTCAAGCGGGGCTGGAGAACCACTTCCAGGAGAACTCCCACGGCTGAGGGAAGGTCCCCGCCTCTCTGGCTGCAGACTGGAGGTCTGGCTCGCTTCCATGCAGCCTTCCACAGGGATGCTCACCGCACTGGAGCTTGCGTTGCTCACAGCGAGCAACAAGAGACTGCGCACCCAGGACAGAGGCCTTGCCCTCTAATAATCTGATCATGTAATGGCCACCATCATTTCCTCTGCCTGCTGTTGGTCAGGTACAACCAACCCAGGATGATGAGGCCTGAACAAAGGCATGACCAGAAGGTACGGGCGTGACTGACCACCATCCTGAAGGCTGTCCTTTACGTAATAAAGGAAACTTCATACATAAAGCCCTCGGAATGGGGCCTGACATGGCAGAAGCGCTAAACAAACATCACCTTTTCCTACTGTGACTGTACCAACTATTTTGATTATTTAGTGACAAAAATACAACATTACATTTAGAAAATAAATTTTTTAAATTTGTTTATTTCTTTGAGAGAGACAGAGAACATGCAAGTGTGGAAGAGGGGCAGGGCGCAGGAGAGACTCAAGCAGAGTCCCCACTGAGCCAGGAGCCGGACGAGTTTGTTCCCAGGTCCTGAGATCGAAACCGCAGCCGAAACCACGCGTCAGGTGCTTACCCAGTGGAGCCGCCGGGTGCCCCTACATGGGGGTATTACTACTGTGTCTCTGACATATTTATAACCGTGACTTTCTTTTCACACCAAGTGAAGTATAATTAGTAGTTAGATGTTGCTCCCAAGTTTTAAGTTCATGAAATCGATATTAATGCAAAGAAACCACGTTTGGCCGTACTGCACTCTGCAGTGAACCTTATCCTTCTGGACTTTGGTAGATAATCCAGGCCGCGGTTTCCCGTGTCCGGGCCAGCGAGTAGGGCCAATGTGCAGGGCCAGCCGAGATGAAGCTTCAGTGGAGACAGTTTGGGTGCCAGTGTCGGTGCTTTGCCTCCTCCGGGTCAGCTCACCTTCCCGACGCAGCCGTTACTGGCTCGGTGCCCTCACGCCGCGAGGCCGTAACAGGTGGACGTCGTCGTGAATGACTCGCCGCACACATATCTTCATGCAAAATCTGCTCGTTTTATTGCCACTTAATATCCTCCTTTTCAAAGTCAGAATCATGACCTCTCGGAATTTGCATTGGTCGAGTGAGCGGATTGACAGTGGCTCTGAATGTAGTAGATCTCCTTAAAAAGTGGGGAACCGTAACCTTCAGATTTAGGAGAGATTGATCTAAAGTTGAGAGTTTCTCACACCGCACTTGCACAGGAGGCAAATCGCGGCGACGTGATGTCGTAGGCGTTTGTAGTTTCTTGGGCGTCTGCCATTCGTCCTCTTTTCACAGTCCTCTCTGAAGCTATTTTCAGTAAATTACTTTTCTCTCAGAGTGCATTAGCCTAAGCTACCCAGAAACACGGCCTGAGGCAAACTTTCAGGCTAATGTTTTATGGTGAACGTCACTGGAATGAAGAAGATTTGGGAGGAAAGGAAATAAGGCAAAGGAGGAGGGAAAGCCAGTGCAAGCATTTCCAGCGGCCAAGGAGACTCAGATGTTGGCTTGGTCGTGAAGAACCCCTCCAGGGTCCCTTGAAAACCAGTTTGCTGAACAGCACCATTTCCTGTGTCTCCGGAGAGCAAGCGATCCTACAGAGTTCTGCCCCCCACACTTGTGAGTCAGGCTTTCTGTCTCCTCTTGACAGCGTCTGGGGGAAGACACGCCTCCGTCGGTTTTGTTTCCTTGATCCTGGAGTCTAGATGC
Source organism: Neogale vison (assembly GCF_020171115.1). Taxonomy (NCBI): domain Eukaryota; kingdom Metazoa; phylum Chordata; class Mammalia; order Carnivora; family Mustelidae; genus Neogale; species Neogale vison. The sequence continues at coordinate 974,506 of NC_058093.1, forward strand.
CCTCGGGGACACTCAGTGGGAGCCGGTCCTCACCCCGCACAGGCTGAGACCATGCAAGGTGTTGTAGGGCCGCAGCCGTCCGGCTGTGCGGGCGGCCAGGACGGCCGTGCGGGGCTGCTGTCTGGGAAGTAGGTCAGGGAGAAGCAGGTTGGGGAGAAGCAGGTCGGGGAGAAGCAGGTCGGGGAGAAGCAGGTCAGGGAAAGCAGGTCAGGGGGAAGCAGCCCCTAAGGCCCGTGGTGCCGAGCTCTTCTGTCCTAGCGTAACAAGGTCCAGAGACAAGATGTGTTTTGGTGGGGGGCGGAGGGGGCGGTGAGAATTTCTACTGACGTCAAAGGGGATTCCATCCTCTTGTGCGGGCAGAAATAGTAAACTGAAGTGCTTGTCCACGTATCAGGATTTGAAAGAGTTTCATAAAAATTGTTCGAAGTCCCAGGTCTCGCGGCCGCTTGGGGATATAAAAGCAAAGTTGAAGGAATTCTCAAGGTAACGTTGTAAATTTGCTGCGAGGAGATCATGCTCCCCCTCACCCCCGACGTAACGATGGAGACGGAGTAAGACTCTGTGGGGAATTCGAGAGATCGCGAAGCTCAGACGTTTCGGGGACAAACGAATTATTTCCTTCCTAGGAAAAGTAAGAGTTCGTGACAGCAAAGTGGAGGTCTGACGTGGTTTGGGAAAGGAATCCCACTGATGACTGGTCAAAGGGCTGGTTCGATCGTGCACGCGTAGAGAAGGAGAGACAATGAGAAAGAGACGGGCCCGATGGAGAGACTTTATTTGGACCAGAACCTGGCAAGGGAAGTCACGGTGTCCAAGTCGGTCTCATATTCCCTTTACATCGGAACGAACAGATTAGAGAACCTCATTGAAGGAAGACCCCGCTGCCATCCACACCTTCTGCCCCGCATCTCCGCACCCGAAGGCGTCGGAGAAACGGGGAGAAACTGCTCTGTCTGGGATTTGGAAGATTTTCAGCTCTGAGCTTGAGAGTTTTATTGTACATGTCTGGGTGTGTTAATTATAGGCTGAGACGGTCCAAACACGGAAACAATCAGGGAGGTTTTATTAACAAACGGTGATTAGCAACGGGGCTGCCCAGATTTAATCCTGGACGAGAGGGACAGGTCTCATGCAGAGCATTTTCGGGGCAGTCTAAGGAAGAAAACCAAGACTGTTGTACATTGTCATGACTGTGTCCTAGGACTCTGTTCTCCCAATATCCTGAGTAACGTAATGTGCATTTTTTCTGTCCTATTTGTAGAAATGAATTAAGATTTAATTAAATGATTTAAGAGGGGCGCCTGGGTGCCTCAGTTATTAAGCATCTGCCTTCGGCTCAGGTCACGATCCCAGGTTCGATCCTGGAATTGAACCCGCATCGGGCCCCCTGCTCAGCGGGAAGCCTGCTCCTCCCTCTCCCACTCCCCCTGCTTGTGTTCCCTCTCGCTGAGTCTCTCTGTCAAATAAATAAAATCTTATTTTAATAAGATTATAAATATTTAAAATTATAAATGTATAATTATAAATAAATATTTTATTTATTTATATTTATAAAATATTTATTTATATTTATATATATTTATATTATCTTTATTTATTTATTTATAACAAACAAAAAGTCTATGAAAAGTTTGTAAAAAATAACTCACAAATGCTTTATCCTGGGAGAATAACTATAATCATCTGGTTTTATCTTTCAGTCGACGTGTTTATATATACAGTAAATGAATATTTTATATACACAGTAGTTTTAAACTTCTGTGGTAATTTCCCCCATCAGTTTTGGAGTTTCTACTGTATTTCGGTGTAGGGACATCTCAGTTTATCTAATCTTTCTGTGTTTGGAGACATCGTAATTGATTCCATTTTTGAAGGTGACACTGACACAAATTTCTTGAAGAGAAGATTTACTTTGATTCGTGCAGTGATAGTTTTCCAAAATTCACATTTACTTGTGTTTGGTATTCGATGCTCGCATTTTTTGTTTTATCCGTTTTTTGTATCCCATGGCATATTCCTTGACTTCACCATTAGTTCAGTATTTTTTTTCTTACTCCTTGGATAAGAGAATTCCATGGGGTGTGGGTAGCTGTGCCGGGCGCTACAATCATTCACTAGCACTTGGGAATCACGTTAGACGTCTTCAGCCGTAGGTTCTTCTCCTTTTCCAGTGACCGGCAAGAGTAGCTTCAAGGAAAAAGCTGGAGCTGGTGTTATTCCCAGAAGGAAAACTTGCTCTATTTTTTATCTCCCAACTTTAGCATTATGGGCAAAAGGTTTGTAACTTGGCCTTGCCTCCCCTCAACATATGTGTTTTGGCCTCTTTCTCATTCTTCTGTTAATAATAAAACTAAGCCAATCCAGGGGCACACGGGGGCTCAGTCAGGGAAGCCTCTGCCTCTTGATCTTGGCTCAGGTTATGATCTCAGGGTCCTGAGCTGAAGCCCTGTGTTGACTCAGCACTGGACATAAAGCCTATTTAAAAAATAAATAAATAAAATAAAAGGAAAGGGGGAAAAAAACCCACCACAATTAAATCCATTCCGTATTCTAGCACTCTATCCAGAATTAACAATCAGAGCGTCAAATGGTGATTCTGTTGTTTACTCGCCTGATTTCAAACTTTTAATTATGCAGACATAACATTTAGAGATTTTTGAATTTTTCCTTCTTGTCCGTGCATATTATCTCCACACACCCTATTTGAAACTAGCAATCTATTCTTAAACTAATAAAATACCTTAAGTAATTTTGATAAATGCTTCTAATATTAGAAAAACAGTGAAATAATCACTTGCATTAACTGCACCCTAATCTGGCCAAGTTTCTCATTTCTGCGTCTCCTGGAAGTGGTTCTTTACTACGGCCTCGTGACTTTACCGCTGTCCTTCAGACTCAGCAACCTGCCCTTCCAGTTCCACACCTGATGTCTGAATTCAGTGTGTCAGGACTCATGATTATGTTTACTAATGATGTTATTAAAATTAAGTTTCTTCGTGATTAAGATGCAAATTGCTTCCTGATAGGGCCCATTCTGGTCTCCCTACTTCATACACACATGGTTTATATGATTCATGTAGCATGAATCATAGACAAAATTTGGCTTATATTAATCATTTCTCTTATATCTATAACAAATTTATATTACACGTATGATATAGTTCATCAACACTTTAAAAAGAGGCCTTGTTGAAGGCAGAAATAACAAATTTTAGCAACTCGTTTAGATGAGAGTAAATGAAAATCTATCAAATAAATGTATTAGGGTAAAACATTATTGTTAACTTAGGGGTCACACATGAAGGCAAAGTCCTTTCTGGAATTCTACAGACCTACAGTTTAGTAATTTGTCTTTAAGGTGTTACTGGTATTATCCTCTGAACAATTCTATTGATAAAAAACTAGTTAATACATTTTAAATACAAATCATGTTCTTGTAATTTGTATTTCTTCCTGATAGAAGGCAGAAGGAAGGCTAAGCCTGAGAAAAATTAATATCCAAGAATAATGTTTATTTATATTTTAATACAGAAATTCATAGAGATCTTTCAGAAAGTTTCAGCAACAAAAATTTTATCCTTAATAAACATGATATAAATGAAACATAGATGGCTCCACTGAAGCAAATGTTAGTTGACTTAAAGGGATAAAATGAGCTAAATATACCATAAGAGATATAATTTTTTTTAAATGTAACTATCCAAATTTTGAAAAAAATTGCAATGAATTGATTATATAAAGTAGCAACGTATAACATGCAAAAATCTGGAAAACATATAGAGCTAAAATAGAACAAGTCGATAGTACATTTATTTATTAAAATATGTTTTAATTTTTAAATGGTGTTTAACTTTGGTTTGTAGATAAGCAGAGTTGATACTAGAGCTAAAGAATTCATAAATTGAATTTGTGTTTTGCCATTTTTATGATGTTACAAGTTTTCTTTGCATACTACATAGAATATTTTGTTAATGAAACATACCTTTCAAAAGCCAGAAAATTCACCATTTATGTTGCAAGGCATCTGTGAATGATAAACAGTGATTCAGAAGAATTGGGTTTTATGGCTGATTTTATGACTAATTCATTAGGTAAAACAAAAAAAAAGACAAAGAAGAAGAAGAAGAAGAAGAAAACAACAACAAAAACCCTAGGCAATTCATTTGACCACTCTATTTTGGGGGCCCAAATATATAAAAATACATAGTTCAGGTTTGATAAGTTTTATCTAAGATATATTCTGTTTTTAGTAATCTGAGTTGAAAGATGGAGAAGGAAAACTAGCTCCTTATATATCGTGTACAAGCTATCATTTGATCAGACGAAACCAATGCAACTGGAAAGGATAGATCTTTACTAAAGCAGCAGAACGTGAAGAAGAAAAAAGTGTAATTCTGACTATTGCTTACTGCTAATCTGTTAGGTTACTGGAAACAAGTCTATCCGGTTATTGAAAATATGTTTCTTTCTTCTTGATTTTAATTTATATTATAATTCATTTTCATTTTTCATTTATAAATATACAACACATTAATTTAAATATGGAATATTGGCTACGATGCAAAAATCACGTAAGCTGTACTTTCTATATGAGGAAATAACACTTAGTAATCTTGGAAATAATTCAGTAATGAATTGTAATAAATCTAATTTAAAAATGTAATGTTGAGGCAGATTTCTCAAAAAAGGTTTTATCTCTGCAAAGACGTATTTGGCAGTACTGTCATTATGTTCTGAGGAATTGACTCCGTTGAAGGAAACGCTTATCCCCTAAACCTCGTTTTTTTGTATGGGAAAGGGAACTTGCTGCTACAGAGTGGGAGGTGTTGGAGGACGTGATGACTACCTCCGTCCTGCTTCTCCACAGCTTCACACTTACTGCTCGTAAGTCACGTCTTCACCTGATGGTGAGCCTCACTTAAGACTGGGCATTGAGAAACGAGCGCTTCTGGGTTTTTTTTCTTTGGGAAACCCGTACTTTCAGACACACTTGTTCTGTGTTCATGTATGTGAAAAATGGTCCTGAACAAGCTCCATTCCTGCAGGGCTGGGGGCACACGTTCAGGATTTATATGGGGAGAAGAGTATTTGTAAGCCCCCGTGGCCTGGGAATAGCACTTCTGTCATCAGTCAGCTCTTTGCATTTTTATCTCTGATTACCTGACCTCCTACTTCCGTATTTCAGATGGTTCCAAACTGTTTAATTATCGTTGACGACCACAAATACACTTGAACGCTTAATACCTTACCCTGGTATCATGAAATCTCCTGCGCCAACACCCGCCATAAAACAGTTCATACTCCTGGCTCTTAGGAAAACAGACTGCGAGTGGGGAATGATTTAAGGAAGCTTGGATAAGAACGTAATGTCAAGATTGTGGTCAGCTTTGCACTTGGTTTTTCTCTTCCCTAGTCCCTAATTGAGTAGTTTGCCCTTACTCCCTCCTTCAAAGCGCATATCCAATACCCTGCGGGTTTTGTCAGTTTCTTCCCCCTCCACCTAGTCCTTGCTATTTCCCCCCGACACACACACTGTTTAGCATCTTTGTCTCTGTAAACTCGGTGTCACCAATCATGAAAGTTCTCCAGGGGCACCTGACTGGCTCAGTTGGTGGAGTGTACAACCCTTGATCTCAAGATCAAGAGTGCGGTTTGCGCCCCATGTTGGGGATAAAGCTTACTTAAAAAACAAACCAAAAAAAATGTTGTTTTTTTTGTTTTTTAAAGAGTTCTCTATCTCTGATGTCCTATTATATACCTATTTGTACTATAATAATACATGTATTGTGAACATGATAATAGTGGTATTGATTATCATAAATATGTGAGATAGATTTCAGTTACAGGTAAATTGGAAACAATAATTTTGGGGATTCTTGAATGTTTGGTCTTTGATTCTTAACTAAAGTAAGGGTAGTGGGATTTATGATGATTTATTTAAACTTCTGAACTTTTCCTAGAAATCCTTTAAGCTCAGTTTCTTTACTGAAGGTTTGCAACCAACATAACCAGTTAAGTCAGCCTGGCAGATTGCGTAGCTAGGAAGGCATGAAAGCCACGGTTGGGACTTTGTATTTGGGGTCTCCCAAGCTAAGCTTGCTTAAGATTGGTTCAAGCTGGAAACAGAGCAAGGTCAGGGTGTGTGAAAAAAGAGCCCTGGGTAGCTTGCTCAAGCGATATTTCTTGGAATCCCCTGCTTTCATGTATTCTTTCATTTGTCTTTTTTTTTTCTTTTTTTAAAGTAAGCCCTACGCCCAGTGTGGGATTTGAACCCATGACCTTGAGATCAAGAGTCTCATGCTTACTGATTGAGGCAGTCAGGTGCCCCGTCTCTTTCATTTGTCTTTAAATAAAAGCCAACAGAAGTGTGCAGTGTGGAACAGTCTTTTCTAACACCTTAATTTGCTGTATACACCAGGAGATTGAGTTAAAGCCTCGGGATATTATCCTGGTGGGGGACAATTGGCCTGAAGACGTCTTAGACTTGATTAACGGCAAATTGTTTTCTTAACCGTTCGTAGATGTATACATAAAGTAGAGAAAGCTCTATGATGAGGGAGGTGAAAAGTTACAGTTTGTACAGAAACAGGAAAAAGTTTATGCTGGTACTTCTAGATGGAAGAGTTGTCTGTTAAATTCCATACCAGACCCAAACGTTTGGGTATTACCAATGTTTGGAATCTGTATTTAGCTTTAATTATCTATATAATTTCTTACTATATAACATTAAAAGGCAAGTTCTATTGACAAACAAAGAATTTTGAGCATTTTGTCCTAAGGAGGCCTTGACTATCAGTTGTTCGGTTGATTTTGTTGGGATAATTTAAGGAGGTCTGGGATTAATTCCTTAATTCCTGCTGAATTAAGAAACACGCATTTATGACACTGCTTTCTGGTCATGCTGTGAAACATACTGACTAACGGTGTTGCTCCGTGACCATGGGTCTGAGGAGATCTATGGGTGTTTGAACTAGCTTGTCAGCATTGTTTATTGATTCGAGTGAGACTGATGACTTGAATTTGGTCACAGTGAGATCTCTAGAGGGCTCCGTTCGTGAGACGGAATGGCCTCTGGAACGGGCACTTGCTGAGTCCGTATCAGGCTTATTGGTTCTGAGACATGATGTGGGTATCTGCTTCCTATTCTCTGAGGATGGTCTCCTTCTGCTGTTACGCTCGGCCTGCAGGGAGCCTGCGTCTGTCATCGATACAGTGCTTTCTTCATGCCGAATTCCTATCCACCGTATCCCTCTGTGTCGCCCTTTCTAAACCTGTGGATTCATCTGATCTTGAGGTCTTCACTTTTACTAGAACAACTTTACTTAGGTTCATTCTGAGGAGAGGAAGATCATGTATCTTACAAATCTATCTAGAAAAAATTTTTTTTAAATTTTGCTCTTTTAAATCCACTACTGTGTAATACATAACTTCTTAAAGGGGCCTAGAATTAATCACTTTTGTTATGCTAAGGCATCTATATTAATATCAGAAACCAAAATTTATAGATTTCTGATTGGAGAACTATGTTAATTTGGAATTTTGGATCACAAGACTTAAAACTGGAAGACAGTTGTATTGATGATTCCTAAAATAACTCCTATAGTGATTTAATTTAGGATATATCTAAGAAGTCAGTCTGAAAGTTCATACCTTTGAAGTGACACTTGAAAAGAAAAGAGGGACTTCACAAAACTTTATCAAAGCTCTAATTGTTTGGTTTATTAATAAATTCAATAGGGAACATATTTTGTTCTATAAAATTGGTTGAAGTCTGCTAAATTTAACTTTATTCTAAATTTACATTTATATTTAAATAGGTCTATGCAAACTTGTATATATTGTACCTTCATGTGACAAAAATCCTAAAGTCATTTCATCTTCAAAATATATTACATTTAAATTAATCAATTTCAGTTTAAGTTGATTCATAATCAACTAAGTTGAACATAACTATATGAGAGTAAGAATATCTAAAAATAATTTTGGGAGTAAATTAGTGCAAATTTATTCAGAACAATGAACAGATGTTTAAATTATTGCAAACATTCTTAAACAGAATAAAATAAGAGAAACATGTTCAACACTGAGCAGTTAATTTAAAACATATTTAAAATTCACCCTTAAATAGTTTATTTCCTTTGAAACATTTTCCCTCTATGCTAGCTAAACCTTTATTATTTTGATTTAAAAAAGCAAGGCAATCAATCACATTTTTTTAAATTACATAATCCAAGATGCCTTTTCTTTGGCCAAATCTAGAGATTCCTATCAAATACGAAAGACTTTTATGGAGATTTTCAAAGGGAAGTGACTCAGGGAGTGAGATTACAAAATGGTTTATTTCGTGTTATTCTGAAGAACTAAATTATCTTTTTGAAATGTTCGTGTTTTCCTACATTCCTCAGGCTACTTTGGTTTCTAAATTCTTAGTAAAATAAAACTTTTTAGGACAAATATTTTTATAGCTCTGTGAACTTTTCTTAAAAACTGACTTCAAAGTGTATAAATCATGGTTTCCTCATTGCTATTTCAAACTACTACACAAACAAAGCACATAAAGTACTTTTTAAGGAAACAGAAGAAGAAATGGGGAAAAAAAAAAGACCCTAAGTAAAACTTAAATCATAAGAGAATTTTTGAAATTATAGATGATAATATAGGTAATTCCATTTAAAAATAATAGAATTCTGCTATATTTGTTTTTGTTTTTTTTTTTAAAGATTTTATTTATTTGACAGAGATCACAAGCAGGCAGAGAGGCAGGCAGAGAGAGAGGAGGAAGCAGGCTCCATGCCGAGCAGAGAGCCTGATGCGGGACTCGATCCCAGGACCCTGAGATCATGACCTGAGCCGAAGGCAGTGGCTTAACCCACTGAGCCACCCAGGCGCCCCAAATTCTGCTATATTTGAATGTCAAATGTATTTCTCCTAAAAATTCCAAATTTATTTCTCCTACAAAACCCAATTAGTCTGAATTTCATGTTGTATAAACAAGACCAAGAATCTTCTAAAAACAAAAAAGAAAAGACGATCTTTTTTCCTTTGTTGGCCGCAAACTGAGCACTGTGGATTGAACTTCTATTTGATTCCTCCAGGAAGAGCCGTCGAGACTAGCTTCGTCCTGACGACCTCACACAGCAGAAGGGCATCCACTCACCGTCACAGACGGAATCCTGAGTGACCGCAAACGCGTTCCTCTGTCTCCTGTGTCCTCTGCTAACCTGTTTGGGGAGAATAACTACAGTTACTTGTCCTCACATATCCCTCTTCAACTTTTTACTTCTTTGTTATAAGATATAATTAACCATAATTTGACATTATACTCACTATTACAGAATTAAATCAGTTCTGGCTGAAAATCCGTGGTGAGTCACAAATTGAAGAACTTGTCCTTGCCTTACTCTATCCGTTAGAAAATTTTGGATACCAAATCACCGTTAAAGAACTGAACTTCAGTCCCCTGATGCTCTGCTTTTGAAAAAGACTTGAGGTAAACAATGGGCACTTCATCTATATGGCAGGGAATGGAACCCTTCAGTAAATATTTTAGGTTTTGTTGGTTTTGTGGTCTCTGTCATGACAACTAAATGCTGCTGTTGTAATGCAAAGCAGCCACGGAGCTTACATAAATGAATACGTGTTACAATAAAATATTATTATGTAAATTGGTGACAGGCGAGGTCTATCTCTTAAATCCATTTACTTTTCACCATTCCTATTACTACCAACCTTTCCCTTCTATACCACTACAATAGGTACCTGTCTTCCTTATGTAATGATGAACTTTCTTTTGAAATATAGTAAATTGTTTTATTTTTGAATGTCCCTGCATTCAACTTCTGGTTTGTTAACTAAAGTATATACATGCTACGTATAGGGTAGAAACAGAATAAGTAGGGAGAATTAAAATTTGTAGAAATTCAAAAAGAAAAAAAAAGGAAGAAAAGAAAAAAAAAAGAAAGAAAGAAAAAAGAAAAGAAAGTCGGTGCTTAGCTTTTATGACCAAAGAAAAAACTTTTTAAAAAAAATCCCTAGTAATATAATAATGTCAAGTTAGAAGGTTTCTCTAAATTCATTAACCTCATATTAACAAATTATGAACCAGGACTAGTGCCCTTAAATATTTCTTTCACTATAAGCAAGAGATAAAGAGAACTCAAAATATCATGGAAGTGGGTGGTTTGGGCAGAATCCTGTCTTTATTAGAAGGCAAAGAGCAAAGGATCCAATATCAACTTCCTTCCTATGTCTTCCATGTGAGGAAACTCAGAGATATGTGTACTTTTTGTTGTTCTGGTGGATGGATATGAAGGTATTTCTGGAGATAGAGTAGAAACTTCCAGAAGGGAAAGAGGAAATATGAGAACACTGGTACTCGTGACTCAATTCCCTGGATGAAATCCATGAAAGTGTCCATTTGGCCTTGGCTCCATCTTACAGTTGTAGATATGAGCGATGGCAGTCGGTACAGAGAAGAATGTAGGTGACTCAAATGGTCCCACAGGGGTTACACATATTCCACAGAGCATCTGGACGCATTCTCATTCCCTAGATAGCAATGGTGGGGGCACTGTTGAGGGATGGAACAGAAATGCTGAGAATATTTGTGGATCTAAAGAATGTTGGAATTAAAATTGGGAGCTACACTGTTCAGGGCAGTATAGCCAGAGCTGGATGAGAAGTTTACAGCGGAAAAGAACCATTTGCACTTCAGTAGATACGAGCTCAGGAGCCTATGAGGAAGACCCTTCTGCCACAGAGACCAGTGGGGAATCAAAGAGCAATGTGATTGCTTGACCCCAGAAACCCTCTGGAGAGAAGCAGAGGAAGGGAAAAAGAAAATCTGAGTGAGCATTTATTTAATCAGAAGAAACTGTTTTATGTTTCTAAAATACAAAGAAGTGGTAGCATTGTTCCACTCAAATTATTATCCCTTTTCCTACATTCCTTCTGGTATCTTTTTAGTAATTGCTTGCTTTAAAGCATGCAGTCATGTCACCTTACAAATCTACACATGCCACCTCTCCCTTGAAAATGCTTATGGTTTTCCCCTTGGTCTTACGAGTACAAAAGTTCTTCACAGGACTCCATAGTTGTACAGAATCTGACCCCTGCTTCTACGTCTCATCCCGTGTTTCACGCTGTGCCATGGGGTATTTGCCTTAATGTCCCTCACACAGAAGGAAATGCTTTTCCTTCTTTGCCTGGTTACTCTTCCATCAAATCTTAATTTTAATCATCTTAATCCTTCATACTCAAATTTCATTCATTCTGGAGTCATCTTAATATTTGACATGACTATGTACTACTTGTTTTATCTGTTGAACACCTTTATTATATGTTACTTAAAATATGCCTTTTAAATTTTAAATTTCAATAACCTATATAAACCAATTTTTAAACAAAATAATATTCACTTTCTATAAATGAATATTTTAAAAATATTTTTAAAAACACTACTTGGACATGAAACACTGTAAGACAGCCATGCAATGGGATGAGGAGAAAGTAACATCAACAATCCTCCCAAAGATTTAGAAACAAAATCCAAGCAAGTTACCCTAGTTTCCTGGCCCACAAATTTATTCAAGGCCCTAAATCTCCTTTATAATCTATCCCTTATCTGATGTTAGCCAATTACCTTTGTTTCACTCTTATGAGAATTATCACCTGAAACTGCATTAATTTTATGTTGTTTCCCCTATTTTATTATACTCTATGAACCTAATGCTACACTATCTTTCTATCCCATGCAGTGGTGAAAAACTGTAGATAGACAATAGATATTTAACTATTTTAAGTTAAAAAATTAAAATTACTTTTAGTTCCAGGTCTTTTGAAGGAAGAAAGAACTTTTTAGGATCAAAAGAGCATACTCATATTTTACTGAATTCTACTTCAGAAACCAATATTGCACTCTATGTTAACTAACAAAAATTTTTAAAAAAGAACATGCTCATATCTTAACTGCGTCTTTATTTCAACCTCAATACTCTCCATGTATCATGTGTGGAAAATAACAAGCATTTGATAAAGACAACCTTAATGAATTAGTGGAAATGATTTCTCATTTAAATAGGAAATTTTTGCAATGATTGTTAAGATTACCAAAACAATTTCATGGTAATCATAAGTCATGTCATTCACACAAAGTGCGTATTAAAAGGAGAAATTATATTTCGTAGAAGTCATTATAACTATGACACTGCTGATCCTACTGATCATTCAGAGTTCAGCTACGTTTCTTAATCTTAATAGCATTATTATTCCCCTGAAAAATTAGCTTCCATTTTACATAGCGTATATACAATTTTATTGACCAGGCAAAATTCTTTATAGTAAAATGAATATATAGCTAGAAAAAATTTGGGGAAATTTCACAGTATATTACTTTATGAAAAATGGTCTGTAGGTCTCACAAATATAAATACCTTTCTTATCAGAAAAAAAACAAAATATTTTAGTAATATACAGTATAGACCACTCACTTTTCTACTCAATTTTAGCAATAAAAAAACTTAAAATTCACCCTTCAAACCATAAATCATATCATCAAATGTAGCTCCTTAATACCCACAAAGAGGGGTCCCTGGGTGTTTCAGTCAGTCAAGCGTCTGCTTTCAGCTCAGGCCATATTCTCAGGATCCTGGGACTGAGCCTCCACGTTGAGCTCCCTGCTCGGTGGAGAGTCTGCTTCTCCCTCTCCCTCTGCTGCTCCCCTGCTCCTGCTCTCTTTTCCACTCTGAAATAAATAAATAAAATCTTTTTTTTTTTTTTTAAGATTTTTATTTATTTGACAGAGAGAAATCACAAGTAGATGGAGAGGCAGGCAGAGAGAGAGAGGGAAACAGGCTCCCTGCTGAGCAGAGAGCCCGATGCGGAACTCGATCCCAGGACCCTGAGATCATGACCTGAGCCGAAGGCAGTGGCTTAACCCACTGAGCCACCCAGGCGCCCAAAATCTTAACAAAACAAAACAAACCCACAAACATAGTTGATGTAGACTGTTGGGGTTTGGAGCAAATGATCAGGAAAGAATTCCTGAGACATCTTTGGTGCAAAAGGTGCTTTATTAAAGCAAGGGAACAGGACAGGAATTGTGGGCAGAAAGAGTTGCGCTGAGTCTGTGGCAGGGGATGGGTTATAGACTTTCAAGTTGGGAGTGTGTTAGGGACTGCACATGCCTCCGAGGTATTTAGGAAATGAAGTTTCCAGGCCCTTGAAGGGGTTAGCTATTGTTGGGAAAGGTCATGTATTACTGTTCAGTAGAACCTCAGTCACGAGACCCTTCAAATGATATCAGTGGGGCACATCTTTGGGAGGTGACGACCAACATACACCTGGAGGGGCGAGGTGCAGGTGGAGACAAAGGAAGTTTCCAGAGGAATTTCCCGATGTTTGAAGAAGACTCGGGATCCTGGCGTGTCAGGACAATGTTCAGCTGAGCTGGCCTTTTGGCCTTAACAAAGTGTCCACAGTGAGGCTGCTGAGCACCCAAAGGAAGGTGGCTCTGCCTGTTGCAAGGACTCGTCAATGGACTGTAAGTAGTAAGGACATTTAATTTTTTCTTTTGCCTTTGGTTCCCACATCAATAGTCATTAAGTTAGTGTCCATCTTCAGAAATGGAGCTCCTAAATAGACGGCCGTCCCTCAGGCCTTGTTTGTATCTTTCTCTTGCATCATATCAAGTTATATTAGACCAACACAGATTTTTGTGCATATTTAATGAAGGTAATGAACTTTAGAACATCGAGCAAAAGACCAAAAATATACGTTCATGCTTAGTAATAAGGTTGAGAGTAAAATTTAGAAAAGTAAACACCCATTCTTTCATTTATGCCTGAAAAAGAGCTTTTATTTATGCCTGAAAAAGAGTTCAGAAACACAGATTTCATCCAGTTTTGACTCTGGAAAGGGTCATCTATGTAAACTCTGATTCCTTTTAAAAAGCCAAATTTGAAAAATAAAATAAAATAAAAAGCCAAATTTGAAATCAATAAGCTATTCAAATGATTAAAAAGGTAAAATGATCTTACAAATGTAGGTTTTTCCTATAAATTCTGGGATTTTAAAAAAAGATTTCAAACTTGCAGAAAAGTTACACAAGCAATACAGAGGACTCTGCTTCCCCCTTAGCCATTTGAGACTAAATTGCAGAACTGAAGTCTTATCAGTTTGGAACATGTTCTTGCAAACAAAGACATTCTCATAAATAACCATATCACAACTATCAGAAGCAGGAACTTGATATTGACATACCACCATAACCTAAAAAATCATCCCATTTAGTTTTCACCAAATGTCAAAATAATGCCTTTTATAGTAAAAATTCCAGTTCTGAATCACAAATTTATTTTAATTGGCACATCTCTTTAATGTTTCATGGTCTTTTTATTCTTTTTTTTAATGTGTGTGTGTGTGTGTGTGTGTGTGTGTGTTGCTTTTTTTTTAAGATTTTATTTATTTATTTGACAGACAGAGATCACAAGTAGGAAGAGAAGCAGTCAGAGAGAGAGGAGGAAGCAGGCTCTCCGCTGAGCAGCGAGCCCGATGCAGGGCTCGATCCCAGGACCCTGAGATCATGACCTGAGCCGAAGGCAGAGGCTTTAACCCACTGAGCCACCCAGGCGCCCCTCTTTATTCTTTAATCTTTCCTTGACTCCTTCTGTTGCAGGGCTGCAGGGTTCTTATCTCGGGGAGTTGAAGAATGAATGTCGCAGACACAAAAGGGTGAAGTAATAGTTTATTGAGTAAAGGTGAGAACAGAAAGAAAGCTCTCTAGAGCGAGGGGGTTCCTTCATGGTCACCAAATGATGTAGTTTTGGAATGTTGGTGAGCTCCGGAGTTGGTGGCTAAGAAAGAATTCTTGAGACATCTTCGGTGCAAAAAGGTGGTTTTATTAAAGCACAAGGACAGGACCCGTGAGCAGAAAGAGCTGCACTGGGGTCATGAGAAGTGGCCCACTATATACTCTCAAGTTGGGAGGGGGTTAAGGATAGTATAAATCTCTAAGGAATTTGAAACCAAGGTTTTCAGGACCTCGAGGGGCTGGCTGTTGTTAGGAAAAGGTCATTTATCACTGTGTGATAAAACTTTACTCAGTGAGAACCTTCAGATGTGTACTGGTGGGTCATATGCTTGGGGGATGATTGCCAACATGTCTGGGGTGGGGGTAAGAGATAAAGAAAGTTTCCAAAGGAGTTTTTATATGTTAAAGTAGACTTTGGGGATCCTGGGGGTTGGGCTAAGATTGCCTTTTGCCCTTAGCAAAGTATTAACATCCAGGCAGTTGAGTCCCTAGAGGAATGTCACTCTGCCTGTTTCAAGGACTTGTCAATGAGCTATAGGGAGTAAGGAAATTTAATAATTTTTCTTCTGCCTTCATTTCTGACATCACTTTGACCTTGACACATTTTAAGATTACAAGGTATTTCCTTTGTAGAAGATCCTTCTGTTGGTGTTTGTCTGATATATCTTCAAATTAGATTAGATTACTCATCTTGGCAAGATTGTTACAGAAATAATCGTATGTTCTCTTTACATTCTATTGGTTTGCACATGATTTTATTTGTCCTGTTATTAATGAGTCTGTTTTGATGACAGCGGGCATTCTTGCTTATTCCCAACTCTACAGGAAAAGTTTTCAATATTTCATCATCATTGATGGCATGGGCTGTGGTTTGTGTGGACATAATTTGATACCTTTGTAAAATTATAGAATTTCATTCAATCTATGGCATGAAAGAATATTAGATTTTTCAAATACTCATTTTGCATGTATTGAGTTCCTTGTTGATTTTTCTCCTTCATTCTGTTAACATGGTGAATAATACTGATGGTCTTCAAATTCTTGACTACATGTACATTACAAAGGGTATGATCCATGTCCTCATTTATGTGCTACTGGATTAAGGGCTAATATTTCATTATCTCTATATGTGAGACAGATTGGCCCAATTTGTCTTTTAATCTCCTTGTCAGGTTTTGACGTCAAGGTTATGCTCATTTTATATAATGAGTTTGGACGTTTTCCCTTTTTTCCTATTCTGTGGGAGATTTTGTGTATGATTAGTAGCTTCACTTGTGAAACCATATGGCCTGGAGTTTGTTGTGAGAGGCTTTTAATTACAGATCTGAGTCACTCGACTCTGTATGGGACTGTCTTTCCCTGTGCTGGAAGGAACAAAAGCACATCCTGACACACAGACTTGGATGAAGGTAACTTACTTAGTATCCCATAAAACAGGAGTGAAGAGGAAGAGGAAAGTCAGTGCAGAGTTGCATAACCGAGCTGCTGAATACTCGACTACCTGAGGTGTGACCCCTCCAACCTGGTAAGCCGGTGTGAAGAACGCGCCTCGGAACTGTCCGCCTTGTCCTGAAAATGAGAAACGTTCCTTCATTAGCTCTTACGCAGCACTGGCTCAGGGCTGTCAATGGAATGTTAACTTCCTAGGACTCGTACTGCTGAGTTGTGTAACTTGGGAGCCTATAAAAAGGTCAGCCATGTGGAGGCAGGGCAGGACAGAAATATGTTAAAAATTTTCTTCTTTATCTTGTGTAAGTTTTAGCATAGTAAAAGCAAAAAACCCCAAACTTTTGGTATTGTTAATGTTCTCTGTTGGACATTTATTTGGAATTTCATAAATTTCAGCTTTTGTTTTTATTATTGCCTCCCTTCTATTTCATGGAGTTTAATTTTGTTTTTCTCACTATTTGATATAATTAGATCGGATTTTCAGTTCTCTTCATTCTCGCGTAGTCAGTAAAGGCTGCACCATTGCCTGTAACTCTATGTCAGCGCTGACCCTTCTGCTTAATGTGCTCCATTTAATGGTCATTCTTTTCAAAATAATTTTAATTTTCATTACAATTTCCTTGTTGACCCATGCCTTTTTATTTTGAAGTAAATAATTTAATTACAACCTTTTAGGTATTTTCTAGTTATATGTTGTTTCTGAGTTCAAGCTTAATACTGTTTTGGTAAGATAGTATGTATAATTTAACATCTGTTGAGGGATATAATCTAGCCCCGCCTTTGGTCAATTTTGGTAAATATTCCAGGGCTCCCGAAAGAAGTATGCATTCTGCAACTGCTCAGTATAATGTTCTATATATGTCAATGAAGTCAACATGATTAGTTTTACTTCTCAAATCTTTTATATCCTTAATAAATTCTTTGTCTGTTTGCTCTCTCAATTCCAAAAATATAAAAGTGCTAAATTTTCCACTGTGATTGTTTTGTCTCTTCCTTCTTGTAAATTATGTTAATCTGTCTTCATTATACATTTAAGACTGCGTTACTGGCACATGAACTTTGAAGGCCTTTCATCATTATTGCATATCCCTCTTTATCACTATTTTTTGTTGTTGTTTCAAGCCTATTTTTATCTGATATTAATGTAACTATGATGTGGGAAACAAAGAAAAAGAAAAGTAAATTTCCTTACTACCTACAGCCCACTGACAAGGACTGAGAAGTCCTTGAAACAGGCAGAGTGACATTCCTCTAGGGACTCAACTGCCTGGATGTTAATACTTTGCTAAGGGCAAAAGACAATCTTAGCCCAACCCCAGGATCCCTGAAGTCTACTTTAACATATAAAAACTCCTTTGGAAACTTCCTTTATCTCTCACCCCACCCCAGACATGTTGGCAATCATCCCCCAAGCATATGACCCACCAGTATATATCTGAAGAGCCTCATGACTAAGGTTTGATGACACAGTAATGACTTTTTCCTCACAACAGCTAGCCCCTCAGGGTCCTGGAAACCTTGGTTCCAAATTCCTTAGAGACTTACACTGTCGCTAACCCCCTCCAACTTGAAAGTATGCAACTAGCCACTCCTCAGGACCTCAGTGTAGCTCTTTCTGCCCATGGGTCCTGTCCCTGTGCTTTAATAAAAGCACCTTTTTGCACCAAAGACATCTCAAGAATTCTTTCCTGGTCGTCGGCTTCGAATCCTAATGTTCAACTATATCATCTTCATTTTGGTTGCATCTGCATACATTTTAGAAGCGTACTTTCAATATTTTCGTATCTTTGTATTTAAGGTGTGTCTAAGTGGCATAGGATTAGTTTTTTCTATTTTTATTTATTATGTTTTATTATCATGTTCAGTTGACCAGCATGCAGTACATCATTAGTTTTGATCATTAGTTCAGTGACTCGTTAGCTGCGTGTAGCACCCAGTGCTCATCACGGCACGTGCCCTCCGTGACACCCATCACCCCGTCACCCCATCCACCCGGCCCCCTCCCTTCTGTAACCTTCAGTTTGGTTCCTGAAGTCCAGAGTCTCTCATGGTTTGTTTCCCTCTCTGATTTCTTCCCCTTCTGTTTTCCCTCCCTTCCCCCATGGTCTTCCATTCTATTCCTTATGTTCCACATATGAGTGAAACCGTATGATAATTGTCTTTCTCTGGTTGACTTATTTCACTCAGCGTAATCCCCTCCAAAATGGTGGGTGTTCATCCTCTCTGATGGCTGCGTGATGTTGCGTCGTGTCTGTGGACCATGTCTTCTTTATCCATTCGTCCGTTGAAGGGCAGTTCAGCTCCTTCCACAGTTCAGCTATCACGGACATTGCCGATATGAACTTTGGGGTGCACGTGCCTCTTCTTTTCACTACATCTGTCTCTTTAGGGTAAATATCTAGTAGTACAATTGCTGGGTTGTAGGATAGCTCTATTTTTAACATTTTAGGGAATCTCCACACTGTTTTCCATAGTGGTTGTCCCAGTTTGCATTCCCACCAACGGTGGAAGAGGGTTCCCCCTTCTCCACATCCTCTCCAACACTTGTTGTTTCCTGTCTTGTCAAAACCAGATAAAGACCCCATCAAAAAGGAGAATTACAGACCAATATCCCTGATGAACATGGATGCCAAAATATTCAACAAGATCCTAGCCAGTAAGATCCAACAGTATGTTAAAAGGATTATCCATCATGACCTGGTGGGGTTTACTCCTGGGATGCAAAGGTGGTTCAACATTCACAAATCAATCAACGTGATAGAGCACATTAATAAAAGAAAAGACAAGAATCATATGATCCTCTCAATTGATGCAGAAAAATCATTCGACAAAATACAGCACCCTGGGGCTCCTGGGTGGCTCAGTCCTTAAGGGCCTGCCTTGGACTCAGGTCATGATCCCAGGTTCCTGGGATGGAGCCCTGCATCAGGCTCCCTGATCAGCGGGAAGCCTGCTTTTCCCTCTCCCACTCCCCCTGCTTGTGTTCCCTCTCTTGCTGTGTCCTCTCTCTGCCAAATAAATAAATAAAATCTTAAAATATAAATATAAATATATATATATATAGTAGCCTATCCTAATTAAAACTCTTCAGAGTACAGGGATAGAGGGAACATATCCCAATCATATCAAAGCCATCTACAAAAAGCCCACAGCAAATGTCATTCTCAATGGGGCAAAACTGACAGCTTTTCCCTGAAGGTCAGGAACATGACTGGGATGCACACTCTCGCTACTTTTGTTCAACACAGTACTAGAAGTTCTAGCCTCAGCAGACAAGCAACAAAAAAGAATTGGCAAAGAAGCCAAACTCCCTCTCTTCCCAGATCGCATGAAACTTCATGGGGAAAACCCAAAGGACTCTACTCGCAAATTCCTAGAACTCATACGGCAGTTCAGCAGTGTGGCAGGAAGTCACAGAAACACGCAAAAATCAGCTGCATTTCTGTAAGAATGTGACTGAAGAAAGAGAAATTAAGGAATCAATTCCATTTACAATAGCACCAAACCCCACAAGATAACCTAGGAATAAACCTAACCAAGGAGGTAAAGGATCTATACTATCTAGTTTCTATACTAAAAAACTACAGAACACTCATGAAAGAAACTGAGGAAGACACAAAGAGATGGAAAAACATTCCATGCCCATGGATCAGAAGAACAAACACTGAAAACGTCTGTGCTGCCCAGGGCGGCCTGCACTTTGAAAGCAATCCCTACCAGAACACCACCGACATGTCTCACAGAGCTGGAGCAAACAGTCCTAAAATTTGTAGGGAAACATAAAGGACCCTGAATTGCTAGGGGATTGTTGAAAAAGAAAACCACTGCAGCACCTGGGTGGCTCAGTGGGTGAAGCCTCTGCCTTCGGCTCAGGTCATAGTCTCAGGGTCCTGGGATCGAGCCCCACATTGGGTTCTCTGCTTAGTGGGGACCCTGCTTCCTCCTCTCTCTCTGCCTGCTTCTCTGCCTGCATGTGATCTCTGTCTGTCAAATAAATAAATAAAATCTTTAAAGAAAAAAGAGAGAGAGAAAGAAAAAGCCACTGGTGGCATCACAGTTCCAGACTTCAAGCTCTATTACAAATCTGTAATCATCACGACAGTACGGTACTGACACATAAACAGACACGTAGATCAGTGAATGTGAATGCACTGTAGAAATTGTTAACACTGATGCATTATATGGGATTGTGACTAAAGTCTCCATATGGTTTGTTCTATTGGTTTCTACAACGATTATTTAATAAACTGGTTTATATAAAACAACTCACTTGCAGTATTAAATCAGAATGTATATGAGGCCTTGATCAGCATGAAGAAAACATAACCTTAAATTGTCCTTTAGCCCTATAGCATAGTTTCAAGTTAATCAATAATCTGTTTGAACTCATAATTATTAACATTGTATCTTATTCACATTTGTACCTTTTTAGTTTTCCTTTAAATAATTGAGGCCAAATAATGCTCTGTAATTAATAAAACAATGAAAAAGATCATTGAAATAAATGGTCCTTTAAAATCACTTCTATATATATTTCATACATTAGGCATGTGAATTCTTAGAAAGTAGAAACTGAAGCTCCCCTTAAAGTAGATAAACATTTAAAAATTATTCTTTTGCAAGCACAGTGTGAAGACTTTCCAATTTTTTACTGACAGTTTCTTTTAAAGAACTGAACAGACTCACGTATACACATTAATAAGACAAAAATAGACGGTTATTATACTGAGTCCTCATTTATAGTGAAAAGGTAGTGTCTTGATCATCATGAAATAAAACTAAACAAAATTATAAAGACGATAGCATTATTTTAAAAGAGTGAAGGAGAAAGTATTGCTTGAAAAGATAAAGACTATCACAGAATTTGAAATGGAGTCTATGAAAATTTTAAAGGAAAGATGTGTTATTTAGGAAAATTATGTTTTAAAAAACTCATTACCTTCCATTATCTGAACAAATTTTATGTTGTTCTGTGCTGAATAACTGACTGGTAAGGCAAATCTTTGACCTCCGACCACGTCTTCAGTTTCTCATGTTTAGTGACAATGAAGCAGAAATTCTAATTAAGCTAATCAAAAGGCAATTTGGGATGATGAATTTTGTTTACAGAAAAACTAGTGAAGCTGCACTGGTCAGAAAATGAGTCATTATCCAGCAGAAAAACTAGTCAATGGGACAAGTTTCTCTGTCAATAATTTGCCCATCTTTCAATAACTAAAGTTTCTTCCTTCCACTTCAGCAGATCTTACATTTCTGCCGTCTGTTTGAAGAAGACGTAGGGCTGATGTCTAAACAGCTCGTGCACAGCATTTGTCATGGATAGATTTTCCCAAGTCATAAAGTGTCTTTAGCAACAGCTAAATGTTCGAGCACGAGGCTTTAGGAGCCGTTCTCCGAAGAGAATGTGGTGACTTGTGGTTCTCAAAATTGCCGGTAGTCAAGTATTCCCATTTTCCTCCCTCACCCACCACCTTTCAGGCTGATGGCACGACTGTACTCCTGCCTCGTGCTTGGAAGTAGCTTGGTGCCTCGTTGGGGCCAGTGAGTCAGAAGCGCTGACTTGCTGAAGCCAGGACGGTGCTGACCTGCAATGGCAGGAACTCTTAGAGCCTCCCCTCCAGTCTGATACTGAGGCCCAAATCCCGGTGCAAAGGCAGCTCCTCCATCCTCCAAAGTCCCTGCGTGACTGCAATAAGCAAAGATCCATGACAGACACGGAACATGAACAAGAAATCAATCTTTGCTGTTTTCTGCCGTTCGGACGCTAGGGTTGCTGGCTCCTGCAACAACCCTCACTTCCGCCCCATCCCCCATGATTTCAAGCCGGGTTTCTGTCCGTCGCAGTAGAGAACTTTGTTTTGCACAGACACAGCAGCATCCTGTTTTGATGGAGTGGCATTTTGTGTCAAGGGCTCCGATATCAGGCGAATTTACTGTCCCCAAAGCACCAATATATCTTTTCTTTTTTTTATCCACGTTAGTTCAGTTTCTTGTTTCTTTGTACCAAGAAAAAGTCAAATTCGTGAATAGTAGGCTTAGTGCAGTCTTGCTTTAACTGTGGCCTATCATGAACAGCACCACGAGTAGTGAGTTTGCTTATTAAAATGTAAATTCCCACAAACCTCATCACAGAACTATTGAATTTGAATCACAAAAGACTTGAGATTGTACAGAAAATCAGCATTTTAAACACGTTCTCCACCTGTTTCTAGTATATACCAATGTTTGGGAATGACATTATGGGATATTTTTATTAAAAAATGATTACCTTCTTTTAGAGCATTAAAGTATCGGCCAATTTGAGCAATTTGCAGTATGAAGAGCATTGATGATTGATAGACTTACAGAACTAGGTCAATAGACAGCATCTTATATGCCCAACGGGCTACCTTTCTGGCCACCGTCCTGAAAGCTTGGAACAATTCTGTCCTGTTCCTTTTCTGCCTACAGACTAATTGTTAAATTGCTTCTGTGTCTTTCTGTCCCCAAAGAATTCAAAACGGTGACAACGTCAAATTTACCTAAAAACACACACAGACCTGCGGTGACTCAGGGTTCCGCTTTGGAACCCGGGAGCTGCCGGCCTCTCCCGACGGCCGCACCGTCGTCACTGCAGCGGCTCAGCGAGTCGCTTCCGTGCTCGGGGCAGCGCGGGGACCGCAGCAGGATGTCCCCTGCAAAGCGGTGCTGCCCCCGACCGCACGGTCTGAGCCGCCGTCCTGTCCGTCGCAGGCGCACCGCGAGCAGGAGGATCGACGCTGCTTCCCCCGCCGTCGTCGGTGCGCGGCTCGCGCGGGCGCGGGAGACCTGCCGTCGGGACACGGACGCTCCTGCGCTGCGGCCCGCGTCGGGTCCCCCCAGGGTCGCTCGGACGGACGCGCCCGACGGGAAGCGCGTCTGGTTACGTGACGCTGAATCTCCCCGTCAAGGAGAGACCCCCCCCCGCCGACCCCGACGACCCCGCCGACCCCGCCGACGCGGGCACCGGTCCCCGTGGATCCGTCGGTCGCGGTGTCCGTCCGGTCCCGACACGGCACCGGACACTCCTTTCCCGACGGCGCCACCAACCTGCGTCGCTGCCCCGCGTTGCGCGGGAGCCGAGGCCCCGGACGGTGCGAACTCGAGTCCGTCCTTCACCTCCCGCCGCTGGACTCGGGTGACCTTCCGTGACGGACGCGCGGCGACAGTCACGCTACACGCGGTCACGTGCTCCGCACGCGCAGTTGTGACGTCACGTGCGATACGTGGACGTGACACGCTCTTCCACGCGACAAGATGACACGGTCGCGTCCCGCACGTTTTCCGACCGAAAATCCGGCTGCCCGTCAGCGCCCCGCGCGTCACAAACAACCTGGAAAAGAGGGCGTGAGAGCGTGAGCGCGCTTGAGGCCCCTGAACCCGGGGCCGCCAGACGGACGCGCGCGGACGCCCTTCGCCGCCTCGGACAGCACCGCGGGTCGGACTCGGGGCTGCGCCCCCGCCGCGTGGCTCCGGCGCTGCGCACGGCTCGCGTCATTGCGCGACGACGTCACGGATCTGACGCCCCGGATCTGACGTCACAGCGCTGCTCTGCCGGCGGCGACCGTGACCGTCCGAGCCGCTTGACGCGTGCGGATGCGGTAATGGCGGCAGCTTCCTTGCCCCGCAGCCCCACGGACCAGCCGCGTCCCGCGGACGGCAGTGCGGGTCCTCCCCAGAGCGGCTCCCGGCTGCGGCGGCGGTTCCCGCAACCACGTGTCCGCGCCTCGTTTTCCGGAGCGGCTCGCGACGTGTCCCGCTAACCCGCGCCGCAGGACGGGAGCCCAGCGCGGTCCGGGCCGCCACGTGTTCGAGCCCAGCACGGGCGCCGCCGCATCGCTGCCCCGAGGACGCCCCATGTCCGGACCCCGCGTTCCCCGAGCGACTGCTCCGACCGGAAACACCGATGCGGGGACCGGCGGCTCCGCGCAGCATCCGGGGCGCAGCCGTGTCCGGGGCGCAGCCGTGTCCGGGGCGCAGCCGTGTCCGGGCCGCAGCGCGCGCTCCTGACGGACGGGGAGACGCCGCTTGTCCGGCTCTGACGTGCGGGGCGGGAAGCGCGGACTCAGCGCGGCCGCAGCGCGACCACCGGGGACCGCCCCGCGCTCGCTCACGTCCGGTGTCCACCGCTTCCCGGCGGCCGCGGCGCAGTGTACCCGCAGGGCGCCCGCACGAGCAGCGGCGCGGACTCCGAGCGACGCGCAGGCCAGGACGAACGACGTTGGGCACGCGGGTCTCCCAGTCCAGGGGCCTGTCGGGTCCGAGACGTGGACCCCCAGATCTGACGTCGTAAGAGCGGGTCGGGTGGGTGACGTCCCAAGCGAGCGACCAGGCCGCCGGATGTCCGACGGCGGGCGGGCGGCCCGAGGGAGCCCGTAGTGGGCAGAGCTCGGACCCCGCGGGCAGGACGCGCACTGAGCAAACGGTGCCATGGTCTGGAAGGTGGGTGAGGGTCAGGGTCACGGGACAGGGTGAGGTCGAGGAAGGAAAACCGAGGAGCAGGAAGGACCGTCCAGGTTCACTTGCACTGTGTCCCCAGATGGACAAAACGGAGTGAGGTGCCGAAACAGTGGTTGTTTGGGGGAAGAAAGGAGGACAGTGACTGGGAGGGGCGCGGGGGCAGTTCTCGGGACCCGGTGTTCAGGTCTTGATCCAGGTGCCGGTTGTGTCCACTTTGTGAAAGTTCATTGACCTGTTACTTCATGATTTCTGCATTTCCATATTACAATTTAATACAGAAACAAAAATAGAAATAACAAAAAAATGAACAAAGATTATAATCAAGTTTCATCACAGGTGCAGGTCACCTTCCATAGAAACTATAGTGGGTTTTCTTTCCGTATGTGGTTGGGTGAGGAACCAATATGTTTTAAAAGCACTTACTCAGATGATGGAGGAGCAGCAGCTGAGACACATCGGGTCGCAGGAGATCAGCTGCAGTTTATCAAACCTTCCTGGACACCTACAAGTCCAACAGGGGGTCAAAGAGAAGAAGAGCAACAATTCTAGAAACAGAAAATCGACCACTTTCTGAAAGGTAGGACCGGGGGAGAAATGAACCCAAAGCTGAACCCAAAGGGACAGGAAGATAGGCCAGGAGGGAGGGGCCGGCTCCCGGCAAGGGGCAGAGCAACGGATCACAAAATCAGGACTTAGTCTGCTCCCCTGATGGACATTGCACCAGACTCTAAACTGGGCTGAAGCCCACGAGGGGACAGCATGGTCTCAGGTCCCACGGGGTCACAGAACGATGGGGGTGTCTGGGTGCCTCAGAACTCACGGGTATTAGAGCAGGGAAGGTGGCTACAGAGAGGGAGCTGAGGAGTGAGCTCTCAACTTGGGGTTACCTTGAGCCATAACCTGTGGCACCATCAGGCCACTGCTCTGTGAGCAGGGACCCCACAAAATCCGAAGACACTTCCCTTTAAGAGCACAGGGATCTGCAGGGTTCGGAGGCTCCAGGTGGGGCTGTGGCCAGAGACAGAGACGTTAGGTCACAGGAGGGGTGAAATCAGTGTGTGGCCAGAGGCCAGGGAGACGGGAGTGATTGAGCGCTTTTCTCCGAGAACACACTGAGGAGTAGGACCCCGATCTCTCGGCTCCTCTGTGCCAGATATTGGGATGCTGCCATTTTTATTCCTGCCCTCCCGAGCTATACGGAAAGCATTCCTCGGAAAGCAAACCTGAGTGGATTAATTAACCCAGCCCCTGGTAAGGGCGGTGCAATTCTGCCTCGGGCAAGGACACCTGAGAATCTCTACAACAGGCCCCTCCCCCAGAAGATCAACAAGAAATCCAGCCAAGACCAAGTTCACTTATCAAGGAGAACAGCAGAATTCCAGAGGAGGAGAAAGCAAAGCACGGAATTCATGACTTTCTCCCCATGATTCTTTAGTCTTGCAAAGTTATTTAATTTTTTTAAATTTTATTGTTTTCTTATGCTAAAAATTTTTTTAAACTTTTACCCTTTCCTCTTTTCACATTATTTTAAATAGTTTATCTAAACAATACCTTTCACAAAAAATTCATTATTCAACCTTCATTATTGTAGTCATATTTTATCCATCATTGTATCTAACATTATTATTTGTATACACGTAGGGTTTTTTCCTTCTAAAAAAATTGGGATACAACTTCTAATAGATCTAAATATACCCTAAATCTAGCACAGGGCTTTGTTCTAGTCTCCAGCCTGACCAAAGTCCCTTCACTTTCTTTTTCTTTATTCTCCAAACCAACTTATCAACTCCTTTTTTAGAAATTTTTTTAGAAGTTCATCTTTATTGTCATATTCCATCCCTTCATCGTATTTACCCTTATTTTGTGTGTGTGTGTGTGTATATATATTTTTTTCTTTCATTCTTTAAAATATTGGGAGGCAGTTTCTTCTAAAGACCAAAATACTCCAAAAATTAAGTGAGTGACACTGTTCTATTCACCAGTCTAATATATGCATTTTCTTTTTTATATTTTTTCTTTTTTAAATTTTTTTCTTTTTCTAAGCTTCTCTTTACCTGCCCATCTTCTCCTCACAATTTGGGGTCTCTTCTGATTTGGTGGAAGCACATTTTCGTGGGGTCTTTGCCACCCTTCAATAGTTTTATCTGGATAAAATGACTAGGCAGAAAAACTCACCACAAAAAAAAAAAAAAAAGAACAAGAGGCAGTACCGAAGGTTAGGGACCTAATCATTACAGATATTGGTAATATGTCAGATCTAGAGTTTAGAATGACGATTCTCAAGGTGCTAGCTGGGCTCAAAAAAGGCATGGAAGATATTAGAGAAACCATATCTGGAGAAATAAAAGCCCTTTCTGGAGAAATAAAAGAACTAAAATCTAACCAAGCTGAAATCAAAAAGCTATTAATGAGGTGCAATAAAAAATGGAGGCTCTTACTGCTAGGATAAATGAGGCAGAAGAGAGAATTAGTGATATAGAAGACCAAATGACAGAGAATGCAGAAGCAGAGCAAAAGAGAGACAAACAAATACTGTACCACAAGGGGAGAATTCGAGGGATAAGTGATACCAGAAGACCAAACAATATTAGAATAATTGGGATTCCAGAAGAAGAAGAAAGATAGAGGGGAGCAGAAGTTATATTGGTGAGAATTATTATAGAAAATTTCCTTAATATGGCAAAGGGAACAAGCATCAAAATCCAAGAGGTACAGAGAATCCCCCTCAAAATCAATAAGAATAGGTCAATACACCATCACCTAATAGTAAAATTTACAAGTCTTAGTGACAAAGAGAAAATCCTGAAAGCATTCAGGGACAAGAAGTCTGTAACATACAATGGTAAAAATATTAGATTGGCAGCAGACTTATCCACAGAGACCTGGCAGGCCAGAAAGAACTGGCATGAGATATTCAGAGCACTAAATGAGAAAAGCATGCAGCCAAGAATACTATATCCAGCTAGGCTATCTTGAAAATAGAAGGAGAGATAAAAAGCTTCTAAGACAAACAAAAACTAAAAGAACTTGGAAACAGCAAACCAACTCTACAGGAAATATTGAAAGGGGTCCTCTAAGCAAAGAGAGACCCTAAAAGTAGTAGACCAGAAAGGAACACAGAGGATATATGGTAATATTCACCTTGAAGGCAATACAGTGGCACTAAATTCATATCTCTCAATAGTTACCCTGAATGTAAATGGGCTAAATGCCCCAATCAAAAGACACAGAGTATCACAATGGATTTAAAAAAATAAATAAATAAATATGCTGCCTACAAGAAACTCATTTTAGACCCGAAGGCACCTCCAGATTTAAAGTGAGGGGTTGGAAAACAATTTACCATGCTAATGGACATCAAAAGAAAGCTGGGGTGGTAATCTTTATATCAGATCAATTAGAATTTCAGCCAAAGACTATAATAAGAGATGAGGAAGGACACTATATCATACTCAAAGGGTCTGTCCAACAAGAAGATCTAACAATTTTAAATATCTATGCCCCTAACATGGGAGCAGACAACTGTATAAAGCAACGAATAACAAAATCAAAGAAACACATCGACAAGAATACAATAATAGCAGGGGACTTTAACACCCCCCTCAATGAAATGGACAGATCGTCCAAGCAAAAGATCAAGGAAATAAAGGCCTTAAATGAAACACACACACTTATATGACACCAGATGGACATCACAGATATATTCAGAACATTGCATCCCAAAGCAACAGAATAAACATTCTTCTCTAGTCCACATGTAACATTCTCCAGAATAGACCACATTCTGGGTCATAAACCAGGTCTCAATTGATACCAAAAGATTGGGATCATTCCCTGCATATTTTCAGACAACAATGCTCTGAAGCTTGAACTCAATCACAAGAGGAAATTTGGAAAGAACTCAAATACATGGAGACTAAAGAGCATCCTTCTAAAGAATGAATGGGTCAACCAAGAAATTAAAGAAGAATGGAAAAAATTCATGGAAACAAGTTATAATGAAAACACAATGGTTCAAAATCTGTGGGACACAGCAAAGGCAGTCCTGAGAGGAAAATATACAGCGATACAAGCTTTTCTCAAGAAACAAGAAAGTTCTCAGGTACACAACCTAATCCTACACCTAAAGGAGCTGGAGAAAGAACAAGAAAGAAACCCTAAGCCCAGCAGGAGAAGAGAAATAAAAAGATCAGTGTAGAAATCAATGAAATAGAAACCAAAACAACAATAGAACAAATCAATGAAACTAGGAGCTGGTTCTTTGAAAGAATTAATAAGATTGATAAGCCCCTGGCCAGATTTATCAAAAAGAAAAGAGAAAGGACACAAATTAATAAAATCATGAATGAAAGAGGAGAGATCACAACCAACACCAAAGAAATGCAAACAATTATAAGGACATACTATGATCAACTCTACGCCAGCAAATTTGACAAACTGGAAGAAACGGATGCATTCCTAGAAACATATAAACTACCACAACTGAACCAGGAAGAAATAGAAAACCTGAACGCACCCATAACCAGTAAGGAGATTGAAACAGTCATCAAAAATCTCCAAACAAACAAAAGCCCAGGGCCAGACAGCTTCCAAGGGGAATTCTACCAATCTTTTAAAGAAGAATTAATTCCTATTCTCCTGAAACTTCCAAAAAACAGAAATGGAAGGAAAACTTCCCAACTCATGAGGCCAGCATTACCCTGATCCCAAAACCAGACAAGGATCCCATCAAAAAAGAGAATTACAGGGGCGCCTGGGTGGCTCAGAGGCTTAAGTCTCTGCCTTTGGCTCAGGTCATGATCTCAGGGTCCTGGGATCAAGCCCCACATCGGGCTCTCTGCTCAGCAGAGGAGCCTGCTTCCTCCTCTCTCTGCCTGCCTCTCTGCCTACTTGTGATCTGTCTGTCAATAAGTAAAATCTTTTAAAAAAATAAATAAATAAAAAATAAAAGAGAATTACAGACCAATATCCTTGATGAACACAGATGCAAAAATTCTCACTGAAATACTAGCCAATAGGATCCAACAGTACATTAAAAGGATTATTCACCACGACCAAGTGGGATTTATTCCAGGGCTGCAAGTTTGGTTCAACATCTGCAAATCAATCAATGGGATACACTACATTAATAAAAGAAAGAACAAGAACCATATGATACTTTCAGTAGATGCTAAAAAAGCATTTGACAAAGTACAGCACCATTTCCTGATCAAAACTCTTCAGAGGGTAGGGATAGAGGGCACATATCTCAATATTATCAAAGCCATCTATCAAATGCCCACTACGAATCTCATTCTCAATGGAGAAAAAAAGCAGAGAGCTTTTCTGCTAAGGTCAGGAACATGGCAGGCATGTCCATTATCACCACTGCTATTCAACATAGTACTAGAAGTCCTAGCCTCAGCAATCAGATAACAAAAAGATAGTAAAGGCATCCAAATTGGCAAAGAAGTCAATCTCTACTCTGCAGATGATATGATACTATATGTGGAAAACCCAAAAGACTCCACTCCAAATCTGCTAGAACTTGTACAGGAATTCAGTAAAGTGTCAGGATATAAAATCAATGCACAGAAATCAGTTGGATTTCTTTACACCAACAATAAGACAGAAGAAAGAGAAATTAAGGGGTCAATCCCATTTGCAATTGCACCCAAAACCATAAGATACCTAGGAATAAGCCTAACCAAAGAGGCAAAGAATCTGTACTCAGAAAACTGTAAAGTACTCATGAAAGAAATTGAGGAAGACACAAAGAAATGGAAAAATGTTCCATGCTCCTGGAGTGGAAGAACAAATATTGTGAAAATGTCTATGCTACCTAAAGCAATCTACACGTTAATGCAATCCCTATCAAAATACCACCCATTTTTTCCAAGGAAATGGAACAAATAATCTTAAAATTTATATGGAACCAGAAAAGACCTCGAATAGCCAGAAGAACATTGAAAAAGAAAGCCAAAGTTGGTGCCAACACAATTCCAGACTTCAAGCTCTATTACAAAGCTGTCATCATCAAGGCAGTATGGTACTCGTCCCAAAACAGACACATAGATCAATGGAAGAGAATAGAAAGCCCAGAAATAGACCCTCTACTCTATGGTCAACTAATCTTCAACAAAGCAGGAAAGAATGTCCAATGGAAAAAAGACAGTCTTTTCAACAAATGGTTTTGGGAAAATTGGACAGCCACATGCAGAAAAATGAAATTGGACCATTTCCTTACACCACACATGAAAATAGACTCAAAATGGATGAAGGACCTCATTGTGAGACAGGAATCCATCAAAAATCCTTGAGGAGAACAGGCAGCAACCTCTTTGACCTCAGCCACAGCAACTTCTCCCTAGGAACATCGCCAAAAGCAAGGTAAGGAAAGGCAAAAATGAGCTATTGCGACTTCATCAAGATCAAAAGCTTTTGCACAGCAAAGGAAACAGTTAACAAAACCAAAAGACAACTGACAGAATGGGAGAAGATATTTGCAAACGACATATCAGATAAAGGGCTAGTGTCCAAAATCTATAAAGAACTTAACAAACTCAACACCCAAAGAACAAATAACCCAATCAAGAAATGGGCAGAGGACATGAACTGACATTTCTGCAAAGAAGACAGCCAGATGGCCAACAGATGCATGAAAAAGTGCTCCACATCACTCAGCATCCGGGAAATACAAATCAAAACCACAATGAGACATCACCTCACACCAGTCAGAATGGCTAAAATTAACAAGTCAGGAAAGGACAGATGATGGCGAGGATGCGGAGAAAGGGGAACCCTCCTACACTGTTGGTGGGAAAGCAAGCTGGTGCAGCCACTCTGGAAAACAGCATGGAGGGTCCTCAAAAAGTTGAAAATAGAGCTACCCTATGACCCACCAATCATACTACTGAGTATTTACCCTAAAGATACAAGCGTAGTGATCTGAAGAGGCACGTGCACCCGAATGTTTATAGCAGCAATGTCCATGATAGCCAAACTATGGAAAGAACCTAGATGTCCATAAACAGATGAATGGATCAAGAAGATGTGGTATATATACACAATGGAATACCATGCAGCCATCAAAAGAAATGAAATCCTGCCATTTGCGATGACATGGATGGAACTAGAGCGTATCATGCTTAGTGAAATAAGTCCATCAAAGAAAGACAATTATTATATGATCTCCCTGATATGAGGAAGTTGAGAGGCAACATGGGGTTTTTACAGTGTAGGAAAAGAATAAATGAAACAAGATGGGATCACGAGGGAGACAAACCATAAAAGACTTTTAATCTCACAACACAAACTGAGGGTTGCTGGGGGGAAGGGGTTAGGGAAAGGGTGGTGGGGTTATGGACATCAGGGAGGTTTATGTGCTATGAAGTGTGTAAACTTGTTGATTCACAGACCTGTACCCCTGGGCCTAATAATACATTATATGTTAATAAAAAATAATTAAAAAAAATGAAATTTAAAGAGCACTTACTCAAAAATTAAATTAGCTAAAAAATGTTTTTTTATTATTTATTTATTTGACACAGACAGAGACAGTGAGAGATGGAACACCACAGGGGGAGTGGGAGAGGGAGAAGCAGACTTCTTGCAGAGCAGGGAGCACAATGTAGGGTTCAATCCCAGGACCCTGGGATCATGACCTGAGCCAAAGGCAGACACTTAACCAACTGAGCCACCCAGGTGCCCTGCTAAAAATGTTTAAGATGAATACAATAAGTGAAATATTAGGTACTTGAAAAAAACTCCAGGGGAGGAACATTTTTAAAAAGAAGATTAAACCATAGATAAATTATATTGAGTCTTTTCTATAGACCAGTAATGTGTTTCAGCAGTAGGATAAAGTTCTTAAGGAAAATGTGGAGGAACTGAAAAGGCTATGTGAAAACTCAGAGAACTATCACATGCCTTGGAATAAAAACTGATGAGGAAAAAATACCTCTATTGATTATGCCAGATAGACTATTTGGGAAGTAAATTCTGAATACATTGAAAAGACATGATAGAAAGATATAACAATAATGATAATTCTGTTTTTCTGCTGGGAATTTCATTCTGATGCAATAGGATTCTTATTAAAAATAATTCTGGCATCATATGTATAACAATATAAGAGGTATGATTTATATACTGGAAGTATCAACTAGGGGAAATGAATTCTCTGGAAGTTCGAGGGTGATTTCATATCACTGTAATCTCAGGGTGCAGCACATGCCATAATCCGCCGTTGAAATGTTGTCTGTGGTCAGTAATTCTTCTAGATCGTGACCCAGAGTCCACATCTGAACAAGGCTGGAACAAATCTATGTATTACACCCTTTTTCTTGCCGGCTCTGCAAGCGATATTGAAAACATGTAACATTTCTGAGATGTGTTACTCTAAGAACATTCCTGGATACCCAGTGAAATCATATTATGTGTGCGTTCACAGACAATATTATTTAGAGGCTGTCTTTTGTTAATAAATGAGTATATCACGATACTGAACCTGAATTAAATATCAGAGAAATAGGGAGTATGCTTCTGTTCATTTTAGAGAGCACGTATGCACGTACACACATACACACACATACACACACACACGGAAAAATAAAAGGCAAAAGAGAATAATAGATATAAATGTATAAACACTGATATTTTCAGAATAATGAAGTCTGTGTATCCTAAGAAGGAAGTATTATTGGAGCCTAGGTTTTTAAAAATATAAACAAAATTTGGAAGAGGAATTTTTAGAGGAATACATTCTATGTTCAGTGATTCATGGGAAGGAATAGTAAGATTTCATTATTAGGTGATAAGGAAAACAATTGAAAGAGGCATTCAAATAAGATAAATAGTAAATGGAGATCAAGTTTAAAATGTATATTATATGCTACGATAAATGAAAACCAGGCCTTTTACTCAACGGGCGACTCTCCCAAAGGAAAACTAAATATAGTTAAGACTAAAAGAATGGACCTTAAAAAAGTAGACTACTTTAAATGTGAATATCCACTGAAATAAAGACCTTTTCTCTAATTAAATACTATAAACATGCTTTAAAAAATGAAATTCTATTAAAAGTTATAAGTATGTACATCGTATTCCTTGTGCTTATTTATCTTATAACTAGAAGTTTGTGGCACAACTTGATGAATGTAGTTAACATTGCTGTGTGGTATACATAAAACTTGTTAAGAGAATAGACCTTAAGAGTTCTCATCACAAGGACAGCAAGTGATTTTTTTCTTTTTGTGTTGGATATATGAACTCATCAATGTTACCTAAACTTATTGTAGTAATAATTTCACAATAAATATAAGTCAAATCATTATGCTGTGCATTTTAAGTTTATACACTTATATTTCAAAAATTAAGTAATATGTGAATTTGATTAAAATTATATACAAAATGGGTTTGTTTTTAGAGTGATCACTAATATGTAGTTTATTAAAATTATGTTATATAATCCTAACTCTGTTTTTGTGCTAGTTACTTTCTATTGTACTAATAACTGGAAAATACTTTAAGTAATTTTTGACATTGCAATTTTTTCTGTTGATGCTAAGAAAAATATTAACTTATTTTATAGTTTAAAGTAAGTGTGTTTATTGAAGTTGTAGGGAAATGTTAGAGATGTGTCCAGTCTGCACTAACGCTACAGTATTTCTTAAAATCATCCTCCAGCATGCCGAACAGATAGCCAGACAGGCACAGGGTCTTTTGCAGTGTGAATGCTCCCATTTTCATTATGTCTCCTGTTGCCCATAAGTTTTAAGGCTATTTGAATAGTGTCCTCTAATCTCAGCTACTTCAACCAATTAAATAAATGTCAAATTTCAACTTAAGATCCATCTTCCATGAGAAAAAAGTCCTCTAAATAATTCCAGGAAAAAAAGTATCAAAATATTTATCATACAGAATCATTGTAGATGTGGTTTAAAATAAAATGCTAATGAAGTATAGCTTCCTTTTTCTACCATCATTGTCTGGGAATGAAAATTGAAAGCAAACAATTTTTTTAAATTAAAATTTATAGCAATTTCTTTATTGTAACTCACCAGGGAGCAAGTTAAAATCTGGAGATAAATATCAAAATGTAATCAATTTCTTGGATTTATAGTTACTAAATATGTCACATTTGCCTTATTTTCTTCATTCCAAAGTCATTTCTAAATTTTTAGACAACTAGTAGTATTAATAACAAGTAAATATATTGTTATGAACAGTTATATTCAAAATCGTAAGAAATGTAAATATGACTCAATTTACTTAATTTTTCATATTTACTTTAAAACTATAAAAATAAATGCTGTGAGATCTGATTCTCTGACATTATCTCTTATACCTGTAGAGCTCAACATTTTATTGATTTTTCACCCAGTGGGTAATGGTAGTTTTCTTTTTTTTTTTCCTCTGTCACCAGCCCAGTGTGTAAGGGTTAAGCCTGGTAGTGAACAAGGGGATTGTGCTACTTCAGCAAGTCACCTTTTTAATATTCTTTACTTATTCAGTGCACATTTAATGGCATCAATTTGGTGCCATAAACAGCAAAAATACCTTATATATAGAAATAGAGATAGAAAATGAACAAGTGAACAAGTGCATGAAATAATTTCACACTGTGATGACTGCTGTTAAGATAGTTACCTCTGTCTTTGATAGGACCATGGGCTTCAGATTGAACGGTCTGCTGAATTATGTCAGATGGGATGGTGGTAAACATAGGTTTAAAACGTGAAGATAGGAAAGGGAGTGGGTAAGTGAAGAACAAGAGAGCAGGAGTGTTTCAGGAGAGACAACAGATACAAAGGCCCGGAAGCAAGAGAGAACTTTGGGTATATAATATTCAAATGACTCTGAGTCTGGTCCTTAGGAAAACCTTTAGAACTGTATAAATCTTGTACCGTAGGGGAGTGATTTCCTTCTTGAAATCACTTGCTGGGGCAGTGAGGGACAAGCAATAGTTAAAGCAGCTATTTATTGGTATCTTTCTCCTTTTCAGTATTTCACTCCCATGCATGCCTGTTTTTTTCTATTCCCCTAAGTTACTGTCCTCTCCCTCTTCTCAATGGAACACTTGAAACGTGCAGCAGAACATCAAAGAACCTTGCTGGTCCACCTCTGTCATATAGTGTATTCTGTGAGAAACAATGAAATACTGAATGGAACAGGTGAGTCAAATTATGTCTGTGACAAAATTTACCTGGAGGTGTGCCACTAACTTTTATTTTTGCTCATCTCATGAGGTATTAAAGGAAATATAAAGGCCATTTTCCTGATCATCTGATTGCCCAAGGTCATATAGCTGACCCAAAAGATTGCTATATAGAGGCAGAAAGACGACGGGCATTTCAAATTTCTCCATGCAAAAAAAAAGTAAAACTTTAAGTTAGAGTCTCTATTGAAAGGTTAGATTGGGAAAGAGAGTTGAGTTATTTGCATAGTGGAACATTAAGAATTAATTTTTAGATTCAAACAGATTATGCTATTTTTGATCCCAATTAACATGACTAATCAAGAGTGGACTGCATTTCTTGTACATGTCACATTTTACTTAGAGTGCTTCTAAGTGGTCCGTGGACATCAGGTACTGGCAGTAATACTGCCCTTAACAAATCTAGGACTATTTTTCCCCTGTGTGATGAATCCCATGAATTAGAATTGTGCTATTAAACATGGATAAATCTACTGCTGCAGTGGTATTGGTGAGGGGAAGCCAAGAGTGATCAGGTTGACATCTTTATTTAATGTTTCTTAAATTTTTTGATCTTTTTTAAGAGATGATTAAAGACTTCACATAAGCTACATATTAAAGAGATTGGATTTACTAGCTAAAGTCCAGTGCATTTGAGGAAAATACAGTTTGAGATACGAAAGTATTTTTCTCTTCTATTTAGTATTTTTTATGGTGTCAGGTCCCATGTTTGACTAAGGAACAAGGACTCGGAATCAGAGTTCTGAAATTGTTTAATTATTTCATGTGAGGGACACCTGGGTGGCTCAGTGGGTTAAGCTTCTGCCTTTGGCTCAGGTCATGATCTCAGGGTCCTGGGATCAAGCCCCACATCGGGCTCTCTGCTCGGCAGCGAGCCTGCTTCCCCCCCTCTCTCTCTCTCTGCCTCTCTACTTGTCAAATAAATAAATAAAATCCTTAAGAAAAAATTATTTCATGTGAATGTGACAGCGCTGAGAAAAACTCATTTTCTTTAATAGTAACAATGCCACATGTATTAATCAGTGTCCATCATACTTAGGCTATCCTGGACTAAACCTGAAAAGTATAAAGAGAGGTGCAAAAAGAGACCTATTACATCAGTTATCATCTACAATTCTTTCCCTAATACAATTAAATTGTATATTTAATGTATGGAAGATCACTGTGTAATTTAATCTTTATACATTACTAATAGTAAAAATATTAAATACTTGTTTTCAAGGATTAAAGTACATAAACTACCAAATTCTTTGTATTTTATCATGTAATTAAAAATATACATTTATTACTAGCAATAAGTCTTACATATTGAAAATATAAATATATTTATATCAGCCCCTGCATCTAATTCTAGTGATAGAAAAATTAAGGAGAAATATCAGAGAATATCCATGTCATAATTTAAAAGCTTCTGTAATGTATTTGTGAGGGTGTATATGCACACAAACACATGTGTTACATATGGAATTATGAATCCAGGAAACAGAATATATAATGTATGTATTATTCTCAAACATATTTGAAATATTTATAGTATCTAACATATAAAATTCAGAAAAAATGGATCTTAATGCATTAAAAATGTGTTATATTTTCTGGAAAAAGGAAATAAAAAGATGAACAAATACACAGAGTTGATTTTCCCTCGTAAGTGAAAAACTATATTTCTAAATACATCTTCAGTTAGAGAAGAAGTAACAGAAATAGTAAATTATTTAAGTTGAATTGTAGTGTTGTAAATAACAAAAAGTATATAATGGGCCAATATAGTTCTCAGAGAATAATATATATTCTTAAATTTAAGAAGCTCAAAGTAATAAGCAGAATTAAACAAATTTAAAAGATTAGAAGGAAGATAATAAAAAAGGTAAAGGTAACTAATAAAAATTAGGAAGCTTTGGTTCATAAAACCAAATGAGTGGCAACATTGTATTAACTATCATATACCACACAAAGTTTTGTATGATACCGTATCTTTTAGAAGGTTAGTATTCCCTGATATCAAAAACAGACAAGCACACAGGAGAAATGTAGACTGATTTTATTTTTGAAAATAGAGACAAAAATCATATGTGATTTAATAACTCTTCTTCTGTTTCTCATCCTCATTCTCCTTGAGCTTCAGGGCAGGGAGGGTGTGCTGCTCCCACAGGAGAAGCAGAGGACATAAGGGCAAGTAAACAACAAATCTTACGGTTTAGGGTCCGAAAATGTACAGACTAATTTCTACCTACTGGCTATTGGTCAAAACTGTCAAAACAAAAACAGACACAACCAACCAAACAAAAACAAACAAAAAACCCTAGAAGCAAGTCCTAGCCCTAAGTCAGAAGGTAAGGAAATAACGAGGCCACGAAAGGAGTATGGATATATGGTAAGTGGAAAGATGACGCCAATTAATTCCTTGAGCTACAGAGCCTCAGCATTAGAAAATAACCTACATTAATAATGAGAATAGAAAAACACATAACCAACTAAATAAAGGTTCAAAAAACATTTATTACCATTTAACACACATTAACAAATTACTAACATGCTAAGAATGTCTTAATTTCAGATGGTGCCTACCGAACTCTACCACAGATAGTCAACTTAACGTTGACACGTTAGAAACATTCCTATTAAAATTACGAGAAAAGGCAAGGATATTGGCTTTCACAGCTTTAGCATTTTACCAGGGTTCAGCCGGTACCATAAAAACAAACAAACCAAAAAAACAAGTAAGAGTTTGAGGACAGTTTAATAACGGTGTAGCGCAATGTCTTGTCCCTTATGTCAGGTCCTTGCTGGGGTGTCAGAGATCCGGTGGTTGATGCCGACACCAAATGACTTTGACAGGCCATTAGCATCAGGTCTCCCCAGGGGGTTGGAGGCATTGCATCTGCCTCCCTCCTTTCCACTTTACATGTGGTAGTTCCTGATAAATATTCTGTATTCAAGCCTTTGCTTCAGAGTATGTTTTCCAGAAAACAAAACCTGCCACTTAACATAGGCCAAATTTATACATTGAGGACAAGAGAAATAAGGTACTTTGGAAGGCTTTGGAAATGGCTTGGCCATTTAACCCCACCTTTCATAAGATAATATGACTGTGGAACCTGATTAAAAAGTCTTGGTGGTCAATTCTTTGTTCTCCTAAAAGTCTACCCCATTCTTAATTGCTTCATAAAAATGTCCTTGATGGACAGAACTAATAGAAAACTATATTTGGTAATGTGTTTTTTACTTATATCAAAAGTTTTATTTAGAATAATTTGCACTAAATAAAAATCTGATTTTTTTTTTTTTTGCCAAAGTCAATTTAGAGAGAAAAATTGAGAACTAATTAAAACTTAGAGAGTGGAGGGGTGCCTGGGGGGCTCAGTGGGTTCAGCATCTGCCTTCAGCTCAGGTCATGATCTCAGGGTCCTGGGATTGAGCCCCACATCAGGCTCTCTGCTCAGCAGGGAGTCTGCTTCCCTCTCTCTCTCTGCCTGCCTCTCTGCCTACTTGTGATCTCTCTCTGTCAAATAAATAAATAAAATAAAATAAATATTTTTTAAAAACCACCAACTTTGAGAATGGAATATATTATTTTTATTTCCTTTTTGGGGAGAAAGAGCTCCAGCTTTTTGGTCTGGTCTAGAATTAAAATATGCGTCCAGTGATCTGATTTATAATTTTCTTTTATACATTCGTTCTCCATTTTAATAATAGGGGATAGAAGCGAAAAATCATTCAATAGAGTGCTTTTTCATTAGCCTGAAGAATGTGTGACTGGGTATACTGATTACTTTAGGTTCGGAGCTTTTAACAGGCTTTTTCCAAGTCCCATTAATCTGAGAAGCAGAACATCAATATAACTTACCATATTCCAGTTAGTCCTCACCAGTCACTAAACTAGTTAATAATCTGGTACACATTAATTTTATCAGCAATATGTCCAGAATGACAGCCCAGCACTAAGCTGATTCAATCTCAAAGAATTTTATGACTGTTAATTTTAAGACACTACTGCTTTGTATCGAGCTTCTCTATGAGACAGCTCTGGATTTGGATTAGGCCCCCTGAGTCTATGTACTGGTTATTTCCTTTATTAGACAATGTGATCTTTGATAACTCATGAATCTATGCTTTACTTATTTAAACCTGCCTGATTTTAAAGAGTATTTTCAGTGGGCTTGCAAAAATAATATAAAGTCTATAAATACAGTTATTAAGTATAAATTTATAAAAGAACAGGCTAAACAGTAGATTTTTAGTGGTTATGATAATTATGTGAATTACCGTGGGATAATTACCAAATCTATGTTAATTACATCAGTACCTGTATCATTGAACTGTGGCAGAGATAAATGGAAAACACAAACAGCAACATTACCTTACCTCGGTGCACAAAGTTGCCTATCATTAGATTAGTATAAAGCTGTAAGGGTAGGGAAGTGTCTATCCTAAAGAAGGAGTATTTCAGTGGTCAATAACCACAGCTCCCCACCCCCAAAATAGGGTTAAGACAAAATAAATGTAGAAGAGTAAATGAGATGAAAGGAAATTTAATACACAAGAAACAATTTTATTCAATACTGTATTGTAAATGAGTATGTACCGTTTTGCGATTGAATCTTTCTGTGACTTTGTCTTCGTTCATTCAGGTAACTTTTCACACAATACCACAGGCCGGGCGGCTTGTAAGCAGAATTTCATCGCTCACAGTTCTGGAGACTGACAGACCCAAATCAGTGTCGGTATGGCTGGGTGAGGGCCAACGTCCAGGTACAGAATTATTGTTGTATCCTCGTGTGGTGGAATGGATTAGGGAGCTCTGTGAGATCTCTTCTATTTATTTATTTATTTATTTAAAGATTTATTTATTTATCTGACAGAGAGAGATCACAAGTAGGCAGAGAGGCAGGCAGAGAGAGAGAGGAGGAAGCAGGCTCCCCGCTGAGCAGAGAGCCCGATGCAGGACTCGATCCCAGGACCCTGAGATCATGACCTGAGCTGAAGGCAGCAGCTTAACCCACTGAGCCCCCCGGGCAGCCCTGTGGGATCTGTTTTAAAGGATCCTGATCATGGCCATGAGAGTTCTACTCTTCAGAGCTAATCACCCCCCAAAGGCCCATCTACTAATACCATTATTTTTGAGAGTTAGGATTTCAACATATGAATTTTGGGGGAACACAAAAATTCAGGCCATGGCAGATCACTTCTGTCAGTTTAAAAACTGGAAAGGATGATTTCTATGAATTCTTCTAACATTCCTTGATATATATACACACATTCTGTTCCGTTTTCTCTAGGAGGTATGAAAGAAGGGGTTAAATAAAGAAATGGGTGCATGATTCTTACGATTAAATATAAAGGAGGCAGTACAGGAAAGTTATTGGTTTATTTCACCAAAATAGATGTAATTTTTATTTGTATTTATATATTTTCTTTTTTAAAGATTTATTTATTTTAGAGAGAGGTCGAGGGTGTGTGTGTTCAGGAGCAGGTGGAGAGGCAGAGGGGGAGAGTGAGCTGATCTCCAACAGACTCTGCTGCATGCAGAGTCCGGCGCAGGGACTTGATACCACGACCCTGAGATCATGACTGGAGTGGAAACCTAGGGTCAGAAGGACGCCTAGTCATCTGAGCCACCCAGGCGCCCCGTTTACACGTTCTCTATAGCAACAGATAAGCTATTGTAATAAAAGTAAATGATGCTTTTGTTTGCATCCTAGCAGAAACTGAGCCCTATTAGCTTAATAAAAATGAACTACGTTACCCTCTTAACAAGGAAGGTCAGAAATGACAGTTGCGGTCGAGATAAGCTTTTATTCACTACTAAGACTTACCTAGTCTCTCACCTTCACTCTCCTCTACCGTTTGGATTCTTCATTGGAAATGTGACCACAGACAACTTTCAAGTGACATCCTAAATCCCTTGTCAGAGAAGAAAGGGACTTTCATTACCAGCTCCAGTATGAAAACATTTGTGAGTCCCAGGATTCTCGTGTTTCGGCAAGGGTCTTTCTGACCAAGCGTCTTCTACCAGAGGATGCCAGTAGTGGTAGTAACGGCTCTTCAGGGAGTTGCTGGACTGTCCCATCCGTTACATGCTGGTGCTGGCGGATGGAAGAGTTTTAGGTACCAGGAAGGTCAGTGAGGAGCATGCCCATGCACATTTTGTTAAACTGGGACACTTTTAGGAATGAAAATATTGATATTGAGAATTAAACGTGACAAGAAGTTTAGAACAGGGCTATACTAGGCCCGTAGGGAAATATCGTCATCTTTTGTGTGACTCAAAGAGGCTGATAATTGTGAAGAACTAGAAAAAACGTTTTCCATTCACGGCAGAGCAGCAATGTGGTCTCCTACTGTTAGATCTAACGTACTAAGAAAAGCTGGAAATGTACATCTTTTATAAATTTCAGGCTTTTCTGTCATCAGTTGATTCTTTTTTTTTTTTTCATTAACACTACTTTGTTGACAAATCTGCATTGAGCTTGTGAGAAAGAAGTTTGCTGCTCTTGGTCTCATAAAGCAGACAAAATTATTTGGACTCTTTTACTTCCTTAGCTGTAAAAATATTTAATATTTCAAGTATTCTTGTACATCTTTATCCTACATACATTTTGACCTGAATCATAATGTGCACATAAACTTAATTCACAGAGATTTATTTTGTCATACCGTTATGGTCTGGTAGTTGCTGACATGTCTTTCATGCAGCAAATTATCCCCATAGGCAGTACATGGAGCTAAGTATATGTTTCCATGGTGTGGGTGAGAAATGGGTGAGATTCAAAGCGAAATGAGGTGACCTTGGGTAACAGAATGAGTCCAAGGTTTCTGATCTTGCGCTCTGATCGCATCCAGTCCTGCTGATACCATAACTAGGACAGTGTGGGTGGACGACTTAATAAAGCAGAAGAGACCTCAAAATACTTACAGCCTTCTAAAAATTACTTTGACTTTGGCACCTTTTAAATAGAAAAGGCTTGGAGCCGAGCTCTTTCTGTTCTGTCCACCATGACTCCTAGAGCAGAGCATTTTACACTTGGGTTAACCCTCACAATTTATTATTCCCAAGTAATATGTCTAACTGACATGTCGTCAAATATGTTTGAAGGGGAAAGCTGAAGGTCTATAGATGGATGGTGAAGGGGACTAAAAGCCAGGTAAAGCACACACATGGGTCACTTCATGAGTATCAGAGATAACAGCCAGGCTCTGAGGCCAGGGCCCCGTGGTAGAAGGTTGAGCATGGGAGTGAGGTGCTCACGCTGAAAACACGACTGTTGAGTGACGGTCGGTTCAGCATACACGATGAAATACGGCTTCTGAATTATGTCCTTTCTGTATTTTTTGGTATTCTCTAAATGTTTTTCAAGAAAACAATTGTCCTCAATTGCAAAGGCTACTGGTAGTAATTTGTGCTTTTGTTTTTGTTTTTGTTTTTGTTTGGAGAGAGAGAATGTGCACCTGTGAGCGGTCGGAAGGGGCAGAGGGAGAGACTCTCAAGCAGGTTCCACGCTGGACAGGGCTGGATCTCATGACCCTGAGATCATCAC
The DNA here is from genome assembly GCF_020171115.1 of Neogale vison. Taxonomy (NCBI): domain Eukaryota; kingdom Metazoa; phylum Chordata; class Mammalia; order Carnivora; family Mustelidae; genus Neogale; species Neogale vison. The sequence goes on from NC_058093.1 coordinate 1,017,977, forward strand.
CATTGCCAAAATCAGGAGTTGAATTCTTAACAGACTGAGCCTCCCAGGGCCCCCGTGTTTTCATATTTTTTTGATAAATACCCAGTAGTACAGTTACTGGATAACGATACTGCAATAAAAGAGAACTGTAAGTCAGTATAGCTCATGAATATATATGTAAAATTCCTCAACAAAATATTAGCACACTGATCTCAACAATACAAAAAGTCGTAAGCCACAATCAAGTGGGATTTATTCCTGATTGCAAGGCCGGTTCCGTATTTGCACACGGGTCAACGTGACACTCACATCGCTGAAAGGAAGGGTAAGAACTGTGCCATCATTTCGGTGGAGGCAGAGAGAGCGTTCGACAAAGTACGACACCCATTCATTACAAAAACCCTTTACAAAGTAGGTCTAGAGGGAGCGTACCTCAACGTAATAAAGGCCTCCATGAAAAGCCCACAGCCCACATCATACTCAATGGTGAAACGCTGAGTTTTCCCCTAAGGTCAGGAGCGTGACGGAGAGGTCCAGTCTCAGCCTTGTTATTCAACACAGCGCTGGAAGTCCCGGCCAGAGCAGTTAAACAACATGAAGAAATAAAAGACTTCCAGATTGGTAAGGAAGAAGTAAAGCTATTTGCCGTTGACATGCTACTACATATAGAAAACCATAAGAACGCCACCAAAAACTTCTAGAACTGACAGATGAATTCAGTAAAGTCTCAGGATGTAAAATCAATGTCTAGAAATCTGTTGCATTTCTATACACTAATAATGAAACAGCAGACCGTGAAATTAAGAAAACAATCCCACTTACAGTTGCACCCAAAACAATAAAACATTTAGGAATAAACTTAACCAAAGAGGTGAAAGACTTGCGTTCTGAAAACAATAAAACACTGAAGAAAGACATTCAAGACATTCAAAGAAATGGAAAGACATTCCATGCCCATGGTTTGGAAGAGCAAATACTGTTAAGATGTCTGTCCTACCAAAAGCAATCTATATATTTAATGTAATCCCTGTCAAAATACCAACAACATTTTTCCAGAATTGGAACAAACAATCCTAAAATTTGTGTGGAACCACAAAAGACCTTGACTAGCCAAAGCAGTCTTGTAAAAAGAAAAACAAAAGTGGAGATAATCACAATTCCAGATCTCAAGCTATGTGCAGAGCAGTAGTAATTAGAACAGTGTGGCACTGGTGTAAAAACAGACGCATAGATCAATGGAGTAAACTGGAAAACCCAGAATTAAATGGAAATTATATGGTCAACTAATCCTCAACCAAGAAGAATGAACGCATAATGGGAATAAGATAGTCTCTTCAGCAGCTGGTGCTAAGGGACACCTGGGAGGCTCAGTCGTTAAGTATCTGCCTTCAGCCCACGCCATGATCTCCGGATCCAGGGATTGAGCCGCACATCAGGCTCTCTGCTCAGTGGGAAGCCTGCTTCTCCCTCTCCTACTCCCCCTGCTTATGTTCCCTCTCTGTCTCAATCTCTCTGTGTCAAATAAATAATACCTTTTAAAAAAAAATTGGTGCTGAGCAAACTGCATAGGTACATGCAAAAGAATGAAACCGGACCACTTTGTTTCACTATACACATAAATAAACTCAGATTGGATTAAAGACCTAAAAGATGAGACCTAAAACCATAAAAATCCTCAATGAGAGCATTGGCAGTAAGTTCTCTGACATCTGACATTTGTCTTCTGTGGAAAAGGAATCAGAAACAAAAATAAACTGTTGGGACTACATTAAAATAAAAAGCTTTTGTACAGTGAAGGAAATAATAAAACTCAAAAGTAACCTATTGAATGGGAGAAGGTATTTGCAAATGACATATCCGGTAAAGGGTTGATATCCAAAATATATAAAGAATTGATACCACTTAGCAGCCAATAGACAAGTTAAAACATGGGGAGAAGACATGAACAGACATTTTTTCTAAAAAAGACATACAGGTGGCCAACAGACATGAAAACTTTGCTCAACATCACTCAAAATCAAGGAAATGCAAATCAAAACAAAATCGAGTTACTACCTCCTACGTGTCCGAATGGCCGAAATAAAACACACCAGAAACAAGTGTTGACAGACCATGGAATAAAAGGAACCTTGTACACTCTTGTGGGAATGCAAGTGGGTACAGCCACTCTGGATCATAGTGTGGAGGTTCCTTAAAAATTTTTAAAAGTATCATTCGTTTTTATAAATGTATATGTTTTTAAAAGATTTTATTTATTTGACACAGAGAGAGAGCACAAGCAGGGGGAGCGGCAGTCAGAGGGAGAAGCCGGCTCCCCTAGGAGCAGGGAGCCTGATGTGGGACTCAATCCCAGGACCCGGGATCATGAGACTTGACAAGTATCATGACATTTTGCTCTAATATTCATTAGAAAAGGAAGATGATAACTAATGTACTCAGAGATGCTCATCGGCTGTCCCCCGAGTTCTCAGCTTCCTCACAGATCCCTGTGCCCAAATTGGATGCAGAAACAACTGGGCATCTGGGCCTCCGAGACGAACTGATGAGGACTGGGCCAATGGGCATTTGAGAGGCAAGAAGTAAATGGAAAGATGGAACAATGCCAGACGGACATCTCTGGCCTTTGATATGATGCAAAATCCAAGGACTTCTTGGTGGTCATGGCCATAAGTTGTTCAGAAATCCTAATAGAGAATGGAATGGAATCTTAGGGTTAGAATTAATTTGCTTAAAGGATGTAAAGTAATGTGGTATTTTTGCCCAAGTTAAGAGTGTAAAAATAATGTCTATTAGAATTTCATGTACATCTTTTCTTTAAAGTAGCTAGCTTTTCTTTTTTTTTTTTTTCATTGTTTCCTACTTGACTTACAAAAAGTACAGGAAAGTTTTCTTTCATCCTCTCAAGCAGGTACCCAGGTCTTTGAAATGCTCAGTTAGAGAAAAACAACAACAACAACAATAGAATTCATGGATCAAGCGAGGTGCCCCAAAGAAAATTGCTTCAACAATTTGTTTTTCATGGATTCTTCAAAATTTTACTTACTATTTTTTGTTAGGAGCCAAAATCATCTCTGCAGAGTCTCTGCAAAGAATAACTAGAACAGGTCTCCAAGGCAGGTCTCTGAAAAAACGAACCGGAGCAAGGATGATAACCTTAGGAGTTGTGATTAGCGTTCTCAGATTTGATCACTCACTGTCCGGGGCATTGGGTGTTCCTTACTCAAGGTCACCGGTATGCATCATTGTAGAACCATCATTACACAACTTTGGAATTGCCCCTAAATATGTCAATACGCTGAAGTAAGCTTTATTTCTAGATAGAGGGATAAATAGATGAACTCAGTACCGTTAATTTGAAGAATCAGCCTGGTTATGCATGAGATAATGAGATACACTGTAGTTTTAAACAATTTAAAAGAAATTAGAGATGGGCTGGCTGTGGGCATTAGGAGCTAGCTGGGAGGGAAAAAAAAACAGAAAACGAGGAATAAGCAACATGCAAAGGGAGACAGGCTATTGCAAATACTTATTCCCTTTCTGGGATCATTTCTGAAGTAAAGGATGTACTCCCACAACATCCATTTACACTTTACAATTGTTTTAGTACATAGAGCAAGAAAAAGAAATAAGAGGCATAAAGTAAGGAGGAGAGAAAGTGGGAGTTTTATTATTCCTGCTTTCAGATAACATGAGTACTGAAAATCTGTAGAATCGATAAATACAAAACAAGTAAAAATAATAACTGAAATAATCAGAAGTTATCAGAAATTATTAAAAAATAATTCAAAAGTAAATTATTATAAAAAATATTAATTATAAAAATTGTCAAAAAATAAAGTGTTAGGGCGCCTGGGTGGCTCAGTGGATTAAGCCTTTGCCTTCGGCTTGGGTCATGATCCCAGAGTCCTGGGATCGAGTCCTGCATTGGGCTCTCTGCTCAGCGGGGAGCCTGCTTCTTCCTTTCTCTCTCTGCCTGCCTCTCTGCCTACTTATAATCTCTGTCTGTCAAACAAATAAATAAAACCTTTAAAAAAATAATAATAATAAATAAATAAATAAATGAAAAATCTTGGGCACCTGGGTGGCTCAGTCAGTTAAGCATCTGCCTTCAGCTTAGGTCATGATCCCGGGATCCTGGGACTGAGTGCCGCATCAGTCTCCTTGCTTAGTGGGGAGCCCACTTCTCCCTCTGCCTTTGCCTCCTGCTCCCCCTGCTTGTGCTCTTTCTTTGTCAAATAAAACTTAAAATAATAATAATAATAAGTAACTAATAAAAAATAAAAATCCTCAGTATATAAATTCAATGTTATCGATTATATTTCCATATGGAAATAATAAGCAATTGAAAATTTAAAATAATATTTGTAATAGGATAAAAGGACAAATGTAACATATGATATGTAAAATTCCCACACAAAAGTAGAAAATAATACTGAAATTGTAAAAGACCTAAATAAATGGGGAGAAATATTATGTTCCAAATATAATCCTCAATATTGTTAACTTGCCTATTCTCCGTAAGTTCATCAATAGACTCAATACAACCTTAATCAAAAGTCCATCAAGATCTACTTTAGAGATGGACAGGGTGATTCCAAATTTTTGTGAAAATACAAAGGTCCTAGAATGGCTAAAGCCATCTTTAAAAAGAAGAACAAAGCTAGAGGACTGTCCCATTTGATTTTAAGATTTTCTATGAAAGTACAGTGATTCAGGCAGTGTATTCTAGATGTGAAGATAGACACGTAGAATGATGAAGCAAAATGGAGAGTCCAGAAATAGAAGGATCCACATATGGCCAACTCATATGTAATAAATGCACCAGAAAAATTCGATGGGAAAAGTTCCATGAGAAATAACAGAAAGTAAATATCATATTAGATGTCAAATAAAGCTCCAAAGCTACTTCACATGATACACAGAAAACTATTTTGAGATGTATCCTAGACCTCAATGTTATCTGAACCTATAAAAAAAATTGAAAAAATATAGGAGACTATCTTCATGGCCTGGAGTAGGCAAAATTATCTTAAAAAGGAGAGAAAAAGGGGTGCCTGGGTGGCTCAGTGGGTTAAGCCTCTGCCTTCAGCTCAGGTCATGATCTCAGGGTCCTGGGATCGAGCCCCACATCGGGCTCTCTGCTCAGCGGGGAGTCAGCTTCCTCCTCTCTCTCTGCCTGCCTCTCTGCCTGCTTGTGATCTCTGTCTGTCAAAAAAATAAATAAAATCTTTAAAAAAAAAAAGGAAAGGAAAATCTCTAAGCATATTAGAAATTTATAAATTGGACTTCATCAAATTAAAACTACTCTTCAGAAGACAACCTGAAGAAAATGAAGACTGGAACAAAATGTTATATATATCAAACAATTTGTATCTAAAATATATAATGAATTGTTACAATTTAACTAAAACACCCAATAAAAATATACCAAAAATTGAACACACAAAGATATACAACTATCCAATAAGAACATGAAGTAATGCTCAATATTGGTTACCAGTGAAATGAAAATACAAACCACTTTGAGATCCCCCTAAATGTCTACCAGAATGACTGTTTTAAACAGCAGTCTTTTAAAAATATTATAAAAATGCGGAACAAGGGGTTAAACGTTGCTTGTAGGAGTAGTTTAAATTATAATAGGCAAAGCCTGGAAACATCCCCAGTGGCCATCAAGAGTGGACGAGATAAACAAATTGTTATAGTCATACAATTGAATACGACTCAGCAATAAAGATTTTTTAAATTCTCATATACATAACAACATGGACGACTGGCTGAAACATTATTTTGAGTGAAATAAAAAGCAGACATAAAGGAATACATACTGATTGTACTTGTAAGAATCTCCAAAAGAGGTCAAGTTGTTTATGGTGATATTAGATCAGTGTTTGCCTTTGGTGAGGGATGGCATAGGGTCAGAGATAGGAAAGGGGCATGAGGGAAGTTTCTGCAGGTGGGAACAGCCAGTTTTGAAAGATTGTGGGTTAGAAGACTGTGCACATTTGCCTGAAATCATTCTACTGAACAGAAAAGATATGTATATTTTATTATTTGTACACTACATTTCAATTAAAATATTAAATAATATAATGGAAGCAAGATTTAGTACTTACAGGTAATAGCCAATCAGAAGTACATGTCACTACCCACGGAATGGGAGAAGATATTTGCAAATGACAGTACAGACAAAAGGTTGATATCCAGGATCTATAATGAACTCCTCAAACTCAACCCACACGAAACAGACAAACACATCAAAAAATGGGCAGAAGATATGAACAGACACTTCTCCAATCAAGACATACAAATGGCTATCAGACACATGAAAAAATGCTCATCATCATTAGCCCTCAGGGAGATTCAAATTAAAACCACATTGAGATACCACCTTACACCAGTTAGAATGGCCAAAATTAACAAAACAGGAAACAACATGTGTTGGAGAGGATGTGGAGAAAGGGGAACTCTCTTCCACTGTTGGTGGGAATGCAAGTTGGTGCAGCCTCTTTGGAGAACAGTGTGTAGATTCCTCAAGAAATTAAAAATAGAGCTTCCCTATGACCCTGCAATTGCACTCCTGGGTATTTACCCCAAAGACACAGATGTCGTGAAAAGAAGGGCCATCTGTACCCCAATGTTTATAGCAGCAATGGCCACAGTCGCCAAACTATGGAAAGAACCAAGATGCCCTTCAACGGATGAATGGATAAGGAAGATGTGGTCCATATACACTATGGAGTATTATGCCTCCATCAGAAAGGATGAATACCCAACTTTTGTAGCAACATGGATGGGACTGGAAGAGATTATGCTGAGTGAAATAAGTCAAGCAGAGAGAGTCAATTATCATATGGTTTCACTTATTTGTGGAGCATAACCAATAGCATGGAGGACAAGGGGCGTTAGAGAGGAGTAGGGAATTTGGTAAATTGGAAGGGGAGGTGAACCATGAGAGACTATGGACTCTGAAAAACAATCTGAGGGGTTTGAAGGGGCGGGGGGTGGGAGGTTGGGGTACCAGGTGGTGGGTATTATAGAGGGCACGGCTTGCATGGAGCACTGGGTGTGGTGAAAAAATAATGAATAATGTTTTTCTGAAAATAAATAAATTGGGAAAAAAAAAAAAAGAAGTACATGTCACTAACCAGAAAAAAACCCCAAACAAACTACGCACAATTTTCTTAGAATTTCTATCATATTTCAAAATAATTTCATTGTAAATGTTACTTTACATTTTATCTCATTAAAATCAAAGGCAACAGATATAAGAAATCTTTGTCTACAGTACCTCTTTACTGTATTTCCTGTCCACTACTTCTATAACATCTGCTCACTTCGATAATGTGTTCTTTTTTTTAAAGATTATTTTTGAGAGCCTTCCAAAAAATATGCTACTAAATTGTATTTAAACTTTGTTGTCTTGATTCTTTTGCATAATGTATTTAGTATCCTTACCCCAATTATAGTGTTGTTTTAATTGGAAAATCTATATTAAAGTCATATATGTGATAACAGCTTTGAAAGTAGAAAAAGTTGAGAAGATATTCAAGCATGAATGATTTCTTTTATGCATTAACTATGCAGTTGGCTTGTATTTATCTAAGAATACTTATATGAAGATTAATTGTTATTAATTATTAAAATTAAGTATAGTGATTGTACTAGGATATTACATTCATTGTGAAGCAAGAAATCTCTTGGATAAATGGATTTATTGAGACAGACAAGTGAGCCAATTTATTTCTTTTGTATCAATAATTAAGAAATTTTTATTTTTTCAAATGCCAGAGTGATAAATAGTAAGCATGAATTAATGTGAATTTATTACATACTCTTCCCTCAGAACTTGCATCTTTTTATTCTACTGGATGTTAGTACATATATTCATAGCAAAGGAATGCTCATTTTTAAAAAATACATATTTCTGTTTTTAACTCTAAGCTCATAATAGCAATAATATAAGAAGATGATATTCTTTTTTTATAATGATAAATGTATATATACATTCCCTCCACCCACCCTTGCCCCTGCCTGCTTCTCTGCCTACCTGTGATCTCTGTCTGTCAAATAAATAAATAAAATCTTAAATAAATAAATAAATTCTATATGTGCACACAAATACCTATATTCGTAGACATACTACTTAGTGTTTCTGCAGCACAGTTCAAAAATCAGATGTTGAAGTGTTTGCTTGTATTTTTTCTAGAGAAGGAAAAGAAGGAAGACGTTCTCTAGAGATTCTGGGTTCCTTTTTCAGAGAGTTCATATCCCACGACACTTCTTCGTTAGTTTGCACGTCTCTCGTCAGTAGTATGGTTTATGCCTCGAGCTCCAGTGGGCGTCTCCCCACTTTACCACCCAGTACACTTTTTAGTCAGCTTTAGAAAAATTATAAACAGGGAAGCCTTCCAAGAAGTTCTCTGTATGAAGAAATATTCTTGGATCAATGGTTCTTTTGATATTTTTCTTCAACTGGTCTTAATACCTATCAACATCCCAAGTTTACACAAACTCCCGCAAACTCCTGTCTAATTCTTTCTTCAACTACAAATGTTTAATTGATTAAAATATTTCATTCCAATCCTTATTATAGTAACTATTTACCGTGGATCCACAGGGGGATAAGCGAGAGGTTATCTCTTGTATCCAGATGTCTAGAAACACAGAAACAGGGAGACAGGGCACCATCTCCCCTGATTTCCACATTTCGCAAAGATGCCTCCAGGGACCCCAAGAAAGATTCCTGAGATGCAAAACTAGCAATCCTGTTTAGCTTTTACAAGATTTGCATACCTTTCAAAGAGAGAGAGAAAGGATTTATAATTACAAGTTTAAATTATAAGAAAAGGGAGAGAGAAAATGTTCTTTTTCACATTTGGTGCTGGGGAAAGTTTAAATTTTTTGAAGATTCGTTATTACTCCTAACTCTTGTCACAGTTTGTAATATTAGCTTAATTTTCTGGCAATTCCTTATACCTCCCTGAAGCGCATTGTGTTTGTAGTATGCTCCACCAAACCTTGATATATCCATGACTTTCTTAATGTAATTTTTTCCTTCATCCTAATGTCCTTCCTTTCTTTATCTTTCTGGAAAACATGTAGGCATTTTTCAAGGATCAGGCCAAATTCCACTTTCTTTACACGTTTGCAGAGATTGAAACTGCTGTATCTTGTGGGAAATACATATAAAAAAAGTGAAAACATACTGTCTACCAAGCAAAGATATATCTTGATATACCAATAGCATATTTCTTACAAAAGAGATGGATTTGATAGATTTATATAGAATAATACTAGACACAGGATGATCAAATAGGGCAAATGTGGATAGATACATGAGAAACGTAATGGTTTTTTAGTCTGGACCTCACCAAGCCAGAAGTGGTTATGCAGAATAGGAAAGTAATGCACAGGTAGGTTATTGTCAATGACTACAAAGTCTCCATCCTTTGGTGGGGGAGAGAGAGTCCCGATCTGTGTATCAGCTGTGGACCCGAGACCACGAGGAGCTGCTTTTCACCCCTGTGTGGTCCCCAACTTTCCTACTTCGGGGGCTTCATAAACACAGTTAGATGAATGGGGTGGGGATTCGAGGTTTTCCATTTTCTAGTGAATCATTAGGAAACTTGCCTGAACAACAGATTTATAAATTATGATAAATGTGCTAGCTATTCACTTTGCAGTATAATCAGCCACATTTTAGCGGGGAAGTGTCTGTGAGCCCATGTGTCTTTGACTTTTCTGAGTGTTTATCAGACAGTGACTAGTTATTCTGTTCTTCAGCTTTGACAAGCATCATGTCTAAAGCAGGAGATGAAGAAACCTTACATTATTTTCCTAAGAATAAGATTTCATTGCTTTGAGTATATATTTAAGTTTGCAGTAATCTACAAGAGCCCTAAATGGCTTGTTTTTATCTCTATGGATATTTTTAGGTATTGGTTGTCAAATATCGGATAACATATATACTGCTAAGTACTTTTTTTCTGACAAAACAAATACTTCGTCTTAAAATGCTTTTTTAGAACATCGAAACAACTAAAAATATGACCGTGAAAAGTGATAATATTTCAATGATAAGAAACAGAATAGCCACATTGGAATGAATTACAGAAAAATCATAAACCGTTTTCAGGTGGTTTGAGTTTGTGACCCAACAGTGCATGGAAGAGAGAAGTTGATTATGTGAAATCTGTGGAGGCCGAAAAAATCAAGGCCGTCCCACCTCAGGTTTAGCGTTAGCATAAGTACAGCCATCTTAGCTCCACAGCCTCAGAGCCCTGTGCCCGAGGGCTGAACTTTCCCCCACCCTCTGTAGTAACCCTCACCCTGTTTTGGTTCCAGGAATCGCCACCTGCTTTAGTAACAGGAACCCGTAAATACCCCTGCCTTAACTAAGCTCGGGGTCCAAGTCCCTACTCTGCTGTGTTGGGTACACTTGGGCCCAAGCTTAAGCTTGTCGAATAAACCCTCGTGTGGTTGCATTGGTGTTGGCTCCTTGGTGGTCTCTCGGATGCGAAAACTCGGGCACAACAAAATCTAGACACAAAGACCCGGGTATCTGAAGAGATGTTATGGGAGATAGGAAGGGTATCAGTCCTGATTCCAAATCAAGCTCCAGCACTGATGAGCTGCCGTCTTTGCGCTGAACTCCGTTCTCGGTGCGTGAACCCTCTCCTTCTGTCCCCAGGAGCTGGAGAGACTGGAACACGACCATATGTGCTAAAGAGCTTCTCAATGCCTGGAATGTCTTAAGAGCTTAACCAGATGGATGTCTGTTTTCCCCCTTTTCTGAACCTCCTGCTAGGACTACGCCTAATGTTTCGTGCCCCAGCAACGGTGCAAGGTGGATGTGCTCGTGGAAAGAACAAGTAACATGGGGCGCCTGCCTGGCTCAGTCGGTGGAGCTTCTGACGCTTGATCTCAGGTTGTGAGTTCCAGCCCTGTGCTGCTGTAGAGATGACATAAAAAAATGATTAAAGAAAAGAACAAATAACTAATTTGGATGATCCATATATTAATTAGCAAACCTGCACTTCCCTCATATGGGATGTATTTTTTTCTAAAATTTAGCTCTGGTGAGCTGAATTGGTGAAGTCCCATTCATCTCTACAATTAGAGGAAAATATAAAGGAGATGATAGTGCCCTCTTTATAGAGTTTCTGTGAAGATCAAATGAGCTAATTAATATATGATAAAAGAAAGAACAAAAGCTTTAAACAGAGTAGTACTCAAGTGATACTTTTGACTGGGCTGCTCAGTTGCTGATTATGACAAAATTCATGTTGATGATAATGAAGTTATCTCTATATTTTAACCCTGAGTAGGATATATTTCAGGCTTATTTTTAATGTATTTCCTCTTGTAAGGGAGAAAAAGCAGTTGATGTAAACCATACATTTATCAAAATATTTTAATAATTTGTCACTGGATTCTATCTTCCTTTTTTTTTTTTTATGTGAATATAAACAATCACCTTTTCACCAAGTAGATCAGAGCTTGGTAGAGTTAGTGTGAATACTGAAACTTAGGAGCAAACATCTCAATTATAACATTAAATGATGAAAAAAACCAAGTGTATATATTCGGTGCCCATTTTATGCTGTTGGCAAAATTGCTCATGTTGGACTATCGAGAGAATGCTGTTTATGCAGTTGCACTAATGATGGCTTCCCTGGAACTGGATGAGTCTTTGTGTCATATTAACCCTCTGAAGGCGACCCTGCGTTGCTTCACGTCTCTCCTTCTCTGCCATGTACCTTTCATCATATCATTGGATGTGTCTCCATAGAAACAAAAAGCATTTTTCTTAAAAGATAAGAGATGAATGATTCCGCCTAATCCTATCATTATTCTTCAGAGACTACTTTATTTTATTGCAAGTGAAAAAGCTTTCAAAAGCAGCCTGTGCTCTGCAATTAAGAACAGGGGAGTTTAATCCTTGCAATAACGCCGAACCAAGAGCAGTTAAGCACTATTTTATTAGCTTCCTAGAGGATTTGAGGCTATAGAACATTAAAGGGTCCTCATAGTAAACTAAGTTCCAAGGGAAAAAATAATATATTTGAAATACATATGAAAGGTCAGAAAAACCCCCGAGGAGAATACGGAATATTTGGTCTTAAGTATCTGTCAATAAAATGACACCTTGTAATATCTGTGTTTACCACAGGCTAACACTCTATACCAATTCTTATTTGTTTAAGATTGATTTTTAAGATTAATAAAAATGCTGATAATGATTTACAGTTTCTGGTTACTTAGTGCAGAAACTGTGTGGATCAAGGGCCATCTCTCCTCAAATCCATGAAGCTGTTATACATTTCTGTTTTCATTATTGTTTCTACGTATTTCTTTAATAAACGTATATGGTTTATAGCACAATATAAAATATTACATTGATTCACCTGTATCCTTTCGAAAGCATCATGAAAAAATCACTAATGACCTCTCATATCCATACCCCAGTATCTAGGGCTATTTTTTATAAGCAACTGACTGTTTTCTGCTTTCCTTTATTGTCCCTTTAAAGTGTATGGATAGGTGTGTGACATCTGTATTTTGCAGCAGTGAGAAGTTTAAGACAAATCTACAGAAATAACACAACACTTCATGCAGATAGTTATTAAAAGCTTCACCCATTGGTACATTAGACCATTTGAGTTTTGAGAAGATTGTAGATGCCTTTAGGAGTAGAGAAGTCACAGGAGTGTGTATGTGTGTGTTATGCATGTGTGTATTGTGTATGTGAGTGTTACGTGGTGTGTGTGTGTGTTTGATGTACTTGATTAAGATACTTCTCTGGGGTGCTGGCCTCAGCAGCACATATACTCAGATACTTCTCTGGGTTTATGCAACATGATTGATTTCAGTCAAAATTGGAAGGAAAATACAAAAGGAAAGTTGTTGGTTTCTTCCAGTGGAATTATGATCTTACAACATTTTCTTTGGTAAAGTAGGTTGTGTTGAAATGGAGTAATCAGGTGCATACTTCCTTTTATTTTTTTAAGAGTCTCAAAAGTGTGGTTAATTCATTTTTAAGTAAAAGGCTGAAAATTAAAATGATGCAAAAGAATAAACGGTTGTGAGCGGTGAAGAGATGGAAGCTGTTATAATCTCCCTCTCTTGGGTTAGCTGTGGAGCAGTCAGTCCAGCCGGAGGCCGGACTACCTAGAACGTGCACTAGCATACCAGACTTTATTCCAGCAGGTGGAAGGCGTCCGACTAATCCTGACTACCATAGCGCTAATTAAAGTAACGGATCCAAGACCTTGAAATGAAAGGATGTACGCGCAGTGTCTTTTTTCTCTTCTCACTGGCTCAAACACAGCTTCGGCTGTGATCCCTCGTGCACCAGGCGGATCTGAGTAATGCCATGAAGGGGCTAAGCAATAAGTTAGAAGGAAATGGAATCCCTGACGTATTGAAAGTCATTATATCTCAGGTCACTGTTCTGATTCTTTGTTGCAGCAGCTGAACTTGTGGTCTCATTAATGTAGATCACTTTATATTTAAGTGCAAATATTCATTCACTCAATTAACCAATACTTGCTGAGAGTTAACTACGTGCCAACAACTGATTCCTTCATGGTAACTGCATTCTTCTGTGATAGGCAGAAAATAAAAATAAGTTAAGTAAGTGTGAAAGTAGAAGCAGATTGTAATAAAGAGGGGCTTTTCACTTAGTTGTGCAATTTGGAAACTGGAAAATTGGAGTTTGGAGAAGGTGCCAATGTTTTTATGAGTAGAAAATGATAACAATACACAACTTATAAACTAAATAATAATGTAATATTTGAAGGGAATAAAGTATTAAAGATAAAATATTGTCAGAAAAGAATAGCAACAAGTTCAAAATGACTTAAGGACGTTTAAACGTCATAAATTGGTGAAAATAACTTTCTTGTGACATGGAGATATTTAGAAATTGGTATACATATTTAATGTACATGAATAAATCTAAACGTTGTAATAGGAAGCAAATAATACATAATGTCAAGGCAGTTTAAATATTATCTTAAAACATAATATTTCAAAATTATAAAGCTATCAAAAAATTTAAAATAAACTCTTTAATAAAGGAATGGAAATTCAAGCTAACTGGATAAGGAAAGACAGATATATGTTCTTAGATGTGAAATTTAAAATCTAAAGAAGAAATAGATCTACACAAAAAAATTAATATGCTATCCTAAGAAGACATTTGCATACATCTCTTTTAAAGTAATATTTATTTATTTAATATTCAATTTTAACTCGGTTAGTATTTATGATATTTTTATGAAAATAATCCTTTGATGATAGTTTTAAATTAATCTATTTTTTATGTATATCTGCTTTAATCCTTTAAAAACTAACAGTTTTTACTGTTACACCGTGAAGACACGCCTGTATATTTAATTGGCCAATTTATAGCATGCACAAAACGAAGACAAAACATTGTGCTCTTTTCAAAAAACAAAATACCTTGAAGAATAATTCTGACTCATTGAGAAATCAGACATTGAAAATCTTATCATGACTGTCTGCAGAGTGCCTTAAAGAAACAGTAATTTTTAGTCCATGCTTTTAAGTTTTTTAATTTAAAAACAACTTTTTGCAAATTCTTCTTACTCTTGTCACAAATTGAATCTTTTATTTCATTGGCAAAGTATAGTCAAAAGCTTACGGCAATTATACACAGATGTGAAATCCAACGACCTCTAATTAGCCTTCTTTCAAGTTGTGCCCTTGACAAAGAGCAGCATCTACTCAGGAAAAGAATTAAAAGATAAGCAGATACTCAGTATTTGTTGAATTGAGTCATTTTAATACCTGCGTCATGTCTCAACACTGAACACAGTTTAATCACACTCCGCTGAACGTTACAATGTTGAGATGGATCTTGTTGCTGTCTTTATAGGGAAGAGGAACAAAATATTTTATATATAGTTATTAATTCACATTTAATCAGAAATATGTCTGAATACATAGAGACCAAATTTAAGACTTCTGATACTGAGATTGTTGCTTCCCAAGTCACATAAAAGTCGTGTTTAGGGGCGCCTGGGTGGCTCACCGGTTAGGCGCCCGACTCTTGGTTTCGGCTCAGCTGATGACCGCAGGGTTGGGAGGTCGAGCCGGTGTCGGGCTCCGTGCTCCGTGCTCAGTCGCCGGGGGTTCCCTCTGCACCTCCTCACTGCTGCTTATGCTTTCTCTTTCTCCAAGTAAATAAATAAAATCTCTTTTAAAAAAGTTGGGCTTATGCTGTAGTCTGTTGATTTACAATAGCATTATGCCTGAGAACCTGTGAATAGCTTGACTTAAAAGTACCTTATTGCTACAGAATGCTGAACATCATCTGCACTTTCTGGTGGTGAAGGGTCTTGCTTCAATGCTGGCGGCTGCTGACGGGTCGGGGTGTTGGGTGCTGGGTTTGGGGGTGGCTGTGGCGGTTACAACAAGACGACAGTGCGCTTTGCCGTGGGCACTGACTCGTCCTTTCCTCGGTCGTTTTTCTCCAGGACGCGACGCTGTTCGACGGCATCAGGTCCGCAGTAGAACTTGGTTCAGAACTGGAGCCGGTCCTCGCAAACCCTGCCGCCGCTGCAACAACCGTTTCTGACACGGTCTGAATCCTGTCAACGTCCTTCACAGCGTCTCCACCAGCAGCAGCGTCCATCCTAAGCCACCAGTGTCTCTGCTCGTCCTCCAGAAGCAGGTCCTCGTCCGCTGAAGGCGACCGTGCCGGTGCGCCCGTCGGTCCCTCCCCGGCCGCCCTCCTGACTCTGTTCCGTACCTGTCCCCACGTCTGCGGCCCGTCCTCGCCGCACTGGGAAGCCCCCCCCGTCGGCCCTGAGGGCTGGAATCAGCTTCTGCACAACCCACACACATGTTGGTATTTGGACTTCTTCCTGGGAATCCCACATATTCTTAACGATGTCTGGAATCAGCAATCATTTTCAGAAGGTTCTCAGTTTACTTTGCCCGGGTCCATCAAAGACATCATTACCTGTGGCCGCTATCGTCTCATAAAATATATTTCTCAAATAATAAGACTTGAACGTAGAAATTGCTCCTTCAGGGGCTCCTGGGGGGCTCAGTGGGTTAAGCCACTGCCTTCGGCTCAGGTCATGATCTCAGGGTCCTGGGATCGAGCCCCGCATCGGGCTCTCTGCTCAGCTGGGAGCCTGCTTCCTCCTCTCTCTCTCTCTGCCTGCCTCTCTGCCTACTTCTGATCTCTGCCTGTCAAATAAATAAATAAAATCTTAAAAAAAAAAGAAAGAAATTGCTCCTTCATCCATTGGCTAAAGAATGAATGTTGGCATGAAAACAACCTTCGTCCGTCCACCTCCATCAGAGCTCCTGGGCGACCGGGTCCATTGTCAGTGAGCAGTACTATTTTGAAAGGAATAATTTTTTCTGAGCAGTAGGTTCAACAGTGGGCTTAAAATATTCAGTAAATTGTTAGAATTCAGTAACTTATGGTAAACAGATGTGCCCTCATCCAGGCTTTGCTGTTGGTATTATAGGGCATAGACAGAGTAAATTTAGTGTAAGTCTTAAGGGTCCTCGGACGCGTGGGACGGAAAAGGAGCACCGGCTTCAGGTTCGTGACCAGCCGCGTTCTACCTAACAAGAATCATCCTGTCCTCGGAAGTTTTGGTCAGGCATCAACTTTTCCTATCTACGAAAGTCCTATATGGCATCTTCTGCCGATACAAAGCTGTTTAATTTTGTTTACGTAGAAATATGTCGCTAAGTGCAGCCACCTTGGTTAATTACCTTCGCCAGATGTGGATGGCGTGACGCACCGTGGTCAACCCTGCGCTTTTACAGAGACCGCTTCTGTCCTTAAACCCATGAACCAACCTCTGCTCGCGTTGAACTTCCTATTCGGCTTCCTGACCAACTTCAGCCTTTAGAGAAGTGAATATTTAGGGCCTTGCTTTGGATTAGGCTTTGGCTCGAAAGAATCTCAACAGCTGGTTTGATCTTCTCCTCAGACCACAGCTTCTGTCCCTGTAAGCAATAGTGTGTTTCACTTTCTTACCATTGTGTGTTCACTGGAGTCGCCCTTTTCATTTCCTTTGAGAACTTTTCCTTTGCATTCGCACCTTGGCTAACTCATGCAGGAGCCTGACTTCTGACCTGTCATAGCTTTCAGCATACCTTCTTCACTAGACTTCATCATTTCTCGCTTTTGATTTAAAGTGAGCGATGTGCAACTGTTCCTTTAACTTGAGCACTTAAAGGTCACTGTAGGGTTACCACGTGGCCTGCTTTCAATACTGTTGTGTCTCGGAGATAGGGGAAGCCTGAGGAGAGGGTGCGAGACGGGGAAACGGCTGGTCAGAGGAGCCGTCGGGGCACACACGACATCTATCGGTTCAGTTCACAGTCTAATGTGGATGCAGTTCCTGACACCCCAAAACAGGTACTAGAGCAGCATCAAAAATCACGGATTACAGATCATTACAACGAATGTAATGATAATGAAAGAGTTTGAAATATTGTGAGAATTACCAAACTGTGAAACATAAAGTGAGCAAATGCTTTTGGAAAAATGATCCCAATAGACTTGCTCAGTGTAGGACAAACCTTCAATTAGTGATAAATGCAATATCTGAGAAGTACTGTAAAATGCGGTGTAATAAAAATGAGAAATGCTGATTTTTACGTTCAGGCACTATGAGTGCTATGTGCTTATCCTAACGCGTGTGTCCTGCTACTTCAATAATCAGTGCATCTGCCACCGGGTCGTCCTTACTGTGATAATGGGCCCTTTCTGTTACTCCAGAAACTTAGGCAACAGGTGTGTGTACACAGCAGCATCTGGGTAAGGCAGTATTAAATTACACATTTCAGTGGAATTCTTATGTAAGAAATTAGAATAAAACGTATTTTATTATGTATATTGAAAATGCTATATAATTGAAATTGGTGGGATATAATAGTTCTAAGAAAGATTCTCATTTCATATTATTAAATAATTTGAAATATATTAGCATTAGTGAAATAGTTATAGCTAGTTGTGGTTAAAGAAAGGAAACAAATGGACTCAATTTTACTCTCAATACCTTCAGCTAAGATATATTTTTACAAATTTTATTTTGCTACTTTCACACTTTATTGAATTAGAAAATATTATTACACTTAAAACAGTACTGAAAACAAATATTTAGTGATTATTAAATCATGGAACAAGTAGACATGTTCTACGCATAAGTGAGAAGTAAGCCTTTGTACCTTGAAATGCAGTTCTCTCACATTGCTTAAGTAACGTGAACTACAAAGGGAAAAAAGCATATACCAGTGAAGTAATTTTCACAACTATTGAAAATGCAAATGAACAGTTTCGAAGACTATCTGATATTATTTTAATGTGCTTGCAAAGGTTTTCTTTCTTCATTGCCTGTAACTTTGCTGCTGTATTAAGTCTCTCCTTTACACAGGCAAATTCTGTTGCACTTCTAACCTGCATTCCTGTTCATTTTATATTTAAAAATATTTTAAAAATCAGCCTCACATTTTTTTGAAAACCTTAATTATGCTGTGTTAGTAAAGATCCTTGACAAAAATTTGCATCCAATCTGGATAAATGTGCAGGAAGAAAGCAGGTTTGGTATAGTAGACGACAGCCCCGTTGAAGACGGCTCTAATCAATCATAAGCTGTAGAGTCTTAACTTAGATACATTTAATGTATAGACCTACTTGGGAGTGGCAGCAAACATCTTTCTCGAGCGGTTTCCCAGATGATTACTTTACATATCATTTAGGAACCAGGCCACTGATGACTCCAAACTTGGGTAAGTGACTAAAGTAATTATTCCTTCCCCTGGAATTTTTGGACTTAGGACTAAGTGATGTCGCCATCTCTCTCTAAAGCCTGAAGGTTTTACGCTCAAAGGCTTTTTGAAACCATGTTTACTGCCATTCCACCTAGAAATTCAGGGGAAAAGTTGGTTTCTAAGTATGAAAGAAGAGGAAATCAAATGTCCACAGCTAGAGACAAGTGAAACAAGGTTTCTCGAGACCAGTTTCGACTTGTCCCTGAAGCCTAGCAATATTCCCTTGGATTTCATGAAGATCCCCGTGTCTTTATAATGACTCCTAACTGTTCACGCCGAACTGGTTGACCTTATGATTTTGGCAAGCACATGCCAAAAAGAGTACAGATATACTGTGGGCCAACACGTTTGCTTGGGTTAGGCTGTTTAAATTTGTAAGAAACACATATCAGGTTACTTCGGTGAATGAGGAGTTCCTTTAACGAGAGACCAGATAATAAGGAAAATGAGAAACACTCCAGCGTTCTGGAGCCAGACATGGAGAAGTGGTACCCTGTTCATCGCCTTCAGGCTGATTCGGAGAACAGCTCTGGTGTCTGTCGATATTATAAGTACTCAATTCAGACATATCGCTCTGCTTCTCCAGAAGTTTCCTCTTCCTATTTCTCCAGCAACTCTCAGCAACATGGACATAAAAACTGGCAAGCTACTTATGGAACGTCAGGGGCTTGTGAGTATAATGCAAAAGTAGGTGTTTTATGAGAGAGACGCCGCTGACGAAGAGCTGTGAACATGCCAGACCACGAGTCTGCTGGAGGTGGATGTGGAAGGTGAGGCAGACACGCTGTGGTCGCGTCTGGGAAGACCTGAGCAGTCGTCCTCTTTCTGGCTCTTCCTCAGTTGTCCCTTCAATGCTGATGCACGCTTGAGTTCTCACTCCATGTACTCACTTTATCTGGATGATCTCAAGCAATTAAATAGCTCATATTACCATTTCTGACTTCTGAAACCTGTGCCTTCAGATCGGATTTTGACGGAGCTGCTGAGCTATGTATAAAATATCTCATGAATTTCTGCGCCTGGACCTTTCAACATCTGAAATTCAGCATGTTTCATCTTGAACAAAGTATTTTTCAAACCAGATTCTTAGTCCTCTTCTATACTTGCTATCCATGTAATCACCACAGCTTGAAAAGTGAGGAACTTCAAAGAAATCCCTCTTTTACTTGGGATTAATCAGTAAATCCTCTCAGTTAAATGTTTCTGACTTGCATTCTCTTCACCCATCGCTACTATCATCACTGAGCCCTAGATCATCTTTCATTTACGTCGTGGAGAGTAAATGAACAGAGTTCGTAAGAGCATGAGTTCTGGGTCTACACACCTGGATTCTACTTCCAACCCTACTACTCATTTACTCTACAACCTTCATGTCTCTGTGCCTTAGTTTCCTAGACTAAAATAGAAAAAAACAAACAAACAAACAAACAAACAAACAACAACAACAAAAAACCCTGTAGTACCTATTTCAGGTTTCCTCTGAGTAAGGGTGTCATTAGTTTTGATTTTTATTCTGCATTCCCCTTCCCGTGGTTCCCTCTGTACTCTTTTCAATTCTTCCACATTGCTGTTCTAATTATCAATCCAAAAGTAAAACTTGACCTTCTCAAAACTTCTAATTTATCTTCATTGCGTACATGATAATATCCAAGTCTGTTGTATGGCACAGAGTGCTTCGTAGTCTGGCCCAGTCCCTTAATTCAGCATTGTCCATCAAGGGCCAACACTTTAGTGTAACGACCAAACAGGGTTTTCCTGGTCATGTACTACGTCCGGCCTGTGCTTTTCCTTCCATGTATTCTGCTTCCTTCCCTCTCCCCTCTGTCGAATTTTCTCAATCTTTCTAATAAATCATACTGATTTATTACCACTATGCCTTCAACTATCCTTTTCTCATTTGTTCTTTGATCTTGTGATAAGTCTTCCCTGACTGCTGTCTAAAAAGACCCATATTTCAAGACTTCCAGGTTAATTGATTTTTTAACTTAGTCCTTGAATTATGGGTTTGTGTTAAGACAGAGATCTGTGAATTAGACAGTTTTTTTGGTTGTTTTTGTTTTGTTTTGTTTTTGTTTTTTGCTTTTTTCATTTTGCTGTAACTAGTGGGAAATTATTGAAGGATATAGAGCAGCAAAGAATCATATTGAAATCATATTTTATGAAAATGTATCCATGAGGACAAAGTAGACTGAAAGAGAGCAGAGAGCCCCAGACTGTCTCAGTTCCAGGTCCCTACACATCTCAGTAATTTCTAAAGGGCCTCCCAGACCAAAAAATACCTAATGGTTCTGTTCATTAAGGAGTTAAGTCCAAGCCCACAGAGTAGTAATTGTTCACATGGCCTCTAACAAATGTTATCATGTTTCTCTGAAAATGTAAAATATCCTAGGGCATCCAGTGAGCTCAGGTACCGCAGTGCACCTCAGGTCATGTGTTTTAACCACAAGATCAGAAGTTCGTAAACAGGAAGCCTGGAGACAGGAAGACCAGCTGAAATAGGCTGACACACTAGGACCCGTGGGTCCAGTCTGACTCACTGCCTGTTTGATAATTACTTTTTACTAAAATACAGCCATGCTCATTTGTTTATGTCTGATTTTCATGCTAGAACAACAGAATCAAGTATTTGAAAAGAGACCATATGGCCCACAAAACCGAAAATACTTATTATCTGGCCCTTTACATACAGGGTTTGCCAGTCCCTGAATTAGAAGTTTAGGGACACCTGGTGACTCAGTCGTTAAGTATCTGCCTTCGGCTGGTGTCATGGTCCCAGGGTGCTGGGTTCGAGCCCCGCGTCCAGCTCCCTGCTCAGCGGGAAGCCTGCTTCTCCCTCTCCCACTCTCCCTGCTTGTGTTCCCTCTGTTGCTGTGTCTCTCTCCATCAAATAAATAAAATCTACAAAAAAAAAAAAAAAAAGCCTTTGCCTTCAGCTCAGGTCATGATCCAGGGTAGGTTCTGGAATCGAGTCCCACATCAGACTCCTTGCTGAGTGGGAAATCTGCTTCTCCCTCTCCCATTCCTCCTGCTTGTGTTCCCTCTCTTACTGTGTCTGTCTCTGTCAAATAAATAAATAAAATCTTTAAAAAAGAAGTTTAGTCCAATATCACATTATGATGTACTAAAATTCTGAACAAAAGACGCAGAAATTCATTTTTATTTTATTTAATTCACATGCATTTGAATATGATCTGTCAGACTCTCTGGGGAAGTTATGAGAGATTTGTCATTAATTTTATATTCTATAAATTAAAATTGGAAATCATGGCAATTTTAGATGTTTAATATTTTTTTCTTAAGCTCTCTTACTGTCTCAGGAAATTATATTTCCACCAAGGGTCAATTCGTTAACCATAACCATCCTTTTTATAGTTGGTGATAGTTAAGATAATTCTTATCAATATAGTTGGTGATAGTTAAGATAATTCTGAAATCAGTTTCTTCCACAGCAAAGCTAATGTGCTGACATCTTCGGGAAACTCAGATGGTGGCCTCTGCTGATTAATATTATCAATATAATTTTAAGTAACATACAGAAAGTCAGCTCAAAACATATTCTGATAGACTTATTCCTGAACCTGTGATGATATAACTTAGAAGAGAAATTTTCCCTTTTTCTTTAGAAAGCATGCTTATTTAATACTTTCAGGCATAACTGAAAATATCCCTTTTCTATTATAAAAATAATTTTAGAGACTGCAGGTAATATAATCGTCCCGTAAAGCTGTATTGGTCCTTACCCAAAGAGCTCCTGCAATTTATTACTCATGGCCCGTTCATACTCAGTGCTGGGTTTCACACGTACTCTGCAATGCACCCAGACCCCAGGTACAATCTCAGAGGTCCGCAGTATTTTCGTAGGCGTGGCATGATACCTAAGTCAGGTATAAATATAAATTATTTGAAATTATAGATAAAATTCAACTTTGAACCTTACTTTTTCTCCTGTGGGAAAAGTCTACATGTGATTGTAAGTGTGTGTGTTTCTGTGAACGACAAAGAGAGAAGAGATGCCGAATGTATATAGCATTTTGCTATGAAAGTAAATAGAGTAACAAAACTTGTATTTGTTGCTGCAAATAAAATTAAAATCTTACATCCGAAGTTAAATAATATACATAAGAAGTCAGTGACCGTTGTCTAACAGCATGTTTAACAAGATATGCATTCGTAGTTTTATGGAGTTGCTTATTGCTTGAAGGATTTTATTTGCTTGTTTAATGTGGGAATGTTTTTAGGGAAAGAAAACTTAAAAGTCTTTCATATTTTGTAAGTAAAACAGTATTTTTCTTTGTAACATTTATTAATGAGCACTACAGTGTGCCTAGTGTGGCGTAGACGAAGGGCAGGCGCGTGAAAGATTTGTTGGAAATCCGGTGCCCCTGGAAAATGACGAATGGAAGAATTGCAGGTTCTGGTTCTCTGGAGTGTCCGTGAGCTCACGCCGCACGAGGCACTTGCTGTTCCGCGATCACTTCTCCAATCGCCCAGCCCTCCCAGACGCTTCTATTTCTTCTTTCACAGCAATCCCGCGTCCCCCCTTCCAGTTACCAATGCCAAGTCGAAAGTTATCTTTCTTGCCTTTGTTTTAATCTCCTGCATCTCTCCGACACTGAGCTGATCTAGACAAACTGTGCCTTGGGGCACTGTTCACCGGCCAGATGCAATTGCTTTTCACCCCTGCGGGCATCAGCCTGGCCATCTGCAGTGTATTTTCAGCTTCGCAAGGACAGTTGCTGGGTCTTCCCCTGCCAGGTCCTCCACCACCGCCTCCATAGCCAACAATCCAGCCAGAAAGAGCGGTTCAGCCTCTTTGGCCTCATCTCCTAGGTTTCGCGCACCTGATCTCTCTTTCACCTGAGAGGATGTTTTCAGAAAGATGTTACAGTCCTGTAGCTCAAGACATCAGCATTTTTTAAAAAATCTCTTTATATGATAGACCATTTCTAAAGCACAACCCGAGGTCCCACCCTATTTGGTGCCAGAGGGTGACATACACACTCAGAATTGTGAAGGGCCTTTACAATGTCCCATGGCCACAGACCACATTATTTAACTTTTATAAAACAGAATAGCAAATACTGGAAACTCACTTAATCAAAGAACAAAGTGTCTTTTCAATATGATTGTAAACATTAATTTTAAGACTCAAAACAGTGCATAATCTTGGGTATACTTTTAAATTTGAAAATATACCCAAATACATTTCCAGATACATGTCATGGCTGTAAGTCAGAGAATTCTAGTCACGTAATCATGGTTTCTATAATATATGCCAAAGTAAAAGCATAATTTAAGGAAAAATTATTCAATTCACAAAATTACCTTTCATCTTTGATTACACGAAATCTGTGTTTCTTTAAGCATGGCTTATAATCAGGGTCTCTTTAGGTGTCTTTAATGTGGATCTAAAGAAGAGATTAATAAACATATATTAAGAGAATGTTTCTTAAAGGGAAGCAACTATCACTTTACATGATTTGAACACATCACAATTCCAGTTTTCAATTAAATTCTAATACAAGAGTGACTGACTTTATTCCAGCAACTTTGCTTGTGGCAGGAGATTTATTTGCAAAACTTTCCAGCGTCCACTTATAAATCAGGGTATCATAGCCGCTCTTTTGGGGGGCCTTCTGATTCTGTATTTGAATAGAAGAATGCATGTCGTTTTACTCAACTTGTTTTGACAAAAGTCACAGTTGAGGCTTGTTTTCAGGATAAATACTTTGATTTTGTTGTTGTTCCCTTTATTCTCTCAGTTGTCATCCACTTTCAGTTCTAATCCATTCCTGCTGCAGCCGCACGTTTAGCAGGTGCTCAGCCGTACGTTTAGCACGCACGCGCGCACACACACACACACACACACACACTGCTTGCTGCTTTCAAACTTGTCCAGCCTTCGGCTCCCCTGGTTTTCAGCACTTAGACTGGAACTATATCATCAACTGTTTTTGGTCTCCAACTTGCTAACTGCAGAAGTTGGAACTTTTTAGCCTCCATAATTATATAAAAGAATTCTTGGTTCTGTTTTTTTGGAGAACCCTGAATAATGGAGGATAAATTAATAGAAGATAAACAGGAAATTAGGAATCAGAATGCTAAAAGTAGATCAGGTCAGGTCATGGGAGGCCTTTAATGTCATGATAATGGACTTAATGTCCTTCTGTTAGATAATATGAACATGTCAGAAGTTTCTAAGAAGCGGTGCTACGTTAACACACACACATACACACACACACCCCCGAAGTTTTAGGACAATCTTTTAGGCAAGAGGGGACTGAGGTATGGGGATGAAGACAATACTACCACAACAGACTCAATAAAAACTGAAATGAGAAAAAAAAAAAAAAAACTGAAATGAGGTCAACGGACCCGGACAAACCAGAGCTAGAGAAGATCAGGAAAATAGTTCTAGTCATTGATTTTAATCTTAAGTGGGAGTGCAGATGGAGACTCTATTCACTGAGCTCAGAGGACTAGGGAGACTCTCAGAGCATAGGGAATGGATAAGAAATACTTGCATACAGGTTGCAAAGAAGCCCATAAACCAAACAGCCCATTGTTATTTTAAATTTGCCTGAAAGGTTCTTAAATTTTTAATTTTTTTATTCACTCAAAAATTGTGACCATAATACAAGCATTTTTTTTTTCTATTTTGGACATTTTAACATAGAAAAGGATAAATTGCCTTCTTGCAGTCTAGCCGATCAGTAGAGCTTAGTAGCAGCCACCTCTGTGAAACAAGGCATGGTCATTGACTCTTTCACGGATCCCTTTCCTAGACTCTCTGAGACCAGGAAGAATCAGGAGATACCTTGTCACTTCCTTCCATCGCATAAGTATCCCAGCCACTGCAGTGGATTGCACATTTACCTCTGATCTATTGTTACAGGACCGCTCTGTATGTACCCCAAGTGTTTAAGGCAGAGCCCGGATCTTGCAGGCACAGTAACTGAATTGGTTGTCTGGTTGAACTAAAGATTTAATGACTACAGAATGGAAAGACTGGTTACAGACTAGCCTTGTTGATTTCTAAACCCCGGTTGTTTAGCAAAGGGCTTACCTTTTTGAGTCTCATTTTCTCTGTGGTGAAACGAAGCTAATAATACCATCACCTCCGAAGGTGATTATGAGGATTGTGTGAGCTATCCACGCAAGAGGGGTCAGCACCTTGTTTCAAACAACGACCCAGAGAAGATAGCCATAATGTAAGACAAAGTCAAATCTAAAACGTAGCCACCTTGTGAAAAAAAAATTAACAGAGCAAAATTGCGGTCTTCTAAATTGCAGAATTTCAGCTTTACTGCTTGGTCCAGTTTTCTGTTGTCCATAAGCACCAGCAAGAATAATTTTACTTGCCTAAGAATGTAATCAAATAATTTTCCTATGCTTAACCCATCAAAACCTTCACCCTACAATTAATAGTGATGATTTTGAAAAGTATACCATGCAACAGCTTGGAAAATTTTGTCAAAGAGCAGTTGGGGGCAAGAGAGAGAGAGCTAGAGAAATAGAGAGACAGGGAGGGAGAAGCAGATGCCCCTCTGAGTAAGGAGCCTGACCTGACGCTACATCCCAGGACCCTGAGATCATGACCTGAGCCAAAGGCAGAGGTTTAACCCACTGAGCCACCCAGGCCCCCTGTTCCCTTCTCTTGATTACTAGATAAAATTTAGATTTTCTATAACTGGAAATGAAAATCCATTGTTTGCAAACTCTCTTAATTTCAGACTTGACTTGACTATAGCAAAGCACTTAAAGAGATTCTTTTTAAAAGGTGCTGACGCTGAACCTGAAGGTGATCTCATCTCAGTAGAGGCAGCAGAATTAGACCCATTAACTTCAATTGGCTTTGAACAGCCGCCCTGGGAAAGCTTGTGTCAGTGAAAATGAGTGTGGTCACATTTGAGGCAAGGTGTATGAGAACATCGGAAAGTATAATGTGATGCAAAGTATTTCACCGTGGCCTATTGGCCACACCTAGCAGCTTGTTTTAAAAGTCTAGACAGACAATAAAAATAACTACCAGAGAAAATAAGGAAGCATTCCAGATGCCCATGGGATTTTCCTTTAGTGGGGAAATTATTTAAACTAACCATAAACCACCCCTCCACTATCAAAGAACTTTAAGATGGTTAATTTTAGCAGAGAAGTCACATTTAAATATTTCTTAAAATGTGGCCATATTATTCCTCAGAGCCCTATGGCTTTACCCTGCTATAGACAAGAAACATTAAAAGAAAAACAAAATGAAACAAAAAAACCCTTAAGCACCTAATTTGAAAACTTTGGGGGAGTGTGTCATTGAAAGAGATTTCTTTTCCCAGTCTAGGAAACAGACAATTCATCTCTCATTGCATTTCCGCACACTCAGAACTTTCTGTGTACATACTGCTACTTCTACGTGTTGGAAGAGGTGTCACGTGTGGATCGTGGAACCATCCACCTCTGGAGGCGCAGGTGCAGGTCTCCTTTGATATGACCATCTCTGTGTATTTGGGAGCCAATTCTTGGAAAAGGTTCTGTTGAAAGGTAAACTGAGGCACCAGACTCCTCTTCAGAGTTTATTTGAGCATATGTCCCTTTGAATCTCGCAGAGCCAAACCAAAAGTAGTCGGGAGAATTCCACGGACAGTAGCAGGAGCTGGGGTGGGAGGCAGAATGGGAGGATTTATCCAGAAGAGGAAGCGGCAAAGTTTTGAGTAACTGTAGTTTGAGCCATTGTTAATTTGGGAAACTGGCCGTTTGTGATTGGCTGGTCTTGTTTGATTTTCTCTGATTGGAATGCATTGACTCTGGCTTACGGTTTTGGTTTGCTTATGAAGGTGACCAAGGCATTAGAACTGTCTCAGTGTAATGACCTTCCTGTTGAAAAATTCCATTAGTTAGACAGGAAGCAATGCTTCTGTGTCTGTAACCTCTTTCCCCTTCCAGTCATATGGGGATTAGGGCACACCTGGTTCCCTGCAGATCACAAAATAAAGCGCTGATTTATTTAATTTCCTAAGTTTTACTAAACACAGCCATCCTCAGGGTCCATGGAAGGTGGACTTTGAAACTTAGAGAAGCAAGAGATTGAACCGCATGGCTATGATGTCGGGGAGTGGAGGGAACCACAAAACTGCTGAGGGAATTTAGCCAACGCTTGGTTTGGCATCTTTACCTGACTTGCTACGTTCCATACTTCTGTTTGCAAAAAACTTTCCTCCCATGAAGATGAAACTCCAGAGAAAATGGAAAGAGATTAATTTATGAGATCAGACTAGGAACGTAAAACCTGCAAACCTGGAAAAATGATTCAAGGTAAATGCAAATCTTGTTGAGAAAGTGTCTAAGGCAGGTGCAAAAGTCAAGGTTTTACTCTGAAATCAGATGCTCAGTCGGAAGAATTAAAGAAATCAAAGACAGATTGGTTATGATCATAATTACAGTAGTATCCGTGTTTTGACCAAAGATAAAGCCTATGATGTGAAGGACACTTCAGGAGAAAAACGTTAATCACTTTATAGTACAGCAGCATGTGACAACCAACATGTATGTTACGGCACTTCTCGTATTTATCAGAAACAAATGAAAATAGACTCTAACGAGGCTTATGTTCTCCTCTGTATAGCCAGTCATCAGCCGTTTGTAATTGTTTTTGAATCTGCCAATATGTCTTAAAATCATGTTAAAAATACAAATACAGGAAAGAGAAAAATTGATGAATTTATCTCAAAGGTATTCTTTATATTTAAAGGAGGGAGTAAAAGCAGAACTGCTTAAGGAAATTATACTTATTTATGACATGTCCATTTTTGCACTACCATGTCTAGCTGTAGCGGACTCCATCGGAAACACAAAGTAAAAAAAAAAAACCAGCTGGTTACACTGATTGGAAAAATGAGTTTGTGTAGAAATCAAATGGCTATTTTTAGAATACTTGTAAAATGTCGGTATTATCGAATTTGTTAACATACATGTTTAAAAATGAAGTTGATCTATGTGACTCGTAGTAAAAACAATGCCCCTTTCCTTATCTCTCCTGCTCCCCACAGACAGCCGCACTGACCATTGAACTCTTCTCTCTACCTCCCAAATAATACCTTTACGCTGACTGTTCGTGGTTTTCAGTATTAGGCCTTATCATGGCCTCTTACTGCAGAAGATGGGGGTTCTCTCCTTTGTCTTTATACTCCCTAAATATTTTCATTTCCATCCTCTCCAGATACATCACATGTGTTTTGGAAAGCTAATATTTATTGCTTAAACCGTTTCTAGTGGAGATGTGATATTGAATACTCTGATTGCATTTCTTGTGTGTAATGTGTTTTTCCTTGAGTTAGCATTGCTTAATGCTAACTCCTTCCTTCCTTGGCTTAATTGCTACTAATAAATTCCAAAAATATTCCCTAAAATTCCTCTCAAATATCAAAGATGTATGGTAAGCTATCATTTTTATTTTTTCATATATTTTATTATTTTGCATACGATAGTCTCCCATAATATTTTCCAATATATTATTATTTTGCCAATTTGGACCATTTGTTTTAAGACCTGTTGAATATCCAGACTTTATTTCTTCCAAATTTTCTCTGCCTCATGTAGTAATAATAACTACCCTTTCTGGGTTCTTCTAGGAAGTGTGAGGTTTCAGGCTAATACTAGGCTGCAGGCTTCCTCTTTATATAAATAATTCCACGTAAAAATATATAACAGAATTCATGGACTCCTTTGAGTTATAGTGACTTATCGATGAAAATTTAAGATAGTAGATAGAATTATTACTCATTACTCATGAAGTTCTGTTACCCATTGTGTTGCTTTTGAATACTGGTTTTCAAAGACTGTCTCATAGGTTGTATTGTGTTTAGTTGATGACTAGAAAAAAAAATCTTACTTAAGGAATGGAGGAAAATAGGAATGTTAATTAATTTTCTTGTCATGTTGAATTTATCATTCAACATGTATAGTGTATTGTAAATGCAAAACAGTACATCTTCCAACCTCATCTACTCTTGAAGTCTAGCCGAACCTGTTTCATCCCTAGAATGTGACCTCCTGCAGTGCTGACCACATCCCTGTCTTTCATCATATTGGGTGGTTGCTTACGGGAGGCAAGACAAGGAACATACCTCCTCCTTTCAGCATGGTTTGAAAGCTACCTGGGAGAACACGTCATCAACACAGTGACTGAGGTGAGAGGACCTCAAGTTAGGAAGGCACCTTGGTGACTCTGTGGGTTAAGCATCTGCTTTCTGCTCATGTCATGATCCCAGGGTCCTGAGATCAAGCCCTACATTGGGCTCCATATTCCATCAGGAGCTGCTTCTCCACTTCCTTTCCCTTCACCCCCTCCCCCGCTCATGTTCTCTCTTGTTTTCTGTTTCTCTCTCAAATAAGTAAAATCTAGAAAGAAAGAAAGGCCCACCAATACTGTAGAGCAGTGCGGCCTTGCACCCTCCGAGGAAACAGGGTGCAGACACTCGCGGAGAAATACTTGATATGTGTCACAGAGCATGCACACAGGGTTGGGTCAATGTCCTCCATACTGGCACCTGACGACATACAAGGTAAAGGATTCCTGATCCCACCTCTGCTGCCTGTAGGTGTTTTGACGAGAGACGGCATCACACTTGGCACACTGATCTAATGAGAACCAGAGTAGGGGCCCACTGACCAACACAATTCCAGTCCAAAGGCCAACCATGGACAGCTGGTAGTACAAAGTGCTGAACTCACCTTGTCCCCGTGTAAGAGTCCTGCAACAAGCTAGAAACCCAAGCAAAGGAAAAATATCAAGGTGTTAGGTTTATGCGTGTGTTAATTGGTTTTTCTTCTTTCTTAAAGCCCATATGAACTATTAAGAATAGAGAAATGAAAATGCAGAAGAAACATGGTGGATAATGGCTACATGAAAGTGTATGGTAGGTTAGTGGATGGGATTAAGGTCAAAAGTGATGGGCTGACCTTGACGTAAGCAAAATGTCTTCCACTGTAACAAAAAGGGAAGCAAAGAATGTAGGAATGAATTCTGGAAGGTGTTAGGACAATGAGGTAGCACTTATTTTATTGTACCCGTTTTTTCAGTGAAATGTAAGAGATATCACCAGGTGAGAATGTGTTGTAGGTTTGTCGTTAGAGGTTGAGGAGAGAGAAGGAAGTATACATATTCCCTTAAAGACTATTAAGTAAAGAAAGGTGCGTTCAAGTCCTCGTCTTATTATTAAATACGGAGTGTTTTTAAGAATTAGTGAAAAGATAGGAGGGATGGGTTATGAACCACTGAAATTGGTTTTGGTCTGGTCATTGCCATCCATCTCCTCATGCTAGTTACTTGTGACGTAATCCAAACCCTCATGAATCCCAATTTACTCATTTGTAGAAGTAGGCCTATGGCTGAATCCATCTGTTTCTTTTAAATTCTCTTGTTTTCTCAGTAAGTTTTCAGATTCTGGGTAAACAGTAAGCTTTGTTTGAGATGATAGGGAAGATAAATTACTCAATACAAGAGTATATGGTATGTAAGTAAAGTCTTAGAGAAAGGAATACATATGAAATTTTCAGAGGAAAATGAATAGACCAGTAGTAATAAAGACTTTACTATCTAGAAACTCACAGTTCCAAAGCACAGGTGACATTCTTTATTAGTCTGATGATTATTTGGTTTAATGGCGTGGTGTTAAAAGTAAAAATCTAGCGGGCACCTGGGTGGCACTACTGGATCAGCAACTGCCTTTGCCTCAGGTCATGATCCCGGAGTCCTGGGTTCGAGTCCTGGGATTGAGTCCTGTGCTGGGCGTCCTGCTCAGTGCGTGTGGAATCTGCTTCTCCAGCTGACCCTACCCACTCTTGTGCTCTCTTTCTCTCTCTTTCAAATAAATAAATAATTTTTTTTAAAGAAAGGTAAAAATCTAGAAATAATTCATTCTTTGCAATCATTTTAGGGAGGCACTGTGAGCATATCTTGCACTCAGAAGGGAATGAGTTATTCCCTTACTCTCCCTGTAAGTGCTTAATCTTTAAAATCAAGAATATGTAGATACAGCACAGATTAAAATAACTATACGGTTGATTGGCTATATCTCTTTGTCACAGTATTTCAAAGCATAGTAGTGCTTACAGATATCACATTTATTTATACAACTCAAAATATTACCTTTGCAAACTGTAAACATTAGTGCCCATTTCTTCCCAAAAAACATGCAGCCATAAGATATCCAGGGCTATGCCAAAGAAGTGGTATCCAGTGTCTCATTAGGGATTAATATAAGTTCCTCAAAGAGAAGGGTGGAATTGTTTCTTATCAAGAAAATCATTCATGTCTTTCAGGCCCTCTTAATATTAGTGAAAAATGCAAAAAACCTAAATATAAACTATGCCTCATAGAAGGAGTAATACATATAGAGGAATAAATAAAAAATCATTTCAGTGTTAGCAATTGAAATACTAACACACTTGCTAAATAATATTTAGGAAGTAAAAATTTTTTATATATAATATTTGCTACAGATTGACATGAATATATTACTTTAAAATCGTTGGTTCAATTATGTTATTTCACATTATACTCTGACTACAAAATTATTTTTAAGTCATCAAATAACATACAATTATGTATACAGCCTCTTTTATGCAAATGTTATTTGACATATAGTCCAAATATTACATATTTTATAAGTAAAGAAAAGGGTAGGAGGATTGTTTTTAGAATTCTTCTGCTTATGCTGTGCCCCAGTAATGGGTCTGTGATTGAAGGAGCGAGACTGATACAAAGCGAAGGTCAAGCAAAGCTTTGTTTCGCGAAAAAAAAAAAAAAAAAGAATCAAACTGACCGGCCAGGGCCGTGCCTCTTACAGACAGGGTGACCCCGCTCTCCTTTATGCACTGGCTTTGAAGGGCAAAGGCCATGCGGTTGGTCCTGGCCATGCACAAGTGGCCAATGAAATTGTAACACACAGAAAGCTGCACAGTGATGCTAGGTGACCGACTGAATCACAATTTACCCTCGTAGACAACTGACCCAGCCTATCACCTTGGTTAGGATTGGCGCCCAAAAGGCTCCCAAAGGGCGGGGCCCACACTCCTTGGTAACTAGGGAGACAGTATGCACCCCCACTGGTCAGATGTCTCCACCTGGCCGGACCCAACCTTGTATCTGTGCGTTCTTACCTGAGACTGGTTTCTGGGACTTGTTTTTAAGTAAGTCCCCTGGGGGTAGGGGAGCAGGGACAGTTTAAGGGATAAACAACAAGGTTATTATTTAACCTCAATGGAAGCCTCTGGCTAAAATATAAAATAGGTCCTTACACTTGGAGCTTGCAAGCAACATCCTTTGGGAAAGGCACGGGCTATGACGTTGTGTAGTTAATTTTGATCGCATCATACCATGCACGGATTTGTATCTGTGTAGAAACTGGTCAGGGAATTTAAATGTGAATTTAAAATGACCTACTGTGGAAGAAAGTTGATGCACTCCAGGAGAAAATGTCCTTAATAGAAAATATTATATATTTATTTGGAAAACCGTATCTGGAAATACTCAAAGCAGCCAGCTGTGAAAGCTTTCTTCAGAAGACCAAATATGAAATTTTCTTTTCAAATAATTTGAAAAGAAGGTACATTCTGAATACTCATATATCAAAGAGACCAGAAGCTTTAGAAATGTCTAAAATATACATGTTCTATAAAGTTATCCTCAGATATTTGTATCTGAGAAAAATCAAAAGTACACATAGGGTTTTTTTCAAAAGTTTGTCTTCTGTACATCTCTTTTTGATATGTAACTTGATTTGAAAATATTTTTTGGAGATGTTTTCTCATATAATTTGACTTGGGATATATATGAAATTTTTAATATGAACACCTGTTTAAAGGCAGTGACTCTGGTAACTATATTTAGGCATTACCAGCTTTCGAATTTGTTTCTTTCTCACCAAGAGTAAGAAATAAATGGAAGGCAGCTTAGTGGCAGCTGCATAATTTCATTACAGATAGGTCTTCGCTTTTCTCTTTTATTTAAAACATAAGAGAATGTTTTCTTTCCAAGCTATGAGTACAGTGATTTTACAATGTTGTTTTTCTCCATATTACGAATATATAATAATGTGGGGAAGAAAGGCAAAAGAAATGTAGATAAAATTAAATTTCCTTGTAACCTGCAGCCTACTGAGAAATACTTGAGGCAGAGTGTGACCCTCCTCCAGGAACTTGCAACCTTACAGTTCTTGCCTTGGTAGAGGAAAAAACAGCCTTAGCTTGACAATAGCCTGGCCTCCAGGATCCCGGAGTCTTCTTTAGCATATGAAAGTCCTTTTGGAAACTTCCGTTTGTCTTTACCTCCCCCAAGCCAAAGTGTATAAGCAGCTCTCCTCACAACGCTAGTGCACCTCTTTCTGGCCACCTGTCCTGTCCCTGTGCTCTAATAAAAACCACCTTTTTGGGGCATCCAAAATGTCTCAGGAATTCTTTTGTAGCCTTTGGTTCTGAATCCCAACATTTCCCCGTCGTATAATAGAGGAACGTACTTGATAATCACTCTGTATAACTTACTGACTTTATCTTAACTTTTAGTATAAAATTTTATTGAAGTATAATTTACACGTAATGAAATGCTCACATTTTAAATGTATCATGTAATTAACTTTTACAAATTTGTTACAAATGCTTACTTTCATGTAACCTACACCCCACCTATACAGAAATTTTCTCCATCCAGAAAGTTCCTTATATTTCTGTGAATCCCTCTACGGATGTAATTATTTGAATGATGTCAAGATTGAAATAGGACATTGCTCAGTTTTTATGTCATATTGCTGTAGTAGAACATTACTAATGGGGATTTACAAGACAAAACTGAGTAACTGGTGTCCTAAAACCGGTGAAATGCAAGCAGTAACAGAGACAAAGCACTGAATTGTGATTTGGTGCGTGAGCCAAATGAAACTTCTGGATCAGACGCACATCTCATTATTGTATG
This sequence comes from Neogale vison, assembly GCF_020171115.1. NCBI lineage: Eukaryota > Metazoa > Chordata > Mammalia > Carnivora > Mustelidae > Neogale > Neogale vison. The sequence continues at coordinate 1,052,751 of NC_058093.1, forward strand.
CGATGAGGGAACAGAAGGCTGGCTGAGGACAAAGCAATCTGCCCCTCACCCCCACTCCTTGGTGGGACAAATGTGACATTCTTTGAGAATGCCCCAACTATCTTAATGTTAATTGTTTGCTAAAAGGGAAAAACAACCTAGGCTCTGGTATCTAGTTTTCTTTGTAGGTCCTCTTTAGCACATGAAAGTTCTTTTGAAACCTCCCTTTTCCTTACCTCCTCCCAAATCCAGGGTACATAACCTGCCCCCTGACAACCCCGGGGAAGCAGCTCTTCTGCCCATGGGTCCTGTCCCCGCGCTTTAATAATAAACCAGCATTTTGCAGCAAAGATGTCTCAAGAATTCTTTCTTGATCATCAGCTCCAGACCTTACCCACCGAACCTCACCTAGATTCGTATGGAAATCAATTATCCCTGTTAACTGTAGCATCATTTAGATGAAGTGAGCATATTGGCTCAAAGCTTTGTTTATGTGTTTTATTTTTGTCTTGAGCTGTTTTGTTTCTCTTGACTTCCTAAAGTTATGTTATGGAGGCAACAAAGGGACTGAGCTCAACAATTTTACTATCTGATCGACAGAGGCAGGCTTTGGATTAACTGCTAGAGGTCAATTCAATGGTTGATCAGTTTGTGTTGATCAGCTTTGCATCCGGTCCCCTGCAAAACCACCTGAGGGCACTCTTTGTCTTGTTAATTTGTGAAACATGGTTACTTTATGACCCTGTCCACGAGTGACCCTAACCCTCTCTTTCTTGTTTGGCACAAGTTTTCCATGTCAAATCTTCAACCCCATCTTGGAAGAACTCCCACTTTCTATGAAATCTTTACATTATGTAAATGTATCTTTGTAAATGATGAAAATTTTTACTTCGTATAACAATGAACATTTTAGGACAACTGTGACATAATAAAGTTTAAAATTAACGTTTGTAAGAAGAGTTTTACAACAACAGAAAACAAATCAAAAGTCAGCTGTTTTTAACTTGATGATGAGACATCAAAGCGGATTTTCACTCAAAGATGTTCTCTCTCAAAGTCCTTAATTGCTCCCCTGAAAACTCTGTGTGTGCTTAGCTTTCTCTGCACAACCCAGCTATGACCCTTCTTCCATTAGTTCTTTCCCCCAACTTTGGAAATATGGTACCATTTTTTCAGGGTTTTTAAGGAAAAAATAATTGCATTGCAAAACTGTTAGATCAGACAGCAGATCTATAGAAGCTGAATTCTTAATTTGGTTTAAAGCAGAGTAGAGATTTTAAGGATTCTTTCAGAGGTAGAATGACAGAAATATGCAAGAGAAGTCTAAATTTTGCTAGTGTTTATTTTGTTTTACAGCCATATCTTCAACAACTGCTTTGCCTAATTGTTAACGTATCTCATTAGGAAAAATGGTTAATATCAGCAGGAGGGGAAAAAGTTGATTTAAGTAATAACTCTTTAAAACTTTTAAAATTATCTTGAGAAGTGAAGAAAAGTAGGAAGTAAACTGCATAAGTTCTGTTTTAAAAGTCTTTTTCTTAATGGTAGACATGAAAATAGAATAAAAGTTGTAACAAAATAAAAATAAATACACAGGAGACTTCAGGGGCGCCTGGGTGGCTCAGTTGGTTAAGTGTCTGCCTTTGGCTCAAATCATCATCTCAGGGTGTTAGAGGATTTTATGTCCCCTTAAAGCCTGAGGTGCTTGGTCAGATGAGGGAACAGAAGGCAAGCTGAGGACAGAGCAAAAGATGACACCCTGCAACCCCCCCCCCACTCCTGGGTGGGACGTAGTATGACTTTAAGACCCATCTTAATGTTAATACCTTGTTAAAAAGGGCAAAAGGACCTAGGCAATGGCAAGGCCTCCGGTATCCAGTATCTTGTAGGTCCTCTTTAGCATATGAAAGTTCTATTGAAACCTCCCTTTTCCTTCCCCCACCCCCATGGTACACACCCTGCCCCCTCACAATCCCCAGGCAGCAGCTCTTCCGGCCCACCAGTCCTGTCCCCAGGCTTTAATAAAACACCATTTTGCACCAAAGATGTCTCAATTTTTTCTTGGTCATCGGCTCCAGACCTCACCCCCCCAACCTCACCCATATTCTAGAACTTCATCAGCACAGCTGTAAGGAATGACGTAGCCAGAGGAAGCGTGTTGGTAGCAAAGCAACGTTTACTGGGCGAGAGTACAAAGCTCTGGGGAGGAAGGGGGATCTGAGTGGGTTGCACCCCGGAGGTCTGAGTTCAGGGGTTTTGTGAGCTCTTTGGCGGAGCTGTCTTGAGCAATCAGGGTGTGTTGAGTCATCCCAGTCAGGGCTTTGGTCGCGTATCTGCCTACCAATTATGAGGGGAATGTCCACGTGCTGATGGTCTTTTTTATCTGACATCTAGGGGCTTTGGTCTTAACTGACCCTTGCCCATGATACTGACAAGTCCTTTTGTGGTGAATTGTCTTATTTTAGGACGTTTTGCAGAAGTCATTTCTGCAAAGGCTGCAAAGTAGAATGCCAACGGGGTCCTGTCTAAGCTGCAAAACAGGATGTTGGTGCCGTTTTATTTTTAGCTGTCCTGACTCCGTATTTTCTTGTTGGAGACCCCGGCCCTGATTATCTGTCTGTCTAACTCCTAACAGGGGTCCTAAAATTGAGCTCTGTTTTGAGGTCCCTCCTCAGCAGGGAGGGAGCTGGATTCTCACTCTCCCTCTGCCCCTCCCCACACCCGTGTGCACCTGTGCTCTCTCTCTCAAAAAAAATCTTTAAAAATAAATAAATAGAAGACTTCAAAGTTACACTTCAGGAAAGTTTCAAGTGCTATTTATGAGTAGAGCCATGAAGGGAATGTAAAAAAGAACCTCATCTACTTTTTTAGATTCAAACTAGAATTAGGGAGTTTGGATAGAAAAAAAATAAATGAAACAGTAAAAGTGCCCAATATACAGAGTAGGCAATATATAATTTAATGTTTACAAGATATTGCAGCTTTCTATCACTAACTTTCAATCTTACTGTGTTCTGAGAACATACCTGGTATGATTTCTGTTCTTTTAAATTTGTTGAAGTCCAGAATGTGGTCTGCGTGAATATCAAATAAAACTGACTTCTGTATATAGCTGAACTGAACTTAATTGACATAATAAAAAACTTGACTCAGGATAAAAGACATTTTTGTCAAGCTTACATGGAAATTACACCAAGTAGACTGCATTCCAGATAACTGGAAAATCCCCAAATGTTAGAAATTTCAAAAAATACACTTCCAAATAACTGATATGTCAAAGAATTCTCCAGAGAAATTGGAAACAAACTATTTGAACTAAATGGAAGTGAAAATAAATCTTATCAAGGACACCAGGGGGCTCAGTCTGTAAACGTCCAACTCCATTTCAGCACAGGTTTTGATCTCAGAGTCCCTGAGTTCAAGCCCTGTGTTGGGCTTCATGCTGGGTGTGGAGCCTATCTTCAAGAAGTACTTGACAAAATCCGTGGAATTCCGTGAAAGCAGTATGGAAATTTATAGCACCAAAGGCATGTATTAGGAAAAAAAAAGAAATATCTAAAATAAAAAACCTAAGCTTGTACCTTAGGAAAATAGAGAACAATTTAGATCTAAAAAAGCAGAAGAAATAGTAAAAGAGCAGATGTTAATAACATTGAAAGTAGGCAAACAGTAGAGTAAATTTAAAAATCAAAAGCTATTTCCATGAAAAAAATCATTAAATTAATAATCCGTGAGTAAGTGTAATCAAGAAAAAAGAGAGAAGACGCAAATCATTAGTATAAAAAAGGAAAATGGAAAGAGGCCGTATCAGGGAAATTCAAAGGGTAATAAAGGAATATCTGATGCCTGCAAATTTGATAACTTCGCTAAGATGAACACATTCCTTGTACTAGACAAACTACCAAAATTCACAAAAAGAGAAATAATTTTAATTAGTCTACATTCATTTTAAAGAGTGAATCAATAAATAAACCTTCCAAAAAAGACATCACCAGGTTATGATGATTTCACTAGTGAATCGTGCCAAACGTTACAGGAAGAAATGATACAGATTCTCCATAATCTATTCCAGAAAATAAAAGGCAGAGGGATACTTCCCAATTCATTCTATGATGCCGGCGTGACTACCCTGGTATGAACGACGTCAGACCGAGTGACAGTCGGGTCCTCTCTATCCTCTGATTCTCTGCTTGATCTGTTAGTTATTGGAGGTGGGGAAGATGTTGGGTTCCAGAGCTAACAGCCAAGAAAGAATTCTTGAGACATGTTTGGGGCCACACGTGGTTCTGTTAAAGCAGAGGACAGGGCCTGTGGGCAGCAAGACCTGCTTTGAGGTGGTGAGGGTGACGGTGACATACCCAGACGTCGGGAGGGGGTGAGGGACGAGCTTCAGTCTCCAAAGGACTTTTGGAAACAAGGTTTCCAGGACCTTGAGGGGCTGTTGTTAGGAAAAGATCATTTATTACTGTCTAATAAGACCTTAGTCCCGAGGCCCTTCAGATGTACGTCTGCGGGTCATATGCTCGGGTGACAATTGCTAACATGTATTTTGAGGGGTTTAGAGATAAAGGACATTTCCAAAGGGATCTTTATATTAAAGTAGAGTTACAGGATGGGGGGTTGGGCTAAGATTGACTTTGGCCCTTAGCGAAGTATTGATATCCAGGCAGCTAAGCTCCTAGAGGAATGTCACTCTGCCAGTTCAAGGGCTTGTGAATGGGCTGAAAGTAGCCAGGAAATTTAATTTTTCTCTGCCTTTTTTTCTCACGTCATTACTGACAGAAAGATGCTAATGTCTCCAACTGCATTGGTCAACTTGTCTATTTTCTCTTAAATTGTTCAGTGTTTTCCTCACGTATTTTGACTTTTTTGGGATATATTATCATGAGGTGCCCTGCTGATCTTATGCCTTGTACAATTCACTATTCTTAACACTCAGCTTTGTCTCAAGTTAATGGCTACTGTAGCTTTTTTTCCAGCATTGAATATCTTTCTCCATCCCTTTACCCTTAAGCAATCTTTGTCTTTAAAGTGTTCATCTCGTAGATGGCAAATTGTTGGGTCTTGTGCGTTGTTTACCCTGACCTTCTTTGTCTTCTCATGGGTGTATTTAGACTATTTCCATTTAAATTATTATTTATATATTTTGATGTAATACTTCCTGTTTATAATTTTCTATGCTTTGCATTTATTTTTTTTGTCTCTTCTTTTTCTGGCTTCTTTGGTATATAATTTTATTCTCTCCTTTCTTACCAAAATAATTATATCCAGAATTTAAAAAAAAAAAAATTGCCTTCCAATTTACAATATACAGTTTTAACTAATCTAAACCTGCTTTCAGATAACTATACCAGTTCATGAGTATGAAGGTACTCGGGTTCCATCCTCTCTTCTTGTAACATTGCTATAACTTACTTCCCTTCGCCCTGTGCTGTATGTGTATTACTCAGTAGATTGTTGCTACTGTTGCTTTACACAGTTAACTTTTAAATCAGGTATTATCAAAATAATGTTTCATTTTTATCATTCTTTCTCCAACCCCCTTGATTTATGTAGCTCTCTCTTTATACAGAACTTTCTTTTTATGTAGAACTCTTTCCATGTCTGTCTCACAGCTGGTCTGCTGGAGATGAATTCTCTCAGTTCTTGTTTTTCTGAGAAAGTATTACTCTCTCAGTTTCGAAGGGTGATTTTGCTAGAAAGAATTCCAGACTGGTGGTGTGTTTTTCTTTCAACACTCAAAATATTTGGATCTACTCGACTCTTCGATGCGTGGTTTCTGGTCTTACAAGCAGTCTGCTATGACCCTTACGCCTGTTTCTCTTCAGGCTAGCTCTTCATTCCTTAGCATCTTTCAAGATTTTCTTCGTCTTCTGTTTTTCCAGTTTGAATAGAATATCTTTGAAAATGTGTTTGTGTGTGTATCTGTCTGTGTTTGTGTGTGTGTGTATCTGTGTGTGTGTGCACGCTGGCATTTTTCCTGCTTGGTGTTCTCTGGGCTTTGTGGATCTAAGGTTTGGAGTCTGCCCTTGTAAGAAGTTTTCAGCTATCACTACTACAAATACTTCTTCTGTTCCATTCTTTCTTTTTCTTTCTGGTATGCTAATTGTGTACTATTTTATACAGTTTGCTATTTTTCATAGTTCTTGATTGCATTGTTTTGTTTTCATTTTTTTCTGTTTGCGTTTCAGTTGGGGAAGGTTCTCTTGGCCAACTTCAAGCTCACTGGTTCTTCACTCAGCGATTTCAAGTCTACTAAGAATAAGGCATTCATTTCTGCTACTGGAAGTTTAATTTCTACAATTCCCTTTTGGTTGTTTTTTAGAGTTTCCATCTGTCTGCTTATATTTTAATATCTTTTTTCCATTAAAATCATTAATGTATGAATTATAATTATCTTAAATTCTTTCATCTGATAATTCCATTATCTGTGAAGTCTGGTTCTGATGTTTGCTTTATCTGGTCAGTTGTTTTTTTCTTGCCTTTATCATGATTTCCGATTTTTTTATTAAAAGTTAGACATGTTTTATCAGATACTAGGGACTGAGGCAAATAAGCCTTTCATGTGAGGATTCATGTTTATTTTGGGTAGCAGTTATACTCTGCTTAATGTTTCTTAAACTATGAGCACTAGAAGCTTCATACTCCTAAAGTGTCCTTGGTTTTATCTCCTCTGATTTAGAGCTTCATTTTGTACTGCCTCAGAGAATTTTTGTCTTGTAGTTCTTTCAACTTTAATCTATTATCATTTTTTAAAAATTATTATTTATTATTTTAGAGAGAAAGAAAATGAGCTTGAGTGGCAGGGACAGAGGGGCAGAGAGAGAGATTCTCAAGCAGACTCCATTCTGGGTGTGGAGCCTGACCTGGGGCTCCGTCTTATGACCCTGAGATCAGAACCTGAGATGAAACTAAGAGTTGGACCCTTAACTGACTGCACCGCCCAGGTGCCCTTCATCTACTACTATTATACTCTTTATTAACCAAGGTAAAATTACACAAAAGTCTGTACTGACTGTGTTGGAAGTTAATAGTGAGTGCATATTCTTAAGCATAAATAACGTGGAGGGTCGCATCCGTTTCCCGTGGGCCCTGCGGTCCAGCAGGCTGGACATCGCTCAGGGCTCACTGCAGTGTGCTGTCTTCATCTGCCGTGTCAGTTTGCCTCCCCTCTGGCGACCGCTACTGTGCTCTCTGTATTGGAGAGTCTGGGATTTCTTGGCTCTTTCTGTGTTCATTTGTTTTGTTTCTGAAATTCTGCAAATGAGTGAAATCATGTGGTATTTGTCTTTCTCTGATTGACTTGTTTTGCTTAGCATAATACACTCCATCTGTTTCCTTGCAAATGGGAAGATTTCATTCTTTTTGATGGCTGAGTAGTATTTTGTTGTATATATATATATATATATATATATATATATAAAATAAAACATAGTAGTATATATACATACCACATCACCTATATAACAACAGAATAAGTGGTTATATACACATGACTATCACATTTCTTAATATATGCATCAGCTGGTAGACACTTGGGCTCTTTCCATAGTTCAGCTATTGCTAGTAATGCTGCCTTAAACATCAGGGTACATAATCCAACACCTGCAGACTACATATTTATCCAAAGGATACAAAATACCAATTTGAAGAGTTGTATAAGTTCTTTGTATATTTTGAATATTAATTCCTTATCAGATATATTAGTGGCAGATATCTTCTCCCCATTTACTAGGTTGCCTTGTGGTTTTATTGATGCTTTCCTTCACTGTGCAAAAGCTTTTTGTTTTGGAACAATCCCAATAATTTAATTTAATTTAATTTTGCTTTTGTTTCCCTTGCCTCAGGAGGCCTAGCTAGAGGCTGATGTCAAAGTAATTATTTCCTGTGTTTTCTTCTAGGAGTTTTATGGTCAGGTCTTACATTTAGGTCTTTAATTCATTTTGAGTTTATTTTTGTATATGGCATAAGAAAATGGCTAGTTGGTGTTGTGCTGTGTTGTGTTTTTGCCTATAGCTGTCTGGATTTCCCAGACCACTTGTTGAAGAGAATGTCTTTTCCCCATTGTATATTCTTGCATCCTTTGTTATAGACTAATTGACCATATAGTTGTGGGTTTATGTTTGGGCCGTCTCTTCGGTTCTGCGGATTTGTAAATTCTGCTCTTGCGTCAGTGCCATGCTGTCTTGATGACTACAAATCTGTGGAATATCTTGAAACGCGTCATCGCAGCAACTCCAGCTTCGTTCCTCCTTCTCAAGATTGCTCTAGCTCTTGGGGATCTTTCTGGGCTCCACGCATTTTAGTGTTCTTTGTTTTCGTTCTGTGAGAAATGTTGTTGGTTCTTTGTTGAGGATTGCATTAAATCCATAGATTCCTTGAGTAGTATGGACATTTTAATGATCCAGTGTAAATGTTCTTCCAATCCATGAGTGGGGACTATCCTTCCGTTCGTCTGTGCTATCTTCAGTTGCTTTCAGCAGCGTTTTTGGAATATACGTCTTTTATATCCTTGGTTAAGTTTATTCCTAGGTATTTTATGATTTTTGGTGCAATTTTAAACGAGATTACTTTCTTAACTTCTCTTTTTGCTGCTTTCTCAGTGTCTAGAAATGTAACAGATTTCTCTATATTGATTTTATATCCTGTAACTTTACTGAATTCATTAATCAGTGTAGTAGTTTTTTGGTGGGGCACCTAAATACATAAAGCAACTATTAACAGACATAAAGGAAGAAACTAACAGTAATACAATGATAGTAGGGGACTTTAACACCCCATTTACATCAACAGATAGATTGCCCATACAGAAAATCAACAAGGCAACACTGGAATTGAATGACACATTAAACCAGATGGATCTAACACATATATTCAGAACATCCCATTCAAAAGCAGTGAATTACACATTCTTTTCAAGTGTACAGGAAACTTTCTCTACAGTAGGTCATGTATTAGGTCACAAAACAAGTCTCAGTAAATTCAAAATGATTGAAATCACATCATGCATCTTTTCTAACCACAATGGTATGAAACTAGAAATGAATCACAGGAAAAATCTGGAAACAACCTAAATACATGGAGGCTAAATAATATGCCACTAAAGAATGAGTAAATCTAGGGGCACCTGAGAGGCTCATTCAGTTAAGTGTCTGCCCTTGGCTCAGGATATGATCTAGGGTCCTGAGATAGAGCCCCACATAGGGCCCATTGCTCAGTGGGGAGTCTGCTTTTCCCTCTCCCTCTGGACCGCTCCCCCCAGCCCTGCTCATGTACATGCTTTTTCTACCTCTCTCAAATAATAAAATCTTAAAAAAAAAAAAAAAAAAGAGTCAATCTAACCAATGGCTATAGCCATAGAGACCTACCTCAAGAAACAAGACAAATCTCAAGTAAGCAACCCAACCTTACACCTGAAGGAACTAGAGAAACAAAAAAACAAAACCCAAAGCCAGTAGATGCCCAAAACCATAGCAAAGATTAGAGCAGAAATCAGTGAAATACAGACTAAAAATACCCCAATAAAACAGAACAATGAAACCAGGAGCTGGGTTCTTGAAATGATAAACAAAATTGATGAACTTCTAGACAAACACATACAGGAAAAAGAACGAGGACTCAATAAACAAAACCAGAAATGGAGGAGGAGAAATAACACCTGATACCACACAAATACAAAGGATTATAAGAGAATAGTATGAAAAAGTCTGGAATTGTGGTGTCTTCAACTTTGCTTTTTCAAGATTGCTTAACTATTTGTGGTCTTTTGTGGTCCCATACCAATTTTAGGATTGTTGGTTCTAGCTCTGTGAAAAATGCTGGTGGCATTTTGATAGGGATTACATTTAATGTGTAAATTGCTTTGGGTTGCATAGACATTTTAAGAATATTTTTCTTCCAATTCATGAGTAGGGGATATCTTTTCATTTCTTTCTGTTATCTTCAATTTTTTTTTCATAAGTGTTCTATAGTTTTCAGAGTACAGATTTTTTACGTCTTTGGTTAGATTTATTTTTAGGTATCTTATGGTTTTTGGTGCAATTATAAATGGGATTGATTCTTTGATTTCTCTTTCTCCTGCTTCATTATTGGTGTATACAAATGCAATAGATTTCGGTATTTGATTTTGTATCCTGTGAGTTTACCGAATAGAAAACCCAGAAATGGACCCTCTGACCCAGCAATCACACTGCTAGTTATTTACCCAAAGGCCACGAAAAATACTAATTTGAAGACGTACTTGAACGCCAATGTTTATTGCAGCATTACGTATAATAGCAGAACTATGGAAAGAGTGCAAGTGTCCATTGACTGATGAATGGATAAAGAAGTGTTGTGTGTGTGTGTGTGTGTATATACACTGGAATATTATGCAACCATCAAAAAATGAAATCTTGCCATTTGCAACAATGTGGATGAAGCTAGAGTGTATTATGCAAGGCAAAATGAGTCAGAGAAAGACAAATACTATATGATCTCAGTCATGTATGGAATTAGGAAACAAAACAGATGAGCATGGGAAAAGAAGAGAAAGATAACCCAAGAACAGACTCTCCACTACAGAGAACGAGCTGAGGGTGGGAGGGGAGCTGAGGGCACGTTTTGTGAGGAGCACTGGGTATGGTATGGGAATGATGAATCACTGAATCCTGCCCCTGAAACTAATATAACACTGCACAGTAACTAACTGGAATTTAAATAACAACTGGAAACAAAAAAAAAAATCTAAATTCAACATTTTATATGCACTGTGCTCTGATTTATTGTTCAGATGACACTGAAAACATTTTTTTGAAGCACTAAACATAGCTGATTAAATTCTTCCAGGCATCAGTACCAAGAATCCAGTAAAACACCCCTTTATGATGTATAAGGTTGTAATAAATGTACCAAAATATTTTTAACAATAAAAATCAGAACAATTATTTTTTAAATCTCTCAAAAATCTTAGACACCCATACCTTTTTAACTGTATAAACTTATAGATTATAATTAAATATTTTGTTATTAATAAATATAAAACCAGTTTTAATAGACTTCTGGCATATACTTGCATATATTTGTAGTGTTTTATTGCTTACCAGAAGAGATGGCTCTGTAATCTCATTTCTGAAACTTTACATTTTTTCCCCTCTCTTATTTTCCATGTTCGCTGTTGGTCAGAAAACACAAGCATTCCAATTAGTGGGGCAGGGATAGGGGAGGGTGTCAAAACAAACGTGTGAATTCAATAATGCTTGAAATATCCAGGATTCTTAAAAAAGTTATATTACAATATCTTAAGACTATAGGTTTCTCATAATTTACAGAGGTCTCTAATCTATTTCTCAGAAAAAGCAACTTCAGAAAACAAATCCACTGCTAGTTTTCCCTAATGACTCCCTGACAGACTCATTTCTATAAATCAGTATCTTCAGTCACATCTCTTGTAGATGATCTGATAAAGTTAAAGACTTGTGGAAGATTAGAGCATGGCATAATATTTTTGAGAAAGTTTTGACAGTTGATTTTCATAATGTAAAGAAAGATGAATACTGAGAAGAAAAGAGTAATACATTTATTAGCATTTTCTGTAATCTCGACACCCAATATGGGGCTCAAACTCATGATCCCAAGATCGATCACACGCTCTACTGCCTGAGCCAGCCAGTCACCCCATCAGCAAATGATGTAAGCTAATTTTATATTGCTTGATTTTCACATCAATATACAATAGTTTAACCAAAAAGAAGGCTACAAAATCCCACATACAAAAGAGGTAGTGTGGCTTTAGACTCATTTCCTCTATGTATGGAATTCAGTTGGTATGGTTTTATGATGTAATGGTAGAACGCACATTACTTAAGATCTTCATTCATTTCTTTTTTTCGTCTTCCTCATAAACAGATATTTATTAATATTTTACTATATCTCAGATAAAGCCTGGGAATTTAAAACTGAATAAGGCAAAGAACTTGAAGTCTACCGATAGAGACAAATAAATAAATGAATAAATAATATTTAAATGTATGAAAATTTGGCCTTGCTAATAATCACGCTATGTAATACATTCTGCTAAAGTTAATAAGAAACAGTATTTCTCCCAAATTTGTATCTATAACATTTAAGGCTCATAATTATCCTCTTTAATTGAGTGACCACTTCCTTGCCAGTGATGGCTGCAGCCTCTCTTTGGTACTTCTCAGTCTAGATGGCTGGAAACTCATGATCAAGTTGTTCTTGCTTCATGGCAGCAACAACTCCCCTGAACTGAAATGTTAACCCCTCCTCAGAAACATTTATGGCCATTCCTGCCTTTACAAAACTCTTTCCTTCTACCTCTTATCCAGAAGCCCACAGACTCTCTGGTGAGAATCACCCTTGTTGCAGATAATAAACCTAACTGTCGGGGTCACAGATTGTCCTGATAGTTTTTATTAGGTGAGTTTTATTAATACTGAAATGGAAATGCTTGTAAGTACTAGATTATTTTTAGCTACTTAATAATGTGGTTTCTGTTTTTTCTTTCTTTCCTTTGTAATTTTTTGTATTATTTTAAGCAAATATTAAGGGCACAAACAATACTTCAATGATTTTAAACTCAGCTAAAGGGTTAAAAAGCACATAAATGTTAGAAAAGGGGGATTTCTTGATTATCAAAAAAGATGATAGATAAGGTAAATAACATCCTAATCAGGAAATCAGAACATCATCTGTAGTTTACAATTCAAATACAAAGTAATTTAAAATATAAGTAACAAACATCAAATACATGATTTTGACATGTAAGCAAAAGAATTTCACCATAAGCAAAAATGTTATTTGCTAATAAAATACTTTATTAAATATTTAATGTTTCTTTACTTAACTAAATTTTATGAAATTATTGAATTTCAGATCTGTTTTTTACATGGTTGAGAAAGAAAAAACGAGATTAGATGTACAACAGTAGATATGCAAGTGTTTAGAATAATAATTGTTTCTTCACAAAATGCCCGTTGTTCTGTGCACTTATGTCCATGGTCATTCTTTTTTTTTTCTTTTCCGGTAGTTTTAAGCACTTTCAGGTCAAGTAGTGAAGTACCAGGCTAGAGCTGATGGTGCTGAAGTGGGGGAACGAGGGTCTTGTCTCATGGAGTTGAGGAGTGACTATTGTGGACAAAGGCGTGAGCAAAGGGACAGAACTGTATAAAGCAAGGACACAGAGAAAGTGCTCGGCAGTGAGGGGCCTGGCTGGGCCTCCACGGACAGTCTTTACTTAGAACCGACCAGGGAACTTGCGGCCTGAACATTCTTGTGGCATCTGGACTTGAGCACGAACTAATGATTACATGTTTAATGGCTTACGTCTTCTTTGGGGTCTGGTTATTCTTTGTTGGTCACAGTGTGACTGCCGTAAAAAGATGTTACTTCTGATGCCAGGAGCAGGGTGGTCTTGTTTGTTCCCTTATCCCTGGTTTTGTTCGCCTCAGCATTTCTGGGATTTTTGGTGAGCCTCATCACCAATGTCTCCCAGCCTTGCTTTGCCTGTCCTTGACTCAGGGAGACCTTTCAGATGTATATGGTGCCTCGGACACTTGGGGGATGATTGCCACATGTATCTCGGGGGTAGAGATAAAGGAGTTCTTCTGTGTTAAAGTAGTCCTACAGGGTCCTGCGGGTTGGGATTGCCTTTTGCCCTTAGCAAAGTGTCAATATCCAGGCAGCTGAGTCCTGGAAGGAATGTCACTTTGCCTGTTTCAAGGACTTGTCAATGGGCTGCAAGCTGTAAGGAAATTTAATAATTTTTCTTCTGCCTTCGTTTCCAACATCAGCACAAATACGAACACCATCAGATGAGCGTGGTATTGCTTTTACAAAACTACGCATGCACAGACGGCTGGGCGAGTTTTCTAAGGCTTCGAAGAAAGGCTTTATCGCTGGGTGATACGTGACAATTCTAGCTATACTACCTAAAGGAATGGAAATACGGACAGAACCAGAACCAAAAGTTGCCATGTATCAAACATTGACTCTGTGGTCTGCACTGTGTTAATATAAAGAGAATTTATATAATTGCATCACTTAATCCTCGTAAGTACACCGTGAGGTAGTTACTATCATGATGGCCTTTTTAAAAATGAAGAAGATAATATTTTTATAGGTTAAATATTTGTTCAAGGTTATAAAGAGGTGGAGTCAGGACCTTAGGTTAGCTCTTAGAGCTAGCACGCCTTTTCAGTGTTAGCATCAAATTTTATACACTCAATTACCTGGAAGAGGCTTCAGAATGATGCCTTTGAAAGAATGTGCTAATAGTTGTAAGAGAAATCACCTGCTCTGCTCTGATCAAGGGGAAAAATCTAAAATGAGAAGAAGATTTTATCCTTTGTGCCAAAAAGGATAAATCCAATAGCACCCAGACACAGCGCACACAGGGGAATAATGAAGGTGTGTGTGTGTTATTGGAGGGTTTCTAGTATTCTGCAAAGTGATTATTAAACAAAAAAAAATAAGTTTACTAACTTAAAGGAAATTATTTTTCCAGAGCAACATTTCTGCACTTGGTTTCCCAGAATATTCTTCCACTGAGATAACGATTGGGGGTTTGGGAAGAAAAAGAACGTGATTATTTCTCTAGCCAAATGCATTTGGAAAATATGCACTATTCGATATTCACAAATTCCATTAGCATATTAAAGATCCCAAGAATTTCAGTAGTATGAAAACCTACTTGACTTAACTCAGTATTTATCATACATTCAATAATTTGTCAAACACTTAGTCATATTAATTTGCTGAAAAACATGCTTTGGGAAATGTTGGTTTATGGAAACATGAATATGTTTCAGAATAAGAAACAAATACAAATTCAAATATCTTATTTTGAAAAGTTTTAACTTATTTGCAGTTTCTTAATAAGTGCCAGTTTTAAAGAGTATGCTTGAATTTTACATATTTTTCCTCATGTGGACATTAAGTAGTAAATGCCTCTGATGAGAGTAAAAGGTCTAATAAAAAAAATCAGTTTTGGGGCGCCTGAGTGGCTCAGTGGGTTAAAGCCTCTGCCTTCTGCTCGGGTCATGATCCCAGGATCCTGGGATCGAGCCCCGCGTCGGGCTCTCTGCTGAGCGGGGAGCCTGCTTCCTCCTCTCTCTCCCTGCCTCTCTGCCTACTTGTGATCTCTGTCAAATAAATAAATAAAATCTTTTTTAAAAAATCAGTTTTATAATAAACAAGGGATCAATTAGTAAATGTGCTGTGTTCTCTCCTGCTGAGAATGGAAGTCTGGCTATGACAACAATCCTCACATACGGCCCTGCCTATTAATATGCCATTTTATAATAAAGTATGGTAAATTTTAGACAAGTAAACCTATTCTAAGTAATATTAATCCTTTACAAAAATTCAGAAATTCTCATTGATATGGATTTTGGGTTCCAGTACATACCAGCATTACACAGTGATTATCTTCATTAGGAGCTGCTGTGGAACGTTAGTGAGATTTCTCTCAAGAGGTGCTTCAGGAAAATTTTACTTCCTTCTCATGGCAGTTCACAAGGAAATGATAGAGGCCTTGAAGTAAGTCAGCAAAAAAAAAAAAAGCATGACATATAAAAGAATTACTTTTAAATTACTTTTAATAAATTGAATTCAAATTAAGCTAAACCTTAAGTGAGTAGACCTTTGTAATATACACTTATTCCCCCTGACAAATACGCATCATAAAACTCAGGTAGAGGATTATGATTTTAAAAAGCAGGTGATTATATAAAGTCTTAGACTGTTATTATTTTTTCTGCTTTCTTTTCTTTAGACTTCAGGAGCTCTCATTGGTTTTCTTTTCAACCATGAAAGTGACTTGTCAGGATTTCTTATGCCAGATAGTTCCTCAAATACTATTTTATACTATGTAAACATTTGGGCAACAATCTAATTTAATTCTGAATTTATATGTGGGACACAGAGAAAGCATTTTGGAATATAACTGAATCATAATTATTTCAGTTACTTAAAGGAGTTTCTCTGTGTGCACATGCGCGAGCACACACACAGTGTGTTATATGTATCCTATATATTTCTATTATTTTAATATTTATTTATTTATTTTAGAGAGAAAGCATGAGTGGGAGGGGCAGAGAGAGAGGGAGAAAGACCCTGAGATCATGACATGAGCTGAAACCAAGGATCGGACAGTTATCAAACTGCACCAACTCTTCCACACATGTATTCCATATATTCCATATGTATGTATATATGATATATGTGTGAAATACGTGTATATGTATAAACACATATGCAAATATGTGCATGTGCACAAATAAATGCATACATATGTACGTATCTTGGTTTAATGCTGTTTTTGTTAACCTAGAACTATGTTTAGTCCATATCATGGTGCTCAAGTACGCTGTGATGATGAAAAATCGTACTTCATCATCCAACTTGTCTCAAGGGTTTGCAATCAAAAATTAACAGTAAAAATTCTCTCTACACTACTTTAGTAAAAATGAGACCAAATATGGGTGCCTGGATGGCTCAGTTGGTTAAGCCTCTGCCTTCAGCTCAGGTCATGATCTCAGGGTCCTGGGATCCAGCCCCGCATCAGACTCTCTGCTCAGCAGGGAACTTGCTTCTCCCCCCTCTCTCTGCCTGCCTCTCTGCCTACTTGTGGTCTCTGTCTGTCAAATAAATAAATAAAACCTTAAAAAAATTTAAAAAATGAGACCAAATATAAACTTATTACAAAGTTATCATAAATGCCATTTTCATTGATGAATATTGACTCAAATAAAATTAAGAATATATGTTTTTATAATGAACCTCCATTTGAGTTTACATTTAATTTCACATTATTTGGGATTGTGTTATTACTTAATTGAAAACAAAATGAAATAATTTGGGGGCGCCTGGGTTGCTCAGTGGGGTGTATGCCTTCAGGTTGGATCATGGTCTCCCCCACCATGTCAGCTTCTGACTCAGTGAGGAGTCTGTTTCTTCTCCTCCTCCTGCCCCTCCCCCTGCTTGTGCTCTCTCTGTCTCTCTCTCTTAAATGAATAAATTTAAAAATCTGTAAAAAAAGAAACAATTTTGGGGTGCCTGGGTGGTACAGTCAGTTAAGCACCTGACTGTTGGATCTAGCTCAGGTAGTGACCTCAGGGTTGTGAGATCAAAACTCACTGAACCCAGAGTCTGCTTGTTTATCCCTTTGCCCCTCTCCCTAGCACTCTCTCAACTAAAATAAACAAATAAATAAATAAATAAACCTATCTTTAAAACCCAACACTTTCAATAATTTCTAAAGTTTATTTTTTTGGAATTTTATAAAGCAAAAAGTTCATTAAAGAATATGTAGATTTCAATAGAATAAATTAAATTTTCTCTAGTATATTTTCTGTTAGAGTAGTGTATTACATACTGAAGGGGTAAGAAAGATAAGTAATTCACTAATATCTTTGATCAAAGACTTCGTTGACTAGCAGTGAAATAAGTTTATGTACAAGTAAAACATGAATAATGGAACTCTCAGTAAAATTCATAATACCCCAAATGTGTAGGGTATAGTAAAAATTATTTTGTATTTTGATTTGTATACCTATTTTATTTTTATATGTTTTGAAGTATCCCTGAGGCTCTGTTTATTTGTAATTATTTGTTGCTTCAACAATTACAAATTCTCTTGAAACAAATGTAAAAAAGAAAATCTCAATAACAGCAAAAAGGAAATTTATGTATAAAAGAAACCAAATAGAAACTACATAACTGCAAAATAGTAAAGGGAAAAAAAAAAACAACCTGCTGGATGGCTTAACAGTGGAGTGGAAACAACAGAGGACAGAGTAAGTGAACTTGAGGACAGATCAATAGTTTACTTAATCTGAACAACAGAGAGAAAAATGATTTGGAAGAAATGAGCAGAGCCTGTGGGACTTGTAAGGTAATTGACATTTTTATTATCAGAATCCCTGAAGGAAGAAGGAAGAGAGTGAGGATGAACAAATATTCAAAGAAATAATGACTGAGCACTTCACACCAAATCTGGAAAAAGACATAAACCTGTGGGTTCAAGACACCCAGAGAAATTCAAATAGAATAAATTCGAAGAAATACCCGTAAAGATGTATCCTAGTCAACATGTGTACTACAGACAAAGAAAACATCTTAAAAACAGCCAAAGAAAAATGACTGTTATGTGTAGGGGAGTATCAATTTAAATAAGAGTATTTCTCTTATCTGAAACGCTCGAGGTCAGAAGAAGTGGCGCAGCATTTTAAGTGTGCAAGACAGCTGGCCAAGTTGCATCTCATCTCTGAGAGTCGTCTACAGCGAGACGAGGCAGAAGCCGGAGAACGAGGAGGAGGCTGTTGGGATCATGCTCGAGATAAATGTCGGTGAACCCAGGAGTCAGGGGTCTTGTTTTTTAAACGACTCTTGCTTTTCCTCTGAATCAAGTTTTATATGTTAATTTGTTAGAACTCATCAGGGAATAGGCATGAAGTTGTATTTATTATTAATGTTTCAACTTTCAACACATAATCGAGGAAAACAATAGAAATAGTGACAAAAATATGTGACATTTTTTAAAATAAGAAACATAATTTAAGATTAAAAGGATTTTCCTAGAAGCCTACGTAATGGAACAGGAAAAAAGTCATTAGAGTTTATTCAACCAAAAACAGGAGTAATCATGTTAAAATTGGAGCTAATAGGAAAATACTGTATATCTCTTATAGTTAGGAAGGGCAGTGCTGCAAGTGGGATTTTCCCTAAGCATGCCAAAAAAAATGTTTTTTTGAATTAGCACTTTTTAATTTCCCTTATGAGGAGAAATGTTTTGATGTTTAGTGCCCCCATGATTAAAAAGAATTAAAGACTGAATTTATGAATCATTTTTTTCTTCTGTAAATTCATAGAGAAACATAAGCACCATGTGGATACAATAATCTAAAAAGTCATGATTGTGTATAATTTATTTTAAAGATGAAAAAGGAATAATCTGATTCAATTTTTTAAATGAGCAAGATGTATTTGCACCTTAAGTGATTAATTTTGCAGAACATCCCTGCTTTGTTTATTCCTATTTTTATTTTTTTTAAAGATTGTATTTATCTATTTATTTAGCAGAGAGAGAGAGCAAGGGAGGGGCAGAGGAAGGGGGAGAAGTATGCCCCCACTGAGCAGGGTCCTGGGAGCCAGGACCCTGGGAGCATGACCTGAGGTGAAGGTAGACACTTAACTGACTGAGCCTCCCAGGCACCTGAGAACATTCCTGCTTTAATTCATCAGTTTAAACTCTGAATTAATTTCTGCCTTTGACTTTTCTAAAAAAAAATATATATATATTTTTATATATATATATATTATATTATTTTATTATATTATTATATTATATTATATTATTATTATATTATTATTATATTATTATATTATATTATATTATATTAATATATTATATTATATTATTATATTATATTATTATTATGTTATATTATATTATATATATATATATATATATATAATGACTAGAGGAAGAATTACATATGTAGATTACAGAATTTCATAGTGTTCATACCAGTAGGGGTATGTTGACCCATTGAGACTAAATTTTCATTTACAGAGAAGTCGACAAAGAAGGAAAATTGTCTAGACCATTTCCCTAGACTTTGAAGAATGCATTTTTGCAAGGCTATTTATGATAGAAAGTTTTTAGAAGCTCATTATTAAGGTAATTGATAAAAACAGTTAAATGTCAATAAGCCTTTGATTGTGTCTCATGTTATAACTCAGTAAGAAGTATATATCACCATTTCTTTTAATATATCACCATCTGAAAGAAGTTTATGTAATTTGTAAAGCTTGTCATATTGTATTAACTTCATGGCATAATGATGGAGTTTACATTAAAATATTTTTAAAAATAATTGAAGTGCCTTATATATAATTGAAGTAGTCAATGATATGTATACTAGACAGAACCCATCTATTTACTAAATATTTTAACACCTTTAATCCAATTAAAGAGGCATCAAATACGAGGTCAGAGCTCTGGAGAGACGTGTTTATTGTGCTTTATTGGCATGGTTATTTCCTTCAGTAATTTAATGTTTTTCTTGCTTGCTTTCCTGGATTCTGAAAATCTTTAATGGGATCTTCACACTGACACATGAGTTACGGATTATCTCTAGTCAGAAGTCTTGAAACCGTTGACGGATTATACAAAGAGTTTAGCGTTCATAAAGAGTAACCATTTTCAGATCTTTATTTTGCTTCCTTTTATTGTTGTAAAACAGCAAGTTTGTACTCAGATGAATACCTTCTAAAAGTTGCTTTGCATTTATACATTTGAAATCATATATTTTTTAATCACTATGAACACATTTTGGAAGTATATGTAGAAAGTATTTAGTTATATGTGCAATTCATTAAGCATCTATCAAATTCCAGCAAAGCCCTGATTACCATACTTTATGATGATCCAGATTGTTGTCATTGGTTTCTGTTTTGGCTTTTGGCCTTTCTCGGTTCAGTACGCAGATGGGGACACAGCAGACGGGGGCGGGTGGGGAACCGTGTCCTGAGACCGTAGCTGTGTAGCTGAGCCGCTGTCTTACGTTTCTGTTTCTCACGAGAGCGTGGGAACTGAACCAAAGCCAAGTTTTAGGTAATGCGACTGGGGGTTCCCACCCTACAGTTCTTTCTTTATGAACATACTTGTTTCAGGGCTACGGGCCTGCGGTCACTCACCCCACACAACACTCAGCGCCCCTTCCGCGCTCCCGGGTCCATCACCACGTCCCCCCACGGTCCCCCCACGGTCCCCCCGGCCCTCCCCGCCAGCAGCCCCCAGTTTGGTGCCTGAGACCGCTTAAGGCTTTTAGTGCCTCTTAAAAATATATATATTTGAGAGAGAGAGAGAGAGAGAGCGCGCACGAGCAGGGAGAAGGGAGAAGGGGACAAAGGAAGGAGAGAAAATCTGAAAATCTGAAGCTGCGCTGAGGACGGAGCCCGAGGCAGGGCTGAATCTCGTAACCCTGAGGTCACAACCTGAGCCCAAACCGAGAGCGAGATGCTGAACTGACCCAGCCACCCTGCGCCCCATTTTAGGGCTTTCTATACAACTCTATTTTCTGTGAGGAAAGAAAAATACTTGTAAACTAATTTTTATTATTGTTATCTTACATAAAAACTGAGTCTCCGAGTCCCAAAGTACTAAAATAAAGAAATAAAATTCTAGGCTTACTTTAAAAAATGTCTACTGATCCTTGTTTCCGCTAATTATATTTTTGATATGTGGAAGAAAGAACATGTTGGTAGGATCCTGTTATATTTATAATTCAGGATCTTATCTTTTCATCCCATAGGAAAAAGTGAGAAAAATAAGAAGACAAGTAGTCAGTTTGTTCTTTGAAGGGTTTTAGTGCTATAGCACGTACATATTCAGTTTTGAGGATTAATGATAAATTTGGCACTAATATTGCGAGTTACCGTGCGCAGCCCTAGAATCACCATTGCTCTAGCATGTTTCCACAGCAAACTCGGACGCGACGAAAATCTTTTTCACTAACGTTTAAATATGACTTTATTATGACTTAATTTAAAGACATAATTTTTGTTACTCATGATATCTCTAAGCAGGTTTTTCTACAGTAATAGAAGTTTAAAAACTGACAGATTTGACGAAGCCTATTGAAAGTGTATCTACGTTTATGCACTGTGACATACTTACGTTTACATTAGTGTAGGTTTATTTAGTCATATTTTACAGTTTTCTTTTTACATATGAATGTATCTGGTAAGTATGAGGACTTTCTTGAAGATGTAGTTGATTCCTCTTCAAATTTTCCCTCAACCTATCAGCCAGAAACTGTATTTTTTATCCTTACAGATATACTCCAAAGTGAATAGGGAGCATGAATGAAATAAACATAATTTATTCAGCCACTTTAGCGATGAAGAATCTCAAAGAATCTTGTCTTAGAAAATGTATTAATGCGCAATATCTTCTGAAAGGTCTTACACAACATTGGTTGACCAGGTCACACAAATGCCATGAGCGTGTACCATCAGAACAATCGCTAAAGCCTGTTTGTTTGTTTGTTTGTTTGTTTTGAGGTATAATTCACATATAAGATTACTTTCAGGTATACAACATAATTATTCAATATTTGTAAATCCTGCCAAATGACCACCATGAAGACTGATGCTTCTATTACGCTGTCATTAGATCCCACAGAATGATGCTGCTTTTGGAAGTGTCATGGATATTAGAAATAAGAGAACAAACGTGGTAAACAGAAAGGAAGTGGGTAGGGGGAGCTTTAATGGGTGATGGGGATTAAGGTGGGCACTAGTGGGAGCACTGGGTATGGTGCGGAAGTGCTGAATCACTATATTGTACACCTGAAACCAGTATTACACTGTATGTCAACTCACCGGACTTTAAAGACTTTTTAAAAAATTATAGGCCATAGATATTATAGATAAAAATTCATATTCTTTTTGCAATATGATCACATATGCTTATTTAAATATGTAGTTTTTAAAGTAGAAATATGATTAAGAAAGAGGTTAATCATCCTTTAGTTTTTATTTATTAGCTTAATTGATTCTTAAAGCTGATTAGGTACACCAAAATTATTTACATTTCTTTGTTTTGGTAAGCAAATGTGGGTCCAGTAAAATTTTCTGACATTTTTTTCTTCCAGTCCTTTGTTTTCCCCATTAATACACACACACACATAACTATATATATTTAACATTTTTGCATCCATAGTGCCTGTAAATTACAAGAGCTGTTTTTATTAATTTGACATGATATTGAATTTTTCTGACATTTGAATAGGAAGGGTTTCACCTATTTTATGAAACACAGTGATATGAACAGATAAAATATTGGAGTAGGAACAGTCAGGCAAAAGTAATGACAGGAATCTTAGGGATATTGCGTTGAAAACAAAACCTAACCTAGGCCAAAACGTCTAGAAATTAAATTCAAGGGTTTGTTAAACCCTATACTTTTTCATTCATTATAAAAAGATAAATTGCCAAAAAAAACAAGGCTGATAAAGGCCAAGGAAGGAGAATGTGTGAGAGGTAAATATAAAAGAGATGGTGAAAATTAAAATCCTTGCTTCATGTCAACATATTTTCCTTCAGTATAGACAGGAAATAAAAGCAAATAATTGTAAAACTGAAAAAAGTATATAAGCTTCTGATTGGGGTTTCATTGTTAACAAAGATTAAGCTATGTTTACAGTTTTCAAATGTTTGTCCAGACTCTTTCATAAAGAAATCTTCAAAAAAAAAAAACTGAATTTAATTATTGTAAATTTATAGTACCAAAATGTTCCTAAGATTGATGAAATATATAATGCTCAAGTTAATTTGTTTCACACTTTAATTTTCATTTTTATATGTTTTCAATAGAGAAGGTATAAGAATTATACAGGGAACTCATATATCTTTTTTAGACTCATAATTTGTTGACACTTTGCCGTATTTGTTCATATGCATACAAATAAATAAATGGGAATTTTTCCTGATTTCTGAGAAAAAGTTGGAGATATTATGTTCTTTGCCACTAAATGTTTTAGTATGTATTGTCTTATGGACAAAGGAAGTAATTGTCTCACATGACTTTAGTACAATGATCAAAATCAGAGAATTTCAGTAACATATGTCCATATTGTAATTTTTATTCCATATTTAGATGTTATCCATTGTCTCAATGGCATCTTTTATAACTTATTTTTTCCCTGATTCAAGAACCGATCTAGGACTACATAATTTATTTAGCTGTCATATTTGTCTAGCCTTCTTTAACATGAAATTATGTCCAGATTTTCTTAATCTTCCTGCCCTTACAAATTTTTGAAGAGTGGAAAACAAGTTTTTTATAGATTTTTCTTTAGTTGGGATTTATCTTATGATGAGATTCGAGTTATGCACCTTTGGAAGGATACCAGTGGCACGATGTTGTTTCCTTCTCAGTGCATCATTTCAGAGGCACGTGATGTTGGTGTGTCCCCATATTGGTGATGTAGCCATATACTCTCAAAATCTCTTTCTTGCTCAGAGTTGATTTGGGTAGAAGGCTGGTGGTCAGCTTTTCTCACAGTATCTTTTCAAGGATTCCAGGCCCCAGGTAGGACTCTTGAGAGAAAAATATGTGAAATGCCTCTTTTATAAAATAAAATAGTTTCATAAGCTGTGGCTACCCAGTAGAAGACTTGATGCATAATGATATTAATGTGGGGTGTCTGAACCCTTTCTTCATAGCCTTCTAGTGAACAGTGGTTTTCCGGAACAAAAGTGAATACATTAACATTTTAAAATAACATTTCACAATACCTGTTCCTTCTGGAAATTTCAGTTTCATCACACCTTGGCTTTCAGAGTATTTCTGAGGGTGTAGTAATTCCATTCATAATCAGTCTGTGGGTTACTGTTACGCTTTTATACTCCCCAACAACGAGTGATCGTTTATGTTATTTTCTGCACAGGACACTCATGCTAACAGAGTAACTGCTTTTACGTGTCCCCTGCTAAAGAACTAGCTTAACCTTGGATCTGTCCCTTTTCTTTTGTCACTAACTGTAGTTCCACATTTTCCAACTAATCTTTACATCAGTCTTCTCTGCCATCTGGTTTCCAGTACGGAATAATATCTAACTTACCTTTTTTGCTGATGAACTCCTATCTTTATTTTCTTCTCATTTGCCCCAATTAATTAAAAAGTATAGTTTCCCGGAGCATATTGAAAACTCCGGAGAAACCTGAGTTTAATCATAACGTATGGGTATACATGGCTTCTCTCCAGAGCTTTCCAGAAAACTCTCATCCTTGTCTAACTCTAGTCACTTCTCTAATGTTTTATCTCAATAAGCAACAGTCTCGATACCTAACCCATTCTGTTTTCTAGGCAGAGAAATGGTGTCATTTCTTCTTTAAGTATCTGGTAGAATTCACCAGTGAAATCATTTAGGTGTGACATCTTCATTTTTGGAATGTTATAATAATTTCTTTTATAGATATAGTCCTATGCAGATTATCTCTTTTTCTGTTTATGAGCTTTTCATCGTTTTTGCCTTTCAGGGAATGGGTCCATTTCACCTAAATTAACAATTTGTGGCTAACAGAGTTCATGGTATTCTTTAATGTTACCCATCAGGAGTGATGACCCCTCTTTATTTCTGATATTAGTAACGTGTGTTCTCTCCTTGTTTGTTGGTTAATATGGCCAGAGGCTTATCAATTTATTGATCTTTTCAAAAAAACTAGTTTTCGGTTTCAGTGATTTTCTCTTTGGAGAGTGAGAAACTTGAAGGAATTCACTCCAGTCGGCACCGGGCTCCAGCGGCTTCTGCTCCGTGCAAGCCCAGTGCCTGTAGACGGTGAATCTCCGTATTCACTAGTCTCCCTGGGTTTGGGGATGGTGGTTTGGCTTGCGAACTCAATTCACTGATGTTTCAAAGAATAATTATTTCAGTTCGTTCAGATGTTTTCCAGTTGTAAGGAAGGAAGTGACAACTTTTAAGGAAGATTTTTAAATGTCAGAGCTGAAACTGTAAGTCTCCAAGTGTCCTATGATCTATAATTTAATTTCCCTAGTGGCCCTGATGCTCTACTCATATCTGTTTACACCGTGCTGGACTGTGCCCGAGAGGATATTTCTAACTCGTGGTCTGCCCCTAGATCTATTCAGGTCTTTGCAGCATTCTGACAGTTTGGTGTTATGGTCCTGATACGGTTTGTTATGATTCATGCAAAGTCAGACAGAACATCACAGTTCAATAAATATGGTAAGTAATTCCCTTCAAATTTAACGCCCTACACCTTCTTGCATTGTCTAGACGTAGCGCGCTGTCTAGACATTCAGGAAGCCCTATCACTTTAGATGATCGTGAACTCCCCATGTGTTAGAAGGATAGTGCGAAATACCCCCTTACTGTTTCCACAGGTTGTCTCTCACGGCACACGGAGGCTAGCCCAGATGTGTCCAGACCCTTCCTCTAGACCCCAGGCCACTCCTTTGTCATCTTCGCACAATCATCCTTCTTTTCACTCTCGCAGCCTTGCTCGTTGGGTCCCCAACGCCATCCTAGACGTGCCTGCGCCCTGGGTCGTGATCTATGATACCTTCTGCAGCCTGGGCCCCACTTAGCCGCCGTCCTGCCCCTGTTTCTTGACCACACTGACCTCCTCACCGCTGCTCGGACACACTGGAAACATCCCTCTCGGGAACGTTGTGCTTGTCTTCCCCGCCCACAGCGTACTTCCCCTTGTCTTCCTCCCTCACTTTATTCTGGTCTCTGCCGAACGTCCCTTCGTCTTAAATTCTCCCGTGATAATTCGTACAACAGCTGCCGCTCCTGAGCACACCGACATCCGTTACTTTCTACTCCTCATGTGTTCTTTGATTGAATAAATGAACATATTATGTCATTTTTTTTCTTTATTGTGTTACACTAAAAAATCCTTCCTTGCCTAGGAAAGAAACTAAGGTGAGACGAAATCCCACCTAGTGTATAACTACATATTGCAGAACGTGATGGCAAGACAAGGAGCAGGTGTTCTCAGAGGAAGTGATGGGGACATGAATCAGTTTAGGTTGCTGGAAAGGCTTTTTGGAAGAAATTTAGCATGAGACTTAAAAGATGAGAAGACAATGATGTGAAAATTAGAGCTAAAGATTTTCGGTAAAACAAATAGCGCCTGGTGGGAAAGCAGAGCATGTTTAAGTACCCAGGAGAACCTCGGGGATGAAACCATCTTCAGGGAGAAAACATTTCAGGAGAAGTCTGGGGAGCGAGGTAGGGGTCGGAACTTAAATGCCTGGTGGGTATATATATGATATCATTTTAAGTGGGTAAGGAAGCCATTGGACAGTTCTAGGCAAGAGTAGCAAAGCAATTTGTGTTTTAAAATTATCACCTTCGCTGCTCTGTGGAAAAGAAATGGAAAATGACAAGATAATTAGACTAGTAATAATTAGACTAGTCAGGAGACTATTGTAGTACTCCAGGTGAAAAATGACAGTGATCTGAACCAAAACGGGAGAGAAATGGATGAGGTATATTTTTGCAACATAGAATCAAAGTGCCTCAGGTTGGGCCGATCAGATGCCTGGAAAAGGAAAAGGTGTCAAAGGTACCGCAGCGCTGACTTGTATGGGGGGTTGACGGAGGCCGTTGACTGATTTGGAAAAGTCTGTAAACGAGAAGCTCTTAAAAAGAGGCATGGGGGAGGGGAGCAAATCCGCGGTTCAGCGCAGGTGGATTGAGTATGAAGTACCTTAGAGACAGTCGAGTGGAGGCTTGAAAAGTTCCTTAGACAAGTTTAGGGCTTGCAAGAAGGGTTTTATCTAACAAGAGATCATTGGGGGTGGGTTGTTTTTTTTAATACCATCTTACATATTTCTAAACAATTTACTTTCCAAATATGATATAGAATAATATATCAATAACTCAAGCTCTTCCCAACCAGGTGACATGTTTTGAGTATAATGCAGAGGAGGAAGAAAAGGGCTAATAGTTGAGTGTAGGACGATGATCGATGTTTTACTGTCTTTTCAATCATGCTACACATTTAATTATTTACGTTTCACACATGGAAAAAACAGGACTTAAAAAGTTTAATTAAATTGCCCTAAGATCACTCGTATTATAAGTGACAGAACCAGGGTCCAAGCTCAGTTTTTTGTTTTAAAACCATTCTATTTCTATACCCCATAGTATAGATACAGATTTTTTTTCTTTTCTGCCTTGATGAGAGTTAACAATAATAGTAAATGTTTGCAAAATGAAAGCAGATACAGTGATGATGCTATAAGAACGTGCGTAACTCACGGGGCGCCTGGGTGGCTCAGCTGGTTGGGCGTCCGCCTTCGGCTCAAGTCGGGATCCCAGAGTCCGGGGATCGAGTCCCGCATCGGGCTCCAGCTCCGCGGGGAGCCTGCGTCTGCCTCTGACCTCCCGTCTCATGCTCTCTCACTCTGCCTCTCTCTCTCTCAAATAAGTAAATAAAATCTTAAAAAAAAAAAAAAAAAAAGAACATGCATAACTGGAGCTAGTGAATAACCTTCTTTCTTAGAGGCTGTGACTACTTTGAAGTACAGCCTATAAATGTTTTACCAGAGCAGTGGATGAAATGGTGGTAAGGGTTAAGCAGGATTTTCATTTACTACCGAACATAAGATGTACTTTTTATCACTACTTTTTTTTTCCCCCAATTTATTTATTTTCAGAAAAACAGTATTCATTATTTTTTCACCACACCCAGTGCTCCATGCAAGCTGTGCCTCTATAATACCCACCACCTGGTACCCCAACCTCCCACCCCCCCCACTTCAAACCCCTCAGACTGTTTTTAAAAAAGTTTTAGTTTGTCTACAATTTCAAGGAGTCTAGAAAGTAAGTTTGATTATTTTAAAATAAAAACGACACACATAAGAACTGTGTCTTAGTAGCCATTACTTATTTTCAACAAAGGAACTTGGTATTTTAGGGGCTTAAATTATTCCTCAAGATAAGAATTAACTACTTGATCAAAATTCTGGTACTGTTTATTATTACAATTACCTGGAGGGCTGGTATTTGCTATTCTTGCTATTTTTGACGGGGGACAGGAGCAGTGAGAAACATCGTCTCCTAAGAGGATCTTTCCGGAATGTGATCATGCATTTTTTACAACATGGGGAATTCTATTCTGTTAGCTTTCATAATTCCATCTCATTTGGGATATGAAGTGAGATCCTCCATCTTTATCAATGAGTTTGGAGGAAAAGGTTATCGTAGGAACAGACTAGAGATATCCCTTTGTGTTCTTGCTGAGATATGAAAATTATTTTATTATCTTTCTGAAAATGATATGGTAAAATTTAAACATTTTCTTTGACATATTGTCTACCTCGTGTAACTTGAAGAAGTTATTCTGCTTCATTTGTACATCTCATTCTGCCCTTTCATATTTCAATGAGCATCTAAAATAGTAAGAATGATAGTGAAGACAGTTTTAAATATTGAAATTTTTTTTGAAATGAAATTTCATTCTTTTTTATTGCTCTCTTAGAAAATCATTTTAGAATATTAATATTTTAGAATTAAAAATCATTTTATTTTAAACGTGTTATATGGTGACTGCTAATAACTATAATTATCATGGTGAGCACTAAGTAATGTACAGAATTGTTGAATCAGTAAGTTGTACACCTGAAACTAATGTAATAAGGGTTTGTGTTTTTGTTTTTGTTTCAGGTTTTTATGTAAATTCCAGTTAGTTAACATATAGTATAATATTAATTTTAGGAGTGTAACACTGTGAACCATACTTTAAACAAACAAACATATAAATAATTTGGTGTTTAAAAAAAAATGCCTAAGCTCCACCCACAGAAATTCATATTTAATTGGTCTGAGAGGGGAAAAAAACAATCATATGAAATGGGTTTTTTTGGTTTTTGTTTTTTGTGGGTTTTTTTTGTTTGTTTTGTTTTGTTTTTTTACTTTGAAAGAAAGAGAAAAGAAAAAAAGAGGATGAGGGTGTATCAGCTGGTGAGAGATTATGACATATGCCGTTGAGAGATGACATGCATCATTTTTTCTTAAAGATTTTATTAATGTGTTTGACAATGGACAGAGAGCGCATGAGAGAGTGTGCAAGTGGGGGAGTGGCAGGTGTGCAAGCTGAGCAGGGAGCCTGATGTGGGCTCCGTCCCAGAACCCTGAGTCCTGACCTGAGTTGAAGGCAGACACTTAACTGACTGAGCCACCCGGGAACACCAACATGTGTGATTTTTAATGCTTGCAATTTAGGAATTTTTTCACATTATAAAGGTGATTAAAGTTAGGCTCAAAAAAATTAAACAATTAGCCCCAGCTGACACAATTAGTGAGAAAAAGAGTTGTGCAAATTTCACATTGTATTCGCATGAAGCAGTTAGCATATTCATGAATCACCGACATTGAAGAGATGCCACTCTTTGCTTTTGGTATGTGCTTAGAGATATGTGGAAATCCCCAAATTTACCTTGTGGAAGTAGAAAAAACAAAGTCTGTAAAATAAAAGAATTAGTGTCAAGGTCATTTGACGAATAAACAGAGAATCAGCTGTTCTTACCTGATTGTTTATTCATACACACTTGAACGTGACAGATATTTTATTGCCCAGTGAACACTGTAAAGATAGACCATTGTCTTTTTTAAAAATTTTTTTATTAACATATAATGTATTTGCCCCAGGAGTACAGGTGTGTGAACCGTCAGGCTTACAGACTTCACAGCACTCACCATAGCACATACCCTCCCCAATGTCCATAACCCCAGCACCCTCTCCCTACCCCCCTTCCCCTGGCAACCCTCAGTTTGTTTTGTGAGATTAAGAGTCTCTTATGGTGCGGCACCTGGGTGGGTCAGTGGGTTAAAGCC
Source organism: Neogale vison (assembly GCF_020171115.1). NCBI lineage: Eukaryota > Metazoa > Chordata > Mammalia > Carnivora > Mustelidae > Neogale > Neogale vison. The sequence goes on from NC_058093.1 coordinate 1,083,113, forward strand.
TCTGCCTTCGGCTCAGGTTATGATCTCAGGGTCCTGGGATCGAGCCACATGTTGGGCTCCCTGCTCTGCTGAGGGCATGTCCATTATTTCACTAAGCATAATACCCTCTAGTTCCATCCACATCATTGCAAATGGCAAGATTTCATCTCTTTTGATGGCTGCATAGTACTCCATAGTATGTGTGTCTTCTTTATCCATTCATCTGCTGATGGACATCTAGGTTCTTTCCATAGTTTGGCTATTGTGGATGTTGCTGCTATAAACATTCGGGTGCACGTGCCTCTTTGGATCACTACATTTGTATCTTTAGGGTAAATACCCAGTAGTGCAATTGCTGGGTCATAGGGCAGTTCTATTTTCAACTCTTTGAGGAACCTCCATACTGTTTTCCAGAGTTGCTGCACCAGCTTGCATTCCCACCAACAGTGTAGGAGGGTTCCCCTTTCTCCGCATCCTCGCCAACATCTATCTTTTCCTGACTTGTTAATTTTAGCCATTCTGACTGGTGTGAGGTGGTGTCTCACTGTGGTTTTGATTTGTATTTCCCTGATGCCGAGTGATGTGGAGCACTTTTTCATGTATATGACTTTTGGCCATCTGGATGTCTTCTTTGCAGAAATGTCTCTGTTCATGTCCTCTGCCCATTTCTTGATTGGATTATTAGTTCTTTGGGTGTTGAGCTTGATAGATTCTTTACAGATTTTGGATCCTAGTCCTTTATCTGATATGTCATTTGCAAATATCTTCTCCCATTCTGTCAGTTGTCTTTTGTTTTGTTAACTGTTTCCTTTGCTTTGCAAAAGCTTTTGATCTTGATGAAATCACAATAGTTCATTTTTGCCCTTGTTTCCCTTGCCTTTGGTGATGTTTCTAGGAAAAAGTTACTGTGGCTGAGGTCAAAGAGGTTGCTGCCTGTGTTCTCATCAAAGATTTTCTTGGATTCTTGTCTCACATTGAGGTTTTTCATCCATATTGAATCTATGTTTATGTGTGGTATAAGGAAATGGTCCAGTTTCATTTTTCTGCATGTGGCTGTCCAATTTTCCCAACACCATTTGTTGAAGAGACTGTCTTTTTTCCATTGGACATTCTTTCCTGCTTTGTTGAAGATTAGTTGACCATAGAGTTGAGGGTCTATTTCTGGGCTCTCTATTCTGTTCCATTGATTGTTGTGTCTGTTTTTGTGCCAGTGCCCTACTGTCTTGATGATTATAGCTTTGTAAGAGCTTGAAATCTGCAATTGTGATGCCACCAACTTTGGCTTTCTTTTTCAATATTCCTCTGGCTATTCGAGGTCTTTTCTGGTTCCATACAAATTTTAGGATAATTTGTACCATTTCTTTGAAAAAAATAGATGGGATTTTGATAGGAATTTCATTAAATATGTAGATTGTCTTAGGTAGCATTGACATTTTCACAATATTTGTTCTTTCAATCCATGAGCATGGAACATTTTTCCATTTCTTTGTGTCTTCTTCAATTTCTTTCATGAGTATTTTATAGTTTTCTGAGTACAGATTCTTTCCTTCTTTGGTTAGGTTTATTCCTAGGTATCTCAAGGTGTTGGGTACAATTGTAAATGGGATTGACCCCTTAATTTCTCTTTCTTTTGTCTTGCTGTTGTTGTATAGAAATGCGACTGATTTCTGAACATTGATTTTATATCCTGAGACTTTACTGGATTCCTGAATGAGTTCTAGCAGTTTTGGAATGGAGTCTTTTGAGTTTTCCACATAAAGTATCCTATCATCTTCAAAGAGTGAGAGTTTGACTTCTTTGCAGATTCAGATGCCTTTAATTTTTTTTGGTTGTCTGATTGCTGAGGCTAGGACTTCTAGTACTATGTTGAATAGCAGTGGTGATAGTGGACATTCCTGCCATGTTTCTGACCTTAGCAGAAAAGCTTTTGGTTTTTCTCTATTGAGAATGACATTCGCGGTGGGCTTTTCATAGATAGCTTTGATGATATTGAGGTATATACCCTCTATCCCTATATTTTGACAAGTTTTGATCAAGAAAGTATGCTGTACTTTGCCAAATACTTTTTTAGCATCTATTGAGAGTATCATATGGTTCTTTTTCTTTCTTTTATTAATATATTGTATCCCATTGATTGACTTGGGGATGTTGAACCACACTTGCATCCCAGGAATAAATACCACTTGATTGTGGAGAATAATCCTTTTAATAGGCTGTTGGATCCTATTGCTAGTATTCTGGTGAGAATTTTTGCATCTATGCTCATCAAGGATATTGGTCTGTTTAATGGGGTCTGGTTTTGGGATCAAAGTAGTGATGGCCTCATAAAATGAGTTTGGAGTTTTCCCTCCATTTCTATTTTTTTGGAACAGTTTCAGGAGAATAGTATTAATTCTTTAAATGTTTGGTAGAATTCCCCCTGGGAAGCCGTCTGGCCCTGGGCTCTTGTTTTGATGACTGTTTCAATCTCCTTACTGGATATGGGTCTGTTCAAGTTTTCTATTTCTTCCTGGTTCAGTTTTGGTACTTTATTTGTCTCTAGGAATTCATCCATTTCTTCCAGATTATCAAATTTTCTGGTGTATAGTTGCTCATAATATGTTCTTCTAATTGTTTGTATTTCTTTGCTGTTGGTTGTGATCTCTCCTCTTTCATTCATGTTTTTATTTATTTGGGTCCTTTCTCTTTTCTTTTTGATAACCCTGGCCAGGGGGTTATCAATCTTATTAATTCTTTCAAGGAACCAGCTCCTAGTTTCGTTGATTTGTTCTACTGTTTTTTTGGTTTCTAGTTCATTGATTTCTGCTCTGATCTTTATTGTTTCTCTTCTCCTGCTGGGTTTAGGCTTTCTTTGCTGTTCTTTCTCCAGCTCCTTTAGGTGTAGGGTTAGCTTGTGTACTTCAGACCTTTCTTGTTTCTGGAGAAAGGCTTGTATTGCTACGTACTTTCCTCTCAGGACCGCCTTTGCTGTGTCCCACAGATTTTGAACAGTTGTGTTTTCATTATCATTTGTTTCCATGAATTTTTTTCAATTCATCTTTAATTTCCTGGTTGACCCATTCATTCCTTAGAAGGATACTCTTTAGTCTCCATATATTTGGGTTCTTTCCAGCTTTCCTCTTGTGATTGAGTTCTAGCTTCAGAGCATTGTGGTCTGAAAATATGCAGGGAATGGTCCCAATCTTTTGGTACCAGTTGAGACCTGATTTGTGACACAGGATGTGATCTATTCTAGAACATGTTCCATGTGCACTAGAGAAGAATGTGTATTCTGCTGCTTTGGAATGGAATATTCTGAATATATCTGTGATGTGTTTCTGGTCCAGTGTGACATTTAAAACCTTTACTTCCTTTGAAATCTTTTGCTTAGATGATCTGTCCATTTCAGTGAGGCGGTGTTAAAGTCCCCTACTCTAATTGTATTATTGTAGATGTGTTTCTTTGATTTTGTTATTAATTGCTTTATATAGTTGGCTGCTCCCATGTTAGGACCATAGATATTTAATATTGTTAGATCTTCTTGTTGGACAGACCCTTTAAGTGAGATAGAGTGTCCTTTCTCATCTCTTATTATAGTTTTTAGCTTAAAATCTAATTTATCTGATAAAAGGATTGCCACCCCAGCTTCCCTTTGATGTTCATTAGCATGGTAAATTTCTTTCCACACCCTCACTTTAAATCTGAATTACGTCTTTGACTAGCTCCTTGCCCCAGTTCTATCCTGCTTCCCTCACCTCCTTAATAATATTCTTCTAAGAGCATTTCTTCAATAAATTATTTGTAAATCACAAATCTGGATATGTCTTTGGGTCTAAAATGACTTTCTTGTTAACAGCATATTGATGGATCTTGTTTTTCTATCCATTCTGATACACTGTGTCTTTTGATTGGTGTATTTAGCCCATTTACATTTAGGGTAACTATTGAAAGATATGAATTTAGTGCCATTATATTGGCTGTTACTGTATATTATATCTTTTCTTTTCTGGTCTATTACTTTTAGGCTCTCTCTTTGCTTAGAGGACCCCTGTCAATATTTCCTGTAGATCTCATTTGGTGTTTGCAAATTTTTTTTAGTTTTTGTTTGTCCTGTAGATAGACCATTCTTTGTTCATCCATTCATGTCTATTGGCCTTTTATTGGTGTTTAATATTGTTACAGAAACATCCTTTTTTGGCTCATATTTATCTAATACATCTTTTTGCATCACTATTTTTAACTACTTTGTATTCATTTGTTTAAAATATTTCTTTTCTACATAAAATATTATAATTTCTTTGTTTTGCTGAGTCTGAGAGACTCAGTCTTTTGAGTGGTAAATATTAGTCCAAGTTCTTTTGAAGCAGAACCTGACATGGAATCCTGATACAAGTGATTTATTAAAGAAATGATCTCAGAAGAATCCTGAGAGGATTCTCCATTCTGAGGGAGGCAGGATAGAACTGGGGCAAGGAGCTAGTCAAAGATGTATTTCAACTTATTTTACTCTTACATTGATCAAATGAGGAGCTCTGAATCATATAATCATATAATCACGCAAACTTGAGATGAGAGGCACACTTTTTATATTTCATATCAAGTAAGTCACTGTCTGTGGGCCACTTCTTAGGGTAAAGGACATATGTTTCCATGCCTTTTTGGTAAAGTGATTATCCTTGGACACATGCATTTTTCAGAGAAGAGTAAAGCTATGAGCCATCAGATGCCGATTTTCACAGATGCTAGGATATGGCTGCACAGGTAGTATAGGGATTATTTGGGTAGGGCCCAGACAACGTTGAATCTAGTCTACTGCTTACATTGCTCAAGACACCTTCTCACATTAGTTCATTCCATCAGGTCAGTTTCTTCAGGATTCTTCAAACACAATATCTGGGTAAAATTTTAACGTGTTTTAGGACTATATAATACCTCTGATTTTAAATAAGGCTGTTACTGATTTTCATTCTGTCTCTACTACAAATTCTAGATTTCCATTCCTTCAAGAAAAATTTCTGTTGGTTTGGGTTCAGATTCCTCATCTGATAGAGTGAATCAGAAACTCATAGCTGAGGTTGTTGAATCCCCAATTTTGAAACTTGTAGAGTGTGATTTTTGTTGTTCCTCTCCATGTAAAGACAAAATTGTGAAATAGAATATGAAATGATATCCTGGTTTATCATTAGTTATTCATTGTTTTTCTTTTTGCCATCATTATATAGTGATAGATCCACCTCTTCTGATGGTAAGAGACTCTTTTCTTTGCCTGCTTATTAACAGTTACAGGGAGGCCAAGGTGATGAGGAGGCCATTATAGCTTCAAATATAGTGGGATTATTATTGAGTCCCCTGATTTAATTATTGAGTCAGCCAAATCTTCTAGAAGCACAGAACCTATTAATATAGGAATAGAAGTGCGATTCCCCAGGTACATTAACAGAAATGTTGGAGAGCGGGGTCATTCCTGTTTCTACCCCTTGTTTTCTACATGTAAGTAGTCTACATATTAGGAACAGAACTATATAATGAATATTGATTTAAGGTATGCACCAACACAGAAGGACAGTGTACCATCTTTGCAGGAGATCACAGTCAAGCAGATATTGAGATGTATTTCAAGAAGCAGCCTCCTGGTGATTTTGTAAATATTAGAACCAGTGAATACCATAATTATGATTACATCCCTTGCCATAGAGTTAATCCCTTGGCCTAATGATGTTATATGGGATCCAACTCTGGTAGTGTGCATGTTGTGTGAGCCCTTGGATAGTGGTGTTGGCTGGAGCACTGCTGATTAGAAAGGGAAGCTTAGAGCCAGAATATATCCCATACAGAGTGACATTGCACTTCTCAGAGAGGAAGAGATTCCTCTTATTCCTTCAGAGAGGAATAAAGATATTCATGACATTCTCTTACTGCCTTTTAATAGCTAGGATATCTATAGTGGATGTCTTTTATTTTGTATTTCCTAAAATTTCTCTTTATTATTTCCTTTCTTGTATGTTCTCTAGGTTTATTTTCTTTTGCAAATGACAAATTAAGCTTCTTGTGACATACATAGATTGTTTTTATTTTAGCTACTTCTGATGCATATGAATCTGATACATGAACAATATTCTCATACCTGAAATGATATATGTTGCTATTACTATAAAATCATAATGATTTTAGTGCCATAAATTGGCCATAAATGGGGGCATCTGGGTGGCTCAGTCAGTTAAACGTCTGCCTTCAGCTCTGGTCATGATCCCATGGTCTTGGGGTCAAGCTCCATGTTGGACACCCTGCTCAGTGGGGATCCTGCTTCTCCTTCTCCCTCTGTAGCTCCCTCTGCTGTTCCCCTGCTTGTGCACATGCTCTCTTTGTTAAATAAATAAAGTATTTTTTTTTAAATAATATTGATCATAAATTTAAGGGTGTATTTCTGCACTTTCAGTTCTCTTCCACTGACCTATGTCTATCGTTACATAAATACCACACTGTCTCAATTACTGCACCTGTGTACTAAAAGTTGAAATGCATAAATGTGAGTCCTCTAAGTTGGGTTCTTTTTTTCAAGATTTGTTAGCCTATTATGATTCTCTTCAATTTCCTTATGAATTTTAGGATCAGCTTGTCAATTTTTGTGAAAAAACAGACAGGTATTTTAGCAAAAAGCATGTTGAATGTAGATAAATTTAACAATATTGTCTTCCAATTCATGAATATGCATTGACTTCCCACTTTCTTAGATCTTTAATTCTTTCAGCAGTATTTTCTAGTTTTCAGTGTTCAGCATTGTATTTGCTTTAAGTTTATGCCAAATGATTTTATCCTTTTTATGATACTCATTATTTACTCAATTCGTTGCTAATGTGTAGAAATGGTTGAGTTTTGTATATTGGCCTTGTGTCCTTAAATTTTGCTGAAATCACTTGTTATAATAGTCTTTTAAATAGATTGCTTAGTGTTTTCTATAAGTAAAATTATATCATCTGCAAATACAGCTTTATTTCCTTTCCAGTATAGATATCTGTTACTTCTTTTGCTTACCTAATTGTCCTAGCTAGAATTTCCAGAACAATGCTTAATAAAAGTGGAGAGAGCATTCTTGTTTTGTTCCTAGTCTTGGGGATGAAACATTTAGTCTTTTGCTATTAGGTATGGATATTAGCTGTGGGTTTTACATTTATAACCTCTCCCAAGTTGACAAAATTCACTTTTATATCTAATTTGTTATATTGTCTTATTTGGAGAAGGCATTGGTTTTGTGAAATGCTTTTTATGTACTTATTAAGATGATCACATGAAGATTGTCTTTTATTCTACTAAGATGATGTATTACATTGACTGATTTTCATATGTTAAACTAAGCTTGCATTCTTGGATAACTCCACTTAAGGCATGGTGTATAATCTTATATATATTTTGCTGGATTCAAATTTTTAGAACTTTACTGAGGATTTGGCACATACAAAGGGATACTGATTTGTAGTTTTCTTTTCTTGTGATATATTTACCCAACTTTGGTGTAACAATAATACTGGCCTCATAGGATACATTGGGACATGTTCTCTCCCTTTTTTGTTTTAATTTGGAAATTTGTAAAGGATTGGTAATTTGAGACTCTAATTAATTTTTCTATTTTTACCTATAATTTTGTCTACTTTTTAAATATTTTTTGAGAACCAAGTTTTGGTTTGGTTTGACATTCTTCATTTTATTTATATTTTCTACAGGTATACATTGGAGATGTTGTGCGTTTGATTCCAGAGCACTGCAATAAAGCAGACATTGCAGCAAAGTAAGTCAAATACATTTTTTGGTTTCTCAGTGCATATAAAAATTATGTTTACACTATACTGTAGTTTATTATATAATAACATTCTATCTAAAAATAATGTAAATATCATAGTTAAAAAATATTTTACTGCTAAAATGCTGCTGCCATCTGAGTTTTCAATAAGTTGTACTCTTTTTGTCAGTGGAAGGTCTTGTCTTGATGATGACGGCTGCTAACTGATTAGGCTGGCGATTGCTGACAGTTGTGCTGGCAGTGGCAGTTTCGTAAACTAAGACGGTAAAGAAGTTTGCTCCATTGGTTAATTGGTCCTTTCACAAACAATTTCTCTGTAGCATGTAATGCTGTTTGATAGCATTTTACCACAGTAGAACTTCTTTCAAAAATGGAGTCCATCCTCTCAAACCCTCTGTTGCTTTATCAACTGACTGTATGTAGTACTCTAATTCCTTTGTGGTCTTCAACAGTCTTCACAACATCTTCCCCAGCAGTAGTTTCCATCTCAAGAAACCACTTTCCTTGCTCATCCATAGGTACCAATGCCTTATCTATCGGAAGTTTAACCATGAGATGGCAGCAATTGGGTCACATCGTCAGGTCCTACTTCTAATACTAGTTTTCTTTCTATTTCTACCACATCTGCAGTTACTTTCTCCACTGGAGTCTTGAACCCATCAAAGTCATCCATATCCTTCCAAATCCATCACCTTCCAAATCCCTGTTAATGTTGATATTTTGACCTCTTCCCATAAGTCACACATCTTCTTAGTAGCAGCTAAGATGGTGAATCCTTCCTAGATGGATTTCAATGGACTTAGCTGAGGTCCACCAGAGAAATCACTATTTATGTCAGCTGTAGCTTTATTAAATGTATTTCTTAAATAATAAGACTTGACCTCCAATGTCTGTTTATTCCCCTGTTTGTGCTGATTCTGGGAATGTCCTTTCTTCTCCCTTTCAGACAGCTTGGAGGGGCAAGGGCTGAGGAAGGCCATATCCAGTTTCCTTGGCGCAGTGCACATAGGGTGCTTTATTCTCCACAAAGTGGTACATGCTAAGATGGGTTGGGCTTGGGCCAATGTCCCCATGTTTATAGAGCTGAATAAAGTGGGACTCTGAGGAAAAAAAAAAAAAGACTTGAAAGTTGAAATTTCTTCTTGACCCATGCACTGTAAATGCATGTTGTGTCAGTAGGCATGAAAATGAGATTAATGTCATGTATCTTATCAGAACTCTTGGGTGACCAGGTGCATTGTCAATCAGCAGTAATATTTTGAAAGAAATTTTTATTTTCTGAACAGTGGGTTCAAAATATTTACTGTACATCTGAAACAAACACTATGTCAACTATATTTCAGTAAGAAAATATTCAGTAAACCATTTTATAAACAGATGTGCTGTCATCTAAACTTCATTGTTTCATTTACAAAGCATGGGTAGAATAGATTTAGCATAATTCTTAAGAGCCCTAGGATATTTAGCCTTGGGTTCAACTTAAAGTCATTGGCTATATTATCCCATAACAAGAGAGCCTGTATTTGAAACTTTACGCTAGGCATTGCCTTCTCCCTAGAAATGAATATTGTCCGTGACATTTTCCCATATAAGGCTGTTTCATCTACACTGAAAATCTGTTGTTTATTGTAGCCACCTTCATTAATGATCTTCAGCTGGATCTTCTGGATAATTTGCTGTAGTTTCTTCATCAGTGCTTGCTGCCTCACCTTGCACTTTCATGTCATGGAGACGGCTTCTCTCCTTAAACCTCACGTACCGACTTCTGCTACTTTCCAACTTTCCTTTTGCAGCCTCCATATCAGCAACTTTCTCCGTATCAGCAACAAGGCTGTTTTGCTTTATCATGTGTCTGTTCACTGAAGTAACACTTCCAATTTGCCTTAAGAACTTTCCCTTAATATTTAAAACTTTGTGAATTGATTAGTACAAGAGGCCTTGCTTTCAGCCTATCTCTGCTTTCAACATGATTTCCTTACTAAGCTTAATCATTTCTAGCTTTTTTTTTTAAAGATTTATTTATTTATTTGACTCAGAGAGAGAGAGATCATGAGTAGGCAGAGAGGCAGGCAGAGAGAGAGGGGAAGCAGGCTCCTTGCTGAGCAGAAAGCCCGACACATGACCTGAGCCGAAGGCAGAGGCTTTAACCCACTGAGCCACCCAGGTGCCCCCATTTCTAGCTTTTGATTTAAAGTGAGAGATGCACCATTCTTTCTTTTATTTGAACACTTAGAGGCCATTGTAGGGTTACTAATTGGCTTAATTTCAATATTTTTGTGTCTCAGGGAATGGGAAGGCCCAAGGAGAGGGAATCAAGGGAGCCACCAATGAGTGGATTGGTCAGAACATGTAAAACATGTATCATTTCACCATCTTAGGGATGCCTGTGTGGCTTAGTCAGTTAAGCATTTGCCTTCAACTGGGGTCATTATCCCAGGGTCCTATGATCAGGTCCCACATCAGGCTCTTTGCTCAGCAGGAGGCCTGCTTCTCCCTCTGTCTGCTGCTCCCAAGCTTGTGCTCTCTGTCTCTTTACAAATAAATGGATAAAATTTAAGTTCACTGTCTGATTTGGGCATGGTTCATGGAGCACCAGAACATGTATAGTAGTAACATCAATGATCACCGATCACAGATCTCCATACCAAATATAATAATAATGAAAGAGTTTGAAATATTAAAAGAATTGCTAAAATTTGACATAGACATGAAATGAGGAAATGCTACTGGAAAAAGGGGTCTGATAGACTTGCTCTATGTAGGATTGCAACAGACCTTCAATTTATAAATAATACAATGTTTGCAAAACACAAAGTGAAGCACAATAAAATGGATACACCTGTATTTCATTCATTTCTGCTCTAATCTTTGTTATTTCCTTTTTCTATTTGCTTTAATTTGCTCTTCGTTTTTCCCCCATATCCCGGGATGCAAAGATTGATTATTTATTAGTGCTATTTTTTAAAAATATGAATATCTACAGTTACAAATTTTCCTGAGCCTGTTGTAGCTTTAGTCCATAAGTTTTGATGTATTATGTTTGCATTTTTATTCATCTTAAGTTTTTTCTAATTTTCTTTCTGATTTTTTTCCTTTACATATTGGTCATTGAGGAATATGTTATTTAATTCCCCTATATTTGTGAACTTCTCAAAGTTCCTTTTGTTTTTGACTTCAAAAGTCATTCCCTTGCTGTTGGAGAACATATTTTGTATGATTTTAATTACTTTGAATTTATTAAGGCTCTTTTTTTTGTTTGTTTGGTTTGTTTTGTTTTCTATGCAGGAGAATGTTCCATAAGTACTTAAGAAGAATGTGTATCTGCTGCTATTGTGATGGGTATACTATAGAAATAACTGTTGGTCTAGTTGGTGTATAGTGTTGTTTAATTTCTCTGTCCTTGTTGATATGCTACCTAGTTGTTAATCCAATATTGAAGACAGGGTATGGATGTTTCCAATTATTATTTTTGAATTGGCTATTTCACCCTTTAGTTGGGCCAGATTTCTTTCATGTGTTTTGGGACTTTGTTGCTAGGACCATGTGTGTTTTTTCTTGATGGATTGATATTTTCATCATTATTAAATATCCCTTTTTATGTATGTAACATTTCTTGTTTCAAGTCTATTTTGTGGGTATTAGTATAGCCACTCCAGCCCTCTTAATGTTGCTTTTTTCATGATCTCTCTTTTTTCATCCAGTTATTTTCAACCTATTTGTGTATTTAAATCTAATGTCTTCTTAAGACAATATGTAGATTGGCTCTTGTTTTTCCTTATCCAGGCTAAACTCTGTATTTCAGGGGTACCTGGGTGGCTCAGTTGGTTAAGTGTCTGTATTCAGCTCAGGTCGTGATCTCAGGGTGGTGATATCAAGCCCTGTGTTGGCTTCCTACTCATTAGGGCGTCTGCTTCTTCCTCTCCCTCTGCCCCTCCACCCCACTCATGCTCTCTCTCTCTCAAATAAATAAAATCTTTTTTAAAAAAAGAATTTATTAAATCAATCAGAGAAAGACAATGATCATATGATCTCTGATATGAGGAATTTGAGAGGCAGGATGGGGGGTTGTGAGGAGTAGGAAGAAAAAAATGGAAGAAGATGGGATCAGGAGGGAGACAAACCATAAGAGACTCTTAGTCTCACAAAACAAACTGAAGGGTGCTGGGTGGGTGGGGGTTTAGGGATAGGGTGGTTGGATAATGGACGTTGGGAGGGGTATAGTGAGTGCTGTGAAATATGTAAGTCTGATGATTCACAGACCTATACCCCTGGGACAAATAATACATTATATGTTAATAAAAATAATTAAAAAAAATAAAAGTGTGCACTGAAAAAAAATTAAAAAATAAACTCTTTTAGATTATTTAATCTGTTCACATTTAGTGTTACTATTGATATGGTTGCATTTATACCTGCCATGTTGCTTTTTATTTCTATGTCTCACATCTTTTTTGTCTCTCTGTTCTTCCTCATGCAATTTCTGTTTGTTTTCATGGATATTTTTTAGTGTAAAATTTTAATTGTTTTAATAATTTTAATTATTTTGTCTGTTACTTTCTAGTAATAGTTTTAGGGATTTCATCTTAACTTACCAAATAGACTTCATATTTATACTATAATAATTCTTGCCCTTTTTTCTCTCTCTCCTCTATGGGTCTCACTATGCATTTTAGTGTGCTTATTGGTGCCTCACATTTCTCTGTGGTTCTGTTCGTTTTTCTGCATTGTTTTTCTCTCTGTTTTTCAGATTACCTAGTCTCTTTTCATCAATCTTCAATTTTGCCAGTTTCCTTCTTTTGCCAACTCAATCTAATATTGAAGCCATCTAGTGAATGTTTCGTTTTTGTTATTACACTTTGCAGCCGAAGAATTTCCATTTGATTCTTCTTTAAAAAAATTTCTATCTCTTTTTTTTTTTAAATTTTATTCATTTGACAGAGATCACAAGTAGGCAGAGAAAGAGAGGAGGAAGCAGGCTCCCTGCTGAGCAGAGCCTGATGTGGGGCTCGATCCCAGGACCCTGGGATCATGACCCAAGCTGAAGGCAGAGGCTTTAACCCACTGAGCCACCCAGGCACCCCTCTATCCCTTTTTTTGATATTTTCTATTTCATGAGATATTGTTACCCTACCTTATTTCAATTCTTTAGACATGGTCTCTTTTAGTTCTTGGAATATATTTATAATAGCTACTCTGAAGCCTGTGTGTGCCAACTGCAGCATCTAGGCCACTTCAAAAGCAGTTTCTATTGTCTGATTTTGTTTCTTTGTTTTCTATGTATGGTCACAGTTTTCTGTGTTTCCCATGTCTTGGACTGTTTTCTTGAAAATGAAATAATTTAGAAAACATGTTTCAGCAACATAGGATGCTGATTCTTCCAGTCTTGAATCATGTTGTTTTACGGACTAGTTCATTTATTTATTTGCTTAGTGACTTGAGTGAACTGATTCTGTGAAGTTGATTTCCCTCCTGAGTATGACCATGTGACCTTTGATATCACTGTTCAGATTTTTTTTTCTTGCAGTTTTGGAACTAGAAGCCCCAGATTGAGATTCTACATGGCCACTTATGGGTGGGAACTCTTCCTGATTTGCAGATGGCCAACTTCTCACTATGTCCTCACACAGCAGTGAGAGAATGAGAGAGAGAAAGAATTCTCTCTGGTGTGTTTATTTATTTATTTATTTATTTAAAGATTTTATTTATTTATTTGACAGAGATCACAAGTAGGCAGAGAGGCAGGCAGAGAGAGAGGGAGGAGGAAGCAGGCTCCCTGCTGAGCAGAGAGCCCGATGCGGGTCTTGATTCCAGGACCCTGGGATCATGACCTGAGCCGAAGGCAGAGGCTTTAACCCACTGAGCCACCCAGGCGCCCCTCTGGTGTCTCTATTTACAAGGACAAAAATCCCATCAGAGCAAGAGCGTACCGTTACGACCTCATTTAACTTTACCTCCTTAAAGACCCTATTTCCAAATATAGTTTCTTTGGGGGTTGGAGTTTTAACATAGGAATTTTGGAGGAACACAAACATTCAGTTCATAACACCAGCCATTGTTGGTCAGAGTTTGTGCTTAAGTACCTTTGTGTGACTTAATCTCTTTGTGGTTTAGGAATGTTTTCAATTCTTCCCCAGATCCTGCCCTGATCGCTTTTGCCCATGAGTAAGAGGTGGTTGGAGTTAAGGGTGCCAGGATCCTCTCAGCTACCTCTTCTTAGAACAGACTTTCTTGCAACATGGGGCTTGGGGTAGGATGAGGAGTTCTCAAAGGCTACCTCTTCCCCTCTCCTCACCATACTTTCCAGTTTGAAACCAAACTCCAGTGGGACATGAGGAAAGAGACAACTCATTTTCAAGGCTGCACCTCCCTGTCTTAGAATTCCTGGAGTAGTTTCTGTAAGATGTAGCTTGGGATGGGCTGGGAGAAGGAGCAGGGGAAGGTGGGTTGTGGCTCAAATATTACAGACGACTGGGGTTAAGGCAATATAATTGAATTTATGTCTCAACTCTGCTATATGATCTTCAGACAATTTCTGGAGATTTTAAATTATGTTTTTTTATAATTTTGTCTAGATAAAATGTTTATTAGAGAGGTTCTAGTACATTCCTCACTCCTCTATTCTAAAAGTTGTTTCTGTTTATAGATTTTTAAAACTGGATATAGGTTTAAACAAACATTCTCCTTTAGAAAGGAAGGTATTTACCTCAGAGTGACTTCTCCAGAGACATAGAGTTAATTGAAGACAAAGTCAACACCAGCCTCTCGTTTTTGAGAGCAGCACATCCAAAACATTCCCCGTTCCTCAGTCTTGGGCAGGTTGAATCTTTTTCTTGCAACCTATTTGATTCTCAAATTTTCCCTTAATTATCCAGTGGCTGCTTGCTCAGGCCGCCTCCTCTATCCTTTTGATATGTCTCCATCATCCTTTGAATATCCTTTTACTTTCCAGCACAAAAAAGCCATTTTATATTCATGTACTTTCTACCCCTCAGTCCTGAAATCCAGCATTTCTCCTCAAGGTCTTGGCTCCTTTCTACAGCAATTTTATAAATGTAAATATAATCTAAATGCTGAGAACTATAATGAAAATTTCTTTCTTTTCTTTTTTATTAAAGTATTTTGGTAAATTTGTTTCCTACAGCCCACTCCAAATTTTTCTGAATCAGAATAGGCTGAGATCACCATATCTGAGCTTTACTACAGATTGTATTCCTATTGAGTTGAGACTGGCCATCATGTTTCAACCAAATTCTAACTAAAACAACCCATTTACTTGTATCTTTTTTGTGATGCCAGTTTTAAAGCTATAATACTGTCATTTACTTCTCCTAAGACTATGTTATCAAATGTAAGAGGAGGAGAATAGAAGCTAAAGCTTAAAAATATGTAACCTTATTCATTTCAGGAAAAAAGTATGTTCTACAATTACAGAAATTCGATATAACTATTTCTTTTATATGTCTTAGCTTTGTGAAAGATGATACCTAAATATATTTACTTAAGTCATAAAATCAGAAAGTCAAAACACGTAAAATAGACTCGGAAGGGAGAGGAAATGTGTCAATATAGTTTCTAAGTTTTATCATAAATGTGAAAAGATAATTTTTGAATTTTTAATATTTAAAATTATTAAAATAAAGTATTTTTACATTTTTATAATTTATGGCTTTAAAAATTATTTCTTAAATGAATTTACATAGGAAATCGTTCAGGCCTCTTTAAGGTTAGTCTATCAATCTAATATTGAAAACTCATTTATTTTACATTTAATTCATTACTACATTTTATTTTAGATTTTGCCTTCCTGGGACTCATCTCAGATAGATAGCTTTTATTTCTTTAGGACACATTTTTTTTTATTTAAATGTTGGAATGAATATTCTTTACTTTGGAAGTTGAAACCAGTAAGTAGAATTAACTGTCTTTTTGTGAAAAAACTTTATGGCTTGTCCTCACCTCCACTTGATAAGTTTTGTTTATTGAATTTGAAGCTCTAATGACACCCTAAGTATTTAACCTTCTTCTGAGATTCTGTGTTGTAAAATTCTAATCTATCAGCTTCTTAAGATAATTTTCTCTTATTTACTACCACAATGCCAAAGCCACAGTCACTGAATTTCTTTGCAATTATGAAAACTAATAAAAACACTTTAAAAATAATATTTCCCAGATGCAGAAGTAGATAGAAATATGGCCATAATTTTTCAAATCATAATATTTAAATTCAGAAGATGATTTTCAATAATTTAGCTAAAATCTTTCTACTACTTGATATTACTACATTTATTCATTATTTTAAAAGCTGAAATTAAAAGAGTTTGTGATTTGGAATCTCAAAGACACAAATTCCTGCATTTAAATACTTAATGTATGACATCAGGAAATCATTTAGCATGCTTTATCCTTTTGCAACTGAAAAATAAGATTATGGCCTATACTTTCCAGAGTTGTAAGAATTAGATTATTATGGTAATGTAATAAATATGAAAGATACTGCCTATAATTCCCTGTACATCTATTATTTTATTCTACCTTTTTGGTTGCCTTTTAAGTTTATTTTTTTTTTTAAGTTTTTATTTATTTATTTATTTATTTTTGACAGAGAGACCACAAATAGGCAGAGAGAGAGGGGGAAGCAGGCTCCCTGCTGAGCAGGAATCCATCCCAGGACCCTGAGATCATGACCTGAGCCAAAGGCTTAACCCACTTTGCCACCCAGGCACCCCTTAAGTTTATTTTTTAGTAATTTCTACACCGGGCATAGGTTTTAAACTCACAACCCTGAGATTAAGAGTCACATGTTCTTCCAGCTGAGAGATCCAAACAACCCTATATTTAAGTTAATATTAAGTATCCATCATTATGCTTAGAGATACTTTCTCGTACAAGCATGTTTTCCTTTTAATATTTACTTATGTTACAAAATTTACCTGTAATAATAATAATAGTTTTCCACCCTGTTCTGTTACTTTTGAAAATTACAAGGTAACCCTGGCTTAATATAAAATTCACATACTCCTGAAAGAATTGAAAAATCACATTTAAAAAATACGTAATTTTAACTGCATTTTTGAAGCTTATCATTTTTAATTACTTTCTACTTTGTATGTCTTTTGTAAGGTTTCCCGAGTTATGTGTGCTTTCTAAAACAGTGCTCACATCGCTGTCAAAACTAAACTATGCAAAGGTCAGACTTCAGCAGAGAATTCCTGTTTCCATAGAAACTGACTTGATTTAGAAAAGATCTGTGAGTGCTTATAAATAATCATGGTATCCAGAACTTCATTGCTTTCCTTTGACAGGTGTAGTGATCTCACCTGAGAAAGAGCCAGTTCTTAGATTATTCCTAAATGAGAATTTCAAATATTGGTACTAATTTATGTGTCTTTAATTGGCATCTACATATCCTATGCAGTATCACACTCCTCCAATAAAAAAGTCACCATTAAAATGAATCATATAGTTTCATTGAGGCAAATTACCTGACTATTATACATGCTTTTACACTAGTAGTCACACTTTTATGTATTCTTGGAAGAGTTTATGTTCTAGGAAGATTAAGCAAGGTACTGAATGGTTTAACCTATATCCTTTGATTTCTTTGTTTTATTGTTCAGGGAATCTATGTTAGGAATGTGAGTTCTCTTTGTATTTTAAGCAGTAACATAATGAAATATCAAGTACACTACAGCCACACAGAGCCAAGAGAAAGCCATTTGAAGGGAATCAGTCTGAATGGGAAATGTTGTTTGGAACGTTATTTTGGAGACCATCCACAGTAACCAAGGTGGAATTGGATGGGGACTATTTTCCACATCCAGCATTGATATCTGGAGCAAATTATTCATATCTGCATTTGCCTGTTTCCACGATAATATTTTGATTATTAAACCCACACTGATAATAAGCCTCTTGGAAAAAGTTGTAGATGGAAATGCTAGTTACTTTTTCCTATTTTCCCCTTCTCTCTTTCAAGTTGTTTTTGTTTGTTTGCTCCTTCTCTAATTTCCTTTCTTCGTTCTTAAATTAACCAGATTGTGGGGCAATAGATGTCTCGGTTGATTGAACGCAGGACTCTTGATTTCATCTGGGGTTGTGATCTCAGGGTTGTGGGATCAGGCCCCAAGCCAGGCTCCGTGCTGGGTGTGGAGCTTGCTTGGGATTCTCTCTGTCTCTGTATCTTCCTCTCCTAAACAAAATAACTAAATTATCTTAAGACTTTTATGGCAATAAATATAATTAATGAGAGAAGTCATAAGAATTCTATAAAAGTTATTCAGGAATCTTCAGGTAAATATGATATTGCTTTCAGATGGCTTTAAGACATTTTGCTTTATCTTCCTTTTTCTAAATAGTCATTAAAATTCCTTTGAATGAATCTTAACAAACTTGAGATGCAAATAACTTTGAAAATATAAAATTTGTGTCAATCATTTTTAAGAGTGTAGGAGAAATGTCTACTAAAAATAGTTGACTTGAAGCTCAAATGCAAATTATAATTTGTTGTTTTACAACTGGAAATAGTTTAGAAAAAAACTCTATAATGTAGAATAAGAGCAAATCTCCCCCAAGTCTGCCCCTTGTTTCAGATCTAGTTTTGTAGAAAGCACAAAGAAACAGGTTCTTTCCTATCTCATCCTTTTGTTCTGCTCATATTAGAGATTGAGTTAGTTTTGACGGACAGTCCCATGAGAGACGTGGCCTGATGTAGGAATCTCAGTCACTTGACCAAAACCATCAATGAGCCGTGAAGCCTCCCTTGGAACTCCATGCTCCTTCTCAGTTTGAGACTCTTTCTTACATACAACTCAGGTATCACTTATACTAGGACTTGCAGATACCAAAAACTGAATCCACTCTAAAGAACTAATTGTGAGAAACTGATCCTGTAGCTGGGAAATGAAGGTGAGGGAGAGGAATGTTGTATTTGAATAACAGTCGTTAGGTTTGTATGGGGCAATACTCAGAGAACAATAACCATTTTCTTAGAACTTCTTCTGAAAGTAAAACAGGGGCTGAGCTTCCAGTGGACATTTAATTTGGGGGTAGGATACCTTCCTGACAGACTTCGAAAAGACAATTCATTATCTGGAATTAACAATCAGTCAGTCAAATTTTGAATGTCTAATGCTGTACTGAGAATAATATCAAAGTAAAATCCATACCCCCATGTTTTCAAAGGACTTTGAAATGTATCTGTAGGAATAAGTAAACATATACAAAACAACGAAAGAAATGGGCCTGTTACAGCAATTACTCCTCTCTCATAACAGCACATTGTAGACGCTTTCAGCAGGACCGGATTGGAGGTATGCAAACCAGAGGACTGCTCGGTATTCACAACATGATGGCAGTATTCTCGATGACAGATGACCCAGCACGTGGACCGCGAGAGAAGAGGGGGATAAAAATTGGTATGAGAGATATTAGGACAGAATTCTATAAATTATTCTCTTCTTTGCATGACTACCCTACTCATCCTTTAAGATGCAGTTCAAAACGAAAATGCCAGATGAATCTGAAAGAATGATTGCTGTCTTTTGTCTGCTTTCAGATTACTTTGTTCAGATTGCCAGTATATTACTTCTCAGAATGCAGAGTTAGGGCCTACCATACTCAGTTCTATAGCCTTAGCGTTCGCTATTATACCTGTCAGAAAGACATCATTCAGTACATGTTCGCTGGATTGAATCATATCTTTCAGTTCCTTTTCCCCCTTAAATCCAGTATTTGGGATTTGAAAATGAAATCTATAAAGATTAAAGGAAATGGGGTTACTTACATTCAGACTTTACAACAGTCTTTCTTTTTTTAATTTAATTTAATTTAATTTAATTTCTTTTCAGTGTTCCAAAATTCATTGTTTATGCACCACACCCAGAGCTCCATGCAATATGTGCCCTCCTTAATACCCACCACCAGGCTCACCCAACCCTCTGTCTCCCCGACCCCTCCAAAACCCTCAGATTGTTTCTCAGAGGCCACAGTCTCTCATGGTTTGTCTTCCTCTCCAGTTTCCCCCAATTCCCTTTTCCTTTCTTTCTCCTAATATCCTCCTTGCTATTCCTTTTGCTCCACAAATAAGTGAAACCATACGATAATTGACTCTCTCTGCTTGACTTATTTCACTCAGCATAAGCTCTTCCAGTCCCGTCCATGTTGCTACAAAAGTTGGGTATTCATCCTTTCTGATGGAGGCATAAAATTTCATAGTACTTATGGACCATATCATATTCTTCCATCTGTTGAAGGGCATTTTGGCTTTCTCCAGACTTTGGTGACCATGGCCATTGCTGCTATGCACATTGGGATACAGATGGCCCTTCTTTTCACTACATCTATATCTTTGGGTAAATACCCAGGAGTGCAATTGCAGGGTCATAGGGTAGCTCTATTTTTAATTTCTTAGGAATCTCCACACTGTTTTCCAAAGTGGCTGCACCAACTTGCATTCCCACCAACAGTGGAAGAGGGTTCCCCTTTCTCCATATCCTCTCCAACACTTATGGTTTACTGTCTTGTTAATTTTGGCCATTCTAACTGGTGTAAGGTGGTATCTCAATGTGATTTTGATTTTAATTTCCCTGATGACTAATGGTGATGAACATTTTTTCATGTGTCTGATAGCCATTTGTATGTCTTTTCTGGAGAAGTGTCTGTTCATGTCTTCTCTCCATTTTTTGACATGATTATCTGTTTTGTATGTGTTGAGTTTGAGGAGTTCTTTATAGATCTTGGATACCAGCCCTTGGTCTGCACTGTCATTTGCAAATATCTTCTCCCATTCCATGAGTTGCCTCTTCGTTTTGTTGAATGTTTCCTTTGCTGTGCAGAAGCTTTTGATCTTGATGAAGTCCCAGAAGTTCATTTTCACTTTTGTTTCCTTTGCCTTTGGAGACATATCTCAAAAGAACTTGCCATGGCCAATGTCAAAGAGGCTACTGCCTATGTTCTCCTCTAGGATTTTGATAGATTCCTGTCTCATGTTGAGGTCTTTTATCCATTTCGAGTTTATCTTTGTGTATGGTGTAAGAAAATGGTCGAGTTTCATTCTTCTACACACAGCTGTTTAATTTTCCCAGCACCATTTATTGAAGAGACTCTTTCCCACTGTATACTTTTTCCTGCTTTGTCAAAGTTTATTTGACCATAGAGTTGCAGGCCCATATCTGGGCTCTCCACTCTGTTCCACTAGTCTATGTGTCTCTTTTTTTGCCAGTACCATGCTGTCTTGGTGATCACAGCTTTGTAATAAAGCTTCACATCAGGCAACATGATGCCCCCAGTTTTGTTTTTCTTTTTCAACATACCCTTAGCAATTCTGAGTCTCTTCTGGTTCCATACAAATTTTAGGATTGTTTGTTCCAGCTCTTTGAAAAATGCTGGTGGAATTTTGATCAGGATGGTATTGAAAGTATAGATGGCTCTAGGCGGTATAGACATGTTAACAATGTTTATTCTTCCAATCCATGAGCATGTACTACTACTCTTCTATCTTTTTGTTTCTTCTTCAATTTCTTTCATGAGTGTTCTGTAGTTCAAGTACAGATCCTTTACCTCTTTGGTCAGGTTTATTCCTGGGTATCCTATGGTTCTTGGTGCTAGAGTTAATGGAATTGATTCTCTAATTTCCCTTTCTATATTTTCACTGTTAATGTATAAGAAAGTAACTGATTTCTGTACATTGATTTTGTATCCTGCCACATTACTGAATTGCTGTATGAGTTCTAGTAGTTTGGGGGTGGAGCCTTTGGGTTTTCCATATCAAGTATAATGTCATCTGTGAAGAGAGAGTTAGGCTTCTTCTTTGCCAATTTGACTACTTTTATTTTTGTTGTTGATGTTGGTGTTGTCTGATTGCTATTGCTGGGACTTCTAGTACTATGTTGAATAACAGTGGCAAGAGTGGACATCCTTGTCATGTTCCTGATCTCGCAGGGACAGCTGTCAGCTTTTCCCTATTGAGGAATTTTTCATATATAGATTTTATCAAGTTGAGGAATGTTCTCTGTATCCCTATAGTTTGAAGAGTTTTAATCAGGAACAGATGCTTTATCTTGTCAAATGTTTTTTCTGCATCAATTGAGAGGACCTTGTGGTTCTTCTCTCTCTCTTATTGATTTGTTCTATCACATTGATTGATTTGTGAATGTTGAGCCACCCTTGCATCCCAGGGATAAATCCCACCTGGTCATTGTGGATAATCTTTTTAATGTACTGTTGGGTCCTATTAGTTAGGATCTTGTTGAGAAACTTGGCATGCCTGTTCCTCAGGAATCTTAGTCTGAAATTCTCCTTTTGGTGGGGTCTTTACCTAGTTTGGGAATCAGGGTAATGCTGGCTTCATAAAAAGAGTCTGGAAGTTTTCCTTCTGTTTCTATTTTTTGAAACAGTTTCAGGAGAATAGGTATTATTTCTTCTTCAAATGCTAGGTAGAATTCTCCAGGGGATCTGTCAAGTCCTGAGCTCTTGTTTTTGGGAGGGTTTTTGATCACTGCCTCAATCTCATTACTACATATTGGTCTATTCAGGTTGTCAATTTCTTCCTGATTCAGTTTCAGAAGTTTATAGGTTTTCAGGAATGCATCCATTTCATCTAGGTTGCTTAACTTATTGGCATATAACTGTTAATAATTTCTGATGTTTGTTTCTATTTCCTTGGTGTTAGTTGAGATCGCTCCCTTTTCATTCATAATTTTATTAATTTGGGTCCTCTGTCTTTTCTTTTGGATTAGTTTCATCCATGATTTATCAATCTTATTGATTCTTTAAAAAAAAAAAAGCTTCTAGTTTCGTTAATGTGTTCTACATATCCCTAGTTTCTATCTCATTGATCTCTGGTGTAATCTTGATTATTTCCCTTCTTGCATGTGGGGTTGGCTTAGTTTGTTGTTGATTTTCCAGTTTTTTTAAGGTGTACAGAGAGCTGGTGTATTCTGGATTTTTCCCGTTTTTTTTTTTTTTTTTTTTTTTTTTAAGGGTGGGTTGGATGGCTATGTATTTCCCTCTTAGGACTGCCTTTGCTGTATCCCATAGAATTTGGACCTAAGTGTCTTCATTCTCATTGGTTTCCATGAATTGAAGTTCTTCTTTGATTTCCTGGTTAATCCAAATATTCCTAAGCAGGGTGGTCTTTAGCTTCCAAGTGTTTGAATTCCTTCCAAACTTTTTCTTGTGGTTAGGTTCCAGTTTCAAGGCATTGGGGCCTGAGAATATGCAGGGAACAATCTCAATCATTTGGTATCAGTTGAGCCCTGATTTGTTTTCCAGTATGTGGTCCATTCTGCAGGAAGTTCCATGTGTGTTCAAGAAAGAGTATTCTGTTGTTTTAGGATGGAATGTTCTGTATATATCTATGAGGTCCATCTGGTGCAATGTGTCATCCAGTGCTCTTGTTTCTTTATTGGTTTTCTGCAAATTAAACTTTAAAAAGCATTATAAACCATTGTTTTTTGTGAAAAAATATTAGGGTTAGAGCTTAAATCATATAGAGCCCTTAAATATCAATCAGTTTTGGTGTCTGTGGTAAGTGTTAGAGGCATATTCAGCCTCAGAGAAAAATATAATTTAAATTTGATAGTCAATGTTAGAACCCATAGAAATAATTACTTTCAATATTGTAAATTTAAGAAATAGTGTTTTCTTTGCTAATTCAAACATAAATTTAACAGATTTGATCCTCATGAAATTCATGATATCTTGATAATATTCCAGCTTGTTCTAGAAATGTCTAAAAGTCATTCCAAAATTAGTAAGAGATATGGACACATTCCATTGTAGTCCTGTACAAGTGAACAGGCCAACATTGCTGCTATTTCACTTACAGAGAGTGCATATAACCCATGAGGACCACCTATCAAACTTTTACCATTGCATATTGTTCCAGGTGATTATATTTAAGGGTAACAATTTCTATGATTCTGTTTATACTGCCAGAATATTATGTGCAAGATACAAAACGAGAAACCCCCCAACCAGAGACATATTAAGAGAATAAGCTAATATTATCCCAAATAATATCCCAAACTGTTAGTTATCAGGAAAAAGAGTAACACTGAGAAAGGAGAAAACATAAAGTGAGAAATACACAGAAAGAAAATAGATGGCATTTGGAAAATGAGAATAATTTACACAATTTTCTATTTTTAATTTTTTCCAGGAAGTACTATATTAGTGTTCAAAACTTCCTATCTATGAATGGATATTATATTTGTAAACTCAACATGTAACATATCCATCTTGTGCCTGGGGTGCCTGGGTTGCTTAGTCGGTTACCCATCCAACCCTTGGCTTCAGCTCATGAGATCAAGCCCTGCATGGGACTCCACACTGGGCATGAAGCTAGCTTAAGATTTTCTCTCTCCCGCTCACTCTGCCCAGCCCCCTTCTAAAAAATATATATTTAGGGACTCTTTTTACATGTCTCCAATATATGAACAACTTAGAAGTTTTCTTTCTAGTCCATATGCAAAAAAAGCCTCCCAAAACCCACAAACAAACAAAGCCCCTAGACACAGACCTTACAAGTGCAAAGATCATGGATATAACTAGAAAACCTCTAAGGAAACAAAGGAGATAATCCATGTGACTTCCAGTTTGGTGACGAGTGTTTAGATACAGGAATGGTCTGTGAAAGAAAAACATTGATCACTTAGACTTTATTAAAATTAAAACCTTTGCCCTCTAAAAGACACTGTTGAGGGAATCAAAAGACAAGCCAGAGGCAGAGAGAGAATATTTTGAGCACATATCTGATAAAGTTCTTGTATCCAAAATACACAAAAAGCTCTTAGAATTCAATAATAAGGGAAAAATGAAAAATGGTTAAAAGATCTGAACAGTTACCTCCTCAGACAAGATACACAAATGGTGAATGAGTATATGAAAAGATGTTTAATATTATTTGCCATTAAGGAATTACAAATTAAAACAAAAAAGAGATACCACTACATCCCATTAGAATGACCAAAAGAAAAAAAAAAATTCCCCAAGAACTTGTTAGGAAGATGCCGAGCACTAGGAACTCCCGTTCACTGCTGGTGCAAACACAAATTGGTTTCGTCTGTGTTGAAGACGGGCAGTTTCTTACGAGCTAACCAGTTCTACTGCTCAGTCCAACAGTGGCTCCCTTAGATACTCGCCCAGCAGTTCTGAAAACATCCACCCAACACCCGCATGCAAAGTTTAGAGCAGCTTTACGGAGAACCATGAAGCACTGGAGGTAACTAATTGTCCTTCAGTAAGTGAATGAACAAACCGACCCTGGCATATCCACATTATGGATTGTTATCCAGCAATACAAAGAAATGAGCTGTGAAGTCACAAAAAGACGGAGACCTCAATGCATGTTGTTATATGTGAGAAGCCAATACGAAAGGCTTCATGCGGTGGAGTCTGATTATAGGACGTACTGGGACTGGCCACAAGTATAGACATGGTCAGATCAGCCGTGGCCGCGGCTTCTGGGGACTTCAAGAGGGTTGAACACACGAGGCACGAGGGATGGTTTGGGGCGTGAAACTATTCTCTGTGTTCTTCTACCGGTTGATGATGACTCCATGCATTTGTCAAAAACCACAGAACTTTACAGTTCTATGAAGAGTGAACTTGAATCTACAAAAATTAAAAAAAAATAATTTTGGATGTCAGAGGATCCCAGGATGGAACGCAGAATGTGATAAAACAATTGAATTGTCTAATAAATTTATGAAATCACCTCATAATGAAAGCAATGAGGAAAGGACGCTGGCTTAAGTAACTTTGTAATTTGGTAGAATGTGGAAAATTAAAGGCAAAAGAACTACGCACAGTACTACTGTATTCTGTGTTAGGAATTCTACCACTGCCCCACATTTATACTGGGCTTGAACAGTTCCGTAAATGGATAGCGCATAATGGGAGCCACATTTCTCACCGTTGTACCAGGAGGTTCAGATAAACGAGGGAAGGAGGCAAGAATAATCATCCTAAAATAGAGCAGAATTTGGGGGAAAACTTTCTCTGAATAATTTTGATTGGTATTTATAAACTTTACTAAAATAAGTTTTTATATAAAAACTGCTCTGACAAATTACTTTGGGTCACTTTTCTAATATTCAAAGCTAATTCCTTTATTCCTTTTACTAAATACCCAAACCTTAATTTGTTTTTTTGTTGTTGTTGTTTGTTTTTGTTTTTTTACCAAAGTTCCCTTTGAAAACACACAAATACTGCCTCCCTTTGGGGCACTTCAAAATCTAAATTAATTATGCTAATTATCTCATGCAGGTTGTGACCTAATTAAATTTAATTAGTTGGTCTTGTTAAGTCTAAACATCATCCTCTGGGAGATTTTACCTTTTGGGTAAACTTAGGTGGGGAGTCCAAGTGCTTACTTACCCTAACATATTCTAAGTAGTAATAATATCACATGTACTTGTTCAGGTGGAGTGCGGAGAGTCATCTAACAATTGATTTTCCCTTTATCCACTGATTTTGTTAAAATGTAGGTTTCTGGTCGAAATTTGCTAAGGTAAATGTCAAGGTTTTAAATAGTAATTAAATCCTTCTTTTTGATTACAGTCACCAAAAATGTAAAGCAAGAGTAAATAATGTGACTAAAACTCTTAACTGCTTAACAGAACGTTTATATGCTTATTAGTTTTTCAGTCATTCCTGGAATGTCGTTACGTGTACCATAGAGTCAGTCTGAGTTTTGTGATGTTTCTGTTCCCCGGTTGTCTTCTTGGCTCTCTTGCAATTAGTGCTTTAAGGGTTCTGCCCCAGTTTCACTGTCCTTTCCCGAATGCTCTCCCAGAGGGACTTTATCTACTCTGCAGATGACTGTAATTACTACGTAGGGCTGGAAAACGCTCGTACCTTTACTCTTCATCTTGAACTTCCCCTTGCACTTTACACGTGTCCAACACCAGCTAACATGGCCCCATGGGCTGCACATCGTCATCCACACTCGGCAGGTTCAGCACTCTGCTCCCGCGCCCTACCTACTCTCATTGCCATATTCTGGTCCCAATCATTTCTCGTCTGGACCCTGCCAGCAACTTGGTCTCAGCTCTTCTTGTCCCCACCCACCCCATCGCTGTCTCCTCGGACAGCTCCGAGCGATTGCCTGGTTCACTCAGGTTGAAGCTTGAGTTGTGTCATTTCCCCCCTTTGCCTGGAATCCAGAAATCACTGTCCATCCCCTCAACATGGAGTCTCAGCAGCCCAGCAAGAGTCCCCATCTAAACGCCCTTCTGCTAGCAAGGCTCCCTTGGGAAACGTGTTCTCTAATGCTGCCAGGACAGACTCCCTGATGCAGCTGTTAGGGTTTCGCACTTGAGTTTGTGGACCCTGCCCTCTATGCTTCTCATGTTCTCCTCAACTTTTTAATGGTCTTTATATGCAGGTCATCTTGTATTAGATGCTAAGAATAAGGAAAACTGGCTTAAGCAAGGCAGATATGAAGAGAGAAAATCAGAAAATACCCCAAACCATTGTCTTTATCCTCTCCCATTCTGTTTCCACTAGCAATGATCAATCTATTCCAGACTTTGTCAGTCTGCGTCCATGCGTACGTTCGTAGAAGCACACACAGTTTAGCAATTTGAATTTTTTTCTTTTAACAGTATGTATTTACTTATTTCATGCCAACACTTACATGTTTTTTCTTTAACATTAGGAGTAAACCTTATAGTACATGGAATACAATTTTATCATTTTTCTAGTAGCAGACACTTGATGTTTTTCTTCTAATTTATTATTATTATAATGCATGAGTAGTATTGTCTTTCTACTAATCAAATCTACTCTAGTAAAAAAAAATCCTTTCTGATAATATGCCTTCTATAAATATCCATTGCTTACATGTTTGTTATATATCTGTATATAGCATTTTCTATTTTAAAAAGTCCTTAAGTACCTTTTTGTAAATTAATTTCCCCCATCTTTTAGAAATAGCCTGTGACAGCAACTACATACGAGAACTGGTAAACAATTGCTTGCGTGTTTGTAAGATGTTTGCTCTTAAATTATTTTTTCTAAGTTTCAAGTTTGTCTAATTTTTGAAAATGATTTCAATTAAACCACAAAATGTGATAATTATTTAATGCTGTTTTGGTTAGATTATTGTAAGAATATTATAATTATATATAATATATAATACTACAAATAAGTGACATGTAAGACTTGGCATATAT
The DNA here is from genome assembly GCF_020171115.1 of Neogale vison. Lineage (NCBI taxonomy): Eukaryota > Metazoa > Chordata > Mammalia > Carnivora > Mustelidae > Neogale > Neogale vison. The sequence continues at coordinate 1,111,043 of NC_058093.1, forward strand.
TAAATGTGTTTGATAATTATTAGATGTTGCATACAATAAGAAGGAAAAGAAAAACACGTTTTTGTATGTAGAGAAAAATATTGACCTTTATTCATTTCACTAGCTCTGCTGGTGTGCATCAAAGTGCCATGAGCTTTAGCATGTGTATGTTATGTTCTCAGTTGGCAAAATTGTAAATTTTACTAGGGTTTGTTTAAAAAATAAACTGGAACTTAATCAAATAAAAACTGCACCATGAAGGAAACAACCAACAAAAATAAAAGGTAACCTACTGAATGGGAAAAGATACTTGCAAATGACATATCTGATAAAGGGTTAGTATCCAAACTCTATAAATAACTTACCAAGCTCAGCACCCCCAAAATTCAAAAAATAGGCAGAAACTACGAATAGACAGTTTTCCAAAGAAGACATACAGATGGCCAGCAGATACATGAAAAGATGCTCAACATCACTGATCATTAGGGAAATACAAATAAAAACATTACACCTGTCAGAATGGCTAAAATCAACAATACGAGAAACAACAGGTACTGGCCAGAGGATGGAAAAAGGGAACCTTCTTGCTCGGTTGGTGGGAATGCAAACTAGTACAGCCACTCTGGAAAACAGGATGGAGGGTTCTTAAAAAAGTTAAAAGCTAGAAATAGATCTACCCTATAATCCAGCAATTGCATTATGAAGTATTTACCCAAATACAAAAGTACAAATTCAAAGAGATATATGCACCCCAGTGTTTATAGCAGCATTATCTGTAATAGCCAAATTATGGAAAGAGCACAAATGTCCACCAACTGATGAATGTGTAAAGAAGATTTGTACACATGCACACACACACACACACACACATATTAATCAACCATAAAAAAGAAAGAAATTTTGCCATTTGCAGTGATCTGGATGGCGTTAGAGAGTAGAATGTTAAGTGAAATAAGTCAGTCAGAGAAAGACAAACACTGTGTGGTTTCACACGTATATGGAATTGAAAAAACAAAACAAATGAACAAAGAGAGAGGCAAACTGAGAAATGGACTCTTAACTGTAGGGTGGTTAACGAACTGGTGGTTCTGAGTAAGGGAAGGGAGGGGTTAAACAGGTGATCGGGGTTAAGGAGGGCACTTGTGATGAGTGCTGGGCGTTGTATGGAAGTGTTGAATCACTCAAATTAACATTACATCTGTATTTAACTGGAATTTAAATAAAACTTTAAAAAAGAAACAGCAGGTTTAAAACATGTATAACCACAATTTTAAGGATTAGTAAGCAGAGACAAATACTGCAAAAAATAAATAAAAACAAAAAAAATTAAGAAGTGAGAGTAAACATCTAAAACAATATATGGGAAGAACAAATAAGTTTGACAATATGGATAATCACAAATTTTCAAATAAAAAAAGCCCTCCTGTGTTTACTACAGAAGATCTAAATTTAACTAAAAATTAATGAAGTTTGAATAACTAAATATCTTTTTAGCCTTCTATGGATGTGAAGATGTTTCAGCGTACCAGTATTGTTGAGCAAGGGTGGTGATATTCATGGTTTGCGTTTTGTTTGTGAGTTAGGGAGACTCTTCCCTTTGGACATTTCCTTAGCAATACTGTGCCTGGGGAACAGAAGCGTGTAAGAGGCCCCAGCCAGTACGGCAGATTATGCCTTCTGGTTCCAACATCTTCTGTGCGGACATAGGTAATTCTTGATTACAGAGAGAAAGAAGGGCTGCTGTGACCCTGCAGAGGGAAGTAAATCTCTGTTCAACCCTTTCAGGTATTACCAAGGGGCGGCCTTTGGCAGGAGTGCAGACCCCTGCTTTAATGCTGTTGCTATATGGTACTCTTCCCTGAACTAAACCAAAGACTCATAAGCATTCATAAGTCATTTTGATGCCTATGAGTTTTCTTTAGCAATTAAATCCCATCTGAAACTTTTCAATTAATTTATCTAATAACTCTTACGGAAAGTGATGTTTGAATTTTATCACCGGTAGTGTATGGTTCCTCTACTTTTCTGAATAGTGATAGCACTTAGATACTACTTAGTTATGATATTAAACATCACCTAATGCTGTTGAAAAAGTTATCAAGTAGTTTTTATTCGTTTTGAACCTTAAATTTTATGGAATACAGAGAACACTCCACATTTTTTATTGGTTTTGCAAGATTTTTTCATGATCAAAATATTATAATAACAATTGAAAGAAACACATGAAAGTTTTTTAATGATTATGTCAATAACAGTGGCAAAGTTTTTCTTAAAAAGTTAAATATGTTATAATTATAGAACCAGATCACTTATGATTTAGTTAATGCTTACTTTCTCTGAAATACGTTGACCAATAATCATTACTTTGACATTGGCTATAAGTATTTCCCATGAAGAATTCTTTTCTAATCTAACATGAGGGCTCTACTATTAAAATACTTTATTGACATCATATATGTATTAATTAGAAATACCTTTAAAAACCATGCTGACTTCTGTATTCAGGTAGGATAGAGTAGTTCTGCTGAGAATAATCTGAAAAGCAGAGTAAATACTTAAAAACACAAATATGTGGGTGCCTGGGTGGCTCAGTGGGTTAAAGCCTCTGCCTTTGGCTCAGGTCATGATCTCAGGGTCCTGGGATCGAGCCCCGCATCGGGCTCTCTGCTCGGCGGGGAGCCTGCTTCCCCCTCCCTCTGTCTGCCTGCCTCTCTGCCTACTTGTGATCTCTGTCTGTCAAATAAATAAATTAAATTGTAAAAAAACCTCACAGAAATATGTATACATATCTCCATACGTGTGTGAAAACATGCATATATTTACTCATGTATCTGTACATACAGATGGAGATCTACAACTGTATCAGTAGAAAGTAAAATTCTAGAGAGTCTTTCATAGTTGATTTGGATCTCTTCACTGTCCCTGGGTACATTTATTAATCCTTTGCCTCGCCTAGAAGCTGAAATTCTGGGATGGACACAGGAAGAGGTCTGTTACTACGGGAGAGAAAAAAACCCACCGAAGCTTTTTATAAGTACGTGGGACTGGATGGCCATGTTGGTGGGGTGGGGAGGACAAGAAAAGAAGCAAAACACCCTCAGTGCTCCATGCCGTGTAACACTGCCTCGGAGAGATAAGGACACAACTGACATGAGAAATGTAGGGATGAATGAAGATATACTAGTCAAGTTGAGGCAAGGAAGCAAACATGAGGGTAGCTTTACTACCACTGGAAAAAGCGGGCTTCAGGTAAGGAAGAATTTCTGGAGATGAAGGAAGAAGCATTTTGCACAATGGTAAACAAGTCAGCCTATTCCAAATCTGCTTGCATTCAATAATGTGGTTTCAAAATGAATGAAAAAAAAAAATCAATGGAATTAAAAGGAAAAATGGACAGATTTATAATCAAAGTAGAAGACACTAATAAATTTCACTGGATACCCGGTAACAACAAGGAGACAAAACCTAAATTATTAATCTTCTATGCTATAGGAGATTAGAAGAGCTAACAAACACTTGCAAATTGCTGTGTGTATGATATACTATCCCTGATGGCCTCAGAATTCACATTATTTTCAGACTGAAGGATCATTTATCAAAACTGGACAAATGGCGGTATATGAAGAAAACCTCAACAAATTGTATTTATTTTTAAAAAGATTTTATTTATTTATTTGACAGATAGAGAGAAAGATCCCAAGCTGGGCGAGCAGGAGAGGTAGAAGAAGGCTTCCTGCCGAGCAGAGAGCCTGATGCAGGACTCGATCCCAGGACCCTGGGATCATGACCTGAGCTGAAGGCAGAGGCTTAACTGACTGAGCTATCCAGGTGCACCATACTCAACAAATTTTAAAGGATTGAAATAGTTTAGATTATGTGCTCTGAATAGAGTGGAATTAGGAAAAACTTAGTGACAAAATAACTAGGATATCCCCCCAACTACTAAGAAACTAAATAATGTACTTATAAATTATCCATGTCCACAAAAAAAATACAATGAAAATTTTAAAATGGTTTAATCTCAATGAAGAAAAATATATCAAACTTGTTGAATGCAGCTAACATATTGCTCTGAAGGAAATTTGTAGTTTCAAATGCATAAATGAGAAAAGAATACAATTTTCTGAATCTCTAACTCAAGAAAGAAGATAAAGATCAGAAAATTACACATAGTGTAATATAAAAGGAAAAAATTAAAAGCTAAAAGACAAATTATTGGAAAAAAGTATAATGCAGAAAACTTGGAAGTCAAGCTTCAGCACTCTTTCAACCAAAATAGGTGAAATTTGTAGAAATACTCATTAAAGGGGGAAAAAAAACCACAAAAAAACACAGTGCCAAAACCTGGCAAGGATACAGCAGGAAGACTAAATGAGAACAATCTCTCTCATGAATATAGAAGCAAAACATTAGCGAATTAAATCCAGAGATACATGAAAACAATGAATTAAGCAATGAACTCCTGAAACTAGAGATAGAACAGAAAATGAAATTTGAAAGGATGTAGAAGAATGGAAATACCAGTGAAGTGAATGCAACGGACGATTCAGCTTCTAAAAGCAGTCAACGTAGTTCACAATACAAACCAAAAAAGGAAGAAAAATCATTTGAACTTCTCAGTATATGTAGAAAACCATTTGGTAAAATTCAGCAACCACTTATTCAAGGAAAAAGAAAAACCAATCAAAAGTTTCTTAGGAGACGAGAATAAATGTGATCAAAAAGCTGGCAGAGACGACCAGCAAATTACCTCCCGAACTGCTGTGTGTAAAGCGACAGACTAGCCACCGAGGCCCGTTACCATCTGGAGCGATTTAACAGTGAGCTGGTGGTGCAGGGATGCATAGGAGCAGGAGCTGAGTTCAGAGCCTGAGTCCTGCACGTCTCATCAGGTCGGTTATGCTACTGCGACTGTGCGGTGGACAAACAACGTTTCTTTGTGTTTTAATAGAATTTATTTTCGAGCGACCCTGGTGTGGCTCGGTCGGTGAAGCATCGGATTCTTGCTCTCAGCTCAGGTCGTGATCTCAGGGCCGTGGGACGGAGCCCCATGTCAGGCTCTGTGCTGGTGGGGGGGGCAGTCTGCTTGAGATTCTCTCTCTCCCTCTGCCCTGCCCTTCCGCTCCCGCATACGACTTCTCTGCTATCGACAACCTGTACCGCACTGGTTTCCCTTGTACCATCAGTGAACCTGCACTGACACATCAGGAGGGTCCGAAGTCTACAGTTTAGACCGCGTTCTTGGAGTCTCGTACTTTCTGTGGAGTAGGACAAAGGCACAATGACACATGCCCACACCGTAGTATCACGCAGAATAGTTTTCGTGCCCTTGAAGTCCTTTGTTTACTCATCCCGTCCTCTTTCCTAGCCCCTGGCAACGAATGATCTTTCCACTGTCTTCGTAGTTTTGCCTTTTCCAGAGTGTCGTACAGCTGGAGTCGTACGGTGTGTAGCCTGGCAAGGGTATGGAACAGCAGGAAACTCCCTTCACTGCTGGTGGGAATGCAAGATGGTACAGCCACTTTGGGGGACAGTTTCTTACAAAACCAGACATACTGTTACTATGTGATGCGTCAGTCACACAGTTTGGTATGATACCAAAATGCACTGGAAGGTTACAAAAACTTGCACACAGTTCTCTAATAATATGTGTGTTTTAAAGTGTTTTGAAATATTAAAGTTTTCTACGAATTTGCCCATTTCATTTCAATCTTCAAATTTATTGAAATAAAGTTGTTGTAGTATCCGCTCAAAAAGAGAAAAAAAAAACCTGCACACAGATATTTACAGCAGCTTTATTTAAATTGACAAAATTTGGAAGCATCTAAGATGTCCTTCAGTAGGTGAAGGAATGAATAAATTGTATTGTATTTAGACAATGGCATATTTTCTTATTTAGTGTTAGAAAGAAATGAGCTGTCAAGCCATGAAAAGACATGTAGGAACATTAAATGCAAATTACCAAGTGAAAAAAGTCAATCTGAAAAGAATGGTCTTTTCTATGAATGGCACTGAATGGGCAAGGGGGTTCTTAAGTAGGAAAGAAATTTACTAAACATAAAAGAAAGAAAGAATAATAAATTGAACTTCATGAAAACTTCTGTTACTCAAAAAAAAAAACCATTTGAAGTTGAAAAAGTCAGGAATAGAATGATCAAGTGATGTTGGCTATACATCTACCTTTAAATGAAGAGTGAGATAGAATCCCAAGCATGATAAAGCTCCAGATACGTAAAAATAAAAATGAAAATGACAAAGAAATACAGACCATGGGCAAATGATACTTGGAAAAAATTCTACACATGAGAATGACTAAAATAAACGTGAGTGACCCTGTCAACCTTCACAGCTCTGTTATATGTCAACTTGTCTAGGTTGAAAGTCCCTGTCAGAGTTCTCCTTTGAGTTTGTTTCTGCGTAAGGTGGGCCATAAGAGAGCTGCTTGAGGGAGATTTGGAGGCTGATTATAAAGCCATGGCCATTTCGTAATTTATACATGTCATGTACCTGCTGATTCACCTTGACATCGTAAACAGCGACTTGGCCAGCAAATGTCCACCTTGTCTTGGATTCTCCCTTCACTTTTCTGACTCCGGGGCCATATGTGTGTGTTGACTTTCATGATTAAGGCCCTTGGTTCTGCAGGACAGCCCCCCCACACCTTCCTACTCCCAGGGCTCCTAACTTGTCCACCAGGTGTTTGTGAAGATGAAAGAACCGGAACTGTACCTTGCCGATGGAACTCTGAATTAGAACCACTACTACCCCGTCTGCCAAATCTGGGGTGACCCAGAAGTTTTATTTCTTGCTGTAACTCATCAGAGCAACACTGCATATGTATGAAATAGTCACAGTTCATAGTATTCGTAATAAACAGTAACTGGGTCTACCTCCATGTCCATCAACACTAGAATTGGTAAATAATCTAAGGTATTTTAATAAAATTGCATTCTGTACAGAGATGAGAATAAACAAACCGGAAGTTTATGCACAGAAACATAATGTTGAATAAAACATAATGCTGAATAAGATCAATCAGGAGACAGTACAGTACTCTTTTCTTTCCTTTACCTCGAGCCCTGAGACAGGCCCGGTGTGTCTGCAGAGTTAGAAATCGCAATCGTAGCTACTTTTGGAACAGTAGCGGTTATTCTCGTGGACCCGGAGGGCACCTTTTCTGAAGCAAATAATATTCTCGAATCTTGTGCTAGTTTGCCTGAGTGTGTTTATGTAGTTCGTGAAAATTTATTTTATCTATCAAAATGCTTTGTAAAGTTTGCAAAGAATACAGGAAAAACTGGTGTGTGCGTGCATGCGTGTGTGCACGCGTGTGCGTGTGTGTGTGTGTGCACGCACGTGTGTGCTGACCCTCGCCGAGTCTGGATGCAGGGGTAGCCTTGACGGGATCGGTGCGGCCTTTCCAGAAGCGAGGAGCTTGTCTGCTCTTTGGGTCTAAGGGAACAGAAGACTGACTTGCTGATTTCAGAGCTCGACCTGGGGACAGAGCCAAAGAGAGACACTGATGCTCTTCTTCGACCAGGATTTTATTCATGCGTCGTCAGAAGAGAGAGAGCACAAGCAGGGAGGGCAGGCCGAGGGAGAAGCAGGCTCCGTCCCATTCCCCGGATCCGGCCTGAGCCCGCCGGTGCTCCCGTGTCGAGAAAGGAAACTGTGTGCTGGGCCACGGGCGAATGACCCGACAGAAAGTCAGAATCAAGGCGGCACAGAAATGAATGGAAACGTTCTGGGTCCTCAGCGCCGTGCGGCCGTCGGAGGCAGGGAGGCTGCTCACCTGGGCCGGAGACGCGTGGCCTGTCATCCTGCCGTCCTGCCGTCCTGCCGTCCTGCTGTCCTGCTGTCCTGCTGTCCTGCCACGTCCTGCCATCCTGCCGTCCTGCTGTCCTGCTACGTCCTGCCATCCTGCCGTCCTGCCGTCCTGCCGTCCTGCTGTCCTGCTGTCCTGCTGTCCTGCCACGTCCTGCCATCCTGCCGTCCTGCTGTCCTGCTACGTCCTGCCATCCTGCCGTCCTGCTGTCTTGCTGCCCTGCCACGTCCTGCCGTCCTGCCGTCCTGCCGTCCTGCTGTCCTGCCATCCTGCCGTCCTGCTGTCCTGCTGTCCTGCTGTCCTGCCATCCTGCCACGTCCTGCCATCCTGCCGTCCTGCTGTCCTGCTGTCCTGCTGTCCTGCCACGTCCTGCCGTCCTGCTGTCCTGCTGTCCGGCCACGTCCTGCCATCCTGCCGTCCTGCTGTCCTGCTGTCCGGCCACGTCCGACCCAGAGCGGGGACACAGTCGTGACCGCCGCGAGGCACTCGCAGTCCTGGAGTCTGGGCCTCCTGGGCGTGGGCCTGACCCTGCTCGAGGGCGAGGAAGCGACGCAGCGAACATGTCACTTAAGCAGAACCCAGCGCCCTGCTGTCCGCACTGTGGCATCTTCTACCGAAACCTGGCCACGTTGACACCAGGCCATCTCTCCGTGTCACCCATTCCACCGTTTACTTCCCTTGAAAACACTAATTTCATAGAAATTCACTTCTCAGCACTCGCAAATATTCTGATGCATAAAATAAGTTGACGTAACAATTAGAAATTTCCGTGCTTCTGACAGAAGACCTTGAGCATGACCAACATACGTTCCTCCAGCATTCACCAAGGCTGAGGAAAACAAATCCACATATTTTGTTCTTAAAATGCCTTTTTGAAAATATTGTAGGAACCAGAAAAATTTACAAATGATTTTTTTTAAAGATTTTATTTATTTATTTACTTATTTATTTGACAGACAGAGATCACAAGTAGGCAGAGAGGCAGGCAGAGAGAGAGGGAATCAGGTTCCCTGCGGAGCAGAGAGCCGGATGCGGGGCTTGATCCCAGGACCCCGAGATCATGACCTGAGCCGAAGGCAGAGGCTTAACCCACCGAGCCACCCAGGCGCCCCAAACTTTTTAAATCCGATTTTAATCAGTTGTGTGGCCTTGGGCAACTTATTTCCCTTCTGTATCACCTTCTCCAAATCGTTTTTGTTCACAATCCAGGAGAAAAGTGACTCCTTGTTCAGATAAATTTTTAAAAAAATAAATATTTTAAAAATATTATGTTAAAAAACAGGATTCATTGTGGGAAAATTCAGAATTTTCAGCACATTATTTTTCAATAAGAACTTCTACCTGTGGAATTTACGATGCAATCTCTCTCAGACTTTTTAAACGTAAATTCCATTTTTCATAGAACACATATAATTTCAGTTTTCTTTTGGGAGAGGACATTAACAACATTGTTTTAGTACAAACTGTAAATTGTTACATAAAATCATTATAAAAATATTTTCTAAAAATGATTTAAAAGCCCAAGAAAACTAGGTTTCATGGGTAGATTAGTCGCCTAAATAAAGACTAAGAAATGGCTTTATTTTGCCATTTCAACTGAATGTTCAGTTGTGTGCAATAGAGCAAGCACATCTAGTTCCAGAACGGTGACTTGTCGTGGCATCGTTGTGTCATGATGATCAAAGTCTGCTTCTGAGGGCAGCTAGCAGTCCTTTGACCCACACTGGGTTACTAGTGAAGGAGTTGAGAAGGTACTTATTTACATCAAGAGCTGAGGAGATTCGTCTGTATTTCATGCATGAGCTTAATGTATTTTTTAAAAGATTTTATTTACTTATTTGAGAGGACTGAATGAGAGAGAGCAGAAGAAGGGGAAGGTCAGAGGGAGGAGCAGACCCCCACCAAGCAGGGAGCCCGACGCTGGGTTTGATCCCTGGGCTCCAGGATCATGGCCTGAGCCGAAGGCAGTCGCTTAACCCACTGAGCCACGCAGGTGCCCATAGAGTTTAATGGATTCATTATCAAAGTTTTGTGGGTATATTGGTCACTGGTTCCAAATTATATTTTCTTAGATTATTTATAAGTTTAATTATCTCTTCCATTGTTCATATTATAGTGAAGATTTCACATAGTATTTGTAGACTTTATTTTTTAAATTTTTTATAAGTTTTAAAAGATTCTTTATTTATTTGAGGGCGAGCAGCAGCACACGTACAGGAACAGGGGAAAGGGGAGAGGGAGAAGCACTCCCTGGGGAGCAGAGAGTCTAGGGAGCCGCTGCAGGGCTCCATCTCGGGGCCTGTAGACCATGGCTGGAGCCAAAAGCAGACGCTTATCTGACCGAGCCACCAGGCACCTCTGCACAGTGTCTGTAGACTTTAAAAGAATATGCTTTAACAGTGACAAATTGATTCATACTAATTGATTTAGAAGGTTTTAAAATTATATATATTTTTTATTTTGTAATGGGTTCTCATTACGAGAATGTCCTCATGCTAGTGAGGACAGTGATGCTGAATATGTCCTGTTTTTAAATTCAGAGAATACCATGGATGTTATTCCCCACGATTGCATAGTAGACGGTCTGAGTCGTAATTACAAGTTAACAGCCTGCGAAATAAATTCACGTCCTGGATGGTTTTATCTGGTCTTCATCTCGTTCAGTTTTTATTTTAAATAAAACTTTTAAAAATAGAGGTATTTGAAATGGAAAACCACATGTGGTCCCTTTAGGCACACACGGCCAGTGGCAATAGCCAGCGGAGCGGAGTGGCGGGCCCCCTTAGGGGGGCACTGGCTCTCCAGTCCACACTGCGGTCCGCATGGTGCGTCCCACACATCGTCCTTGGTGCTCTTCTCCCATGTTTGCCTTTACCAGCCCCTTTGAGCTGAGTGTTTAGCCCCTGGTGTCAGTAATTTGAACAACGACAGCATGCAAAATACATGTTCTACATCTGAAAATGATATTTTCACTGGAAATAGGTTTGGTTTTAATTCCAGGAGGAGAGTGTGGTTTTGATTCCGGGTCGCTCCTCATTTGCTAGCTACTCGTCGTGAAGCCATTAAAGTTCCACTGGCCTCGGAAGTGTCTTCTGGGAAATGAGGGGGAGATTTTGTCTCTTTGGCTATAAGAATCTATAAGCACCTAATCAATAGCTTTTAAAAAATAGATTAAGCCTCAATTTAGAGTGGTTCTTGAGACTTTAACTGATAAATGCCACCTTCAGTAGAAACTGTCAGCACGTCGGAATGGTCGTGCAGAGGTGCACACACTGAGCAGCTGTGCATGTATATACACCCTCCACCAGCAAGGGTAAGTGTCTTTTGTTAACCTCAATTTGCCATACTGAGAATCTTTTAGTGAAGAAAAATTAAAAACGAGTATCTCCTGAAGGAATGAAATGGTTCTCATCCTGACTAAGTACGTTACCGTTCATTGATTCCGATTGCCAGGGTTCCCTAATCCTCTGCAAAATGAGGTGAGGGGGCAGCTTAGTCACTTGAATGGTAGGATGCACGTGTCACCCAGGCGCCACTTTCTGGAGAGATCCTCAGGCAGAAGGGCCAGAAGTTCATGAAATTAAGTCCCCAAATATTCTGTAGCTCATCTGAACTATACTTTTTTCCAGAACAGCGCTGATTTGACTCATCATTTGTTGTTTGTGTGGTCACTTTATCCTTCTAAATTGTGTACTTTATCTCTTTTTCCGATCCCCTATGTCTTGTTTCCGTTCTTTTATTTTTGGTGAAATATGATACCGCAAGAACACGGTAGAGATTGCTCACTGCCGTTACTGTAGTGTAACCCGCACCTCTGAACGTCCTTTGTAGTTTGAATATCCTTGACAGTGGTGTGATTTGGGTTGGGAGTGAGGGCTCCACTTTCCCACAGAAACCTGTGGTTCCAGCCCCCCCCACCTTTCCAACACACACACACACGCACGCACACACACACGGGCACTTCTCCCTGCTGACATCCGGAGCGCAGGCATGTGTCCTGCTCTCTTGGGCATCACAGACACTAAAACCAGGTGCGGGTCTGTGAACTAACCGTGACCCGTTGGGTGCCCAGTCTGGAAGCAGGATCTGAAGGGAGCAGTGCAGAAGCTCACGAGAAAGGGACGACGTCCCCAGCGTCCGCCTCTGCCTCCAGCCAGCGCCCGTCTCCATGCCGCGTGCAGTCGCGCCCTAATGAACACTTGCTCTGGGATGCGAGAGTGACTGCTCCTTGCTGCCCAGCCACCTTCGTTTCTGCCGAATTTGAAACAAGTCTCTCAAACTTTTCCACAGATTATCTGACCTATTTGATGACTTACAACACACTTCTCCTCAAATTTATTCAAAATCTCTCTCTGTTGCTTGCAACCAAGGACTTTGATATCAAACACCTCTTTGCAGATTTATAGGGTTTGGCCTGACTTCTAAATACCGCACACATTTGAACTTCTCCTAGGCTTGGCCGGATGAATTCCAGCTTTTCTGCACGTGCATTCCCTAAAGAACTAGCTGTATTGGAAGTTAAGTCTGAAGCCCTAACAGCTGATGAAAAAAAAAAAAAAAAAAGGAAAACAAGTAATACCGTATTGATTAGCTTTTCCTGCACAGTAGACACCCACAGCATCTCAGAGACATGCAGTGAAGGTCATTTGTTTTTCATGCTTCTCTGGGTTGGTTCCAGCCTAGGTCATCTAGGTTGTCTGATCTGCTTCTGCTAACGCTAGGTCAGACTGGCTGTTGCCGCTCAGGGATGGGGATCTAGTCTGCTTTACATGTATTCATTCCAGACCTACGCTGTTGGGTGTCCAGAGGAAGTTATTCTTATAATCTTGATGGGGACACGAGAGGGCAGGCAGAAACACACCACGCCTCTCAGGGCCTGGGCTGCAAGCCTGCATCGTTGCTTCTGACCCTGTTCTACTCCTAAAGCAAGTCGAACGGCAGAGCCCCAAGTCAGTGGGCTGGGAAGGATATTGTGTCAGTAACAAAATGAAGGAGAAAATTAACTGTCAACGGGCATGGATGTAGGGAGTACGGAAGAGCTAGGACCAACAGTTCAGTCTACGCTAATCATCCAAGATACGTATCAGCTCGAAGGTCCCAGGATGTAGCCAGACAAGACAGAGCTGGCAGCAAAGCTGAGAGCCAGACTAGGTGGCAGGGAGAGACGTTTTCCAAAACCACAAACCTAGCTATGAATGCATGATTGGGACAAGCGTACCATGAAACTGGTGTTGTAGTGAGAGCCCTAACCAATTAACGAGGAAGCAACAGGGGCCTTGTTCGTGGATAAATGGACAAGTTTAGAGCATGACGGAAACACAAGAATTCTTGAATTGGTTGTGGAGGCCAGGAAGGGTCGTTTTCAGTGTCTGAGTCAAGATAAACACCATCTTCTGGCTTCGAGAGTTCATAGGGGCAGAGTTTATACATAGCACATTATTGCCATAATGAAATGTTTAATAATCGGCTGCATATGGTTCCCAAATATATGAGCTCAAGAGCCTTTATCTTTCAGGTCAAGTATAAAATGAAATTTTAATTTTATCTCATCATTTCTTATAAAACAACACTAAGCGTAATTGCATCTCGGAGGGAAAAACAAAAAACGCACTTCACACTCAGAAGCACAGAAGGTACGTGGGTTCCGCTGCGGCAAACACGGACAATACATTACAAGTGTGTGATTTGTGTCTTTCAGAGAATATGGAAAGCTGAAATTCAGTGAAAAATTTTATGAAATAGGTAAACCTATCTTGTTCCAATGTAACTGCATTCATTGGGATTAATTATTTCAGAGACTATATTAGAATATCTCATAAGTACATGTTTTATCAAAACCATCCAAAATATTTAGATGTTCATAATAGCATTAAGATAGTTTTACCCCAGGGCGCCTGTGTGGCTCAGCGGGTTAAAGCCTCTGCCTTCGGCTCAGGTCATGATCTCAGGGTCCTGGGATCGAGCCCCACATCGGGCTCTCTGTTCAGTGGGGAGCCTCCTTCCCCCTCTCTCTCTGCCTACTTGTGATCTCTTTCTGTTGAATAAATAAATAAAATCATATATATATATATATATATATATATATAGTCTCCAAATAGTATCCCTGATTTTACTTCATTTCTAAATGAACTCTTAAAAATTGATTTCTGTAATTTTATAAATTCATTAAGAAATAAATGTAATGGTGTTTATTTTGTTACTCCAATGGAAAGGCCATTCATACTTCCTCTTTGAAACAAAGTTACAAATTAAATTATTTTAGGATCTATGAGTTTAAGATGTGTTTTTCTCTGGCACCTTAATTATATCCAAAAAAGTCAACAGCACTCTAACAATGCCTCAGTGTTTGAAAGTTCTTTGTGTTATTTTACCTCATAGCATCCTTCCCCATAGTATAATTTGCTAATATAACTCTTTCACTATAATGGACTTTTTGCTTTGTTTCCAAGATGTTTAAGGCAGCAAAATGACAAAATAAGATTATTATTTTTTTTATTTTTTTAACTTTTATGAATTTTTAACACTATATTACTTTCCTAAAAGTAATTAAAACAAATTATGTTTTGATTAAATGGTGTAATTCTCATATATCCAGCTATTCTAAGGGCTAAACATTATAGTTGAAACAATATAAATCATTTATTTACCTAAATAAAGAGCATTAATCTTCTGAAGAAAAAGTAATGGTCTTATCCATTTTATATCTTAGCACACTAATTTAGTTTGCTAAGAGCAATGATTAAACATTTGGAAATGTGTGGATTTTTCCTAACAGAGTTGAATCATGCACATATTCTTCAATATAAGTTTGATTCAAGACTATAAAGAATTGAAAACTTCACTATTTCATATGCTAAAAACTTCACTTTTTCATATGCTAAAACTTCACTTTTTCATATGCTAAAAATCTTAATTGTAATTATCCTTGGAAATATTTGTATTCATGGGGGAGGGTGTTAGAACATCCTGACAGTTATAAATTCCACTGAATTAAGGAGAGATGAAAGACAACAGTTAAAGAAGACTTTTAGTTAACAAAGGGAATAATCCAACAGTGTATTTCAGCAAGGAGTTTAAAAAAAAAAAAAAAAAACATAAAGTCACCTGTGTTATAGGTATCAATCCTCATTACTCCCTTAATTTTCATTTTAAGTGATGATAATATTGTATATCTCTGGGATGGTGGGAGGCTGGTTTGAGAAAAAGGAGGAATAACGTGTATTTTATACTGTCATCAATTTTTAAGTTTTATTTTTAAGTAAACGACACAGTCAAAAGTGCAAAGATTTTGTCCAATTATGGAGATAAAACTTTCTAGGATTGAGAAGAGAAAATGTAGGTACCATTTACAAAAAAACCAAAAGAATTTAAAGAATATATTAAAGTTGTTTTAAAAGCCTTTAAATAGATTTATATTTATAATGTGTATTATATTACCTATAAATATATAATAGATTTCAATTTAATAATGTAATTTCTATTTATAAAAATATAAGGTAGAAAAGGAATGTGGATAAATTTAAGGGAATACATTTTAAGATACTCAATTTTTTAATATGTTCTTTTCAAAAAAGATCTGCTTGAACAACTTTTTATAATTATAATAGAGTATTTATTAGTATAAATTTCATTTGGCCAGTGGAATAGTGGAATGGAAATACTAATTCAAAGGAGAAAGGAAACAAATAAAATGCCTCTTAAAGTTTTAAAATTATCTTATATATATATATAATTATATAGATTACATATAATTGTAGATAATAGATATATATAATTAGAGATCTATATTATATAGATCTATAATATAGATAAAACAGTAGTTTATGTTAAAATAAAAAATTAGTGTATAATTGCTAACATATTTAATATAATGCATTCTATGAGTATATTTATATAAACAATTATGTAACATGCTATATATATACATACATATATATTAAATGAGTTATTTAGAAGTGTTATAGAATATTTATCTTAAATTTTGTATTGATAAAATATACATGTCTAATTAAAAATGTTTGTGGTTTTACCTAGTTTTTCAAGATTATTTTAAATGTCAAAAAGCAAAAATTTTAAAAACAACACAAAGAAAATTTTGACATACTTTTAACAGTGTGTTCAGAAAAATGTAGAGACTTCTAATATCTCCTCCAGCTATCCTAATATTTTATTTATCCACACTACTGGGAACTTATTAATGCTTCCAAAATGTATCAAAGTTTTATTTTATTTTTTATTTATTTATTTATTTTTATTATTATGTCCAATTAGCCAGAAGTAGTACAGCATTAGTATGTGCTGTAGTGTTCAATGACTCATTGGTCGGGTATAACACCCAGTGCCAGGAGAATCCTTGGGAGACAGTGAGTGAGATAGAGGTGCGTATGTGCACGTACACGGGTCTAGGAAACCTAAAGAGAGTTTATGTATAAATGTATGTATATTTGAAGCTGATAAATATTCAAATTTAGTCATTTCAGTTTGTATACAGTAAATCTCAAGATTCCTGAAATTCCTTCTGTACTTTTAGTTGATATATTCTTACGTAATAGATGTAGTCCACACCCGGAGATCTGTCCAGTTTCCCTCATTTTTACCATTTTTTATGCCACTTCGGTTAGTTGGCCCTTTTGCTTTCCACTCAAGCCAGTGGAACTGCCCTGCCTTCGAGGGCAGAGAGAGTCCGTGTGGTTGGGAGTCTAACCCGGTTCACACTGCATCCAGTGTGACTTTAGATGAATTCAAATATATGGACGTCCTTTGAAAAGGCGTAACTCTGAGGCATAATTTACGCTCTGAGGATCCCCTGCAAAGGGGGGAAGCCCCCGCTTCCCTGTGATTTTACCGAAAATTGCACTCTTTCTTGTCTCCTTCCCTCCCTGTCCTTCTTTCTACATCCTTCAACTGCATCTCCTGGGAACAAGTTTTAAATAAATGATTTGCCCAGAAATGCACTCCTCATAGAATCTTTCAAATAAATAAGTAAAATCCTTAAAAAAAAAAAAAAAGATTCCATTTATTCATTTGACAGAGAGAGATCACAAGTAGGCAGAGAGGCAGGCAAAGAGAGAGGGGAAAGCAGGCTCCTCACTGAGCAGAGAGCCCTATACGGGGCTCGACCCCAAGACCCTGGGATCATGACCTGAGCTGAAGGCAGAGGCTTAACCCACTGAGCCATCCAGATGCCCCTAAAATGCGGGTTCTTTAAAAAGAAAATTGATAAACTTCTTGCAAGATAGGCAACGAGCAAGAGAAACTTTCCAGGACCAGGAGTGAAGGGAGGGAGTTACAGACTCTGCACACGTCAGAAGGATAAAGGCACACTGAGAACCACTCTATGTGAGTAAATTTGACAAGTTAGAATACTTAGAACAAATCCCCCCAAAACACAGATGATTAAAACTCATCCAAAATGAAAGAGGTAATCAGAATAGTCTGAAACTATTAAAAGACATTGAATCGGTAATACAAAAGCTTACAGTAAAGAAAAATAATAAGGCCCAGAAAATTTTATTAGAGAATTCCACCAAACACTTAATTAAGAATTAATGCCCATCCTAAGCACACTGTTCCAAAATACAGAATAGGAGCCAAAACTTACCAACTTTTTATACAGATGACTAGCATGACCCTAATACCAACACCAAACAAAGGCCACGGACACAGAGAGAGAGAGAAAGTGGAAAGGAAAACCGTAGAGCAGCTCTCTTGTGAAAATATACAGAGAAGTCCTGGGTAAAATACTTCCAATCCTACCCACGGCATTATACAGCATGATTGAGGGAGTTTAATTCTGGGAACGAAAGACTGATTCAATATTTAAAAATTCATCAATGTCAGTCTGTCACATTAACAAAATGAAGCCAAATTAATTGGAAATCCATTTTTGACCTGGTAAACAATACTCACTTATTAAAAGTGAAACAGTCAAAGTTGTTTGACAGAGAGAGATCACAAGTAGGCAGAGAGGCAGGCAGAGAGAGAGAGAGGAGGAAGCAGGCTCCCTGCTGAGCAGAGAGCCCGATGCGGGACTCGATCCCAGGACCCTGAGATCATGACCAGAGCCGAAGGCAGCGGCTTTAACCCACTGAGCCACCCAGGCGCCCCTCTTGAAACAGTCAAAGTTGTGAAGTGAAAGTAATTAGTTTGATTTACAGACTGGACAGCTTTTTGGCAAGTATGACTTTTATTTTTTTAACAACTCAAGGTAGTATGGAGAAAATAGGACATACTTTTAATATTGTCACTGAGAAAAGCATAAAACACATTAAATAACTTGTTTTGTTCTTTTTCTTAGTTTACTGCTTATGTTCTGTATGGAAAAATTAAGAGTATTACACACAGTGCAGATACACTATCTTGCGGAATTACAAGGCATAAGCTTTTCTATCTGAAATATATTTGCATGATAGCAAAATTGGTAATATTTTTACCCAGTTAACACACAGATACAAAATCTTTATTCTGCATTTCACAAGAAATGCTTCCATTTGACAACTATAATTATGGTTTTGACTTGCTGACTTTAAAACGGTCCAGTGAGGGGCGCCGGGTAGGTCAGTTGGCAGGAACGCGCCACTCTTGACCTTGGGGTTGTGGGTTCGAGCCCCCCGTTAGGTGCAGAGCTCACGTAAATGGTTGAAATGGTCTCGCGAATCTTAGCAAACTACCTTCCCAACCCTAGACAGGAGCCACATTCTGGGGAGCGGGGCTGGTTCCGTCGCTTAAGGGTCTACAGACCTTGAGCTCACGTCACGCTCTCAGAGCTGTGGGATCGAGACCCGCATCCAGCTCCCTGCGCAGCGACCGGTCGGCTCGTGCCTCTGCCCCTCACCCCGCTCGTGTTCTCTCTTTCTCTCTCCCAAAAAAATAAATAAAGTCTAGAATAAAAATGGAAGCCACATTCCATACATTTATCTGGGATATATAAATATTTGCAGAATTGCTTTTTTGTGTGTTTAAGGTTATTGTTAAATTTTAACATTATTTGTCAATCATTCTAAATTATCTTTATCGTTAATATTTGAGAAAAATATTGGCAAGACAAACATTTTTCACTGAATTATAAATGCCATACTATGAAGACTAAACAAATATATCTAAAGAACAAAGGAAATGTGATCGAAGAAGATACAAAAATGACAGTCTGAAGAAATGTGTGGTAGCATATTATTTTCTACATCTAGTCCATGGAACTTTGAGAACTGCCTATTGACTAATCCAATATTCTTATATTCAGTGATGTCCCTATAATTTCCAACTGCAAAAACATATTAGTTTTTTGAAATGTGAAAATGAACCACACATTCTGAAAGATAGAGTGGGCGCATAGGTCAGCCAGTAAGTGGCCTGCAGACCCCACATCCCCTGGGTTTGGCTGTATTCAGAGCTCGGACGAGTACACAGACATTGTGCAGGTACGGGTGCGAGAGTGAAGAGTGTTCCCAGACTGTGCCAACACACGGGTCTATCGTGAAGCTTGGACGATTGTAGAGCAAACCCGGGTCATCTCTTCAAACTCCACTATTATGCGCACGAAGACAATAAAGTCCAAGGAGAGTTCAATTTTTTGTCTCTTCAGAAGAATCCCAGAGGTACTTTCCAGGAACAGGTAATGCACCCAAACTCTGTCAGGTGTCCTCACACCGAGCCACCGACTCCTTTCTGATGTCTGATTGTGCGTGATGGGGTCTCGCTATAAAACCAGCTTCGGAGTCACCTTTGCAAAGTGACTTTTGGCTTTAAAAGCAGGATGTGGGATAATTACAAAAGAAGTAAGTTGGAAACCATAATAAGGAGCCCTGTGGGAGGCAAGAAAAGGCATTTCAAAAAGAGATTGGGTAGGGGTTATTTGCGTGGCCCGACTACTGGACATCCAGCGTGCAAAGGGGGGTTGAGAGACAGAGAGCAGAGATGGAAGGTCGACATGTGGCAAGGGGCTTAGTCGTTGATTTACATGAAGACGTGTGAGGACTCTGAGTACCACTGTCTAGACTGTGATCAATGTGATTTTGGAGAAAGAACATGTATCAGCCAATGATGGGAAAACTCTTGTCATGATGCATGATTTTACATCAGTCAGTGGCTGAATAGGAGAAAAGCCTTATGAATCTTGTTATACATTTATAATCAAAGGACTTCGAATGCTGATTTAATATAAGTGAAGATAAATCGGAACAAAAAAAATTATCAAGTGCACGTGTCACAGGAAATCAATGTGGAGGAGGGAAAGAATTTTATCACGGTGTCTGGGGGGAAAAGGTTTTTTGTCATTCCGTCAGATGGAGAAATGAGCATGAGTTACTACAGCACTAGATGGACCCTGGTCTCCAGTAATTATGGATTTTTAAGTGGGTCACTGTTTCCATAGGGATTTTCTTTTTAAAGCTGAGAAGTATGATGAAATCCAGGCTTTCAAAACACTTGTTTGTAGCGACCCAGGAAAGACTAGTCTTGGTACTTCCACCAGGGCTGTGCTGTCCCCTCCTGCAGAAAAGGAATTTCTCTAAGAAACATTCTCCGTCTGCGGATACACAATGTTACCGTGCTTCTCAGTAAGATATAAATATACAATAGGACCTGTCTGTATCGGAAGTATTAAATGATAAAAGCCAAACCAAATCAGGACTCAAATTAAAAGACTAGATCCCATGACCTATTAACTGGCCATCAGCGTCTAAGGTCAACTTCTGCTTCTCTTGCTTCTCCCTCTCCCACTCCCCCTGCTTGTGCCCCCTCTTGCTGTGTCTCTCTCTTTCAAATAAATAAATAATATCTTTAAAAAATAGATAAGGTCAATACTGTATTCCTGGTACCAAGAATAATATCTACAATGGACTGGAACTCAAATCGAATCTCAAAAAAGATCGTATCATATTTTACAATTTTTCTCTGGCCTCACATCATGATATAATTCCAACTCCTTGGTATGGCATTAAAATGTCCACATAATTTGATCCTAACCTGTCTTTCAAGCCATACCGTCTGGTTACGCCCGCCGTCCAGACTTGGCTTCAGTCTAGCTGCTGGTAGGTTTCCAACCACATCGTTTCTGCTTTTGCGTCTTCTCTGAAATGGTCTCATTCTCTAGAATACATTCTTTCTCTTCTCCATATCCCCTAGTCAAAGTCCTTCTCGTCTTTCAAAATCAAAACCACAGACTGATTCTTCGTGAAGTCTATACCAGTATTGCAGATCAAAACGCGTCTGTTCTTTCATACTACTTTACTTGCTTTTACAGCAAGTTAGGTGACCACCTTCATGTTATATTTACATTATCTGCCTTCCGAGCCTTCTTATTCATCTTGGACAGAGATCGCTTCTTACCTGTCTTTGTACCTATAGTCCCCATAAAACGCCTGACCCAAAATGTGTCATCCAGTAGAATAAATGTTGAGTATATGATTTCACAAAATCATAACAGTATTTCATATTCAAATTGGGTTAGCTGAGTTGAAATTATTTAGCAATTCAGATGAATTACGCTATCAGGTTGAATAAGGTTCATAACACAGGGGAAAGCATTAACAATTTTCACTAATTACAGTTCAGGTAGCTAATGGTAGTCATTAATCATAAAATTAGTCTATAAAAATGTTAAATTCTGAGACGCCTGGGGGGCTCAGTTGGTTAAGCAGCTGCCTTCAGCTCAGGTCATGATCCCAGTGTCCTGGGATCGAGTCCCACATCGGGCTCCTTGCTTGGCAGGGAGCCTGCTTCTCCCTCTGCCTTTGCCTGCCATTCTGTCTGCCTGTGCTCTCTCTCTCCTTCTCTCTAATAAATAAATAAAATCTTTTAAAAAAATGTTAAATTCTAAAACATGCTCTCTGATGTGTGTGTGTGTGTGTGTGTGTGTGTGTGGTCATCTCAATAATATATGTGCTGCCGAAGTGAGCACTGGTCATCTCAATAATGATTCCCCAAGTGTTCATGCAGGGATCTTTAGAGCCTTGTAAATATCTTATCTTTCATGTAAAAAAAAAGATTTTGTAGGTGTGATTAAGTTTAGAATTTTAAGAAGATGAGAGATTGGGGCACCTGGGTGGCTCGGTGGGTTAAAGTCTCTGCCTTCGACTCAGGTCATGATCTCAGGGTCCTGGAATCGAGCCCCGCATCAGGCTCTCTGCTCAGCAGGGAGACTGCTTCCCCCTTTCTCTCTGCCTGCCTCTCTGCCTACTTGTGATTTCTGTCAAATAAATAAATAAAATCTTTAAAAAAAAAAAAAAAAGAAGAAGAAGATGAGAGATTGTCCTGGATTATCCAAATGGGCCCCCTGTAATTATAAGGAAACATAATTACAGGGGACCCATTTGGATAAGGGAGGCAAGAAGCTCAGTCAGAAAAGGGCGCTATGATGACGGAAGCTGGGGTTGGAAGCATTTTAAAGATGGAGAAAGGGGCCGTGACCCAAGAAATACAGGCTGGCCTCTAAAAGCTGGAAAAGGCAAGGAAACGAATTGTCCCCTGGAGCATTAGGAGGTGACAGAGCCCTTCAAGGACACTAATTTTTTTAGCTAGATGAGACCTTCTTTCACTTTTGAGTTCCAGAACTATAAGATAATAGATTTGTGTTGTTTCAAGCCACAAAATCTGTGACAATATGCAATAGGAAACGAATACAGGGTGTTTCTCAAGTGTTACAATGTAGCTTTTAGGCATGTCAGGCCTATTTCTGTAACTGCAGTTGGATGAGCATGTAGACTGTGACACGTATCTGAGGCTTTCAGACTGACTATTGCCATTGAGTTATTATAAATGTTAGGTCATTAAAAATAGTTAAACTTGATTTGGAGTACCGCCTCTGTAGTTGTGATACTGACTTTTCAGGTAAAATGATCATTATTAAAAAGCTTATAGAACAATTAAGTTGTGCCTCTATATTTATCCATGACAAATAATTGATTTTCACTTATTTTATTCATTATTAGGCAAATTATTAGAAATTTACTTATAAGTACACACAAGTATGACCTTTAACTTGAATTTAAATTATTTATTAATGCATTTTCAATCAGGTTACAACTTTTCCTGCAGATCTGTTATCAAGTAGCCAATTGGAATATTCACCTACTGTTTAACAAAGAAACAACTCAAATGATATTTTTGTAAGCTTACAGTTTGATTACAGTACAGAATATATCCTAGTGGGCCACCATGTTTTATAGTTATCTCTGTATTTTTACCACTTACACTTTAGTTTGTGTATGTGTGTGGTATTTCATAGGGTATTAAAAATTTGTAAATACATTATTTTCTCTAAGTCTGTACTTTAAAATTTGAAATGCGTGTTACGTTTTTATTTCTACGGGAGCGGCATCCTTTCATAGAGGTTGCAACGGTGACAGCATAGAGGTTGCAGCCTTCACAGAAATAACTTAAAGTGCTTAAGTCCTTTGAAATAAATTTAATACACTGTATTTGCTGCTTCCAAAATCATATGTTTATGAGTCTAACTTTTTCACTAATAATTTTCTATCATTCTAATTTTCCTACTCAAAATAGTCATAAGAATTTTTTTTTTTTCACTTTGAAACCTCTGGTCTGTTCACTTCCCCACCTTTTTGTTCATCAGCACACCCATTTGGTAATTACTTCTCCTTTCCATCCTAGGTTCCATCATTTCTGGTCTTTATTTGTTTGACCATTTCTCTCATTACTTGTCTGAAAAAAAATCCTGTGCGTGTATATATATATATATCCCCTTTGCTATTTCTGCACACGTAAAGCTGCGCACTGATTAAGAAGACGATTCGACCAAGAAGACTAGCATTTTGGGGTAATTATAATCCTGACACTCAGTGACGTGCTAAAGCTCTTTCATCTTTCCTGCACGTGTTATTTGGAAAATTAAAATAATCATGAGGGAAATCCGTCAGCTTTCCTGTGGCTCATTCTGAAAATAAAGCTGTGTCTGCGGCCACCTCCTCCTTCCTTCATGTGCTCGTGGAGAAAGTGAGCCTCCTCTTCCCAAGCGCAGTACTTCTACTCTTACTTGCAGTTTTCCCTCTTATGTTTTCAGGAGTTTTATTCCTTTGCAATTATTTCTTCTCTATATTGTTTGTATCTTTAGCGTACATACCCAGTAGCGCGATTGCTGGGTCGTAGGGTAGCTCTATTTTCAACATTTTGAGGACCCTCCGTGCTGTTTTCCAGAGTGGCTGCACCAGCTTGCATTCCCACCAACAGCGTTGGAGGGTTCCCCTTTCTCCGCATCCTCGCCAGCATCTGTCATTTCCTGACTTGTTGATTTTAGCCATTCTGACTGGTGTGAGGTGGTGTCTCATTGTGGTTTTGATTTGTATTTCCCCGATGCCGAGTGATGTGCAGCACTTTTTCATGCATCTGTTGGCCATTTATATGCCTTCTTTGGAGAAATGACTTTTCTTGTCTTCTGCCCATTTCTTGAGTGGATTACTTCGGGTTTTTGGGGGTGTTGTAGTATCTTTTAAAGTGATATGTAGGTGTGCCTCGTTTTGTACTAAATAAAGTTGTTCAAAGTTGTGAGCAAATTAATGCTTATAAATCAAATCTTTATTCCCCCGTATATTATTATAATTAATAAAGCCTGTTCCACAATATTCAGTTGGCAGTGTCTAATATTTTAAATGTGATCTCACTCTTCTTCAGATATATCTGTCCAGTAATTAATGATCTGAAAATACTTGGATATATGAGGAAAGTTTAGGAACTAATGGTATTTTGAATTTTTTGTGTTAAAAATCATGTTGTATCATGAAGAATTGTACTGAAAGCAAAGCTTATTAAAATAAATAGAAGTTTCAGATTTGTCTTTATTTAAGTCAACACACTTACATTAAAATAGGAGAATTATGTTTCCAAATATTTATAGAAGTTTATTTTAAGAACTTATAAAGGGAGACCTAAAACCAGGGAGATAGAATAACTATACTATTGGGTAAATGTTTAAAATCCACAATAAAGGGGCACCTGGGTGACTCAGTTAGTAAAGTTTCTGCCTTAGACTCAGGTCATAATCCCGGGGTCCTGCGACGTGCCTTACGTCGGGCTCCCTGCTCAGCGGAGAGTCGGTTTCTCCCTCTCCCACTCCCCCTGCCTGTGTTCCCTCTTTCACTGTCTCTCTCTCTGTCAAATCTTTTTAAAAAGTAAAAAAATTAAATTCACCATAAAGACAAGAATATAAAAAAACACTTTCTGTCTTTTCCTTGAATGTTGCTGTACTCACGCCATATCAGTGCTCTGTTGGAGGACTCAGTTTCAGAACTGAAAGAGCCGATAGCGATCCCTAGTCAAACCGAGCACATCATTGCAAGCTTTAATGTCACAGATGCATTAATACCACATAAATAATAGTATCACATAGACATTATCACAGATAATAGTGTCACATAGATACTATTTAATAAGAAAAATCAAAATCACCATAGTAAGAAAAAAAGTGTAATCATATCACAAAAGTTACTGATTTTATTTTTTCTGTCATAATGAATTTTTATTTAATATTTTATTTAATATTATTTATTAATAATTTTATTTATTTAATATATTTATTTTTATTTTTTATTTTAGAAAATATTGAAGCACAGTTGACACACAATGTTACGCTAGTTTGACGGGTCTGTGTGTTATGCTGTGCTCACTTCCAGTGTAGCTGCCGTCTGTCACCGTGCGGTGCTATTTCAGAACCCACGACTGAGACCCCACATCGTGCCTTTCATCCCCGTGACTTACTCGTTCCGTAACTGAAAGCCTGTGACTCCCACTACCACCTTCACCCATTTTGCCCATCCCAGCCCCTCCCCCGGCAACCACCAGTTTGTTCTCTGTATTTCTGGGTCTGTTTCTGCTTTTTTTGTTTGTTGTTGAGACTCCACTTGAAATCACATGGTACTTGTTTTTCTCTGTCTGATGTATTTCACTTAGCATTATACTCTGTAAGTCTGTCCCTGTTGTCATAAATGGCAAGATCTCATTCTTTTTATTGCTAAGTAATGTTCTATTATATATGTATATATGCCACATCTTTATCCATTCATCAGTTTTTTCCCATTTTCAAATTTTATTTAATTTATATAACAAACTTTTTTTACCACTTTTATGTTTTTTAAGATTTTATTTATTTATTGGACAGAGAGATAGATCGCAAGCAGGCAGAGAGGCAGGCAGAGAGAGAGAGAGAGGAGGAAGCAGGCTCCCCGCTGAGCAGAGAGCCCGATGTGGGGCTCGATCCCAGGACCTGGGATCATGACCTGAGCCGAAGGCAGAGGCTTAACTCACTGAGCCACCCAGGCGCCCCTTTTTACCACTTTTAAAATTCGGATGTAGTTAACAGTGTTACATTAGTTGCAGGTGCACAATATAATGACTCAACAATTCCATACGTTTCTCGTATCCACCATAGTAAGCGTGTAAGTGCACCCTTAGTCCCCTTCATCTCTTTAACCCATTCTCCCAAACACCTCCCCTTTTGTTCATGATATTTAAGAGTTAGGGGTTTTTGTTTTTCTCTTTTTTCTTTGTTTGTTTCTTAAATTCTGCATATGAGTGAAATCATATGGTATTTGTCTTTCTCTGACTTCATACATGTAGCATGATATTCTGTAGCTCTTCTACATTGTTGCAAGTGTCAGGATTTCATTCTTTTTTAGCTGAGTAGTATTCCAGTGTGTGTGTGTGTGTGTGTGTGTGTACCCTGTCTTCTTTAACCATTTATCTCCTGATGGACAATTCCGTTGTTCCATAATTTGACTATTGTAAATAATGCTGCAAAAATGGAAGTGCATGTACCTTTTCAAATTAGTGTTTTTGTTTTCTTTGGTTAAATACCCAGTAGTGGAATTACTAATCATACATTATTTCCATTTTTAATTTTTTAAGGACTCTCCTTACTGTTTTCAACAGTGGCTGCACCAGTTTGCATGCCCACTGGCAGTGTGTGAGGTTCCTTCTCTCCATATCCTCACCAACACTTGTTATTTCTTGCCTTTTGGATCGTAGCCACTCTGGCAGGTGTGAGGTGATCCTCTGGCATTGACTGGCGTCTCCCTGACGATTACTGATGCTGAGCACCTCCTCCTGTGCCTGCTGTCCATCAGTACGTCTTCTTGACAAAAATGTCTTTTCAGGTCATCTGCCTATTTTTAGGTCAGATTATTTATTTTTTTGGTGTTAAGTTGTATAACTCGTTTATTTTGGATATTATTCCTTTACCAAAGATATCACCTGCAAATATCTTCTCCCATTAACTCCCAAAAGCTTTTTTTTCTGGTGTATTTCCAATAGTTTACTTTTGCTTTTGCTTTTTTTTGCCTCAGGAGACACATAAAAAAATGTTGCTAAGGCTAAAGTCAAAGAGTTTACTGTCCATATTTTCTTCTAGGATTTTTATGGTTTCAGGTGTCACATTTAGGTCCTTAATCCATTCTGTGTTGTTTTTGTATGATTTTTTGTTTGTTTGTTTTGTCTATGGTGAAAGAAAGTGGTTCAGTCTCATTCTTTTGCGTGTAGCTGCCCAGTTTCCCAGCACCATTTATTGAGGAGTCTTTTCCTTATTATATATTCTTGCCCTGTTTGTCATAATTAATTGGCTTTGTAAGCATGGGTTTATTTCTGGGCTCTGTATTTTGTTCTCTTGATCTTTGTGTCTGTTTTCGCGCTAGTATCATACTGTTTTGATCACTACCGCTTTGTAAACACATACTGAAATCTGGGCTTGTGATACGTCCAGCTTCGTTCTTCTTTCTCAAGGTAGTTTTTGCTGTTGAGAGTCTTTGTGATTCTGTACAGATTTCAGGATTATTTGCTTTAGTTCTCTGAAAAGTAGTACGATTGGCATTCTTACAGTGTCACTGTTTGTAAGTAACATGATCCCTTAGAAGAAAACCCTGTGGAACTCCGCCGAAAACCTATTAGAAGTAATATATGATTTCTGTAAAGTTGTGGGATGCAAACTTAATGTGCAAAAATATGTTGTATTTCTATATAGTAATAATAAATTAACAGAAAAAGAAATTAAGAAAATAGTTTCATTTAAAATTGCACGAAAATAAAATACCAGGAATAAACTTAACCAAGAAAGTGAAAGACATGTACATCGAAAATTATAAAGCATTGATGACAGAAATTGAGGATGCCAAACAGAAAGATATGTTATGCTCATGGTTTGGAGGAATGTTAAAATATTCATATGACCCAATGCAATTTATAAATTCAATGCTATCCTTAGCAAGGCATACTGACTTTAAGTAAAAATAGTTGTTTTCTCATAAAAACACAATTATTTTATAAATGTAATCTTACGTACTTGCAAGTTGTAGTTTTTCAACCGCAGTATATTATAGTATATGGACTCTAAATACTAATAAGAAAGTTTCCTAAAGAATATTCCTAGGATAGAAATGTGTTATTTGTGTTTATGATTCAAGATGGAGAAGGAAAAGAAAGAAAGAAAAAAAGAAAGAAAGAAAAGAAAAGAAAGGGGAAGGAAGGAAAGTGAATGTTATGAAAAACATGTGCAAAAGTTTTAGAAGAAAGAATGCATCTTTCTGAAAACCTTGGAACTGAGTTATCATGTTGTGACAGTTTTGGCTTTATTCACTGAAATCCCTTGCTGTCTTTTTCCTGTTTGGAAAAGTGATTTTTAATAACCACCTAAAAAATGGCTAGTAGCCACCCAAGCTGTTCTATTTAAGGAGACTATTTAAGGAAGTTGCCAACAAGAAAATAAAACTTTCTGTTTTTGACTTTTATTTTTAATTTGTAGTCAATAGTTAAATAAAATACACATTACTTCCAAGTCATACTTGTTACTCAGAGCTGACAAGATTCTGTCGAAACAGTTGTATGATTCTGGGATCTAGCCAAGTGAGTGTGCTGCGTTCCGCCCTGCTTTGGGGCTGAGGATCGTGGGGGAGGAGTCGGATGGCCATGCCAGTGGGAGAGCGTGTAAGGACATGTTCCACTTGAACAAACCAATTTACTGCAATGTCAAAATTTACCTTCCATGAAGAAAAGTCATACTGGCATTTTCAGAAAGTGTAGCAAAAATGCAAAGAGGTGTCACCTTGTTTCCTAGAGATAATAGAATCAGCTGCAAGTGGCAGTATCCAGGACCTACCCGCAGATGTTCTGGTCAGTGTTTCTGTGGTGGGGCCTAGGCATGCGTAATTTGTAAAAAACTGTGCCTGTGCCAGTATTTATAATCCGCACCAGGATTGAATAAAACAATCCACCCCGTCCGCACTATGATAGTCAATTTTATGTGTCAACTTGATTGGGCTGAAGGATGCCCAGAGAGCAGGTAAAACATCATTTCTGTTTACGTCTGTAGGGGATTTCCTGGAAGAGATTCACGCTTGAATCCATAGACTTGAGTGAGGGATAATGTCCTCACTGACGAGAGTCAATTTTATCCAACTCATTCAAAGCCTGAATAGGGCAAAAAAGTGGAGTAAGGGCAAATTTGCTCTCTGCGTGAGGGGTGGACAGCTAGTATCTTTTGCCCTCGGACATTGGCTCTCTTGGTTCTCGGGCTTCCAGAATCAAACCAGGACTTACACTTGGCTCACCTGAACTTAATTACACCACTGACTTTCCTCGTTCTCCAACTTGTGCGTGCGCGCGCGCACACACACACACACATATTTGTATATATATGTATATATTGTATATATGTGTGTGTACAATGTATATATATGTATATATTTGTATATATATGCATGTATGCATGCTAGCTTAACATTTAATTTATCTATTTCTCTAGAGAACCCAGACTATTATGCTGTCCCCACAGAAAGAACTACTTTAGAGAGTTTCTTGGGTTTCATCTATATCTTTATCATGTATTTGACATATTGCATTTACTCCTACCCTCTGCAGGGTTTCCAAACCATTCCTCAGTGGCTGACAGCAGCTCAGATTAATGCAGTCGACTCCTACCACACACATTCTTCACTTGGTCGGGCAGAATGTAGGACGTAACTGAAAAGTCCCCGAAACACTGCAGCAGTAACGTCACCGTGTTGAATAAAAATATTAGATGAGGAACATCATTCCATGGGGATTTAGAAACACATAGTGGTTCCTCCATCCTGCTCTATTCTTCTAATTAATTCATTGGTGTGTGGCCTGTTTGAGTTCCAGAGTATCACCTGTACGTATCACTATTTTTGACAATTTCATGCTACACAGCTGAAACAGGGGCCGTCTCTCTTCATCTGAAAAGACTGCACAGCTTCATCGTTAGAGCGTGGCCTCCAGTGTCAGATTGTCTTGCTTCAAATCCCGGGTCCAGGATTAGGTGTATTTCTAATCTTCCCCAAGAGTTCGTACCCCAAGAGCAAGGAAAGCTGGAACTTGGGCATTTTACTTCCAGGCCTTATCCCTGTCTTTTATTCCAACGCCGTAGATTCTTGAGATTCGAGGGGATTTCCAAGTTTCTCTCCTATGTTCTGAGTTTTCTCTACTGTATGGGCTGAAGATTAAATCCGCTACGATTGGCTGTTGTTATTGAGAGGAGCATGAGCAGCTGACTCCAGAAATTTCCCTCACAACAGTATCTTTTAAAATACCCCTTGGGGCAGACTCACGCATGTGTACGTTGCTAGATGTCCGACATCCAGTATTCTCTCCGATTCTTCCTATTTGTGCTCTGTCAATCCTAAAACTCTTTGAGGTAACTGAGTAAGAAAATCGTGAAAGGCTGTATTTTTTGACTATTTAGTAAAGGCAGCTTTGGCCACTTCTTAGTGAAAAAAAACCCAATAATTTCATTACAGCCCTAATATTTCTAGGAATGGATTAGTTTAATCTCAAAAGGATTCAGCTGCTAAAATTTTGTCATTTTAACAGCCTCAATGTTTAAAAAAAAAACTCAATCTTGGAGCTTACTTGATCCTGTATGTCCAAGACACAGGAGAGAAAAAAAGTGGGGAAGAGAAGGCTTATTTTTAACCTGAGAGAGACGGGAAAAAATAGAGTCAAAGTTCTATTTCTAGCACAGCTACTAATCATCTGGGCAATTTCCTAAGATCACTTTCTGTATGAAAATGATGATAAGACTACCTCATAATTGAGACTTTTTTAGAGTGAAATGAGATACTAAATTCAGTGTGCTTGTCACGGTGGCTAATATGTTGTGAGAGCTCAGTAACTGGTAAAAATAAGAACAATTCTTGTAATAATTATTATTATTAATACAGTCATTATTTTTAGGGGGGAATATAATCACCTACATGAAGGGAAAATGGTTGTAATTTATACTTCTCACCTAATTTAGCATTTCCCACCTAATTTAGTAAACTAATGTTTCACTAAGGCATTAGTAGCTCTTATTTTTTGAATATAGTGCCTTTCGTGTATTTGATTATTTTTCTCTGTTAATCATCAAAGAACTTTAAGACTTTTAGTTGTACATGATATTTTAATGTGTCAAAAATCAGGGAAATTTTTAAAATCAGACATTAATTATTCTGATATCATAATACTCTTTGATAAACCAATAAATCCATGAATATTATCCCCAGGATGATACAAATGTATATGAAAGTGTTATAAAAGATTTGCAGAGTTTCTGAAGCATGTCTCTGAATGCAGTTGCAGTCTACAATCCAGAAACCTATTTCTTCATAAATAGAAATAGTTCACAAAAATTTGAAAATTTGTTTCTAATTCTCAGTATTATATAATTATGCAATTAAGTTATGACCTTAATTCAGAAAAAGTCTAAAAGTCAGCCTAAGAAAAAGTCACAAAACTATCAGAGGGGTGTGGTGGGGGGTGGACAGTGACAGACAGAAACAGAGACAGGTGGAAAGATTTCATATATGAAATTGTTTTTCTCCAAAATGATACATAATTTTTAAGTTACTGCATTTATTAAAGTGACTTTTAGTCTACTTTAAAGAATAATTATGCACTAATCATAACATTTTCTTGAAAATGGTAGAAAATGGATTGACCTTCTAAACTGAACATTGTACTGTAAAACTACAGAGGGATACTCATTGAGGAATCTACGAATATGTCAAATGAGTAAAAGAGCAAATAAGCAAACAATTCTGCCAATTTGGGGTTTAAAAAAAATGGGCCATTATAAAGCTCTAGGGAAAATGGAGCTAATGATACAGTTAGCTAATGGGAAATAATAAGTTGGCTACCTACCACACATCATTTGCTGATGTTAGTAAGAGATGAGCTGAACACTATCTGTGTTAAGGCCGAAGCAGAACAAAATGTAGGTGGATATATCCTCTTGAATCAGGGATGACTTTCAGAGCAAGACCTTAAAGATAGACCCCAAAGTCACAAGTTAGTGGCAGTCAAGGCAGCATCAGTCTACAAATCATTTTTGTTTTACCATTCCAGGAATTTTTTTTTTTTTTTTTTTTTTACTTAAAATATTGGAGCACCTGGGTGGCTCAGTTAGTTAAGTGTCTGACTCTTGGGCTCAGGTCATGATCTCAAATTGTGGGATTGAGCCCCACCTCAGTTCTGTTCTCAGAGGGAAGACTGCTGGAAGATTCTCTCCCCTCCCCCGACTCATTCTCTTTCTCAATCTCAAATAAATAAATCTCTTAGAAGTATGTACGATTGGGGAGCCTGGGTGGTTCAGTTGACTGAGCAACTGCCTTTGGCTCAGGTCATGATCCTGAAGTCCTAGATCAAGTCCCAGATCAAGGTCCAGATGGGGGTCCCTGCTCAGCAGGGGGTCTGCTTCTCCCTCTGCCCCTCCCCCGGCTCATGCTCTCTCTTTCTCTTTCAAATAAATAAAATCTTCTTTAAAAGTGTACAATATTTAAACATCATAAAATTTTGAATACAAATATAATTACTTTTTTTTTTTTTGTAAAAGTAAAAAGACTAATTGACAAAACTGGGCTCATATTTCCATAGTACACCCATAAAACAGAGCTGGGTTCAAGGGTCCTAGAAAGGGCAGGATCCGATAAGTTATATCACTGTCTGCTCTGTTTTACTCTTTTCCTTCTAGCCTGAACTCTCTGTGCTTTTAAAATTGAGATCCTGTAGAGATCATATTTAAACAAAATATTTTAAGTCAAACTAAAATAAGAGCAGAGAAACAAAGAAAAAAGTATTCAAGATGTGTAGTCGTTTAATATTTTTATTATTAAAGACAAATTTCAAGTGAATTAGAAAATAAGTATTTCATTACAAAAACAATCCAACATAGACTTCTGCACTAATGTAATTTTAATTATGTTAGGTTTAAGTTATATTTAAGTTTCACATTTTAAAAAATGATATCATCATTTTTGAAAATGTAATTTTTCAGAGTAGCAGATGATATGGGCTGATGAATTATAAAAACATTATGAGTAATCTTCTATGCCATGTTAAAGAAAAAAAAAAGGAAAAAAATGTATTTAGAAGTATGTTTGCAGGCTCACCTGGGTGGCTTAGAGGTTAAGTGGCTGCAATGATTAGCTCAGGTCATGATCTCAGGGTCCTGGGATCCCTGCTCAGCAGGAAGCCTGCTTTTCCCTCTCCATCTGCCTGCCTCTCTGCCTCTTGTGCTCTCTCTCTCTGTCAAATAAATAAATAAAAATCTTTAAATTTAAAAAAAAGTGTATTTTCAGGGTTGTATATATTAGCAAAGAAGTTGGGCATCTGACCTGACACTTCCACATTTCTGCTATAATTAAGAAAACTTTTATATTAAAGTAAACTCTATAAATTAAGAACAGATCTTTATGAATTAGTTATTCCTTAGTTTTTACTGTATATGTGCTTTGAACTGATCCATTTCTCATATTTTTCAAGCCCAGTTCCTGACCTCTTTCTTTATGTGAATTTTCCGGTGTCCTTCCAATAAATGACTTCACTTTTGTTACTCTAAAAAAAAGTTCCCATCGTGAATTATGTCTTCTTTGTATTAAATAATTTCATAAACACTGTTCCAGAAAATAAGCTGTTGAGTATGGCTTCCATTTTTTTTAGATAAACATGCATTTTTACCTTAAGCCATTTCACAGTGGATTTTATTTCTAAAGATTCTTTTGACCACATTCTAGCTTGTGCAGCTAATGGTATCCTCCTTTTTTTTTTTTTTTCTCACAGATACATATGATAATTTTAAAGGATTTATTTATTTATTTGAGAGAGAGAGAACAGGGGGAGGGAGAGAAACAAAGACTCTGCACTGAGCAGGGAGCCTGACACAGAGCTCATTCCGGGACCCAAGATCATGACCTGAGCTGAAACCAAGTGTCAGACCTGAGCGATCCAGGTGTCCCTAGATATGTAAAATATCTTTAGGCACTTCTTGGGTAGAACAAAAACAATGAGGAAAAATGCAAAAATTCATAGCATTCTTTGATTCTTTCAGACTTATAACAAAGTCAATAATTACCAGCAATTAAGTGTAAATCAATATATACTATATTTTTACATTATAATTTCTTAAACTAAAAAGTGAATTCAAATATAATTTTCTTTTACTTCCCATTTCCAAGATTTAGTTAAAAACAACAGAAAGTGTTTTCCCTAAATTTTAATCAATAGTTTTATCATATTTCCACAAAGACTCAAAAGTATATAAACACTGAATTTCAAGAGAGGAGTTTCAATAAAATAAAATTTTAAATTTAAATTTTAAATTTTAAAAATTTTACCTATTTTAGGTAAAATGTTAAAAAGTCTGTAGTGTCACAAACTTGTTTTCAAGTTTAGAATGTAAAACATGTGTTAATGTGACAGTAAAGTTCACTGAGAACTCCTCGGTTTCCGCGGTTTCCCGGGTTTCGGCACCACGTGTGGCGCTCCCAGCGAGAGCGACCAAGGCCTCCGCGAAGGAAGCTTTACTTGTGCGCAGCTGTTGGGACCCCCCGCCCGCGCGTGTCTATACACACAAGGTTGCACAACCAATCACTCGCAGCCACGTGGATGCACAATCCTCGGCTCCGCCTCCTGCTCGCATCCGGCCGCCCTCTTAACGGCCTGTTTACTTCCGGGCACCGACAAAGTCGTGCGGCCCCGGGGCTCCCCCGCGCCCAGCCCCAGCGGCCACGGCTCGAGGCAGCGGCGTCCGAGGCAACGAGCGGGCCCGGCGGAGCCCAGAAGCGTCACCGCGGCGGCTCCGGCCCCGCACCGGCCCGCACACAGCCCAACCCGCCGCGCGTGCGCCACAAGCCTCGGGCACCGACACTATTGACTTGGTTTTCTGCACCATGTGCATCAGTCTGGTGTACACTCGCAGGTCACGCACACGTGCGCACACGCACACGCACACGCACACACACATGCACACGGCAGCTGCCAGATGGACGGAATGAAAAGCGAAATGGAGAGACGGGAAACAGTTTAAGTGTTTGCAGGGGAGCAGGGCAGAGCAGGAAGGCGACGGAGAGAAGTGGGATTGGAGGCTGGGGCTCAGGGCGGCTGAAGCACACATATCCCGGGAGAAACTGAGATGGTTGAAAAGGCAGGTAGTAGTAGGTAAAATATACTCTGGGCTTCAGTGATCACTTGTGCTGGAGACAGGGCGAGTCCTGAGAATCTCAGGGCGTCCATGGCAGAGCGAGTTTTTGGACGCCTGGAGTGGCAGGTTACGGGCCACGAGCCATCGTGAACAGGCAGTGCCGGCATCGGAGGGCGCATCCATGTGTTTTTAAATCCTAATAATTATGGTGGGATGCAGAGAAGAAGAAGAATGCAAGGGAGACATTTAGTCGGAAGAGAATAAGAGGAAGTGATCAGAGAGTCTAAGTGTCAACAGAATGAGGGCGAGCATGAAGCAAGCGAATGGCGGTAAGCTGCGGAGACAAAGCTTTTCAAAGTACCTTTATGTGTCTTTAAATCTTCTCACACTGGTGATTCTCAAAACATGTTTGTTTTTATTGGCCTAGCAAGGAAAAAGATAACGATGGCTCTAACTTAGATCACCATTTTCCTTCCTTCCTTCCTTTTCTCTCTCTGTCATTACTATCCCTGCTCTGGAAGTAAGAATTCTTATAGAGGTTCATTCCATACCGATCCCTACGCTGTCTCCCAATGGACAGCTGGTGTGACCTTGCTGCAGGAGAGGCCTGTAGAGAAGACTCAGACACAGTTTAGGGTGCAAGTTATCAGGGAAGACCCTTGGAATAAACTCCTGTGACAAGGAGGCAAAGGAAGCCGGGTTAGGTAGAGCAGAAACTCCAGCTGGACGGAGGGTGGACGACAGCCTGGGCAGACCCCATGGCAGAGCTCAGAGGGTAAAATGGCCCATTGGAACTGCTGTGGCGCGAGCCTTTTTATTCGTGTTGGTGCCAGTTACTCAACGGGAGCCATCCTGGAAAGGATACAACCTTGGGCCAGGTGGATCTCCACCTGTGAGGCAATCCCCAAAGATGCTGGCGGTGGACATCTCTGACCCACACACTTCCAGAATCAGGCAAAATCTCCTTCCTTGACGAGGGATCGTTCAGTGCAGCAGCAGCTACTACCATGCCTCATCGTATGTTTCATTGAATGGGAATCCTCAAAATGAATGATCTAATGTGCTTTGTACGTAAGCTGCTGGCACTTTAGTTATTGATATGCTTTATCTTAAGGGATAGAATCATTCATTTGCTAAGAAATGAGTACATTATACTAAATGTCACAAAAATACCAATGTTACGGTTTGAAGTAAAAATTTTAAAACTTTATTTTTTATGTCATACGCTTGACTTGAGATTTATGATTTGTAGCAAACAGACCTTGGAGTATGAGTAAAGATGCAGCCCAGATTCGGGGGTGCCACGGACTGAAGGAGCGCGGGGACGGGTGCACACAGTCCTGCGGGGACCGGTGCACACAGTCCTACCGGCCGATGATAAACTCCCAACAAGGGTCATAATTACGTCGTTTTTCATTTATGTCATTGAAAGTCCCGTGTTTAATTTTTTATCTTCCCTACTTTTTCTGATTATCAGCCTTTTAATCTTCCAATTAAGATATTCTAAGTGACTAAGCAAAGAAGTAATTATTGAAAAGCAAAAAAATGATTAAGAAGTAGAATATGTTTTGTAAATGATCTTGTAGAGGCTTTGTTTTCAATACGTGTTATTTCTTTCGTGAACATGTAAATAGATATGGTGATTGGAAGTCAGAGTGATGGTATTTATAATAATTTTGTTAATAAAAATGCCAAATAAGACTTCCTTCCTTAAAAGCGTGAGGATTTAAAACATTTTGTAGTCGGTTGCGCTAGAGAAGTTAATCGGCAGCGGGAACGAGTGAATCAGACTGTGCGTGTGCGAACGCAGTGAAAGTCCGTTTCCTAGGGAAGGAAACTTCGAAATTATGTTTTTAATTTCTTTTTTCTTTTCTTTTCTTTTTTTTTTTTTTTTTAGATTTTATTTATTTATCTGACAGAGAGAGAGATCACAAGTAGGCAGAGAGGCAGGCAGAGAGAGAGGGAAGCAGGCTCCCCGCTGAGCAGAGAGCCCGATGCGGGACTCGATCCCAGGACCCTGAGATCACGACCGGAGTCGAAGGCAGAGGCTCAACCCACTGAGCCCCCCAGGCGCCCCTGGTCTGAATTTCGGACGCAATTTCTTTACACACGTTCAATCAGGCCTTGATGTTGGCGAACACGGGAGCCGCAGCCGTCGGTGCCCGACCTGAAGTCGCTCAGCGTCGACCTGGGAACGGCTCCTGGGAGCCCCGCTGGTCTGACCTCAGGTCGGTCGCCCTCACCACTGCAGGACGGACGCTCCGGACGCGGTGGAAGCGCCGCGGACGGACGGACAAGCGGACACAAAGCCTGGAGGAACCTCTGGCCCGTCTCCGTCCCTCATTCGGCGTCGCGGGGCCCAGGTCGTGTCCCGCACAGAGCGCAGCGTGTCAGCCGCCAGTTCCAGGAGCCCCGGGAGCGACTCACACCTAAGTTAATAAAGAATAAATCAAATAATATTAAATTAAGAAGTAAATAAAATTAAAAATTAGGTTCCGCAGCCGCACTGCCCACGTGGAAGCATCGGGTCGCGTCGGCACCGCCGCGGAGCCTGTCCCGGGTCGCGGGGAGCCCGCGGGGACAGCGGCGTCCCAGGCCCGGGATGCGGACGTGAAGCCGAAACCCGTGCGGGGAGCGAGCGCGGACCGTCCGAAGAGGATTCTTCACGGAAAACCTGGAAGCACTTGATGAACCCGGAGCGGGAGACGGAGTCAACGGAGCGAGGCCGGAGCGGCAGCGCGCGGGCTGGGGGTGCTTCAGGCACGGCTTGTCACGGGTGAGACCCGCGCGAGAAGCAAAGCAAAGTGTGGTCCTTCGGGGACACGCAAGGAGTCTGCGGTGCGGGAGAGGGTGCGGTGATGCTGGGAGAGTCTCCAGACAGGGGTGCGTGTGTGTGGGTGTCCGTGTATGTGTGCGTGTGTGTGCGTGTGTGTGTACGTGTGGGTGTGTGGGTGTGCGTGTGTGTATGTGTGTGTGCACGTGTGTGTGTACGTGTGGGTGTGCGTGCGTGTGTGCGGGTGGGTGGGTAGGTGCGTGTGTGGGGGTGTAGGGGTGTGCATGTGGGTGTGTGTGGGTGTGCGTGTCCTTGTGTGTGCATGTGTGTGTGTGCATGTGGGTGTGTGTGGGGGTGTGTGGGTGTGCATGTGGGTGTGTGTGCATGTGGGTGTGGTTGTGTGTGCATGTGTGTGTGTGCATGTGGGTGTGTGTGCATGTGGGTGTGTGTGCGTGTGGGTGTGTGTGCGTGTGGGTATGTGTGTGTGTTTCCTCTCTAAAAGGGAACAGAAATTGCTAACAGGTTGATGTTAAAACTTATTTTTAATATGGAAGTACTTCGTTTTTGTCACTAGCAAGAATTTATAAATATTAACAACTAGTAGTATTAACATTATTATATTTCCACCAATATTTTTTAAAAAGTGATAGCATGATCTGGAACTTACTCCAGAATCGGAAGCAGGGGTACACTTCTGTTTAGAACTTCGGTATTTAGGAAGAATATTAAACCAAAAATGTTCAGACCGGTCTTTTTTCCCTTTTTAGGTACAAGTGGTGGGAAAAGCAGGCACTGGAAACACGGGTGGGGGGATCACAAGCAATAAAGGAGAAATGAAATTTAGCTTAGAGTAGATAGCACCAAATGTTTTAAGCTTTACAAAGCCTAAATGTTTCAAAGTTTACATGTGTGTCTCTGCTTTTATTTTATTTTTAAAATTTTTAAGGTAATCTCTTTGCTCAACATGGGGTTCAAATTTATAACCGTGAAACCGAGAGTTACATGCTCCATTGATGGGTGCAGTGGGTACCTCTGTGCCTTTAACTTAAAATTCTCTCTTTTGAACTTGGTAAGAAAAAACATCTCAGAATTATGAATTTAAAAGAAACTATGCTTGGATTTGGACTTTTTTTTTTTCTTTTTTCCTGCTGGCATTACAGAATTGAGGTAAAAAACTGCCAAGAATATCCTAAGACAGACTGTTCTTATAAGAATTCCAGTCAACTTTTTCAGACTTGAAAGGTTTGGATGGTTTGGCTTGGAGTCAACCAAGAGCCAAACATCTTAAATGTTTATTCAGACTGAACTTCTGAACCATTTCATGTTGTTCTTTCACTATGACACACTAATGATAGAAACCAATACTTCTTTCTTTTTTTCCTGTTTTTAAAAAATTTTATGTGCAAACTAATTTTAGGGGGTAAAAAAAAGAAACCTTGGAATTTTCCATCTGCCTAAATCATTGGTAACAATTTTATATATCATATTATAGTTGAGGCTGTGGTATCAATTATTTTCATCACAATCTCCTAGGCCACAGTCAAGAATTTATAAATATAAATCTTAAGGAGATGGTACCTGGTCCTCAGCATTTTTTTAAATTATCACAAATAAAACTGATGGACACTCTTATAGAAGCAATAATTTTTAACCCTGAGAGACTGATTTCACTGTTTTGTAGCTTTAAGAAACTATTTTTATAAAAAAAATTAGAAAAATTGAAAACAAAATTTTATTTATGCCCTAATCCTAATGCAATTCATATAATAAAATAGTGTGTATTTCAGAATACAAATCTTAGATAGTAGTTCATGAGGTAAAATAGTACATTAGTAAAATATTTTGTACTTGTAATTACTGTATTTGGATTTGAGAAAAACAAGATAATATTCAACTGTAGAGTGTTGACTTTTTAAAATTCTTAACATTTCAAAATAAAAAAGAAGTATAAACAAAAAGCAATTGTGAATTTAAAACTTTAAAATAGAGACTGATTTGTGTTCATTGTTATATTGATTCCAATCATGCAGAACAGCATTGATTTAATTTCCAAAACAATGAAATTTAGTGAAGTTTTTAACACAATAAATAACAAACAACTCTTAATATACAGAGCAATTGTATCTCTGGAAAGTTGAAAAATATAAAAAACATTTGTGTGGGTGCCTGGGTGGCTCAGATGGTCAAGCGACTGCGTTTGGTTCAGGTCATGATCCCAGGGTCCTGGGATGGACTCCCACATCGGGGTCCCCCTCTCTGCAGGGAGCCTGCTTCTTCCCCTTCCTCTGCCTGCCCCTGCTTGTGCTCGCTCTCTCTCTGTCAAATAAAGAAATAATATCTTGAAAAAAAAAGCTTTTTGTTTACATGTAAAATTGAGTTACAGAATTATATTCTCTGATTACTATAAACACATTTCATCTACATGAATAGGAGCATTTCCTGTGGAAAATGAGAGAATTTTGTGGGGGTATCTTGAGCATTGAAACCAATATCCTGGTGCCAAATCGCTGAATGACAGAGTCGTTCCTCATACCCTTTGTGTTCCCTGAGAAGACCCCACACATTCCCGAAATGTCCCGTGGAGCTGGGGCCATCCACTTTTGAGTACTCTGCTTCTTCCAAGGTCATCTGGATTGCCACGTACACTTTTTTCCTATATTCCACACTAAAGTCAGTGTTTTCTTCTGGGATTCTTCGGAAGCTTCTGCTAATTTGGGAAGTGTCAAACCGGATGACTGACCTCCAGACAGGGAATTGCCCAGACTTGATGCTGCTGGTATAGTAGATGCTGTTGGAGCCCTGCTCGTATGCCCTTGGGACTTGGTCCGTAAGCCCTTCTTCTTCTTCTTTTAATTAATGTATAATGTATTATTTGTTACAAGGTCCAGGTCTGTGATTCATCAGTCTTACACAGTTCACGGGAGTCACCATAGCACACACCTCCCTAGTGTCCGTCACCCAGCCACGCCGTGTCTTCCGCGCCCTCCACTCCAGCAACCCTCCGAGTGACGTCCTTCTTTCGGCCAGGGAGCTTTCTGCAGACCCACACATTTACAGACCAAAAATGACCTAAATTAGGCCTTTAATGCTTATCTTCATTTAATGACAGAGTGAATAGAAAGATAAATGTCTTAGCTTTGTTGAATCTTGGATCAGACAACCAGCATATATCATAGTTTTCCCTCAAAATTGAGTCCCAGTTACTTTCAATAGAAACCTAGTTAAAGCACCTTTTATTATTTTATTTCGTTCCCTATTTTACTTCCCACTTCTCTACAGATCTTTCCTGCATTTAATTTGCTATCAAGTACTTTTCTTGGAGTAAACTCGTCTAGAGAACTTCTAAAACAGGAGGTTGGACCTGTGATTCTGGAATGGGGTCACTTGCAATCCCGATACCAACAGGGATCCCCAGCCACCAGCCACCAGTAACCGGGGTGGTAATTCTCCTCAGCAGTACTTGGAAAAGTGAATGTGACACTTGTTATACAGACTGTATTGCTGGTGACGGTTCACATCACGGACGTCCCAAGATACCAACAGACATAGATTAACAAATCAAATAATTAGAATGTAGTGTGAAATGCAGAAAGTATCCGGCGGCAGCACTTTAGAAAACCCTTATCTTCTGTGGCTAGAGGGAAGAGTGTGTTGAAAACTAGGGTCTCCGTTGTAAGAGATGTTCTCTACAAAAGAAAATTTACAGCCCTAACCAGTCTCTCATGGTGAAGCCTGAGCCGTGATAAGGAAGGAATGAGACCCTGAAGCCAGGGTATTTGCATAGAAATGCCAGAGATCTTTACACTCCCAGATGTTTCCGGATCCTCTAAGCAGGAAAGTGCCGTCTTCCTTGACAGAGAAGAACAGCCCGTGCTGCTTGGAGACTGTGCCAAGGCCTCACCGAAGTTAATGCTTTGAAAGATGATTCTTCACCTCTTTGGATGTGTCTCTGTCTCCACTCACTGCTTCTAGACTATCTTAAGAGAACTCCATGGAAAGGTCTAGTTCTTGCTATGGAAAGAAGAGTGTGTACCAAAGGTCCTGGCTTATACGTCCCGTCCCGAAGGAATCTGAAGAACATCCTGGGGAATGGATTTTCTGGGGACCTGACCCAGGAAGGTGAATAAAGGGTGATGGGAAATTTTTTTGTTCATATAGGAACAGGCGGTCATCATTTGAATTTGATAATGCATTAAGAATACTGGAGAGAGGCTTCCTATGTTTCAAGAGATTGTTCCTTGAGGCGTAGAAGCACCATGTGAATGAGGGAGGGATGTCAGAATTGCCGAAGCGGAACTGAGAAAGCCGGCAGACGCCCCACAACGCGAGCGTGTTACAGTAGACGTATTAAAGACCAGAGAACCCACCATCTGACCGTGTACTGGGAAGGCACAGGAAACAGTCTCTTCTTAGGAGAAATAAGAATTAAGTTGATAGAGTGAAATCATTTATTTATTTATTTATTTGACAGAGATCACAAGTAGGCAGAGAGGCAGAGAGAGAGGAGGAAGCAGGCTC
This sequence comes from Neogale vison, assembly GCF_020171115.1. NCBI lineage: Eukaryota > Metazoa > Chordata > Mammalia > Carnivora > Mustelidae > Neogale > Neogale vison. The sequence continues at coordinate 1,153,553 of NC_058093.1, forward strand.
CCCATGGAGCAGAGAGCCTGATGCGGGACTCGATCCCAGCACCCTGAGATCATGACCTGAGCCGAAGGCAGCGGCTTTAATCTACGAGCCCCCCAGGTGCCCCAACTGAACTCATTTTTATAGAGAAAGTCAACAGCAGCTCTCCTATCTCTTTGTTTTAAAAAGTGTATTAATGGGAATAAAATCAGGAATTAATCTCTTTGCTGAAGTAACTATGGAAATTAATGAGCAGGGTGGCTGTTATTCAAGAATAAAGTATTAAAATGTCAGAAATACTCTTGAAATGATGAAGCAGTTTGTCCAAGATCATAGAGCTGGCTAGTGACGAAACCGGGAGTTTATATGATCTGACTTGAGCATCAGCACATTTAACTCTTACTGTGGTTACAAATGTGCATATTCAATGCGATAATATCTGTATATGTGTTATACTTTCTAAATCACTGGAGTAGAGGAACACTCAAACAATGATATCGTGTGGTTTGTATGCTAGATTCTCCCGTTTCTGTTTCGGATCACAGAAATGACTTCCAGGGAACAAGCAACCAGCAGAGGCGGAGAGAACTGGAGGCACCACTGAGTCTTCCTTTCCCTGCAGGTTCATAATGAAAAGCCATGGACCCTTTTATTCCTCTTTTGGCTTTTCCATTTTTCAATCCTCATTAAAATAACTGCATTTGGGGCTTTATTATCTCTTACCTGGTTGGTTTAACAAACTTCTATAGTTTTCCTTACATCGGTCAGTGAAAACTATTAGAGCCGAAGTTGGAAAACTAGCACTATCCCTTGCCAGTCCTATGCTTGGAAACCCCTTGGGCGTCTGAAACAAGTGCCCGCTTCTGTGGTTGCCGTGTGGACCTAGAGAGTTCCCTCACCCCTTTCCCACCATGTCCCAGCATTCTGCCTGGGCGCTGGACGTCTGTTCCTGCATCTGCCATGGGTTTGTTCAAAGCATTTTTCCACCGGGAATGTGCCCCTCTTCTCTTGATGTATTCAAATTTCACTTTTTCTTCGGACTTTGATTTAACCTCTCACCCCAAAGATTCATCATTTCATGTTACGCTACAGGGTTTTTTTTTTTTTCTGTTAATTATGCTTATCATATTTTATTTAGGTGATTTTTTCAACCAGATGCTTATGGATTGTTAGAAACGGAAGAAACACGAGATTCTTTAATTCCACATATATTTAAGACAAATGTAGCAATACTTAAGTTTGTCTTTTACTTTTCTTACCTTTTATTTATTTTATTTTTAATTAAGTAAATTATTTTGGAGAGAACATGGGCAAGCAGGGGTGGAGGTGGGGGATGGCCGAGAGAGAAGCTCAGGCAGACTCTGCGGTGAGCTTGGAGCCCAATGCGGGGCTGAATTTCAGGACCCTGAGATCATGACCTGAGCTGAAATCAAGAGTTAGATGCTTGGGGCGCCTGGGTGGCTCAGTGGGTTAGGTCTCTGCCTTCGGCTCAGGTAATGATCCCAGGGTCCTGGGATCAAGCCCTGTGTCGGGCTCTCTGCGCAGCAAAGAGCCTGCTTCCCCCTCTCTCTCTCTGCCTGCCTCTATGCCTACTTGTGATCTCTGTCAAATAAATAAATAAAATCTTAAAAAAAAAAAGGAAGTTAGATGCTTAACTGAGTGAGCCATGCAGGCATCCCTCAGGTTTATATTTTAATACACTATTTCCATTTCCAGATACATACTTTCTATTTTTCTTTTTACCCTATGGGCAAATAATAGTTACCAAATAGCTATTCATTGATCAGTGTCTGAACATACACTTATATATTTTCCTAAGCTAGTGTATATCAAAATCATATGGGAGAGTTTATTAAATTAGTTTGCTAGTTCCCACTCCCAGAATTTCCGTAGGTTTGGTGCGGAGTTTGACAATTTGTCTTTCAAACAAGTTCTCCCATTTGCACTGACGTTGCTCACCCAGGCACTGCCCAGGCTGTTAACGGATAAATATAACAGCTGGAAAAAGCATAACACCTCTGTCCTAGGAATTTCTTTCCTTCTTCCTTTATTTTTAAATTTAATATAATTGATATAAAATCAGAAGAAAACATTAAAACACACTTGCTCTTTGCTATTTTTTGATTATTTATATTTTTCCAGTATAGAGTGAAAAGCATAGTTGAATACAGTTGACGATGTTACTTTAGTATCAGGTGAACAGCGTCGAGACTCAGCTTCTCTGTATGTTATGCTTTGCTCACCGCAAGTGTAGCTGCCGTCTGTCACCGTACGGGGTATTACAGCATCGTTGTCTATGTTCCCTGTGCGGTGCCTTTTATCCGTGATTGGTTGATTGATTGCTTTCAGAACTAGAAGCCTGCATCTCCTGCTCCCTGCACTGACTTTGGCCGTGCAAATCCTCTTCACTCTGCAAACATCAGTTTGTCCCTGTATTTATGCGTCTGATTTTGCTTTCCACTTGTTTGTTCATTCACTTGCCTTGTGTGTCAGATTCCACCCGGAAGCGAGACCCGGTGGTGTTTGTCTCTCTCAGTCTCTCTCATTTCACGTCGCGTCATACCCTTTAGGTCCATCCGTGTTGTTGCAAATGGCCTGAGCTCATCCTTTCTGTATGGCTGTGGGACGCTTGTGTGAGTGTGCGTGTGTTTGTGCAGAGCACGTTTTCCTTTCAATCCAGCGGACACTTGGGTGGCCTCTGTTCCTTTGCTATTGTAAGTAACACAGTAACACAGGGGTGCACACATCTTTCCGAATTAGCGTTTTCATTTACATTGGGTAAATACCCACTAGAGTAATTACTGGATCATATAGTATTTCTGTTTTTAATTTTGGGGGGAACTTCCATATTGTTTTCCACAGTGGCTGTACCAATTTATATTCCCACCAACAGTGCAGGAGGGTTCCTTTTTTCTTCACATCCTCACCAATACTCATTATTTCTTGTCTTTTTGACTCTAGGCACTCTGACTGGTGTAAGAAGGTATCTCGCTGTGGCTTCAGTTTGCATTTCCGTGATGGATTAGTGATGTTGAGCATCTTTTCTCATGTGTCGGACATCACCATGTCTCCTTTGGAAAAATACCTGTTCAGGTCCTGCACCCATTTTTTAATCAGATTGTTAGTTTTTTTGGTGTTGAGTTGTATAAGTTCTTCATATATTTGGGCATTAACTCCCACATTGCATATATCTTTTGCAAATATCTTCTCCCATTCAGTAGGTTTACTTGTCATGTTGTTGATGGTTTTCTTTGTTATGCAAAAGCTTCTTATTTTGGTGTAGTACAAATGGTTTGATTTTGCTTTTGTTTCCCTTGCCTGAGGAGACATAGCTAGAAAAATGTTCTGATTGATGTCAGAGAAATTACTGCCCTTGTTCTTTTCGAGGATTTTTATGATTTCAGGTCTTACATTTAGGTCTTCAATCCATTTTGAGTTTGGGTTTTTGTGTGTGTGTATGGTATTAGAAAGAGGTCCAGTTTCTTTCTTTTTTGTATGTGGCTGTGTTTTCCTAGTACCATTTATTGAAGAGACTGTCTCTTTTTTTCTTTAGTATTATGAAATCCCAATGACATTTTTATTGAAAGATAATTAACATATAGTTTTATATATTTTATATTAGTTTCAAGTGTGGAGCTTAATGATTCAACAGTTCTGTACTATCTCATCCCCATTGTATGTTCATTGCCCTATGTTATTTTGCTTTTATATTACCTTTTTTATATGACTTATTTTATATGACTCATTAAATAAAACATCTATTCTTTTCTTTTTGTAAATTACTAGGTCAATGGATTTATATGCACTATTTTGAAACAATTATAATTGAGGTATTCTTTTCCTTATATTAGCAATGAAAAAAATGCTTTATTCAATTTTAATAAAATATTTCCCTTCCTAGGTTAAAAAAAAGAATAAGGCTAGGTGAAAGTCATTTATAAGAACTGTTTATAAATTAGTTCTTTATTCCTCACCACTGAGAGAAATCTACCGAAAAGACGGTATGTCCTAGCTCTTAGGACAGTCTCAGATCAGAGTTGCAAAGTTCGGTTACAGCAACATAAATGAGCAGCGTAGTAGCAGAAATGACCTCAGGTCGTGTGACCAGAATGACCTGCCCCGGGGATTTTTCATGGCTAAGGAACCAAACTCATAACTCTCTTTGTCATCTGTTCTTATTAAAATTAATAAATAGAAATTGTCCCTTTAGACATTTAGAAATGTCTAAAGAAATTCCTGTGTCTACAACAGAGCTATCAGGCAGGTGACAAACACATGTTTTCTAACACTATTCCTAGAAAAGCTGCATCTGCCATCTGTTATTTATGTTTGTTTCCACTTTATACATATGTTCAGATCGCTTTCGATATGCCACTCTAAATATAACCAAAGGTTTTTATCTCAGTAACACCTCCTGGAGCAAATAACGTTTGCCAAGGAAGCTGACAAAATCAGAGCCTGCATCTACACAAACACTGGAGATCTGGGACTCATTTATCTGTACATTTTATACCTGACCTGTGCGTAATCACAGGACAGGAAGAAAACATTTTAAAGAAAACGTAACATTTATATATAGTATATTCCTCAATTTCACTATGAATCAGTTTCAGCATATTCATCCTTTACACAAAGATCTATAGAAAATGCACTTCCAAAATGTCAACAAAACAGCCTATTGGAAAGATAAAACTGAGAGTTTTGCTTATTGTAGCAAAGGAGAACACTTCCTTAACAGAATCATAATATCATTACAGAGAAAAGAATACAATGATTAGATACTGAGATTTTGAAGTTCCTTCTAAGGCCGGTCTTTGAATGTGCAGACTTGGTTAAGATAGAGTAAAGATCATGACATACAGTTGAACCTTAAATAATATGGACATTAGGGCCTCTACCCTCTGCACAGTCAAAAATCCTTGTATAACTCATGATTCCCCCAAAATACACCTACTAATAAACCTACTGTTAACCAATAACACAAACACGTGATTAACACATATTTTGTATTTTATTTATTATATACCATATTCTTACAATAAATAAGTTAGAAGAAAATGTTGTAAGAAAATCATAAGAGAAAATGCATTTACAGTATTATATTTATGGATTCCATAAATTGATGTCATCTGTTCATAAGATGAATCATCAGTCAGTACCTGCATCAATATTGTCTTACATGAATCAAAACACCATAGACATTAGATACATTACTAACACCAGACATCAAAGATGAAAAAAATAATGTAAAAGAAGTTCATTATTATTTATGGATATAATGACCCATGCATTGATAATGAACAAACAGAAATATGATTGTTTTATGGTATAGCGTAATCAGTATGAAGCTTTATGGTAGCCAGCCATGCAATAATGAAGGAATTGTTGTAAAATGTTTATAGTAGGTAGCATTATAGTCATTTTCATAATACAGTATTGAAAACATTGCTACTGTTTTTTAAAACCACTTACCTGTGATAAGAGGCTGACATGCAGTTTCTCCAATTATAAGAGAGAGAAGCACACTGTACAGTAACTAATTTTTAGGAAGCAAAGTTATCAGAGAGTAAGTAAAGTAGCACATTATTAGTTTCATATTAAATATCACTCACCGTATGCTTATGGAAAGATCAGGTGTGTGCACTTCCCTACACGTCCTGCACATGACGTTCCAGACGATGATACCGAGGCAATGATGATGACACAAAAACGTTTCACACAGATCTTGCCACACATTTACTAGGTTTTCACACAAAGACACTCAGACGCAGCAGAAAGTTTAGGAACTGTGCGGCGTGATGATTGTCTACTCCGTGGGTGGAAACGGATCATCACATGGGTCTTCATCCTCATCATCTCACACTGAGCAGACGCAGGAGGAAGAGGAAGGGCTGGTCCTGCCGCGTTGGGTAAGAGAAGCAGGAAAGACAGAGCACGAGGAAGGGGAGGCAAGAGAAGCAGGCACACTTGGTGTAATTTCATAAAAAAACGTAGTAATTTCTCTTTGACATTTTTGCTTTTTCTTTTCTCTAAAACGTTCTATATCTTGCTAATACGTCTTTCAGCATCTGCTTTAGTGTCAGTGTCCACCTCGCAGAAGGATCCTGTCATAAAAGAAGTCAAACAGGCAGAACTCTTCGGCCAGACTGTCTAATGCCAGATCGTCCTCCGGCTCTGGTTTGGAAGGACTCATCCCTATCAAGTCGTATTCTGTTAATTAGCTCTTGAATTTGTCCAAGATGCAGATCTTTCAATGCTTCAAACTCCCGCTCCCACCCACCCACCCACCCACCTTTTTTTTCTCTTTTCTTTTTTTTTCCGTATCCAGTCTTCTTTTGTGATTTCTTTGATTGGCTCTGTCGTAAACCCTGTGAAGTCACGCATAGCACGTGGACATGGTTTTCCCCAATAGGAATTTATTGTTTCAAATTGTGTAGCTTTTTCTGTAACAATGATGGCATCTTCAATGGTGTAATCCTTCCAGACTTTCATGATGTGTTTATTGGGGTTCTCTTCTGTAGCATTTACAATCTTTCCCATTGAGTGTCATACGTAATGAGCCTTAAAGTTCCCGATGACCCCCTAATCTAGAGACTGAGTTAGAGACATTATGTTTGGGGGCAAGTAGACCACTTTGTTGTCTTTGGTATTGAACTCATGGGGATTCTGTGTGGCCAAGGGCATTGTCCAATATCAAAAGAACTTTAAAAGACAGTCCCTTATTGGTAAGGTACTTCTTGACTTCAGAGACAAAGCATCAATAGAGTCAGTCTCGAAAGAGAGTTCTTGTCAGGCCTTCCTGCTACACAACCAAAAAGCGTGGTGTCTGTCTTCTCCCTTCAAGGCTCAGGGATTAGCCGCTTTGTAGTTAAAGGCAGTCCTGCTCATAAACCCAGCTGCATTTGCACAAAACAGTAGACTTAGTCAGTCCCTTCCTACCTTAAATCCTGGTGCTTGCTTCTCTTCTCTGTGAGTAAATGTCTTTTGTGGCTCCCCCCCACCCAGAATAAGGCACTTTTGTCTGTATTAGAAACCTGTTCAGGCAGAGATCCTTGCTTCTCCGTGGTTTTCCTAATAGTGTCTGGGAACTTGTCTGCTAGCTTTTGGCCGGCAGAGTCTGCTGCTTCTGTTACCTTGATATTTTTAAAGCCAAACCTCTTTCTAAAATTACCAAACCGTCCTTTGCCGGCGTTAAATTACCCAACTTTAGATCTCTCAGCTTCTTTTTGGTTCAAGTGGTCATGTGATGACTTTGCTTTTCCTTGGATCATGTTGAAGTCTGTAGCCTTTCTTATAGTCCTGCACCTACATAAAGGCTGCATTTTCAATATAAGATAAAAAGGTATTTCACAAGAAGTGCAAGGTTTTTTATGCCTGCTGGCATAGCTGCAGTGATGGCTTCATGAATTTCCTTTTCTTTTTTTACAATGGTCCTTACGCTGTATTCATTTATCTTGGAGTGATTGGCAACTATGGTACCTATCAATCTGTTCGCCTTTTTCTTGTAATGTCATGACTTTTCTCTGCTTCTTGGGAGTCCTTCTAGCATCACTATGGTACTTCATACAGGTCCTATGGTGTTATTCAGCTTTTACAGTGTCGCACTGTATGATGAGAGATCACTTTTTACTGCAAAATGCAACTTGTTACAGAGAGGTGAGATGATCAGCTCACACAGAGCTGATTCGTGCCACACGGTGTTTCACGCGGATGCCCACAGCACACGCACTCACCGCGGCAGCGACGGGAAACTGCGGAATTGTTGCGGTAGTACAGGAGGCACCATAGTTAATTTTATGCAGTGATAACTTAATACTACATTTTTTAAAAGATTTATTTATTTATTTATTTGACAGACAGAGATCACAAACAGGCAGAGAAGCAGGCAGAGAGAGAGGAGGAAGCAGGCTCCCCGCTGAGCAGAGAGCCCGATGCGGGGCTCGATCCCAGGACCCTGAGATCATGACCTGAGCCGAAGGCAGAGGCCTAACCCACTGACCCACCCAGGCTCCCCTTAATTCTACATTTTTACATTTGTTTACATTTCTCTCAACTGCAAATCGTACAATGTATGGTCAGTAAGTGTTAGTATGTGTAAGTTTTGATAAATTTTAACTTTTTATAATTGATTTATGTATATTTCATGGTAGTTAATGATAAGGTCGACTAGCATCTATTTACACTTAATGCATTCATGGAATTTCTAAATTTTTCTTAATTTTTTTTCAATATTTCTAGGATATGTGGTTTGTCTGCCAGTTTTTTCTTACTATGGGAAATCTCCAAAAAGTTTTTCAATATATTCATTGAAAAAAAATCTGCGTGTAAGTGGACCCTCATCGTTCAAACCAGTGCTGCTCTAAGGTCAGCTGTCATAGTTCAGCGTCAGAGCCACGGCGAGGTGAAGGTACGGAGGTACGAGTCTCATGAGTCCTGGACTGTGAACTGCCGCTTGATGCTTTGCTACCGAACAGTTCGATGGGTCCTCTAGGAAATTACTTGAATAAACAATAAGTAATTCTCCACATTTATCTTCCTGGGCAGGTGTTTTCTAGAATTATAAACTTAAATTGATGAACATAGTGGAATGCCTAAGTCATGTTAATGTACAGTAAGCTGTGTAGTTGTTCTGATTCTCCCATCACCGCTAAATGAGGGGTGGCCCTCCTTCCCAGCGGAACATTGTCTCTGATCTGGCACTTCAGCTCTACCTTCTATGAGTCTGTCTGCCTCTGGTACAGAATACAATATTAATAGTGGATCCTATGGTCACGGATCCATTTCTACAATTCTTTTCTTTCTTTCTTTCTGTGTGTGTGTGTGTATGTGTGTGTGTGTGTGTGAAATGGGTCCTTTGGTTAAATGATATTTTGTGTGCAAGTTTGTGGAGCAGACATTTTGCAATCCTCAGATACTAGGGCTAGCTGACGTTCTGTGGACAGGAGGGGCAAATCCATATTGGCAAGATTGACTACTGGACCCTTCCAGGATGGGAGGAGACCAATGTAGCTGTTGTCCCCTAAAGTGACCAAGCGGAGTCTACTTGCACCCAAGTGACCTTCTCAAGGAATGGCGGCCGATCTGGGGTTTCATGTTGGTTTCTGTTGCTGAAAGATTGGACATTCAGAGATCATCTTTTTAGAGTAGGATTCCGTGCTGTTAGGCCGCGCGTGGCATCCGTCCATGTCAATGTGATCAGTGTCTTCATGTGTCCGTTGCTGCCGTCCCCTGGTTCCCCGGGGGATGAGGCTGGTTGACAGCCACTGGCCAGGGCACTTAGTTTATTTGGCTGTTCAGTGCCTCCGTCATGATCGTATACTCTGGAATCCTCACATTCTCTGTGTACAGCCGGATATCTAGTCACATGCCTCTACCCCGGAGTTCCTTATGCCCAACGTTCCACTCCCTTTCCTTGCAGACCCTCACAAAGTAGCCCGGCCATTGATGGCTCCCAGAAATCTGTATGTATTCTCATCTGAGGTCACTGAGGTCATCTGAGGTGACCAGGTGCACTCTCTTCACTGTCCGTCAAAGGCTCTCCTGACTGTAGTGCTGCTGCCCTCCATTTGGCTTACATGCATATATCCAGCTGACATACATGTGGACCAGCTTTGGGCCCTCGCCTCCTTCAGCTGGTTGTATAGAACTCTCTTCCGACTCCATGGAGCAGCAAAGGGAAGGACTCTGCATGTACGGCGGGTGATATGGAATTCTGACACCTACTCAGCAGTGTGTTTATACCTTCTGGTCCTACTGAGATTAGATCTTGAATGTACCATTTCCATCTCACAATACACTGCTTTGGGGCCTGTCCAATTTTTTGACTTGGAGGATAAAACAAAACACAGCTCACAAAGTGCATTCAGTGTACATGGAAAGTGCTGATCTCTACTAAGGCCTAGTAACAGACCAGAAGCTATTTCTCAGGAAGCATATAATTCCTCACTACAGATGGCGTAATCTTGCTCTAAATCTCCAGAGTACTGCATCGTCGTTTTTCCAGTGATGCTTTCCAGCAAAAACACACACCTTCCCCACCACTAACATACCTAACACCTCGGTTCTGGTGTCATACGGCCCTAGCAACAGCACTGCTGAGCCTGTATCTACTCCAGGCTTAACCCAAGGCTGCCAGCTTTATATTTCATCCGGTTTCATCCAGGATTTTTAGGTGTGGAATGTGATGCCTTCAGAACAAAAATGGCCTACCAGGTACTATGGGGGGGGGGTGTTTTTGATGCTAGATGACACAACACAATTCTCAGATTTTGAACATTGCAGATGGCTAAAGAGCGTCGTCCATGGCTTTGGGAATTGTGAGTTTTTCAATTTCTGTAAGAGCAGAGATCTGCAAGAAATGAAGGGAGGTTGTCCCATGCATGAGTTCAGGACCAGAGTTCCAGAATTTCTGAAATGTTTCATTTGTGGGCACATGTGGTGCCACTTACAGTGCCCAGTGTGTCAGCAGTGGGGTCTGATGTTCGATCTAGTGCATCAGGAATGTGTGAGAGACAGAAAAAGCTGCACAGAGACAGAAGCAGAGAGACCTCTGGAGGGAAACTGTGTATCATATAGAGAAGACGATAGTTCTTTGGGCATTAAAGAATAAATACAAAATCCCACCCAGAAAGGACACATGGTTTAGTCTTGGTTTTGTGCTCCTGATTTTCTTCTCTCAGCCCCGGCCTCTCCCTAGTCACAGTTTCCCTGAACACCCGGCCACCAAGGTTCTTGAGTGCAGCCCAAGTCCACACAGTCCCATCAACTTCCGATCCCTTGAGCAGGGGAACGGTAAACATCACACGGAAGTAAGCCGTTGCAGTAGGAAAGAAAACTGACCAGGCTCTTCCACACGTGGCATCGATTGATCTGGTTATATACCAGTGTATTCACTGCCTGTTGCCACGTTAACAAATTGTTACAAGCTTAGTGGCTAAAAGCAACACATATTTAATACATTACTCTACAAGTCGCAATCCAGACTCAATCTACCTGCTCTGAAGTCCAGGTCTGAGCAAGGGGATTTGTCTTGGAGGCTCTAGGGGACAATTAATTTCCCTACCTTTGCCAGGCTACCTACTGTCCTTGGCTCAGGGCCTCTTCCTCGGCCTTCAAAGATGGCAGCAGAGCATCTTCAAACCTTGCTCCTTGCCATCTAATGCCGCCATAATCACACTGCTTTGTACTTTTCTTGTACTCAAATCTTCTTTTGCCTCCTTCTAATAAGGGCATTTGTGATTCTATTTAGGGCCCACCTAGAAAATTCAAGATAATTTTTCATCCCAAATTCTCAACTTCACTACACTTGCAAAGTCCTTTCTGCTGTATAAGGTAACATTCACAGATTCCAGAAGTCAATGTATGGGTCTATTTGTGGGACACACTTCAGCCTACTCCCACCAGTTAGGAGCGGAATTGTCCGGTGGGCTCCTCCTTATATCTACTCCAGTGGCTCCTTATGTAAGACGCGTCTGAGTCACCTGTGACCAGATCTTCAGGTTGGGAGAAACATCCTCTAACTAAACACAGTCCCAGTAAAGCAAAGAAAAGCAAACGTATGCATCCAGTGCTGGATATGTATCCGGTGTTGGAGATGTATGGATGAGGTTTCATCCTCAGTTACCTTTGTAGTTCGTTGACTTGGAGAAGGTGGTATAAAGAAAGGAAATGCAGTGAATAGTTTGGAGTTATTTTCCTCAAACCATGAAATAAATTCCATTTATTGTGAGCATCTAAACTATTAGTTAAAGATAAAATTATCAATATTCTCTTTCTATCCTTAGTAATCAATTTTCCTGTGCAATTAAAATGTTTTCTTCTTCATAATCTTCTCCAATAGTGTATGAGAATGTTGAATGTTGTGCTAAGTCCAGAAAGCTCTAAATTAGTGTAAAATCCAGGTAAGACTGACAATCTAAGTAGATAACATTAGCATACTAAATTCTTTCAGAATTTGAAACAGCATTAAATTTATATTCATAATAATACTGAAGTGATCTTTCATGAGAAGTCCCCTTTAAAAAGTTCCTGTAAATTATATACTAATGGAACATATGTTCATTAAGAGTTTCCTACTGAAGGCCGTTATACATAAATTACTAGTGGGTATTGGGACTGAATATCTCTCCATGTATTCTAAAGATGCAACTGAAATGAGTGAGAAAGCAAATACACAGAAAACAAAACAAAACAAAACATTTTTCTTGCATGAAAAAATTTATTTTGTGTTTTAAGCCTGTAGAACTATAATATATTTTTTCATTCATACCTTTAATGATTTCAAGATTGCTAAGACATGGCCTATTATTAGAAACAAAGTGGTTAAAAAACAAAAAAAGGATAAAATATGAAAACTAGTGATTACAGTGTACTGAATGAGTAAATGAATAAATGGAGAGCAGTCCAAGAGAGTTTATTTTCTACTTTAATGTGAACAAAAGGAAAGGTCGTCTTTATTATTTGTTTTCTTGTTTAGAATTTTAGGTTGCATAATTAGGAAGCATTGCTTCATACTACTGGCAAACATTAAGATTTTAAACTTCACAGAATGCATCATTTGATTTCATAGTAGCCTAGTATTATTCTGTAATATACCATGGGAGAGATTTCTAGATGGCTATCAAATCTGTTGCCTTTTTTAATTGATGAACAAAGTTGAGTTACTTTTCCCAACATTTCTTTTTGTTAGATGTAGTCATATGCCTCTCTATGCGATGGAATATGAGCAAAGGTATAGCACTTCCAAGACATCTACGTGGGATTCTTTTTTCACCTTCCTTTTTAGTTGGCTTAATTTACGTGGGTAAAATGATCTTGGAAGCTATATGCTGATGATGGTAAAGCAACAGAATGGGAGGTACACGTGTCCTGCCTTAGAGAAGAGCGATCTACTGATGAGGAGTTCAGGAGAGTGGAAAATAAGCTGCTCTCTTGTTCATTAAGCCATCATACAATTTTTGTCATTGCAGTGAATATTACACTGAACAGAATAATTTGTGACTGTTTAGACTAAACAGAATGATTTATATAAAAAAGCACGTTTTCTATCTAAAAGAAATTAGGCTGAATCAGCAGGTTATGTGACAGAGCTGCTGGGTACGTGTCTCACAGAGTCAAACAATGAATGAATCTCGGGGACACAAAGGGTGAAGTGAAAGTTTATTAAATGAAGGTGAAGACAAAAAAAAAAAAAAAAGTAAAAATGTTATCTAGAATGAGAGGGGTCCTGAATGGTTGCCATGGGAAGCTCTTAGGGGGGCCTTTATTGGTCAATCTTTTTTTTAGAAAACTGACCAGAGAACATGGCAACTATCTTGTTTATAACATTTCAGACAAACAAGGCGAATTTGTAAATATCATGAACGAGCTCATCTGTATTTAGAACAAACAAGGTGGATTTATGTTCCTTTCTCTCTGGTTACAAGGATGCAGCCCACAGAATGGGGGAAGATATTTGCAAATGACATTACAAAGGGCTGATACCCAAGATCTATAAAGAACTTCACAGACACATGAAAAGTGTTCTTCTTCATTAGACATCAGGTTAATTCAAATCAAAACCACATTGAGATACCACCTTACACCAGTTAGAATGGCAAAAACCAACAAGGCAAGAAGCAACAAATGTTGAAGAAGTTGTGGAGAAAGGGGAACCCTCTCACACTGCTGGTGGGAATGCAAACTGGTGCAACCACTTTGGAGAACAGTGTGGAGATTCCTTAAGAAATTAAAAATAGAGCTTCCCTATGACCCTGCAATTGCACTCCTGGTTGTTTATCCCAAAGATACAGATGCAGCGAAAAGAAGGGCCACCCATATCCCAATGTTCATAGCAGTAATGTCCCCAGTAGCCGGACCATAGAAAGAGCTGAGATGACCATCCATAGACAAATGGATAAGGAAGATGTGGTCCATATACACTATGGAGTATTATGCCTCCATCAGAAAGGATGAATCCCCAACTTTTGTAGCAACATGGACGGGACTGGAAGAGATTATGCTGAGTGAAATAAGTCAAGCAGAGAGAGTCAATTATCATATGGTTTCACTTATTTGTGGAACATAAGGAACAGCATGGAGGACATTAGGAGAAAGAAGGGGAAAATGAAGGGAGAGAAATCAGAGCGGGAGACGAGCCATGAGAGACTGTGGACCAGGAGACAAACTGAGGGTTTTAGAAGGGAGGGAAGGGCGTGAAGGGATGGGGGAGCCTGGTGGTGGGTATGAAGGAGGGCACGGACTGCACGGCGCACTGGCTGTTATACACAAGCATCGACTTGTGGAGCACCGCATCAAAAACTAACGGTGTACTGTATGGTGACTGACAGAACATAGTAAAAAAAAAAAAAAACAAAACTAAAAAAAAAATAATAAAGATCTCCATGTGTAACATTTCTGCTCATCTGGGATTTCTGTGAGCCTGGTCAGGGGAGTCAGGCACCTCCTGTCTCTCCTTGCCTAAACTTTAACCCTTTCCTTACTCAGTTGTATATTATGCCTCTGTCTTGAAAGAAGTATAAAATGGTATTTCCTTTGTTTTTATAAAATTGGTTGAGGTAACAGAAATTAATAATTTTCTGAGATCAAGAATATTTAAAGTAACTTTGGGCTAGACAAAACAAAGAAAAATGGAGCAGGATAAAGACAAACACAATGTAGAAACTACAAAACTTCTTACAAACTGCCAGATGTTTCTAATTCTTTATTAAAACTATAAACCTCCCTCATAATTCCCTCAGACGGTTTGCATACAAAGTCCTAATAGTGCTAGCCTGGGGTTATTAATTTATAAAATCCACCACTCTGAACTCTTTTCCTATCTCAAGTTGATGTTCCCAGAGCATGCTGGGCAGAGGAACATTCCTGTCTTTATAAGTAGAGTGTACATTAGCAGTGTGTTTTTTATCAACCTGACTTTCTAACCAGTGAGATAAGGCTCCTTGGCTTAAGCTCAAGTGACTTTGAAATGTTCGAAAGTATTTATAAGAAGACATTTTCAGGAAAAACACCACAGGAAGTACATTTCTTAGTATATGCTGCAGATAACTTAAAAAAGTCACAGCTATGAATTAGTAGAGATTGATGAAAGTATCAGGCAGTGTAAACATGCAAGCCCAGAAGAGGCATGTACAAAATGCTCCACATCACTCAGCATCAGGGAAATACAAATCAAGACCACAATGAGACACCACCTCACACCAGTCAGAATGGCTAAAATTAACAAGTCAGGAAATGACAGATGCTGGCGAGGATGCGGAGAAAGGGGAACCCTCCTACACTGTTGGTGGGAATGTGAGCTGCTGCAACCACTCTGGAAAACAGCATGGAGGTTCCTCAAAATGTTGAAAATAGAACTGCCCTATGACCCAGCAATTGCACTACTGGGTACTTACCCTAAAGATACAAACGTAGTGATCCAAAGGGGCATGTGCACCCGAATGTTTATAGCAGCAATGTCCACAATAGCCAAACTATGGAAGGAACCTAGATGTCCATCAACAGATGAATGGATAAAGAAGATGTGGTAGATATACACAATGGAATACTATGCAGCCATCAAAAGAAATGAAATCTTGCCATTTGTGATGATGTGGATGGAACTAGAGGGTATTATGCTGAGTGAAATAAGTCAATCAGGGAAAGACAATTATTATATGATCTCCCTGATATGAGGAATTTGTGAGGCAAAATACAGGGTCATGGGGGGTAGGAAGGGAATAAATGAAACAAGATGGGATCGGGAGGGAGACAAGCCATAAGTGACTCTTAATCTCACAAAACAAACTGAGGTTTGCTGGGGGGACGGGGGTAAGGAGAGGGGGTTGGGGTTATGGACATTGGGGGTGGTATGTGCTATGGTGAGTGCTGTGAAATGCGGAAACCTGGCGATTCACAGACCTGTACCCCTGGGGCTAATAATACATTATATGTTAATAAAAAAATTATTAAAAGAAAAGAAAGAAAAGGCATGTACAGTGTGTCTCCTGATCTTCAGAACGCTTCAGTTTGGGTAAGACTTCTGTAAAAACTTGACTTAAAGCAATACCAATTCTCATGGGCTCTTTGTAAGAGGAAGAAACATATTATGACCATGGTTTTCAGTTGCTCAAGTGGAAAAAAATGTTACAGCGTCTAGTGGAGCTGCCATTTCATCATCTCATAGATGTTAAGTCAAATGAATAGAAATAAATAAGCAACCAGGAGAGAAGCTAACATAATATACATCTAAAGAAAGAAGTTAATACGGGCTTCACACATGATTTCCTAAAGATTTTACAAAGTCCCGATTTAGTCTTTTGAAAGTTGCCATAACAACTTCACTAGGGATATGCTAATCCCAAGGCCTGGCAGATGGAATGCTAATGCTTTGGCAACTGGCAGGGAAGGATCCTCAACAAATTGCTAGTTACTTCATTGTGATTTTGAAACATCCTCTGGAGGGTAACTGTCATTATACTCCTTAATGTTACATTATAACTCATAGATTCTGACATCGTTATTTAGCTGAAGCCAAACTGCTGTGAGTGTTTTATCTTTTGGAGAATTCCAGAAAGCAAACTGATTAAGTAAGCAAGCAAGCTACACATTGGGGGCAGATCCAATTCCTCTAGTGATGACTGACTCTCAAACTATTTTTGCTTGTGTGTGTTTGATCAAGATCAAGTCGTTCTGTTTATCTGCATGTTCATGGTGAGTTGTGTATTTACCCAAACGGTGGCTTCGTGACATGCCTTTTCAAACCATCTATTGGCAAAGTATCAATACCCAGTGAACGGATTATTTAGGAGAAGCAGCTGTTTCAATCATCTAGCAGCTCCAATTAGTTGATATGTGTGACTGTGCTGGCTTCATACAATATTAGCACATCCTGGTTGCTCAATAATTATTAAAATCAATTAGGAATACTGGAAATAGCAAAACGAAGAGGGCATTACTGGAGCAACTGATAATTTGAGGAGATATTTTAGGCATATTCCAAACTAATCATAATATGCATGTAGGAGGAAAGAAAGGACAGGACAAGGAAACTTCCGCATTAATGGAGCTCATCAGTGGTATACCAGAGCCAGTTCCCACCAGCTTGCAGGAGCTAAGTGTTAAATTTTGAGGAAGTTTGTGAGTCCGTTATTAAACAAAAATTTTACTTAAAAATAAATAGCATAAATTTAAAATGAAATAAACTATACTAAAATGGTAATAGTTAAATGTCATCACTTCCTAACTGTTTTACTACATTTAACTCTTTTTTATTCTCCTAGATTTATTTATACCTATTATATGTGTAAAGTGGACATACCATATAGGGGTGTGCAACTGCATGTACAGTCTCCCCAATTCCGCATTCAGTGATGATTCACAAATATGGAAATTGGCCACAGTGGATGGGCTCATGGAACTATGGAAATAAACAAATGCTACAGTTTGATATTTAATATTTGCAGATATTCATCATTCTGTTGCAAATCTGCAAGTTTTTTTCGGATATTTGTGAGCCAACATAGGATCTATAGACTAAATTCTTAATTGGCAAGTACCTGGAAAGTCTTCCATGCCACAAGAGTTATAATGTACAACGATCACCCGTTATGCCACTGAATTTACCTCGTAACTTATGTGGAAATGCATTCAGATAAGCCCCTTTGAATCCATATCTTAGAACTTTTCAACCAATAGTTTTTGTAGTAAATATTATAAAATAAGAGCAAATCTAATAAAAGGCGAAAGTTGTACTTGGTAGACATAAAACCAGCTGAATTTCTGAAATCATAGTAACGCCGTCCTTGTTTTGTAAGGACAGAATGTTCATGGCAATGTAACAAGCTGACTGGAAGAGCCAAAGCCCGTCCTGTAGAACCCCGTTCTCTAGCAGACTTCAGACTTCACCACCAAGATATTATTATTGTTGTTTAAGTCTCCCTCCCCCGTTTTCAGGTTTTTATTTAAATTCCAGTTAGCAGACCTACAGTGTTTGTCAGCTTCAAGCGCAGGGTCCGGTACTTCATTGCCTGCATACAGCACCCACTTCTCTTCACAAGTGTCCTCCTGGATGCCGTCACCCGTTAGCCCACCCTCGGCCCACCTCCCTCCATCAGCCCTCAGCATGCTCTCTGTAGTGAGGAATCCATTTCTTGGTCTCTCGCTCGCTCTCTTTCCCTTTGCTAGTTCGTTGTGTTTCTTAAGTTCCATGTATGACTGAAATCATATGGTATTTGTCTTTTTCGGTTTGACTTGTTCTGCTTAACGTAGTACTCTCTGCTTCTAGTACATGTGCAGCGAAGTGAGCACAACAGACTACTCCCTCGCTCCATCCACATCACTGCAAATGGCAAGATTTCATCCTTTCTAATGACCTAGCCATGTTCCGCTGTGTATACGTACGGTCTTCTCTATACATTCATCAGTCAGCGGACACTTGTGCTGTTTCCGTAACTTGGCTGTTGTCGCTAATGCTGCTAGAAATATCAGTGTGCGCATATCCCTTTGAATTAGTGTTTTTGTATTCTTTGGGTAAACCCCCAGTAGTGCAATTGCTGGGTCATAGGGTTGTTCTGTTTTTAACACTCTGAAGAGCCTCCATACTGTTTTCCACAGTGGCTGCACCAGGTTGCATCACACCAACAGCGCAAGAGCTTCCCCTTCTCCACATCCTTGCCAGCACCTGTTTTTTCTTGTGTTGTTGATTTTAACCATTCTGACAGTGTGAGATGACATCTCATTGTAGTTTTGAGTTGCATTTCCTTGATGATCAGTGATGTTAAGTGTCTTTTCATGTGTCTGTTGGCCATCTGTATGTCTTCTTCAGAAGAATGTCTATTCAGGCCTTCTGCCCATTTTTAATTGGGTTATTTGTTTTTTGGGTGTTGAGTTGTATTTTTTCCTTCTTCAATAAACCTATAATTGATTTTAAATTCTGTGTACTGACTTGTACAAAAATCTAAATTTCTTCACAATTCTTTTTGAATATTGTTCTAGAAAGTTTGATTTATTTAGTATAATTCTGGTTGTAAGTCTTTTAGTCATCATCTCTCTGTCTATACCTTGGGAAAGAGAGAACTATATTTGTGACTTGTTCAGCTTAATTATCAACCTACTAGGCAGAATTGCACTCACTGCCCTTTCCTTAAAGTGTAAGAGTCCTTTGTTAGGTCGGCTTATTGTACAACTCCAAGGAATACTGCCACGTGCAACACCTCCTGCCTTGCTCATTTTACAACAGAGCCTTTGTGTTTCCTCAGCAACAGTTACTGCTCTATTCTGTGTGATTTTCTTAAGTTTCAAAATTAATGCTCAACTGGCCAATACTATGATGTTTATTTTCTGCAAGGTAATTTGCACTTCAGTCAAAGATAACCAATGAGGAGCTGGCATAGGAAGCTGTTCTCTCTATCCTGTCCTTTGGTCACTAATAGAATTTTTACTTTGTTCAAATTACTTTCCTAAACTTTATTGTTTGAAGTAATTGGTACAGACTAGAATCTATTTTGAAGTTTTTTTAAGGGTTTCAGGTTTAAATGTATAAAAGTTAAGAATGTATAATAGCCATTTTCAAACATTAAAAAGAAGCATTGCCTTCTAAAAGGTCTTTAGGAAATTGAATTTTAAAATACTGTTATTGTTTTTGTCTTTTTGAAGTAATCATAATACTGTTGGATATTCATAATAAATGAATTTACTCTAAATCAATCCACTGAAAATGGAATCCTACTATTTCCTTCCACTCCCCTCTTTTTGCTCCAGCTTTACTCACTACCACAGAGTCTACCTTTGCTGAAGGCTGCATTGTTTCAGCGCACTGATTTTCTTGAAACCAGAGATAGGAATGCAAAACAAGACTATTTAGGATGGATTGTCAAAACAACAGCTGGGTTTCACAGATTTTGCTAAAATTGCTGATTGTTCAGCATTTGAAAATACTTTTCTCTTAGTCTTTTTTTAAACAAACATGAACTTTGCTACTAAGTCACCATAGATAAATAAAATCCATTCTGTTCCTGCCTTTTCAAATATGAATTAACCCAAAGACCCTTAAATAAGGGGGAGGGGAAGAACTGTAAACCATACATTCACTGTGTAAGGATCCAAAGTGTCCGAGTTCTAAATTTGAAAATCTGATTTTTTCCAATAGATAAATCTAGTTAAGAAATGTGTGTGTACATGTGTATGTCTGTGTTCATTTTTGTTTAAGTGCATATTAATTTATTTCATTGAAATAGAAAGTCAGATAGATACTGCTGTGTTCACATACTATAGTTTTCTGTTCAATATGCTAATACAGGCTGCTCACTGAAAATATGTTATCGTTTAGAGCGTGCAAAAGTGAAAGCATTTAATTCTCTGAGCCTATAAACACATGGAGTAAACCAATAGTGTTTTAGGTTTTTTTATTCATGGACAATAATATGAATATAAATACAGCAAAGGTCTAACTTTTTTTTAACCAGGATTTAACTCGTTCATCTGAGCCTGAAGGGTGGTCGGTAGAAGCTCCACAAGCCAGAACACAAGGAGAAAAGATATTTTAGAAAATAAGTGCAGGCAAAACCTCTGTGAGACAGTTCCAGAAAGCATAATATATGTATAATTGTAATACCAGGAGAAATGAGAGAGAATAGAAAAGAAATTTTGAAATAGAATGGCCAAGAATGTTTTAAAATTAACGGAAGACAGCAAACCACAGCTACAGACCAAAGTTCCACACAGGTGTGTGTTGCTCTCGACCCGCAAGAACGACACGTAGCCTGGTCTCTTGTTAATGTTGCTTTTTTTTTTTTTCTCATACCACACTTGCTTATATGCAGTAGGGCACCCTATCAGAAGACAGATATTCTCAAGACATCCAATCACAGACCTGCTGCTAGGCTTCCCCTAGTTAGTCTATCCAGGGTCTGCTTTTCCTCCCCCACATGGGCTGCCGCTGATACTGACTTGTTTACGTGGAGGTCTGTTTTGGCACCTGGCCAGGCACCATCTTGCAATGGCGGGGACCTCCTTGGCCACAGGCGGTCCCCAACATCTCCCCCTTTTTTGTTTTATGGCAGGGATCGTGCCTGTCTTAGGTTGTCAACAGTAGAAAACATCCTTACCCGTCATTAGACATGAGATAGCAAAGATCTCTGTCCTGTCTTAGGTTGGCATGTCTCTCTGCTGATCTTACCCGTCTTTGACTACCGATCCAGCATGCTTAACTATATTTGGGGGGATGTTCCAGCTTCGATCGCCAGTAGAGCTTGTACTAGGGCTCGCTTTTGCTCCTGATGTTGTCGTCTCCACTGACATATTTTCTTAGTGAGAAATAGCATGCCAATGAGGAGAAGGACAAGCAGACCAATCGTTCCAGCCCATTGTTTAGTAAAGTTAGAAACATTGCCGAGTGCATTTAGTATGTCTGGAAATGATGCGGGCTGTACACAAGTACTATTAACCTTAGTGATCTCAGCAAGAAGGCTCTGTGTAAAATTTTGAAAGTCTTCAGACCAGGTGCCTTGTAAATATCGGGAGAGCAGTCGGGAGGAATTGCTAATCTGACTAAGGCTAGAGAATTTTACAGGGGTAACACAGAGCGCAGAAAAAGGAACAATACAACCAACACTCAGTATTTCAGCTAAGCCTAGGGTTTGATTGGTGGTAAAGAATGGGGGGAAAATAAAGGAAGAATTAGTTAAGGGTAAAGGATAGGGCCAAGCTTTCAGAATAGCCCATAATTCATGTGTCGCTGTCGGGGGAATTAGGAATATCAGAGTCCCCCATGACAGTAGGAGGATCACGGCTTCCTCTGTCCTCATCTTCGTTCTCAGGGGCTTTCTGGACCAATCTCTCTGGAATCCAAATCGGCACTTCTTTGTCCTGTGGGAAAACACAAACGGAGCCTCTGCTCCAGATTAATACAGGATCCGGGCCTTGAGTAAGTGCTGAAGCAAGTACTTGTCCTTGAATAATGCTGTCATTAATATCCCTGCATACCTTAATGTATGTGCTTAAATCTTTAGCTTTCCATGGCCTAATGGCCTCTTTACACCATTTATTGGCTTGCTCATAGGCCAGTTGCTTAATTAAAGGCATGGCTGTGTCAACATCCCCAAATATTCTCCCAGCTGTTTGCATCAATCTTGCAACAAAATCAGCATATGCTTCATTTGGTCCTTGTATCACCTTAGATAGTTGACCCTGCAAGTCCCCACTGCCCTGGAGGGTCTTCCATGCTTTAGTAGCGGCAGCTGCAATCTGCATGTATATGGCAGGGTTGTATGGCAGTTGGTTATGTTTACTAGCGTATGGCCCCATGCCCATAAGCATATCCAGATTCCATTGTGGATTGCCTGCCGTGGCATTATGCCGTGCAACATCCTGGGAATACTCTTGCCATGCTGTCTTCCAGACCAAATATTGCCCTCCAGAGAGGGCTTCCCTTGCTAAATTCCCCCAATCTTCGGGGATTAAATTCATGCCTGCTATGGACTCCACTAGAGAAATAGTAAATGCTGCCTGAGGGCCATACTGCATGACCACTTCCTTTAATTGTTTAACTAATTTAAAGTCCAAGGGCTGGTGACATCTTTGATGATTTTGGTCCTCTAGAACTGGGAACATTGAACTGCTATTGGCCCCCCTCCATGCGGTCTTCCAATCCTCATTGGCAGAGGGACGACATTTACATGTCATCTCCTCCGCCAGGGGATTGTAGGGAGGTGGAGCATTAGGGGTCACTGCTGAACAGGGAGGGCCTAGTTTTAATTTGAACTTCCGCTCTAGCTCCTCCCCCGACATTTCTTCTTCCCCTTCGCTAGAACTGCTCCTTTCCGAAGCACGAAATGAGCGTTCTTCTTTCACCTCCTCGAGTGCCTCAGTGCCCTCCTGAATAGCTGAGTCACATCTCGGCTTACGTCCTCCCAGGCACCCTCCGACTAGAGTCCATATAACTAACGTTCCCGGCGGCAATGGTTTGTGCTTATCCCTCTTCTTAAAATCCTCGCCTAAATGGTCCCATTGGGGGATATTTAGCAAGGCCTCGTCCAGAAACCAAGGCGCCACGGTCTCAACTGTATTCAAGAATATCCTAGCAGTTCTCGTTTTTAACGGCGTGCCATTGGCCTTTAGAAGGTCCTTTAGGGCACCCTCCAACCTCGACTTTGACAGTTCAGATCCCATAATTAGAACCCCAACCTAATGGTTGTTCAGCATATACTCGCCCCTAAATCCCGGCTCTAAGGCCGCCCCGCTTCTTATTGCGGACTTGTGCAAGTTTCCCACCACCTTTGTGGTTTTACCCCGCTTACCTGTAGACTTCTCCCTTGCAAGGTTTTTCTATTTTTCTTACTATTTCCCGGGTTTCAGCACCATTTGTCGCTCTCGACCCGCAAGAACGACACGTAGCCTGGTCTCTTGTTAATGTTGCTTTTTTCTTTATTCTCATACCACACTTGCTTATGTGCAGTAGGGCACCCTATCAGAAGACAGATATTCTCAAGACATCCAATCACAGACCTGCTGCTGGGCTTCCCCTAGTTAGTCTATCCAGGGTCTGCTTTCCCTCCCCCACATGGGCTGCCGCTGATACTGACTTGTTTACGTGGAGGTCTGTTTTGGCACCTGGCCAGGCACCATCTTGCAATGGCGGGGACCTCCTTGGCCACAGGCGGTCCCCAACATCTCCCCCTTTTTTGTTTTATGGCAGGGATCGTGCCTGTCTTAGGTTGTCAACAGTAGAAAACATCCTTACCCGTCATTAGACATGAGATAGCAAAGATCTCTGTCCTGTCTTAGGTTGGCATGTCTCTCTGCTGATCTTACCCGTCTTTGACTACCGATCCAGCATGCTTAACTATATTTGGGGGGATGTTCCAGCTTCGATCGCCAGTAGAGCTTGTACTAGGGCTCGCTTTTGCTCCTGATGTTGTCGTCTCCACTGACATATTTTCTTAGTGAGAAATAGCATGCCAATGAGGAGAAGGACAAGCAGACCAATCGTTCCAGCCCATTGTTTAGTAAAGTTAGAAACATTGCCGAGTGCATTTAGTATGTCTGGAAATGATGCGGGCTGTACACAAGTACTATTAACCTTAGTGATCTCAGCAAGAAGGCTCTGTGTAAAATTTTGAAAGTCTTCAGACCAGGTGCCTTGTAAATATCGGGAGAGCAGTCGGGAGGAATTGCTAATCTGACTAAGGCTAGAGAATTTTACAGGGGTAACACAGAGCGCAGAAAAAGGAACAATACAACCAACACTCAGTATTTCAGCTAAGCCTAGGGTTTGATTGGTGGTAAAGAATGGGGGGAAAATAAAGGAAGAATTAGTTAAGGGTAAAGGATAGGGCCAAGCTTTCAGAATAGCCCATAATTCATGTGTCGCTGTCGGGGGAATTAGGAATATCAGAGTCCCCCATGACAGTAGGAGGATCACGGCTTCCTCTGTCCTCATCTTCGTTCTCAGGGGCTTTCTGGACCAATCTCTCTGGAATCCAAATCGGCACTTCTTTGTCCTGTGGGAAAACACAAACGGAGCCTCTGCTCCAGATTAATACAGGATCCGGGCCTTGAGTAAGTGCTGAAGCAAGTACTTGTCCTTGAATAATGCTGTCATTAATATCCCTGCATACCTTAATGTATGTGCTTAAATCTTTAGCTTTCCATGGCCTAATGGCCTCTTTACACCATTTATTGGCTTGCTCATAGGCCAGTTGCTTAATTAAAGGCATGGCTGTGTCAACATCCCCAAATATTCTCCCAGCTGTTTGCATCAATCTTGCAACAAAATCAGCATATGCTTCATTTGGTCCTTGTATCACCTTAGATAGTTGACCCTGCAAGTCCCCACTGCCCTGGAGGGTCTTCCATGCTTTAGTAGCGGCAGCTGCAATCTGCATGTATATGGCAGGGTTGTATGGCAGTTGGTTATGTTTACTAGCGTATGGCCCCATGCCCATAAGCATATCCAGATTCCATTGTGGATTGCCTGCCGTGGCATTATGCCGTGCAACATCCTGGGAATACTCTTGCCATGCTGTCTTCCAGACCAAATATTGCCCTCCAGAGAGGGCTTCCCTTGCTAAATTCCCCCAATCTTCGGGGATTAAATTCATGCCTGCTATGGACTCCACTAGAGAAATAGTAAATGCTGCCTGAGGGCCATACTGCATGACCACTTCCTTTAATTGTTTAACTAATTTAAAGTCCAAGGGCTGGTGACATCTTTGATGATTTTGGTCCTCTAGAACTGGGAACATTGAACTGCTATTGGCCCCCCTCCATGCGGTCTTCCAATCCTCATTGGCAGAGGGACGACATTTACATGTCATCTCCTCCGCCAGGGGATTGTAGGGAGGTGGAGCATTAGGGGTCACTGCTGAACAGGGAGGGCCTAGTTTTAATTTGAACTTCCGCTCTAGCTCCTCCCCCGACATTTCTTCTTCCCCTTCGCTAGAACTGCTCCTTTCCGAAGCACGAAATGAGCGTTCTTCTTTCACCTCCTCGAGTGCCTCAGTGCCCTCCTGAATAGCTGAGTCACATCTCGGCTTACGTCCTCCCAGGCACCCTCCGACTAGAGTCCATATAACTAACGTTCCCGGCGGCAATGGTTTGTGCTTATCCCTCTTCTTAAAATCCTCGCCTAAATGGTCCCATTGGGGGATATTTAGCAAGGCCTCGTCCAGAAACCAAGGCGCCACGGTCTCAACTGTATTCAAGAATATCCTAGCAGTTCTCGTTTTTAACGGCGTGCCATTGGCCTTTAGAAGGTCCTTTAGGGCACCCTCCAACCTCGACTTTGACAGTTCAGATCCCATAATTAGAACCCCAACCTAATGGTTGTTCAGCATATACTCGCCCCTAAATCCCGGCTCTAAGGCCGCCCCGCTTCTTATTGCGGACTTGTGCAAGTTTCCCACCACCTTTGTGGTTTTACCCCGCTTACCTGTAGACTTCTCCCTTGCAAGGTTTTTCTATTTTTCTTACTATTTCCCGGGTTTCGGCACCATTTGTCGCTCTCGACCCGCAAGAACGACACGTAGCCTGGTCTCTTGTTAATGTTGCTTTTTTCTTTATTCTCATACCACACTTGCTTATGTGCAGTAGGGCACCCTATCAGAAGACAGATATTCTCAAGACATCCAATCACAGACCTGCTGCTGGGCTTCCCCTAGTTAGTCTATCCAGGGTCTGCTTTCCCTCCCCCACATGGGCTGCCGCTGATACTGACTTGTTTACGTGGAGGTCTGTTTTGGCACCTGGCCAGGCACCATCTTGCAATGGCGGGGACCTCCTTGGCCACAGGGGGTCCCCAACAGGTGAGCACGTCATATTCAAACTGCAGAAAACTGAAGGAAAGTAAATTCCTGTAAGAAACCAAAGAAAAAATATATTTTACCTAGAGAGGAATGAGGATAAGAATCACAATGGACTAATATGGTAGAATAAAAATCATATATGATCTTTCTCCCTGGTTCCCGGCACACAACTTCTACAACCTCTGAATTGTCCTCAGTGATAGGAGCGTCTTATTCATGCTGATGAGGTGACATACATATTACAGACACGTGCACACATCTGTGTGTGTGTGTATATATATGTATATTCAAGCCAACAATTCCGTTTGTTAATTAAGCACATTTATTCACATCTACTGCTTGTAACCTCAAAGTTCATGCATGTAACAAATGACAACTATTAGTGAGAGTGAATTGTTAAGTTTCCTGAAGAAGAATACCTATATCTGAGTAAACATTGTTATTTTAAACGATGTACTTGGGAGTTTATACATTTCTTCATCACTCGAATGTTTTGACTCTTCTTTTGTAAATTGCAAATAATTTACAACCAACACAGGAAATCAGATTACTATAAGTACAGTCCATGCAATAAATTATATATTACTTTCTCAGCTAAAGGCTACATACCGTAGCCTGATAACACGTTGGACTGAAATGACAAGTTGAAATAAAATTAAATATGCTGTCTAAAAAGTGAATTTTACCCTGCAAGATTTACCTGCATTGGACATATTTGAAGTAAGACTAGTTCCAAAAGTAATTCTGAAGAGCAGTCATATTAAAATATAAATAAGACACACTTTGGCAGCATCTGCTGTACTGTCTTCTCTGCTGCATGCCCCCTCATCCTCTCCTGAAGCCACCAACATGTTGCAGCCACTACATGATACCATCCATTATAGGACGTGAACATCATGGGGACAAATAGATACAAATCCACACGGGGAATTTTGAGGTGGTTACATTGTACCATGTGAAACAGAAGCTGAGCAAGTTAATCAAGGAAAAGCAACAACAAAAGATGAGAGAGAGAAAAAATATGTATTTCTGGTGAACAGAATTTTCCAGTTCATTATTCTAGATCCTACCTTGAACCTGGCCATATCCCTATCCTTAAGCTCTATGAGTGCTACAGACAATTTGTGACCACCTGAATTCACGTTAAACCCTAATGCTCATCAGGCATTAATGAAAGTGATTTCATTTGCAGGTGGGCCTTTGGAAGGTGATTAGGTCATGACAGTGGGGCCCCTGTGAGTGAAATTAGTGCTCTTATAAAAGAGATCCCAGCAAACTCCCTTACCTTTTCTGTTATACAAATTTATAGTGAAAAGGTGGCCATTTGTGAACTAGGAAGTGGGTCTTCACCAGACACTGAATCTAACAATGTGTTGATCTTGGACTTTCCAGCTCCTAGAACTGTGAGAAGTAATTTTCTGTTCCTTATAGGCCTGTTGGTCTGCTCAAATGGACTAAGACAATGATACACCCCAGCGTGACATCATAAATCCTTCCTTTATTGCTTCAAGTAGCTCATCCTATCAAGTTGTTGCCAAAGTGTCTTGACGAATCCCATCTTCATACTGTAGAACACAACTACTCAAAATGTGGCCCAGGGACAGGCACTCCTATATGAGGTGTTTGCTATTGTCAATAATAACTTAAGGAACATGTACCAGATTATTAACTAATTACTTCATTAAGTACACTGTTTAGTTAGCCAACTTTTAAGAAAAATTTTAGCAAACATGTTATCAAGAAGGAAGCATTTAATTGATTTGTATTCCGGCATAGGTCGCTGGTCCCTTTGCTGGTCTATAGATAAAGAAATCACATAGAAATTGAATTAGTAATTTAAAACAGCCCCACACAGAAAGGCCCAGACCCAGATATTTCCCTGAGGAAGTCTGTCAAAAAATTTCAGAAGAAATACCAGTACTTTATAAGTTATCACAGAAAAATGAGGAAGAGGCAATGCTTCCCAACTTACTCTGAGAGGACAGCATTACTCCAGTAAAAAGACAAAATAAGGACATAAAACTAGAGATCATCTTCACTAATATAGATGCAAAAAATCTCAACAGCAACACATAAAAAGGATAATACCACGCCCAAGTGGGATTTCTTCCAGGTATAAAAAGTCAGTTTAAAACTTGAAAATATCAATATATGTTACGTATCACATTGATAGAATAAAGGTTAACAACCGTATGATCATTTCAAACCGACATGGGAGAAGTGCTTGACAGAAGCCAATACCCATTCATGATAAACTTCACAGAAAATGAGAAATCAAAGAGAATTTCCTCATCCTGATAAAGGGCACCTATCAAAAATGTGAGTAGTGTAGTCTGTAATGGTCAAGACTGCTTTCCCTTAATACCAGAAACAAGGTTCCGACGTCCACTCTCGCCATTTTCGTCAACATTGCGTGGGAGTTTTCAGTCGTTACAGTCAGGCAAGAAGAAGAAATAAAATGCGTCCAGATTGGAAAGGAAAAAGTAAAGTCGTCTTTACTCACAAATGACATGAGCTTTAAAAAAAAAAAAAAATTAATCCCAGCGTTGTCAACAGAGTGTTTTATCGGTTTCAGGTGTACCGTAGGGTGACTCAGCGACTCTGGCCATTACTCAGCACTCCTTATGGTGGGTCAGTTCTTAGTCCCCACTGTGTCCCCCCCACCTCCCCTGCGGTAACCATCCGTTTGTTCTCCATGGTTAAGAGTTTATTTCTTGGTTTGTCTCTTTTTTCTGTGTTCGTGGGTTATTGTTTCCCTTAAATTCCATATATGAGTGAAATCATATGGTATTTGTTTTTCTCTGACTGACTTTTTTCACTTAGTATTATACTCTGTGTCCATCTATGTTGTAGCAAATGGCCATGAAAGGCCATAATATTTCATTGTCTAGACACCACCTCGTCTTTCTCCATTATCTACTAATGGGCACTTGGGCTGCTTCCATAATCTGGCTATTGTAAAAGATGCTGCAGTAAACCTAGGGCTGCAGACGTCTTTTCTTTTTTGTATCCTTTGGGGGATAGAATTACCCAGTAGTGGAATTACTGGATTTTATGGCAGTTAAGTATTTAATTTCTGAGGAAGCTCCACTGTTTTCCACAGTGGCTGCACCAGCTTGCTTTCCCATCAGCAGTGCTGAGGGCTCTTGCTTTTCTCTTCAATCCTCGCCAACGCTTGTTGTTTGTTGTGTTTTTAGTATTAGCCATTCTGACAGTATGAGGTGATATTTCACTGTGGTTTTGATACGCATTTCCCTGATGATGAGTGATGCTGAACATCTTTTTATGTGTCTGTTGGTCATCTGTATGTCTTTGGAGAAATGTCTGTTTAGGTTCTCTGCTCATTTTTAAGCTGGATTATTTATATTTTCAGTGTTGTGTAAGTTTCTTATACATTTTGGATACTCATTTTTGGATGTGTCCTTTGTAAATAGCTCCTCCCCTTCAATGGGTTGTCTTTAAGGTTTTTTTATTGTTTCTTTTGCTATGCAGAAACTTTTTATTTTGATGTAATCCCAATAATTTACTTTTGCTTTTGTTTCCCTTGCCTCAGGAGACATACCTTAAAAAAATGTTACTGCTAATGGAGAAATTACTGCCTGTGCTCTCTTCTGTGATTCCTATGGTTTCAGGTCTATATTTAGGTCCTTAATCCCTTTTGAGTTTATTTTTGTATATGGAGTAAGAAAGAGGCCCAGTTTCATTCTTTCACAGGTAGCTGTCAGTTTCCTCAACACCCTGTGTTGAAGAGACTGGGTTTATTTTCCCATTGCATATCCTTGACTCCTTTGTCTAAGATTAATTGATCACATAATTGTGGGTTTATTTCTGGGTTCTCTATTCTGTTCCATTGGTCTATGTGACTGTTTTTGTGCCAGTACCATACTGTTCTGATTACTACACTTTGTAGTACATCTTGAAATCTGGGATTGTGATGCCTCCAGTTTTCTTTTCAAGATTGTTTTGCTCTTCAGAGTCTTTTGCAGTTCTAAGAAACTGTAGGATAGCTTGTTCTAGTTCTGTGAAAAGTACTCTTGGTATTCTGGTATTGCATTAAATTTGTAGATTTCTTTGTGTAATATGGACATTTTAACAATATTCATTCTTCCAGTCCATGAGCATGGGATATCTTTCCATTTGTTTGTGTTGTCTTCAATTTCTTGTTTCAGGGTTTTATAGTTTTCAGAGTACACATCTTAAACTTCCTTGGTTGAATTTATTCCTAGGTATTTTATTATTTTTGGTGCAATTGTAGATGAGACTATTTTCCTAATTTTCCTTTCTGCCACTTCATTATTAGTGTATAGAAATGCAATAGATTTCTGTATATTGATTTAGTTTTCTGTGACTTTACCAAATTCATTTATCAGTTCTAGTAGTTTTTTGGTGAAGTCTTTAGAGTTTTCTATATAGTATCATGTTTCTGCAAATAATGAAAATTTTCCTTCTTCCTTAACAATCTGATGCCTTTTATTTATTTTTCTTTTCTGATTGCTATGGCTAGTACTTCTAGTAGTATGTTGAATAAAAGTGGTGAGAGTGGACATCCGTGTACCATTCCTGACCTAGGGAAAAAGCTCTGTTTTTCACCATTGAGTCTGATGTAGCTATGGATTTCTCATATATGGCCTTCATTATGTTGAGGTATGTTCCCTCTAAACCTGCTGTTTTGAGAGCCTTTATTGTGAATGGATGTTGTACTTTGTCAAATGCTTTTTCTACGTCCATTGAAATGATCCTGTGGTTTTATCATTTCTCTTGCGATTTGGTTTATCATGTTGATTGATTCATGAATTTGAACCACTATTGCATCCCAGGAATAAATCCTATGCAATCATGGTGAATGAGTTTCCTAATGTATTGTTGGATGTGAAACACAACACACTTCCATAATCATCATATTGGACCTTTCTCTTGTTTTTTAGGTGGTTTCTACTCTGATACTCTTTTTACTTATTTGTGAAGTCTTCATTCCATCTTGCTTCTGGCCAAAGTATTTAAATTATTTTTTCCCATTTCTTTCCAACTTTCTAAGAAAGTTGGCTCCTCAGGCCTCAACCCTAGCATTGTTTAGCACCCCAGCAAAGCCTGTATCAACACCTTGTGAGAAAAGTGATGGAAGAAGGGATGGATAGGGGAGGGCAAGAGAATGCTTAGGAAATTACAGTCAAGGCCGTATGTACCTGCCTGGAAAAATGAGAAAATGGACGGATATGCCAAGAGATGAAGTTGCTAAGATAGACTAAGACAAGATATCAGAAGTCATTGGCTCATTAGTTAGAATTTGAACTTAATTTTGAGTGAAACATGGTTGGGTTAGAGAAAAAGAAATGACATATGTCAAGCTGAGGAATACAGTATTTGGACATGTGTTTCTGGAAGATCATATGGAGAAATATTAAGGGAAGAAGATGATATTGCTATAGATGAAAAAAACGACATTAGAAAGTAAATTAAATAACATTGGGGCTTAGAAAAAGAAACTGAAATTTAGTGTTTGTCTCATATCCTAGAGAATTAGCAATGGAATTTTTTTTTCTAATTTAATATCATGTTTCTTATTTTTCTATCTACTGCTGATTTTTGAGGTTCAAGGAGGGTCTAACAGTGGCCACTTGCAAATATAAATTCCCAGCTAAAAAGTCTGCTTCTGGTTCTTATTTCATATTTTACCCTGGTTGGGTCCTGAGCTCGTCAATGTAAAATCTCAAGAATGCCTTTCACATTTGTTACCCTAGGCTGGAGGAATCATCCTCATTATTGTCTACTTGTATCTCACATCCACAATTCTTATCTATTCACATCCCTAGAACTTCCTTCCCGTACACCTGCCTTGGTTCCAGATTTCTAGCAATGGTAAACACTACCAATAACTGATCTTTGGCTTTATTTTGTTTTTCTACTTGTCTCCCTAAAAATTTGAGTAATTCTTTCAGGAAGAATATTTTGGAAGCTAATCTCCTCATCCCTTTTATATATAAAGAAACCTATGTATTTTTTTCAGTGACTCAGAGCTTAAAAAAGTTTGGAATTCTAGGTTCAAAATTCTTTTCCTCAGAAATTGGAAGACATCTACTTAATCTATATTTAACATATTCTAGTGTGTGGCTGTGACTGATGGCTATCTAAATTGTATTCTTTATAGAAATTATTTTGTTTCCCCATAGATAATTTTAGGGTTCAAATTTTATTAAGATTAATCTAGGTGGGAAATTTTTTTCCCAATTTATTTATTTTCAGAAAAACAGTATTCATTATTTTTTCACCACACCCAGTGCTCCATGCAAGCTGTGCCCTCTATAATACCCACCACCTGGTACCCCAACCTCCCACCCCCCCGCCACTTCAAACCCCTCAGACTGTTTTTCAGAGTCCATAGTTTCTCATGGTTCACCTCCCCTTCCAATTTACCCAAATTCCAGGTGGGAAATTTTTTAAAGGATTAATCCTACCTGACATTCTGTGTGGATTTCTAATTCAAAGTTTCAAGCATCAGCTCAGCCCATTTTCTATTTTACATATTCTAATTTGTTTCTTTTCCTTTTTTCTATTAATTTTGTCCCTTTGTGGCATCCATTAAATGAATTTTGAAATCCATAAGATTATCCATGTTACCTGACTTTTTCCTATACCTTTTTTTTAATCTTGTACTTTTTGAAAGAGTCCCTCAGCTTATGCTTAAGGACCATTAAATAATTTTTCATAATGAGGAATATTA
Source organism: Neogale vison (assembly GCF_020171115.1). NCBI lineage: Eukaryota > Metazoa > Chordata > Mammalia > Carnivora > Mustelidae > Neogale > Neogale vison. Next base: position 1,186,526 of record NC_058093.1, read on the forward strand.
ATAACCCAAGTTTAGAAATCATCAATAAATATGAGGTCCCAATCTTTATAATTTTTCACTCTAGTGTTCTTGGTAACAGGCAACAAAATAGACTTTCACTGCAAAAGGGGTTGGAATATAGTGATATACAGCGAGTGAGGTAACATAAAAGGGGGAGAGGGAGAGGAAGAGGCAGGCTTCCTGCTGGGCAGGGAGCCTGATGTGGGGCTCAATCCCAGGACACTGGAATCATGACCTGAGCTGAAGGCAGTTGCTTAAGTACTGAGTTACCCACGTACCCCAGGCCCAATCATTTTTTTAAAAATCTTTTTTTTTACAGTTACAAAATTCATTAGGAATATCACACATTTTTCAGATTTTCTTTTTGCATGCTAAGGAACATGATACGGTTTTTATTTAACATTCCCAAAATACAGATATTTTTCCTCTGAAATATTTAATATTTTTGAAGTGAAATATGGTCCATTGGAAAACTTACCTTACCAAAAGCTAATAAATCTTAAAGACCATGTAAAATCAAGTATATTATCTACTTCCTATGAAACAAATACCTTGTAAGTGCACATGAGAAGCTACTTCCATTAGTGATAAGCACAATAAATACAACAATGAAACTCATTGAGCGACAATTGTAAGACATCTCAGACTGAGATCTTGTTTTAATGAAGTGGAATGTCAGAGGGAAATTCAAACTTTATTTGAGAAATAAATTGTACATTCCAGACCCAATACTCTTACGGCTCTAGGAAGTCCCAAGGGTTTTTCTGGGTTAAGAATAGGACCAGTTAAAACATTTTCAGAATAGCATAACATTTTGGTATGGGCTGTGGTATTTGCATGTTTCTCACACACAAATCAAGAGGTACAAGTGTAAGACACGCGACAGGTGAAACTTCTGAACCTTTAGCAAAGTGAATTAGCTGCTTCACCTCCCTGAAACAGGACAGAATTATTTTAAAATGTTATTAAGTAAAACAGTATGAAAGAGGAGAGTCCTACTCAGGTTCCAACTGCCAAGGCAACTTATGTGTTCTAGTCCACATCATATCTCACAAAAGTCTTCAGTACTAGCATCCGTTAAAGACACATCATAGGAATAACTCTATCAATATCCAAAAGTCCTTATAAAGATATGTCTTTATAAGGATATAAGGATAATTAATACATTAGACATAGAACATAAGAAAAAGAGAAGAGTAACATAGAACTCCAAGATTTTTCTTTTTACCTGAGCATCTAGAAGTGTGTGTTTGTCATTTATTGAGATTAAGGGTTCTACAGAGGACAAGGATTCCTGGCAAGACGTCTTGGTCATAGTTGGACTCAGGAATGCTGCATGTTTAGTAGCTGTATTATTCCTTGCTGCAAACTCCCTGATATCAACTTCTGCCCCAATGTTAGCTATGCAGGCCTTAGGATGCATCTCTCCTGAGGTAGAGGTTTAACAGATCTTCCTAACAAAACTGGAAATGGAAGGAATCCTCCTGGACAACTCTTCTCCATTACTACTTACCACTCACCTATATGACAATTTTCTATTTTTCACGAGTAAGTGTTCTTCATTTTATACCAGTTGCAATAATGGAGGTACTAAGTTATTTAAAATTAATTAGTTCTTCTCAGTTTTTTTGTTAAGCATTTACTCATAGATATTTATGTTAAGGCCTCCATAATGGTGGGGGAAAATTACTCTTATACAATTTCCCAAGCACATTTTACTTATTAAGAGAAAAATTATTGTTTTATATGTTAAAAGAAGAAAACAACTGAGCATCCAGAATGTTTAATAGAAAGTATATTACTTTATTGCTTTCTTTTATCATTTGAAGTCTTTACATATTTAATACCACCAAGTATAATTTACATATTTAGACCAGAAAATTAAAAAAAAATCAAACTGTATTTACTCTAGTCATTTTATTTAATTCTGCTCTGGGTTTTTTATTTGTTTATTTATGAACTTAACTGTATGGATGAAAGGTGAGTAGAAAATCTAACTAAAATGAATAAGTCATTCGTTTAATAGTAGTGGAAGTCTGCTGAGACAGTGAAAATTAGAGTTGAGGATCCAGGCAATGAAAGATCTGAGAAAGGGGCGCTTGGGTGGCTCAGTGGGTTAAGCCTCTGCCTTGGACTCAGGTCATGATCTCAGGGTCCTGGGATCGAGTCCTGCATCGGGCTCTCTGCTCGGTGGGGAGCCTGCTTCCTCCTCTCTCTCTCTGCCTGCCTCTCTGCCTCCTTGTGATCTCTGTCTGTCAAATAAATAAATAAATAAAATCTTAAAATTTGAGAGAAAAAATTTGGATGTCAGAGTATAATATAATAGAAGGTCCACTTTCTTTTCTTTTTTTTTTTTTTTAAAGATTTTATTTATTTATTTATTTGACAGAGAGATCACAAGTAGGCAGAGAGGCAGGCAGAGAGAGGGGGAAGCAGGATCCCTGTGGAGCAGAAAGCCTGATGTGGGGCTCGATCCCAGGACCCTGGGATCATGACCTGAGCTGAAGGCAGAGGCTTTAACCCACTGAGCCACCCAGGTGCCCCATAATAGAAGGTCCACTTTCAAGTGCTCAAAGAAAATAGAAACCCATTAAAAATTGTGTACACAGTAAAATATCATTCCAAAATGACAGCAAATGAAAATGATTTCAGAACAACAAAAACTGAGGGACTTCCTTTCCAGCAAAACTCTACTAAAAAAAAAAAACTCTAAAGAGATATTTTCAGGAAGAAGGAAAATGATCTCAACAGGAAATACTAAATCTCTGTAAGAAAAGGATATATGTGGGTAAATATAAATGACAATGACTATGCAAAACAAGAAAATGATACATTATTGATTTGAAATATATAAAAATTATCATATAACAGTAATATAAAAGATAAGGGGATAAATGGAGTTAAAGTTTTCCAAAGTATTCTAATATTAACAGAATATTGGCAAAACAATTTGTATTTTACTGAATGGTCTATGCTTTCAGCCATAACAGGAAATTGGTTAGAAAAATTAATTCTAATAGACTATAATAGACAAAATAGATAAAAGGAACTGTGTCAGTCAGCTTCTAGTCAGGAAACAGAACCCACACCACTTATTTTAATACAGGTGATTTAATTAAAATTTTAATTAAAGAACAATTATATCTCAATGTGTATTAATCAGAATCCTCCCAAGAAACAGAACTAGTGTCCATATATGTATCTTCTACATATATATGTTCTTATATATCTTCATATATACACGTGTATACATATACAAAGCATAAGTATGTGTACATAATCCCATCATGTGTGTACATGTATGTGTGTGTGAGGGAGAGATTCACTGCAAGGAACCGGCTCTCATGACTATGGAATGCCGAGAAGTCCCCCAAGGTCTGCCTTCTGCGAGCCCAGCACCCAGGAGGGGTGCTGGTGCAGCCCCAGTGCCAGTGTAAAGGTCTGAAAACCAGAACTTTCTTTCAGTGCTTTAAGTTTCAGTAAAATACAGGAAAAGACCATTGTCTCAGACTGAAACAGTCAAGCAGAGAGCTTCTCCCCTTATCCTACCGTCAGTTTTACTCCGGATGGTACTGGATTACAGGAAGCCTGTCCATACTGGCGAGGGCAATCTTTTCTTAGTCTACAATTCAGATGTCAGTCTCATTCAGAAACACCCTCACAGACATACCCAGAATAAGATTTAATCAAATATTGTCTGGGTACCCATAGCCAAGTCAAGTTGGCAGATAAAATTAACCATCACAAAATGAATATTCTCATACCTCTATTATAACTTTCATGAGAGATCCGCTGATTGTAAATGCCAGGTAGACATTTACATAAATTGACCTGTAGATCTGCTTATCCAACTAGTTGTTTGGTAAGTAATTTCAAAAAATTAATGTCTAGTGTTTTCTTACAGATTTATGTTGAGAAGTTTTAACACAAGTGCTTCTAAACCTTGTGTTAGAAAACTTCCTTTCTAACATTTAGAAAGAAGGGTCAACCTTTAGAAAGACAGGTCTCCCTGACTTTGGGAGCCTGTAGAAATTTTGTCAATACATGTTAGCTTTGGGGAACTTTTAAGGAAAATAAAGAATTTAAATTTAATCAAAAGATTAATTTCAAAAAAATTACTCTTCAGTAAAACTGTTAAATATTTTTTCAAAGTTCTGAAACTCCTCAATCACAGTTGTATCTTTCTTAAAACACAGACAAATTGTGTTCATATTTTATAACATCATTATCATCTCCACTACAAAATAAGTGGCTTCAACAAAGCATAAACTTAAAAGGAATCTGCAAGACTTTGGGGGGGAGATACGCTAGTTAAGAATTAGAAGAAAGTGAATTGTAATGACCTTGGGCCTGTGACACCTTCAGTGACTCATTTTTTTCACCAACTAAATAGGAGTGATTTACAACAGTTTTTACCTGCAGATGAATATTAACATAAACCACATGCTATGTAAAGTGTCCATGAAACGTGTTTGAGTGGGATCGATGCATGTATTTTACTCAAAACTACTTTATTTATAACTGAAAATCAAAGTAATATTATCCTGTTGTCCTTGAACACCTATAATAAAACACATGTTTTCAGAGTTAAGCATTAAAACCTCATTAACTATCATTAAATGCTTCAGACATCACACCACTGAACAAGTGTCAAGTATAACGGATTATTTGCATTTCTTCCCCCAAAATTCCTTTGCCATTATTGTTAATAATCCACATTTTGTTTAATAAATGACTGTTATGGGACCCCTGGGTGGCTCAGTGGGTTAAGCCTCTGCCTCCGTTCGGCTCCGGTCCTGATCCCAGGGTCCTGGAATCGAGTCCTGCATGGGGCTCTCTGCTCAATGGGAAGCCTGCTTCCCCCTCTCTCTCTGCCTGCTTGTGATCTGTGTGTGTCAAATAAATAAATAAAATCTTAAAAAATAAAGAAAATAAATGACTGTTACTTTTGTAGGACAGTAAGCATTTCAGATACATTGTCGATCTTCTGTAAGGATGAAACAGGAAGACAAAATAATTTCTGTTATACTATCTGGGTGCACTGAGTAGCTGAGATGAGCAGGAACTAGCAGAGTCTTCTCCTAAAAAGATGACCGTTTTCTAATTTATTTCTTTACCTTAATCATGCAAGGCTGGTGTATTTCTTTTTCTATATAGTATAGTCTTGGGCTACATTGTATTTCCCATGACTTTAAGATTGAACGGAGAGCACACAAAAACAAGCTTACCTTTTGAAGACATCTGAAAAAAAAGGTAGAGATTTAATTTAGCATCTAAAAAAAAAAAACTTCTAGATAATGTCTGCTATGAAAACCTGTCTTGCTCTGTAACTAGAAATAACTTCCCAGTCAGCCTCTGGGTGTTTAATGTTCTGACTAAAATTGAATAATAACGAAGACTTCTAAAAGTGACATTCTATAGGGTAATAATGGTATGTATTTAAATGTCAAACTCTAAATTAACCATTTTATTGTTAAACAGAATAAATCTGGAATTCAGAAAAGGATTTAGCTACTCTGTCTGGTGCTGGGCTGAAATAGAACATGAATGAGGTGACCACACGTCCTACTTTTCTTGGGGCATTTTAAGTTTATTCTGATGCCCCGGTATAAATATTAATAGTATCCTCTCTTACAAATGTATCCCAACACTCATGATAAAATATATTCATGGACCATACTAAGGACACAAACCTACTTATCTTGTCTCTCCTTTCTGTATGTCTCATGGCATTTTCAGTCAGAGCCCCTGGGAAATGTTCTCTTCAGCTACATTAAAAGTATCTCATCGTAAAGATTTGAGACGTCATACATGTTTGATGTCACTCTTAGATGTTCCCAGAGAACAAGCAGCCCCTCTGATTTATTAACAAAAGATTGTAATAGCCTTTCACCCACCTTTCTTCCCCCAAAACCCTGAATCTCCTGATGGCATCGGGTATTATTAAACATTGTATCACAAGCATGTGGCCCAATGACTGCGAACGAGGTAGATTGTATTTGGGGTTAAACATATAATCGTCTTTTACTTCACTTTTATACAGGTTACCAAGCCATTATCTTGTTGGGTAGATATTGATTTGCATCAGGTAAATCTTTGTCTCATGCTCAAAAAAAGTCAATTGACTTTGAAGAATTTGTACTCTTTGTTTATTTAGTACTGTTAGATAAAGCTGTTGAGGTCTCTTTGAAGTATTGACTTTCAAAGCAAGTTTTTTAATATGCACAAATATTTAAGCAGTCATTCTCCATTTCTTCAAAATATTCACCTAGCTTTTTAAATAACCTTTACCTTAGAATGGGGGGAAAAACTGCTTTGAAATATTCACTTATGTCCAATTGTCAAAGGTGATTATGCAATGTACATATGAAATTAGATTTATCCTATTTGCATTTAAAAGAAAACTATACTTATTACTATTTGTCACACAATTATGGACTCTGTATATATCAGAAGAAAAGTGTGACACATGCAGAATTTCACCCAGAAACTAGTATTATTATATAAATAACTGAAAATGTATATGAAAAATATCTTCAAAACACATGACTTTACAGACTGAGAAAGACAAATACCATATGATTTTACTCATATGTGGAATAAAAAAAAGTGAATAAAAAAACAAAAAGCAAACTCAGGCTTGTAAATATAGACAACACACTGAAGGTTGCTAGAAGGGAGTTGAGAGGGAAAAATGGGCAAAATGAGTGAAGGGGACTGGCACATACAGGCTGCCGGTTATGGAATGATTAAGTCAAGGAATAAAGGGCACAACATAGGGAAGATAGCCAGTGGTGCTGTAATAGCACTGCGGGGTGACATATGGTAGCTACACTTCTGGTGACCACAATACAATGTATGGAGAATTTGAATCACTATGTCATATACCTGAAACTAATGTAGAATTGTGTGTCAACTATACTCCAAAAAAAGAATGTAAGAGACTTCAGTTTAATGCTATCGTAAGACAAAATTAGAAACAGAAAATAGCATCTTGTTGGCTAAAAAAAAAAAAAATTCACATGTATATGATTTAAGAATTAAGGTGAACTCATAGATCCATGCAACAGAATAGAGAGCCCAGAAATAGAACCTCAACTCTATGGTCAACCAATCTTCAACAAAGGGGGAAATAATGTCCAGTGGAAAAAAGACAGTCTCTTCAACAAATGGTGTTGGGAAAATTGGACAGACACATGCAGAAGAATGAAACTGGACCATTTCCTTACACCACACATGGAAATAGACTCAAAATGCATGAAGGACCTCAATGTGAGAAAGGAATCCATCAAAATCCTTGAGGAGAACACAAGCAGCAACCTCTTCGACCTCAGTCACAGCAACTTCTTCCTAGGAACATTGTGAAAGGCAAGGGAAGGAAGGGCAAAAATGATCTATTGGGACTTCATCAAGATCAAAAGCTTTTGCATAGCAAAGGAAACAGTCATCAAAACCAAAAGACAACTGACAGAATGGGAGAAGATATTTGCAAATGACATATCAGATAAAGGGCTAGTATCAAACATCTATAAAGAATTTATCAAACTCAACACCCAAAGAACAAATAATCCAATCAAGAAATGGGCAGAGGACATGAACAGACATTCCTGCAGAGAAGACATCTAGATGGCCAACAGACACATGAAAAAGTGCTCCATATCACTCGGCATCAGGGAAATACAAATCAAAACCACAATGAGACACCACCTCACACCACCTCACACCACCTCACACCAATTTGGATAAAATTACAAGTCCGGAAATGACAGATGTTGGTGAAGTTGCAGGGAAAGGGGAACCCTTCTACATGCTAGTGCAACCACTCTGGAAAACAGCATGGAGTTTCCTCAAAGAGTTGAAAACAGAGCTGCTCTTTGACCAGCAATCACACTACGGGGTATTTATCCTAAAGATACAAATGCAGTGATCTGAAGGGACATGTGCATCCAAATGGTTATAGCAACAATGTCCACAATAGCCAAACTATGGAAAGAACCTAGATGTCCATGAACAGATGAATGGATAAAGAAGATGTGGTATATATACACAATGGAATACTATGCAGCCATCAGAAGAAATGAAATCTTGCCATTTGTGATGACATGCATGGAACTAGAGGGTATTATGATTAGTGAAATAAGTCAATCAGAGAAAGACAATTATCATATGATCTCCCTGATATGAGGAAGTTGAGAGGCAATATAGGGGTGTTGGGGGGGTAGGAAAAGAATAAATGAAACAAGTTCGGATCGGGATGGAGACAAACCATAAGAGACTCTTAATCTCACAAAACAAATTGAGGATTTCTGGGGGGAGGGGGGAGGGAGAAGGGGGATGAGGTTATGGACACTGGGGAGGGTATGTGCTATGGTGAGTGCTGTGAAGTGTGTAGACCTGGTGATTCACAGACCTGTACCCCTGGGGCTAATAAGACATTATATGTTAGTAAAAAAATAAAAAAATTAAAAAAATAAATAAAATCTTCAAAAAATAAAAATAAAAATTATACATGTTTTAAAAAGAGAAGGGGAACTATTTTCATTTTTATCTTTGTTTTAATAGCTTGAAAACCCTTCAGAATATTTTGGGACATTTTGTGAACATCACAGGCTATTAATTTCCTCTAGGGCTATGAACCAATTTTGAAATAAAGCTTTAATGCTACATGATTCACTTTTCAAGCCCTCAAGTCAGTGAATCTTTTACATGATATTTCATCATTCAGTACACAAAAGTGCTTGAGCCGTGCTATGTTTTGGTTTGGTTTGGTCTGGTTGTTCGTGTTTTGTCTCATGATGATGCTTTCTCAGCTCTCTCAGCTTCGGTGAGGTTTCAGCTGCAGAACTGATTTCTGGAGCAGGTTGGAGAAAATCTTGACTATAAGTCTATCCTGAAATTTAAGAGCTTTGGGCTGAGGGTAACTTGCTGATTATTTATTTTACTTTTAAAAATTATTCCATTGTGTTTCTAATATTTAAATATAAAGAGACTCCCCATTAAAAAATAAAAATCTGGACTTGCATTTCAGCAACACCAGGTCAGTATCGAGATACCGGCTAGAGCTGAATTTCAGCTGCACATTAACTGACGAGTTTAGTTTAGTTTCCCCTCGGGGCCTACTTCAGCCCTGTGAGTTACATTATGGAATCTGTAGGCAGCTGAGGTTGCCAACCTTGGCCTCGGTTGAAAGTATTAGTTCTGTTTTACCAAAAGGAGTGTTCACCTTGGAGGAACAGGCAGACATAGACCAGGGCGCAGCTTTTCCCCAAGCCCAGGAAGACACGGTCTTGATTTCCGCAGGGCTTTGTGCCACTCACTGTCTCAGGTGGGGTTTCCAGAGTTAGCAAATAAAAGTACAGTACCTTTGGTCACACCTGAATTTCTGATAAATAGTAAATATATTTCAAGTATATACTATGCAGTGTTTTCAGTATAATTAAAAAAAATACACTCTTTATCTGAAATACAAATTGAATGTGGCATCCTGTATTTTTCTTGATAGGCCTAAGTAAGCCTTAGGAGATTGCCAAGTTCTCACAGGAAAATGTTTACGTCATGCACTTAGGGGGGTTGACTTCAGTTGCTGAAATTTTGCCCACGATGACAAAAGTTCTTATCCCAAAAAGGACTGAATCATGTGTCTTTAAAGGACCACATAAACTTGGCCAAGGAGGTTCCTATCATTGACCATGGCAGTTTGAATGAAGGAACACTCTACATTTTCCAGATGCTTCTCTAGAAAATGATCCTCTGGGCCCTGTCCAAGGTAACAGGATTGAATTTCCTGCCCAGAAGTGTGTGTCTTAATGGAATTAATTTTGATGGGGGAAAAAATAAACAGAGACATTTCTTGTATACTTGGTTGTGCATTTCAGGAGTTACTTCTGAAGCATGGAAATTGTCCCTTTTCTGAGAAACTATCACAGCATAACTACACTATCCATTTGCCCTACTCCAAACAGATATTATTTAATGAACTATTTCAGATTTGATTGTGATGCTACCTAAAGCGCATACTCAAACCAGGGACTACTTTACATCTCATCCTTCAGTGAGTCGTACAGGAGCGCTAATTCTGCCACTTTAAAAATCTTACTGACAGTAAATGCTTATTCAAAATCAAACTTACCAGGGTGCCTGGGTGGCTCAGTGGGTTAAAGCCTCTGCCTTCGGCTCAGGTCATGATCTCAGGATCCTGGGATCAAGCCCCACTATGGACTCTCTGCTCGGTAAGGAGCCTCCTTCCCCCTCTCTCTCTGCCTGCCTCTCTGCCTACTTCTGATCTCTGTCTGTCAAATAAATAAATAAAATCTTTAAAAAAAATTCAAACTTACCAGGTTGGACAAATAAAATATAAAGCAAATGAAATAATAGCATATATATAAAATAAAATATAACACAAATGAAAAGATATTTAAAAATAAACACTTGTGTTGAAGTAGAGCAAAGACATGCTATTAAGTCACTGCATCACAGCTTAAAGTAATACAAAAGTAGCGATCTTGACTCTTCCCATAGATGGGAAAAGAGCATCATGACACTGTCAGGTGAGATGATACAAACACACCGTGCTTCCTCCGTATTACAGACACACCTTCCTTATAGGTGGTGCATACCCACAAGAATTACACACATTCAAGGCTCATGTAAATATCCATATAATGGAATTTCATAAATAAGCAAAAAGTTGACATATTTCTGGGAAAGATACATTGATGGGTTTTGAAAAGGGGTAATGCATCTGAATTTAACTCCCTAGGACATAAATAGCTCACAAATTTCAGCCTTGCTTTGTAGAGTAAGTGTGTTCTTGGGGCAAATAATGTAAGTGGATTTTATGTATCTATAAATGGAGTGTTTTAAATTGAAATTTTAAAAATACATATGTACAAAAGGAACACAATATTTAAAGGGGTCTACAAAACTTTTGATCAATCTTTTAAAAATAATTAGCCCTAATTTGTGATATAATAGTCCCTCAATTATAAATTGTACTTTTTTTTCACATTTAGCATTTCTGTAATCAGAATAGTCTTACTATTTGGTGGATGTATTAAATTTAGTGCTTATTTTCACTCCAAGAAGCTATTAAATTGTTGATACGTATTTGGCAATAAATGATCATTGTATTTAGAGGGTAGGAAATTTATGTTTACCTAAATAATGTTGGCTTTAAAAAAAAACCCACAAAACTGTTAAGTCTTTAGTGAGGTTTATTGATCTTCAAGGTCTTGAAAACCTTAAAGCTTTTAAAAGTTTTCTATTACAAAACAGGCCTGATACAATACATTTCTATATGTGATCAGAGTTTACTGTTATTTCTTAATGAAATGGATCATTCATTAAGTGAGTCTCTGCCTCAGATTGATTTGACAGCCAAAATGCCAACATGGTGTCTGGCTCTCATGTAGAGAACACATGTGAAGCCTAAATTAGATCATCTTGAGGGAAATAGGAAAAAATAAAGTCTACATTCTGATTCCATTTTTGACATGTGCTCTTTTTTTTTCCTACTTAAGGTTGCCAAATTTGTATCCATTTTCCTACATAGACTAGCAAGAAATGACTATGAAAGTTAGCCCAATATGACCTATAAAATCCCTAAAATTAACTGGAGCTAACATATTTGAAGATTTGTTAATCTTACATAATGGGCTTCTATTATTCCATGACTAGCTGTAAGCTTGGGATTTAGGAACTCTTGAAATGATCCCTGATAAATATTACCAGCAGTGGTATTTCTCCTAGAAATAGTTCAGGAGTAGGTTGGGGTGTTAAACACTTCCATGTGTTGTAGGGAATATTGTAGTTGCCACAAATGATGTTAAAATTGTAAAGAAAAAGGGGTCCTTTTCTTTGATGCTCAGATGCCGTCTTAGTAACTCAGAAAAAGCAAATTAGTAGTCAACAGTAATGTTAAGCGCACTTAAAATTTTTGGATTTTTTTAAAGATTTTATTTATTTATTTGACAGATAGAGATCACAGGTAGGCAGAGAGGCAGGCAGAGAGAGAGAGGGAAGGAGGCTCCTTACCGAGCAGAGTCCATAGTGGGGCTCGATCCCAGGACCCCGGGACCATGACCTGAGCCGAAGGCAGAGGCTTAACCACTGAGCCACCCAGGTGCCCCTGGATTGATTTTAATCAAAATCAATTTTAATCAAATTTTTTATTAAAATTTAATCAAAATCCAGAAAAGGACAAGGAGGTGGCACTGGAGATAGTGTCATTAGTACATGCTAACAGAACTGTGGGTGGTGTTGTGGGTGAGGAGGAGGCGGGAGCCCTAAGCAGGCGCTGTCAGGGGTCGCCGGGCACGTGCTGTCCCCGGAAACAGAACAGGAATGGGAGCATGAGCTAGAGAATCCTCCTGCAGGTTGTGCAGACACAGTCCACTCGTGTCCCTGTTTAATGTGATCGGTAGCCCCTTCTCTGTGAATTGAAAATAAATCCCCTCTGCATACTGACGTTGAAAAGAAGAGGAAGAACCCCCTATCCTTCTAAAATGTAGTTAGTCCTTCAGTGTGTTTCTTTCAACATCTTGTCCCTGGAGACATGGAAATGAAGGGGAAGCTGTCATCCTCCATTGGTCCAATTGGTAACAATCTGAAAGTAAGTTCTTAGCTAATGGAATTGGCCCCCAGCACCAAGTAAGTTTACAACTGTGAAATTCCTGTACTAATTTCAAGTTCTTTTAAATTTTACAGCTCTGGAGAAGTTTTAGAAAGTTAAAAAAGAGTGAAGAATTTTGAAGGATCATTATTTTATATTGGGATATACTTAAAAATTCAAATATTAATACAGAAGAAGTACTGAAATAAAAATTGGGAGAGTAGTTTTGTAGAACCCAAATTTATACAATTCAGAGAGCTTGAGAAATGTGACTCTCAGTGGAAATTTCCAGAACACTGTTTCTGAGAACAGTATTCCTTCAAAATACTCCTCTTTGGGAAAAATCACATGGTTGAAACAGTGTGGCCACTACTATACACTTTATCCACCTGGCAGTAACTAATAACCCGTTCAGCATGACTTCTCCAAATACCTTTAATCTATATGTTGATGATTCTGTATATAATAATAATTCTGAACATTGGAAGACTTAATCAGCTCCTTCTTTTTGGAAAAATATCTTTTCTTGGTGTTGAGGATACAACTTTTCCTGGGTTTCCTTCTTCCTCTGCAGCAGACCCTTTTCAGCTCCATTAGCTGGACCATCCTCCCTTCTCTGAAGGATCGCTCCTCATCAGTACCTGCACTTAAGCCGCAGGGGTCTCAAAGAGTTCTACGCATTACATAGCATCTATTAAAAATATGAGACTGGTATTTATATACCCAGGGCAAAAACCTATGCTCAAGACTGGAATGTTTAGTAGACATCTCAGTCATATTATAACTAAACTGAAATATCATCACCTCCAAAATCTTTTTTTCCAAATTCCACAGTATTTTTTCTTTTTTTATTATGTTAATTAGTTAACATAGAATACATCATTAGTTTTTGATGCAGGGTTCAGTGGTTCATTAGTTGTGTATAACACTCAGTGGTCATCAGATCACAAGCCCTCCTTAATGCCCATCACCCAGTTACCCCATCCTTCCATCTTCCCTTCTGCAACCATCAATTTGCTTCCCAGAGTCCAGGGTCTCTCATGGTTTGTCTCCCTCTCTGATTTCTTCCCGTTTAATTTTCCCTCTGCCCCCCATGGTCCTCTGTACTACTCGCTATGTTTCACATAATAGTGAAGCCATATGATAATTGTCTTTCTCTGGTTGACTTATCTCACTTAATGTAACAGTTTTCATCCATGTCAGTGCAAATGGCAGGTGTTCATCCTTTCTGGTGGCTGAGTAATGTTCCATTGTATATATGGACCACATCTTCTTTATCCACTCATCTGTTCAAAGACATCTCAGCTCCTTCCACAATTTGGCTCCAATGGACATTGCTGCTATGAACATTAGGGTAAATGTGCCCCTTCTTTTCACTACATCTATATCTGTGGGGTAAATACCTGGTAGTGCAATTGCTTGGTCATAGGTTGTAGCTCTATTTGTAACATCTTGAGGAACCTCCATACTGTTTTCCAGGGTGGCTGTACTAGCTTGCATTCCCACCAACAGTATAAGAAGGTTCCTCTTTCTCCACATCCTTGCCAACATTTGTTGTTCCCCGTCTTGTTAATTTTGGGCATTCTAACTGGTGTAAGGTGTTATCTCAATGTGGTTTTGATTTGCACTTCCGTGATGACGAGTGACCTAGAGCGTTTTCCTATGTGTCTGTTAGGCATTCGTATGTCTTCTTTGAAGAAGTGTCTGTTCATGGCTTCTGCCCTTTTCTTGACTGGATTTTTTGTTTTTTGAGTGTTGAGTTTGAGAAGCATTTTTTCTAAGACTTATTTTAGAGCAGGAGAGCAGGGGGAGGGGGAGGAGAGGAAGAGGGAAAGAGAATCTCAAGAAGGCGCCACACTCAGCAGGGCTTGATCTCGGGACCCAGAAGTCATGACCTGAGCTGAAACCAAGAGTCAGATGCTGAGCCGACTGCACCACCCAGGTGCCACCCACCGTACTCTGAATCACAGTTTCTTCCATATGAACATTTACATGTTCAGGTTAAAACAGAACATCCGAGTTCAGAAAAGTAATTTCAGCTCCATAGGAAAAACACACCCTCCTGTATCTGTGGACTTCCAGCGACGTTCTCTCTGCTATTATGTCATCCAGTCACTACCTGCCTGAACTATTGCAGCTCAGGCCCAGCTTAGTCGTTTTGCTTTCACTTTTACCCAGTGAGATCTATATAGGGAGACAACACGCATCTTTTAATACATAAATTGTACGTTACTGTCCTCACTCAGCTATTTGAAGGCACTGCACGGTACTCAAAGTAGGCAGAGAATCAGAAGCCAGTTCTTGAAAGAAGGAAGCTACTCGATCAGTCACATGTATGTGGCTCTTTGCCTGAAGATACTTCTGGTAGTGGAAGGCAGTTAGAAATGAAAGCTTCAATGTTGAAAAGGAGATTTATATCTTTACTTACATTGAAAAAAAAAAGTTTTAAGTTTTAAGTACAGGAACTAAGTTGCACACTGAGTAGTTTGAAAAAGATGACCAAAGAAACCAAAATAAGTAAAAGGAAAAAAGTAATTTCACAAAGTAGTTAAATAGGAAATGGGTAAATAATACAAAAAATAATAAAATTAGTAGTTTACCCTTTAAAACTAACAAACCAGTAGCAAAACATATCAAGAAAGGTGAGGGGGAGCAATTATCCGTATCAGAAATGAAAGAGAAATAACACTATAGATCCAGAAGAGTAATAATAAAACATTTTAAACAACTCTGATAGCATATTCAATGACTTAATAAAATAGTCAATATTTTTTAAACATATAGATTATCAAATCTGATGAAAGTATAATTAAAAGTCTGAAAACTCTGTATCTATTAAAGAGACTAATATATTTTTTAAAAATGTTCCCATAGTAAATGCCAATTGCAAAATATTTTCCAGGTGAAATGTATCAAGCATTTATTTAAGAAAAAATTCCAGTCTTACATAATCTTACCTCATTTCTAAAAATAAAGGAGTAAGCATTTCCCTTATCACTTAACAAGGACAGTATATCTCAGATGCAAGCCAGAGAAAAACATTTCCAGAAAATAAATATTGTAGAAAAATATTCCTTATGATCATAGATGTAAAAATCTTTAACAAAACATTGGCAAATTGAATCCAATAATATGGTAAAAGGAAAAGTCATTATGACCATGTGTGTTTGTTCCAAGAATGCAAGATTGGCTTAAATTTGAAATATCAATCAATATAATAAATAGTATTAAATTAAAAAAGAAAAGCATATGGTCAATTCAGTAAGTGCAGAAAAAGCACTTGATAAAATATGATGTTTATTTAGGATAAAACATTTCAGAAAACTAGAAATAGAAGGATACTTCCCCAGCCTGATTGAAAGGTAATATGGTTGATAAGGGTGAATGACTGAACACTTCCCCCCTTGGAATGAGAACAGGACAGGGAAGTCCATTTTTACCACTTCTATTCAACATTTTTATGAAGTCTAAACAGTGTAAGAAGAAAATAAGATAAAATAATAAAGATTGTGAAGGAAAAGATAAACACGCTTTTATTTGTAGAAACTGTACTTATGCAGAAAATCCTGAGGAATCTATAAAACGGTATAATAACAATTAAGTGAATTTACCAAGGTTGCAAGATATAAGGTCAATATACAACACTCAACTGTGTTTCTTTATTCTATTAGCAATTATATGAAAAATAAAAACATTCATTTAAAATAGAATAGGAGTGCCTGGGTGGCTCAGTGGTTTAAGCCTCTTCCTTTGGCTCAGGTCATGATCTTGGGGTCCTGGGATTGAGCCCTGCATCGGGCTCTCTGTTCACTGGGGAGCCTGCTTCCCCCTCTCTCTGTCTGCCTCTCTGCCTACTTATGATCTGTCTCTCTCTCTCTGTGTGTCAAATAAATAAATAAAATAAGATAGAGAAAAAAAATTTTAAATATGATAGAAAATCATAAAATACTCAGAAAATTTTAAGCAAAGTTTCTGACTTTAAAACATAGCTAAATGAGATACAGGCCATATTCAAGAATTAGAGATTTGATATTGCCAAGATACTAATTTCCAAAAAGCACATATAAATATAATGAAATTTTAGTCATGATCCCAGTGGAATCTTTCTTTTTTTTGAAGGAGATTAGAAGGATGTTTCAAAAATATATAAGGAAATGAAAAAACAAAAACAAAAAGTTAAAATAACCAAAACAATGATGAAAAGAAGAAAAAAAATTGAAGACTTATATAACTAAATTTCAAGAATTACTGTAGGGGCGCCTGGGTGGCTCAGTGGCTTAAGCCTCTGCCTTGGGCTCAGGTCATGATCTCAGGGTCCTGGGATCGAGTCCCGCATCGGGCTCTCTGGTCAGCAGGGAGCCTGCTTCCCTCTCTCTCTCTCTGCCTGCCTCTCTGCCTACTTGTGATCTCTGTCTGTCAAATAAATAAATAAAATCTTTAAAAAAAAAGAATTACTGTAAAGCTTCAGTAATCAAGACAGTATGTTTTGGGCATAAAGATAGAAAAATAGGTCAATGAAACAGAAAATAGAAAAGGCCTAGAAGCAAAGACAAATCACTAGGAAAGAACATAGAGCAAAGAACTAGAGCAAAGGTGAGTGTAATCAGAAGTCTGTAGGCCAACTGAGGCCCACTGCTGATTGTTATATGCCCTATGAGCTAAGTAAGGCTTTTAATTTTTTTTAAGTTTTTATTTATTTATTTGACAGAAAGATCACAAGTAGGCAGAGAGGCAGAGAGAGAGAGAGGGAGGCAGGCTCCCTGCTGAGCCGAGAGCCGGATGCCGGGCTTGATCCCCGAGATCATGCCTGAGCTGAATGCAGAGGCTTAACCCACTGAGCCCCCCCAGGGACCCCTAGGCTTTTAATTTTAAAATGGTTGCTAGGACACCTCGGTGGCCTCGTCAGTTAAGCTTCCAACTCTTGATTTCAGCTCAGGTCATAATCTCAGGGTCGTGAGATGGAGCTCCATACTGGATGGGGAGCCTGCTTAAGATTCTTTCTTTGCCTCCCCCCTACCCAATAATAAATAAGTAAAAGAAAAGAAAGTGGTTGAAATATATGAAAAGGTGAATATTTTGTTACATAAGAAAAAAGAAATATAAGCTATTTTTTCAATATTTTTAACCCATGCAAAATAGTTCATCTACAACATAAATCTTTACAATTAATATCATGAAATTAATTGGAACTGTTGTTCCTGAAGAGAGATGTATTGGTTAAATATGAGAGGATAATTATTTCCAGCAATACAAACTGGCTTTTATTTTCATAAGGCAAGACATTTATTTTGAAATCTGGGAGCCTTTCAAAGAAAAACAGCACAGCAGAACTAATGATTTCTGGGAATACCACCTTATTTTAAAGATATTCGTATGAATCTCTGGACATTTCATGACTTTAGAGGGGGCCATGTCAGGGTAATGAGCTATGAAATGGCAAACATTAATCTCTCCCTAATCTTTCGGGTAGAAAATTATTTCCCTTGGGCATCTGATAAAGCTAGAACGTAACTGACTATCCCTGAAGTAGATAGTATTTTGGATTTTTTTTTTTTTTAGAAAAAGCGAATAACTTACTGTTTTCAATTTTAAAAATATGGCACACAGCCACAAGACCAGAGAGGAAAATCAAGGTCTTTTAAAGTACACAGTTTTCACATTTGCATTTCAAATGCACAAAAAGCCCACAAAACCTCACAAAGGAAAAACCAAATCAACATCACTATCTTAAGCACTGTGCCTGATAAATGATCACATTAGGCTTAAATATTTTAATTAAACATTTATTCCTACATATTTTTATTCATTTCCTATGCATGCATTGCTTAAATCTCTTTTCTTAAAAGTAAGAAATTGAAACTTTTTATTTACTGCCATTACTGAGCTTCTCAGATTCTAGAATTTGAATGGCCGTCTGTGGAGGTCAGTAGACACTGGGGAGATGCTTATTTTGAGAATTAAGTACTTGGTGCACATTGTAAAGAACAACGTGGTAATTCTCTGAGCGTATGTTAGACATCATGAGGGTCTGTCTTCTCAGGATTCCCACTTAGTTCTCAGTGGCTTCTCTCTCGGTCTATACTGCTTCTCCTCCTAAAGTGTGCTTCGCCCCTAACCCTGAACACTTTGTTTTAAAAAGAAGAAGAAGAAGAAATTTTTAAATTTAAATTTTTTTTTAATCTGTTGTCCTCCCACTCTCCCTCTCCCTCTTCCTCCTCTTCAGGTTCCAGCGTTGAGTTAATTCCGTCAGTGTTCTCATCCGTGCACTGAGGGCTCTGGGTTTAGACTGGGCTTTGCCGTCACAAGGCATCCCCGGGTGTTCTCCATCCCCCCAGGTACGCGGTAACGTATCTGATAACAGCAAGTAAGCAGGCGTCGTGTTTAAGATTGTGAAATCGGAGCCACACGGCCAAGTTTGAATCTTGGCTTCCACATACACTCGCTATGTCAAAACCTTTCGCAAACATTTGACCTTTCATGTTACTTAAATTCCATACCAGGTTCTCTTCTGCAACGTGGGTATGTTAATACCTCCTTCCTAGGTTGTTCTGAGGCTTAAGCTGTTTACATTTTAAGTACGTATATACAAACACAGATAAACGCTGGCATGTGTGGAATATGCCATGTATTTTATACTTGTGACATATACTTTACTCAAACCCTATGTTCTTTTATATGTTTCCCTGAAAATTATTTCCATGAACCAGTATTTTAGGCAGTTTCTTTCAATTTTCCCTTGATCTATATAACACCAATGCATTGACTGCTTCTGAGTCCCTAATAGTAATTCCGCTGTACAAGTCCCCTACATGTTACCTTTTCATTAAGATGGAGATAGACACAGCTCAGTTAAGCACTGACTCATCCATGTGTCCCTACAGACCGGGATGAGAATGTGGCACATCCCCACATGTGTTTCTGAGAAGCCATACAGCGCACGGCACGTTGTTTCGATAGTGTAATTAGATTAGATTCTGGAGTGGATGTAGTGATTTACTGTACTCCCAGAAGACGGAGAGGGTGTTGCCCTCACAGCTTTGCCAAAACTTTGTGATATTAGAGGTGAGGTGACTCAGGCGGTCATTTACAATGTGCTTCTCTACATGATTTCATGAAAGCAGTCAAGTTTATATTTCTTCGTTAGATGAACCACTTCCCCTAAAATTTCCCCAGTGGTTTATCCTTAACAGCTTTGTTACATACTAAATTGCCACAGTGTTATAATTAGATTTGGAAGAATGCACTGACTCTATAGATATTTGGGGAGAAATGTATAGCTTAAAAAGTTATGTTATTCAGAAATTTGTTGTTTTTTCCACTTATTCAGTTTTATTATATCATTCGGTATAAATATAAGATTTCTATATAAATATCTTTTGCATTCCTTGCTAAGTAAAATCAAGATTCTTTATGGATTTTGTTACCAGGAAGGTATATCTTATTTATTTTTTTAATGACATATTTGAAACTTGCAGACAAAGAATAATGTAATTTAGACTCAGATACCTAGAACTCAGCTTTGCTAATTTAAACATTTTATGTATTTACTTAATAATTATTTTAAGCAATAAAATACTAGTTGGAATGCTTCTGGGACTCCTCTTGGTTCCTCGCTAGTTTTCCTGTTTTTCCTAGAGTTAACGATCTGAATTAGGAGTTGCCATGGCTATGTATGATTTTTATACTTTTACTATACATGTTGGTTATTATTTTTAAAGTTTTTAAAACACAAAATAATCTACTGCATTAAAACTTTATTGTTAAACAAGACACAAAGAGGAAAGTGAAAGGGAAAAATAAACGAGAGTGTTCAGTCAGCATTATTTACGTCACCAGAGACGAGCAGCAGGTCAGGTTTGTGAGTGATCATTTTCTCCTAGATTGAGCATGTGTTTTGACTTCATGCACATATTAAAAACATGCCTCATAAACCACAAGCCCACCCAAATATAATGCCTGGTATTTCTAACATTGAAAGGTGATGCAGGCAGCACTTCCACGGTGTCATGAAGCTCTTCTTTTCTTGGGTCATAAAAACCAGGACACTTAGAAGGAGAGCAGATGTGTGGGGGGAAAGCATAGGAAAACGCCACCCAACCCAAGTTTGTACTGTGACCTGCACCCAATGTTTTGCAGATGAGTATTACGTAACACAAACTATTTTTTCTCACCACAAGTGAGTATTACTATTCTGAGGCAACAATTTAATGCACTGCACGGAGACTGAAAAAAATAAAAGCTGAAATATCTTGCTTCTTAATTTTCATTTTATTGCTGCTGAGCACTTTATGAAGGGAGATGTAGAATTTCTGATCTTTCATTTATTTTCTCAATATATGGCCTCTATTTCCTGCTCACATACACATTTCCCTGGTTTATTGGATGTTATATTTTTTTCCACACCCTCCAAGTCATCAGGTATGCTGTCCTGGAGTGGTCCAAATCATGTTTTCATTATTGCCTACTTAATTCTGAAACTAGGTCCCTCGCTGGAGAGCCAGAAATCAGGGAAAGTCTGGTTTTCTTGATGATGCTTTTCTCAGTATATCTCAGTATCCCCCCCCAACCAGATTTTGTCTTTCTGGTTTTTATTTTTCCTTCTTCTCCCACCAACCCCCACGTTTTATGAAATGGTTTATTTTCTTTCCTTTCTTCTCTGAGTTTCCAAAGAACAAAGGTCTACATGTTTCATTTCAGCCACTGTCATTTTCAAATTAGTATTTGCAATTCTTATGTCCTTATGGATGAGAAACATGACTTTTAACCATCTTGCTAAAAATATGTGTGTGTGTTTATTTGTGACAAGAAAAGAGAAGACTAACATGTGAAGAAGCCCTTGGAGAAGCTCCTTTGGCTCAGAAATCATTCCTGCTTGCAGCTGAGTATTTCTGTCGGAGACAGAGATGCGCCTGTCAGTACGTGAGCAGGGGAGGGTGACTGTGATCGGAGGTGACTATGTAATCGGCTCAAATGGACCTTCTGTCATTTGGTGTAGTGAAGGTCAGTCTCACTGGTATTAACAGTCTCTTCAATAAATGGTGCTGGGAAAACTGGGCAGCTATATGTAGAAGAATGAAACTCGACCATTCTCTTACACCGTACACAAAGATCAACTCAAAATGGATAAAAGACCTCAACGTGAGACAGGAATCCATCAGAATCCTAGAGGAGAACATAGGCAGTAATCTCTTTGATATCAGCCACAGCGACTTCTTTCAAGATATGTCTCCAAAGGCAAAGGAAACAAAAGCGAAAAAAAAACTTTTGAGATTTCATCAAAATCAAAAGCTTCTGCACAGCAAAGGAAACAGTCAAAAAAACAAAGAGGCAACCCACGGAATGGGAGAAGATATTTGCAAAGGACACTACAGACAAAAGGTTGATATCCAGGATCTATAAAGAACTCCTCAAACTCAACACACACAAAACAGATAATCATATCAAAAAATGGGCAGAAGATATGAACAGACAATTCTCCAATGAAGACATACAAGTGGCTATCAGACACATGAAAAAATGCTCATCATCACTAGCCATCAGGGAGATTCAAATTAAAACCACATTGAGATTCCACCTTACACCACTTAGAATGGCCAAAATTAGCAAGACAGGAAACAACATGTGTTGGAGAGGATGTGGAGAAAGGGGAACCCTCTTACACTGTTGGTGGGAATGCAAGTTGGTGCAGCCTCTTTGGAGAACAGTGTGGAGATTCCTCAAGAAATTAAAAATAGAGCTTCCCTATGGCCCTGCCATTACACTACTGGGTGTTTATCCCAAAGATACAGATGTCGTGAAAAGAAGGGCCATCTGTACCCCAATGTTTATAGCAGCAATGGCCACAGTTGCCAAACTGTGGAAAGAACCAAGATGCCCTTCAACGGATGAATGGATAAGGAAGATGTGGTCCATATACACTATGGAGTATGATGCCTCCATCAGAAAGGATGAATACCCAACTTTTGTAGCAACATGGATGGGACTGTAAGAGATTATGCTGAGTGAAATAAGTCAAGCAGAGAGAGTCAATTATCATACGGTTTCACTTATTTGTGGAGCATAACCAATAGCATGGAGGACAAGGGGAGTTAGAGAGGAGAAGGGAGTTGGGGGAAATTGGAAGGGGAGGTGAACCATGAGAGACTATGGACTCTGAAAAACAATCTGAGGGGTTTGAAGGGGGGGTAGGAGGTTGGGGTACCAGGTGGTGGGTATTATAGAGGGTACGGATTGCATGGAGCACTGGGTGTGGTGCAAAAACAATGAATACTGTTATGCTGAAAATAAATAAATAAATTATTATTATTATTATTATTTTAAAGGGCCCTGCTGAAGTCTAGCCCAGAGAAATGAGCGATTTCCCGTTTGTTTTTACCAAAGCCTTTGTGAGGAAGAAAAAGAAAAAGAAAAGGACATTTCCTAATATATTGAAACTTTAATCCTGGGTTATAAGGGATTTAGAGGTTCCGTGATCTTACTATATCTAAGAGCACACCTGTGGTCACTAATAGGTCACTGTAATTGAGAACTACTGTTATTGGCACTTTCATAGCAGAATGTGATATAATAGTTTTAGCTATTTTTTCTTATTAATTACTAAATTAATTTTTATCTTGGGGACAAATAATGTGGCTTTAAAGATTTCTGGTGTGGAAAATTTGATACTTCCCTTTATCCCTCAAATGAATCAATATTTAAAATATTGCATGGCTATTTGAATGACAGCAAGAACTCAATATTTTTGTTTCTGGGTAAGAATTTACATGTATAAACGGATGTGTGTGTATGTACATACACATTCGCACACATATAAAACACACACACAACATACTTCTCTATGTATGAAAGTACCTAGATAAATGGAAAAACTATTCACATCCCCCAACTCTTTGGGTCCTTTTTTTCCAATAATTTGATCTACCTACCTCTCCTCTGGTAACCATCAATTTTTTTCTCTATAATTAAGAGTCTTTTTCTTGGTTTGTCTCTCTTTCTCTTTTTTTCCTTTTTTTCATTTATTCAGTAAGCCTTTTTTTTTTTTTTTTTTTTTTAGGAAGTATCTATGCCCAATAGACTTGGAGCTCTTGAATATCTAAAATTATTATGCTTTCATATGTGGATGCTCATTTTAATTAGCTACAAAGGTTTAGATAGAACACTATTTTTCTGTCTTACCTTTGAAGTTTTTGCTTTATTGGTTTTAAATTTTTCTCTGCTGGGGCTGAAGCTTGCTGTCCCTGTGACTGTTTCTTACACATACAAGATTTTGCTCTCCGACAATATTAACAGTCTATCTTAACTGCACAGTTCTTAAATATCACTAAGACATATTTGATTTTTACTCTTTTTATTCATCTAGTTCAGGTCTTAACTGTTCATTTCAAAATTCAGACTTTTTAATTTGATTGATATTTACTCCACTTACCTCTTTCTGCCCTTTTTTGGTTGGAACCCAATACACCTACTAGATGTCTACTAGCATCTCTGGTGTAATATGCCTTGGTATTACATTATATACAATATAGATACGTTATATGTATCAACATATAATGTATATAAACGACTCTTTAGAATTCTTTCACTTTTACTCATTTTTTTCTCTGATTTCTGGGAAATTTTTCTTTCTCAGTCTTCGGCTTACCACTTTCAGCGGTGTCCATTCTGTTTGCAACATAGATACACATGTATGTGGTTTCATACATGTCAAGAATTGGGGGCATTTATTTTTTTTAACTTCCACATTTTCTAAAATGCATTATCTTTTCTTATTCTGTGTCATAACTGACATGATTATATTCAATTATTTTGTTTCCCCCTGTTAATCGATTTCTTCATGATTTCATTCTGTTCATTAATGTCAGTGTCTCCATTCCATGGTATTTAACACAATATCTGGTAATTCACAGTTGTCCCTGTGTCTTGTAGAGGTCTTATATGAACCGTGTATTTTCTCAGGTCAAAAATTCTTCCACTATTTGGGAAAACGCTATTAGTTATAGGAAACTTGTTTCAGGCTCTCTGGAGAAAGGTGGAGCCGTGTGTGGATCCGGTGAGTGTGTGCAGCTCCAGTGAACGTGTCCTATGGGGTCACCGCCCGCAGCCTGCCTGGAACCAACCATTCCTGCAGCCCCTCCAACATCTCCTGGAGGCGGCCTTCCTCTGTCCAAGGCTGTAAGTACAGCTTTATCCTGGACGCAGTCACAACAACTGGTGTTTTCTCTTCTTCCACTCCCTGATTTTCTCCTTTACTGTTCTTGTTCAGATACGGAGGTTTCACCGCGTCTAATCTGCTTCTCCTTCTTTTCCAGGATCCAGGCCGGGCACTGTCACCGGGCACAGCCTCACGCTCTTCAGACAGTAGTGCTTGGGGGTTAGTCAAGGACCAAATGCTTCTGACGCCCCCACTGAGCTCAGGCAGGTGATGGGACGCGTCCTCCTCCGACGCGCTCCGGGGCGGTGCCCTCGCCCTCCTCTGGCTGACCTGGCGGGTGCCCCCCCCCGACCTGGCTGACCTCCTTCTGGGTGAAACTACTCTTTCCTTTTCTGGCCATTCTTTTTGCTTTTTTTTTAAGCTGAGATTTTCTCTTTTCTAGTCCCTACCACAGGCCCTATTCTGTCTGCTTTCTGTCCTAAAGATGCATCATCCCCCTGGCGGGGCGGGGGCAGATGTGTGTTCCGTGGGCCAGCGAGACGCACATTCCCCCGGTGCCCAGGCCCTACCTGGCCCTCACGTCTCTACCTGAAAAGATAGACTCTTCCGTGGGGTGGGGGTGGGGGGTCCCGTCATTAGAAATCACCGAGAGAAGAACGGGGCCCCAGCATCCTGAAGCGCGGGCAGAAGTCTACCCGGGACGTCCACTTTATGCCTACCCCGGTTCATTCTGAAGCCTCTCTTTGATCTCAACACGCCCAGAGGCTTTGAAGACTCGTGCCTTCTCTTTACAGATCAGAGAAAGCGCTTCAACCTGACAGAAGTTATAATGAAAGGTTCGCCCTTTTTACTGTATTTTTTCATGTTATATTTAGAAAAGGCCACCTTGTATGAGACAATGTGCAGAGAAAATTAAGTATCACCACAGAATGAAGAATAAAACTCGACTCTTTTAAGGGCTCCCAAATTCACAGTCTCTAGCAATCCACTTATGTAGAAACCTGTATGACCTGGAGGTCAATCCCAGAATTTGAATAGCTTTCAGACATTTGCAAGCACAATACAGTGACAGTTCCCTCTCTCCCGAGTGGATGCGAATCGCTCTATGAACATGTATACGGCACCATGGAGCGCCAGCTGCCCTCGCTGGCACCTTGCTAAACGAGCACCTGCTAACACAGAACTCACACAACCAGGTCAAGGGTGGCTAAAAAAAGGGAAAAAAAAAAGAGTTGGCACAGAAATCGTGCTTCCTGGTGTGCATCACTCTTTCAGAGCATGTCAGTGGTCCCGGGAAGATACAGAAGGACCATCTACCATGACCATCCGGAGGGGAGGCATAGGCATCTGTGCTTTTATAAAGCTTTCTTGGTGCTTCTCACTGCTCCTCCTACCTCCTCAGCTACCCTGTAAGGATGGGAACTGTGTCTGTTATTCTTAATTCTGTCTTTTTCCTATTTCTTTATTGCTTAAGAAAAAAAATCAATAAATATTTCATTGAGGCTGTTTCTCAAAGTCTGGACAACCAGACTTTTGCTATTATTGGCAAAATACAGGACAGCCTTTTGCTAGTATTAACATTAAAATAATAAATACATGACTCACCCGTACATGTAATTACTGGTGCACACTGACCCCCTGAACTTGGAGCACCTTCAGTTTTCAGTAATGCTACTTGGGCACACTCCTTTCAGAGCCTCTGAGTATGAAATAAGTAACCCTTACCGTCTTTGAATCATTGCTCCTGGGGCTGGGCACAAGGCATTACAGTGAATGACAGACCTTCAGCACTTCTTAGATCCATCAGAAGAAGAAGAAAAGATCATTTTCAAGAGAACGGCAAGCTGGGGAAACAGACAGTTAAGACACCTGACAGCAATTTATAGTTCACTGTTAGGTAAAGAAGGGCAGTAGAATGACAATTTATTTTCTAAAGAGTTTTTCTTAATGAACATTGATTGTACATATTTTTCTTAAGGAAACTGCAGGCCCAAAGCCTAAATAATTTGTTCTTTGAAAATATTAACTAAATAATACTAGAACAAAGTTTAAGGATTATCTTATAGAATTTTCCTTATAGAGTGGCTACCAAACTAAAATTTAATAATAGTCTTGTAGTATTTTTGTTTGTATTTTTAATTCCAAAAGAATATAGTATAGGCTAACGATTATAGGCTAATGAAATATTATTGCTATACTTTCTTGCACTTAGTAAAATAATACTTAACCACCTTTGACAGATAAGAATGCCTCCCTGCTTTACAAAAGCAATTTAAGGAAATCCACCAAAGGTTTTTATTACTTATTGTAATAACTCCATTTTTCCCCCACCCCAACCCCTACAACCAACCGAAGACTTAAAAATTTGAGTTAGGCTCTGCTGATCAAAAGTCTGAAGTGGGGCATATTAGGAAAATTACCAATTACTATAGACTGTAGAAAGGGGGAAAACTACATTGTTCAGCTAAGATAAATTTCACTGCACAAAGTATTTAAAAAACATAAAGTGTTTAACTGACCGCACCTTCTACGATTTCATTACAAGTATTCTGATAACTATTTACACATGATTATATTTGGTCACAGTCATGATTTCTCAGTAAACTCAGTACTTTTAAAGATCATGTTTTCATAATAATCATTAATACATATTTTCTAGGTCCCTGCTTTTTATCTAGTTCTATACATAATATAAAAAGCTGATTGACTTCTATTTTTTAACATGTTTATACTTGATCATTCCTCACCATTTAACATAACCCAGTGCATTAAATGCTCATAATTTTAAATACTATTTATTGGATTAATGAATATATTCTATATTTAAGGTCATTTGATGTCTAGATATCTGGCTACAAAATTAAACAGAGAAGTAGAAGTAAACTAACAGTGTGAACTAAATCTCAGGCAGAAGGTTGGGTATAAGTGTAACAGTAAGTTGAATACTTTTAATAGAATGTACTTCCCATGTGTTCACTAGAAACAGATGATATATATAAGTGTGTATATATATTTCAGATCTAAATTAAACTCCAATAATACATAGTCTTTGTAAATATTTTAAAATCCTGAAAAATAAAATCACTTTAATTCAAAGAAATATGAAATGAGAAATAACCCAAAATTTCATCAGTTATTTTCAAATACTCACAGTATGCTGTCAGTACGGGCAAAGATGCACTCATGATTAACATAACTTAGTCTAAGACCAAGCTGTTAAAAGAATATGACCTATTAAATTAAAATTTGCTGAATTAAGTCTTAAATGAGTGCCGTGCTCTTTGGAGTAAATCAAATTTTTTTTGGAGTATTTGTCAAGGTGTCATCGATGAAGTGAGAATCTAAGGCAACAACCACTGTTCAACGTGGCCGATTACATCTCTTCGATGTCATTGAGGTTGAAGTGTGTGGACTACAGCAGTATTTTTTCAATTGTGAGCCTGCTGGATGACCACAGAAACCTGATTTGAGGAACTTATACTAGAGGAAAAGGAAACCTAAAATGGTCAAAAATAAAGGGAGTGGCACATCTTACCATTCCTTTCAGAAACAGCAGGACTAAGCACTTCAGAAGCATATTTGCAATTTCTTAAATTCCCTTGAAATATCAAATATTTGAATTGAATATATGAAATATCAAATACAAGTATCAGACGTTTATTAGCTGATAAGTTAGTTAGCTGCCAACATACAACAGTAAAAGTAATTAGTATTAATGAAGAGCCCAGACATTCATCCACAGATGGATCGGTGAAGAAGATGTGGTGTATTTGTAGAGAATGCGATATTACTCAGCCATCAGAGAAATGCAATCTTGCTATTTGTGACAACATGGCTGGAACTAGTGGGCATTATGCGGAGCGAAATAAGTCCATCAGAGAAAGACATTTATCATATGATCTCCCTGACATGTCGAATTTAAGAAATAAAACAGAGGATCATAGGGGAAGAGAGGAAAAAAATATAACAAACCAGAGAGGGAGACAAACAGTAAGAGAGACTTAATTATAGGAAACAAACGGAAGGTTGCTGGAGGGGAGGGGGACGGGGGGATAGGGGAACTGGGGGGTGGGCACTCAGGAGAGCATGTGATGAAATGAGCGCTGGGTATTATACAAAACTGAGGAATCACTGACCACTACCTCCGAAACCAATAATACATTATATGTTAATTAACTGAATGTAAATAAAAAATATATCATTCAAAAAGAATTTGCTGAGCCCATTATGCGCTCAGCTGAGGAAGAAAAACAAATACCATGTACAAAGTATACCGTGGTTTCTGACCTCAAGCCGACTGAAGTCAAGTAAGAAAAGATTTTTAAAAATCATGAAAAAGAGAACAAAATTCTTATGGTCAGAAGTCAGAGACTCAGCAGTTATCAAAACAGAGAGAAAGGAAGGAAGAATGGAAAGGAGACAGGGAGGAAGGAAAGAAAGAAAGAAATTGATTCAGAGCGGGTGTTTGTCTTGCAAAACAGACAACCTAAGGTAAATTGTTTTTTAAAAAAAAAAGCAACATGTCAAAATTCATTATCCAGTAATTCTACTTCTAAGAATTCATTTCAAGGAAGTTATCAGATGTGCAGTGATTTATGATATAAGAGGTTTCCTATAGTTTTATGTCTAATTTAAACCTGAACCTGTATATGAGTTAAGTATAGGGCGATCTTAAATGAAATATTATCCAACCGTCAACACGCGTTTGAAAAGGAATCATCATTAGCTGGCATCCTCGAGTTCCCTCCTCTCTTCCCTTCAAAGCTTCTTTGCCAAAGATGCTCTTAAATGTACAGTTCCCTCAGGAAATAATTACAGCTGCCCGAGCACACACTCCCACTAATGAATTCTTTACATTTGGCTTCAAGATTTCCTCATATTTTCTACTTTTGGCTTCTTCTACCAAAATTTGTGCTGGTAACTCAGCAAAAGTCAGGAGGAGTTTCCCCACGTAGGTTGTTGTAGTCACGACACTTTGCTGTCTGGGGTGAGGTCTTCATGGATTGCAGCTGATCTTTAAGTCACTGCCTGTGTATTTATCAAAATTCCTTTAAGAAACTGTATCATCCAGATCTGTTTCTATATTCTGAGTATAATCTTCTGCTGTGTTACCACTGCCATAATGGTATATTGAGAAAAATTTATAGCCTCTGAGTTTCTCGGCGTATGGAATATGATGGCAGCTGTGCAGGGTCCGTTAAACGATAAATGCTCTTGGTTGTCTCCTGGTGCAAGGGACGGGACTGAGGACGGCAGGTCTGGCTCCAGCCCACCACGGAGGACAGAGGAAAGGAATGGACAATGAGATTTATACGTGTACTCAGCAGGAAGAAGGCGTGTGCCTCAGTGCACTGAACGGAGGGCTAAGATTCAAGACGTCCAGATTCTGGACCTTCCAAGAAGATGGAGAGTTCGTGTTTATCCTCTGATTCTTGTCGTAGAAAACAGAGCACTAAAGAAATGGGTTAAAAAATTAAATGAACATTTTCTTGTGAATTCTGTGCAAATCTGGAGGAGTGTGTGTGTGCGTGTGTGCGTGTGTGTAAGACAGAAATAGGAGAGAGAGAGAAAGAGGGATTGAACTAAATGAACTATAACACTTGGAGACACTGAGCCATTTTACTGTTAAACGCTAGAGAAAAAGAAAGATTTCTATTTATGCACAAGAAGCCATCATGGTCTGCAAAAACTAGTAGAGATTTATACTGGAGTGATACAGCAACTGTTAATTAAGCACGAGAAGATTTAAGGAATGACGTGGTCTGTGAGAGGAAGTGTTTCAACATACCTAATTGTGACATCTGGCCCAATAAGTCTTCTGCAGCTGGTGCCTGTATGTGCGACATATCCCTCAGGCCAGCAGCCACCAAGGCCACAGGGCTACCAGCTCTGCCCCACCATCTGAAGAAGCAGGTGGTTTATTTCCTTAGAACTTCCGGGGCTTTGGGCCTTTTCAGCCGCGGGAATGAAGGAGAATGCTGCCTTACACCACAGTTGGGCACCCAAGTAAATCTCGTTTGGAGTTTTCCTCCACTTCACAAGCCAGGACAGCACAGAAGCAGCCGTACCTCCTCTTTAGGGACCAGTACCTTGGTGCTGGGCCCAGTACCAAGAGTTCAGGCAAAAACCAGACTCAACAAAGGTTTTGTGAATACGCATACGTGCACCTTGGAATTCTTGTGGGTAGGACTAACAGAACCATAAAGAAAGACAGAAGAGCCTGCTGAAATCCCAGGTGGAGATCTGAGCTTTATAAGCTCACAGCATGGACTGTGTACCCCTAGACGTCTGACACCTGCTCTGTGCTAATTGCATACATAATTAATTATCTGGTGCACTAGATGGTGATGTCTTGAGGAGGATTAATAAGACGTCTTCATATTTGTACTCTTGGTGTCTCACTGTATTTACGAAGATTCATGTATTTATAACAGATAATGGTTCTTTCTGTAAAGAGTAGATGCTCAGTAGATAAGCACAGGCCCAGAAACGAAACGCATCCAGAAGGCAGGCAGATAACACAAATGAGTGAATTCATGTTGTGTCATAAAAACGGATGGCGGAAACGAGTGTCCGCTCCCGTGGGCATCCATATGTATTGCCACGTAACAGCCCCCTGCAGCTAGTGGGTTATTCAAGTACTGTGATGCGTCATA
The DNA here is from genome assembly GCF_020171115.1 of Neogale vison. Lineage (NCBI taxonomy): Eukaryota > Metazoa > Chordata > Mammalia > Carnivora > Mustelidae > Neogale > Neogale vison. Next base: position 1,217,943 of record NC_058093.1, read on the forward strand.
GTTCTGTAGGTCGTCCACGGGGTCTGGGCTCCTCTGGCTGGTTCTTCTGCTGGCAGGTCCGGTGCTGGCACACGCACTACTCCTGAGGTGGCTGGACCCTGCTTGTCCAGATGGCCTCCCCGCGTGGCTGCTGTGCACGCGGCAGACACAGGTTCTGCATCTTCACCAGATGTTAAGCAGCTCACAGCTTCCTCATCTGGCCCTCAGAAGCGGCCTCAGGCCTGCTAATGTCCCATTGCCTCGAACAAGTACATTATTAACCTTGATGGACAGAACTTAAAACTTTGTGATCATTCTTTCATTTTACCATAAAAGACATTTAAATTTTGAAATGTTTTAGAGATTAAAGCACCCTTCCATCCACATATATGACCATGCTGAACTTTTAGCCTCTGCTGCTAGAGCTTAACACTCTGCTCTAAATAACCATAATTTTTTAAAGAACCATTCCACTGGGAAATTTTTGTCTTCGTATAATTTGAATTTCTCTTGCTGTACCCTGAATGGTAAATGCACCCTTTTTCATGGCCTTTTAGTATTTCAGTGTCTAAGTCCCTTCAGTGGTAGCTGACATGACCATGGGTTGCTGTGAATTCTACTTCACAAGGGACGTCCGTAGAGAAAGGTTCCCTTCGCGGCATCTCGTGCACATGCGAGCCAAAGCGTGTGACTCCTGCACTTCTGCGTACAATTATTCTCCAGGACCTCCTGCCTGCTTTACAGCATGCATGAAGCTTTTGTGAGTCATCATAATTACAGTTAATAACTCAGTTTTTCGCTAACCAGAAAGAACACTTGTTGGGTCACAAACAGCGGCACACCTGGCAAAAGGAGCAACAAATCAAATAATTGAGTATCGTTCTATAACCTATATATCAAAAAATACTGCATTTAGTACATTCCAAGTTTTACCTGCTTTTTTAATCTGTTTGCAAGTCCAGGGGAACAGTACTGGATACTCCAACATGATTTAACAGATCCTGTGAGCTGTCATTCTCTCCGACGAGCTGTCCCCTCTCACTCCTTCCTTAAGAAACGGTCTCGGCATTTCAAACTCTGCATCAAGACTGGGCGGCAAAAGAAAACAAGACGTTGAATGGTCTCTAGTTTCTATTTAGAAAATAACGTGTGATTTTCATAATTGAGTACATTCTTGGGTAGCGTGCTATTTCAACCTATGATCTGAGTAAAACTGACACGAGGCTATGTAATTGATTGTCAAGTAGAGGTATGATCGAATCAGCATCTTCCGCACGTGCCATATCTGGGTTTTGCCAGCCTTCAGGACGTGTGGCTGCGGAGAAAACACGGGTAATTTCCTGCAGTCATGAAGCGCGCTGTTTGAAGCACCGAGTGTATCACAAATACGAAAGCAAAAAACGCAATAAAGGAGAATTCCCACCGCACCAGGGAGCGCTAGGGACGGCTCCCACTCCGACGAGGACTCACACCAAAGACTGATGTGAGGGTTAAGAAAAAGCGGCATCAATCCCTTTAACTGAAGCCTCAGGGTAACTGAGCTCAGAGGGGCTAGAGACTGTAGGACTGTGTCCATGGCTTCGAACGGAGTCAGGGGCGACCTCAGCTGAACAGAAACGGTCCCTGAGCGAGCGCAGGCCTGCGAGGGGACGCCGGCCCCCAAACGCTGGGCACCGACTCGGACACCACACGAGTCGCGGCACCTTCAGGTAGTTGCTGACTCCGGCGACTCAAAATACCACGTCCCTTTTTGTTTAAAAAAAAATCATCCTTTATTTATTTATGTATTTATACTTAGCCGACATATAGTAGCAGAACTTACGGTGGGCTTTTTTTTTTTTTTTTAAGTATTTATGGATTTGGGAGACACGACAGGAGCAGAGGGAGACGCAGGCTCCCCGCTGAGCCGGTCCTGTGGGTCACGGATTAGGGCCGACGCGAACCAACTAGCCACGGAGGAGCCTCCTTAAGGCGGGCTCTCTAACTCAACATTTTTTGTAAAAATATTGAAAGGTGGAGAAAGTTTTAAACTTACAAAGAATGATCTAGATACTCATACAAAAAGGAAAGAAAAACAGAAAAGAGAATTACTAAAAACCGCCGTAATGTGGTTTAGTGGAAACGGGCCTTCATGACGCTCCTGTCTTTGTGCGGATTTTCCCTTCCTGGTCCCTCGTGGTGCTGCTGCTCCCCACACTCTCGCGCCCATGTCCTTGTCTCTCTGCATCGGTCCCGGTGTCCTTGTCTCTCTGCATCGGTCCCGGTGCTGGAACCGCAGGATGCTCCGGACCCTCATGGTCAGCCATCCCCAAGTCAGCCCTGAGAGTTCCCAGCTCCTGTACAAAGACTGAACTGGTGTGTCCAGCCGTGTGCAGGGGGACACTGCGGGCTCCACACAGGCAAGAATGATTACATACGACTTAGTTTTACTCTTTGCCAAAACAAAGTCACATTGTCTGTGAAACGTGTATGACAAAATGTCACCTATTGCTTCAGTTTTGGGGAAAGGACATTGACAGACCTTTCTGGCTTTGATGTAGAAAAACAATACCCACATCTGCCCTTTGTCCAGGAAGTTTTCCACATTACTCATATTCTGCTTCCACCTTACATTTTCAAACACCATCCATCAGAGCCATAAATGTAAATGTATTTATTCTCCAAATGGGAGGCTTTGCTGAGGTTTTGCTATATAACCCACTCAGAATCAATAAAAATAGGTCCACACCCCATCACCTAATAGTAAAATTTGCAAGTCTTAGTGACAAAGAGAAAATCCTGAAAGCAACCCGGGACAAGAAGTCTGTAACATACAATGGTAAAATATTAGATTGGCAGTGGACTTGTCCATAGAGACCTGGCAGTCCAGAAAGAACTGGCATGATATATTCAGAGCACTAAACGAGAAAACATGCAGCCAAGAATACTATATCCAGCTAGGCTATCATTGAAAATAGAAGGAGAGATAAAAATCTTCCAGGACAGGGGCACCTGGGTAGCTAGTGGGTTAAAGCCTTTGCCTTCAGCTCAGGTTGTCATCTCAGGGTCCTGGGATCAAGCCCTGCATCGGGCTCTCTGCTCAGCAGGGATCCTGCTTCCCCCTAACTCTGCCTGCTTCTCTGCCTACTTGTGATCTCTCTCTGTCAAATAAATAAATAAAATCTTAAAAAAATAAAAAACCTTCCAGTACAAACAAAAACTAAAAAACAAAATAAAACAAAACAAAACAAACTTCCAGGACAAACAAAAAATGAAAGAATTTGTAAACACCAAACCAGCTCTACAGGAAATATTGAAAGGGGTCATCTAAGCAAAGAGAGAGCCTCAAAGTAGTAGACCAGAAAGGAACAGAGACAATATACAGTAATAATCACCTTACAGGCAATACAATGACACTAACTTCATGTCTCTCAATAGTTACCCTGAATGTAAATGGACTAAATGCCCCAATCAAAAGACACAGGGTATCAGAATGGATAAAAAAACAAAACCCATCAATACGCTATCTACAAGAAACTCATTTTAGACCCAAAGACACCTCCAGATTTAAAGTGAGGGGGTGGAAAATAATTTACCATGCTAATGGACATCAAAAGAAAGCTGGGGTGGCAATCTTTATATCAGATCAATTAGTTTTAAGCCAAAGACTATAATAAGAGATGAGGAAGGACACTATATCATAATCAAAGGCTCTGTCCAACAAGAAGATCTAACAATTTTAAATATCTATGCCCTAACGTGGGAGCAGCCAACTATATAAACCAATTAATAACAAAATCGAAGAAACACATCAACAATAATACAATAGTAGGCAACTTTAACACCCCCTCGCTGAAATAGACAGATAATACAAGCAAAAGATCAACAAGGAAATTAAGGCCTTAAATTACACATTGAATCAGATGGACATCACAGTATATTCAGAATATTCCATCCCAAAGCAACAGAATACACATTCTTCTCTAGTGCGCATGGAATATTCTCCAGAATAGATCACATCCTGGGTCATAAATCAGGTCTCAACTGGTATCAAAAGATTAAGATCATTCTCAGCATATTTTCAGACCACAATGCTCTGAATCTAGAACTCAATCACAAGAGGAAAGTTGGAAAGAATCCAAATACATGGAGGCTAAAGAGCATCCTTCTAAAGAATGAATGAGTCAGCCAGGAAATTAAAGAAAAATTGAAAAGATTTCATGGAAACAAATGATAATGAAAACACAACAGCTCAAAGTCTGTGGGACACAGCAAAGGCAGTCCTGAGAGGAAAATATATAGCGATATAAGCCTTTCTCAAGAAACATGAAAGATCTCAAATACACAACCTAATCCTATACCTAAAGGAGCTGGAGAAAGAACAGCAAAGAAAGCCTAAACCTGGCAGGAGAAGAGAAATAATGAAGATCAGAGCAGAAATCAATGAAATAGAAACCAAAAACAAAACAAACAAACAAAAAAGAAGAAGAAGAAGAAGAAATCAACAAAACTAGTAACTGGTTCTTCGAAAGAATTAATAAGATTGATAAACCCCTGGCCAGATTTATCAAAAAGAAAAGAGAAAGGACACAAATTAATAAAATCATGAATGAAAGTGGAGAGGTCACAACCAACACCAAAGAAATACAAACAATTAGAAGAACATATTATGAGTAATTATACGCCAGCAAATTTGACAACCTGGAAGAAATGGATGCATTCCTAGAGACATATAAACTACCACAACTGAACCAGGAAGAAATAGAAAACCTGAACAGACCCATAACCAGTAAGGAGATTGAAGCAGTCATTAAAATTCTCCCAACAAGTGAAAGCCCAGGGCCAGACGGCTTCCCAGAGGAATTCTACCAATCATTTAAAGAAGAATTAATTCCTATTCTCCTGAAACTCTACCAAAAAATAGAAGTGGAAGGAAAACTTCCAAATTCATTTTATGTGGCCAGCATTACCTTGATCCCAAAACCAGACAAGGATCCCATCAAAAAAGAGAATTACAGACCAATATCCTTGATGAACACAGATGTGAAAATTCTCACCAAAATACTAGCCAATATGATCCAACAGTCCATTAAAATGATTATTCACCACGACCAAGTGGGATTTATTCCAGGGCTGCAAGTTTGGTTCAACACCAGCAAATCATTCAGTGGGATACACTACATTAATAAAAGAAAGAACAAAAACTATATGATACTCTCAAGAGATGCTGAAAAAGCATTTGACAAAGTACAGCATCCATTCCTGATCAAAACTCTTCAAAGTGTAGGGATGGAGGGTACATACCTCAATATCATCAAAGCCATCTTGAAAAACCCACCATGAATATCATTCTCAACGGAGAAAAACTGAGAGCTTTTCCATTAAGGTCAGGAACATGGCAGGGATGTCCGTCATCACCACTGCTATTCAACATAGTACTAGAAGTCTTAGCCTCAGCAATCAGACAACAAAAAGAAATTAAAGGCATCCAAATCAGCAACAAAGAATGGGAGAAGATATTTGCAAACAACCTATCAGATAAAGGGCTAGTATCCAAAATCTATAAAGAACTTATCAAACTCAACACCCAAAGAACAAATAATCCAATCAAGAAATGGGCAGAGGACATGAACAGATATTCTGCAAAGAAGACAGCCAGATGGCCAACAGACACATGAAAAAGTGCTCCACATCACTCGGCATCAGGGAAATGCAAATCAAAACCACAATGAGACATCACCTCACACCAGTCAGAATAGCTAAAATTAACCAGTCAGGAAATGACAGATGCTGGCGAGGATGTGGAGAAAGGGGAACCTCCTACACTGTTGGTGGGAATGCAAGCTGGTGCAACCACTTTGGAAAACAGCATGGAGGTTCCTTAAAAAGTTGAAAGTAGAGCCATCCTACGACCCAGCAATTTCACTACTGGGTATTTACCCTAAAGATACAAATGTAATGATCTGAAGGGGCACGTGCACCCGAATGTTTATAGCAGCAATGTCCACGATAGCCAAACTATGGAAAGAACCTAGATGTCCATCAACAGATGAATGGATAAAGAAGAAGTGGTATATATACATAATGGAATACTATGCAGCCATCAAAAGAAATTAAATCTTGCCATTTGTGACGACGTGGTTGGAACTAGAGGGTATTATTCTTACCAAAATAAGTCAATCAGAGAAAGACAACTATCATATGACCTCCCTGATTTGAGGAAGTGGAGATGTAATGTGGGGAGTTTGGGGGTAGGAAAAGAATAAATGAAACAAGATGGGATCGGGATGGAGATAAACCATAAGAGACTCTTCATGTCACAAAACAAACTGAGGGTTGGGGGGGGGGAATAGGGAGAGGGTGGTTGGGTTATGGACATTGGGGAGGTTATGTGCTATGGTGAGTGCTGTGAAGTGTATAAACCTGGCGATTTACAGACCTGTACCCCTGGGGCTAATAATACATTATATGTTAATAAAAAATAAAAAATAAATTTAAAAAAAATTGAAAAAAGAAATAATTTTTAAAAAGGAATACTAATTTTGAAAATAAAAGAAATGAAAATTAGCTATAATGTCACTACTTTGAATAACACTATTGACTATCTTTACTTTTTCCTAAATTCATTCTATCCAATTGTTGTGACCAAATATAGAAATAAATATGGTATGCATTTAACAAACTATTATTTTTTCTTCTATTTTGCAAATGTTTCTCTAATTTTATGGTATTTTAACATTACGAAGGATTATTTTCTTTAAAGATTTATTGATTTTAGAGAGAGAGCTCATGCAACTGTGAGTGGGGGAGGTGCAGAGGGAGAGAATCTTCAAGTAGACACCCCACTGAGCACAGAGCAGGACCCATGAGATCATACTAGAGTCAAAAGCTTAATTGACTGAGCCACCCAGGTGGCTGATATCAAGAAGGATTATTCAAAAGTTAGATGAAAAAATGGAAACAGTGGATATCACCATTAAAATACAGTGTTTTTTTTACAGTGCTAAGCAATTTAATGAGTTAAGAAGAGAAAATACAAGGAGTTAAAACATTTTCTTCAGACAATATGGTTGTTTTACTTCAAAATCATATGTACATTAAATGAAAAACTTAAAATATTATGCAAAAAATAAGAAAATTGCCAGAGGTGAAGAGAGTGGGAGAAGGGGTAAAACAGGTGAAGGATGAAAAGACACACAAACTTACCGTTATAAAAGAAGTAAGTCATGTGGGTCTGAGGGACAGCAAAGGGAATACGGTGGCCACCACTGGAACGATTATGTACGGGGACAAGAGGTCACCTGACTTACCATGGTGATCATCTCGTAATGTACATTAGTGTCAAATCACTGTGTTGCATACCTGGAACTTACATATTATTGTGTGTCAACTATACTTCAATGAAAAATTTTTAAAATAACAGGTTTTGTGGATTTATTTGTGTCTCCTTAAAATATATCAAATTCCTTGGAGCAACTGGATAGCTCAGTTGATTAGGCATCGACGCGTGGTCTCAGCTCAGGTCTTGATCTGAGAGTTTTGAGTTCAAACCGTGTGTTGGGCTCCATGCTGGATGTGGAGACTACCTTAAAAAAATTAAATTAAATTTTCATCCTTAGTACCTATGGATGTAACCGTCTGTGGAAATAGGGTCTTTGCAGACACTTGCAGCCTGTGTGGGGGGCAGTGATCAATGAGAGTGAATACCACCCCCCTGTGTGGCCATGTCTGTTTCTCCAGCCAATACAGAACTCCTAAAAGACCTATTAATATAAAAGGCTTGTCACGGACCCCTCCACAGTGTGGTATACCTTCTATAAAATGTAGATATATGAGCATACAAGTCTATGAAAATTTCTAAAAAGGAAACAAGTCATGGTAAATTGTTAACAGGGGTTACTGCTGGCAAACAGGATATGCATGAAGGGGAGATGTAAACAGGGGAAATAGAAATTAGAAAGGTCTTCTCATGCTTTCATGCGTTAGAACTTTCTTTTTAAGCATTATTAATATATTTACAAAATAGTATCCAAGCTATAAACTTGAAGTTATTCTGAGTTTTTACCTTTCCAGCCTTTATAACTGACATACTTCTTTTGGAAACATTCTTTGGTCTGCTGGCTTACCTCTGACTTAATCTTATGCTTTTCTATTGCTAGTGGACATTGTCACAGTAAAATCTGTAGTGAAACTTGAAATAAATTTATTATTGAAATATTTTTATAGTCTGCTTACTTTGTTAGCATAAATTTCTAAATATTCACTATCTCTTATTATAAACAGTGGATCCATAGAAAATGACTTGGTAGTTAAATGTTAAGAAATTTATTTGTACCATGAGAGTGAATAGGGAACTTCTTTGTACTCACTTAAAATTATCTTCCAAAATATTTATTTAGGAATGAAGTATTTCAGTCTCATGCCAGCTGCCTCCAGCGCCAAATGTCTGAACGTTCATGTAGCCGGACTCAACCTGAAGCCACATTAAGGAGTATGAGTCAGAAAGCAAACATATTTGAAAGGCAAGTTAAGTCTTGAGAGAGAATTCTCCAAGAATGTTGAAAGGGGACTTGAGTGGTCACAATTACAGTAAACCTTTGTTGTAGCTATCTTTTCCTTCCAAGTTACCTTAGTCTTCTTATCCTTAAATCTTTCTCTTCTCCCCCGAGAACTTGGAAAGTCTTCTCCAGCCCAGTCCGTGGAGGGCTTCTGTGGTTTCAGCCACTGTTACTTTCATCTCACAGATACTCTTACTTTTTTCTAATTGAAGTTAATTCTCGTTTGCTTTTGCTCCTGTTACCAGCAGCTAGGATGAATGCCTAAACACAGGAAACAGAGCATACCATTCCTTTCTCAGAAACCAGCTCATTTTGGCCCCCTGACTTCTGAAATTCTCCTCTTCACTCACTCAGCTACTATATAAAAAGTGTGAACTGAAAAAAACTGTAGATATAACAATAAAAATGGGATTAGCCTGATGATCAACATCTCGGGATTTTTTTTAAGATTTTTAAAATTTATTTGACAGAGAGATCACAAGTAGGCAGAGAGGCAGGCAGAGAGAGAGGGGGAAGCAGGCTCCCTGCTGAGCAGAGCCCAATGTGGGGCTCGATTCCAAGACCCCAAGATCATGACCTGAGCCGAAGGCAGAAGCTTAACCGCCTGAGCCACCCAGGCGCCCCAACATCTCAGGGTTGATACATTTCATAAAATGCAACTAAAATGCCTTCACCAAAAAGCGATTGGTCAAAAATTCAAAATTTTAAGCTTATGCTGTGATAATATTCTGTTTTACTTTCAGTCTGATAGGAGTCCTGGTTGGCCAAAATAAGAATTATTGTAGCCGTTGTATAAAACAGGCCCCCGGCAAAAAAAATGAAATAGGCCAATTGTAGTGAAATTATTGAAAATTCTAGTATAACTACAGAGAACAGGGGTGGCTGTAGGGGTGGGCTACCTGGATGATGCGGGCTTCCCTGGTGTGAAATGTAAGTGATGAGTCACTAAATTCTCCTCCTGAAACCAATATCACGCTGTATGTTAACTAACTAGAATTTAAAGAAAAATTTGAAACAAAACCAATTAGAATGTTTCTTTTCTTATTTAAATTCAATTTCAAAGTTCAGTTTCTTAATATTTTATATATTTATTGGACAGAGAGAGAGAGAGAGATCATAAGTAGGCAGAGAGGCAGGCAGAGACAGAGAGAGGAGGAAGCAGGCTCCCGCTGAGCAGAGAGCCCGATGCGGGGCTCAATCCCAGGACCCTGAGATCATGACCTGAGCCGAAGGCAGAGGCTTTAACCCACTGAGCCACCCAGGCAGCCCTCGAAGGTAAGTTTCCTAATAAATATTTACTCTATGTTTTGTTTTTTATGTGTGTGTTTAAATGAGTCAGTCATATAAATATGTAGTTTTATTTGAATTAAGATGCATTTAATTAGGTTTGTAGTCAATGTTTAATATTTAATAAGAATCAGGTTTCTTAGTCTTCTTACCAGTTGTGTAAATTGAATAAGTCAGATGTGAAACAAAGTACAGGTATCAGGGAGTGTTATACACCAAGTGTCTGATGCAAATTTTAATGCAAATATTTTCAAACTTTAATGAATCATTAAACCTTTTCAAGATTGTAAGATGTCCTGAAAAGAATAAAGCTGTCAACGTAACTAATTCAAGTAAGGAAAAACATGTTGGGCCAAGACTCTTTACTCATCTGTATGATTATCTCGGAGTTTGTCCAGAGAAAACTGTATTTATCTAAACTCAACTGGTGAACAAAGTTTAAACTTAAGCTATTCTCCCCTCTTCATTTTTTTTTTTAAGATTTTATTTGACAGAGAGGAAGAGAACACAAGCAGGGCGAGTGGCAGAGGGAAGGGAAGAAGCAGGGAGCTAACATGGGGTTAAGCCTAATCTCGTCTCTGTCCCAGGACCCCGGGATCAGGACTTGAGCCAAAGGCAGACGCTCAGCGGAGGGAGCCGCCCATGCGCCCTGTCCCCACATCTAGTAATTAACTTGGCAGCAGTGCACAAGACGGGTTAGAAGAAGAGTTAATGAATCTGATAACTGAACAACAGCTGCTCTTCTCAAATACTTATTGGAAAGAATGGGTATAAAGTATACACACGCTTGGCTGTTAATTGGAAGCACTGGTATAGAGAACAATTAAGGTAGAAACCAAGATTTTGAGACAATGACGTGAGATGACTCTACTACCCGTAGTAGTTTTTACAGACTTTTTTCAAAGATTCTTAAAAGCTATGGTGGACAGGGTCATGGTGTTGAGTTGTAGTATGGCTTAGGCAAAAAAGGTCTCCTTGAACTTTAAGTCCCCCCCAAAATAAAAGAATAAATGAGTAAACTCTGAGATCCAGATCCCATGTTCGTGTCTGACAGCATCTTTCATCTCCATCAAATACGCTTGTGGTCACCTTCTGTACCTTCCTTCTACACCTGCCTGCTGTCTCCCTTAACACTTACTGTTTCTGTTTCATACCTATTACCCAATACTTCCAACCAACTTATCTTTGACTACACATCTCTCTTCAGGTATCTGTTATCCCTACGTGACTTCTAAGATGATGCTAGATCATGTTGTGTTCACATTTGTACCCCTGGTGTTACCTACGGACATCTCTGAATTACACATTCTCACCATATATTTGAAAAACTGGCAAACTGTTTGAACATCCGTATTTGTGTCATGTTGATTTTCTTTCATGTAGAAAGTTTTATTTGACTTTGCTCCGAGTTTCAGCTAAACAAGAATAAAGCAAAAAAGAAGAGATCAATATACTAATTCCATATACTAATTTAAACTTCTTTTATTTTGATTTAAATGTACTCATTCCAAAAACATTCTATTACTAGTAGTAAAAATTAGTAACAGGATACTCTGGGAGTATTCTCAGAGCATAATTGAAAATCAAAAGGTAATTTAAATCTTTAGGAACCAAATATTGTTAGAATATTTTATAGTTGAATAATCTTGAAACAGTTCAACTAAGTGATGTAATTATGTCTTTTGTACCCTTTACATTTTAAAACTTAAAAAAAAATTATTGAAATTAAATTCAAACCATTAGCCCAGCAAATGTTCACAAAAATAGTAATCTTTGTCACATTAGCAACTTCTTTATGAGTGACAGACATTTAGGGAATTTCAACTGTGTCATAAAAGGTTCTCATAATATTTTTCCAGGCAACCTGCCTCCCACAGAGGCCTCCAGTTGTGAAAGACAAAACAGATCTGTAATGGAAAGAGTAGTGAGCCTGTCCGGCTTGTGGCACCAGCCCTGTCACTAAGTAACTAGGAGACGGGGCCTCCAGTTCTGTCTGGGACAAGGTTAGAATGCAATACGTAGTCCTTCCAAATCAATTACAATTAATTATAATCCGATTCTTTTTTATTCACATGTGATTTCCATAGATCAGAATAGGCAAGATTTTTATAAGGTTCTTAGTTACTTAGGTAATTGGATTTATATCAGAAATAATTAACACTCTGGCACACTTTGAAATGCCTCTTCATTAAAATAAATTATATGAACTCTTAATCAGTGAGGAACAGTAGCTGAGCCTGATTTGATAAGCGGGAAGAGAGTGCATGATATATTGTTGTATACTTTGAAGGAAATCTGTGACACAAGTTTAAGTTATACTGTTTCTTTGAGATCATTATGATCATTCAATTGATTTTTTTCTAAAAAATAAATAAGAAAGTTAAAAGCAGTAGTTCTTACACCAGGGCAATACTATGATTACTTCCTGTTCAGATGATCTTAAAATGGATCTATCTTCACAGTGTCATTTAAGTTACCATGTGTAAATTGTCACATTTGAGATAACAATTCTGGAATTTCTTAAAAATTTTAAAGAGAGGTCAAAAGTTTATTAATCAGTTGTAGCTGTTAATGAGAAGTGGACTATATTCAAGGACCTAAATTTAAAAACCCTTCAGAATATTATACAAAAATTATTTTGTAAATAAAATTATTAATACTTTTTAGGACTTAAAAATGAGTGTAAACATAACAACAACAACAAAAGGCCAAAAAAGAAAATGAGCAATCCTCCTCCGGACACAATTCAGGCAATTATGTAGAAATTTGAGATCTTTATGTTGTCTGTACATTACAGGGCAAGGAGGTAAGCGAGCCCAGTTTTCTCACCAGTAAAGTGAAGAGTTGTACTACTTAATGTCTTCTGTATTTTTGGTTCTACCTTTCACGTTTTTTCAAAAACTGAAGAAGAACAAAGTAGGAAAAGAAAAAAGGAGAAGATTAGTCTTCCTTTTTCTATTTGTTGGGAAACATTGATCAGAATTATATGATAAATTATACTTTAAGCTAAAATTAATGCAAGTTATTTTGTATGTTCTTAGTCCAAACCATAAACTTCTCCGTAAATGTAGCATTTCCCTCACATATTGATGGCAGGAATGTTTAGCTAAAATTTTAGAGTAAGAATCAAATTCCATTCAAAACTTTAAGCTATTTATTTTACCTTTCCCTAATACTTTTATGAACATTAGCCTAAAGGGCATGAATTTTCCTTAATTTGGCAATTCTGTTCCAGCATATCATTCATACTAGTCTCTGCTAAGATATTTACTGGAGTTTTTGAAGGTCAAATGGATTTCTGGGGAACATCCTAAGTTTGCACTTTCCAGATCACCTGGAATCTTGCTGACCGTCTGAGTGAATAGTTTTCATGGCATCATTAATGTCTTTTGGCACTTTAATAACACCTGGAGGGAGTTCCAGTAAAGTATTGAAACTCCCCTCATAGCCACTCTGGTAGTGAGGCACGAGACCAGACTGCTTCTCGGTTTGCTAGCCCACAGATCTGGAGTTCAAATAATCTCAAACAATTTGTGTACCTCAAGTATGCCCCTTTGTCTTTGAGGGTTATGTTCACTTTTTTTGCACCTGAAGAAGCAGTTCTTGGAGACTCCGTGCCTCCTTCATGAGTTGTGTGACTATTATCTAGGTAGGTGTAGTACGTTTCATTATCTCAGGCATTAGGGAAAGTCAGCCCCCCACCCAGAATGTTCAAGAGTTATTTTACCCCAATTTTTCCTCAGTTCTCATTAGGAGATAGGAGCACGTAAGACAATTCGATTTCATAGCAATGACACAAAAACACTCATCTTGATTGCATGGGGGTACAGACCTAGGTCAGTCTAAGTAAAACAAGCCCTGAAATTCACTGATCTAAGGAATTCCAGGGGTTGACATTTAAGAAAGTTGTTTTCTCTGAACTAATCCAGTGACCCAATGATAAAATTTCTAAGTCAGCTTTAAGGGTTTGTGAACAAGGTAAAAAATGTAATTTGTCTGAGTAAAAGGAAAGGAAACCCATTAAGATATATCAAAACCTAGCCATTATGTTAACTCGGAAGAACATTTAAATTTACAAAAATTATCCCTAATAAGTTATGACACAATGTATCTTAACCAAAACATTATCTGTGAAGTTTAAATGTAATTTAATTCATCCCATTTCTTTATTGTTTTGTTTTGATTTTATCTCCTTAACTACTTTCTACTAAAAAAAACAAGGCTTTTTAGGAAATGTGTGTCAAATGATTTATATCACCAAATGCTTATTTATTTATTTATAATGATCTCCCTTTTTTTTTTTTAAGATTTTATTTATTTATTTATAGAGACAGGAGAAGCAGAGGGAAAAGCAGGTTCCCCAATGAGCAGGGAGCCTGATGTGGGACTTGATCCCAGGACCCTGGGATCATGACCTGAGCCAACAGCAGATACTTAACCATCTGAGCCATTCAAGTGTCCATCAAATGCTTTTTTACATATTGCCACTGTTTTAAGAGATAAAGAGTATTAGAATTATATATGGATAACATGTTCCCCAGAAATGAATGGGAACAAATTTAACACATTTAAATTTGAAGATTATTTCTTTTTTGTTGTTGTTATATTCAATTAGCCAATATATAGTAATCATTCGTTTTTGATGTAGTGTTCAACGATTCATTGTGTGTAACACCCAGTGCTCATCACCGCATGGGGTCTCCTTCACGCCCATCACCCAGTTACCCCATCCCCCACTCTACCCCCTTCCATAATCCTCAGTTTGGTTCCCAGAGTTCAGAGTCTCTTATGGTTTGTCTCCCTCTCTGATTTCTTCCCGTCCAGTTTTCCCTCCTTCCCTTATTACTTCTAAAACTAAGTAATTGGTATCACAGTTTTGTCTTAAAACACAGATTGGATGGTGGCATCAATCATTTTTAAAAGCCAAATTGGTGTCTGCTGAGGTTTTATGAAATGAAACGCTTTATTTTGAACAGATCGTTGGAGATAAAATTGTGGATTTCTGTTCTCCCTGCATGACCTTAGAAATAATACCTTAAGTACTGAGGAGAGGGAATGGATGTGAAGTAAAATTTATGATTTACACAAGAAAGTTTTTTAGAGTCATATTCCTCCACAGTGGTATTACCAGTTTCTTAGATAATTTTATTTAAGGAAAAGGAGGGAAATCTTTTATAAGTAAAAGAGCGTTCCTCGTGCGGTGCCTCTTATGCATCTGGAACTTGGTAAACAGTCGGAAACCTTCCCAGAGCTTCTGAGCTCGTGTTGGCAGAAACCGCCCAAGTTCAGCCGAGAGCGCGTCCCACGACGGCTCCGAATTCCGACTCGGGTCTGCGGCCGCAGCAGCCCGGGGCCCGGGGCCCGCAGATTCTTTCTGTCCTTTCCGAGCACCGCGTCCCACTTGGAGCGCGGTCGGCCTCGCGCAGGGACGTTCCTGGGGGTCACCGGCTTCCCGGCGGGTCACGACGTCCGCGGCGACACCCGCGGGGTCGCGCCAGCCTCAGGGTCCGCCCGACGGCGAACCTGCGTCTCTGACGAAGAGCGTCGTCGTCGCGGGAGCGGCCGCGGGTCGGGGACGGTCGGAGGCGCTGGTGCGTCGTGGCGGACCCGAAGCCGTCGCTGGACCCGACACTGCGTGGACACGTCCGCGTCCCTCACGGTTAAGGCGCTTCGGGGCGGCGGCTGCGTGACCGGGAAGGGCCGGACGCCCGTCCGCGAGCGAGTGCGGGGACGTCGGGGAAACCGCGAGCGAACGCGACGTGGTCAGTAAAAGGTGGAAACACTAACCCGACGCCGTCGCTGTCGCACGTCGGGTCGTTCCCGTCCTGCGAGCCCGAGGAGGAGGAGGAGGAAGATCCGACTTTTCTACTAAAATCGATTCCCCAAAGAGCAATGATTTCCCTCCACGTTGCGGCTAAGACGTCCCGCAACGCGGGGTTCGGAAGACCCGAGGGCTCGGCGGCGCGGACGGGTCAGCGGGCGGCGCCCCCGGCCGCGGGGTCCCGGGACGAAGCGGACGACGCGGGGGACGCGGGGGACGCGGGGGACGCAGGGGACGCGGGGCCTGTGGCTGCGGCGGCGGTCCGGGCCGACCCCGCGCAGACGGACGCCGTGTCCCCTCCCGGGCCGTGGGGACCCCGCACCGGCCTCCCCGCACGCGCCTGCGGGTCCCGCGCCCGCCGCTCCGGCCCCCGCTTGGCCTCCGGAGGGACCTCGTCGAGTCGGCCGCGTGCAGCGGGTCGAAGACGGAGCCCGCGCGGGGGTCACGTCGCCGGCAGGTCCCTGGGGGAGAAGGTGCCCACTTCTGCCGCCGACTGGTGACTGTCACCCCTGCCGAGCGACACTCACTACGGTTCTCCCCGAAGGTCAGATAAAGTGACCCCCCCATCCCCCCGTCTGAAGCGGTAGGACACGCGCCACCGCTGAAGTCGGAACAGTGCGGGGCGCCGGGCGGCTCCGGGGCTTGAGCCTTTGCCTTCGGCTCAGATCATGATCTCAGGGTCCTGGGATCGAGCCCCGCGTCGGGCTCTCTGCTCAGCGGGGACCTGCTTCCCCCCCCCTCTCTGTCTCTGCCTCTGTCTCTCTGCAGACTTGTAATCTCTGTCTAATAAATAAATGTTTTTTAAAATGTGATCTTAAAAAAATAAATACAAACAGTATGGAGACCATGGTCATTAAAACTTTTTAATTGCTTTAAATTTAAAAAGAAATGGCAGGTGCAGATCAATCACTATCAATGTAAGAAACACTGTGAAAGACAAAGTTTCTGTAGGGAAGTGATACCTGGAGAGACGCTCATGTCCCAGGTCAGACTCTACTGAAAACCAGGCCGAGATCTAGGTTGAAGGGAGGGGGAGCTGCACAGGATGTGGCATTTATGTCTTCAGTAGGTTTCCAGTTTCCAAGTGCATGTCTCCACAGGAGAAGACTAACACTTTGAAATCCGGGGTGCAGACTTCAGGTGGGTAATTCTGAGAAACTCGAAACTAAATTTCATGGAACCCAAACCTGCTGGGCTGTCCGAAGCAGCCGCCTCCCCTGCAAGCAGAAAGTAGTCTTCCTTGTTCGGGAACACTGGGGGCACCTCACCGGAAGCAGATTTCTCACAGACTGCCGCCTGTCCTCCTCAATTTTGGTCGCTTCACACCAGAGGCTGTTCAGGCATCACCAAACAATCTGAACAGAAACGCATGTGTCCAAGTCCACCTGTTAACAGCAAACTCTCCAGAGGAACCGCAGGCTCTAGCCATCTTCTAGCGAGAGCTAGAAGAAATGTGTTTAACCGGAGAGGAGAAGAAGATTGGAATTAAAATAATTTAAAAACTTGAGAATATTTATTCTTGACTCACTATTCAGTAAACCGGCAGGGACACCTAGAACCGATTATGATACGATGCTGGATTAATACTCTTACAGTCTGCACACAGGGATAGCCCAGAGTGAACACATGCGTGTTCACCTGCCTTGCTAGGAAGAAGCTAAAGACCCAGAGAGGTGAGAAGTTAAAATGGATTCATTACGGAAAACCAGAAAACCCATCACCTCACTGTCTGCTTCTTTCTTCATTCTACAGAATGTTCCCTTTTAAGGCAGTTCAGAATGCCCTGGTGCTGGGGGTGGGGCAGAGGACGGGCACAGGATCTTCACGCAGCTCAGTGGCAGATTCCTGTGCATGCGCTGGAAGCAGGTGGAACTCGGCGCCGCTTTCACAGAGTTCCAGGATGTCAGAGTCCAGGAGGCAGTGCTTAACCATCAAAGGCAAGTTAGACGTGATTGCTGGAGTGGGCACCAAGAGCGGAGTAGCGGGGGGGTGCTTGACTCTCGGGTCTGAGAGAGCGGGCTGTTCCCGCGCAGGTGACAGGCTGCTGTGTGACCTGCATCACCAGGAAAAAGTGTGCTGGCAAGGAGAAGGCTGATGTCACCCACTGAAATGGAAAGTTGCAGTTTTTCTTTGATCCAAGTTCCAGATTAAATATCGCTGCCCAGATCAATATCCATTGATTGACAAGAATGCTGGGTCTTCTTCAGGAAGGCACAGCAATACCTCTATTAGAATATAAACTAATATATTCTGTATATTATAAAATAAGCTTCCCCTAGTCTTTCCCCAAAGAGATCCATGACCATTTTCCGTTTTCTGAGGAGAGGAGGATATCTGTACTTTTGATGGCTTATTGCCCGTAGAACCCAAGATGACTCTAGAAACAGGGAATCCAGAATGTTACCCTAGAATGCTGTTCGAGTGGGAGTAATAGAAGCCAGGTGATAAATGATCTCCTGACCCAAGATCATCTCACACTAAAATGCAAGAAGTCTTCAGATTTCCCCAGTTCTCATTTCTCTGGTTTCTGAATTCACACAACACAGTAGCTGGCACCAAACGTTCCTCATGCCGCATCCTCTGACTTAAGTAATAAAAGCTGTTAAGGTAGTAGAGGCCAAGCTAAAGTACTTAAAACAGCTCGGTCCCCCTGGAGACCACATCATTACAATGAAACAATACTGTACTGAGACGGAATGGGGTAAACTAGGGCCATCCTCAAAGTTTAATGAATGCAAGGGTAGGTCTATCTACCAACATACCCCCCATTTGATTGCATTGACCTTCACAACATCCACATGGATTATGACAAATAATGATGGTTTTCTGTAACTTAACTCAGTTGTAGCCCCAAGCTCAGCTGCCGAGCCAGTCGTGGTATCTAATAAAAAGATCAACATGGGGCGCCTGGGTGGCTCAGCTTGTTAAGCGGCCAGCTTTGGGTTTCGGCTCCGGTCATGATCTCGGGTCCTGGCCATCAAGCTGGTGTTGGGCTGCACAGTCAGGAGGGAGTCTAGTCTCCTTCTGCATTCTCTATCCTCCGGCCTCTGTCCCTCCCCACTGGTGCTCATGCTCTGTCTCTCTTTCTCTCTTTCGGTCTTTCTCAAATAAATATATCTTGAAGAGAGAGACAGAGAAACACAGTCCCGAAACAGTATTCAGCTGTCAGTGTGAAGAGTACATTCATCAAAGCGGCTGCATTTCTCTAGGAAGGACACAAGCGCACATTAAGCATCCCCAAGACAGCTTAACTCTGCTTCTCTGTCACAATGTGGTGCACAGAAGACAAGACCACTTTGATACTGTGCAGAACACCACACTCCTCCTCCGCTGAATGGAGGGACCATTTTAGTATCAGATACAATAATTTTTAAACACAGGACATTACAAAAGATGAGGGATATTTCACAATAATCATAGAATAATACTTTAAAAGACATAAGACTAAGTACATATATACCTAAAAACAGAGTTCAAAATACATACAGAAACAGAATTAAAAAGATAAAAAAAAAAGGTTCACAATCATAGTTGGAGATTTTAGATAACTGTTTCAGCAATTGATAGATCAGTTGTACTAAAGATAAAGGAACAGCTAATATGAACAACATCATCACTCACCTTGATTTTACACTTAGAGAACAGGAAGTGTTGCAGTGAAAGACTACACATCCCTTCTCTTTGGAAACCGTATGGTCACCATACACACACATGTTAAGCTATAAGACCAGTTTCAAGAAACGTCAGTTGGTTGAAATCATACACTGTAAGACCACATTCAGATTGAAGTAGAAAAAATAACAAAATATTGGTAGCTCCCCCAATATTTAGAAGTTAAATTATACATTTCTAAATAAGGCATATATCAAAGAAGAAATCTCAGGGGAAATTACAAAATATTTCTAACAAGTGATAATAAAGACAACATAGCAAAAGTTGTTGGATATAGTTCAAATAATATTTAGAGGAAAATGTAGAAAAGTACAAGTAGAAAAACTAGGGAAAAAATTAGAAAAGTACAAAGGTCTAAAATCTTTGGCCACCAAAAGAAGCTGGAAAAAGCAGTAAGAAGGAAAAGGGAAGGTCAGGTCAGATATAAAGGAAAACGCAACAGATAAAGATAATGGAGCAAACATCTGGCTCTTTGAGAAGATCGGCAATATTGGTAAGGTATCTGCTAGACCAATCAAGAAATAAAATGGGAGCAAATCAGGAATATCAAAATAAATGAAAAGATATACCTCGTTTATGTTTTGGAAGAGTAATTATTTTTAAAATGAGAACTCTGTACAAATTGGTCTGTAGGTTTACTCTAATCCCAAAGACCCAATACACTTTGTTTTTTTCATTTGAGAAGCTGATTTTAGAATTTATGTGTAAATACAAAGGATCTAGAATATCTAAATCGTCCTGAATGAGGTAGGACAAAGTTGAACGATTTACACTACTTAGCTCTGAGAATGAATACAAAACTACAGTAATCAAAACAATGTGGTGTGGTGTATGATCCATAGATAGATGAACGAGACAGAACAGGAACCAGAAAGAGGGCCACCGGGTTATTTGACTGTCAACCAAGTGCCAAAATATTTCAATGGAAAAATAAAATTCCATTCAACAAATTAGGATAGACATCCACGTAGAAAAAAAAAAAAATAAAGACTCTTGACCCACATCTTATGCAATACACAAAAAGTAAATTAGGAATGATATATCACTATTAAAAATATAAAGCTATTAGGAGAATACATAATAGATTATTTTCACAGTTCAGGTCCCAGAAAGTAATAACCATAAAGAGGAAAAAATGCCTTAGACTTAACCAAGATTAGAATCTGATCCTCAAAAAAAAGTCATTAAGAAAATGAATAAGCAGGGTGCCTGCGTGGCTCAGTGGGTTAAGCCGCTGCCTTCGGCTCGGGTCATGATCTCAGGGTCCTGGGATCGAGTCCCGCATCGGGCTCTCTGCTCAGCCGGGAGCCTGCTTCCTCCTCTCTCTCTCTACCTGCCTCTCTGCCTACTTGTGATCTCTCTCTGTCAAATAAATAAATAAAATCTTAAAAAAAAAAAGAAAGAAAATGAATAAGCAAACCATGGATGGGAGAAAATACATGTAATGCATACATTTAAGGAAAAAAACTGGAAATCTTGAGACACCAAGAGCATCCACAATGAATGGTAAAAAACGAAACACTCCACTAAAAATGGGTAAGTGATATAAACAGACACAAAATAATTTCAATACGTAGCCACTACATACATTAAAAAGTACTTCATTAGGCCAATACATATAAAAATGTATGGGAACATACATTTTTCATCCAAAATATGATAGTATTTGCAACCACCAGACTTAACTGAGGGGTGTGCAGACTTGAGCAATGAGAACTGGGGAGTCATGAGGATGACCTTGCCAGAAATAGCAAGGGCTTTTCCCTCAAAAACAGGAAGAACAGCCGTCCAGAACGAGTTCTGAGGAGCTGGAGGACCTCAGCCCCCTCGACCACGTTTCCAGGCTCTGAGTTTCGTGGAAAGTGTGGGATGAAACAGGTGTAAGTGGAAAATATGAGGGAACTTGTGGGTCTTTGAACAATGGTGTTAGAGTATTAAGAAAAGAATTTGGTAGGGATTTTACAGTTAAGAGATTGTTTGAGAATGCAGAGCACCGTGGATATGATACTGATATAATATAATTAATATAATAATATAAAATCACATGACGAATAAATGACCAGCAGGGTCTTGGGTGAGACATATGGGAAAGGTAAGGTTAGTTCCAAGACTGTGTGGGCTGCCGGTACCATCAGCCAACAAGCAGGTGGGATTTTGGGGAGACCCAGTCAATGACAATGAGCTTCTCAAAAATCAACAAAAATTACTTTTACATATGCACTGTTGGGTCACAAAATGATTAGACTAATCATTAAACATTTAAATAACAAAATTTAAAGGAAGGAAAAATACGGAAAATCAATCAACAAAAACAGACTAAGTTAGTAATCATAAAATTCACCTAATTTTGAAAATTATTTTTAAAAGTAATTATGCCTGGGTGGCTCAGTTGGTTGAGTAGCTGCCTTTGGCTCGGGTCATGATCCCAGCGTCCTGGGATCGAGTCCCACATCGGGCTCCTTGCTCGGCAGGGAGCCTGCTTCTCCCTCTGCCTCTACCTGCCTCTCTGTCTGCCTGTGCTCTCTCTATCTCTCTGACAAATAAATAAATAAAATTTAAAAAAAAAAGCTAAAAGTAATTATATTTTACTATATATATCAAGTACAAATTCAGGGTTTGTGCTGTATGCTGTATGTATTATTAAACACTTTTCTATTTCTCCCACAGTTGAGTAGAATATTCTGGCCTCAATATGGATACGTCAAGTAAAATGAGGTAACATGTCAAAACGTGGAATTTGTAATATAATTCAAGAACTAACAAAAATTAGTATAGTAGCACCACAGACTTGACTTTTAAAGAATAATCCGTAGAAAATTACATTTAATCATACTTAAATCAAAATCAAGGAATACGTCATAATTTCTTTCTCCGTGCTCCAACACCATTTACTACTCCCCTAAGACGTAAAATTCACTCAGATGACCGCGTCAGTTGCATGAGTAGTGAGAAGCATTGCTCTCTTTTGTAGGAAACGGAGTAACTCCGACGATTTCTTTTCTAGTGGGGCAAACTGATGTTATCACAAAATTATTTTACCATGAGTCGCAATAGTCTCTTTGAGTCTGAAGGTTAATCCTTTATATGTTTCAACTTAATGATTTTAAGAGCAAATGTAAACTTAGACTTTGGGTGAGTAGTGATGCCGTGAGCACTGGCTGTTCTGCAACTGATGATTGTTGAACCCCATATCGAGGCTCACGGTGTCCTGCGTGTTGGCTGACAGAGTGTAAACAAAAATCAGGGTGAACGTCTGTCCCAGTTTGCTTTACACGGTCCTGGATTGGGCCGCCTGGCTGGCTCGGTTGTTAAGCGTCTGCCTTCGGCTCAGGTCATGATCCCCGAGTCCCGGGTCAGAGCCCCACATTGGGGTACCTGCTCATAGGGAGTCTGCTTCTCCCTCTCCCACTCCCCCTGCTTGTGTTCCCTCTCTCGCTGTCTCTGTCTGTCAAATAAATAATTAAAATCTTAAAAACAAAAGCAAAAAAGCAGACAGTCCTGGATTATGCCTATTTCGCCAGGGTTCTTTGTGGTCAATACCTCCTTTTTCTCTGAAAGTGTCCAAGTATGTGTGATAAATTATTATCTTACACAAAATACTAAGGAAATCTAAGCTTCTTAAGAGAAATCAAGAAACGGGGCACCTGGGTGCCTCAGTTGTTTAAGCCTCTGCCTTGGGCTCAGGTCAGGGTCTCAAGATGCTGGAATCCAGCCCCGCTTCGGGCTCTCTGCTCAGCAGGGAGCCTGCTTCTCCCTCTCCCCCTTGTGCTCTCGCGCTCTCTCTCTCTCTCTCTCAAATAAATAAAATCTTTAAAAAAGAAAAGAAAGATACCGAGAGGTGTTTGAGCTTTTGAAACATAAGTGGGAAGCCTTTTCTAAGGGTGCTCCTGCCTTTTTCCGCTCAGGCTTCTGCCTCGAGTGTGCACACGCGGTCAGCGGCTGCAGGGTCCTAACACGAAAGTCTCGGCTCCCGGGGCAAGAGGCAGGCGACCTCGGGGGAAAGTGCTGGGAGGAAGGAAGCGTGTGTGAGTGAGATCCCAGGGGAGGGGCGGACGCCCTCAGCAGAGCAGAAGCAGGCAGAGATGCGACCTGCATGGACAGGGGCGCAAAGTGCCCCCAGGTCCTGCCGCACTCCCGCCAGCGGCCCGTCCTCTCCGCATTGAGGCAAGGGTTTGTCACTGTAACTTCTTGCAAATGGGGTCCAGTTTCTCCTTAAAAAGTGTGATTTTTGTGCCACAGGAAGGGATAACATCAGCATCACAGTGATCAACTTCTGTGCAAACATTTTTACCTCAAGATTTTAAGCAAAGTCTCATTTTAGGACTTACTTAAAACATCTAATAGCCCTAAAATACATGTGTCAAGGAATCTGTCATTTACTAATAGCTGCAGATTAACCTACTCAGACATAAAAACATTTTTATTTACCAACGCGATTGTTTAACTCACTAGATTTTATAACTATTCTAAAGAAGAAATTATCTGAAAAGACGTTTGAGTTGCTCACATCTGTTACCGAAGTATTTTTGAACACGAATATGTTACCGGGAATCTGAAATGATCTCAAGCATTTCATTTAATTTCCATTATTCCATATAAAATAAGAATTATGTATATCAAAATTAGATTTATATATAGCATCTATAACAGGTCCAATCACAAAAACAATCTCTGTTTTCAAAATGAGTGAAATAAGCTTTACCAGCATCCGATGAGTCTGTGCGTCTCCTCCGAGGCGGCCCCGTCTGTGCGGCCGAGAGCGGAAACCAGGCCGAGCTTTTCTGGTTTGGGCCACCATTGAGCTTCAGTTCGGAAATTGCCTTTGCCCTTTTT
The DNA here is from genome assembly GCF_020171115.1 of Neogale vison. Classification (NCBI taxonomy): domain Eukaryota; kingdom Metazoa; phylum Chordata; class Mammalia; order Carnivora; family Mustelidae; genus Neogale; species Neogale vison. The sequence continues at coordinate 1,242,072 of NC_058093.1, forward strand.
CCTTCAAACTTGCCTCTTCACACGTTTTGAAAGGAAATCAGTGCAATCCGGGCCTCGTCAGGAGCGCACGAGTGTCGGCCTCCAGCGCTCCTGGCGCAGGTGCATCCGCGCCGAGGTCGGGAAGGATCGGTTCATGGGACGGTTTGCGCTTGTGGTTCTCCAAAATCTGCGGTATTATAGGACCCTCTGTTCCGCCTAGAATGTGTGTTTTCGTCATCTTTACAAAGTCAAAACTGTACATGCAGGGCGCGGGTTGCACGAATGCACCGCTGTGCTCACACGGGGTCAGGCCCAGGCATCCGATGTGCTCACACGGGGTCAGGCCCAGGCGTCCGATGTGCTCACACGGGGTCAGGCCCAGGTCTGATGTGCTCACAGGAGGTCAGGCCCAGGCGTTCCGCGGGCGCCGTCACACTTGGTCCCCCGCGCATCGGACGGGCAGGACGTTCCTGCGCCGCCGAGTGAGAAAGCGGAGGTGCCGGAGACCGACTGTCTCTCCCCAGGGAACCGCAGCACTGACGTTCGCACCGCACCAAGCCTCATCGTCTGTTCCTTGTGGTATTCTGGGGGGAAGGAGGGGCGATGGCGGGAAACCAGACACGCCGCAGTGACCGCACGGGCTGGTACGGACGTGACCGACGCTCGCAGTGGGATGAAGGGCTTTGGGGGTGTTGAAATGGAAGCGACCGAAACTGCGACAGGGATGCCACGCCGTGAGCTGGCCGCGGTGGTTACGTGTAGGGAGAGTTCGCGTCCACCTGGAAGTGACAGGAGAAAAGGAACGCGCGTGTGTGTGCGCGTGTGTGCGTGTGTCTGTGTGTGCGTGTGTCTGTGTGCGCGTGTGTGTGCGTGAGTGCGCGCGTGTTCACGCATCCGTTATCCCTACAACGGGCTATTATTTTATTAGGACACAGGTGTCTGCTTATGGCACGTGCCGTCCTAACGTTTCAGTTTGGGACGCGGGTCGGAGAACCCGCGCACCGAGGCCCGCCGGCTGCACCGCCTCTCCCGGCCCGTTGCGACGCGCGCCTCGAACCGCTGCGCTGGGCGGGCAGGAGCAGCTCGGCCGCGGGAAGAGACGCGGGTCTGCGGGTTCAGCCGGCGCCTGGCTCGGGGCGGGACAGCCTTGGGGTGGCCGCGGGTTTCCCTGTCGCGCGTGGGCACGGGGAGGCCGGTTCGGGGCCAGCCGGGAGACTCGTTCTTTCGGCTTCAGTCTTAGGGTCACTTGTGTCGGCGCGACCCCAGTCGAAGGGGCGGACGTTTTCTTCTCACTGGACGTTAGTGACGCCAGATAAGAAAAGCTGCGAAACTAAGAATTGATGATTATGATTTCGGTGATATTGTGTGTTTCTCGTTAGTCGACGCGGTCGGCATCAAGGGCCCCTCGTCCCCAGGGGCGGGTTTCAGCTGTGCAGGGGTCTCCGCTCTCCAGACCCTGCGCACAGTCAAGCTACCCACGGCCGCCGCACCGCGTCCTGCTTCAAGTCCCAGCAGACGCTCGGCGCGGGTCTCGCCGTCGGGCCGGCAGGGCACTTGCTCTGAAGCGGATCTGGCATCGGGTTCAGAGAAGGTCAGTCCGGGCACAGACTGAACAAACCTTCTAGGCACAGAAGAGACTTAAGTTACATCAGAGGAGAAATTTAAGTCTAACGTGAACGGAAAAAACAATACAGGTCTCAGGTAATTGCATAGAATTGCTGGTGATTTTCCAAAATGACCTCGTTCCAACTACAGAAAGGCGAAGTAATACATACCGGTATAATTCAGATATAGGACGTTAGTGTCAAAATAACATCTTAGGAATCACCAGGAATCAGGCTCCCTGCTGGGTTCCTACCCCATTAAGAACTAAGCCAACTCGTTCGGAGTCCCGGGAAAAGGGCAGGGGTAGTGGCCCAGAAAGGCACTTCCCACATACCTGCTCTCCCGCAGGAAAGGACTCTCGGCTGCACAGAAACCAAAGAGCCCTTTTTCTCTCCAAATCTTTTGATTGTCGCAGCTCCAACCAAAAGGAGGTTTTCTCTTTCTTTCCTCCTACCCCAGCGCACACACGTAAGCCTCAGGCGTACATCAGACCACCGCAAGCATGAGAGAAGGAAAAAGAGCACAGGACAGAGTTTGACATTTTATTATTTCTTTAACAGCTTTAATTAAGAATCTCAATTCCTATGAAGAGAAATACGAACATTTGTTTTTACAGCAACCGCTACCAAATATGCTGTTTAACCAGGTGTCTGGCTTTTTAATAATTGCATCCAATTGTGAAATGTTATAGTCACTTTCTATAGAAAAACAGTCCCTTTTCAGTTAAATATCAGTTCTGTCCTTTTTAAAGGGAAATCTCGTTTAATTAAAATGTCTTCTACTAGTAAGAGAGAGCGAGAGGGTGCCCGGCCGTGCAGTGCGGCCAGAGGGCTTTCCTCTCCTCTGCGCTCCTGTGGGTGCCCTGGCACCCGTCATCTCCGTGGACGTTCGGAGCCAGAGAACGAAGGGAAAGGGAAAATAGGTCTCAACTTCCGTCGGGGCCCGTGGCAGGTCGCAGTCCCTTTTCCTTCGGTTACCGCGGCTGTTGGTCTGGTTAGCTGTCTGTGTCACAGCACAGGCAAACGCCCGCAGGGACCAGCAGCGGTGGAGACTGGGATCCTCAGCCGGCCAGACTGAGCTCTGCTGAGGCTCATTGATCTGGCGACTCCTGGTTGGAACCCAAGCCTTACCACCTGGATATGTGGGCTTCTTCTCCAAAACTGTAGAGACCTCCAGCTGGCCCACATCCCCCAATATTACCAGTTATTTGGGTTCCCAGGTCCGGGCACTGTAGGCACAGAGGGATGACTCCTGGCGGTAGCTCTTGTCCTGTGGAGACCCTGATTTATCCCAGTACCTTCTCCTGGGCTCCTAGGTCTCTGGTCGGACTGTATCAAGGTCACAAGCCTGTGTAAAAGGACGTTCTCCCTCCTTACCCACACATAAACCTCCTTGAGTAATTCTTTGTTTTCAGGTTCTCCTGGCTCTGGGAGGGGAAACGAGTAGAAATGATATCTATTTTTGATAAAGAACGTATGCTCCAATAAAGCCAACCTTCTTCTCTCCCAAAGTCCTCTCATCCCCTTATGGGAAAGGTCATCAAAGGGTTCCTGCTTATTTTTCTTGCCTTTTACAAGTTTTGACAAAATCATTAGACACTGCTTTCTTTTGTTGAATTTGTTATTTAATTTCTTCATGACAAGATTTGGAGCATGCAAATAAAAACATAAAACTTTTTGAGTCTAGAATTCTATCTCATATGTAAACCACAGAAATAACTTCTTGATAGTTAAGGGTTTGCTGCAAATGATGTACGTCCTCTCTCAACCAGCAGGTGAGATTCTGGATTGCCAGAACACTGAGGGGCGCTTATGACCACTCAGTGCCCTCCTAACATTCCATGGCGACAGCTCTACCTTGGTCGATATTTGAGGGACATAATTAAACCATTTTTAGACCTTGATTTGCTTTAGGTGATCAGTTTTAGACACCACCATAGTCAAATTTGTTCTGTTCCATGAAAGTTGAAATATGGAAGTTGCTATTAATATTTAAGTCATGGTCATAAAAGAAAGTTTGAATATAAATAATATAAGTAGATCACACTTTCCAAATAAATCAGTTATTTAATCTTTTGATGCCTCGATTTCTCACTGAACAAATGAGTGAACTTTAAGATTGAACTTTTACCGTAAATTCCTGCAGTCCTGTGGGGAGTTTGGTGGGAGAGGCAATGTATAGTTATTTCATCATTCTATTCCCACAGATGAGCACAGTTCTCAGTACAGAACGGCCGTGCAGTAAATAATCACTGAGTTTATAATTCTGAGCTGTGAACTCGGATGTAATCAATGGTGACAGGTGGCTCGAGTCTAGGAGTAAATGCATCATGCAAGGAAATATTCACCCTGGTATTAGATTTACACATTTTGGTGATTGTTAAATTGTGGTTAATGATAACTTTAGGAAAATAGCATCAACATCAACAATTTTATTTATATATTTATTATTTGTATGAGGTGTAATTGACATATAACATTCTTTATTGATAACAAGGTTAACCCAAGACCCCTTGTAACACCAGCCGTGTGCCGATGAGTGAACTGAGCATTTCACGTAATTATCTCATGTGTTCCTCAGTCACATACCTAAGTAGGAACTACTTACCCTTTTTTAACAAATGAAAAGAATAACGCAAAAACTTCAAAGCTAGGGCAGAATACGAGGGTTAGAAATTAAATCTAAGCATATCTATCTACAAGACATCTGCCTTTCACCACTGTACTGCATAGCCTGGGTAAAGGGTAGACCATGATTACACTGTCTATAAGAAGCTCACAAGATGAAATATATAACTTGAGAATTCAACATAGTTTACAATTACATTCAGTAGTATGATCAATATTACAAGATTTAAGAAATAAGAATTACTGTTAGTCCAGTGTCACAGAGGTGTAAGAAAAATGGGATAAGGAGAAAATATTAAAAGGACTGTCTAGTAGAAGGACTGTCTATTTGGTCTAGTTTTGGATCGCATTGTTAAAAATAAGCATTTTAGCAGTGTGGCTTGAAATGAAAAAATGGGGGTGCCTGGGTGGCTCGGTGGGTTGTGGCCTCTGCCTTTGGCTCGGGTCATGATCCCAGGGTCCTGGGTTTGAGCTCGTGTCAGGCTCTCTGCTTGGCAGGAAGCCTGCTTCCCCCACTCTTTCTGGCTGTCTCTCTGCCTGCTTGTGATCTCTGTCAAATAAATGGGTAAAATCTTTAAAAAAAAGAAAAGAAATGAAAAAATGTTTTCTTTTTATCTCACACATACTATTCAGAACATATATTCATTAGCTTCATAATGATTTTTTAAATTAACCCCAGAAAAAAATTAAAGTAAAATAAAATTAACCCCAGAGATCAAAGTTGTCCATAACCATTGTTCACTTTATATTTTCAAGTGGAAATAATTTGGAAAATTTTGACTATGACATGACTACCCATAGTCCCAACTCCTGGTCTTAACATTACAAAATGTTTAGGATAATTAAATCTCAAATAATCAAGATAGGAAGCAATTTCAAATCCTAATTTTATTCACTATTACTATATAATTTTCTTTTTTAAATTTTTTAAATTTTATTTTTCTCTTACTCTATTTTTACAATTTTTTCCTCTTTCTTATGTTATTTTTTTTCTTTTTTTTTCCAATTTATTTATTTTCAGAAAAACAGTATTCATTATTTTTTCACCACACCCAGTGCTCCATGCAAGCCGTGCCCTCTATAATACCCACCACCTGGTACCCCAACCTCCCACCCCCTGCCACTTCAAACCCCTCAGACTGTTTTTCAGAGTCCATAGTCTTCTTATGTTATTTTATTTTTTTTCAGTGTTCCAAAATTCATTGTTCATACACCACATCTGTGCTCCATGCAATACATGCCCTCCATAATACCACCACCGGGCTTACCCCACCCCTCACCCCCCACCCCTCCAAAACCCTCAGTTTGTGTCTCAGAGTCCACAGTCTGTCATGGTTTGTCTCCCCCTCCGATTTCCCCCAACTCACTTCTCTCCATCGCCCAATGTCCTCTGTGTTATTTCTTATGTTCCACAAGTAAGTGAAACCATATAATAATTGACTCTCTCTGCTTGACTTATTTCACTCAGCATCATCTCTTCCTGTCCTGTCCATGTTGAAATAAAAGTTGGGTATTCATCCTTTCTGGCTTAATACTCCATTGTATACATAAACCACATCTTCTTTATCCATTTGTCTGTTGTTGAAGGGCATCTTGGCTTTTTCCACAGTTTGGCGACTGTGGCCATTGCTGATATGAACACTGGGGGTACAGGTGGCCATTTTTGTCACGACATCTGTATCTTTGCGGGTAAATACCCAGGAGTGCAATTGCAGGGTCATAGGGAAGTTCTATTTTTAATTTCTTAAGGAATCTCCACACTGTTTTCCAAAGTGGTTGCACCAACTTGCATTCCCACTAACAGTGTAAGAGGGTTCCCCTTTCTCCACATCCCCTCCAGCACATGCTGTTTACTGTCTTGTTGATTTTGGCCATTCTAACTGTGTAAAGTGGTATCTCAATGTGGTTTTGATTTGAATCTCCCTGACGGCTTTTTCATGTGTTAGCCATATGTATGTCTTCTTTGGAGAAGTGTCTGTTCATGTTTTCTGCCCATTTTTTGACATAATTATCTGTTTTGTGTGTGTTGATTTTGAGGAGTTCTTTGCAGGTCTTGGATATTAGCCCTTTGTCTGTACTGTCATTTGCAAATATCTTCTCCCATTCTGTGGGTTGTCTCTCTGCTTTGTTGACTGTTTCCTTTACTGTGCAGAAATTTTTGATCTTGATGAGGTCTCAAAAGTTTATTTTTGCTTTTATTTCCTTTACCTTTGGAGACATATCTCAAAAGAAGTTGCTGTGGCTGATATCGAAGAGATTACTACCTATGTTCTCCTCTAGGATTCTGATGGATTCCTGTCTCACGTTGAGGTCTTTTATCCATTTCGAGTTTATCTTTGTGTACGGTGTAAGAGAATGGTCGAGTTTCATTCTTATATACACAGCTGTTCAATTTTCTCTGCAGCATTTATTGAAGAGACTGTCTTTTTTTCACTGGATTTTGTTCCTGCTTTGTCGAAGATTAATTGACCGTAGAGTTGAGGGTCCATATCTGGGCTCTCTACTCTGTTCCACTGGTCTATGTGTCTGTTTTGTGCCAGTACCGTGCTGTCTTGGTGATCACTATCACTACATAATTTTCATGCTATCTACCATAAGTCAAGACAGCATATTCATAGATGAATTTATACAAACTTGCAGCAAAAGAAGGTTATGCCAATCACATTCCCAAATCACTTTTATATGCCAAGTGTAACTTACTTTAAGATATGGATTTACTGTATTGTTTAATTCTGAGAGACAACAATTTAAGAATTCCTTTAGAGAAAATCCAGCTGTGAGCCTTTGAATAAGTGAGGTAAAGTCAAAAAGTATTAGTTCCCCATTGAGAAACTTCATATAGTTGTTGCAATGAAGTGTCTTCAGTACTATGTTTATCTGAAAGTTCTTTTTTATAGATTTCTAATCATTAAAATGACAAAAATTACCAATTTTATAATTTTAAGATATCAAAATGCTAGTTTTAGAGTTTGTGACTATACTAGAGATATTTTCATTCTAAATTTACATTGATGTAAAAATTAAATTTTTATCAACTGATATGGTGATTTAATTTGACAATCTTGTTTTCATACTCTAAAAAAAAGAAAATTAAAAGCTGATATTGTCATAATATCAGCTTTAATGTGTTATGTTTTATATCATCTTATGCTATTTATGTTGTGTTATATTATGCTACAAAAAATTCACATATTTTATTAAAATTAGCTATAATAGACCAGAAATTATAGAATACAGGTATTCATTTAAAAATTCTAAATTATTGATATAGTTGTGTGTTTCACTTGGCTTTCTATTTATTATTATTTTTTAATATTTTTCTGTTTTTCATAAGTATTAGTAGAGCATTTGTTTCTAAATTAATTCCCTAGGTTGCTGGTGTCAAGACCGTTTCTGAAACACACTTTGACTCGACTTCAGCATGAAAACGACATGGTTGTTTATCTGAGCATCTGTGGTTTCTCTTTTTCTTTTATTAATTTAACTTATAGCTTAGAACTAACCACAGACATAGTTTCATCATCTTTTTCTGTAAGAAATAATGTGTCAAGAAAGTTTACTCTGTTAGTTTTTTTTTCTCATCAGCAACATACACATTTCAATAATACAAATCATAATAAAAATACATACCCATACACATATTTTTCTTTTAAAGTAGGTCTCGGTTCAACAAAAGATAAGTCTGTAGAGTGGATGAGGGGGTAAGGAAAGGCATGCCAGGCAAAAGGCAAAGGGACACAAAGTGGTGATACAAAACTAAAAAGTCCAAAAACGTAACTAAGATACAAATCACATGTTCACTGCATTTTGTGACAAAAGCACTTAAATAATTCTAGTTTGGTGCAGTGGCCAGAACTAAAAGCAGGCGGAAATAGCATATGAAAGGAGTTGGACAAAAAGTAATTAGAGTTAAATTCTATAAGTCTTTCGAGAAGTCAAGAAATTGGTCTTGTAATGAAGAATACAGACAAGTTCACATGTGGAGAAGATGGGAAAGAGCCAGAAAAGTCGAGAATTCAGGGAAGGGAAGGGATGATGGAAAGTGCAGGTCCTAAAGACAGAAGGGAAGGTGATCGGAGAACAGATGGTGGTCTCGGTTCACTATTGTCACAAGAAGGAAAATGAATGCCTGTGCAAGTGTGAGTAGGTATGGTAAAAATAAACAGAGATGTCTTTTTAAAAATTTTTTTTTCATTAATTTATTACTATTTTTTAAGATTGTATTTACTTATTTGTCAGAGGGAGAGAAGGAGAGTGAGAGGGGGGTACAAGCACCAGAAGAAGCAGGCTCCCCGCTGAGCAAGGAGTCTGATGCGAGACCCCATCCCAGGACCCTGGGATCATGACTGAGCCAAAGGCAGCTGCTTAACCCACTGAGCCACCCAGGCGTCCTGAAACTGAGAGATTTCTTAAAGTCTTTTTTTCCCTTTAAACTAAGAGACAAGATTTTCTGCTGACTGATGGGAAATGCAGGAGGGTCAGAGATCTGAGGATTACTGAGAATGCTTGAAATAGCCTTCATGAAGACTAGGAAATCCTAAGGAGATGGGAAATCCTCAGCCAGCACTGAGATCTCAGACCAGATTACTGATCATAAATCTTCTGTGCTGGCAACGTACAAGGTCATATTCCTTGTTACGTCTTTGCTTCATTACGTAGAGGTGGGTCCTGCGAAGATGGAAGTTGCATTCTACAGGAACGTGGTTGAATGATAAATCCTAACCCAACCTAACAGTGCTAACCTAAGGCATAAGCAGAGACTGACTTAAAGCTGATGAAATTTAAGCTGCAGGCCCTCTCCCTTGTGCAGATCCCTTCCAATGTCTGCAAGAAACCTGGCAATTTTGTACTTGTGATTTATGTTTTTATACTATTTTAAATGTTTAAGGTTTTATTAATTAATTAATTAATTTATTTATTTAAAGAGTGCACAAGCAGGGGGAGGGACAGAGGGAGAGACTCTCGGGCTGACTGTGCTGAGCATAGAGCCCAACTCGGGGCTCGATCTCATGACCCTGAGATCATGACCTGCGCTGAAATTAAGAGTCAGAAGCTTAACCAACTGAGCCACTCAGGCACCCTATGTTTTTATACTATTTTAGCAAGTATCCTGCAAAGAGTTCACAAGCATAAAACCCCCAGACTGGAAGGCAGGCGCAGAAAATAAAAATGGTAGGAACGCTAACAGGGAAGGAGGAACAAGTAAGGCAGTGCACGAATTGTATTTTCTGATGGGAATAAAGTGAAAATGGTGGGACTGAAAAACCGAAAGGAGCTGGGGGTTAGGGTTTTGTTCTCAAGAAGTAGAGTGACTGAAGTCATGATTTCACAGGTGGAATAATTAGGACAAACTGAATTTGTGCTTTCTGTTCTATTCCCCTGGGACTTTTTTCAGTTTATAACAATAAATATATAGAATCTATTTTTGTAATTTCTTAAATAAATAAATACTTTATGGAGAACACTCAGTGACCTGTATGTGAAAATCCAACTGAGAAATCCTTTTATAGAGTTTTAACGTTTTTTAAAGTCAGCTCTATGCCCAACACGGATCTCAGTCACGACCTCAAGATCAAAAGTCACATACTCTACTGACTGAGCCGGTCAGGCACCCCAGAGAAGTCCCTTTAAGATGTACTTATAAGAAGATATTTATATCCAGTGAAGAACCGGGATGCTTGCTGTCTCACAGTCGTAAGAGTGATGCAGCTACGTCTTTCCCTTTCTGGACCTGAAGCTTAAAGCTGAACACAAAAGCCGATGAAAGCAATAATCTTAAAATGTAAACATGCATCATCCATACTTTCCCAATTCTTTATTTTCTGGTATTGATAATTACCCTTGTGAGAGGTATTAGATTGTTATTAGAACAAAAGTATAAGTTATAAATGAGCATGTAAAGGAATAATTGTCAAGAAGAAATTATTACAGCCTTTTAATTCATATGAACAAATTATGTGGTTTCTAAAACATAAGTCAAATTTTACAAAGCTGAACAATTACTTCAATTAACGTTAATTTTCTTGACAGCTGAACAGAATAAGATGCTTTTACAGCCTTTGAGGGAAGGTGTCCTGGTCAGGAGCGCTGCTTCCTTGGAACTAGTGCGGAAGTGTGTGCATCGTGGCTGCTCCTGCAGTCCGGACGTCTTGATGGCGACAGTCGCCTGTTCCTCGGGGCACATTTCTGCTAAGCCCTTGCTGCGTACACTAACATCAGCACGAAGCCCTCGCGAGAGAAAGGAGACTGGAACATGGTGACTGGGACCCATTGTTCACATTCTATTTAACCTTGTTTCGAGAATCAATTTAACTGATCACGTTCTCCATTAGTGACATGTATTTCCTTACTCAGAATTTTAGTCCAGAGTTTCTTTCCATCCCTTTCTCTTTCTTCCTTTTCCTTCCTTCTGTCCCTCCCTCCTTCCTTCCTTCCTCTCTCTGTCTGTCCTTCTCTCTTTCTTTCTACCTCAGAAAGACCAAGAGAATGCTCAGTGATCATGCCCTTAAGTCTACGTTAACTACCAGGCATGAAAAGAAATCCAGATGACTTTGGGACAAAATTCTGTCATGTCATTGAATTTGAGCGCTGAATATGCGAAGTTCGTCATGAGAACAGATCGGGTTTCGTGTTTCAGAGCGAACTCGCTTCCTTCCTTCGCTTCCAGGATGGATGACACCAGAGCGCCCTTTCCCCACAGATCCGCACACCAGCATCTTCTGGGCTGGCCTCGGCAGACTCAGGGTGACTGGCCCAGCAGGCGCTCTAGGGCGTCCTTCAGTGACCTGCGGGCTGAACTTGGCGAAACCTTTCTTACAGAGTTTGCTTCAGATGACGAAGGTCAACAGGCCGCCTGTCTCCGTTGTTCCCAGATTTCACGTTGCAAATGCGCCTTCTTGTTAAAATGTATTTATAATAAGGGAAACCAGGTTTTGCAGTGCTCGCACCGCTGTCCTCAGCCCATGCCCCGTGGCCCTGCACTGTCCCCCTGAGGTCAGGCGGGGCAAGGCGACGTGGTCCCCCCAGGCCGCGCAGTCTGACCGCGCCGCGTTCTCCGTTTCTGTGCTTCTGGTAGTAATTTTGCGACTTAAGGAAATAGTAAAAAAACAAAGAGGCAACCCACGGAATGGGAGAAGATATTTGCAAATGACAGTACACACAAAAGGTTGATATCCAGGATCTATAAAGAACTCCTCAAACTCAACACACAGGAAACAGGCAAACATAACAAAAAATGGGCAGAAGACATGAACAGACACTTCTCCAATGAAGACATACAAATGGCTATCAGACACATGAAAAAATGTTCATCATCACTACCCATCAGGGAGATTCAAATTAAAATCACATTGAGATTCCACCTTACACCAGTTAGAATGGCCAAAATTAACGAAACAGGAAACAACATGTGTTGGAGGGGATGTGGAGAAAGGGGAACCCTCTTCCACTGTTGGTGGGAATGCAAGTTGGTGCAGCCTCTTTGGAGAACAGTGTGGAGATTCCTCAAGAAATTAAAAATAGAGCTTCCCTATGACCCTGCAATTGCACTCCTGGGTATTTACCCCAAAGATACAGATGTCGTGAAAAGAAGGGCCATCTGTACCCCAATGTTTATAGCAGCAATGGCCACGGTTGCCAAACTATGGAAAGAACCAAGATGCCCTTCAACGGACGAATGGATAAGGAAGATGTGGTCCATATATACTATGGAGTATTATGCCTCCATCAGAAAGGATGAATACCCAACTTTTGTAGCAACATGGACGGGACTGGAGGAGATTATGCTGAGTGCAATAAGTCAAGCAGAGAGAGTCAATTATCATATGGTTTCACTTATTTGTGGAGCATAACAAATAGCATGGAGGACAAGGGGCGTTAGAGAGGAGTAGGGAATTTGGGTAAATTGGAAGGGGAGGTGAACCATGAGAGACTATGGACTCTGAAAAACAATCTGAGGGGTTTGAAGGGGCGGGGGGTGGGAGATTGGGGTACCAGGTGGTGGGTATTATAGAGGGCATGGCTTGCATGGAGCACTGGGTGTGGTGAAAAAATAATGAATACGTTTTTCTGAAAATAAATAAATCGATTTATTAATAATAATTAAAAAAAAAAAAAAAACCACGTTCCACGCATGAGTCGAAGCGCTGCGCAGTGTCCCGCGAGCCGGGGAGCTCCGGCGGCTCACGGGGACCGCGTGTGACACAAGCGTGCTCAGGCTGAGCCCCGGGGCTGGGCCGCGCGCTCGTTCCAGCAGCGCAACTGTCTGCGAATCCGGTGCCCCAGACGGGGGCACAGAGAACCGAGTCGGGGCGTCTGTCTCGGGGCGGGGCCGGTGTCCACCTCCCGCACGTCCGCGGCCGCTCCTCGGGACACCCTGGGCGCCGCGGGCAAGTCCGCTCTGGGACCAAACCCCGCAGGAGCCGCAGAGCGGACTCCGCCATCGCCGCGGTGCCCCCTGCGCCCTGACCGCCTCTACGCTGACCTTCCGTCCCTGAGAGGCTGAGGAACGTCCCGGACACCCACCGCGACCCCCGTTGCGCCGCTGCTGCGCGGGGACGGCCTCCCGCCCGCCGGAGCCGAGGGCCTGGTCCGGCCGCGCCCACCGCGTCCTGCGGTCCGTCCCGCGCCGCTCCCGGTGTCGTGTGCAGGGCCGCGGGCCGGGACCCTCGCAGGTCAGGCGGAGCCTGTGGATGCGGAGCGAGCGCGAGCTCAGACCTGCGGGACTTGATCCCCGCGAAGCGACCGCAGGAACCCGCCCGTGCGCGAAGTTAGTGGAGACGCGCCCGCCGGAGCGAACGGAGCGCGGGGGGCCCCGGGGACACCGTGAGCCCCGCGCTGAGCGCTGGGATCTGAGCGTCTGGGAGCCGCGGTGCACCTGCCGGGAAGCCCCCACGGCCGCGCGGGGCTCGGCGACAGGGACCCCACGACGGGCACCTTCTACCCCGACGTCCCCTGGAAACTAAATTTGAGATTAGTCTCACGGGTCAAGGACATTAGGGCGGAACCAAATAATCGCAGAAACGACAGCATCAGTGCTGGGTCATCAGCCGGGCTGGGAGGAGCGGCCTCCGCTGCGACGGGGCGTTCGGAGGGTCACGGAGGCGCTGCCTGTGCTGGGAAAACTGAGGAACCGACCGCGGAGTACAGGACAGGGCGCGTAGCCGGAGAGTGATGGTGACCATGAGGATAACTTAATGGTAGAAATCCTTGTGAAATGCAGAAGACATAATCTCACTAAGCAAAGACTTAATGAAAAGAAAGCAGAAAGACATAATAAATACAGGTCCAACCCGTTCTTGGGAAATATATGAATGTGAATTCTAGGGACATAATATAATTTGCCCAACATCACATGGTCACTGGAAAAGCTGGGCTAAAAACCAGGTTTTTAAGGATTTATTTATTTATAAATTTACTTACTTATTTTTAAAGATTTTGTGTTTGAGAGAGAGCACGAGCCAAGGGGAGAGGCAGAGGGACAAAGAAAGGCAGGGTCCCCACTGAGCAGGGAGACCGTTGCAGGTCTTGATCCCAGGACTCTGGTATCATGACCTGAGCTAAAGGCAGATGCTTAACTGACTGAACCATCCAGGCGCCCCTTGAGGTATAATTTAGTACATAGTTTATGATGTTGTGATGCTTTCCAAGTAGTTTTTTACCCATTTTTGTTTCCAGCATAACTTGAGGGTCTTCAGGTTTTTACTTTCCTACTTAGGGAGGCGGTGTAGTTCACAGATCTTGTTTTTTAAAACCCAGCCTAGATTTATTGCCAACATCTTCCCTGTCTCGACATACTATTTTCTACTCAGATCCATTAAAAGCGTTTTGACAGAAATCTTTTTCGACCAGAACCACGGTCACAGAGGGAAATTAGGATTCCCGACAGTGGAGCTACCGCAAATGTCGCTGCTTCCCGGGATACAGCATTAGGTCCATCAGCCGCTTGGTTCTAACAGGCATAGCTCCCCGAAGTACCTTATAAAATACTTGTTTCTAGAGTTTGAGAAGGTAGTTGTTTTTGTTTTGTTTTGTTTTGTTTTGGTCTGTTTTTGCTTACCATGAAGTTTGAAATACCTTACGTGGTAAGAAGTAATAAGCGTGAAAGTTTCGCTCTAGCAAAGTAGGCAACCATATTTAATTATTTGAGTTTGTTCGATTGACTGAAGGCTAACATCAAAGGACAGCTTGATTCCAGAGGAGATCGTAAGTGTGGGACTAGGGGGTTCCTCAGCCCCATTGTGGCTGAGACGTGCAGAGGCCCGGTGTCAACCTCTGCTGACCGCAAATGTCGTTTAATGATCGGTTTCTGCAGGAAATTGAAGTCGGTGATGTGAAACCAAAGGCAGACTATCATCCAAATAGAACTGTGGAGAGGGACTAAGTAGAGATAAAAGATTGAAGGTCGTCAGAGTTGGAGTATGTCCTTCCCCAAACCTACTCAGGGAACCAGTGTGTTAATACGTTGTACCTGTGGTAGGACTGTTTCTGAAGTACATCTATGTGACCCCAAAATATTTTTCTCCTATAGCTATAAGAGCACCAGAAAGGTGTTTGGCGATGCTTGAGTCAATGTTTGCCTGAATAGAGCCTTCGCTTGATTAATACTTTGCCATATTCACCCATTTTTCTCCGAGTAGCTGAGATAAAGGACTGCTTTACAGGTTAGGGTACTTTGAGCTGCCAAAACAGAAGTTCCTTATCAACCCGTTTAAAGAATATAAAATTGAAAAATACATATATTGTCTCTTTTATAGAGAAAACCAGGAAGAGAAGCGTCTCCAGAGACGGCTGGTTAGCAGCTTCATGATGACGAAATCACGTATGTGCCCAGGTTCCCCGTGACATTCCGGCAAGCCCACTCGCTTCACTGGAGTAGGAGATGCCCCTGCACGGGACTGAACTCGGCTGCAGGCGTGGAGCATGCCGAGTAAACCCGCAGCTTGGTCGTCACGACTTCAGGAGTTCGTACCAGCCTGGAGGCATGTTTATGTGACACGCGAGATCGATGATGTGCATCTGGTGTTGAGACTTGCGATGTTCCCAAGCCCCTGGAAAGTTCTCCCGCTGAGCCAGTTACAGAGCAAGGCTGTACCTCGGTGGGCAAAGAGAAGGAGAGTCCCCCGACTGGAATGACCCTGCTTCTGGGGGCTTCCAGGTACCTGCCAGGTGGTTCTCGAGCAAGGGAGAAAGCGGATCAGTAAGGCCCTTGCAGAGGGAGCTTCGGCCGTCTTGTGCCCTGGCTGGGAGAAAGCCTTTCGAGGTGACCAGGATCCTCGAGACTGCTGCTGTATGCTGGCTTTTTTCCGCAGTAAAATGTAGATTTGTCAGCGTTGTCGTTTGGGGTCCTGTGAGTCGGGGGCTGGGCTAGGGCCACACACGCGTGCGGTAGGTCCTTCAGGGCGGTGCGTCAGGAGGCCCACTGGCTGTCCTGCATCCCCGTCCTGTGAGTCTTCTCGTCCGTCAGCCCTTCTCGTCACCGTCGGTGAACGCAGCTTCATGCCTCGCCGGGTCGACTCCGGCCCCAGATGCCGCCAGGGGCCGTGAAGGCTCGGTGCTCTCTTGTTCATACAGAGCAGGAGAGAAAACCAAACCCGAAGCCCAACAGCGAACCAGCAGCCCTTCCCTAACGTCTCTAATTTGGGACGGAGCACCCTCATCGCCAGGAGAACGCACAGCCTCGGTGGTTGGCTGATCAGGGTGACTCTGGAGAGCTTGCGCACGGGCAGACATCGGGGACGGAAACATAAAATAATAACAGAATTTTGTGAAGAAGAGGAGGAGGTCTCGTGCGGTCGGGCAACCCGCGGCGTCCACCATACCTTCTTACTAGCAGAGCGAGCTGGGTAGGGCAGCTTACGAGTCAAATACAGGATACTCCTAACTAAGGTTAACAGTCTTCTACTTTGCATTTTCACATTCAACTGACAGGCTTAATTAAGTAGTTTAAGTTTTTCCATGAAAACTTTTCTCCATTAATGCTTAATATAATCTCAGTCACATAATGGAAGATCACCATCAAGACGTAGTAACCAATGACAAGTGTAAGGCCAAGGGTTTTGACGAACGACACCGGCGCTCACTACGACACCAGGTGCGGTTCTCATTTTTTCTGCTGATTTCCATAAATCAGACAATTGAAAATTACTAATAATTTCTATTTCAGATAGGTTATTTTACCTGACTCAAAAAATGTACTTAAAATTAACCTAAGGCTTATTAAAAATGTAATTACCCCACATTAAACTCTTACTCGTTTAAGTTCAAACCATGTAAAAACCAAGTAATGTATGGTAAGGGGCTGTTTAAATTGTGGTATTAAATGATACACGTCACCGCGACGTCTCAGTTCAATGACTATTCATTTTATATTGCACTATATACCTGGAAGATGATGAAAATGCCATTTTTAGCCTATAATCAATATACAAAATAAAGAAAATGAGTGTTTTGCAAATAGTTGACTCTAAGGGCTGGATGTTAGACACGTGTCATAAAGTAAGGCAAATTAAAAGATCTAAGAACAAACTGCAGAGAGAATGAGTCTAGCAAAAAAATTATTTATATAACTTAGAAATTCTTGTTAAAAATCTTCAAACTGACATTTAATTTTTTACATTACATTCCCATGACTTATTTTATTTTATTTTTTAAAACATTTTATATATTTATGGGAGAGAAAGAGCGAGCAGAGAGAGAACATGAGCAGCGGAAAGAGAGAGGGAGACATGGGCTCCCCACAGGGCAGCGAGTCCAGTGCGGGGCCTGATGCAGGACCCAGGATAATGACCTGGGCGGGAGCCACACGCTCCAGTGACAGCCGCCCAGGCGCCCACCATGACCCGCCTTATAGCTGGAGTTTGTTCCTCTGTGTTCCCCCAGGTTCCCCTCTAACCGGCCTGTTTGTTCTCTGCATCCATGGGTTTGTTCGGTTCGGTTTGTTCATTTGCTTTCTTTTCAGATTCCGCCTACGAATAAACTGGCATCGTCTTTGTCTCTCCGGCTGATTTCATTTAGCTTTATGTCCCCGAGGTACAGCTTCGTTGTTGCAAATGCCAAGATTCTTACTTTTTCACAGCTGAGTGTCATTCCACGAGACATGTCCTCGTACCACGTCATTCACCCCGTCACGGACGGTGTTCACGTCGTCTATCTTGGCCATCGTAGTAAGGGTGTGCAGTGACAGGAGGAGGACACGGTCTCTTTGGACTGATATTTTGTGTTCTTTGGATAAATTCCCAGAAGTGGAATTGTTGGATCATATGGTAGTTCTATTTTTAACTTTTTGAGGAACCTCCACTACTGTTTTCCATGGTGATGGCAACAGCTTATATTGCCACCAACAGTGCACAAGAGTCCGTCTTCTCCAAATCTTCACTAACACTTGTTATTTTTATGACAACCATTCTGATAGGTGAGAGGCGGCATCTCGTTGTGACTTGGATTTGCGGTTGATGATCAGTGACACTGAGTATCTTTTCGTATTCCTGTTGGCCATATGCATCTTTTCTTTGGAAAAATGTCTGTTCAGGTTTTCTGCTTATGTTTTAATTGGATAGTTTGTGGGTTTTTTTGTTGTTCTCGTTTTTAAGGTATATGAGTGCTTTTATATGTTTTGGATATTAACCCCTTATTGGATAAATGATTTGCAAGTATCTTCTCGCATTCAGTACACTGCCTTTTCACGTTGCTGATGGTTGCTCTTGCTGTGCAGAAGCTTCTTAATGTGATATAGTCCCAGTTGTTTATTTTTGCTTCTTTTAATCTTTGTTATGGAGTCATATCCTAAAAATCATTTCCAGGATTGATGTTAAGATGCTTACCACCAATGTTGTGTTCATTTTTATATGTGCTATAAGATAATAGTCTAGCTTTTTCCTTTGCATGTGGTTGTCCAGTTTTCCCAAGCCATTTATTGAAGAGACTGTCCTTTATTCATTGTATATTTTTCCTGTCATAAGTTAATAGACCATTAATTAACATTCTTATAGTCTTCCAATCCATGAACATGAAATATCTTTATTTATTTGTGTCTTCTTCAGTTTTTTCCATCAATGTTTTCCATGTACAGGTGTTTCATGTCTTTGTTTAAATTGTTCATAGGTATTTTATTCTTTTTAGTGTAATTATAAATGGAATTATTTTCTTAATCTCTCATGATACTTCATGATTAGTTTATACAAATAAAAAAGTTTATTGGATATTAATTTTGTACCCTCAAACTTAACCAAATTCATTTATTAGTACTTACAGTTTTTCAGTGGAGTTTTGAGGGTTTTCTGTATATATAATCTTTTCTTCCTTTGCAGCCATTTTAGGCCATCCCAAATTAATACTTTTTAGATTTTTAGATGAGAATAAATTAATGAACACAATAACCAATAAAATAATACACAGAAGGTTAGGATATAGAAAATAAATTACCTTATCAGTCCTATTGCTACTTTGTAAAGACTTTTAGCCATTTGCTAATATTTTGATAATTATTTCAAAATTCTGTTTTTATATACAAACTATTCTACTTGGTTCGTTTCAGAAGACATGACTTTTGTTTTTTTTTAAGATTTTATTAATTTATTTGACAGACAGATCACAAGTAGGCAGAGAAGCAGTCAGAGAAGGGGAGGGGGGAGCAGGGTCCCTGCTGAGCAGAGAGCCCAATGTGGGGCTCGATCATGACCTGAGCTGACCTGAGCCGAAGGCAGAGGCTTTAACCCACTGAGCCACCCAGGTGCCCCCAGAAGACATGACTTTTACATTAGACCTCTACTTGCCACATCTTCTCAACTCTTCAGAGATTTGATAGCTATTTTAGGTTTACATTTGTTATTTAAACAATTTTATATTCTCTGCTCAAACCCCTGCTGTTCCACCCATACTCAGCTTCTCATATTATAATATCAGGACAGAATAATTCCTTCTTTGTCCCACCTTCTGTCTGTATCCTGTTACTTTTACATTCTGTCCCATTGTATCTATGCCTTAACAGTGATTTATACATTAAAAAACAATAATTAACATTTGTAAATAATTACATTTTTATATAAATATGTAAATGTTCATCACCTGGCCAAGCTTCACTCTAGGATTGGGCTTCCTTCTCTGGGAGTCCGAGGTCACACACGACCTGACATCGGTCACTTAAAATCATGCCGCATCGCACTATTTTATATTTGAACTAGGAGTTCCTTATAAAGAGCTTTGCTGCTCTTTAAGTTTCTGGTGTTGTGTTTTGTTTTGTTTGTTTTATGTGGACTTCATGAAGCCCCTAGTTTTCCGTTGTTTTTACTACATTATCTATTTTATAGATTCTCCTACCTTTTCTTAGTGGCCTGCTGATCTGATCTCGATGGGTCATTCCTGAGGTCTCAGTCCAGTCTTCCCTTTCCTGCCTTCTTTGAACTAGTGTTTCCTGGAGCCCATTAACTTCATTATTCAAGATATTCATAGAAACAACATGTGGAAGAATTACTTGCTAAATGTCTACACACACACACACACACACACACGTAACCCTGTAGAGGTGATGGATGTTGGCTTGATTCCGATGACCTTCCCATCTCTCTCTCTTTCACTCTCTCTCTCCAGATATATCTTATATGTCTGAAATCATTTTTATTTGCTCTCATACTTCATTGAGTTGGGTTGGGTTGTCTGTTTCTATATGTACTTCAAGATAAGAGGCAAAAAAAAAATGTTAGCCATTTGACTTTCCAAGACTAGGTTAAATTATATTCTTTAATAACTGTTTTCAGATTATTTCTTAATTTGTTATCTAAAACAAATTTATATTAGATCCAGCTTAGATTTAGTAAGGAGATAAATTTTAAATAATGATCTCATTGTGGGAAAAGCACTTTTTCCTTTACAGTATGGTAGAATCAGTCCCTTCCTCAAAATAAGCAGAAAGTCTATCTTATCCCTGCGTCTGCTAAAGATATATACAATTTTAATTATTTCACCAAAATTGATAGAAATAAAGTCCTAAAGCCCAGAAAACTGAGCAGGAGTTGTTGAAGAACCTTTAATAGGCAAAAGAAGGTATTTTTTCTGAGATTAAGAAAAAATACATTGTGATGTTCTTTGATTTTAAAAAAATCACATAAAAAGTCACATACTGCAGCTGCATAGGAAACTGTAAGATTGGTCTCTGAGTCCCTGAGAATAAGAACTCTGGTTAGTCAAGACTCAGAGTCTTGGAACCAAATTAAATGATGCAAAACCCTGAATCTGAGGAAAAACATGTCCTCTCTTTACTTAGATGCCCCAAATCTGTGGAATAAGTGAGCATGACATAATCTTGGTCCTTCTGCAACTTGTTACTACCTATGAGATTTTAAGCACTCTGCTTAACTCTTTGAGGCAGATACTGTTCCTCTAGTTTAAGGGGTGAGGTAGTTAAAAGAAAAAATACTAACTGGTTTGTGCAAGTGGCCTCTGTAGTAAATAGAGTAGAAACTGCATATTTCCATCATCAGTCATGCAATTGTTCTCTACATTGTCTACATTTTAGAATTCCTCTGAGAAACTTTAAAAGGGAAAAAGAAGGAATGAATAGATAGAGAGCTAGAAGGAGAGGGAGAGAAAAGAGAGAGAAGAGAGGGGTAGGGAGGGAGGAAGAAAGGGAGAGAAAGAAAGAAAGGCCCTACTATTTTTCAGGACTCTGATTTAAGTGGTTTAGAAAACATTCTAGGGATTGGCATTAATTTTAGAGAGATTTTTGGGGAGATTCTAATGTGTAGCCAGTGTTGAGAACCACTATCCTAATCGGTACTTCTTATTTTTTTTTAAGATTTTATTTATTTATTTGACAGAGAGAGATCACAAGTAGGCAGAGAGGCAGGCAGAGAGAGGAGGAAGCAGGCTCCCCACTGAGCAGAGAGCCCGACGCGGGGCTCGATCCCAGGACCCTGAGATCATGACTTGAGCCGAAGGCAGAGGCTTTAACCCACTGAGCCACCCAGGCACCCCTAATCAGTACTTCTTCAGCCTAATGTCTGTATGAAACCCAGGGGGAAGCTACTAAAATGTAACTTTTCACTTTGAGCCTACACCAAAATGGACTGAACCATAAGCAAAGTCACCTGTAAAATATTTTGTATACCACACTTCACTGAGGAAACTCACCTAGGAAGATCTTTTGTTTCTAAGAAAAAGACTTACAGTAAACAGTGAAGAGATTTTGTGGTCAAGGTGAGGCAAAAGGAAATTAAGGTGGGAAATTAACTTTAGACAATGATTGTTGGTGTTGCATAGTAACCAATATTTAAATTATAATTCCCCAAGATCCCTTCGAGTTTTTAAAGAAAAAAATTATTATGATGCTTGTTAAAGACAGGAAGGCAGACTTCATAGTTTTTTTAGTAGGGAAGAGGGGTTGGGCTCAACTACAAATACAAGGTCTATAGAGATGCGTGGCCAAGGAGAAGGCTGGGGGTCAGTGGATGGAAAATTACTAAGAGGAAACATCAAGGCCGTGGGCATTCTGGGTCAATCAACAGGATTCTTGCTGAGCGTAGGACAGTGATCTTCAGTGAGGATGGGAATGAGGAATAGGGCAGACAGGTGTCAAGGATGGGGGTTATCAATAAACTCACCTAATAGGATTCTTCCTAAAAATGAAGAAATTGGGACAACGAAGCCCAAGGTCAGAGATAGTCAGAAAGAGGACTCAAAGGAGCCTCATGTTTGGTTAAAAGGGAAAGTCTTTGTCAAAAGGCAAAACAAATCATAATAGAGACACTTGCAGTTAATTGTATCTATATGTTTTAATATTTATTGGAATCTCAGAAAACTTTTAAATAAATCAATGGAAAATAATTAGGGAAACCCCATAAAATTAATTTTAAGAAGGAGTAAGTCTTAATAATTAAAATCTGACATATTTCCTGTAAAAAATCCAAATATGTATTAAAGTCTTTATTGAAAGAAGGCAGTTAATTTTATTGCCAAAAAGAGTAGGAAAGCGTTTGTGGGCTGCCTTAGAAACAATGTTTATATTGCAGTTACTTTATGAGTGACAGCCCCAGAAATGATGCATGCATCTCAGCAAATTTGTTTTTCGAAAATAGAAAAAAACAATTAGTGTGAAATGATATAAATGTCAATAAAATGTAAAAAATTGATATGACTCAGTATCTTAAAATAATTTGAAAAATGTTCCATTCCTGGATAAGACAAGTAGCAATTAGTAAATAATAGACCAAAGCAATCATTAGTTTTCACTTCTTTCCATCTGTAAAACATGAAGAGTGAGAAATAATTATAAATTGAAAAAAACTAAAAAAGAAAAAGTTCAATGTATTACATAATGAGACCTTCATTAAAATAATTTGAATATTGCTTATGTCCTAAAGGAGTGATTAAAATTATCTTGCTTTCTTTAATCACAGTTTAAGGTATCTCTCTAAGGACGTGGCACAAATTTTAGACACTACGGCACAGGAAGCCAAGATAAAATAGAAGCCATCTGAAATCGAGCTGTGAGAACTATACAGATCTTGGTGGACCTCTTTGTTTGATTAGTTTCCAGTATCTTTCTACAACACCTGGCTAAACAATTATCATTATTCATTCACTATCATAAATACTAAATACAGTCCTTGAGAAGAAAGCCCATTTCCTGAAACTGAGGTAAACCTCAGAACAAATAAATAAAATTTAAAATGTAAAACATTGCACACAATGTAATCTGTAATTACTTGGAATTTTATAGACTGTCATTAGTATACCTACTTAGTTATAACAAGATTTCAAAATATTGAGGGGAGAAGAGAATAATATTTTGGCGTGTATAATTACCAAATGGCTCGGATGAACATTGAGTGCGTATCAATAAAAGCAGAACGACCACAGCAAAGACCCTGATGCGACTGGGATTGTTAGGCGGTTTCGGTACCTCCCCCACAGATATGAAAACATTTCCACTGTGCTTGGGTAATCTACTCTACCTTGCTAGAGGGTATCTACGAGGTGACATCTTGAACTCAGTCAAATGTTTCCATTAGTCGACATATTTCTTACGTTCCCATAAAATAATTTTTATTTTTCTCTCTCTAAGAAAATCTTTCCAAATATTGCCTTTTTCTCACTGCCATTTCTCAGTATTGTGTTATGGTATCATTTCTGATTTTTCAAGTTCTTTTCCCATGGCTGCTGAGAGAGAGGAAGCCATCTCTTTGTTCCCATTGTCCTGGAGGATAATCCGGCTAAGAATTCAGCTCTAACAAGTCACTTAAACCTGCTGTTTAAATTAAACACTTGTACATTGTTGGCCCTGATGTTTAAAACTTGACCTTCTTATGTAATGAATATCAAGGAACCATGTGGTTTCTCAAACTTCACGTTTGCTTTGTTCCCTTCTCCAGCAGTCACGCTGTGGTTAATCACGCGACGTGCTTGTGTATGACCCACTAGACTGGGAAGCTGCCTTGGTTTCTTCTGGTTTGCCCATGCGTCCTGTTCTGAGTTAGCCAGCGCTGCTGCTGACGGTGTCAAAGTCCTCCCGGTGACAGTCAGGGTTAGAGACACTTTAATCCCAACTATAATTCCTGAAAATTACACTCAAGTTTCCTTTTTGCCCAGTCTTTATGCTATTATTGCCTTGTTGGTCTCAGAAAATCTGGGAGGTCGTCTGTAGGACATTCCGTGACATGAGTAACTCCAGTGTCACATTTAATCTACCGATTAAGAGCCTGGAGCAGTGCGGTGTGCTTTTTTGAAACTGCTGCAAACGCTGTACATACTCAGATCATCTCTGAATAACGAAACACTTGGGGACGAAGTGCTGAGGATGCCATTGGCTCAGCAGTTGCAGTGAGGACGTAACAGAAGGAGTAGATGGTCACATCCAAGAGGTGATGATGTCAACAGCCTCGTCATGTAAGAGAGCACATGCGGACGCGTGGAAGGTCAGCCTGGTACTCTAGAAGCCTCTCGATGGTGCCGGTTAAACGGATACATGATTATCGGGGCTTTGCTGGAGTACTAGAGCTGCTGGACATCCTCAGACGTAAGCCTTGGTCAGTATGTCCCCTGAACAACTGGGACAGGGGCAAGTGGTGACCAATTAATATTTTTTGCTATTAAAACATACTGTTCATCCTGGACAATCAATGTATTTTTCTTGATTCAAATGTGTTTATCTGCCTGAGAGAACAGGTCTCCTCGTATATATATTCTAAGTATCTATGAGAAATCCTATAAAAATTTGATAATTGCATTGAATATATAGGTCAGTTTAGGAAGGTTTTGTGTCTTCGATATATTTTCTCCCAACTAGTGAATAAATAATTTCTTTCATTTATTTAGAACTTCCTAAATGTCCTTTATCAAAATTATGTGTTTCTTTACAGATTGTATACTTTTGTTGTTAATTTATATATTTAATTATTTCTTTCTAAATTAATAATTCTAAATTATTTAGAATATTAATTATTCTAAATTAATTTTATATTTATTATTTTCAGCATAAGGATAAAATTGACTTGTGTACCTCCTCATGGTTTCTTTTTTTGTTTTTTAAAGATTTTATTTATTTATTTGACAGAGATCACAAGTAGGCAGAGAGGCAGGCAGAGAGAGAGAGAGGAAGCAGGCTCCCTGCTGAGCAGAGAGCCCGATGCAGGGCTCGATCCCAGGACCCTGAGATCATGACCTGAGCCGAAGGCAGAGGATTAACCCACTGAGCAACCCAGGTGCACCATCCTCATGGTTTCTATTTCATGTTTTTTTGTTTCATATTTTTTTATTTGATTCCTGTGACTTTATCTTCCTGATATTTCAATGGTTCAATGATATACATATATTCCTTCTTATATTAGTCCAGCTTTTCTCATTATTTCCTTTGGAAGATGAATCAGTTTCCATTAAATGTAACACAAAATGCATTGGCTCTTTTTCGTAATATTTAAGCATTGTTAATTTTATATCATAGTATTTAAGTTACCAGATATCAAGAAGAGTAAACACCGGGCAACGACATGACCTCTTCTTAGGAAGTACAATAAACCAGGGACTGAACAACAGACAGGTTCCGTTCCAACAAAAGCCACCTCTTCTTTGTATTGGAAAAGGTTATATACAGCCTAGATGCATCTTTATAACATACATAATAGTAGAACTGATCTCTTAGAGCTCGGGGAAATTAAAAGACAATACTTAAACAATACAGTTTTCAGAACATTGAAATTTGCCCATATATAAAGTATCTTTATGATCATTACCAGAATAGAAGTCCCTTAAATATTACAAGTCTATCGTAATTATCCTTATTTAATCACTGATCATTTAAATTCAGTTCTTTCTTTCATTATGACTTTATCATGCACAGGCTCAGTTTCTTCCAATAGAGTACACCACCCATTTCCCCCGTTTGTTAGACTTTCTCAGATGACGAAGATGGGACCCTTGATGAGGTGACCTGAGGTCACAGAGGTTACGGCAAAGATGCAAGAGGAAGTAAGGGAATGGGAAACGGTTATGCAGACCTCAAAGAACTAGAACACACACGGCCACATTCGGAGGAGGGCATAGGGAGGTTGATGTCTGAGGCCTAAGCGATGAAATAAGCAAATCTTTCCAACCGTAATCACAGTTATCACTTATTTGCAAGAACCTTTTTCCTTGGATCCACTACCTCAAAGGTATTATGATTATTTGTGTCATTGTTACATGTTTGTGCCTTTTTTCTTTCTATTTTCAAGCCACTCAATTCCTATATTCTTTTCTTTGATCATGTCTTTATCTCTCCCCTTCAGATCTAAGAATGTCTGACCCATTCTAACATATATTTCTTATACTTTTTTGATATAGCCCCTTTAGTAACTACAGAATACGTATGTTCTTCCTTGTGCAACACTTCTAATTCATTTGAAGATTTTCTAAATTTTTGACCTGCTTGCGGAGATTATTTTGCTGTGTTATTAACTGCATCATTTGTTGTGCTGAGATGGACTTCTTACTGTGATATTTTTCGTTCTTTTTTTTACTATACTTCCTTTAAATATAAAAAATACAGAATAACAGATAGATACAGATAGATCTCTGCAGTAACTCTTCATCAAAAGCAAAATAAGATATTTTTGTTCCAGAATGACTGCTTCTGTTGTTTCACATTACACTTGTGTTCTAACAATTGTGATGTGATATCATACAGATTATTTATCATTTAAAATATCTTCACTCAGCAGTACCAATTCTTATTAAGAATATTTTTAACAGTGGGTAGCATCTCAGACAGACTGTTCCTTACGAATTTAAGTGGTAGAAGTTAATGAAGCCACAGTTCTGAAGTATCTACAACATGATTTCTTGATAACCGCTTTGTTGTCATACAACCATATCACTTTTTATTTAGATATATTGGATTTAGGATTTTTTTTTTATAGGTTGTGTCTATGTCAGTAGAAATGACAACATGGAGGAAATCTTACTTGAGCAAAATGAAATTTGTTGTTAACAGTATTTGAGAACTTGCTGTGTGCTAGATACTGTTCTAGGTGTGTTCTGTTGAGTCATAATCATTACTTTACTTATTCACTCAAAAAATATCCTTTGAAGGGCGAAGAGGATGGGATCTCACTAGTGCTGATCCTGTGTGCTTGGAGTGCAGCAGCGAACAAAACAGACAAACCTTTGCACACCCACTTTCATTGAGTTTACATTCTATTCAGTCAAACTGGCCAGAAGGTTGATATGATGGGTTAGATATTTTAAAATGCTATCGAGCAAATCAGTGCTGCCACGAGAGCAGACAGCTCTGGAGTGGGGTGGGCGGTGTGATCTTGCATAAGGTGGTAGCGAGAAGCTGATGTTTGAGCAAAGACCTGAGGGAGAAGAGAGAGCGAGGCAATGAGGGAACAACACACCCCACAGTGGTACCCTGCCTGGCATTTTCGAAGATTGTGGATCTGGAGCTGAGAGGAGGAAGGGAGGGAGGGAGAAGCAGGACTTGATGCTGAAGAGATAGCAAGGACTGAAGATTGGACAAGTGGAAATCGTATAAGGCAACAGTCCTTGACCCTCTCATATTCAACACCCCTTTCTCTATAATAGCTAAGATGCAAACCAAATTGTTCTAGGAACTGAGGCACTATGGTGATGGGAGTTTCTAAAGTTGTGGAAACCACTTGTTAAATTATCAAAGAGAACTAAGTATAATCTTACCTAAATAGTCCGATCACCGTATTCTTGGAAAATTCAGTGTATGAAAACTATTAGAAAATACTTTGGTTATATGTAAAATAGAACTAGTTTCTAAGCTTAGAAACATAAACAAGTTTTTCATTTTTATGAAATTGTTATTCCATTTGAAAGCTATGGAAGGGGATAGACCTGTTCAGCCATACCTTACATCTGCTAGGATTTCTGGGCTCCTTAGATTTGGCTCAACAAACATCAGTGGAAGCACCCTATCCTTCTTTATTATGATAATAAAATTTCCCCATATTTTTCCAGAACCACTCTTCAAGAGCAGGACCAAAGCTCTAAGTCATTGATAGACATTTGTATTTTAGTCTGACCTGACATATCTTAAAAGGGTTGCTGTGGCTACTGTGTTGAGAATAGGAAGACAATAAAGGAGCCAGGAAGACCAGTGCTGAGTCTACTGCAGTGATCCAAGCAAAACATAGTGATGGCTTGGATCAAGCTTGTAAAAGTGGAGGAACTGAGAAGTACTGGATTTTAGTTGTATATTAAAGTTCAACAGATCTACTGTTGAATTGGATGGGAAGAATGGAAGAAGTCAAATGTGAGTTTAAGTATTTCAGTTCGTTGTGTTGCCCTATAATAACTAAAAGGATAGAATTATAATTTACTTAAATATAGTTTTTAAATGGACAGCCCACATGGAAGAAATCAGTTTGACTGGTGCTAGGTTATGTGATTCTCTCAATAGTCCAAAGAGGTAACTATTCTTATTCCTATTTTACAGATGCTAAACCGAGACTTATTATTTGGGTATGTTCTATAACCATTAATGCCAGAGTCCAGGTTGAACTGAGATGTTAAAATGATATTATAAAATATGGTCTTGTTCTCTCCTTTTTTCAGCTCAGATTTCTTTTCTAGCAATTCCATTTCCAGGTAGTTCTTTGGTGGTACCAAAATGGCTGCCAGAACTCTCGGTTTGCATTTGTTCTTTGTGGCAACTCAACCCTCTTGACTCTGAGGCTAGTGCTCAACCTGCGGCCCAAGGAGATGTGAAGGTTTAATGGTCACCTATTTACTCCCACTGAAACACATCAGCTGATCATGTGTAGTAAAAATTCTCTAGGAAAATATGATGCTTTTTCCCAAAGGTGGAATGATGATGATGATAGACGGGTAGACGGACAGACAGACAGGTAGAAACAAGCCATAGATAACCACTGAAAACATCATGAAAAAGTAAGTACATATATCCATGACATGTTGTCAAAACCCCTATTTAGTCCCATTCAGCACTCTATCTCTATAATAATAATTATATTTCTAATATAAACTGTCAAAAATTACTGGACTAAACATTAACACTTGTATTGGCATTCAATATAGCCATCATTACAAGTTGCGGAAAGCACACACACATACACACATACACAGGAGTTTGTATCCCAGCAACGGACACAGTAGGGTTTAAAAGAAAATGTCTGCTGTATTAACAAATGGGTAAATAAACACGGATTCTAAACAGAAACCCTCCTTTTCTTCTTAACACTTTAGGGAACTTGCCTTCACAATGTTCTTCTAAAAGAATCCAGGGTTTTAGGGGCACCTGGGTGGCTCAGTGGGTGAAGCTTCTGCTTTCGGCTCAGGTCATGATCCCAGGATCCTAGGATCGAGTCCCGCATCGGGCTCTCTTTTCAGGAGGGAGCCTGCTTCCTCCTCTCTCTCTGCCTGCCTCTCTGCTTATTTGTGATCTCTCTCTGTCAAATAAATAAATAAAATCTTAAAAAAAAAGAAAAAAGGAATCCAGGGTTTAGACATTTGAGGGCCGTGTAACACAAGAAAGCCATGGATTCTAGGCAGAAGGTGTTCCTGAGAGACGCTGAGTGCACGAACCGTTTGTGTCGTTGTAGCCACAGAACCCCATAAAAGGGTCAACAGTAGAAGTGGGAAAGCATGGAGTTTCAGGGTCTATGCATTATTACCTTCTAAAAATGGGCATGGTTTTATTTTTTACTGTTTTAGTTGATGATTTAATGTCCAGTAATAATGTTCTCATATGAGGTCAGCCGCGTCTGGTAGTTCTTTTAGGATCACATAACCTGGTCCAAGCCTTTCATAGATTTCCGTGTAAAATAGTTTTCTTTCTGTTTAAATAATGAGGATAAAATAAAAGTTTTTTTAACCCCAACCGAGGTATCTCATTACTGACGCCCATAAGGAAAATTAATCAGTTTCTTCTAGAAGTTTTTGTTGGAGATATATTAGACCATCTGCTCTGTTTGCTCTCCGATATGTGGAGATAAGTAACCCCTGGCACCAGAGGCAGCTACAACAGCTGTGAGTTTGCTTGGGGCAGGCTAGTTGTGCTATTGAGATTCCAAAATCCTAGGGTAGAGTAATATCCTCCAAGGCCAAATCCTTTACAGCAAGGTCAGGAGATTATTCTCTAGAAACAGGGAAAAATAATAGTTTAGGTCCTGATCATCGCGTTATGATTATCATCAACCTTAGATACTGAAATTTATTTCACAGGTAACTAGTAATGTAGGTGCAAGTCAGCTTCATAGATGTGGATAATCACAATAAATCGGAGTCTTTCCATACATCTCTGCGTTCCTTTGTGAAGGGCGTGTAGCACACATGAAATTCATCTATTAAACTCCTTATTTCTCTTGGGGCATCTGGCTGGTTCAGTCGGAGGAGTTTGCAACTCTTGACATTGGGATTATAAATCCAAGTCCCACACTGGGTGTAGAGATTACTTAAAAACAAAAAAAACAAAAAACAAACAAAAAAAACCTTAAAAAATATCCTTTTGATTTTTCTACATCTCGACACCTGCTCAATGTCACTGCCCATCACACTGTTAGTAAATTCAAGTCAAAATCCTTCTCGTAAGGTTGTCACTTCTGCTGGGTTTTCAGCAGTCCAGAGTATGGCTATTGGGGTCGTAGGAACGCCACCTGTCGAAGTCACATCCTTCCTGAAACGGGGTTTCCGTGGCTCTCGGCCAGGCCTGAGCACGAGATGCTTTGCTGGGCTCCTACTACTTTCAATGCTGAGGCCTGTGTCGTCCGTCTGTCTGTCCGCGGCAGCCCCGTTTGCGTGCAGCCGGTTTCAGGGGACTGTGGGCTACGATTTCGCAGTGTGGGGACCTCGGCCCCAGGCAGACAGTTGCATCAATGCCCACGTTTCCTTCCACACTTCTTTCACAACTCTGGGAGCAGCCTGTGTCCTCAAACAACCTGGATCTATTCTTTTCTAAAACAAAAGTCTGGTGGAAGTTGTTTTCTGGAAGCAGTGCCACAGTTTTCTTGTTTTCAGATTTGCTAAGTCAAGATACCTGAGTATCTTCTGGAGAGAGGAAAGTTCGCCACTTCCTTTCACCCCTTCAGTGAAGCAAATACAAAAATAACTACCTTTTCCTTGTAGTTGTACTCACAATGGAGGGGGAAAGTACAAAATATTTTATAAAAACTTTTATTTAAAAATATTTCTTTTCAGCATGCCTGGGTAGTTCAGTGGGTTAAGCCTCTCCCTTGGGCTCAGGTCATGATCCCAGGGTCCTGGGATCGAGCCCCATATTGGGCTCTCTGCTCGCCGGGAGCCTGCTTCCCCCTCTCTCTCTGCCTGCCCCTCTGCCTACTTGTGATCTCTCTCTGTCAAATAAATAAATAAAATCTTAAAAAAAAATTCTTTTCTGCTAAGAGGCATTTTATATCCTAAATTCTCCTGAATGGGTTACTTATGAGTAGGTTGGTTGATGAATTATATGGTCATCTTATCTATGAGTCATTCAAATTCCCCTTTGTGCTATGAGTTCTTTAATGGTAAAGCCATTAACATTAAGAATCAAAACTATTTCTTATTCAAGTGAGAAATGGAGTCTGGGTTGAGTGACCTTAATAGTTTAAGTGGCAGTGTGAGCTTCTAGATCTCTATATTTCAGTCTCGATGAACAAACTTGAAGATTCTCACTAAATATTGTTCATCGTATTGTAAGACTCTCACATAATGGGTAAAAGTATGATTAACACATTCTAATGATTTTGCCCTACATATAAGCAGACAACTTACATATTTTTAGAATTTATTTCTATCCAAGGATCAGGACAGGCTTTAAAATACTGTATTATTAGATAATACTTCAGTAGACATTCCTATAATTACAATCAGAACCTTGCAAACAAGCTGTTGGCATTTTCTACAAGGAAGACAGGGAGTAAAGCTCACCTCTCATTCCTCGTCTCTTTGGGAAAGAGGACAAAGGAGGAGGTTCAGCAAACAACCAATGGATATTAAATGACAGAGATCAATACTAATTCAACCTCATCATTTTAATGGGTGGTCAGTGGAGATAGCAGTATATAGACTTAAGTGTCTATTGACGATACGAACTTGATTTAGGGAGGGGAACTTAAAAAAATATTTATTTATTTATTTATTTGAGACAGAGAGAGAGCAAGAGAGCAGGAGCAGGGGGGGCAGAGGGAGAGGGAGAAACAACTTCCTCCCCTGATGAGCAGAGAGCCCGATGCTGGGCTCCGTCTCAGGACCCTGGGATCATGGCCAGAACTGAAGGGAGAGGCTTAACCCACTAAGCCACTCAGTGCCCCAAGAAAGGGGAACTTTATTTCAAATGAGTCTTCATGTGGACAGAGTGGATTTCAGGAAACATTCTGAAAATTCACAGGTGTCTGTCTCCTGTTGAAGGCGTGTTTTCATTCCGTCTCATGTAGACGTAACAGTTTTCAGAGAGTACGTCTACATTTAAAATTGAAGCACCAGCCCATGTTTAATTCCCCTGGACCAAAATTCTGGAAACCAAAATTCTTCATTGAATACTTCACTAAGTTTATTGAGTTTATTTGTTCCTTACTCATCACCCATTTAATAATCAACATGTAACGCCTTTATATGACTCAATATCGGCATGGTATTTTTACATGTAAATCTGCCAGGGCAGAAAACTAAATTCAGTTTCATTCTCATCACAGCAGACAGGAAATTGCTCGGGGCCATTGTACAAACATGTGTGTTACCTTTCCTCGCATCCGCGGCAGCATCCTGCTCATTCTCTCGGATGCCACCTGGATTTACTGTCGTTCACACCGTCTGAGGACGACGGCGGAAGCCTAACAATGAATTCTGCAACGAAAGGAGAAGACGAGGTGACTTTCAGAAATACAACAGTTTTTGTTTCTTCAAGTAAAAGGCCCCCCCTTAAATGCAGGGATTTGGGGCATGTTATATTTCTATGCTTTTGTTCGTGGGTCATGTAAGCGGGAGTAGTTCTTTAAGCAACAAGCAGCTATGGGATGAAGTAACATTTCCCCTTTTGTGTGGTCTGGAAAGGCTGGATCTTCTCTCTCTCATGGGAAGGGGCGCGGAGATGCTACGTTCAGTCTCCCCAGTGAGGCAAAGGAAACACAGCCCAGTAATACTGTTAAGAGTAAGAACCGCTGACGCGAACTAAGCTGTAGTTAAATGTGTACGCACATTCATGCACTAGTACTTAGAACCACCGCTCAGGAGGCGGGATGTCTGTGAAATGGGTATATTGAGGACGCCCCGGCACTGCGGCATGAAGTCAGTAGCCCAAGAGCTGAAGCCAGAAGGGAAAACTTCGACAGGACGGCTGCAGACTCAGGACTCATCATTACGCTGTTGGATCCCATACTAAGTGCTGACAGTGCTTTCCTGCTGTACTTGGAAGAAAATCTCAGGTCAAAAGAGGGCTGTTGTTGTTTAATTTCGTATTTTCTCTCTCTCTCTTTTTTTTTTTCCAATTTATTTATTTTCGGAAAAACAGTATTCATTATTTTTTCACCACACCCAGTGCTCCATGCAAGCTGTGCCCTCTATAATACCCACCACCTGGTACCCCAACCTCCCACCCCCCGCCCCTTCAAACCCCTCAGATTGTTTTTCAGAGTCCATAGTCTCTCATGGTTCACCTCCCCTTCCAATTTACCCAAAAGCACATACCCTCCCCAATGTCCATAACCCTACCCCCCTTCTCCCAACCCCCGATGAATGGATCAAGAAGATGTGGTATATATACACAATGGAATACTATGCAGCCATCAAAAGAAACGAAATCTTGCCATTTGCGACAACATGGATGGAACTAGAGCGTATCATGCTTAGCGAAATAAGTCAAGCGGAGAAAGACAAATATCATATGATCTCCCTGATATGAGGAAGTGGTGGTGCAACTTGGGGGCTTAAGTGGGTAGGAGAAGAATCCATGAAACAAGATGGGATAGGGAGGGAGACAAACCATAAGTGACTCTTAATCTCACGAAACAAACTGTGGGTTGCTGGGGGGAGGGGGGTTGAGAGAAAGGGGGTAGGGTTCTCTCTCTTTTTTAAGATTGAAAGAATTAAGGTCATTTAAGACTGGGAAAACAGTAGAAGTCCAGAAAGCTGAGCGGATAAGAGAGAATTAGCGGGGGTTGGTGGGGGTGGATGTGGGCCTTGAAGATTCTTCTTTCAGTGGAAGGAGGGAGGCTTAGCACTGTTACTTCCCCAACTTTGTAGGATAAAAAAATGGATGAAACACAACATGCAGAGAATATGTAAATAAGAATGATCTCGGTTTAAGTGAAATGCTGTGGCTTTCTAAATCCATTTCCTTCAAAATCTCTTCTTGTGTTACTTGGGAAGGAGAAGGATGTTAATGCTTTCAGCAAGCTCCTGGCTGCCTCTGGAACACTTGACCTTTTCCATTTCAATTGACAGTGTCTTCGGTTCTCAGTCAAACTCTTCCCTCGACACCCAGGACACGGTCTGTTTCTCCTTCTACTTCTGCGAACTTACTTCGCTAGTATCTTCCCGGAACCTTCTCGGTCTCCGTCAAATCAGGGTGTGCCCTGCAGGCAGATTCCGCGATGTGACTGTTTGTTCATTCACAGACTCGCTCACCTCATCCCTGTGGTGGTGTCAACTCGGATTTTGCATCTCATTAAATATTTGTTCAGCTAAATCAATAATAACAGAACTAGAAATCTCTGATTTGTCAAAATTTGAGAAGAATAATTTTATAGAAGATACTATTGCCATAGTTTTTACATTGAAAAATAATTAAGGGTTTCTAAAAATTACTATTTTTCTCCTTCTTGGCAGACTATGAACAGTCCGTTGTTATTGGGTTCTATAGCTGTTATCTATATATAGTTAGACATTGAAACATCTGAAATGGCCTGCCTTCGTAAAATTTATAGTTTCCGTAGACTTTTTGTCTATCTAATAAGTGTTCTTATTCACATTTGCAGTGGCCAGCACAGCCCAAATATTTTTTTCTAGATATTTCTAAATATTTTTTTTCAAAATCCACATTACCCACTTGAAACTGAATTTGAGTTGCCTGCACAAATCTTAGAAAATAACTAATACTACACTATTGAAGGAAAATGAAACTTGTTTTAAAGGAACAAACACTCTAGTGACTAGAGACGTTTTCTCTAATGATTTTCCAAAAAAAAGTCCAGACCCTGGACAAGTTGCTGCAAAGACTGATTATGGTTTTGTGGTTAAAAGCACAGACTCTGGGGCCAAATGACTTTGGTTCATGTGTCTTATCAGAGAAAGACGTTCAGAAAGTCACTCAACCTCTGTGGCTCACCTAAAACAGGGATGACACAATAAATAAATACAACAGGGATGACACAATAAATAAATACAACAGGGATGACACAATAAATAAATACAACAGGGATGACACAGCTACTTCACAGTAACCATTAAGACAGTGAAGCATCGGGACACCTGAGAGGCTCAGTCGGGCAAGCATCTGCGTCTGCCTTCGGCCCAGCGTCCTGGGATCGAGTCCCGCGTTGGACTCCTCGCTCAGCAGGGAACCTGCTTCCTCCTTTGCCTGCTGCTCCCCCTGCTTGTGCTTTCTCGCTCTCTCTAATAAAAAATTATAATATTTTTAAAAGGTAATGAAGTGTCAGTACTGACCTATAGCAAGCACACCACATCACTCCTCTCTGAGCGGTCAACCACCCTTAACTCCTTTACAAATTCCTCAATTTTTGCTTTTTGTAAGTTAATACAAATAGAGCAGAATTTCAGCTTCCATTTGAACCTTCTAAAATGTGGTGTTTCTGGGGTGCCTGGTGGCTCAGTTGGTTAAAGGTCTGCCTTTGGCTCAGGTCATGGTCCCTGCTTGTGCCTTCTCTTGCTATCTCTGTCTTTTTTTCCCAAATAAATAAATAAAATCTTAAAAAAAAAAAAGGTAGTGTTTCTATACTCATCTATCTTTAATTCTCAAAAGGTGAATAAAATATTGTACCTGATGTATGTCTATTTAAATACAAGGATGTAGGTATTTAATCTGGTAGCAGTAACTTGTGGAAATGCTGTCCTGCATATACACACTTAGTTTGACGACACAGCGGATGTCGGGAACAGGAATTCTCCATGATGAAATACTGGCTCTTTCCGAGGACCAAGGATTAAGTCTTTTTTTCTGCCATTTACTCTTTGATCTGGATTAAATGGTTGAACTTCACAGAACCTCAACTGCTTCATGTTTAAAGTGGAGAAAGTAAGATCTATATCGGAGTATTGTTAGAAATGAAAGAACATGAACTTTATTAGTTTGCTAGGGTTACAATAACAAACACCGTGGGCAAGGTGGCTATCACCGAAATTTACTTCCCCGCAGCTGTGAAAGCCCGAAGTCCAAGATAAGGTGTCCGCAGGGTCGGCTTCAGTGTGAGGCGTCCCTCTGACTCACAGACGGCCGTCTTCTCCTTCTGTCTTCCCATGGCTGTCTCTGTGTGGGCACAATGTCTGATGTCTCTCTGAGTGTCTGAATTTCCTTCCTTACGGGGGTACCAGTCACCAGACTAGAGCCCACCCTAAGGACCTCATATGAACTTGATCCCATTTTTAAAGCCCTTGTCTCCAAATATGGCTGTATTTTATGGTACTAGGGATTAGGACTTCAACATATAAATTTGAGGGGAAATATTCAGTCCATAACACTCTACCTTCTGAATCCCCCAAATTCATAACCTTCTCATATGAAAAATACACTCATTCCCACTTCAACAGCCCAAAAGTCTTAACCCATTACTGCTTCAACTCTAAGTCCACGACCTGTAAATATTATTTAAATTAGGCATGGATGTCATTGAAGTAAGATTCATCTTAAGATATGTTTTTCTAGAGGAAAAACTGTGAACCTATGAAACCAGATAAATTATCTGCTTTCAAAATGTAATGGTGATACAGACACAGGGTAGATATTCTTATCCCCAAAGGGAGAAATCAGAAAACAGAAAGGGGTCACTAGCCTCAAGCAAGACTGAAAACTAACAAGGCAGATTTTATGAGATATTAAGGCTCATTAAGACTAATTTTCGCTTGACATGCTGTCCTCAAAGCCAACCAGGGAAGCGGCCCCAGTCTCTGCGGCCCTGGGCAACAGCTCCGTCCCCTAGGCCCCGTGCAGCAGCTCAGGCCAGTGGAACCAAGAAAAACACTCCCAGTGCTCAGGCCTGTCTGTGTTCTGAGGTACTAGGGCTTAGGACTTCAATATATGAATTGGGGGGGGACATAGTTCAGCCCATAACATGCACCATTTTCTTCTTTAAGTGTTATAATTAATACAATTTAACATGTGAACATCTTTGTTATTTTAAAGAGA
This sequence comes from Neogale vison, assembly GCF_020171115.1. Taxonomy (NCBI): domain Eukaryota; kingdom Metazoa; phylum Chordata; class Mammalia; order Carnivora; family Mustelidae; genus Neogale; species Neogale vison. Next base: position 1,279,092 of record NC_058093.1, read on the forward strand.
CAAAAAAATGAGACCAAGCAGTTAAGTGACTAGGATACACTGTTAGAAACACAGCTAGGCTGACGCTTTTTTTTTTTTTTCCCTATGTTTCTGGCCATCTTTCATAACGTGCCTTTGCAGATTTCCTCTCTCGTGTGATTCCCTTGGTCTGTCGATGGAATGTCTTTCTCATATTCTCCTGGAACAACCCCCTCGCCCCCACGACTTTAAATACAACTGTGCTTCTGCTTCTGCTCGGGTTTCTGTTCTCCGTCTCCATCGCAATCTGTCACTGAGTTCCAAATCCTCACACACAAGTGACCCCGGACTTCTCCCCTTGGATGTCCCCAGACTCCTCCAACCCAGTAACTGAGTCTCAGGGTATTGTCTTTCCAGTTCCTATGTCCCCAGACTCCTTTGTCCAAGTCAGCAGGCCGTAGGTTACCTCGCAAAGCTGGAAGTCCTCGTGGGAGGCCTACCTCCTTCCTGTCCTGTCCCCCTCGTACGCAGCCCGTCACCAAGCCTTATCTCCTCCAGCTTCTCAGAAACCTGAAACACGTCCACTCCTTTTCATCAGGTCTTCTTCCATTTCTAGAATGCTTCGTTTTGCTTCTGGCTTTTGCCCATGATACGCTCCTGAATAGGAAAATATGGAACCAACTTTACATGTGACTGACTTAATATCGTGGAGTTTGGATTCACACTTAGAAATAGCTCTTAGGGAAACTGATAATTTACACGGGGTTATTCTCCTCTCCACGTGCTCCGTTCCCACCACACTTCCAGCTATCACGGCACTTACTGCCCCGGGTTGTGAGAGCTTGTTTACTCCCTGGATCTCTACCCACTCTACCATTAGACTGCACCTTTCTGATGTGTTAACTAATGTTTCTACAGCACTATTTTCTCAAAAGATAAAAATCACTTAAAGGCTACATGTGAGAATGAATCCTGGCCCACAAGATTTTAATGCAATATTCATTGTGTTTTGTTAGGTTGTCACATCTGGAGCTAAAATTATTGAAGCCGCAAGGAAGAAAATGTATATAAAAACAGATTTTATTTTTAGTAGTACTGTAGCAAAGGGGTAACAGGTAGGAAACAATGTTATTTTCAAATTAGGAAGTAGGATATAGTATCTAGAGGTGTATCATCATTAATTTTGTTTTGTCTTGTTTTTTTGTTTTGGTTTGTTTTTTTTTTTTTCCTTTTTCCTGGAAAGCAAATTGAGGGATATGACTTATAAAATGTCTTGGTTCATTTTGCCTGCCCTGTCACTTTTACATTTATTCAAGGTTTTGAGAAATTGATGCTTGAAAACCGCAGACATTTAACAACATTAGTGTCCAGTTATTCAAAACAACCGTGAGCAGTAGGAAAGGTAGCGCAGAGTGGATGTGAGGACCACAAAGCATTTCAAAGATACATAAAATAAGGATGGGGTGGAAGTGACCTAACCGGGCTGAGAAGTGGTTGCCAGTGGGTGATATTTAAAGTCATTAGCAATTCTGACAGGGCAAATGGGCAAAGGAGCTGGGCATGAAGTCGTCTACTGCAGGGTTTTCTGGCAGGCAGAACAACAAGGAGCCTGCGGAGAATACTCAGGTCAGACTTTCCACGAGTCATGTCAGCGATGACACTTCTCAGCTTGAAGAAGAGCACGTGGGGTAAAATACATATTGTGTGTGTATCTGGTGTGAGGACATGTGAGTGTACTTTGTGTGTACACACAGCCACACATGCACAGTGTCCAAGGGTATTTCAGCAATTAGAGAGATGAGAAAGTTTATCAAAATATATTCTACTTAAATATTTTATCAATGTCATATACTATGTTAATCTTATTATTTTATAGTAAGGGTTTTCTACTTTGATGGGAAATAAACGGGATCCTTGTTCCACTAGCTGAAGGCATTCGCAAGGAGCTGAGGGCAGGTACGATGTCGGAGTCTTACAAAAGCAGAAAGTCAGGTGGGAATAAGCATCCACGTTTGGCTTTGGTCTTTATTTCATATTGTGTCGTGACCCTCTTTTGTAAGGTAGCACAGAAAGGTGCCCAAGTGAAGGGCATAGAGGCAGCGTCCAGACAGCGAGGGGCTTGTCGATGAATCTCATACCGAAGAAAAGACGTGTTGGTAGTGTGAACAAGTACCTCAAATGCTTGAGGTAGGGGTGGTGCACTTTCTAGAAGTTAAAAAAAATGAACAATGCATTAAAAACTGCAAAACTAACAATAATAAATCCCTTGCCACATTTTCCCAAATTGCCTTCTAAGTCTTTTAAATATTTCATTATTCCATTGGTTCAGATTCTTACCAGAAATCTGATCTGCCCGTTTCACCAGATGATCCTCATTACCCAGTCGCTGTCTGGACTGTCATAAAGGAGGACTTTTTCTCACTGATGTATGACTGACATGTAACACATTAGTTTCAGGTGTACAGCAGAAGAATTCCATGTTTGTCTGTGTCGTCACATGACCACACAGTAAGTCTAGTTTATGTCCATCACCATACATGGTTACAATGTTCTCTTGTGATGAGAACTTTAGGATCTACTCTCTTAGCGAGTTTCAAACACGCAGTGCACTAGTATTAGCTATGATCACCACGCTGTGCGTTACATCCCCGTGACTTACTTACTCTGTAAGTGGAAGTTTGTATCTTTTAAAGGGGGTCTTACTGAAAGAGAAAGTACACGTGTCACCTGTGACTTACCTCTTCCCTAAGGAGTAAGTCTCTCCAGTGCCACTTTGGACTGTGAGTTGTCAGGATAACTAAATAATCTTCAGTCTTAAACAACTTTATCTGCCAGTCTACCCTTATCTTGACAAAAGTCCCTTTGGATGCTCTTACCAGAGATCCCTGTTTGCCCCCAACCCAGAAACCTTGAAGCCTAACTCTTGATTGGACAAGGTTTCTGGAACCATGTGGAAGCACCTATTCTTACTAATTCCTCAGTCGTGTATACTAAGAATAACTATCCTGTGTGACAGTAATGAAATGTAATGATTTGTTCTTCTATTGGACCATGGGGTGGGAGAAGAGGTTCGGTGTGAATTCTGGGAAGGTCATTACACATAATCACAGTTCTAACAAGCTAAAGTTGTATTTTCTTCCCATTAGCAATTGACAAGCCTATTAGAAAGTGATCAGCCTGGAGAACGTTATACATGGTGTATGTGTCATTCATTTACAGATACTCAGATTTATGTCACAAATACCACGTCGTTAGCTCCTATTATTTCCTAGGAGACTAACCTCTAGAAAGAAACTCTTGCATTTTAGATTGCCATTCCTATCAGTGAGCTTGCATGTATGTGCTTCTGTGCATGTACATAGGGGTGTGTGTGTGTGTGTGTGTGTGTGTATTCATATAATATAAACATATTCATACATATATATGAAATATAATACATCATAATAGAGGCCATACAAATAGTTTAAAATCTAGTGAAAATCTATAAAGTTTTCATTAGGACTTCTCTGGACCTTATGATTTCCTCCACATTCACTGCCATAAAGTGAATTGATACCTTCTCTGAAATTTCCAGAAGAAATTTACAAAGTATATATATATAAGTATATATACGAAGTATAGTAACTTTGGCTTGGATAGATGAAAACTAATTCCATCCTTGGGAACATTCTTAGAGCCGTAGTAAAATGATCCAAGTCATTAATTTATTTCATTCATCAAGAATTGGCTAAAAAAAAGAAAAGAAGAAATCTAAATTCCTAACACAGATGAATAAAGAGTATAAAAATTATAGAGGCATTGCCCAAGATTCCAGTATTTGATTTAAAAATATTCTGTACAGTAAGTTCCTGCCCATTCCCACCGGATTCCAGATTCCGTACAATATCTATGTCCACTTTTCTGGCTTACGTTCTCTGAACCTCTGAGGAGGATGTGGGTACATGAAGGAATTTATATTCTTAGGTTGTAGGAGAAAACAACCTTCCTCTCACATAAAGGACTTTGAAGTAAGCGTAAATAAGTATATCTGGGTTGTCCTTTGAATGATAAACTATAAATCAACACATAGCTTCTAGATGTCCAAGGTAGCAAGATTGCAAGTGTTATAACTAAGGGCAAAGGGTATCAATTACAATAAGGTAACAATGGAAACCTTGAAAAAGGTGAGTTATCAAAGCCTTGCCAACCCCTTCAACATTAGTTAAATATTCTGTCCTATAGCAGGTTTATCCCTACTACAGGAATATATGTATTAGGATATTGGAACATAAAGCTATCACACATTAACATCATGTAATTCTTCGTTCTTGGTCTCAAACCAAACTTACAAGTACTTGTCTGATTGTCAAGCCTTCATAGACACTGATTCTGTTGATAGTTGCGTTTTTCATTTTAATTTAGTGCACGAGTCCTGATTCATACAGTTCACCGTATTATGGTTGAATCTTCCTGAGTCATTCAATTTAAGAACTCTGGCAAAATAACTTTTCTGTACTTGCCTAGGTAAGGTCAGGTAGAGGTCAGGTAAATGCCATTTTACTCAGCCTCCTGAAATCTGAATTTTCCCAGCTCAAATCCCTGAACTCGCTGTCCGTCTGTCTGTACAATGTCAAAGATGCCTACTTTGTTGGTTGGTAACAGGTATTAAACGAGATCATATACAAAACTAGGTTGGCCCCATGCATTTTATATAGGGCTTGCGCACCTTTACTTCTCTTTCTGAACCGAGAGCTCAGCAACCCCTTTAGTATTGTAGCTCTTGTCACAACTGGAAAAAATTCAAAGCACTGAGCTAAAGCTCCGGGGTATGCAAATCCGTCGTTGTTTCAATAGAATATGCTTTTTTAAATTTTAAAGTTAAAATGCATATTTAATTCAGACACAGAGAAAGCTATAAGGGAAAGGGAAATCAAACTCGCTCGTAGCCAGTGGGGCGCTGATAAACTTCAACAGTTGAAATGCATGTGTTGACGTGTACCGAAGTTTTTGTAAATTTTAGTGATAAACAAATAATACTAAATTACGTAATACTCTTTATTGTCAGTTCTTTTTAACCTATTAACTTTAACAGAATGCTTTCACAGATTTTTGCCAAATTACGTTATCTGTGGAAAAGCTGTGGTTGCGGCACCGGAGGCCTCCGCTGGTGGCGCGTCCCACTCGGTTTCGGCTCAGGTCGTGAACTCGCGTTGTGACATCAGCCGCGCACGGGGCTCTGCAGTCGGCCCGGAGTCGGCCCGAGATTCCTGCTTTCTGCCCTGCACATGCTCCTGCTCCCTCTCTCTCTCAAATAAACAAATAAATAAAATCTTTTTCAAAGAAGAAGTATGGTTATAACCCACCCACAACTCAGCAAATGGAGTTCTGGCCTAATCATCTAGTCCTTTTCCCAATAAACAAATCGTCATCGAATCGTACTCAAGATCTGCTGTTAGACTCTTTCTTACTTTCTGCAAATTATGTTCATTAAAGCAAAATGCCTTTCAGCTTCTCTAGACATGGGGCATTTTAAGTACACTATTAACACGATTTCCATCACTTTCTTAAGTCTAGGCAAATAACAAAATACTGAATCAAGGCCTGATTTATAGCATAGGCTCACTTCAAGCTATCCAAATGGCATCACTGGGTGTAAAGTCAGGAAAATATGCCCCGTTTCACGCCATCATACACTATCTCAAATAGATGGATAAAGTAGACACAAACAACCTTAAGAGTGTAAGTAACAATAATTTGCCTTAAATGCATTTTTTTTCCTAAAGTACATCTGAAGTTTTTTTTGTGTTTTTTTTTTAACATGGGTTATGTGGATGGTAGATTCTCTGAGTCTCAGCAAATTAAAACTTTCAGTATTTTGCTCTAGTAAGAATAGATTCTACTAAGAGAAAGATGAAGATTCCTATAGGACTCGAGGTTCAGAATGTGTCCACCCATAATTCCGTCACTGCCCTACTGATTTCTCACGTCATCACCCCATTGTCTTCTTGTCACGGAGAAGCCCAATAGTAGGGATTTGTGCTCTTTTGTCAGAAATTGCTTTTACTTGGAAAAATTTAGGGTTTTATGAACTTTTAATTTACAAACTATTTTTGCTGTGAGAACATATAGTCTGTTTCATTTTTATATGAATGTGTAAGCTTTGCTTTATTATTTTTTTGGGCATTCAGGGCTATTTTACGGTATTGGAAAAACTATCTTCAATTATGTTTTCATTGTTTTCCTCTCTCTATCCTTTCCTTGTAATATTCCTGTTAAATTTTAGAGCTACTGAACCTACCCCATGTGATGAACTCAGTCCCACCACTCCGCGTCTGGGGTTTGTGCTATTTGAGGATCTGGCCTTTTCCCCACTTTGAAGGAGTTTGGGGTCATTCCGTACCGTGGCTGAGAAAGCAGCTTTGACGGAAAAGGGTTCTGATACCCCAGCGACTGCCGTTCTAGGTGCTCCTTAAGACCCGCTCCTCGCGGGCTTGGCGGACCCGTTGTCATCGCAGCGACCGTGCGGCGTGCGACGCGCGGCTGGGGTCCTGGGCTCGGCCCCTTGGTGTCGTGTCGCGCGCTCGTCCTGATACTGCGCGGATCAACCCGGTCTTGCTGCTCAGGGCGGAGTGTCCCCGTCGCCCCTCGGGGAACTCGATTAAACAGCTGTGAAGTGATGGTACTTCTGGGCCAGTCACTTCCTTCTCGTCCTCGACCCCACAGTGCCGGGCCCTCTCCCGCGCTCGCAAAGGCCGCGTCGGGCGGATTAACCGTGGATGGCGGCGCGCGCAGCGAGGGAGTGTGACACGCGCGTCGCCGCCGGCCCGTGGGCGGCCCGAGGGTGCGACGAAGGTCGCCTCCGGTCAGCAGACCTTCCAGAGCGTCGCACGGAGGACGCAGCTGCCACAACACACGTGTCTTCCCTCTAGAAGTGGGGCCTTGAGTTTACTCCTTCCCACATGGAGCCGGTTTTCTCCTTCTCTCCCGGTCGCACCGTTGTGGGGACAGACGACCCGACAGAGGCGTCCCTGCCTCTGTCAAGCTCTGCGGTCTGTCTGTCCCTCCGGGCACGCGCTCTGCCGCTGACAGACGCCTCCCACCTCCCTTCCTTCGCGGCCCTTTACAGCCGCGGGTTCGCATCTGCACGCGTCCTGGGGCCCTTTGTTTTGAGGTAGTGAACGAGGCACAGATACGGAGTTTGTTTTTCTGCAAGTGTTACCGGCTGCCTTAGCACCAGGTGCTACACAGGTCGCTGTCTTCACTGATTTGAAACGCCACATTGATCATTTGCTTCCTAAGATGCTGCTATTAGGGGAAACTGGGTAAAACAAACAAGGGATCTCTCCATACTATCTCCCAGAATTGCATATAAATATGCAGTGATCTTAAAATGAAAGTTTAATTATGAAAAATAAAATGTTCACCTGAATATTAAGTATTTAACTACACGTTTAGATTTGGGGATAATTCTACTTTCTTATGAATTTTTGTATTGCTTCAATTTTATGTCTAATTGTATATTAGCATCAGACTCAGGGTTATTTTTTGCTTTTGACCGAAAAAAGCAGACAAAATATGGAAAAATATAAATATAGCATATAGAGAACACATAAATGATGAAAAATGTTTTGTGAATAAAATCTAAATTTCAGATGATACTACATAGGGTAGTATTTATACAGATGTTTAAAAAGATAGAAATGTAAATATCATAAAGATTTTCCTCACAGGGCTAAAGTAACTGTCTTAAAAGAAGGCCATGTTTAAAATACACGAAAAGAAATTTTCCTTCAAGGGGAGAACTTGGGAATATCTCCCAATTTTCTTTGTAAGTTAAACATTGCAGCTTAATTGCAAAAAAACTTAGGATATCTACTAAGGAAAAGGACAAGTGATTATCATACGGATTTGGGAAGTGAACATGAGGAGTCACATGGAAAAGTTCTGTGACTCTAATAAGAAAACGAATCCTCCTGGGTCTCCTCAAAAGATCCAGACTTTACAGTAAACACAGTAAACCCAGTGAACGTACACACGCGCGCACACACACACACACACACACACACGGCATCACTGAATAGCCGACGCTGTGAAGGTAAATGGGGAACCCCAGTAACAGCCACATTATAGGTATAAATAACCCCGTGAGATGGAGACCCCCCCCACTTTCAGTGTAGGATTTGATGGTGATGAATCAGTGTCAAATGCAGCAGTGGAAAGACATCTGTAAGACAAGCTGCAGTATCCTTTGACATGCCCTTTTTTTTCCTTAGATTTTATCTATTTATTTGACAGAGAGAGACCACAAGTAGGTAGAGGGGCAGGCATAAAGAGGGACGCAGGCTTCCCGCTGAGCAGAGAGCCTGACTCGGGGCTCGATCCCAGGACCCTGGGATCATGACCCAAGTCAAAGGCAGAGGCTTAACCCACTGAGCCACCCAGGCGCCCCTTGACATTCCCTTTTGAACGTGCAATGTATGGCAATGATTTTCAGTTGCACGTGAAGGAAATCCAAGTCAAAACAGTTAAAGCTAAACCTGGGTGTTTTGGAAGGATATAGGGTATCTCCGAGCATTAAATGCAGGCTGTGAAAACAGCGCATCTCAGAGGGTTTATAGACTGGACCCGAGGGCCTGATCCTCTAAGAGTCATTCCACTCCACAGAAGCCTCCTGGGTTCCCTCCCGTGGTGTGAAAGACTTGGTCCCAGGGAAGATCTTAGACATACACTTAGTACTTGACGCCCTCCGAGAGGAGAGAGTTCTTCCTGCTAGTCCCACTCAGAAAGATCCCACAGAGTGACTGTGTGTGCCCTGACTCGAATCATGGAATTACTCCTAGCACTGACAGGGGCTGTTGTCGACCCCACGTGCATCTGCAGTAGAGCTGAGCCACCAAACTTCAGGTGGACAGGAATGTCCGGAGACGATCAAACTGGCGCACGCTACAGGACAAGGTCAACAAACAAGGTCGGAGAAGAATGCCGTTCAACACACTCTGACGACAGAGTGAGAAGATGGAATATCTTTCTTTCCCCTCTGTTTTATTTTTGCTAGACTTTTTTTCTCCACTTACTTCAATAGATAATTCTCTTCTCTTTTCTAAAAGATTAGTATTGAGAAATCGGCATAATGGCTCAAATGTGTGAGCAGGGGAAAACAGTAGACTCCTTGTACTTACAGTCCTCATACTTAACTGTGGCAAATATAGAAGATAATTGTAATATTTTTCAAATTGAAAATCAATAGCACACACTAAATAAATCGAGTCTTTGTTAATAATTTGTGAAAAAATTATACAGTACTGCTCTGGAAGTCTTGATTAAATGATGAACGTAAGGTTATTTTTCTTCTGGCATCGCTAATCACTCACTACAAGCATGAGAATATTTGTATTATTCACTGTGCTTGAAAATAACTTACCAAATGTTTTACATTTTATATACTGTTACCATCCATAATTGAATAGATACAATGTGCAGATTAGCAACCGGGCTGTGATTTGGGGCCAATTAACGTGCAGTCAGCAGAGTATGCTAGCTGGAAAAAAAGCCAAGAAGACCACATTGAGATTTTAATTTACAGCTCTAACACTACCTACCAGCAGAGAATTACTTCCGTAGTCCCGCATACTTATTTCACACCCCGGTTTGCCTTCCAAACTGTGGAATACAGTAAATAACCAAGAAACCAATGTGGTTGGTCAGACGATGGGAGTTGGAGGCTCTCTCATCTGTCAGGAGTGTTGCACTGGAAAACCGTTCGTTCGTTCGTTCGTTCGTCTTTGATTGGGAAAATGACTTTAACTTTCTTCGGGAGTGGGGGCAGATGCCTGGTCTCAGAGCTTCTGGAATCCCTGGTGAGGACCAGTCTCCTTCGGGACTGTGAGCACAGTGATGCACACGGCACTGCTCAGGGGCCAGCGCTTGCCCACAGTGGCAGTCCCTGACCAGGGAAGGTGCACGGCCATACTCTTGTGTTTCTCGGAATGGTCAGACTCACAGATACAGCGGGGTCTCTGTGGATGATGGTGATCTTCCGCATCTTCATCGAGGTCACCACAGCAGACAGAATCTAGCCTCGCATGGAGACATTACCAGTAAAGGGGCATTTCTGGTCAACATGGGCGCCCTCCACACCTCCTTGAGCATCTCTGTCGTATGCGGGAGTTTCTCCTTGCCAGTTTCTGCAAGCAGGACCCTCCCATTATTTAGAAAGATGGTTGGCTAGTTTGGAAAGCACGCTCAGTCTCAGTGTCCGCCATCTTCCCAGGTGCCTGAGGAAAAAAAACAGGAAACATTTTAACTATAAAAAAAACCATACTGTGTTTCCTTTTTTCTCCCTAAGAATCACTGTATTATTTATTCATTGTATTTCTTTAAATGTAAAGAATTAACTTTGGTAAACTTTTAATATTTTATTACTGACAATAAACCTCAAGAAGAAATCTTTATATCCCCTGCTGTGGGCTATCCTGATTTTGGTCTGAGTATCTGGAAACCTATTTTCACCATTTTTAAGGTGTTAAAAATAAATCTTCTAGTCAGGAAAAAAGCCTTGCGGTTAAAAATGAATTAAACTGTCCTCTGTACCTAGCAGGCACCATAAATAATCCATTAAGAGTTTGGGGAACTTCATTCCCACATACCTTATATTATCCAACGCACCGTTGATTTACTGCACCACCCCAACTTCCAAAAGACATGAAAGTTTCAAGGTCTGTGTCTGTGCCAATCCTGCAAGAGATGCGGCAAACGCCAGCGGAGTCATATATTAACTAGAGTCAGCAATTGTTCCTCGTTACAGTCCATATGCTCGTGTGTTTTTGAGATTAAAAAAAAATGTGTCTTCTGTTTGGAAAACTCAGACTTAGTTCAAAATGAAAGAAAAATTCCATTGATAGAAGTATTACTTAAAATGATAACAACAGAGAAAAAATAAAGCAAAAACAAAATCTTGTAGCAAAATGAAATACCCACTTAGGTCTTTTCTTTATAATTACAAGAGAATCGTATGAGAAAACTAAAGTACCAGTATTATTTTTAAAAAATGATTCATGAGGGAAGTATTCGTATTTCTTTTAGAACATGAGTGAAGTAGTATTCTGAAAAGCTGGCAGAGGTAAGTGTTGGGAAGTGAAACCAAAGTTCATGTAAGGATAATATAAGGAAATTTATAAACAGAAATGTTTTCAGAGTTCCAAGTACCTGTGTTCCTTTCCTACTCTGGAAACCTGTCTTGTTTTGTACGTTCTTTTAAAATTCCCGCCGACCTTCATGTGCTTTCCTCTTAATAGCTGACTGAGGTGATTAGATAGAACAGTCACTATCACAGCCTTTTTTTAGAACTTAATTTTGATTTTATTCTTTTTTACTGAGGTATAACGGACAGAACATTATGTTGGTTCCAGTAGTACAAGGTAGCGGTCCGATTTAGCATACATCGCACAATGACCGCCACAGTAGGTCCATTAATATCCATCACCGTGTATTTTTACAATTTTTTTTCTCGTGAGGAGAACTTTCAAGATCTACTGTCCTAGCTACTTTCAAAAATTTAAAACAAACTTGTTAACTACAGTCACATTGCGCATTATATCCCCACGATTTACTCATTATTCATTTTGTAACTGGAAATTTGTACCTCTTGACCCTTTTACCCATTTTCCCCACCCCTAACCCCACCTCAGGCAACCACCAATCTCTTTCTGTTCATATCTTCGGTTGAGCTCAGTTTTGTTTTATTGTTTGTTTTTTCAAGATTCCACTAATAAATGAGGTCATATGGTATTTCTCTTTTTCTGTCCGATTTATTTCACTTAGTGTAATGCCTTTGGGATTCATTCATTTTGTCACAAATGGCAATTTTTTTATAGCTGAATAGTATTTCATCTTTATGCACACCACATCTTTATCTGAAGCTCCTCCGTCGGTGCACATTTCGGTGGCTTCCATGTTTTGGCCCTTGTAGATAATGCTGCAGTGAACATGGGGGTACATCCGTCTTATTGAGTTAGTGTTTTTGTTTCCTTTGGTAGATTTTATATTCTTCTGGAATTGTTGGATAATATGATAGTCCTATTTTTTTGAAGAACCTCCATACTGTTTTCCATAGTGGATATACCAACTTATGTTTTCACCGTTGGTGTCCAAGAATTCCCTCTTTTTCACATCCTTACCAATACTTGTTATTATTATTATTTTTACCTTTTTGTTAATAGCTATTCTAACCAATGTGAGGTGATATCTCATTGTGCGGTTTTTTTTTTTTTTTAAGATTTTATTTATTTATTTGACAGACAGAGATCACAAGTAGGCAGAGAGGCAGGCGGAGAGAGAGGGAGGAAGCAGGCTCCACACTGAGCAAGGAGCCTGATGCAGGGCTCAATCCCAGGACCCTGAGATCATGACCTGAGCCGAAGGCAGCCACCCAGGTGCCCCTCATTGTGGTTTTGACTTGCATTTTCCTGATGATTAGTCATCTTTTCCTGTACTCTTTGGCCATCTGTTTCTTTGGGAAAATGTCTGTTCAGATTCTCTGCTCCTTTTTTTAATCAGATTGTTTTTTCTGTTATTGAGTTTTATGAGTTCTTTATATATTTTGAATATTAACCTTTTATCAGTTATATGACTTGAAAATATTTTCTCTCATTCAGTAAGTCATCTTTTCATTTTGTTGATGGTCTCTTTTTCCATGCAGAAACTTTTTAGTGTGATGTACTCTTACTTGTTCATTTTTGCCTTTATCGCCTTTACTTTTGGTATCAACAGACACAGCTTAAATGAGAGAGAACTAAGAAATTTGTCACCAAAAGATTGGTCCTGGAACCCAGATAATTTTATTCTTAGGCTAATAAGCCTTATAGTTCAATATGTTCTCAAAATTTTAGATACAGATATAACAGTATGGGACAACCTCTGTAACATTTAGGAAGATTAAACTACCTCAGTTTGTGTTAATATATTCCTCACAAAATCTGTTTTATTTGGTTGTTCTTTCTTTTTTATCAACCCCAGAAGCATCTCTCATTTATGAAACCCTTCCTCGATAATGGGTGAAGCAGAAATGTATAAAACATGAAATATCATTAACAATGTTTTGAAATAATAGTTACTTTCTGGTTAATCTACTTCGTGAATTTTTCTTTGAATATTAAGTTTCATATTGCAAATGGTCATAATCTCATTACTTACCTCCTAATTAAATCATGCACAATTAAGTTGACATAGATCTTCAAAACAGAGGGCATACCCAGAATCAGAAATGATATGGATTCATCAAATTTCAGAACTGACTTCATATGAAGATGCTAAAAATCCTATTTAAGTAAATAGCAAAAAGTGAGGTTTTAAAATGTATTAGTGATTTTAAGATAGAACTTTAAATTACATTCACACATATTGTCCTAAATAGGTACTAAAATAAGCATAGTTCATTAACGGTGTGAGATTTTACTCATAACAATGGTATTTGTTCAATTCTATGCAATTTAGTAGGCATTGAAAGATGTAGATCAGTTCTTGATTTAAGAATGCTACTTTATTTATTTTTCAAAGATTTTATTTATTTATTTGTCAAAGAAACAGAGAGACAGTGAGCACAAAGGGGCAGAACAGCAGGCAGGGGGAAAGCAGCTCCCCACTGAGCAGGGAGCCTGATGGGGGACTCGATCCCAGGACCCCGGGATCATGACCTGAGCCGAAGGCAGACACTGAACCCACTGAGCCACCCAGGTGTCCCTAGAATACTTACTTAATAAAAAAACAAAAACAAACAAACAAAAAACTGATTTAATACTAACGTGTTGAACTTTTTGTTTGTTTTTATACCCCCAAGACCTAGACACATTGTATTTCACGAGTTAAGAGGGGTGGGGGGAGTCACACTCATTGCTTACCTAAGTGCCCAACACTTTATAGATTTCCATCATTTTTTATTATGTTTAAACATCCAGTGACACCTGTCCCTCCTCCTTACAAGTGTTTCTTAACATATTATGGATCGCGTTACCAAGAGTCAAGAGCCCACACTGGGAGAGTATTTCTCTCTTTAGGTGGCTAAAGTAACAGCACCACGTCTGTCGGACCTGGTGGCTGCCTCAAATCCTGAACAAAACCGCGACGGTACTGACACTCTGTGTAACATATATGTATACATAACATTTCCACAAAGTGAGAGTGAGAGACAGAAATCACTCTCAGTGTGTGAGCAACGAGCGTTGACGTTTATTGTTCATTTTACCGCTTGCCCTCCGGCTGCCAGTTTCCAGGGGTGGAGGCATTGGCGGGAAGCTACACCGGAGCCTTGTGAAGGGTCCCTGGCTGCTGGGGACTGCTCTGCGCCAGTTAGCGGTTTTCCTGGAGCTGATGGAACTAATGCACAATGAATTCATCTTCTTAAGAAAATGTGACATTCTGTTCTAAGCAGATTTCAAAAACAAACAGGTGCTATCAGAAATACTTCTTCAGTTGAAAATATTGTCCCTAAAGGATAGAAAAGATGAGGGGGGAAAATGTGATAACTCTGTTGCACTAAAACAACTTTCTATGTCGCAAATAGTCATTCTTCTATTCTGTATAACATATTAAGTAAAAAACTAAACATGTAGTCCTCATGGAGGAAACACCCCAAAATGATAGATGCTTATTTTATGACTTCTGGAATGTACTCTCTTTTAAAAGAAGAGGCCAAGACTGTTGTCCTTTTGGTACATAATTGGAAAAGTGTATCTTGAAAGAGGAAACTGAAATTCTTACAAGTTAAACCTGGGCAAAAGTGAGGGAAAAAAGAAGAAAAAAAAAAAAGAAAAGAAAAGGAACTCTCATGTTTATTTCTTAATTCAGTCAACTAACATCACTGAGCACACTGAGTACCACAAGACGTTAGACGTGGTTTCAATATGAAGGTGAGATCAAAGTGATACATCAACACCCAACCCATAAGAGACTCAGCAAATGAACAAACAACTCCAGTACAGTATAAACAAGTATAGAATGTGCTGAGGAGGCAAAAAAAGAAACAGTCCGTGAATCCTGTTAGCATGGGTGTTGATGACCGTGTTACGTTGGAGGTGATGCAGGACTGAGCCCTGTGGACCACGTGCCCGGGTAAACAAGGAGGGAGGAGAATTGTGAGCAGGGATCATGGCATTTATAACAACATCAAGAGAGCCAATACTATCAAGAGAACTATTAGAAAAGACTTGTTTTTAGGAGGATCCGCATGATCTGCTGAGTCTGACTTCCTCAGTTATTAAGGGTCCATCCTTGTGTCAGTACAAAGAGGAATGGTTAAGGTTAATCATGTTTACAGCCACAGGATACTCTGTGTGAGAGTTCCTAAAACGAACTCACGGCCCACTTACATGTCCAAACCAGACCCGGAGAGGCCCATCCATTCGGCCGATATCAGACATCCGGATTTATCCGGTAAAACCCAGTGTTAACTTGCTTCAAGTTGTGTCTCAAGGTGCCCTTGACACATGCTCTCTCTTCTGTCTGCCAGACACTTCCTTATACCCACAGGCCCAAATATGCAGAATGAGGAGAAAAGAGACCCATATCTACAATGCTGCTTTCTTTATTAATATCATCAGATCCAAGGTGATTTAGTGTGAAATCTTTTCCCTTGGTACATCTAAATGGGTTTTCAGAGGTCAAGCACTCAGAAACATCCCAGTTAAAAGAATCCTTTTGCTTGAAGTTTAGACTATCAACCTAATGGAATTAGACTCTTTCTTCTCATTTTTCTCATGCCTGATCACCCAAGGTGTCAGGTCTCATTAACACACTGAATACCCAGTTTCCCCTCTTCACGTCACCAGTCTTCAGAGAACATGACCTTTATTATCCCTTCATAGGTGGAAAAGAGATTGGTAGTCAAATACCTTTAGGGAACTCTAGATGAAACACCATTAAATAGATTTCTCTGCCACGGAAATCCCAGGACCTCTGTTGTACTAACATGCTCGTGCGGACCATGACTCTTTCTGAGGGGATGCCATGTAGTGGGCAGTGGGTCCCCCGTCGGCAGAGAACGTAAGGAGGCTAACCTTCCTTAGGAGCAGACACGGGGAGCAATTTCACCGCAGGCCTCTTAGCTTCCTTCCAGTTAGCAGAGCCCTGGCTTCACAGAAATTATACCGAATCCCAGTCTGATTACAGTCTCCACACCACATCTGTCTGTCTTCAGCTAGGGACGGTAATGGTATGTGACATGGAAAACACCGGACAGGTTGTTTTCAAGTACACTGAATAAAGGTAGAAGAAAATTCATGTTCTCAGATTTTCAATAAATGGGCTCCTAATAAATGATCTCTGTCCTCACACTGTTAAAGCACCATTAGTCCAGTTCAGTGAAGGTCTCTGAGGCAAAAACAGTAAATGGCCATTTTCTCATGCAGTCGCGGAGGCCGACCTTCAGTAGCTGTGACACCTGATCGACAGTTATTGCTGATAAAAGTAAACAAGTAGTGGCAACTAATTTTTTCTGAGGGCGCATGCATGCAAAATATTTTGATTTATTAAAAGTACACAATCAAATAGGATAAAATTTTAGTGTAGATAATTGCTGGGAAACATTGCTTTGAGGGAAAATTGGCAGATATTCATTTTATGCACTAAAAATTATATCCTTGATAGGTTAAAGTTGTATTTAATTAAGAAGAATTAAATTCTCATGAAATTCAAGGACTTATTTGTCCCATAAATTGAGGCAACCTTAGAACCATGACGTTGTATATAATCATATCCATTTCCCTCTAAATAAGTAATTTACATGTATTTTACCCTTGTCTAAAGTTTCTTAATTTCCTATGAAACTGCTTTGTCATAACCGGTATTCATATCTCGCATCATTTTCTCTTGAAGTTCACGCAAAATAGTTTCATTCTCTCTTCAGTCTTCATTGACTCACCTGATAATAAAGGAGAGAGTTGACCTTTGGGGAAAAGGAGCAGCACTGAATGAGGTCCTTTTCTACACATCTCTTCACCTGAAAACAAGCACCAAACACTGGCGACTGGTGTGGCTAAAATTTAGAGAGGGAATCCACAGTGTTTCTAGCAGGAAAATAACAGAGGATGGAGTTTTTAGGGTGACCACAGCAGTTCGAAAGAAAAGGAGGGAATAAAGAAAAGGAGAGAAACAGAGGGAAAGTCCTATGTTCTGGATATGAACTCTGCCCAAATCTCTGAGTGAGCCCCTAAACTATGCATGTGTGGGCCAGTCTGCCAGGAGCCCAGCCAAAGCTGAACAGATTTCAGGGTTATTCATCAAATAGAAACAGGATAGAGATAGGGTTCAGCCAAGTCAACTGCCTGCTAGAAACAAAAACAAGCAAAAAAAAAAAAAAAATCAATAATCTTCTGAGAAACATAATAGAATCTATTGTATCTATCACATGCAATGTCTAAGGGTTCAGGATACATTGAACACACAAAGAAATGGGAAAATATGGCCAAAACTCGAGAGAAAAGGCGATGAAGAAACACCAGTCCCTAAGTGTTTCAGATGTAGTAACTGGCAGAAATTTTAAAGCCATTGTTATAATTATGCTCAGGAAATATACTTGTTGTGAAGGAACAAATATGAGTCCCAGCAGAGAAATGGAAGCTATAAAAAAAGAACAAAGTGGAAATTCTAGAATTAAAAATTACAATTACTGAAATATAAAAATTAATCAGTAGGCTTACGAGTAGATCAGAGATGAGAAACTCTGGGTCCGTAAGTCTGACAATAGAGCAGTCGCATTGATTCAATCTAAAGAACTGGGAGGAAAAAAATAGAAACAATGTTAAGAAAGTCTCAGGGACATGTTTAAGAATATCAAGAGTTCTATTCTGCATGCCCCAGGAGAGAAAAGAAAAAAAACAAGAAGAGAAAAAGTCTGAAAAAACTATGGCCAAAATATTTCCAAATTTATTATTTTTATTATTTTTTTAAGATTTTATTTATTTATTTGACAGACAGAGATCACAAGCAGGCAGAGAGGCAGGCAGAGAGTAAGGGGGAAGCAGGCTCCCTGTGGAGCAGAGAGCCCGATGCGGGTCGATCCCAGGGTCCTGGGGTCAAGACCTGAGCCCAAGGCAGAGGATTTAACCCACTGAGCCACCAGGAGAGAAAGAATCTTCATCAGCCTCCAGGCCAGGCCTCACCGCACAACTCTGAGATCATGACCTGAGCCACAGTGGAGAGCAGGATATTAATTGACTGAACCAGCCAGGCACCCCTTTATTTCCTATTTTTAATGAGTCATTACTAGTGTATTTATTTTAGAAGAGAAATAAGTGAAACAAAATAATTGTTTTTTTTGTTTTTTGTTTTTTGTTTGTTTGTTTTTTTATAAACAAACTCGTTTCCACAGAACCAGATATAGGATTGAGAATGTTTATTGAGTTTACAGATTAATCTGGGAAAAACTCCTAAAAATCCTACTTCAAACAATTAACAATCTGATAAGCCGTGAGCCAAGTAACTGAAAGTATTGTTCCAATAATTAAGGTTAGTTCAACCTGTGCTTTCCATGTGGAAGCAGCATCATGGGGACTTGTTTAGACACATTGTACATAGCGTACATATAAGTGCATGTGAAATGTAACAGATGGGTACGAAGAATCATACATTGTTTATATACAACATAACAAATGCATGTATATACATATTTGTGTGTGTGTAATTTTCTAAAAATTTCAGCAAATAATGAAACTTAAATCTCCCCATGAAAATACTATAGGTCAGAAATTAGATTACTTCCTTATTTATAATTTCAAACACTCCTACCAGCCCTGTGTAGAAGTAAATACACTTATTCTTGGTTCATTGATTTCCCTGAAAGTGAAACAACTACTATTGTCTCAGGGCTCAGAACAAGGTAACTCATGGGAAACTCCATGTAATCAGCTGGTAAGTAGCACTTACTCTCAATTAGATCCTAGGGAATTTATTAGTGGTCAATCAAGTAAATTTTACTGTACTCAGATTGCCAGCATTGATTTGTTCTAGTTTAGTACATGAGGTAACATCAATATTCCTTAAACGGGTCAGGAGCCAGCGGTTCATTATTAGGTATTACCTGGGATCGTCCCCAACCCGCAAAACAACAGGAAATGGCCTCTTCAGAAATGGCTGCTGACAAGACTCCCCTGGGGTCCAAGAGACACATTGGCAGTTGCTCATTTCCATTCTGGGTTCAGCTATAAAAACAAGAGCAACTGTGTAAGGAAATATTCTATCTCCATTAACACTTTTATTTTTATTTTTAAATGATTTTTTATAGATTATTTATTTATTTATTTGATAGAGAGAGATCACAAGTAGGCAGAGAGGCAGAGAGAGAGAAGGGGGAAGCAGGCTCCCCGCCGAGCAGAGAGCCGACACGGGGCTCGATCCCAGGACCCTGAGATCATGACCCGAGCCGAAGGCAGCAGCTTAAACCACTGAGCCACGCAGGCACCCCTCCATTAACACTTTTAATATATAGTCCTGAACAGAATGTTGGTGGAAGTATGAACTTTAAAGGCGATTCTAATAAGGTCCCAGAAAGAAATTAGGAAAAAATGTCATTTGAAACTGGAGGAAAGGTGATCTTTGTTATATATCACAGACGACCTGGCTGAACGTGTCTTGCTGTTGTGGAGAAACTAGAACTTACAAGTGATGAACGTGGGTATTTAGCTGAGCGGAATTCAGGAACGTGTGGAAGGTGGGGCCTGCGTTCTTGTTGCCAAAGTAAAATATAAGAAAAAGATAAATCGAGAAATGAAATGTTAATAAGCAAAAAGGAACCAGCTTTTGGTAATTTGGAAAATCCTCAGTGTATCCAGGTTATAGAAGACACTAATATTAAATTCAGTGCCAGGAAATTGTGCTCTGGAGAGAAGGCCAAGCCTGTGGGTAGACAAGCATTTACTGAAGAAATTAGACGCGTGACTCTACATCCACTCAACCATCTCAACAGAAGCCAGGAAAAATGACAGGATAGTCCAAGAGGGATCTGTGGAGGATAAAGATGGGATAATTTAAGAAATATCTGTTGAAGACCTTTATGTCTAGTGCTATGACTCCCCGTGACATACACAGAAGACCCTCAAGGTTTTAGAGAATGTTGTATCAGTCGACATACGTCCAGGTTGGACTAGGGACCTGGACAGGAAAAAATGAAAGGATAGAATGTGGCCAGGCTTCCAGAATCCTACCATAGAAACAGTCTGATATTGATACTCAGGTAGAAACATGCTGGGAAAAAAGCAAACAAAACAAAACAAAACAAACAGAAAAACATGCTGGGAACAACCCGCAGTCCCTGTCCTGGCGGATGAAAGTTACTCCAGACTTTGCCGTGAAAGAGAGAAGGCAAGGGGGTCAACGGTCGGAGACAAGACCCTTTGCCCCTCCTTGCTCCTTTATTGGTCCTTCGGGGTAATCCCAAATCCTTATCGCTGGGTCTCAGGGAGGGGATGTGTGACAAGGAGTCACTGGAACCGGGAGGACCTGTTTCTGGGCGGGATGTGAAATGCGGCGCGTTCTACGCGTTGTGTCCGCACAGCCGAGGGCACGGTGCATCCCTCTCTTAGATCTCAGGGCAGCTGTTTGGGCTAAGCAAGCATCAGGGAGGGCAGCTCCGCACGGCATTCCCAGGGCAGCGCGGTCCGCAGGCCTCCGCAGTCTCTGAAACCTCCCCTGCCCTCAGTGGCCTCCGTGTTAGGTTTTCGCAAGCCGGGGATCACGGTGACTGCACGCGCTGCACTGACCCCAGCAGCAGCGTGCACGAATGACGAGTGACGCAGAGGAAGGAGCCCCAGGCGCGGGGCACTCAGAGCGCAGGCCTGGGCGGTGACAGCTCCGCAGCAAAGGCCAGAAGCACGTGTGCGGACACAGAAGTGGGAGCCACGGGCGCGCAAGAAGTGGGGACCCCCTGCGCCCCCGGAGGCTTCTGAGCCGCTCCGGGGCCAGACTGTGGCGCTGCGCGGCGCGGAGGCCCGGGAGCTGCAGCCGGTCTCGTCCCGGGACGGACCGCTGCGCCGCGACGCGGGATTCCGGGTCCCAGAAGTCGAGTACAATGTGGCCGCCGGGGTTTGGACTTGCTTGGCGCCAGTCGTAGATGCCTTTTGCCTTCCGTGTTCTCCATTTTGGGGTAGGGGTGTTTGTGGCTGTTACGACCCTGTCCCAGCGTCGCGTCTTGGACGTGGGCGGCTTGTTTCTGGCCGCGCGGTGCCACCGCTGGGGAGGACTCTTGCTGCAGGTTGACTCATGCCCCGTGTACCGCTCATACCTGATTTCGAAGATTCCGAGGACGACGTTTGGGACTTTTCGAGGATGGTATTGGAATGAGATTTTGGACTGAGAGTCACCGCTGTGTTACGTTGAAGTTCGGGGAGTGTTGGGATAGAACGGGTGTCCTCTGTGTGGGGTCGATGTAGATTTTGCAGGACCAGAGGGTGGACTGTAACAGGCTGGGCGGCGACTCCGAGGATATTCGGACGTCCTTATCCCTGACCTTCTACATGTCACTTCATCTGGAAAAGGGGTCTTTGCAGATGTAATTAAATTATGGGTATTGGCATAAAAAAACGCATCTAAATTATCTGAACGAGCCTTAAATCTAATGACAAGTATCCACGTAAGTGACGCCCTGAGGAAGCAACAGTGTGGCCGTTGAAACTAAGACTGGAGAGAGAGAGCCACAGGCCGGGGACACTGGGGGTCACGGGCCAGGGGGCACCAGGGGCACCAGGTGGAAAACCCAAGGAGCGGGTTCCTCGCCCAGAGCATTCAGACTTTGTGCAGCTTTGTCGACTTCTTGATTTTGATCCAGAGTGATGGAACAAATTTCTGTTATTTTAAGCCACCAAGTCTGTGGTAATTTATTAGAGCAGCCCTGGAAAGTGGTACAATACGGTAGCCCTTGACTGGGAACTCGGGGAAAGGACGTCTCCTTTTTCGGTCATATGTGCCAGTCCTGGAGCTTCCGTCATGCTGAGTGCGGGAGCTGGGGGCACAGGTCATACTTGTGTCCGTGGTGGACACACGCGCCACATACTCTCACTGCTCCTACTGAATTGTTGTAGATTCTCTTGAATAAGTGTTTCTTTTGTTGTTGCTGTACATCCTTAGGACAATTTCCAGATACTTCAAATGGTTGGTGTTTGTGTGTGTGTGTGTTTTTTAAAATAATTTTGACCAATTATGGTTGTTTTGTTGAGGATCTGCTTGGCAAAGCTCTGAACACTGGCACTGCCGAAGTGGACCCCCCCACTTTGTGTTTGTTTCTCCTGATACTGAAACAACACAAGTGAGTGACACAGAGAAATCCAGTTAAAACAATCATATAATTTGTCAGTATATGGTCTTATTTACTCACATATATTTTAAAAAATCAATTGCCATGCTAGTCTATTTAGTTGAAAATATGTAATTTTCTTTTACAAACTCATCTGGCAAGAACATAAAACTGCAGTTTGGTTAAAATGAAGTAATTTTCCCTTATCAAGTGTTTTTTTATTCCCAATAATATATTGAAAATACTGCAACCATGCTCTCACCATCTTCCAAACCAGAGCCCTCATATACTTTGAGTATAGACAAAACAGGTTGTGGTTTTTGTGCTTTTTGTGTTTTGGGGGTTTTCAGGAAATAATGTTAGTTTTGCCTTTTTATAGTTTTTATAAGCCTAGAATCTGGATAATGTTCTATCAGGGCTAAAATATGTCAGGCTTTAAAATTTTTATAATCCCAATCAAAAAGATAAAAAAAAACTACATTGCTGTTTGATTTTATCTAAATAATGCACATGTCTTTTCAATCAGTCATCCAGAATTCTTGCATTTTAGGAACTCTAACATTTTGTTGTCTTTTTCTGAGTCCTGCAGAGTGTTATAGAAATGACTGATGTTCCAGAGAACTACGCTAAGAGACACGCTGTTTGCCTAGTTTCTCAAAAATCAGAACTCCACTTTCAAATCAACTGAGATCCGGAAAAATTACAAGCATAAAATATATATTACTTACAAAATTGTTAGACATATTCTGTTTTTACTAATGCCAGTGATAAGAAACAAACACCTGGTGAATAACTTTACATTTTTGGTAACATGCATTCGAAAACATTATTACAGCCTTTTTCATTGCTGTAACACCTCATCACCATGTGATAGTAAATTTCCGTAGAGTCCCAGAAAGTAACAGGTTCGTGACCTTCCTAATCACACTCCTCAGTATTTAATTACATCATAGAGCTGTTAAGATTTATTAATAGTTGAAAATCATTTTAAATTTGGAGAGTGTCACAAGAGTCTGATCATTATTAATTTACATGGAGAAATGTGAGACACTGCAAACAAAAACCGAGCTCTGTCCAAGACCAGGAGCATTTTAAAAATAAAAACACGGATGTGCAGGTACAGTCTATGTTATACTAATCTATAAAAATTATGTTTTTATAAAATTCTGACTTACTACTTTAAAACTAAATTAGAACAATTAGCAGGCATATATTTGTTCAATATGAGACTCGAGGTATAAATTGGGGGCACTCTTATGTTTTGGTGATTTACGTGAAGTAATGGTTTCAGACTCCACATTTCTTTGTGGAACCAATTCCAACAGCCTATACTGCAAACTCTGGAGGAAAAATAAGCATAGTTGTGTCATGCTATTCATTTTAATATTTTTTTAGAAAATTTATTTATTCTGTTTATCAAAAGAAATAACAAAAATAACACATGAACACTGAATCGAAAATTTGACATGATTCATTCTGGCCTCTCAGAATCCAGTTTTGAACTGAATCATCAGCTGAATGACGAACAGCTTTGGCCTCGAGACTGATGACTGAGAATGTGACAGAAACACCAGACTATGAAAACTCCAAGTGTACCCCTAAGTGTATCACATGATCAGTATTACGTGTGTCCATGTGTGTGTATGTATGTGTGTGTGTATTTCCGTTCTGTATTAACACATAACCCAAGTTCAAGATTATTTTTTCCTTTACTAATCAAAAATCCTCAAACATATGCTTCTTAAAAGCCTGTATTATAACCAAACACTAATAATACTAAAAAAAGATATCTGGAGATTAACAAGAATTTAGTCAAAATTTTAGTTAATGTTATAATTATTAACACATAAGTGAAGGTTTCATTCGTGGGAAGAAAAGACAGTTATTGGGCATATAATGTGTAACAAGAGATGTAAACACTAGACAATGCTACTGCACTGCGTCCATATTTACAAACGTTTCCTTTTATCAAACTCAACGGAAGGTTTAGCTAATTGTTCACTCTAAGGCTTTGCCTTTAAATTGGTTTTGGAATTAACTCCAGTGTATATTCTGACCAATATAAATGTTTCTGAAATAATATTTTCATAATGTTAAGTCAGAGTACTTTAATCAAATGCTGAATGAATATAAAGTAGAGGTTATTGGCATAAATTTCAACTGTGAAACCTCCGTATAAGTAGGGTTAGTTCTAATAAATACATCTCTGAACAGTAGAAGTCAGTGAGAGAGAACTTGGAGGGCAACTTAGGTTTTTTTAGGGGGGTGGTATTCTCAGACAATGCTGACCTAGTTTTGTGTGCATGATTGTGTGTAGTAATGTGTATGCACATGAAAATTTGAAAATCACCAAATTACTAGAGCAAAAGAAAAAAAAAGTGAAAGTCTCTATTGAGGTACCAGAACTTCAGATGATCCTACCTTTAAGATACTATTTAATGCATAATGAATAGTGGAAGGAGACTATAGAGGTCATTAGAATAGGGCTCCTGCTAGCTTGACTTGAACCTCCAACCTCTGTATCACTCAGATGCCAGAGCTGAAACAGCTGTCACGTTTCTGCAGTACGCACGGCACGGTGTCGAATTCTAAGAGCTTGGGCTTTCTCAGTGGATTTACTCTGTTTGATGTCTTAATAATTATTCTTCTTTCATCTTCCTAAATGTTGGTACATTTGTTAGAGCCAACACTCTGATGTTCCTTGATGTACCTCTTGTGTTCAGTTAGCCAACGTATCATTAGGTTTGCAGTAGCGTTCAACGATTCATTAGTTGTGTCGATCACGCCGAGCTCTTCACCACATGGGCCCTCCTTAATACCCATCACAAGCCTTGTTTTACTTCATGGACTTGCTGTTTCCTCCTTCTTCTGAAATACTCTTATCCATTAAGCCATGCCATTCAATGTTTCTTCTGTAGCTCAAATATTATTGAAAGACCTTCCAGTACCAGTCTACGCTTAATAGACCCCCCCAGCACTATCTATGCTCTTCATTTTATTTTCTCATAGCACTTGGTACTATCTGATGTGGACTTTTTAGTTTATAGTTCATATCTCATACTGCACATTCCCAACCATAGTAGTTGCCAGGGCCACAGTCGGTTTTCCATAAGTAATTGCAGGACGCAAGAGTAAATGAGCCAGTTAAAAACGGAATGTGAATGAACAAGACAAAGTATCGTAATCTACAGTAAGTTAAGCTCATGCATTAGCAACTCTACTCCTGTGCATTCTCACGGGTGTTTGTGTGTACAGCCACGATCCTTAGTCATTGCAGAGCATGAAACAGTTGACTCACCCCTCAGACTCTGGTGTATTAGTCTTTTTAGTGTCAAAGAACCATTACATATCACTGTAAAGAACAAAGGAATGGAGAAAATCAATGAATCTAAAACTTACTTTGAAAAGATAAAATTAACAAATTTCCAGTAAGGCTAATAAAAAGAAGACACAAATCACAGTAACAGATAAGGTGGGTGGTCATGACTACCAGGTACAGAGAGAAATAACTCTGTGACTACAAATTCAATAACTTAGATGAAAGTGACAAATATTTTTTTAAAGATTTTTATTTATTTACTTGAGAGACAGTGAGAGAGAGGCAGAGAGCGGGGGGGGAGGGTCAGAAGGAGAAGCAGACCCCCTGCTGACCAGGGAGCCCGATGAGAGACTCGATCCTGGGACTCAGGGATCATGACGGAGCCGAAGGCAGCCCCTTAACCAACTGAGCTCCCAGGTGCCCGAAAGGGGCCAAATCTTTAGAAGATACAAACTAGCAAATATGCATAAATTCAGCTAAAAATCATACGTTTTATTAAATCTGTGTGTCATATGACCCTACAAGTTTCACAACTGATTATTTAAGTCTCAGTCTATAAGGGTGTGATGAGTGAACCTTGTTACAAATTGGGTATAACCTTCAGGGATATGTTATGTTTTCAGGCATGAAACTGACAGAAATAGGAAGCAGAAATTATTTCCAGTGCTGGAAAAAACCAAATGCTTAGAATGATTTCTCATACAGATCTACCTACGTGGGTTAAAATTTCACCCTTCGATGTGCACTTTGTGAGTGTGCGAAGGCACGAGCGTTTCCAGGAGCTGCAATGGTGCAGGAGTTGGCACTTGGAGAGATCACAACATGTTAGCCGCGTCCAGGCAACACTACTGCGGTGTAGAGTCGGTTATCAGATTTTGGAAGAGGAATGAGAAAGAAGACAAAATTTTTCACAAAGATGAATTAAGTAAAAGAAATATAAAAACGAGAATGTGTATCGTAATTCTTCAAGTAAATTCCTTCCGTGGACATTACTGCCTTCAGTCCTCCATATTTACCTGCTATAAACATCGCGTTTTGGTATTTCCTGACAATTTTCAAATGTGCTTTTCCCTTCAGCTCACTGAATAACTCGCAAACCCTTTTAAGAAGCACGGCCTCCAAAATTAACAAAACAGGAAACAACATGTGTTGGAGGGGATGTGGAGAAAGGGGAACCCTCTTACACTGTTGGTGGGAATGCAAGTTGGTGCAGCCTCTTTGGAGAACAGTGTGGAGATTCCTCAAGAAATTAAAAATAGAGCTTCCCTATGACCCTGAAATTGCACTCCTGGGTATTTACCCCAAAGACACAGATGTCGTGAAAAGAAGGGCCATCTGTACCCCAATGTTTATAGCAGCAATGGCCACAGTCACCAAACTGTGGAAAGAACCAAGATGCCCTTCAACGGATGAATGGATAAGGAAGATGTGGTCCATATACACTATGGAGTATTATGTCTCCATCAGAAAGGATGAATACCCAACTTTTGTAGCAACATGGACGGGACTGGAAGAGATTCTGCTGAGTGAAATAAGTCAAGCAGAGAGAGTCAATTATCATATGGTTTCACTTATTTGTGGAGCATAACAAATAGCATGGAGGACAAGGGGTGTTAGAGAGGAGTAGGGAATTTGGGTAAATTGGAAGGGGAGGTGAACCATGAGAGACTATGGACTCTGAAAAACAGTCTGAGGGGTTTGAAGTGGCGGGGGGTTGGGAGGTTGGGGTACCAGGTGGTGGGTATTATAGAGGGCACGGCTTGCATGGAGCACTGGGTGTGGTGAAAAAATAATGAATACTGTTTTTCTGAAAATAAATAAATAAATAAATAAATAAATAAATAAAAAGAAGCACGGCCTTTTACCCTTCCATGGATTTGCACAAGCGGCCCTAAAATGACCTTTTACCACTCCAACAAACTAAATCAATTGCATTCAAGTATCCCCTGAAGCTTTCTGGGTTCATTTCTTCTAAACCTGGTATCCTATGATTGCTTCTAGAACGATCATTTAGAATACAAATTAACTAATTTGGATTAAGAAACCTTTGTGACTAGGGATTATATTTTGTTTTGTTTTGTTTTCATGATAAGACCTGATCACCAAATCCTGGGTCTGAATGAAGAAGGAGCTTGGAAATATTTGTCGAAGAAAGACTGAATGATTGGAGAGGGCGTGAACTTTAAAAACAGGATATGGATATTTTCTATTTCAGGAGAAAATGGTTTGTTATAGAAAAGACAAATAGGTCTGTCATCAGAACACAACGACAACGAGGAAGACTAGTTTCTGCTAATCTAGAAAGGCACACGGCTTCATGGATAGCACAGCCCTATCCTGGAGCTTAATGTTGCTCAGAAATGGAAAAGCTGCACATGAGAGTAAAACAGCTCAGAAGAGAGTGCAGAGCTTCCAGAACTAAAGGCACGAATGCTTTCAGATGGGCAAAGTAGAAGACACACAGGTCGGGGGGAAATAGAAGAGCTAAGACAGAGACTTCATTCTTCATCCAGAGAAGGGCAGAGGCAGGACCTAAGAGTTTTTCTACAAGGTAGAAAGTCACCAATTCCAGAGCTCCCTGCCCCCCATAAAAAGGGTGAGGTGGTGTAGATGGTTGGGAAGGGAAAAAGGATACTATCAAACAGAAATCTAAGCACATTCTGGGGAAGGCTGAAGACCCACAAATCTTGGCATCACTTGCATGAAATCTTCTTTTTTTTTTTTTTAAGATTTTATTTATCTATTTGACAGACAGAGATCACAAGTAGGCAGAGAGGCAGGCAGAGAGAGGAGGAAGCAGGCTCCCCATGGAGCAGAGAGCCCAATGCGGGGCCCTATCTCAGGACCCTGGGATCATGTCCTGAGCTGAAGGCAGAG